>NC_087439.1:70713673-71928673 GCF_036321535.1 Camelus dromedarius | reverse complement strand
TTTACATAAAGGATATCTAGGGAGAGACATTGTGGGGCTGATCCAGAAGCTTCATGGTGTCATCTGAAACTCAAGTTTCTTCTCTTTTTTCTTCTATTGCCATTGACATTTTGCTTTATGGTCTAAAATGGCTGCTGGCATTCTAGCCATTTCATCTTCATTCCAGGCAGCAGGAAGGAAGAAAGGGAGAAAGCATGCTGGGATAGACAACCAGCAGTTTCTGCCACCATTATTGGCTCTTGTCTATTTTTCTTTCTTTCCTTCTGTTCAAAAGTCCCAGTCTGTGAGAATTTATCCCTTCCTCTTAAGTGTTCTCATTGCAAATTGTACATATCAAGTTATTCATTTAAATTAATTCACATTTATTACATCCTTATCATATATCCCAAGCACCTAGTTCCATGTTTGACATAAAGAAGAATAATGGAAGATGGTTTCTCTCAGGATCAAAAGAGGCTTATGCATTCCCAGCGTAGAATAGAAATGTTCTATGAAAAATATGTGGACATTGGCCATGGGAACACGGAGGAGGACGGCCACCTGAAGCAGACAGTGGGAAGGGTGTATTAGATGGCAGCACCCTTACATGAGAGAACATTTGGGTAGGGCTTTGAGTGACATGCAAAATTCTGCCAAGTGGAGAAGAGAGGGAGGACTTTCAGGATGGAAGGAATCCTATAAGCAAATGTAGTGAAGGGCAAAAGTCTCTGTACTGCTGGGACTGGCCAGTTCTCCCATGTGACCAGAGTTCAAGATGCATGGGTTGAGTGGCAGATGATAGAAAGTTTATCAAAGAAGACTTGTAGTCTCTGCCAAAGAGTTTGAATTTCTTCTTGTATTCCAAGGGCTCTTGAATAGAAATTCACCTAAGACTCACCAAGTGTACTCATTAAAGATCCACATTTTCTTGTTCCTTCTCCTAGAAATCCTGACTCAATAGGGAATTCATTTTAACAAGCACCTTGAGTGATTCAGGAATTCCCAGCACAGCAATTCGGCAACCAGGACCTGGGTGTTAAATTTAGGCAGATTTGGGAGTTGATCAGATTTGGATTTTAGAGAGGTCGCTCTGGTAGTGGTATAGAGTGTGGCATTGCAGGTGCCAAGGATGGAAGCAGGAGATCCTTTGGGCAGCTGTTACAATTGTTCAGGCCAGAAGTAATAAGAATTGATTTCAGGGAGTGACAGCAGAAGTGAAGGGTGTTTAGAGAATTATTTTGGAAGTGTCAATTGGTGACAGTAATTGTGGTGGATTGAAGGAAAGAAAATGTTGAAAACAGCTTGAGTTTTTCAGCTTAGGTGACCCAGCAGATTGTGAGGTTCTTAAACAAGTTAAGACAAAGAAGGGAAGAGGTAAGTTTGGGAAATAAAAATCAAGAGTTCCATTTGAGGGCCAATTAAGTTGGAGGTGCCTGTGTGTGCTCTGCACTTTTCCTTCTATTATAGTATGTGTACACACACACAATCACATCTCTCTTACTATATTACAGATTCCTCTAGGGCACAAATCTGACCTTGGTAGTTGGCACATGCCTCACTTTGCCCAGCCTACGGCCACTTAGAATTGAAGGTGAGGAGGCATTTGTAGAAGAAACACATATCCCCTTCTCACCTAATTTCCAGAAGGGAAAATTGGTATAATGTGGTGAAAGATGAACTCTACTTCTGAAATTGTAAAATTGTAGAATTAAAATGCTTCTGTTTGTGGATCTAAAAGACATCCAAATTTGTAATAAAAAAAAAATAGAAAGCATGATCATTTGGGAAAACATAACCATTCATGACATTTCAGTCACGCCATCCATTGGGCACCACTGTTCAGTCTGCCATGTTGCTGGGCTGCCCATGCAAACTTGCTTCTTAACTGTTCCTTGCTTGCATATCTTTGTATCACTTGGCACACACATTTATCTTCTCCTTTGTCTCTTTGATTTGGGAGCCAAGGTTGGTTGTGTGCTCTTTCTGGAAACTGTAATTCTTTGAAAATGATAAACAAGTCCTTAAAAAAAAATCTGTATCACTTTCTCAGAGGTTATTCTCTTCCAGCAGCTCCATTCCCCACCCCCTGTCTTCTGTATCCTGTTCTACGAAAATCTTTTCCCTCACTTGCTTCAGACTTTCTAGAAGTTGGACAGTAGTCACTAGGGTTTCTGTTAGTAGAAACAACCACTGTCTTAGAGACCAGTGATGATTCAGAACCAAGGACGGTGGCAAAGTGGTGGTGGGGCCCAAGATTTAGACTTTACACTTACAAGAGTTGACTTGTAAACCACAGGTGTTCCATAAACAATGAATCAAGTTGAAAATATGAGTAGATGAATTAATTAACATGAATTTCTATGAAATTTGTATGAGCCCGCCAATGTAAATATCACAGTAGCTCTCTCAACTCTGTGCATGTAACTCCAATATTCTTTTGGTACAGGTGCTAGAAAAAAATGTCGATCCTGAAACAATGCTGTTACCATACCTGAGGAAGAAGCGTATCCTTTGCTTTGAGTGTGTGTGTGCATGTGTGTGTGTGTGTGAGATGTGTATAGCTCTGATACACTTTCAGAGCCACACTTAGTCGCATTCCCTACTATAGTTTTATGTTCATCTTTGAGAAAGTCCTATATCTGGGTTTTCCAGGCAGTGCATACTTGTGCCTATCAGAAGAACCAAGTTCTTTCTAATCTCTGTTTTGGCATTACATACATTGCATAAAATGGAGAAACTAGCAATAGGAATTAAAGCGATGGATGTTAAATGGCTTAATTAAGCATTCTTTAGAATTAAGAGTCACATTATTGATATTCTATCTTCAAAGACCAATCATCATGCCCACTAGAAAAAGAGAGCACAGAAGTCTCCTGAAATGAAGGTGAAAGAACAGAAGAGAAATTAATGAAAATGTTAGTTTAGAAAAACTTTCTAAATAAATGTCATCTAAGGAGTGGATTCTTATCCTGCTGTGCGTGAACTCCAGTGGGCTTCCAGAGGTCTGCAGATCCCACTACGTTATATGTCAAATTGTATGACAATGGGAATTTGTACATTTTTTCCCCTGGAGAGAGTGAAATTCCCAAAAGCGTATGAAACTCAAAAAAATCAATGAGGGGAGGGTATAGCTCAGTGGTAGGGTGCATGCTTAGCATGCATGAGGTTCTGGGCTCAATCCCCAGTACCTCTGTTAAAAAGTAAATAAATAAAAATAAATAAACCTAATTACCTCCCCTCCAAAATTTTTAAAAATAAATTTAAAAAATAAAAAACAAAAACATCAATAATTATCTTCCAGAAGTCATTCAAGATTTTTGGACATGGAAGCAATGAATCCTAATTTCCTGGTTATCCATGGTACCAGTGTAACAATTAAGATTTGATTCACTATTGGGACAGGAAGTCCCAATAGCAGTAAACAAGATAGAAGTTTATTTCTTTCTCATTGTGTTATTTCAGGTTCTCTGGGAAGCAGTCACCAAGAAAAATGAAATTAAATGTGCAAGGGTTTTATGAGGAAAAATGCCTGAGTGAAATAGGGAGGCTGCCCAAGAAGGCTTAGGGCATTAGACCTGCAAGGAAGAGAGGGGAGAAGGCTGGGTGGAAGGGTCTCAGACTGCTGTGCAGTCTGAGACATGTTCATCAAAGCCACTGAGGATAGTTAATCCTTGTGTCTCTCTAGCACTGAGCCATTGGTGGGAGGCAACCCATGGGAGGCATGGCCTCGGTGAACACTGGGGTGATAGCACAGTGCAGCAGCTGGGTCTCTTGGTCAGTTCCCTCTATGTCGAAGGATGCCTATGAGGCACATTCTCATGGCTGTCAGACTCACATAAAGGAATCCCAAAGATAGATAGAGCCAGGCAAGCAAAGCGATGTCACAGTGTTATCAGGGACCAATCTCCTTCTATCTTGCCGCTCCACCCTCCTCAGTATGAAGCTTTTTCTCATGGTCAGAGATGACTAACTGAGGTCCAGCCATCATATCTGAATTCCAGCAAATAGGAAGAAGTAAGAGATGAAGAGGGCACCCCTTTCCCTTTGAGGACATTTCCCTCCTGGAAGTCATACACAACATACGTGCTTACACTCCATTAGCCACCATTATTAATGACCCCATGTAGCTTCAGAGGAGGCTGGGAAAATGTATTTTTTATTCTGGGCAACCATGTGTGTAAAAAATTGAGATTTCTATTACCAAGGAAGAATGAGAGAAAAGATATTGGGAAACAACTGGCAGTTTCTGCCACTGAGAAGCAGAGAAATAAGGCAAACATCGATAATATGATACAAATATTCTAAGAATTATTTACAATTTGATATTCTACTTTATATGTCATGAAAGACAGATAAGGATAAGAACAGATATGCAACGTAGTCATACCTTCAAATACTCAAAGCCTTGTATGTATAGACTCTTCTTTTTTTTTTTTTTTTTTTTTTACATTTGGCCTTATTTTTGGCAACCTGAGGTCCAGGTGTTTTAAAAAGGAAGAGACTAGATATGACACACAAATGGAAATCAAGAATTTCCAAGGTTTCAAATTATAGTAGCTAAGAAATACATACATCATTTGATAAGTATCAAACTATATTTTAAGAGTCTTTGATGGTGTTGTCTCCTAAGGTCAGAGCTATTTTACAATGGAAATTATGGAAAATACATTATCCTTAACTATGCTTTTTCCAGTCCGACTCACAGGAACTAAATATGGCTGTGGAGGGGGAGGCTGTGGCGCCTGCACTGTGATGATATCACGATATGACCCCAATACCAAGAGGATAAGGTACCCAGCTGCAAAGTCCAGATACGGTTGAATTTTTGTAGTTTTGAACTTTGTTTTATTCCTTCCTTTGGTAGATATGCATTGAGCACCTATTGTGTGACAGGAACTGTGGCAGGCACTGGATACAATGAAGGGCATCAAATTATTCAGGTTCCAGCAGAAATATTACATTCTCAGCCTTCCCTGATCATCTCCTACATAGCAATGCCCCATCCCACCTCTGCAACTCCCTAGTCCCTTGGCCTGTAGCAACGTATTCATTGTGCATCTCACCAGATGTAGGTTCGTATGGATGTATTGTCTGTCTTCCCTCAACTAGAATATACGCTCTCAAGAGCAAGGATTTTATCTGTCTTGTTCACCGATGAATCCTAGTACCTAGAACTCTGCCTGGCACACAGTAGGCACTCAGTAAATATTTACATTTATTTGTAAATTAATAACATCCTTCCAGTCTTTCTTTTGTTGTATACTTACAGAAGCATACTGCATATACAATTTAGAAACTTTTATTTTTTGCTAAACTTCTCATGGATATCTTTTCAAAACAATAAATGTAATTTTAATGGCTATGTATGTTTCCTTGTTTGACTGTACCAAAACCAATCCCCAAATAGTGATCAGTTAGATTATTTTTTGCTTTTCATTATAATAAGCAATGCATCTGTGAGCATTCATACACATATATATATGTTTATGACTGTTTCTTTATGATAGAACCATAGAGTGGAATTGCAAGGTAAAAGAGCACATCTTTAAGTTTTTAGACCTTCCAGCAAAATGTTGCTCTATTAATTTCCATTCTTAGCAGCAGTATCTGAGTTTTATTTTCCTAAACTTTTGCTAATAATGCATATTAGGTTTTTTTTAATCTTTGATAAAAATGGTTTCTTACTGCTTAATTCGAATCACTCTTGATTGTTTTTGAGGTTGAACATTCATTTCATGTATTTATTGGCCATAGATAGTTCTTTTTGGTGAATGAGAACATTTTATAAAGGAGTCATTTTGAGTTGGACATTTTCTAGCCATAGGTTTGTGAAATTGAGGAGCTTTGTATTTCACATGCTATTTCTTTTTCTGAAGCACAATATCAAATTAACTTTGTTGCCAACCAACCCCTGGCCCAGCGTTTGCTTGGAAGATGGAATATGGTCTAGGTGGCTAGAGTGGAGAATGTCAGCCCTTCATTCAAGAGAAGAAAAAACACAGTTAGTGGAAATTGTTCTGGAGTTAGAATTAGGAGGCCTAATTTGAATCTTGTCTCTGACAGTCCAGCTGTGATCCTGAGCAAATCACCCTGACCCTCAGAGTCGTCTTCTGTAAAATGGTTATAAGCTAAGGACAAAATGTGTATGCCTGGGATATTATACAAAACCTGCCATATTGGAAGTATGCAGTGAATGCTCTGTCCCCTTTCCCACTGAATACAATGTTGTTTGTGTTTCTCTTTTTCATTCTAAAGACATTATCCAGCCAATGCCTGTCTGCTTCCCATCTGTTCTCTGTATGGTGCTGCTGTCACCACAGTAGAAGGCGTAGGAAGCACCAAGACCAGGATTCATCCTGTTCAGGTGAAGTTGTGCCTCTTCTTCATAGGGTTTCTGTGCTTCGAAAACCATTAATGACATGATGAGTTCCTGAAATTAATACAGTAGAGCAGTGGGCCCTGCTGCTTGGTCACAGCCAACAGATGACACCAAGCTGGGAGCAGGAGTGAACGTCTGGACGCCTTGTGTCTGACACCTTGGAAAAATACTTTTGAAAGACTAGAGGACCTTCTCTTTTTAAAGAAAACCCTGACATCACTGGCTTTGTTTTCTATATTCTAATTAGATGGGACCTATCCACCTTACATGTTCCAAACTTATAAAGAAATGAGAGCCATGTGCACTGGGGGATATAATCTCATTTTTTATATGTAAAGGGGAAAATAATGTGATTTTATAGCTGAATGAAAATCTCAGCCACCAAAAAGATTTGTTAAATTCAATTTCTTCAAAAGATAGATAATAAGAGGTGTCAATGAATTCTGAGGCTTTCTCCTAAGGAGACACCGTGTTAGAACTTTGCCTCAAGTGAAAGGGCACCTCAGGTTCCTGATGCTTTCAGTTATTTGCCCGGAAAAATGCTGTTGCTACTTGTTTTTATCTAAATTAATGAGTACCACCTAAGAGGTGAGGATAGAGGAGGAAAAAATTAGAGGCAACATAGAAAATGGTCAGACTTCAAATTCCCTGGGCTTGAAGAAATCTTGCATTCTGTTTGTCTTCTATGAAACCTCATTACCTAGAGGGAGCAGATTCTGTCTGGATGCGCCTGTGAGACTTGGCTGGTCAGAGACATGAAAACACCCTTTCATGTAGTACCCGCTGCCGTGTTCTTGGCTGCAAGGTAGCCAGATGACAGCTTCCCAAATGGGGTGGCACCCTTGAAGTTTGACTCCAAAGAGAAAATACTGGGGCAGGAGCGAGGGAGATTTGGAAGAGAAATCAAGGCAGTGTGTCTCCATCTTGATTGTTTCTTGGATTAACAATGGCACTTTGTAAACAAATTCTGTGTGCTACAGCATGAGGGCAATAGTGGGCAGATAAAGGTACGTGGGAAATACTTGAAGATTTTGTTTTTGTTTTTGTGTTTTTCCCCTCAGCTTGAGTAGAATCCATTTTATTTCCCTGAAGGACTTTCAGAGAGTAACCTTTATCTCAGTGATTCTCATTCTGGAGTGCAAATTGAAACACTCAGGAACCTTTGAAAAACATATGTCTGTGCCCCACCCCCAGAGAGTCTCAGTCAACTGGTCGGGGGCACTGCTTGGCCCTCGGAAATTTTAAAGCTCCCCTGGTGATTCTGAAGGCCGAGAATCTTCGATTAAGCTCAAACTCTGATGAGGCCCAGTAATCACGGCCACCTCAGCCCAAGAAAGGGAGACATGAAGGATGAGAAGGATTTTCTGGCGCCTCTTCTCCAACTTTAATGTGCAGATGAGCCACACGTGGGAATCTTATTAAAATGCAGGTTCTGATTCAGTAGGTCTGGGATGGAATCTGATTCTGCATTTCTAACCTTTCTATGCTTCCAGGAAAGGATTGCCAAATGTCATGGCACACAGTGTGGCTTCTGCACTCCTGGGATGGTGATGTCCATCTACACACTGCTGAGGAACCACCCAGAGCCCACCCTGACTCAACTGACTGATGCCCTTGGCGGTAGGTTGTGTGTGTGTGTGCTTTTATTTTTATATAATGATGATGATAGCTTATGATATTGGACACCTGCCGTGTGCCACATACAGCGTTAAATGCTGTATAAACACTACCTCATTTACTCTTTATAACAACTCTATAAGGTGGGCATTATTTTTTTTTAAGATGGGCATTACTGCTATGCCCATTTTATAGATGGAGAAACTAAGGTTTAGAGAGTTACTTATTCAAAGTTATACCACCAATAACTAGAAGAGTTAGTTTGTCCAAATCAGGATTCAAACAAGAGCCACACATTGCACTTGGCTGATACATTTCCTAAGTCTCTCTTAATCTATAAGTGTCTCCTCCCTTTTTTGATTTGCTTGTTGTAATAATCACTACAAAGCCAGTTTATTCATTCACCCTTGGAAAGAGACCAGTTATTTCCTCATGCTGCTCTCTCCTATTGGGTGGGTGCTCTCAGGACCATATTAAATATCAGAGGGTTCATGATGAATATAACGTGAAATCAGAGAGACTGAAACTGTCTGAGGATACTTATTTCAAAGAACTGCCATTACGTGGAGCTAGTTTAGCAGGTGCAGGAGCTAGCGTGTGGATGGGTGGAGATCTTCACTAACAAGACTCTAAACAATTCTAAAGAGTAAGCGCCTCCCAAATCCTATTTCTGCTGAAACTCTCCTTGCCTCTACTTGTCTGTGTCTCCTGTCTCCCCAAGACTTTATTTCTCTGCTGGAGAACGTGGGCCTAAAGCTCATGTGTTTGGTTCCTCTGCAAAAGTGTTCCATGGAAGACAGGACTAGACAGCAGTAGAAAGGGGCGATGTGGCACAGGAACTGTCTTCTCTCTGATTTCCCTTAGGTCTTGTTATGCATTTGATCTCATGGCCGTTTATGATGTGAACAAGTGACAAGGGGTTCTCAAATTTTAGGGTGCTTAAGACTTACATGGCGAGTTTGTACAGAATGAAGATTCCTGGGCCCCAGCCCCAGAGAGCTTGCTTCAGTGGCTTTGTTTTCTAAATCAAGCCCAGATTTGGAGGTTGGAGGAGAATGCGGCACCTGGACCACCATGAGAGAAACACTGGCTAATGATTTATTGTAAAAGGATTGTGCTCTCAATTGCTCCCAAAGTTTAAAAACTGCCTTTGCTGCTGAATGCTGCCTTTCCTCTTTCTATCATCTGAAGCTTAGCTCTTTTTTTTTTATGTAACTCCAAACCATTAGTTTGTTTGTTTATTTATTTGTTTTTTGTTGAAGTATAGTCAGTTTACAAAGTTGTGTCAATTTCTGGTGTACAGCACATTTCTTCAGTTATACATGAATATACATATATTCATTTTCATATTCTTTTTTACCATAAGCTACTACAAGATATCGAGTATGGTTCCCTGTGCTAGACAGTATAAGCTTGTTTATCTATTTTATATATACCAGTCAGTATCTGCAAATCTTGAACTCCTAATTTAAATGTGTCTGTAGACCAAGAGTTTGGGGCTTGAAATCATTGTGTTCTCTAAGCACCCATCAAAAGCAGAGAGTTTAAAAAACTGTACAAGAAGAAAGTCCAAATAGCTCAGTTATTAAACTCTACCTCAAGACTCTCAACCAAATACCCAACATTGCTGACAAAAAAAAAATCTAATTTTGTGGATTTAGTGGAATGTGGAGCAGGGCTTCCTTCTTGGATGGAGGTCCTTACTTCCATCGTACATTTGGCAGACTCTGCCTCCCTCTAGGCTGTTTGAGTAACAGAGCTGGGTTTTTCTCCTTCAGGTAACCTGTGCCGTTGCACTGGATACAGGCCCATAATTGATGCATGCAAGACTTTCTGTAAAGTAAGTAGAAAGGAGCATTTTATTGAGTATATTTTTTTCCCTACCAAAACAAAATGGTAGATGTAGGCAGGTGTGATTAGAAGAACAGCCCATTGTTACTAATATAGGACTGCTTCTTATCTCAAGGCCTGTAATTGTGATTCGTTACTTGATCTTGGGCAGGGCGCCCAGCTTTATTCATGAGCTTGCCCTGGTCGCCACACAACGAGCACCTGAGCACTTTGACACTGGCTATGGGTCATTGTCCCAAGGGGTCTTTCCTGACCTGTTTCGGTCAGATACCTGCCCTGGTGCTCCTGCAGTCCTCTGAACAAGCCCTGTCACAGTGCTGGTCCCACAGTGGTGTATTTGCCCATGTGCTCTTCCATCTCTTCACCAGAAGGTGGTCTGCTTGACAGAAGATGCTGTGCATCGCCAGGGCTGGTCATCATGCACGGTTTGAATAGAAACTCAATCAACGTTTGTTGAATGACTAGATGAACAAACAACCTTGAAATAAGGGACATAAGATGGCCCTTTGGAAGTTAAATTATGAAATCAGTACATCATAAATAAGAACAGAGTGATAATAATACTTATTAGTATTTGTTGTTAAGAAAATATTAAATATTATTAATATTACCAATCAATCATTGTGAATATTTATTGCTATTTGCCAGACTTTGTTATAAGATATTTACAGCATGGTGACTATAGTTAATAATACTGTGTTGTGTGCTTGAAATTTACTAAGAGAGTAGATCTTAGGTGTTCTCACCACACACACACACATACACACACACACACACACACACACACACACACACGGTTACTATGTGAGGTGATGGATGTGTTAATTAACCTGGTTGTGGTAATCATTAACAAAGTATACCTATGTCAAATAGTCACGTTCTGCGCTTTAAATATAGATGACTTTATTTGTTAATTATACTTCAATAAAACTGAAAAAAAAAGTAGAATCAGCAATAAATTTTATTTGTTTTTTTACCCACTAGACTTCTGGCTGCTGTCAAAGTAAAGAAAATGGGGTTTGCTGTTTGGATCAAGGAATAAATGGATTACCAGAATTTGAGGAAGGAAATGAGGTCAGTGAAATGTAAATTTTTTATAAGGTTTCCCCAGGACATGAGCAGAGACCAACTTACTTTTAGAGAGAATAAATGGCTGCCCAAGTTGACTGATCTGAGGTGTGTCACATGTCCCCTCTCCCATTCTCACTCCATCTCTGTTAAAAAAAAAAATCTATCCCAACAACTTCGTCCTCATTCCAGACATTACTCTCGGTCATGTGCGGCTAGCTATAGGAGGGAAAGCGCATGGATCTCTTAATGTCTCTTAGTTTAAAAAAAAAAAGTCCTTTTTCAAGTTTTTTTCAAGTGGAGATGTCAGGGAAATAAAAGAATAGGGAGTGACAGGAGAGGGGGTGATTCAGGGAAATGTTCTAGTTCGCAGCTGTGCATGGTGCTGCTGCAGGCCTCCTCTGCTTCCCCAGACTCCAAAGAGAGCGTGCGGGGGCTGAGGGCTTTGGAGACCCTCAGGCACCTGCACTGAGGTGCTGGTGGCTTGGTCTGTGTCAGGACCACTTAGAGCCCAGGTACCATGGCTGACTAGCTGGCTTTTTGTCTGTCTGCTCTGTGTCTGTCTTCTTCTGACCTTATTCCACGAAGGATTTGAAGTGGTTGGAGTTGCCTGATGACAATAACTTCTGATACTTTCTCTTTTTAAGACAAGTCTAAAACTCTTCTCAGAAGAGGAGTTTCTGCCATTGGATCCAACTCAGGAATTGATATTTCCTCCCGAGCTAATGGTAAGTGAGGCAAAGTTGAGCTCGTCCTAGAAGAATTCATGGTGAAGTGTCAGGAGGGACATCTGCTTAGGAATCCTCTTGAGAGCTGTTTGGCAAATGAGTAATATCCACCTGGTATCCTCAGCCCAAGGTCTAAAGAGTGTGGGACCGAGGCAGACGTTGGGGGATGAGGGTGGAGTCACCCCCAAGGGACAGTTGAATGTGAGAAGCAACAGACAGTATCTATAAAAAATGTCCTAAAATGACATCACAACATCTATTGTATTCTTCCACAAATATTCTGACAGAACTAAGCATGTTAAAATATTTTTTTCATATCTAAATAGGGTTTATTACATGGCTACATGGATGGTTCAATATTAGGAAGTCTACTAATATAATTTATTAATAAAGATGGAGAAAAATCGTATGATCATCTCCATAGATGCTGAGAGGACATCTATTAAAATTCATCACACAATATTGATTAAATTCACCTCATAAAATATGACTTGACAGAGCCAATCTGAAGTTTGGATCTCTCTCTCAGCTAGAACTAAAAATTCTATTGGATCTATTCCATTTACTTTTATTTCAGGCTATATATAATGCTCATCAAACTGCCTGCCCACTTTGGACAAAATTCAGAGAGACATTTCATTTGTCAAATTTCTTTCCTAGCCCTGATTAATTTGTGCTATATTAGATAAAATGTAACATTTCACTGTCTTATTCGTTTGTATTTGTATTCATTTAACATTTAAGCATGTAAAAGTATTTTTAAACATTGAAATGGATTTTTCTGAGATATGAAAGCACCAAAGGGAGATATATTGGAATAGTCTCCAGAAAGAGTAAGGTGTTATTGTATTTTTATCCCGTACTCTGATTTCTAGTAAAGCTGTATTTTTAGGTCACTTTTATTTATTTTTTTAATCTCAATTTCCTTTCTTTCTTTCTATCATTAGAGCAGAAGCAGGTGGAAATGTTATTATGAGATGATCATGAATCTCTGTTGCTTTTTTGATAGAAATTGGCTGAGAAGCAACCACACAATACCAGAATTTTTCACGGTGATAGAATGACTTGGATTTCCCCAGTGACCTTGAAGGAACTTCTAAAAGCTAAAGCCAAGTATCCCCAGGCCCCTGTTGTCATGGGGAACACCTCTGTGGGTATGTAGAACCCCAGGGGCTTCTTGTGAGGAAACTTAAGGAAAAGAGCTTTGGGAGGAAAAAAAACCTCATTTATGTGTGTTCTCAGGAAAAGCAGTCTGAGATAACATTTTGAATTATTTATACTTGACTCTCTCAGCATTGCTCAACAGCCTTTCACAACTCCCGTTGCATAAGTGAACTCCTGTTGCCCTGGCAGGAGCAGCGCACAGAGCTGTACCAAGAGGTCGCTCCGTAGCACATCAGCAGCACAGCCCCAGCGACAGCTGTGCTGCCCTCCCACGTGGAGACGGGTCTGCGGCTTGTACTTGAAATTCCTCCCTGTTTCCTCTCTTAGTGATGTCTCCATGGACATAGTAGTTTTTCTTAAACTGCAGTTACAGGGTCTTTCTATTGCGTCCATTGCTAACTCAGCTTGACTTCCTGTTTCTTTGAGGATTCTCCTAAGTGTCTTCCCAAGGAGAATTTTGAGTATGCCGCAAGGGGTCTTGGATGTGTCAGCCAAGTTTTAGGACTGACACGTCCAAAGAGTTCTCCAAGTTGAGTGAAAATCCATCCAGCCATTCTCTGTGTGTGTGATTTGTCAATGAACTGATGGATAGAAAGATATGTAATTTTTATATATCTAAAGACATCAGTTTTAATCACAATTTCAAAATTTAAAAGACAGTTAGACCCTTCTTATCCTAATCTTTTTTTTTTTCCCAATCCTTTAGGGCCTGATGTGAAATTTAAAGGCATCTTTCATTCAGTGATCATTTCTCCTGATAGGATTGAAGAACTGAATGTTGTAAACTATACAGATAATGGTGAGTGTTTAAGGTCCTTGTTTTCTTAGTTAAAATGCACTTAGTTAAAATCAATTTATTTGCTTTGCTCAGCACACAAGCAGAAATAAAATTATTCCTAATTATAATATAGAGAGATTCTTTTCTTCTAAGAATGATAACATTCTGGAGGAGGCTCAGGGAAGAATTCTCTATGATTATACGAGATACTAATTGTCTGAATACTCAGATTTTCACTGAAGAATTTGTATGTCTGCCGTAGTGGAGAACTGTAACAATAATTTAATAACGGGTGCTATGCTTAATGCTGGATGGAAGATAAAAATGAGAGTCTTTGCTTTCCAGAAGCACAGTAGTAACCAAAGCAAGTTTATGTATTAAGCAGCTTACAAACTGGCTTTTCTATTTTGATAATGGAAATTGATTTAATGACAATAATTAGAAGCAATGAAATGCGGATTGGAAGTTTGGCTCTGGAATCCAATTCTTGACTCAGTCATATATTAGCTGAAAGAACTTAATCAAGTTGCTTAACTGAATCTCAGTTTCTTCATCTGAGAAATAGAGCTATTAATATTCCAAAACTTTGTTGGAATTCAAGATTCTGTGAAGCATTCAGCATAGTGCTTGAAACAGTGAGTGTTCAAAAAAATTAGCCTCCATCACCACCACCACCTCCATCACCACGATGACCACCAGTAAGCAGGGTAGCATGTATGGAACATAAAGATCCCATATCCGTAATCCAAAACCTAATGGACATTTCCAGGTCAGCAGTGATCACATAGCATTATTTACAAACGATTTCATTTCAGGGCTGACCTTAGGTGCTGCCCTCAGCCTGGCTCAGGTGAAGGACATCCTGGCTAATGTGATCCTGAAGCTCCCAGAGGAGAAGACGCAGACGTACCATGCCCTCTTGAAGCACTTGGGAACTCTGGCTGGATCCCAGATCAGGAACATGGCTGTATGTATTTGATGACAGTAAACTCTAGTGTGTCCCTTGAATGACTGTTCCTGACAAATCATGACATTTTGGTTCTTTTGGAACAGACAAAAAGAATCATTCTCCAAAGCCTTGCTTGATTCTAATTTTATCACTTGTGTTTTTATAACTACACAACTGGAGTGAAAATAATCCATTATTTAAAAAGTCTTTAGGAGGCCACATAGTGAGCCGGCATCTCGATTCAGATCTGAATCCCCTCCTGGCCGTGGGCAACTGTACCCTCAACTTGTTATCAAAAGGTAAGTGACAGCTCCTTCTTAGAGATGATTAAATCCTGCTCTGCCTATTCTTTTGCCCCTCTGGAGATTCAGGAAGTCGTTTTGAAAATGACTGTTCTTTATAATATTAGTAATTCTTCCTGCCTTTCTGGATGCTTGGAAGCTTAGTCAGTCTGGTCCTAATACACCCAGTGTCTTCATCTCTTTCTTTTGAGGACTTGTGCTGGACATTTTACCATACTGGTCACCTGACATTGGCCACATCTGTGTTGGTTAGTGTCCCGATGTGATCTGAGTAGTGGAGAGAACTCTAGGCTGTTGAGAACAATTGGGCACCTTTGTGGAAGACTTCCTCCAGGTTGTACAGGAGTGTTCTGGCACCCACATCATGCTTTGTGCTCAAACTTGATCTGTCATTGATGGAAGCCTGCAGACTTTTTCTATTGAACACTGGTTGGGCTTCATTCTATATTTACTTACTTGAGTTTTGGGAACTAAATCCAGGACTTTTCATTGATTTCTTTTATTTCAACTTGGTGAACAATTATTAGAAAGTTTTAACTGGTCCTCTGTAAGTCTGTTTTTTTAATCTAAAAATATGGACTAGCTTTTTGTTGAATACCTACTCTTCACACCACCTAAACTACAAAATTATCTTAAAGAAGATGTTACATTCAGAGTTATCAACTTAAGTAATACCCTTAAAAAATCATATATTGAAAAATGGGTTTTGTGATGTAAATATAAACATTAAAAGCTTCTTAGCTTTTATCTCAAACTCCTATTTCATTAAACAGTTCCTCCCCCAATATATTGATTAAAGAACAGAAACTCTTTAGGTGCTAAGAAAAGGTATAAACAAGTAAGACTGCATCTCCCTAGTATAAAAATTCATTAAAGGCAATTTATTCACTACTAGGGTTCTTGGTTATAAACAGTAAATGTTTGTTGAATGACTTCATTAGAATATCAAAAGGAATATTAATATCCTCTCCCTTCTTACAAAGCTCAAAATGAATTATGCTGTTCAGGAAGAGGACTGCTAAAGTCCTGTTCTATCTGACCTCTGGGCTACTCTGCTAGATATTTTTATTTATGAGCAAACAAAGAACTCAAAAAAAAAAAAAAGTGAGCCCTAGAAGGGAGGAAGCATTGCTGGATGCCATCACAGGGTGAAAGACTTTTTAAACATAGGAAGAGCAATTCTTTTCCCAAACAGTCGGTTTCCTCTGGTATTTGGTAGAATTATCCCCCAAATTTTGGAAGTTTGATTGTTTAATAGAATAGATTCCAGGGAAATTGTCATTTCTTTCCACAGAAGGAAAACGACAGATTCCTTTAAATGAGCAGTTTCTCAGAAAGTGCCCCAGTGCTGATCTCAAGCCTGAAGAAATCTTGATCTCAGTGAACATCCCCTATTCGAGGAAGGTGAGAATGTTCTTTCAATTTCTTTGTTTTCCCTGTGAGCCTACAGCTTGTCAATTCCAATGGATGGTGGGTGAAAAGAGATGTTGAGTGTTTGCAGTGGAGAATATGAGGGTTTGTGAATAGTTATTTTTCACTTGTGTTGCATACTCCCCTGTCATTCCTAGAATCAGAAGACCTTTGACTCTCTGCCTTTCTCTCTCTCTCTCTTTTTCTCTCTCTCTCCCTCCCCCAACCCAAGCTCTAAAGTTACTTTCTTAAAGATTTAAAAAAATTTTTTGTCTCGTGAGGCTTTTTCCTAAATAAGACTTGAAACATACCCCTACTTAAATCTTGGAGCTTTGAAGAGGCTATAAATTTGCAATAGAACTTAGTTGAAAGAAGAAGGACTTTGGAATCAGACTCAAGAGTGAATCCTAGCATCAGACTTACTGTGACCCTGAACTAATTACCAAATCACTCCCAGCCTTAGATATCCCATCTGTAAATGGGAATTATCAAGCCGCCTTGGAGGATGTAAGAGTTTGCTAGGGCTGCTGTAATAAAGAACCGCAGCCTGGGTGGCTTAAATCACAGACATTTATTTTTTCGCTTCTAGAGGCTAGAAGTCTGGAATCAGGGTGTTGGCAGGGTTGGTTTTCTCTGAGGCCTCCCTCCTTGGCTCATGGATAACTATCTTCTCCCTGTGTCTTCACGTGGTTTTCCCTCTGTTCATGTCTGTGTCCAAATTTCCTCTTCTTGCAAGGGTACCACCATGTTGGATTGGCACCCGCCCTAATTATCTCTTTTTTAACTTAATTGTCTCTTTAAGAACCTTAACTCTGGATACAGTCACATCCTGAGGTATTAGAAATTAGGACTTTAACATATCAATTCTGGGGGGGACACAGTTCGATCCGTATCAGAGAGTTTGACAAGGCTCAAATGAAGAAACATATACAAACTGCCCAGTGCAGAGCTGTCCCTCAGTGTTTCTACACATGCCACTTAACTTTTGCTTTCAGTGGGAGTTTGTGTCAGCCTTCCGACAAGCCCAGCGGCAGCAGAACGCGCTAGCGATAGTCAACTCAGGAATGAGAGTGTTTTTTGGAGGAGGAGACGGCATCATTAGAGAGTTGTCCATCTCGTACGGAGGCGTTGGTCCAACCACCATCTGTACAGAGAATTCCTGCCAGAAACTCATCGGAAGGTATGGAATCATGTCCTCAGACTCCAAGTAATGGAGCAGCTCTTTTTGTAGTGACATGTAATTGCAAAAAGAAAAATGCTGACTGCCTTTCTGTTAATGAGAAGGGATTCCAGTAAGATTTCATGATTATTTCCATGTGTCTTGGTACCTTCTGAAGTGGGCACCATACAATTTGTATGTGTGTATGTGTATGTGTGTGTGTGTGAGAATGACTGAGAGGCAGGGAGAACCCATCTTCTAATAGGATACAGACACAGTAAGCAAAATGAGTACATTTTCATTCTTTATTGGGAGAGAATAATTTACCATTATGAAAGCTAGATGATGGGAATTTGTTTTATAATAACTTGCTAAGTGCATTCGCATACCTGACTTTTTATTTCTGTAGATAATAGTAATAGCCAGCATTTCTTGAGCATTTACTGGTTATTGGTTACCATTTCAGAAGTAATAGAATAGTGGTAAAAAGCACGATCTTGATTGAGCCACACTGCCTGGTCCAAATCTCAGTTCAACTCCTATTACTTATGTGATCTCAATCAGCTTACTTAAATTTACAGCCCCTCAGTCTCCTTATCTGTCAAAGGGGGGTAATCGTCCCTCCCTCACAGGGCAGTTGAAAGGATTACATGAATGACTCCATGTAAGGTGCGTAAAACAGAACCTGGCAGGCAGTGATCTAGGGGGCCGTCACCCCCGGGCTGAGGACTTAACATGAGTTGTCATTTCTTTCTCCCGACCCTTCCAGGAAGTGGGATCTACTGTTATGGCCCTTTTACAGATGATGAAGTGGTGGACTCAAGCCAGACACCTTGAGAGTGATGGGCTGAGATCTGAAATTGGGTTTCCTGACCCTGGAGATTGGACTCCTTTTTCCTGCATTAAACTGTTGCTGTTTGTCTCACACGCCAGCTGAGCTGGTGAGCCAGGCTAGCAGTCTTCTCTTCTGACTCCCGCAGGCCCTGGAATGAAGAGATGCTGGACGCAGCTTGCAGGCTGATTCTGGATGAAGTCTCCCTCCCTGCCTCAGCTCCAGGTGGAAAGGTGGAATTCAAGAGGACCCTCATCATCAGCTTCCTCTTCAAGTTCTACCTGGAAGTGTCACAGATTTTGAAGAGGATGGTAGGTGGAACCGACCAGGCCTTAGCTTTCCCAGTGCTGGGGTCTCTGGGGATACCCAAAGTGGAGCCACAACCCCCTGCCAGATAGCCCTGGACTAGAATAGAAAAGACATCCCGAATCGGAAACTCATGGGCTTGTTGGGTATACGGCAGGCTGCCTGTTGGTGGGCTGGGTGTTGGGGAAGAACTGCAAGCAGAGCTTCGAGCTGTGCAGGAGTTGGCTTAACATCACCCTGTTATTTTGTTTCTGGCCCGTTGTGTGTCTGGATGGCGTTCAGAAAACTTGTTAATGGTTTGAACGCATTTTCCCTCAGAAAAGCATGTCTTCCACTTGCCAAGGTTTACTTTTGTGCATTTGGCTTTCTCCTCTGGGTATAGCTTTATTTGTCTCACCGATGAGATTGTGATGGCAGCCACTCCACGAGGTTATTGTCGTGGGTCATCATAGGAAAAGGCTTAATATGGTCCCAGTGTTTCAGAGGAGCATGGTGGAGACTGCCCGAGAGGCATCATCAGAGCAGTAACCATCCAGGCACAATTAGAGTTACAAGACTATTGGCCAGGGAGGACACAATGAAAAAAAGTTTTTTGGAATAAATTTGCTAGACCCAAAGGGAGCCTGAACCATATTGACCTCTTTAATCCCAAGCTACAACCAGCTGACCAAACCAGACTAGAAGCCAAGAACATTTCTCATGTCAGATAGAAGTTAATACGATCACTTTAAATAAAAGGCACAACGTTCTCTCTTATCATTCCTTCTGAAGGTAGCTTCTCATTACACATGGGAACAAAAAAGAACCAGAACAGTCGTATCAAAGTTTTTACAATAGAAGTTTGAAATCATACATAACTGGTGTGTTGTCACCAGGTAATCAAAAGAGGAAAAATAAAGCCAGCTGCAGGCTCCTCCAATTAATAGCAAGCAAGTACAATTTATTGGGTGAATCAAATGATATTATGTAAAGCTTCACCTTGTGGTCTTTTACCTTCTACTCAATTTCACCTATTCATTATTCCTCTACTATTAAAAATAATAGCTTTTGTTGGCTTTAATTTTCTGTTGAAGATTTTAAATTGTAAAAAATAACCATCAGGTGTACTGTTCAAGGTATTGCATCAGGACCAAATGACCCACTTCCCTCAGCTCTGTGAAGTGTTCCTCTTGGGACCCCAGAGCGCTTCCTGCTGTGGGGTCATGACAAGGATGCAGCCCTTTGCACTTTACTTCCCCTCCGGTTGCCCAGGGGGTACAGAGCAGAGTTTGATGCTCATTTGCAATCACGTACCTTGGCTCTGACTTCTTCCTGGTTTAAGAATTCTCTTCCTTTCCAACTTACTTACTTAGCTTCTACCTTCTTGTTTTACTGGTTTGTAAGTCCTAAATCGTTAAGAAAAGCATGTGAAAGAATCAAAAGAAACATAAAGATATTGAAAGTTAGTGATCTACAATGTTCACTTGGCTTTTCGTAATACGTGGTGGTATGTATGGTCCTTCAAGGGTATGTGTCCTGGATAGCAGGGAGAACCCTGCTTGTACTTCCAGGCAAGTACTTAATACATGTTAGACTTCTGAGTAGAGCTGCTTGCTAAGAACCATGCTAGCTTCCCTTCCAAGACCATTCTGGCATATTTTAAATATCTACAATGGTTTTACTTTTCAGGACCCTGTTCACTATCCTAGCCTTGCAGACACGTATGAGAGTGCTTTAGAGGATCTCCATTCCAGACATCACTTGAGTACCTTAAAGTACGAGGTTCGTGGCATTTTCTTTTTAAATTCAAGGGACCTTGGCTAAGACTTCACGTGGACATCCCACTTATCTCTCAGTGATTCTCAAGCTTTGTCAGCCTGCGCTCCCACAGCCTTCTTTAGTGTTAATTAAAATTTCAAAATCAGTGAAGCATTGTGACTGAAAGTGAAGCTAGCAATGGTCATTTTTTTCAAATGTCTGTTTTTATGTTGAAGGCCATGTGTTTTGTTCTGTGACCTTGCACCACCGACAAAAATAAGCTGCCTAATTTGCCCTGCACGCTTGCCCTTGAGATCATGGAAGTCCAAGCACAAAGTCAATTCTGTGTCAGGGCCGTGGGGCTGCTTTGATTTTATTTACAGAGCCAGTTGGAAACAGCCCCGGGAGACTGATGAAAATGCAGTAATGCTTTTCTAAAGAGCTGCTGATTTATTTCATTTGAATGTGGAGATACATCGCCCCCGCCCCATCCCCGCTCTCCAAGTGTTTTCTCTCTGAGTTACATTTTAGAGTTCAATCAAATGTAAGTTCTAAGAGCTAATTTCAAGCTCTGCTAATGAAAATTGACTATTAGAACAGAATTTCTCATAACTTTCAAATGGAATGTTCAACCACAGCATTATAAGAGTACCGCCTGAAGTCATCCTCTTGGTAAGCTGGATAAGATTCAGTATGTTTTGCCTCGAAATTATTAGCAAGATACTTTACCTGGAGAGTTTCATTAAGTCAAGAACATGAAAAAGCTTGTTGAACATTCTTTTTAAAGAATGTTCTTCCGATCTTTTGTTAGATTTAGTTATAAAAGCTTATAGTGTGTCATAATGAACAATGAAGTCGGTGTACACCTCTTCCAGTTTTAGGTTCAGTGTGTCCAAAAATTCAAATATGCCAAACACCATTGAAAGTGATCATTCTGAAAAATCTTCTCCAGTGTTCTGCAAAATACGGTCACCGTGACCTTTGGCTTATAAATTCCCTAACATTGCCTTGACCCTGGAATAAACTTCAACAACCAGAAGAACAACAACATCAAATTAATGGGCATTCAGATCATCCAAAGAGAAGTGAAAATCTTCACATAGTTTGTTACCATAGATAGCAAGGCAATTTTGGAAGCAACATATCTCCTACACAGATGAGTTTTGTTTTTGTTTTTCCTGTGGTTTTTTACACACACATACAAATATCCACATTGCTCCAGGAACTTTGGCACTCAGGACTAACATTATTTTCCCCCACATCAGTTGATTTGCTTAAAAAGCCTTTTGACCAGCAATCACCAGTTAGAGGAGACAACATTCTCCGTGGTATCTTTAGCCGTGTAACAAGTGGGAGCAAGTAATGAAATACAACCTCTTTAACCAGTAGATTCATCACAACTGACTGACAAAAAAATAAAAAGAAGTGTTGTATCTTCAGCTAAATTAATCAATTTCGTATTTATACCCATGAAAGATATATTTTGTGATTTGTCTTCAATCTTTTGGCAGGCAGGCCTCACAGTAAGGTTTCAAAAGGATTTTTTTCCCCCAAAGCTATGATGTGTTTCAGTATTTATAGTAAAAAGTATTATGTCATAGAAAACTCCCAGAGCCTTTGTCGATGTGTATGAATGTGTTTCCTTAGTGTCTAAGCTTATAAATTACCTGGAATTTTGCTCTTCAGGATAGATAAAGAAAATCTCTTTGAATTAAAAAAAAATATATATATATATATATATATGTGGGTGATTTTTCACTCAGACATTGTTCAAATTGAGAGCCTAACACAGCACCTAACATAGCGGGTGCTTCGCAGAGGGAGTCCATCCCTACCATCTGGAACAGGTCAGACCAGAGCTGAGAGAGTCCTCGTACATTTTTTTCTTTTGGTCACCATCTCAGCTCCTCAGAGGACGGGGAGAAGAGACCCACTGAGAGCACTCGGCCACAAGGACAGCGCAGTGTCCCTGGGGCTGATGTGTGCTGGGGCTGCTTCAAATCCCTGTTCGTATTGCCTGAACCCCAACATGTAAAGTTTTCTCTCATTGCCCCTATTCCCCTACATTCATGGCCTAATGTCCACCTTTATTTAATGGTGCCTAGACCAAATTCTAGATTATTTTTCTCAATAATCTTCTGCCTTTTAGTTTATAAAGTCAGGATGAACACAACCACAAACAAACAAAAAAACCTCAACCAATACTCCTTTTTTGTGCATTGTATCATAGTAACTAAGAAGTTGAAGTTTATATTCTCCTTTTAGAGAGTGGTCTTTAGAGAGTGGCTGCCTGGCTGGCAATTCTCCTGGAATCTCCCCTTCCCACTCTCCCATCACCAGCCCCACCGGCAGCCTCAGCCTTCACCCTGCTCTCTAAGCTCGGTCTACATCAGGTCTCTTAACACTTCTTTCTTTATACCTCCAATTCTTCTTCTCCCAATGACCAAGCAACTAAGAAAGCTAACGACTCTCTCATCTTTGAAATATGGGGGAGACATTATGTTTCTTAATTTCCTCTTTGGTTAATGAAGCATATTTAAGATATTTATAAAACCCATGGCAAGACATTTTACTCCATGGGTGTCTAAGAAAGAGTTACATTAGTTAATCATTACTCAAAATGCAGTTCCTTTGTCTTCATTCTTCATCAGGATTGTCTAAGTTATGTTTTACCAATTATTTCTCAGACTTCTTCACTCAACATAGAAAAAAAATGAAAAAGAAAAACCTCTTGTGGTTAAATGCATGCCTTCAATCTTTTCTATAAACATGATCATCAGTATTTTCTGCAAAATAGTACACGTGCCACGCTTTAGCTACAACAGGAAAACAATTTTGATAATGAAAGTTAAGGAAATATGTGAGCCTTTGCAAGAAGGCAATTTTATATTATCAAGAAGAAAGATTTTTATTCATTCACTTACGCAAATAGAATTTGCGTTAGAGATGTTTGTGGTCTGTTTTCAAAGTAGTGGCCCAAAAATGAGAACAACATCATGGCTGTACACCTCACTTTGCCTGTTGAATTCTTGAAATTGGCTTACTGTCCTGGGGTTATTATTAATAGTGACTTTTATTTTCAGAGGTGTTCTGGTTTAGATGTAAATTATATAGCTCCCCTCTTATGGAAGATGTGCATAATAGACTATAAAAATGATATGTTGGTTATTGATTAAACAGAATGGAGACCTACTGCAACTTCCTCAAGACCCAATTGGCCATCCCATCATGCATCTGTCTGGTATTAAGCATGCCACGGGTGAGGCCATCTACTGTGACGACATGCCTGCAGTGGACCAGGAACTGTTCTTGGCTTTTGTAACAAGTTCAAGAGCTCATGCTAAGATTGTGTAAGTGATAAAGCTCTTTTATCACAACAGACATTTACGATTGCCTTTTTGGCTAGGTCACATTAGTGAAAAATAATGGGATGAAGAAGATAAGCTATTTGTTGGCGATGTCCAATGTAGATTTGAAGTGAAACAGGATTGAAATGTGGGATTTACTACAATTTATCCCTCCATATGATAACTTCATGGTCCCAGAGGTTTTTTTCCCAGTTGTCTGGCATAGAACGATTGGAGGGTTCTTGTCTGTATCTTACCTGTCTCGTATCTTATTCTCCAATTAAGTACATTCTTTATGGTCTGCTGGCTGAGGGCTGCTCTGAGGAGCCCTGTTCTGTGTGTTCTTATCTAGGTCTATTGATCTGTCAGAAGCACTCAGCCTGCCAGGTGTGGTGGACATCGTGACTGAGGAAGATCTTCACGGCGTAAATTACTTCTGCCTTTTAACCGAACCTGAGAAACTTCTATCGACAGAGGAGGTGCTGCATTTTTGCCTTCTGTTTTAAAAATAAGTTCTTCAGTTAATGGCACTTCATATTTTCTTAAAGATAACATCAAATTTGGCACATGATAAAGGATTCTGATATTCTTTGAATGCTTATTTATATAAACCACTGTATTCTAATAGTGAATGAGTTCCAGAAATACTCATTTTCCACCTAAGTAAAGAAGCTGACTAGTTATATAAATGCTACCTGGATATTTATATTTCCTAGTAGTAAGATTGTGTGCAGCTTTCATACTTACGAAAGGATAAATGAGAATAATGATAACTTGCATTTGCTGATCCTTCCCCTGAGAATTCCTTGCTGTTGCCCTAGTCTCAGTGTGTCCAAAGGCCAAGTCCAAGTTCAAGCGGCATCTCCACTGTGAGGCCTTTCCTTATTCTTTAATCCAGGAGTTCTGTCTCCCTCTCTGAACTCACGCGGACTCATTCATTCATACTGCCATGTGTTCAACAGGCACCTTTCAAGTGAGCACCTATTGTGGTTGGTCGCCATAGGTGAACAAGACCTATGTGGTCCTTGCCTTCATAAAACTTACTGTCTGGAGGAGAAGGCAAAGTGGACCTTTATTACACTTTCTATCTTGTATTGAGCTTATTTATTTGTTTCTATGTCCTATTTCCCCTGCCTATTCCTTGAGCAGCATGTCTGACTCATCTGTATATTCTACACACTACTTCCTGCAAAGCAGGGTAAATGAGCAGAGGATGGCATTGTTGCCATTGAAAAGCTTCAAATGATGAAAATGTTGATGACTGTATCTTAAGTTATCAGAAAATGCAGCAAGGGCAGTGTCCTGAAGGTTTTCTGCATGACTGTGAATTCTCAGTTCAGTGTTTACTGAAAAGAGTTTCATCATTTGAAAGAGTCCCTGCCTCTGGCTCTCGCTGGAAGACTGAGTTGATAAAAATGAAAGTTTGGTAACTGAGCATCTGAAGTCAAGGCTGAACCTCCCCCGAGGCGGGACTGTGTGGTCCTGGCAGAAGACAGTGAGAACTGTGGCCTTTGCATAAATATTAACTAAACAAACAGAACCATCCTGGGATGCTCAATGACACCTGCTCTCTGAAGGGTGTGCATGCAGCCTCTGAGCGTCTCAGGGCGAGTCTGTGTACCAGGTCACAGGGCAGAACCCGAGTCTGTGGAGAGCGGAGACCAGAGTCCTTATGAATGACTGCCTCTGTTAGTTTAACACTTGTCTTTAGCATGCTATACCTTTAAAAAAATCTTTTCATTGCAGAAATTTTAAACATACAGAAAAATAGAGAAAAACAGTACAATGAATCCCCGTCGACCCATCACCCAGCTTCAACAGTTATCAGCATTTGCCATCTTGTTTCATTCCTTCCCCACAGCCCCCGCCCACCCATACCCAGCACACACACACTTTGTGTGCTGGATTTAACTTTTTTTTTACTACCATTTTTATCTAGTGTTAAAACTACTATATACTCACTGGAGAAAAGACCTAATAATCTATTGCGGATTTAAAAAATGAGTGATTATGTTTTGTCTTGATTTTGATCATGGAAAAAGGTGGGAGAGAGAATCAAATACTCGTGTGACCTCTTCCAGTCCTATTTTTACCTTTCTGGAGCCATAGTTTTGGCCTCTCCCTTCTGCTTTCTGCCCTGCTCCCTGTGTGAACTCCTTAGGCCACCCACCTACCCCTCCTGCAGGTGAAACAGTGAACACTCCGGGCCTGGTCTTGGCTCGCATGGCCAGTCACGTCTCTTTGTGAAAAGCTGTGCTCCACCACAGTTCAGGCCAGAGACGTGCTCACCAGCAGGGCTGTGTTATCACCCTCTCCCTCCTTTCTCTTGAGTGAGATGGGCTTCTGCCTCCATGCAGGCAGAAGCTGCCTCTTAGAGTAGCCTTGTGGCCCTGCTCGTGGTGTGGCCACCCCAGGTGGAACTGTGGTCCTGGCTCTCCTGGGCCCACTGGCCCTTGAGCAGCCCTGGAGCCTGAGTCTGTTGTTCTTGAGGCAGCATCACACCTGCTCCCTTCAGCCACCGCTGCCAACCATGTGGCTTGAAGACCTGCACTCTGTGGGCACCTGGGGTCAGCAGGCCTGCTCTGACCAGTGTACTTCTCTACCGACGCCTTTGTTAACCACAGCACTGCGGCGAAGTCCCACGTGAAGGGGTCATTTCCAGTGTGTCTAGCTCTGTGCCAGCAGAGAGGGGGAAATGAATGAGCAGAGAGGACCTGGTGCCTGCCCTCCTTGGGAACACTGCTTTGTCCTGCGTTGCAGGTATTCTGCGTGGGTCAGCTGGTCTGTGCTGTGATCGCTGATTCCGAGGTCCAGGCAAAGCGAGCTGCGAAGCGAGTGAAGATCGTCTACCAAGATAAGGAGCCACTGATCCTAACCATCGAGGTAATGAGTTCATGGGTAGGGCCAGGAGGGAAGGTTTCAGGGGTGCATCAGACAAAATGCCTTTGGCTGCAGAAACAGGAGAGAACATCTGACTCGAAGTGGCTTCTGAAACACAGGGGCTTTATTGGCCCCAGACTCTATCAGTGTTAGCAAGAAACCTATCTTCTGCCTCTCCTGCCTGCAGCCCACAGTGCAGGCTTTGTCTCCTTCGGTCAGAGGATGGCAGCCAGGAGCTTCTAGTTCCCATTCAACAAGCATGAGAGAATCCCACTGTCCCAGCACTCCAGGGGGCCCAGGACCCAGCCTCACCGGCACTCAGGTCACGGGTGCGCCTCTGGCTTCATGACTGGCAGGAGGGATGCAGGAGCTGTTGGTTACTGCTGGGGAGTCAGATTTCTTTGAGCTTCTTGGGCTGCACTGGGGAGTGATGGAGACCTAAACAGAAATCTGAGCATTGTTTGGAAGGGGACAAGTGAAAAGAATGCTGGTTGGGCAACCAATGATATCCGGGAGAGAGGACATACCCTAGAACTCTGTATCCATCTCCACCCAGACTCTTCCAAGTACACAGTGAGAATCAACAAGATGTTCTATGAAACAAACATCGAAGATGCGTGTTTTAGATCCTTTAATGCATATCTTAAATAAGAATGAGAAATAGCTCCTATGATACCGACGGCTATTTTGGCAACTTAAATTGAGGAACTGCATTTCCTATCTTGTTTGTTAAAAAGAACTTTGAAATTTATAAAGATTTTAAGACTCACCTCCCATGAAATGATATGAGTATTCTTCTGCATATATTTCACTGGTTTTTATAACTTATTGTAATAAGAGCATGAAAGTTGGGAAAGCAGCATGAATGGATTAGATTCAGTACATGCAGACTCAGTGTAATCTGGGAATACAGTATTATCTTCATAACATAATGAATAAATTGTTCTCTAGTTGACTAGCATGCTCTGAGGCAGAAAATGAGGAAATGGCTTGGCCAAGATTAGTGTCTCCAGGAGAACTTGGCCTTGGGCATATTTCCTATCATGCTGTTTTATGCCTCGGAACATAGAGTTTGTTTCTGGACAATGTCCTCGGTGTTTTGAATTAAAATAAAATCATGTCAAGAAGACAGAAATAAAGAAGTTTACTTGCAGTCAGAGAGTGATTAGGCTTCCCAAGTTTTCCTGGCCAGTTTCAAATTCATTCTGTTCCCTCCCGAAACTCTCTTCATTTATACATTGCCTGCTGTGCTTGCTTACTGTCTACATTCTTTCCTCAACGTTTTGTTTTAGAGTTAGAATTTCTTCTTAGTAAGAAATTATTTGCATAATTCTTTATCAAAAAAATTTTTTTATAACTCTTTGCCAAATACTGGTGGCTAAATGTCTTCTCTTCCCTTCATCCTACTTTTCAGCCAATATAGAATTTCAAATAAGCAAATAGATACCACTCTCCCCCTACCCTCCCTCACTCCAGCCAGCACATCTCTAATTGTCTGCCAGAGACCCCAGCATCAAATACCAAACTTTGACATCATTAAAAAGAGCTACCTCCTGTTTCTATCAAAGGTTAAGTTCTCCAAAGTCAGTCACCTGGGTCAGAGTAGATTTAATCCAAGTATATAGCAGGGAAATATGCCCAGTTCTTTTACCACTTTCCTAACCAAGAAATATTCCGGAAATTGGCTCAAAGTTACTCAAAGAACAAAGACTAAACTTTAAAAAAATTGGATTTATAAAACGTAACTTCTGTTTGGAACTTGGAATAACTGAGTCTTAGATTAGTAAGAAAATCATATGAATAGATTCCAGTAGGAAGTATGTTATCAATCAAAACAGGATAAAAACAAATGGATCTCCATTACTAGATTAGTGTTTAACCTACTTACGCTTTTCTGAATTTTTAATAGTTTGAATGGGGAAACTCTGTCAAAACTCTTGGTTCAAAGGCTCAGGCTGATGACCATGATGAGAAAACTGTGCTTCTGACCAGAATCTCTCATCAGTCATATTGATCAACAGCATGACCGTAGCTAACACCTAGAGCTCTCTATGTGCTTACCTGGTTCCAAGCAGGTTTCCTACATTAACTCACGAAATGCTCACAACAATCCTGAGGTAAAAACAGTTATTATCCCCATTCTGATGCAGAAACTAAAAGACAGGGTCACCCAAGTTCACACAGCTAGTCAGTAACAGAAGCAATCAACAAACACTCTATTAAGGAACCTCTGCCCTACAGTGGTAAAAGCAGACCAACCCGCTTTTTGAATGGAGTAATGGCAGGATTGCAGTAAGACATCCCTGTAAGGTATGTTGATAGGTCTAGACACCTACTGGTGGCCAGAGAGAACCAGAGTTAGGAGAGTCCCCAGCTGCCAGCAGGCTGAAATTTCACCGACGGACAATAATACATGGCAGGGACGCTGGCAGGAGCTGGCGCGTCACGTTCGCCAGTGGACCCAGCAACTACAGCAAGATGAACTTGTGAGGATAGGTAAGGAAACCAGCCAAGGTTGTCATAGCGACATTCCTGATTGCGTGTACCCATCCTGTATCCTTTCACTTCCATTAGGAGCCTGTATAGAAGTGGACTTGTGGTACCCACACTGGGCTTGTAATGGAATCTCCCTTCCAGGGCTGGAGATCCCAGTGCCCCACTGCCCTGTGCAGGTGCTGTGTTCATCCCCCCAGGGAGGAGCATGGGGCTGGCAGGCAAGGCCACCAAGATCCTTGTCACTAAAGTGTCGTCAGCTAGCATTGACGGAGCGCTTATCATATGTCACGTTAGCTCTTTTACAGCTCATTTCATTTTATCCTCTCCACAGCTCCATTTTACAGATGAGGCTCAGAGAGGTGGAGTTGTAGACCCAAAGTCAAACAGCTGGTAGGTGGAGAAAATGGACACAGCGCCAACTGTATCCAGAGCCCAAGCTCGGAACCTATGTGCTGTGTGTCATTAGCTGCATAAAATGGGCTGTGGAATGAAGAGAATAACCTGCTGGAAATTAGTTCCATTCTGGGACCACCTAGGTGCCCAGTTTTCTAAGCATACTCTTTTTTCTTTTGACTCAATGAGGACATTTGTATTTGCTCCATGGGGAGACTCTCTGCAGCTTGGCTGTCAGCTCAGCTCATGGGGTCATGGTGAAGGTACGTGGGATTCCAGAGCCAGAACCATGCTGCCCAGCTCAGACGATGCCCCTCCGTGTGTGGGTAGTGCCATCGGGCTGGGTCTCCTGCCCAGAGGGGCTCACTCTTCTCTTCTCTTTCCAGGAAGCTATCCAACACAAGTCCTTCTTCGAGGAAGAAAGGAAACTGGAGTATGGAAATGTTGAGGAAGCATTTAAAATGGTGGATCAGATTCTTGAAGGTAAAACTATCTGGAAAAAATGATGCGAGGGGAGCACCCCTGAAAACCTTCTACATATGTCTCATTTAGAGTTACCTTTGCCTTCTAGAAATCATCTCGAGATCAGCCTCGGTGGGTGAGCTCCTTGGAAACAGGCACCTTGTTCCCAAATGTGTTTCCCTCCATCGTGCGTGTGTGTGTATGCACGTGCGTGTAAAGTGACCTTGCCTTTGGGGCCCCTGGGCAATGACCATATCTATCTATCTATCTACCTATCTATCTATAAATAGATAGATAGGTAGATAGATAGATACACACTCTCTCTATAGAGACAGATACATAGAGAGAGGATACACACAAACACACACACACATATATATACACACACACATTTTTTTCTGAGCCATTTGAGAGTAAGTTATTGATTTGATTCCTCTTTCCCCCTAAATACTACAGTATTTATTGTCTAAGAACAAAGATATTATATTATGTAAACATTACAGTTTCCAAAATCAGATCATTAACATTGACACAATACTATTATTTAATCTACAGACCTTATTCAAATTTTGCCATCTGTCTCAGTAATGTCCTTTTTAACAGGAAAAAAAAAGATTTACCATAGGTCTTTGATAACCTGTACTTTTCCCACGCTGCCCTGCTGTTGTACATTCTGTGAACTCTATCCTTAATGCCTGCCATGCGAGATCTGATTAACCCAGATGTGTTGCTGAGTGACTGTGGCCTCTCTGTGCCATATCTCAGGGCAGAGAATAAGTCACCGGCTTTGCCTGTCTTTAAGTGAATTTTCAGGATTTTAGCCTCTTGTGCATGTTAAAAACACAGTAGTAGAAACTACAGTCTCCTTAATTTTTCTCTCCAACCCTGATCTCAAGCACAGGAAGAATCCTAAGACGTACCATCCTGAATGTCCAGCCAGAGCTGTGGCATGTAGAATCAGCCAGTCCAGCCACTGAGCACAAAGCCCTTCATGTCTCTTCACTCACAGCCATATAAAAGCTGAAGCTGGTCGGGGCTGAGTGGATAATGTCACTCAAAAGCTGGAGAAGAGACACCTTGCACCATCACCCTGCCAGGATTCCTTGGCACCCTCTCTTATGAGGGACTTGGCAGAGCACTTCTTTGGGTTCACTCTCCTTATTTTGAAATCATATGGACAAAATAATGCTGATCTCAGATCCTCATCATGAAGATTATAAGGGCTAATACCTGTGTGCTTGGCACAGAGCTCGGCTCACAGAGCCATAGCTGTGAGCAGTAATTAATCTTAGGTTTGAATTTTTGTCGTTGTTCTCTAGAGAAGGTTGTGTATTACTGAGTGAACACACCAATAGGCGTTCAGTTATCAGATCCAGGGTTTCCCAGTTTTCCTCACTATAAGATGCTTCTGAAACCTGCCTGGAGATTCCTGTGCCCCTTTCTTGGAATTCTGGAGTTGGAAGAGCCCAGGAATCTGTATTTTGACAAATTGTAATAGTGCTTCAGGCAATTCTTAAGATTAATGAAATGTGGCAAACATTCGAAGGGTGAGTGTGTTTTGTGGGAGAAGAGAAGGTGGGAGCATTTTAAGCCCAGAGAGTGCCTGATAAGAGCACCTTGGAAATACTGATGTTTAGGGGAGTTCCTCCTCTTTTGCCATAATCTGTCCTGAACTCGGTTCTTTCCATCATATGCTTTTGTGTGAGAATTCAATTATTGTATTTTTCCTTGACATCTGATTTAATTATTTAATTTAGTTGGGGAAGTTGTTCAGTCCACCTCTTACTTGAATTTTAACATGTTACCTGGCCCATACCCTAATGATAAGTTCAAAAGTGGTAGAAAGCTTTTAAGGGGGCATTTATACCACTTCTAAGTTTTCAACCTCTTGACTCACCAGTTTGAGGGGTTTTTGTTTTCTTACTCTGCAGTTGTCATTGGATGAAAAATTTTAACTGCTTGTTTCAATGAGCGATAACTGAGGGTATATGGATCGTAGCAGAACCGCATCTGCCCCTTAGGAAAATAGGTGCTCTGAAAAGCAGACTATTTCAAAGATTAAATATGTAGAGCATTACATCAAGTCTCAGGTTGTTTTCTTGAAGAGAATGATACAATCGTTGGCTTTTACCAGCTGTGAAGGTATGTCTCTGCCCTACCTGACGCTGGTGTCATAACCCTGGAGGGCGCTGAAGAACATGGTTTACAAATGAGCCAGCTGAGGCTAGACAGACGTGCAGCGGACCAGGAATCAAATTAAGTTTCCCAGCTCTGAAGTTAGCCTTCTCTCCTCTGCTTTATGCTACTGCTCATTTGTCTCTTTAAAAATTCCATTAGCTGGATGGGCTTTAGACTGAGAGAGTAGATGACAGTCCCGTGGCAGGATTTGCAGCAGATCTAGAAGCCCTGAAACTGAGATTGTCTTCCCCTCATCTTGTCCCGTTAGGCATAGGACAGAGAGACTCCTTTATACCTTCATGGCTTTTCGTCCTTAAGGAACTCATTAATATGTGAATGTGCCTGAAGGAATCACTCCTAAACCCAAACTGGGATAACATTTTATCTCAGGGATTAGTTGAACAAATTGCTTTCCAACCTAGAGAGTTGAGAGCAACACCATAGGATGGAGAGAGGGCACCTTGGGTCCAGGGCTGCGGGGGTGGGCGGCGCAGTGTAACAGGGTTCTTACAGGTTTAAGCAGAAATAGCCCTCATATTTTTTAGCTCTGTATTTTTAAAATGAAGTAGCTATTTAATAAAATAAATTCTGAGTGGATAGGTAGGATGATTGCAGAATATGGATTTGAGCCTCTGGACAAATAGGTTTTTCCACATATTGTTTTGAGAAAAGCTTGAATTGAAATTGAGATCTGAGTTCCTGACATTTTAATTTTTATATTTTATAAAAGAAGCAGAATCCGTTTATACTTCTGTACTCTTTCTTTACTCAGATTTTGTATAAGAAAGGAAGCCCAGATTTTAACAAAAGGTTTCCTTGGGAATCTCCCTCAAACAATTTACAAATCACTGTTAGCAGGTGCATTTTTAATTTTTAAAAGTTCTGCCTTCCACCTAACCTATTGATTGACATAGCTGTATTCTGGTTTTTCACTTCTGCTTTTTCCACCCCCTGTCTTCCCATGGGTTACTCAAACATTTTTTAGAATTTTATTTTGGTTAATCTATAGTGGTTTGAGTGTATCTCTTCATCTAGCTTTTTAGTGGTAATCCTAGATGTTAAATGTAAATTATAGTATATCTGGTAGCAACATCTTATCAGTTTGAGTAAAATGTAGAAAACTTACCTCCTTTTGCATCCCTTTACTCTCCCTCATTTATAATATAATTGCCTTAAAAAAGTTCTTCTACACAAGTTGAAAACCACATAAAGCAATGTTAAAATTTTGCTTCAAATACAGTTTAGAAAACTCAAGAGGAGAAGGAAAGGCTATTGCCTTTATTTGCCTGTATTTTTTAAATTGAAGTAGTCAATTTATAATGTGTTAATTTCTGTTGTACAGAATAGTGATTCATTTATACATATATATAATATATATATATTTCTTTTCATATATGCTTTCCACTGCTCTCTCATCTTCCTGATGTTTCAAGATTCTTTAAAAAAAAAATGTCCTGTCTGTTTCAAGAACTTCTCTTAGCCAATCATTATTTTAGGATAGGTCTGTTGAAGGTAAACTCTTTCAGCTTTTTTTCATCTGAGAATGTCTTGATTTCTTTATCATCCTTGAAAGATACTTTCACTGGATATAGAATTTTGAATCCTGAGTCTTTTAGCACTTGAAGAAAGATGTTATACCGGTTCCTCTGACCTCCATGGTTGAGAAATCTGCTGTCTTTTGAAGTATTTTTCCCAGATAGGTGAGGAAGTGTTTTTCTGTCTCTGCTTTCAAAATATTTTTGTTCTTGGTTTTCAGAAGTTTGACTGTGATGTGTCTTGGCATGAATTTCTTTGGTTTATCCTCTTTGGGAATTACTCAGCTTTTTGCTGTAGGTTGATGTCTTTTACCAAGTTTGGGAAATTTTCAGCTATTATTTCTTCAGATACTCAACATCAATGACACAAATGTTCCATCTTTAATTTTAACCACATAGGATTCTGAGATTCTGCTCATTTTCCCTTCAGTCTATCTTATGTCTATTGCTCAGGCTGGGCAATTTCTCTTGTTCTATATTCTTGTTCCCTGATAATTTCCTCTCTTCTCTCTGTTCTGTTGTTGAACTCATGCACTGAGCCACTTAAATTTTGACTGTTGTATTTTTTAGTTCTAAAATTCCCATTTGGTTCTTTTTATAACTTCTGTTTCTTTGCTGAGATTTTCTAATTTTTTCCATTTGTTTCAAGTGTTTCTGTAAATTAAAGCATTTTTATGGTGGCTGCTTTAAAATCCTTGACAGATAATTCCTATATCTGTGTCTTCTCGGTGTTGGCATCTGTTGATTGTCTTTTCTCATTTGAGTTGAGTTCTTGGTATGACAAGTGATTTCCAATTGTATCTGGTTCACTTTGGATATTGTGTTATAAGACTTTGGATCTTATTAAGTCATCTATTTTACCAGAACTCCTCTGACCCTGTGTTGGTGGGAAGAGGGGAGTGATGCCTTGTTATTGCCAGGTGGAGCGTGGAAGTCCAGGTTTCCCATAGGCTCCCACAGACTCCACCCTAGCAGAGGATTTTGGGTACCTCATTACAGCTTGACAAGGGTGGGAGTCTAAGCTCCCCACTCAACTTTTGCAGATAGAGATAGGTCTGCAGTTTTTTTCTGTATGTTTGGCTGGAATAGAGTCGTTATTGTATAGAAATTTTCTGTCTTGCTAGGCTTCCCCTTTCCTAGTCCTTTGGCTGGTGAAAGTAGGCTTTTCTTGGGGATTTTTTTCTGTCTTTGCCTGTTGGTGTTTTTGGATGTCTGGCTTCTCTAGCACCAAGTCTGGGACATAGGAAACAAACAACAACAAAATCCACTGAATTCATCATTGTGTCTTTCCTTGGGTTGCAAAGCCCAAGCTAGTCTTCCTTCTCCTCTACCTTTCAGAGTCTTCTTATGTTTCTTTAATTATGCATAATGTCCAGGATTGTACTTAGAAGAAAGAACAGGGAGAAGCATATCTACTCCATCTTGTCTTGGAACTGGAATTCTCCTTGCCGTTGACTCCAGAAAGCCCGGCACCGCTCCCTAGGACTCTGTGGCCTGCTGTACTGGTAGACATGACAAACTCTCCTGCAGAACTACTTCAAGTATGCAGATATAATAAAAGCTAAATATCGTTGTTTGTGGCCCTTTGCCATGCAGCCTGCTATCCCGGCAGAAGCGCTGTTGGTGGAATTTCTCCATAATGAGTTAAGAGCTGGGGAGGGGGTGGTGCCACCTGTCCTATCTGACAGCCTCCTTGATTCTGGTGTGTTTTCCTCTAACAGGTGAAATACACATGGGCGGTCAGGAACATTTTTATATGGAGACCCAAAGCATGCTTGTTGTTCCCAAAGGAGAGGATCAAGAAATTGATGTCTACATATCCACACAGTTTCCCAAATACATACAGGTAATATGGGGCTTTGTGGAGGGAACTTGGCTCATGGTTCCTGCCAGCAAAATATACCAAGAACAATTAGAGATAAAAATGTCATTTTAGAAACTGAAGGCATTTGGAGTAGTAATAGCCATACAGGTTCAAAACATTTAAGATAGTATTATGAAAGTCGTGGCCTTCTGTTTGTGGATCTGTAACTTTAAAACCAACTATGAGATCAGTAGGTCTCTTTTGCTATACTCTTGGCACTGTTAAGAATACAAAAAAAAAGATGACTGTAGTTAACACTGCTGCATTATATGTAGGAAAGTTAAGAAAGTGGATCCTAGGAGTTCTCATCACAAGGACAAAAATTTTTTTTGCCTTTTAATTGTATCTATATGAAATAGTGAATGTTAATGGAACGTACGAGAGTAATCATCTCACAATAGATGTAAATCAAGCCATCATGCTGTACACTTTAACCTTATTCAGTGATATACGTCAATTATTGCTCAATAAAACTGGAAAAAAAAAAACCCCACAGTTTAAGAAAGGAAGGCTTGCCCTCCCAAACCTGCAGTACCTAACTCACATGAAGCAAATAGGAAACAGTATCGGGCAGAATGCAGCCAAGTGCTGAATCAGCTAAATCAGAACTTGTAAATTTAGGTGGAAGAATTAAGAGAATGGAGGTTTTTCAAACACTAAAATCATCAGGAAGTCCCATGAAGAAGAAGTCTGAAGTCTGGATTTATAGTGAGAGTGTGGTTTATTTAGATGGTGAGAAGAGAGGCCATTTCCAGGCAGTTTCACACCAAGATCACACGCCACTCATTCATTCATTCATTCACTTGCCCATTCTGCAAACACTTACAGCCTGTGTCCCATATACCCGGCAGCGTGCGTGTGAAGAAGGAGAAATAGCACGAAGACCACCCAAGCTGGAGTGGAGGACGCATCTGGGGGTGGCGAGTCTAAGCATCAGGGTGGAAGTGAGGGGAACAGAGCGTGGGGGTCTTGATTCAGGTCACAAGAAGCCAGTGCCATTACCAGCACAAGTAGGAATGTGTGAATGTGGAGAATGAGGCCTCTGAGAAGCTGGAACACTAAGAAGGGTTGGGCCAACTCCATTCCCATCCTGTGCTGCTCCTTATCCTTGTGTGACGTTGGACCCATCACTTCATCCCTCTTGGGCTCCCCACCCATAAAAGTGAATTTTTAAGACTTAATGACCTCCAACATTAGGATGGAAAAGAAGGGCAAGACCTACATCATGGAAGACCCACTGACCAACTTAATCCAGATGGGAGGTGAGGAGTGCTTACTCTCCAGTGGTGACAGTGGTGTGTGGGGAAAAGACCCATCTGAGAGGTTTGGAAGGCAAGGAAATGTCACTGCTTTGGGAAACACATCCCTAGGGGTTAGTCTGAAAAGAATACTTTGGGTGTAGTTCATGGGGAAAATTTTTTAAATTTTATTATCACAAAGATACCTCATTGATATTGAAAGGACTACTTAATCTTAATGATAGTGTTGGCAAAACTATTGAGATCAGCATGGATGCCTGCTTAGGTTATTGGAAACCATCCCACTGTTTAGTATAACCACATAATCTGTGTGTCATGTAGACCATTATGGAATCAAAACGTGTAAAGGCCGTCCCACTCCCTTGCTGCAGACGGGATGGATTAATGAGAACTGTTATCATTCACAGGACATAGTTGCTTCGACCTTGAAGCTCCCAGCTAACAAGGTCATGTGTCATGTAAAGCGTGTTGGTGGGGCTTTCGGAGGGAAGGTGATAAAGACTGGCATCATGGCAGCCATCACCGCATTTGCCGCAAACAAGTAAGTGGAGAAAGACCGCTAAATAAACTAAAACTAAAATGAGGTCGTGCTGAATATTCTCAGTATTGCAGTTAAGGCAGAAGAATCTGAGTCAAGATTATTTAAAATCACCTATAATGTACAAATACAGAAACAAGCTGCCAGCTTGTTACAACTTCTTTATCTTACATTGTCAAACTACACACTGTAAAAACAAAAATGAGAATCAATTACTGAAAAGAATGAACACTATAGTGAAGAATATTATAATACCTGGAAAGCAGACAGAAAACAGATCCTGAAAGGGTGGGGTTACTTGTCCTCAGCACCTGTATGTATATGTAGGTCAGTTCAACCTGTTGAGATAGATATTTTTACCTATCTTTATTTCTACATCTATGTATATCTGAAAAGGCTCATATAGATATAGATATAGATATAGATATAGATATACCCCAAAAGGTGTGTGTGAGTGTATATATACACACATATATATTCCTTAATTAAATAGAGATTTTGCTTTTGTTTTGCTTACTTTTGTTTATAAAGCCATTTTCCTTTAAGGGTCTCAAAATATTACCATAGGAAATTGTCTTTGGAGTAGGCACATGTAGAAGACTTAATTTCTTTTCTAAGTAATATAGGTCAGTTCCTCTACCCCATGACATGAAAAGACCTTGATTCCAGCCCTGTCCTATGAGGGAGCACTTGACAGTCGGACACCACCTGAATTCTTCTATTTGTCACCATCTATAATGTGGCCTTGGAACTGTTAGCCTATAGCAGAGGTTGTTGTCACAGTGAGAAATACCTCCAAAGCAATACCCTGGAGCCTTGGGTGCCCAAGAGCCCCATCCCATAAGCAGTGAGTGCCAGGTGTGGTGCCCTGACCCAAAGGAAGATGAGGCCACCGGGCATGCCCGAGAGCAGTACAGCCTGGGGTCAGAGAGTCGCTCTGTGGTTCAGTGTGTGTGTGTGTGGACCCCACCCGGGCTCTCACTAGGAGTTACAGAAACCCTGGTTAATGTAATTTGGTAAAAGAGTTTACCTCTCCTGCTTTTGTTTGTTTGTTTTAGGCACGGCCGTGCAGTCCGCTGCATTCTAGAACGAGGAGAAGACATGTTAATAACTGGAGGCCGCCACCCTTACCTTGGAAAGTATAAAGTGAGCAGCAGAAGAAGGGGAGGGGCATTCACGCTGTGATTATAACATTCCATACGCGCAGAGGGCCGCTTTTGGCTGCTCTCTAATGGGGAGTAACAATGCGCAAACCAATAAGTTACGCTTCTAGTCACCTTTCTATTCCTTGTGCCGATTACTGGCTGCTTCAATGAAGCTTTTCTGCTTTGCTCAAAAATTTCAGTTTATGAAAAAGTACTAGCTGGTACTGGCTGCTACAGAGTGAATAACTGGAAAACATGTGAATATATATGCATACATCCATGAAAGTAGATCTGATAGCCACACTATTTCCACAGAAAAAAGAGATAAAAACAGTAGTTTCCATAACAATAGTGTTACGTGAAATTGCAATTGTTTGCCAACAGGTTCCTCATTTTTCAGTATCTCAAGGGTGTTTTTGTAGAACTCTGTCCCAGAAATTCCTAATTCCTAGGAAAATTTCCATAGCAGGAAATAATTATTCTTTTGTTTTATAAGAAAGAAGTTTCCTTGTCAGAGTGGGCTAACTGCTCCAACAGACAGCTAAAAACGCTGAGGAACTTAGACCTTTATGATGTTGATTCTTGCTGAAGTGAAGCCAGTGTAATCAGTAGAGGGTGGGGGTGGGGGGAAAGGAGGAGAGGACTGTGCTGCCCAGCATCATTCACAGACTCAACATTTTCCCTTCTAGTAACACCACCATCATCCCTTGAACAGCATTGCTGAATACGGAAGCCACTAGGCACATACAGCTATTTAAATTTAAATCCACTAGATTAAATAAAATTCAAAATTCAGTTTCACAGTTGCATTATCTATGTTTCACGTGCTCAATAACCACCCTTGGCTAGTGGCTGCCATATTGGACGTGCAGACATAGAACATGGCCATCATCACAGAAAGTTCTAGTGGATAGCACTGTCCTAAAGACTCTGTCTTCCACTGGATCTTCTGCAGAGGGCAGCAGACAAGGGAAGGGAAGGGAAGGGAAGTGGCACCGAGTGTCATGTGGGAGATGTTTTAAGCACCAGGCCTGTAAGAGGTGGTCCTTGCTCTTTAATCTGCACATAATTAGCCAGAACTTTGCCAACTAACTGCAAAGGAGGCTGGGAAATGTAGTCTTCCTGCATGCCCGGGATGAAAGACAACAGGATTTGTTGAACACATTGCACCGTTTCCACCACAACTGGTGTACCTGCGTACACATTGTTAGAAGATAACAGATGGATCTATTTCAACTTACATTCAGTCTAAGTTCTATTTTGAATCTCATTTAGTTCAACAAAGACTTATTAGAGTGAACTTTGTCCTCAAGGACATTACCTTTCAGAGGTTGAGGGGGATATAAGACTTACACATATGAAGTCCTTATGAAAACATAATAATCTCAGGTTCAAAAATGAGGGATGTATAACAAAGCTATGGGGAGAGATAAATATGAGTTAGAGTGTGTCCAGGGAACTTCTTAGAAAAGGTGAGACATAAATGACCTTCAAGAATGGATAGGCAAGAATGGATTCCCAGGTGGTGGGAATAGTAAGAGCATGAATGCAGAGGTGGGATGCACATGGCATGTTTGACAGGGGCAGGAGTAAGGGGAGAAGGGGAATTAGAACACAGTGTGCTCACTGGAAAGTAGTGGAAAATAACATGGGTTGGGTTAGGGAATGCCAGACTCAGAGAGGCCTGAGAATCCCAGGATGGAGGGTTACACTTGATCTCATGAAAAAGAGTGAAACTGAGCAAGACCTTGGCCAGTCAGGTGTCATAACCAATCATGGACACTGGCAGGAGGAAAATGATGGCACTGGGCAGGGTGGCCAGGGAGGAGAGAGGGTGGAAGCAGGTGGACCACCAGGAGGCAGCTGATGCTTTCAGACTTGAAGCATGCAATAGTAAAAGGTAGAGGAAGAGATGGGTCCATGAGCTGTTATAGTATAAAATAAAATGGAACTTGATGACCAACTTGCCAAAGTGCAATGGAGAATAAAACCACAAACATGACTTGGAGGTTTCCCAAGTTGGAAGGAAGAAACAGTCTGGAGGGACAGTGATGAGTTTGTGTAAATGTGGGAGATGAAGTGACAACAGGACATTTAAATAGAAATGGCTTTCATCAACATGCGACATTTTTGAAAAGATTGGACACAGTGTCACCAGTCCATTCTCTTTCCCCAGGCTGGATTCATGAACGACGGCAGAATCTTAGCCCTAGACATGGAGCATTATTCCAATGGAGGTGCCTCCCTCGATGAGTCATTATTTGTAAGTGTTTTAATGAGCAAATTCACATTCTGGAAAGGCTTATATAAAATTATTTAATTCAGAAAAGTGTTCAATAGTTAAATAATATTTACTTACAAAAGTGTAAAGATTCTCATTGGGGGAGCAAGTTGCCACATGTTACTTACTGGTGCCCCCAGAGTGAGCCCAGAGATACTGCCTAAGTCTGCATCTGTGTGTTAGCTCCATGTTTTTCAGACTTAGAGCTCTTTTCCCAAATGCGAGCACTAAACCTTAACGTTGGCCCTGTTGGTATTTTGGACTGGATAATTCTTTTTGTGGGGGCTGCTCTGTGCATTATAGGATGTTTGAAAGTATCATTTGGCCTCTCCCCAGTACCTGCCAGTGGGACAGCTACCTTCCAGTCTTAACCACAAATATCTCCAGACATTGACAAATGTCCCAGGGAAGAAGAGAGAAAAATTGCCTCTGGTTGAGAACCAATGCATTAGACCAAATCAACATTTTCCCCCTTGTTTTCCATGATATTTTATTCATTATATTCTGTAGACCCAGAGTTTAAGACCTGCTAGGACTTGTTTCCAAGGCCTTTGGAAATGTTTGAAATGTGGGGGGAAAATGCATTAGCTCTAATATGAAAATTAAAAGATAATATTTTCAAAAGAAAAAGTATTCAAATCCTTAAAAATTCCTTCACGGCAAAAATGCATTTAATTTGAGACATGGGTCAATTTTAGCATGTTTGATGTGATGTCGTGGGGGTCAGTCATTTCTGGACTGGTTTTGGTCTGAGGTCTCAGGATGGTAAAGCAGGTCCAGAAGGATGAAGATCTCATCACATCAACTCTGGATTTCCACAGGTGATAGAGATGGGACTTCTGAAAATGGAAAATGCTTACAAGTTTCCCAACCTGCGCTGCCGGGGGTGGGCATGCAGAACCAACCTTCCATCCAACACGGCTTTGCGTGGGTTTGGCTTTCCTCAAACAGGACTGATCACTGAATCCTGTATCACAGAAGTTGCAGCCAAATGTGGGTTGTCCCCGGAGAAGGTAATACTGAATCTCACATACAAAAAGTGGTGAATTTTAGAGATGGGAGGGTCACTGGGGGGTCTTCATATTGAGGAATTCGAGGTCCACAGGGCCTACATGATTTGCCTGAGGTAACCAGCTAAATAGTTAATACTGAGCAGGACTTCAGAGTTCAGTGATCCTTGTTCTACTCAGGCTTCTCCTCAAAAATCCTGGATCACAATTTTAAATTTTTTTTTTTTTTTAGTGGAGGTACTGGGGATTGAACCCAGGACCTCATCCATATTAAGCATGCGCTCTACTACTGAGCTATACCCACCACCCCCTCCCCTCAAAAATCCTGGAGACAGAGGGGATTGAGGAGTGAGCACTGGATTCATTGTTGAGTCTCCATTGACTGAGGGTATAACTGCTACCAACAAGTTCTGTAGACCCTTCTTTCCCCTGCTTCCTTAGCATCTCAGGCAGCTGTCATCTGAGTCACTTCAGTTACAAAAATGGTCTCTGTTTTTTAAGTCTTGGCCCCAACTTCATTCACTAACATGCTCGGTTCCTTTCCCAGGATCCTGGAGTGGAGTTCGGGTGGGGACAATGGTGTGTGCTCTGCCCCCTTCTCCTCCCCTGTGCCTTCTGCTGTGGTGTTGGGCAGGGAGGAAGAGGGGGACCTGGGAAACAGACAGCATCTTCCCAGCTGGCTTCTCCCAGTGAGCCGTCTATCATCTTCTTGGTTAGATAGAGCCACTTTTCAAGTCTGTTGTCTCTGAGCTCCATTTATGACAGGAGTCCCGGAAATCAGCGGTTTCCCACGAGGGTTAAATCTCCAACTGACCCTCAGCTGGCACCTCACGCAGCATCCCCTGATGCCCATGCCTCTTTGCCCCATGCTGCAGCAGTCCCTGGAAAGCCCCAGTCCCTGATTCGTCTACCTTCTTTCCCCCATCTTCTTTGTGTCTCTTCTGCTTGTGGGGGTCCTGCACCCTCCATTCCTGGCCATCTCACCACAGCCTCTTTCCCAGATGTTCTGTCACACTTGTTAGCACAAGGAGGAAGATCTGATAATGATCTCCTCCCTTCATCACCAGGGAAAATGGAGGAGAGTAGCCATCCTAAAAAACACCACCTTCCCCAAAAGGGCACAGCTTACTAACCTCCAGTCATGCTTCTGTAGTGATCTGGGAATCTTTCTTTTTGGGGGACTGACAAAGTATATGTCCTTAATGGCCCTTGTCTGCTTGGGGTGATGGCTGGTCTCAACTGCTGAGTTTTCTCAGCTGAGATTGTGAGGTACCTGACCTTTTGTTCTCAACAGGGGACCCTAATCACCAGTTCTGGGAATTCAGGAAGAATTCTACTCAGTGCTTCAGACATCCTAGGATAGACTCTTTTAATTTGTTTTGCATCCTATTTGGGGTCATATTTAAACAAACTTTCACACTTTCGTGTTTGGAAGTGAGTGGTCTTCTCTTGCCACAGCATCTGAAAAATCCAAAGCGTGTAGATCATGTAGCCTGGAATTGAAAGTCAGCCTTACCTTTTAACAGATACTCACAGGTACAGCTAGAATTAAGAATCTGCAGAGTCCCTGGACTGTGTTGAGTCATATAAGAAATAAAAGGAAAGGATCCTTCCTTTGAACTCACACAACAGCAGCATAGAAAGCATTTAAGTGCTAGCATATTTGACAGGGGCTCTGACTAGAGGAGTGTTTGGTGTTGGGAAAGGCTTCAACAAGGAGTAGATTGAACTCAGTTTGGGTTTTCTAGGATGAGCAGAATTTGATTAGGAGGACAGTGGGTAAAAGAGGCTATGGCTGCCTTCCCCTCCAGCTCTGTCAACCTCCTGCCCTTTTGTAGGTCCGAACTATAAACATGTACAAGGAAATTGATGAAACACCCTACAAACAAGAGATTAATGCCAAGAACCTGATCCAGTGTTGGAAAGAATGTATGGCCATGTCTTCCTACGCCCTGAGGAGAGCGGCCGTGGAAAAATTCAACTTGGAGAATTACTGGAAGAAGAAGGGGCTGGCCATGGTCCCCGTGAAGTTTCCTGTTGGCCTTGGGTCAACAGCTGCTGGTCAGGTCAGTTCGCCAAACAGATCGATCAAAAGGTGTTGGGGAAACTTTCCATTAAGGTGGACTGGACATTTGATCACAGTACCTGATAGTAAAGCTTCCCCAGAGTGGTGCTCCAACTAGCTTTTCTCCAGAGGAGACAGGAGCTACTTTGCCCAAGACCCCAGAATTGGTGACAAGCATTCTTGCTGGGAAGTGGGGAGACCTGGCATCTACTCCTGGCCCTGGCATTGAACAGCTGAGTCAGCTCATTCTGGGGCCATTCAAGTATAAAGTAAGAGTGGGGCCCGATGACCCCCCAAGACACCTCTTCAGCTACTGTGATTCCATGTCACTGGATCAGGAAATAGACACAGGAAGCTGCAAGACACTCGGTGCCCCTCCTTTTTTTGGTGGATTGGGGTAAACCAAATCCAGAAAAGTAAATCACTTAAGAAATTTTTTGAAACACTGTCTTAGGTGATCTTCTGTTTATAGCTGTTACAAGTATGAAGGAGAGGACTGAAAAATATCTTCTTGTTATTTATTTTCTTTAACTGATTAAATAAATTCCCTGCTCGGTTGCTAAATCTCACCCCTTCATTCACCAAGCAGCTGGTGTTCTAGTTCATTGTACAGCAAGGATGTGGAACCCCATTACCTATGTTCTCACATACATGTGTGTATGTATACATCTGTGTGGATGAGGTGTCAGAACCCTCAGAACTGTTGTCACTGCACTTTGTGGAGTTCACACCTTTGGCTGAGCTGGGAAGAAGGCACAGCAGGTGCACTGAGTGCTGACAGACTAGGGATAGAGGGCGTGAGGCTGTGCGGGGCACAGGAGGAGGAACGGTCCTCCCCCTTCCCACACCCACCGCTCACCCATCTCTCCTGGTTCAGCTTCGGTGTAGTCCTCAGAACGTTTTCCTGCAGCTTCGATTGTAGGTGGGTTGGCTCAGAGGAGCATCATTACATTACAAGTGGTGATCTCATTGGAGCCCTCCCATTCTCTCTGGTTTATGAAGGCAAAACAACATAGAGCCATTTAGTCATTGGCGCACGATTTACTCAGATGAGGGAGAGAGTCAAGAGGCTGTGGTTGAGGAATAAAGGCAAAAACCAGGTTGCTAAAAAAGAAAAGAGAGGAGAACTACCCCTAGAAAAGGGTTGGTGACCAATGAATCTTGGATACAGTTTTGGGGGGTAAACTGATTAGCTGGCAGCCAGCAAAGAGGCCATTCTGGGCCATCTGTCCCTGAGGACATCCGTCAGGATCATGGGGAAAACAATTCCCAGTGTTTACGAATCTTCTGGAAACCCTTGGGCGTTAGGCTATGGGTAGACTGGGCAGGCTGTCTCTGTTCAGTGATTGCCTTTACTTAACATCTGGCCTCCACAGTGGACCAGGTCTGTCCCATTTTCCCCATCAGAAATCTCTCAAAATGCAGATAAAAAATAACGGTAATTACTGAGCACCTACTATGGTTAAGTCCTTTCAGATTTTGTCTCATTCAACTCTCAGGGAAACCTACAGGTTTTGTAGCCTCATTTTAGTGATGAGAAACTGAGGCACAGCGAGCTTAAGTAAGTTGCCTGAAGTCCCAGGGCCAGGGAGAAGTGGGCTGAGACTCGGGTCTCAAAGGCCCCAGAAGCTGTGCTTTTGTCGGCTGCATCCAGCCACCTTCCCCAGCACCTTCGGCGGGGGACTGAGATGGGATTCAGCTCAGCCAGGAACGACCTGGACGACAGTCAGCAGCACAACTTAGTTCTTAAAGGCTACCGAGGAGCTCCTCCCACCTCACCCCCTCTTCCCATCCTCCCCTGGAAACCAGCTCTGTGCTTAAAACATTTGCTTAGGGCTGAATCGAAGAGTTTGAGATCAGTCAAGCTGCCTTCTGAAAGCCAGATGCTGACAGCCTTTGTCCTGAAGCAACCCAAATCGAGGAGGGGGCTAGAACCCCTGTGTGTGTGAGGCCCCAGGCTGGGTGCTTTGCAGTCTCTCACCTGATTTAACCCCTGTCTCCTCTGTCGGGTAGGTATGATTCTGGTTCATAGAAAGGGGAGCTGAAGCCCACAGAGGTTTGCTCTCTTGCCCAAGGACATTCAGCTAGTGGGTGGCAGAACAAGGACTTGACCTTAGAACTGTGCTCCCAACAGCTGAAGGTGTCAAACATACCTCACCTCCATTATATTTAATTCCTGGACAGGAGCATTAACCTCTGTATTCCCAGTGCCTTTGTACGGCACCTGGCACAGAGGAGGAACTTAAATGTTTGAATGGCTGAGACATTTTGGGAATCTGCGGGATCCGAACAGACTTCTCACCAACACCAGCAGCCATAGCTTTAGGATTTAAATTTCACAGACCAAGTCCCCAGTTTATATTGGAGAACCATCTGTTTCCGCACCCTGGTTTTGCTAATTTCTAATTTCATAGATGCAGCTTTGTGGAATTATCTTTTGTGGCACTGACAATGAACCATCCGGTGGTGCCACTTAACTGAACCAAATTTGACATTTTAAATGGCCCAGGGAGATTACAGCAGCACATGGGACAAATTACTCAGCGGTCTCTGATAGAAGTGCTGCCCTGGACGCACAGGCAGAACGCTGCTGCCAGCGAGGTCACGCGATGGAGGAAATACACAACCCACTGTAATTGTAGCTCAACCACATGTCCCGGTGACAAATTCCACCCACAAGCGACTTCTCAATTGCTTGCAGAGCCAAGGAGGCCAAATACAGAGTCTGCAAGCTTAAGAAACAGATGGAATGGCAATGCTGTTGCCATTTCATTGCTCAAACTTGTATTGAGTACTTACTACGTGTGAGGTACCATATTGCTTTGCAAGGGAAGCCTTAGGACATGCATTTTCCTCTCAGGGGGCTTACATTCCCACCGAGTACAAAGAAGTGCCATAGAATGGTGCCCAGCTGCAGCCATTGCAGCTGGAGTCACCTGCTGTCTGCTGCACAACCCCAGGGTGGCCAGCTCCAGGTGCTCTGTAGAGGACCCTGTGTTGTTTTGAGAGTAAATGGCCAGGAGCACAAAACAGTGTTTGCAGGACTGATGTGTCAACAGGCAGTGAAACACATTGTTGCATCTCCTCGAGGCCTTTGGGTATGATTATTGTGGCCACGCCCTCTTTCTTAAGTTTCCAAGATTCTCCCTTGGGCTACAAATGTATGTGCTTTTGACCTCAGAGAAAGAGCCCCCATGTCCCATTTTCTCAATACATCCCTAGTTTACACCTGCTGACCAGGTGAATAGAGCTCGTTTTCATGGTCAAAGTACCTTACTCGGAATGATAGAGCCTTTTATTTGTCATTTGCTGGAGCTGTGTGAACCTTTGGGTGCCAATAAAGAGACAGTTTTCCAAGAGTGGCCTGTGGCCCACAGGAGGCTCTGAAGGTCCTTCTGGTGGACAAAGAATCGATCTAGGAATGCAGTCCTTTCCTTGGTCATATCTGGTGATTGACACACAAGTCCATCCACTTTCACTCCTAATCAAAGTTGTTTATAAGTCATCTGAGTGAGTAATGCAAGACTTACTAAAATTTTAGCTTCATTAAATGGAAACTAGCTTGTTACCAGAATTTCCTGAAGACCTGCCTTTACAAATCTTAGATTATTATGCCACTCTGTATAGAAGCTTAGATAATAAGAAACCTAACTGACAGCTTTCAGTGGCCCCTGGCTGGCTCAGACCACATCGAAGAGGTTAGCACTTCCCAGTTGAGCAGCTGCAAGGTGTGCCTTGCGGGGCCCCTCAACCACAGTGGAACCATGAGAAGCGTTTTCTCTAGGATCGTTTGCTGTTAACATTGCTCTTACTCTGGAGACTGAGAGTGAAGAAGCCATTCATGTTTTCTGCAATCGCCTGGGACATCTCAGTCTCTCGGGCCATCTCCGTCTCCCGGGCCATCTCCATACCCCCAAGTGTAGCACAAACAGACTTGGCAAGAAGACACATTCCTATTGATAGTAAAACACAATAGCTTGGGGTCTGGGTGTTTCTGATTACAGCAGCCTTTAATTCTGTGTTAGCCATTCGGTCCCTCCTGGATCCCTGTGGGGAGCTGTACAGTTAGAAAAGTTTACTTCCAAGTTCTCTTCCAACTTTAAAGCCCTGTAATTCTGGGCCAAGATGATTAAGGGTGGGCTTAGCTCATTCTGCAGCAAAAAAGTAATGTCTAACTGCCCTCTCTTATTTGGATTTTTATTTTTGCTTTTCTATAACACACCTACAACTATGGGGATATGTGTTCACATAAACAAGTCTTTTCCCTTTCCCCCAAACTATCTAAACTTAACTGTACATTTAAACCTGATACCCTGTCTAAAACCTCCTCCCCTAAACCTAGATTGTAGATCCATTCTGGGTCAGGGGGATCCTTGAAGGCACCGGTGCACTCAGCTGTCCTGCTCAGGAAACGGTAGCTTAAGTAGTAGCTGAGCCCTTGCCCCAGACTTGCAGCCATCCAGTGGCAATCTGACCTCTTGCGGGGTAATATTGAGGCAGTACCTGCCCCAGCCTCGCCCTGGCTCTGCTCAGTGCTCTCAGGGTGATGGGGAAAGTGCCTGTGTGTATTTTGGCAGGAGATGAAAAAGAGGGGATTGTTTCCACAGAGTGTTTTCTAATTGACAAAATATATGATAATATCAGTCAAAAAGGTCATTGCACTGGATAAAGAAGTTGCGTATATTTATACAATGGAATACTACTCAGCCATAAAAAAGAATAAAATAATGCCATTTGCAAGAACATGGATGGATCTGGAAATCATCATTCTAAGTGAAGTAAGCCAGAAAGAGAAAGTAAAATACCATATGATATTGCTTATATATGGAATCTAAAAAAATGACACAAATGAACTTATTTATAAAACAGAAACGGACTCAGACACAGAAAACAAACATATGGTTACCAGGAGGAAAAGGGGATGGGAAGGGATATATAGGGAGTTCAAGATTTGCAGATACTAACTAATATTTATACAATAGATAAACAAGTTTGTACTGTGTAGCACAGGGAACTATATTCAATACCTTATAGTAACCTATAATGAAAAAGAATATGAAAATGAATATATGTATGTATATGTATGACTGAAACATTATGCTGTACACCAGAAACTGACACAATATTGTAAACTGACTATACTTCAATTTTAAAAAAGTAAAAAAAAAACAAAAAACAAAACAAAAAAAGGTCATTGCAACTGTTTTCATCTCTTTTGCTTAGGCTGCTGCCCTGGTCCACATTTATCTAGACGGGTCTGTGCTGGTGACTCATTGCGGAATTGAAATGGGGCAGGGGGTCCACACTAAAATGATTCAGGTAAGAATGTAGATAATTGGATTAGGTTGGATGTATGCTTGAAGGTATGTATACGGGAGGGAGACTAGGAATGTCTGTTTTCTGTTCCAAAATAAAAAAGGGTAGGAGACTTCAGCTTTAACTGCTTCAATTGCTAAGCTACTCGCAGAAACTGAGTAAGCAAGCAAGTTTTGTAATTGACCCTCCTTATTCTTTAAGGATGTAGCCTCTGGTCATCTTATTGCTAAAGAAGGTTGTATGGTCATTTGCTGTGTTCCCCTAGATATGTTAACAAGTGAATTGTCTTTTTTGAACATTTGCTGGGCAATAAAAAGATGTATGAATTCTGATGTATTGCATTATATCTTGCCCTTTTTATAGAAAGGATTCTGAACAATTGATAATATAAAACACATTCGGTATTTCTCACCAGACTACAGTTTTCCTTTGGCTCAATTATTTTAGAATAATTTTTAGCTACTGTTTCTGTTTTGCTCATCATTGTAATACATATAATACATATATACAGATTAGAAAGCATTTGAAAGGCAAACTTAAAAAAAAACCTGCACCATTCCACCACTTAGCAATGATCACTGTTTTGGGATCTTTCTATTTTAACTTTTTTTCTTTTTCAAAAATCGCTAGCATTCTGTTTATATAATTTTATGTCCTGTTTTTTCCACCTATTTTGATACAAAGTGAGCATTCCCTCTCGTCATTAAGAATTCTTGGCAAATGTGATTTTTAACGCTGCGTGTAGATGTCTGTATAACTTACTTAACCATCTCCGATTGTTGAACCCTTCAGTGAACATTTTTGTCCATAAACCTGTGATCAAACCAATGATTACTTTTTAAAATAAATTCCCAGAAATGGAATTACCGGGTCACCGAATATATCTTAAATCACTTGACACATATTACCGAAATGTTATCCAGAAAATATCCATCACATTACACCACTAACCAACACTGTATGTTATGGGTTGTTTAAAAAAATCTTAGATAATTTGATAGTGAAGGTATCTCATGATTGCTTTAATTTGCACTTTTCTGATTACAGAGATGCTGAATATATATTTTCTTTCATATTATCACTCACTTGAGAATTGTCTGGTCATACCTTTCCCCCTTTCCGGGGAGAGACTTCGGTGTTTTCCTTATAGGACCACCAGAAACGTTTCTGTTGTAAGCCTTTGCATTTGGGTAGACAGTCTTCTGAAAGCCAGTGATGGGGGAGGGCTCTGTATGCCTATGCCCTTGTCGCAGTGGTGGGCAAACTATCTAGCCTTTATACCAGCAGGAAAGAGGAGCGTCGGGGACCGTCGGGGACCAGTTGAAACTAGTAGTATGATTTTGCCCCGTCGTTAAACACAAAGGAAGAACACAGCAGCCAGCTAAGTCCTTATGTTAGCCAGTGGCACTGGCACCTTCTACTTCCGGGCTCTCGCATTGGTGCTGCTGCTTTAACAAGGCCATCGTCCTTTCTCAGAAGCGCTCTTTTCCTGGAGCATCTCCAGAAATGTGGATAAGGCTTCTTCTATCTGATGAAGTCAGCTTTGCTAACATTTTGCAGTGCAGCGTAGGAGAGGCCTCAAAGGTGTTGATTTCATGATGATGAAGACGGGAAGCATTTCTTCCTGCCTTTGCTCGGAGCCCCGCCTCCTCTTCCTGGTGCTATTGCACATAAGAAAGTCAAAGAAAAAGAAAGTATGCTCAGGACGAGGGGTCCAGACTAGCAACAGGGTTTTTAGACAAGAGGAACTTTCCGTGGCTGGAGAATTTGTGGTTCTGCTGTTTGTCCCTGTCGTGCTTAGGAGGGCTTCACACACATTCTACTACGTGGGTATGTGCGTGGGTCTCTGATGAACCAAAGGAAAGTAAAAGAAGATCTCTCCTAAAATCCAGGTGGCCAGTCGTGAATTAAAGATGCCATTGTCCAATATCCACCTGCGCGGAACAAGCACAGAAACCATCCCTAATACATGTGTCGCTGGAGGGTCCGTGGTGGCTGATCTCAATGGGCTGGCAGTAAAGGTAAAAAACACTCCGACAGCACCCAAATCATTAACCCCATCAAGGCTGGAGCTCAGAAGGTGTTGAGAATCAATCCAGTCCTTGTCTCTTTCCCACACACTCTTGGGGGGAGCCACACCTTCTCCCAGCCCAGGGCTCTGTCAGTGCACAGCACCCAGCTGCTCTCCTGAGTGGGAGATGCCACCTCCTTTCTCCCTCACTCCTGACATCTCACTCGTACCCAAGTCCTATCCATCCTACTCAGAAATGCCTCTTTCCAATTCCCTGGTGCAGTAACACGGCTGCTTTTGTTTGGAGTCCCACCTCTTGCCAGGACTGTTGCAAGGCTCTGTCTGTCCACCCGTTTCATTGCCTTGTTTACTCTGGCTTCCTGCAGCCAGAGAACAAGTTTTCCCACAAAATACATCTGACCTAGAAGGGAGGATATAGCCCCGTGTTAGAGCGCACGCTTAGCATGCACGAGGTCCTAGGTTCAATCCCCAGTACCTCCATTCAAAAATAAATTAAAAATAAAAAAATAAATCTGACCATACTGTGCTTAAAAATGGTGGCCGGTGGTTTGCCAACAGTTTTTCCATTAAGTCCTGACGTCTTAGTGGGGCTTACAAGGCCCCCGTCCTAGTGGTCTGTCTTTAAGACCAGCTCATGCTTTACCCCTACGCCCATGAAACCTTTCACATCACCTCTCGTATGTTGGTCTCTCCCTTTTCCATGTTCTGTGGACCTCTCAAATAAACCTGTGTAATGGTACATATCATATGGTTTTGAAATTGGTGTTTGCATGAAATTATGATCATAATTTTAACTAAAAAATAATCCCTAGGATGCTTGTCAAACTCTCCTAAAGCGCCTTGAACCCGTCATCAGCAAGAATCCTCGAGGCACTTGGAAGGACTGGGTGAGTATCACTGTTACTTTGTGTTTTATGTTAGAAAAAAGAAAGGAGAGGGGAGAATGAGGGAGATGTGTGAATTAAATATCAGGAGATAGGGCACATGAATAGGTGCTGGTGATTAGCAGAGGCCGTTGGCGCTCGGCACGTGGAGGTCTTAGCACAGCCTGGTGGAGGGGCTCTTACATCTGCGATCATTCTCTGTTAGAGAAAGTGACAGCTCTTCTGTCCAGAACTCTTGTTTTAAGCAAGAATTAATTACTGTTTCTTCCTATAAGATCCAATATTTTCTAGGTAACAGCTGTAAACCTCTTTGTTCTCCTTTTTTTGGGTTCAGCTGTTCCTAATATTGGAAGATAATGCTAGAATCCTCCTATAAAAGTAAAAATCATATAAGCACTCATTTAGAAATAGGAAACTAAGCCATTTGGATATATATTCAACGGTCAATAGTAGGCACTAAATGGAACGGAAATAGTCAACTACTTCCTTTCGTCTGCTTTCACTCTAGCTCCATTCTAAAGTCAGCTAGAAAACTTTTCAGAATAATGGGCTCCAAAGTACTGGATGCTGTGGAATGGATATCACTGAGGGCTGGGTGTATGTGTCATGCTGACAGTTCTAGAATGTCACATTGAAAGCATTGGTCTGGAGGAAATAACATTTAGGAGGTCTTGTTAAGAAATGGTCCTGCTACTCCACAGAGTTAGGACTCATTCTGTAATTCAGAGTTACGGGAGATCTCAGTCCTCTCTGGGCATATTTCTGCCCTCTGCCCAGTGCTGCGTTGGCCCAGGAAGACTGAGAGATTCTGGTTGGAGAAAGATGGAGAGAGAGACGGTGCAAGAAAGGCAGGCCTCCACCATCATGAAATGCTGCACTCAGCCCACTTTCTTCTGTAATAGGTGCACTTCTCACCTTTTTCTTTCTCAGACTTGGAGACTTGGACCTAAACTGCATTTTTTTTTGTGTGTATTACCCAACTGTGTACAGTGCAGAGTCAGGAGAACTTTTGGTGTAAATGGTACAATTTAGCAAGATTATACCCCTTTCCTAAGAGTGTTATGGAGACATGATATTAAAGTTAAACATCTGAGCAGCCATTGTTTCCTGAAATGTTCCATGTTAATAGGCTAAGTCTTTCCAGATGACCAAATAAAATTCTTCATGAGCAAAACATGTGTTGCTGACAATAGCCAGTCTATAAGTGTAACATACCATGGCAGTCATTTATTATGATGATGTTCATTGAACGAATGCTGTTCCTTCAAGCAGTAAACCACAGATGCCTACAGAGATGGAAAATGCTGAAAGGAATAAATTAATCTTGGTCCTTCCTAGTTATTGCTGCTGACAGCTTTATTTAGCACATAGTAAAATTAGAATGGAAGTCTCAGATGATTCTTACTTTAAACATTTTTATTGCATCGCGTTTCCTCTTCTTTCACAGGCACAAGCTGCTTTCAATGAAAGCATTAGTCTTTCAGCTACTGGATACTTCAGGTAAATAGTCCTTTCAACCGCATGCTATGGAAAATAGTGTCTTGAGGGAACATTTCATTTCTAGTTGCAATTCTGGCAAAAAAAAAAATGATTTTGTACCTTCTGTTAACCCACTATTATAAAGAACTTTTAGCTACTACTTAATCCAAATGTCCCCCGAAAGGCTTTTGTTGGGAAAAATAGACACACAAGTAAAATACAGGTGAACTGATGATTAAAATCATACTGGGTAGCCCTAGAGTAACTCTGGGGTTACTGCTTGGAATCCACAGCAGTGGTTGACCTTCTGTTGAAAACTCAGTGTGTCCCTTAAGTCAAGAAGCAAAGGTAGGGGGATGCAAATTAAACCCATAATAAGGTAAATGTCACTTCACACCTGCTAGATTAGCAAAAGGTAAGAAACTGGACAATAACTATCCATTGTCAAGATGTGGAACAAGTAGAACTCAGACACTTTGGGAAAAAATTTGTCAAATTATTTTAATGGAGAATGAAAGCCATCAGAGAGCAGAGTGGTGTAGAGAGTCATACCTGATTTTTTTCTCTTCGCCAGTTGTCATGGGAGTCCCACCTTCAGGCTGGAGGGAGCAGAGGAGAGAGGGGTAGAAAGTGCTGGCAAGCCGCTGGCCTATGCTCCTCTGCTACCATGACAGTTTTTGGTGTCCCTTTAAGGAGAGTTGGGAACAGGGCAGGCCGTGGAGCCTGATGGAGAGACCAGAGTAGTGACAAAGAACGAGAACTGAAGGGGCTGATCCCTAGCACAGAAGGCTAAATCCTGGAGCCAGAAAGACAGATGAACCAGCAAGTGTGCAGCTTTGCTGCAGTGTTTGGTGTAAAATCCAGGTGGAATTCTCTGATGGCAATAGGGTTACATGACCCAAAATTAGCCAAAAGCAATAGGATAAATAACCGTAGAGTCAGCAATTAACTTCCAAGCTTCAGGAGTCACTGGTAGGGAGTGGTTGGATATTTTTATCAGACAAATCAATTTAATAAGAAAGAGGTGAATATTTATTCAAGAGGTTTATTGCATGCATTATGAGCTGTACGTTACTCGTCTGGTTTGCTGTGCCTACAAATTAAGTTCAGCTCCTAATAAGCCTGTTTAATCACGGTGGTCTGCAGTTAGGGGACTTGATCACTTAACATGAATTCCTCAACAACTCTGTTTCCTCCAGGGGTTATGAGTCGGACATAAACTGGGAGACAGGCGAAGGCCATCCTTTCGAATACTTTGTTTACGGAGCTGCCTGTTCCGAGGTTGAAATAGACTGCCTGACAGGGGCGCATAAGGTCAGTACCCGTTGGGAAGGTCTTCAAGTTGAACTCTAGACATGGCTGTTTTCCGCTTAGTCCATCTGTCTGAGCACCAGAGAGGCACCATGTATTTGGCCTGAGGATAATTTCTCTCCATTACCTGAAGAAAACAGAAGCTCTGCAGTTGCTTTGGGCTGTGGTTGCTTCCATGAAAAACAGCTGGCAGCCTCTCTTCTTTATATCCCCTGCCCTTTAAAGTAGAATTGGGAGGAGAGTGTAGCTCAAAGTGGTAGAGCGCATGCCTAGCATGCCTGAGATCCTGGGTTCAATCCCCAGGACCTCCTCTTAAAAAAAAAAAAAAAAAAAAGTAAATAAATAAATCTGATTACCTTCCTCTCCCCTCTACAAAAAATAAATAAAATGGAAACAGGAAAAAGAGTTTTCTTTTAACAAAGAAGCACAACCTATAGGGGGCTTCCATGTAGATGTGCCAGCAGTCCTGGCCTCCTGTGTGAAATGCCATCACGTGACATTTTTGAAGGATTTCATCATCAGTATCTACCATATGCCCACAGGCACCAAAGGCCAGCCCAGGGAGGGTAGTAGCCAGCTTTTGGTATCTTTTATCCAGCTAGGTCCTGCTTTATAGATAGTTTAAGAGCGTGTTTTTAAGGAACGCTGTGAGAAGATACCCACATAGATTGACATGCGCACACAGGCTCTCACACACACACACACACACACTCTGCTTCAAGAACTCTAGTTTCTCCCCTTTGTAGCTGGGCCTTTGGGAGTAAATTAAGCCACTTGCCACTGTCAATAAAAATAAATGATCATTGATAGATTAAATGAGACTGTGATACCCCCACAACTGTCATGTGATAGTCTGCCCAAAACCTACCCAGAGGCGAGCGCTAGTTCTTGAAAGTTCCAAGACTGTGATTGGATGTAAGTTTTCACTTAATCTGTCTCCAGCATGTATGTTTTTAAACTGGAGTCAGCCTAATCTTTGAAATTACATACACTTTTAAGGAACCTGTCCATTCAAGCGTCTGGCTTGTCTGGCTTCTGACTCAAACCGGATCACTTTGGGGGAGCTTTGAAGTGGGACAAAACAGTGATGGCGCTAAGCATGGTTTTCTTGCTGTGGTAGCTGTCCTGCCTTAGGGAGCTCAGCAGAAAGTTGTCTCATCCTAACTGATTTCTACATCCCTCTGCCCTCAAACAAAAAGGTTGATGAAAACTTAATCATTTGGATTTTCTGATATAATATATGTGCCTTGGCCTTGTTAAAAGCCAAGAACAAGGTAATAATGAGCCTTAATGTGGAATGTTAAGGTGGTGTGTTCTTGTGATTTATTTCAACAATCTTAAGAAATGTGTGAAATAGCATTTTTACAAATGTCCTCGTGAAAGCTAGATCTGTAGCCCAGGTTAGGTATCACCCTGAGACAAAAGCCATCATGTGACATCCCACCAGGGGACCTCCCTGAGGCCTGTTTTTCAAAAATCCTCTTGTTGTTGATAGAATTGCTCTTATTCCTGCAAAACTTCCCTCCCTTTGAATCTACATCTATGTATTAGTTACCCATCGTGTGTAACCAATTACCCCCAAACCTGGCAGCTGAAAAATAACATTTACTAGCTGACACCATTTCTGAGTGTCAGGAATCTGGGAATGATTTGTTGGAGTGATTCTGGCTCTTCATCCCTCATGAGGCTGCCGCCAAGCCATCAGGGGGGCTACGGTCATCTCAAGTCATCTCAAGGCTCCATGGCGGCTGGAGAATCCGACTCGAAGCTCCATTCTAAGATTCTGAGCTCCTGGTTGTTGGCAGGAGGCTTATGTTTCTCACTGGCTGTTGGCCAGAGGTCTCCATTCCTTATCACATGAGCTTCTCTGTAGGATGCTTCAGTGTCCTCAGGACATGGAGCTGGCTCCTCTAAGAGGGACTGGTCCAAAAGGAAAAAAGAGAGAATGAGCCAGTGAGAGTGCACTCAAGACAGAAGCGACCATCTTTTTATTTGTTTGTTTCTCTTTTTTTTCTTTTTAAAATTAATTAATTATTTTTTTATTTTATTGTCCATTGAAGTATAGTTATTTACAATCTTAATTTCAGGTGTGCAGTGAAGTGATTCAGTTACGCATATACATACATATATATTTTTTCTTTTCAGATTCTTTTCCATTATATTTTATTACAAGAAATTGAATATAGTTCCTTATCTAAAAAAATAATGATACAAATTCTATTTACAAGCCACAGTCTTACATAACCTCATCTCAGAGTGAGGTGCTATCACTTCTGCCATATCTATTGGTCACACAAACCAGCCTTGGTTTGTGTGGAGTGTGGTGGTAGAGCGTAGGTGACTGCATGAGAATGTGAATACTAGGAGTTGGGGTCATTGAGGGCCATCTTGGAGGATGGCTACCACAGCCTAGAAGCAGTCTCTCCAGCCCTGTCAAACGACAGTGACGAACAGCAGTAAGTCCACGCTTGAAAGCAAAATCTTCACTAACACTGCAGACATGAGACACCTCCTCTCACTTCCAGTTGAGGCCCCTGGTCGCCTGGAAGCCCAGCCTTGCTAACTGGTACTGGAGAGAACTTTACAGTTCACTGTGCCTTTAAGTAAGAGAAGTGCGTGCCTGAAATTTTATGAGACTAAAGCATTCTGGATCACTATCCGATTTTCTTAAGAAAAATGTTAGATGAAAGTCCCAGGTCAAATAAGGAAACTCTTGGGTTTCCTTTGTTCCATTAATAATTGTAAATAGAACCTGTCATGACAAGAACCACATGTCCTATGAAAGAAGGTACAGATCTGGTACAGAGCGAAGGTGTCACCAGCGACCTGGCTGGGCCCGCCGTCTTCCTTCTCACTGGTAGGTTGTCAGGGAACTTTTGGTCACCACGTTGTAACGTTAGATTTATTCTCTCCTCTGCTTTAAAAAATAAACAATCTAAAATAGCAGATAACAGACTTCTTAGCTCATGTATCCTGAGTTCTGAGATTCAGTAAATGTCGCCCCGCCAGAGGACTCTGAATGTGGCGCTGTGCTGTAGCCACAGAGTTTCGCAACAAGGATCAGGAGGGCCAGAGACATTGCCTGTTTTCTGTGGCCTACGTTCTATGTGTGGTAGTGGATTAAACTCAATATGTTACATCTCTCAGCCAGAATCAAAGTCCAGCAAATATTTTTCTCTCCTATCATTTCTAAGAAAAAAAAAATCAGTGCTTAAGCTGGTTGAGTATTTTATAACTTTGAAAGTTACACATAGTAAACTTTGTGACATAATAAAATCTTTGTTGTTTCTCTCTCCTGAAATGTAATGTGACCCAAGAAAAGGTTCCTCACCAATACCATCCTGACAGGAACCACTTCTCAGCTCTCTCTCCCCAAGCTGTATTCATTAAACTAAACATTTTTACTTTCTTGTTGTTATTAGAACATCAGAACAGACATCGTCATGGATGTTGGTTGCAGCATAAATCCTGCCCTTGACATAGGCCAGGTATGTGGAACCTATCGGCCTCACTTCCTGTGTGTAAAAGTCAAAACTGCTGGGGGACCTGCTAGGAAAACGCCCCGTTGGCTTGTTCATCTTATTTTGCTACCCCTTAGTCAGAATCTTTCTATTCAGGGCAGCCACAGAACTCAAATTTCTTACCATCTAAAAAAGGGAAGGGAACAAAGGTGTTCTGGGTGGATTTTGAAGAAACGTACGGTCTGACTGGGGAGCCGGGGAGCAGGACTAAGTCTAGGGGTGACGGGGTGAGCCCACACCTGTGGGCTGGAAGAAGCAAGCAGTGCTGAGTGCTGACCGGCTCTGGCTTCAAGGGGTGTAGCGCTGGGCTGAGAGAACAAACGCCAAATCGTTACAGCAGCCGCGATCGATGGGTAGCCTGTTTTGCCCACAGACATTTTGTTTTTAATTTGAAGTAATTGACCGGACTGAAAAATCGCCTGCTGTTTTACATGAATATTCAGCTGTCTAGCGTCTCCTGGAAACAGGAAATTTGCCAACACTGGAGCCACATTTCCACGAGGAAAAGTCGATTGGCTGCCTCTTTAGAGTTACACACTCTCTGGGAGCTTCTCTCACTTTCCTCGCCTGCCTTAGCCCCTGTGGGCAGTTCAGCTCCCTACTCCCTACTTCCAGTTGAGAACATCACCAGAGGGCCTCAAATGGTGACATCGATGGGAGAAGGGAAAGGATGTATTGGCTGGAGAAGTCAAAGCAGGCTTCAGGGAGGAAGTGGTGTGGACCAGGTAGTCAGAGTTGGAGCAGGAAGAGGCATTCTGGGTGGGAGAAGAGTGGAGGAAATCAACCTAAAGGAAGACCTGGGATTCAGCACACGTTGGGTTCATGGCTGGCAGTGAGGAGAGGCTGAGGACAGCGCTCACCTGTGTCACAGGAGCAGGACATGAGGCTGGGGGTAGGTCATGGCAGAGGGCCAGGCTGGTGGAAGCTCTGCAGGACAGGTAGTGCTTGGAGGTGACTTGGGCCAGGAGGCAGTCTAGAGTTTGAGGAAGATTCATCTAAGATCACAGTAGAGAAGGACATCTCTGCTGATAGAAGTGAGATGAGACAGAGGTGGGGAAAATGTGGCCACAGGAAGGAAGGAAATGAAGGAGAAACCCAGAAACCAGGAGTCTGTGCAGAAAGGTGATTTTGTCCACATGCTGACATCTAAGAACTGGAGCATTCTGAAGCTATAAAGGGAACTCGGAGCACACACAGTTCAGACCCTTCACGTTACAAGTGAGGAAACTGAGTCCCAAGATGTGAGGCCGGCCAGCCTGTGAGCGAGGGTGTGTGGTGAGCTGACAGGGTTCCAGAGCCCTGAGAGCCTTTCGTGATGTGCTGGGGTCTGCGGGCAAACCAGTCCCAGAGGGTTTCATTGGCCTTATAGGCAGAAAAAAATCAGGGCATTTGTGCTACAGGCTCTTTGAGGCTATAATTTTAAACAACAGACTGAGATTCAAACTCAAGTCCTTTAGACATGCTTTTAGAAAGTGAACTTTTAAGTAAACTTTCGGAGACATGCCCTAAGACATGCTGAAAACCCTCTTACACTGTATTTTAAAAATTCAGACTAACAGTATGAAGTTGAAATGCTACTGTTAAGTGTATTTTCTCATATATGGAAATTCTTTTTTTTTCTTCAGATTGAAGGTGCATTTATTCAAGGCATGGGACTTTATACAATAGAGGAACTGAATTATTCTCTTCAGGGTGTCCTGTACACTCGTGGCCCAAACCAATATAAAATCCCTACCATCTGTGACGTCCCCGTGGAGCTGCACATTTCTTTGTTGCCTCCGTCTCAAAACTCAAATACCCTGTATTCATCTAAGGTAAGCTGTGCTGTCTGAATAAATGCATGTTTATAAGATAGCTGGGCCAGGAGGGAGGGGCTACATTCATCTCTTGGTTGTTTGAGGTTTTTGTCAGGATCGTATAAAAAAAAAAAAGCCCTATTAAACATTTCCATTTTAAAATAATGTAACATTATAAATTTTTAAAAATATTCCATATCATGGAGAGTAACACAAACTGCTGTTACCATCAGGTTGCATCTGATTTTTCGTCTTCATGTCAATAATCATCCTCATGCCTGTATCTGCTTTCTCCATGTGGGATCATTTCCTTAGGCTGGAATCCTAAGAATGGGAATACCGGGTTAAAATAGTAAATTCGTTTTTTTAAGAAAAAAGTTATATGATATTTAATATGTCATATATACACATAGGTACCTATAGATTCACATATACATAATATGTGTACAGAGAAAGAGAGTCGTAATCTAGTTGAGCTGTTTCCCTCCCAGGGTCTGGGAGAGTCTGGGATATTCCTGGGCAGCTCGGTGTTCTTTGCGATCCGCGACGCGGTGAATGCAGCGCGACGGGAGAGAGGCCTGCCTGGACCTCTGAAGCTCAAGAGTCCACTGACCCCGGAGAAGATTAGGATGGCCTGTGAAGACAAGTTTACAAAAATGGTATGTTCTGCTCAGACAACTCTGAATTTTTTCCCCCTGTCATCGTGGTTAAGTTTCATTCACCCACCATGGTGGTTTTCCATGGAAGAAAAGGTGAGAGGAATCGTGAAGGATTTGAGCAGGAGAGCAGGCTGCCTGCCATAGGGCTTAGTTCTACACCATTAAAAAAAAAAAAGGTTCATTCTTCATTCATCAATTGTACATTCCTGCCTGGTTTTGTTCCCATCCCAGGACACATTGGTCAGGAATAGAAGTTCAGGAACTGTGCCCTGAACATAAGACACCCAGACCAAGAATACGGGCCACTCCAACAGTCTGCCTCACTCTACCTGAACCACTGGGAGTGCGGGCAACTCCTGATCTGAACCACGAGGGGAGAAGGGCCCTTTCCCAACCCCTGGTAGCAGGAATCCCTCTTGCACCCCGCCCCTCCCTCGCACCTGGCTGAGCAAACATCTCAGCTCTCCCTGGACATTTTCAGTGGCAGGATTTCTAACGATGGGAGGAAGTCCCGGGATTCACAGTGACCCTTGTGACTGCAAACAGGTTCTTTCTTACATTGAAGAGAGAGTCCCTCCTCCACCTTCTCTCACTCTGGCTCTTCCTGGCACCCCATATAGCTCTTCCTGAGCCCCGCAAACAGCCTCTTCACTCTGGAGCAGCACAGAGGCTGATCCCACTTTTCCTTTGTCCCTCTTCAAGCATGAGATGATGACTCTCGTAGCTGCCCCGCTCTGCCCGACCTTGGTCTCTCCTGGGTTCCTCCTTGTTTCTCAGGCTCTCATTGCCAGATCTCTCACTGCCTGGTCACCCTCTGGGTAGTTTTATCCTATTTTATAGTCTGCTCTTTTTCACTTGTCACAAACATTTTGCCAGTTGCAAATATCCAAATTTGTCCTTTTATTCCAGATTCCAAGAGACGAACCTGGATCCTATGTTCCTTGGAGTGTACCCATATGAATCAAATGCAAACTCTGGGAGAAGACGGGGTGACTCTCCCAACACAGCAATCTGTGCAGTCCTCTGCTTTATGATGATGGGTCTGGAAGACAAATTTTCACAGTTCAAAAATCATTGCATAGAATATTGCTTTTAGAGGATGCTGATTTTAAATGTTCCATTTAGTTTGATAGATATGCTTAAGCAATTTAGAAATCATATTTTAAATGGTATAAAGGCTAACTGGTTTCCTCTGGAATGATACTCCCCATTAGTCTAGCCCTTTAATCCATCCAGCTGAATGGAATGGACGATGATGACTTGTATGTGATGCATGGTTGGCTTGTATTCACCAACAGAAATTATACTCTCTAGTGAAAGGCAATTTTCTAAATAATTTTATTAGTATGAACTATAAAATTGTCATTTTCTCATTTGTCCCCATATGCTATCACCCTCCTTTTCTTGTCAGAATGGATCCAAATACTCTATCTAAAGAGTCTGTGGGACCAAAGGGAAAAATAGGTAAATTGTGTGTAATCAAAACTAGAATCCTTTGTGCTTCAAAAAGCACTACAGGAAATTGAAAAGACAAACCACAAAATGTGAGAAAATATTGGCAAATCTTATATCTGTTAAAGATCTAATGTGCAGAATGTATTTTAAAACTCTTACAACTCGAAAATAAAAAGGGAAATAACCCAATTTTTAAATGGGCAAAGGAGTTAAATAGACATTTCCCCAAAAACATGTAAATGGCCAATAAGCTCAAACTCATTAGTTGTTAAGGAAATGCAAATCAAAACCACACTGAGATATAATTTCACACTCATGGCTAATGGGTGGGTCGGTGGGTAAGCATGGGCAAGGATGTGGATCAATTGGAACTGTACCCATTGTTAGGGAGAATGAGAATTGTGCAGGTGCTCTGGAAAAAGAGTTTGGTAGTTCCTCAAGGGTGGAGGTGTCCACTCTGCTTATGTACCCAAGAGAACTGAAAGCATATGTTCACACAAAAGGCATATACAAATGTTTATAGCATTATTCATAATAGCCAAAAGTGGAAACAACTCGACTCTATCAACTGATAACAAAATGTGATTAAACAAAGTGTGGTATATCCATACAAGGGAATATTATTCAACCATACAAAAGAATGAAGTACCTTTACATGCTACAACATGGGTAAACCTTGAAAACACTGTCTAAATGAAAATAGCCAGGCACAAAGGCCACATATTGTATGATTCCATCTACATGAAATGTCCAGAATAGGCAAATTCACAGAGACAGAAAGTAGATTAGTGGTTGCCAGGACCTATGGGGAAAGGGACGGTGACTGCTAATAGGTACAGATGTCTTTTCAGGGAGATGAAAATGATCTGGAATAGATAGTGATGATGGTTGTATAACCTGTGAATATATTAAAACCCATCGGATTATACACTTTAAAAGAGTAAATTTTATGGTACGTGAATTACATCTCAAAAAAATAGCATATATGGAGAGACACAGTTAAGGTAGAAAATGTTGAAAAGTTGTGAGAATCATAAGAAATGTATCCCAGTGGACTTCAGTGATAGGAAACATCGACAGGGACTGAAGAGCAAGACATACTCACTGAAAAACTCCATTTCCATTCATGGCAGAGAGAAGCGTCAGCACTGAGGGACAAAGCACTAGAGGCTAGTGTGTCATTCCTTCTCCCCATCACACTCCCAAATCAGGGACTCTTGTCTCGGGGCTGGCAAAGCTTCTCCAGTGGCCTTGGACTAAAGGCGAAGGTCATTCTGGTCATGGTTACATGTGGTCACACTAAATCCCTTTAAAGAGCAGATTTTCTCATAATACCCCAGACAGCCATGGAGCACCTACTCTGTGCAGGCACTGTTTTAGTCACTTCGGATCTAGCAGTAAACTAGCCAGCAGAGATCCCTGCCCTTGGGAAGATTATATTCTAGTCAGGGGGGACAGACAGAAGATACTGAATATAGTAAGTCAACTGTGGAGTATGGCTGACGGTGATGAGTGCTGAGGAACAGTGAAGGTCTGATGGAGGGTGAGGGAGGTTGCAGTGGAGTAGGTCAGGGAATGAGGATGCCGAGGGTCTGAGCCAAGCAGGCACCTGGAGGAAGTGCATGTTAGAGAGAAAGCTGGAGAGAGGTCCCCCAAGGGGAGAGGAGGGTGCCTGACTGTCAGGGAACAGCAGGACGCCTGCATGCCTGGAGCAGGCTTGAGGAGGGGCAGACGTGGAGAAACTTGAGCCCATTGTGAGGACTTTTAATCGGAGTGAAATGCAGAGCAAAGAAGTAACATGAACTGACATATTTTAAAGACTCGTCTTGGTTGCTGTGGTGACACAGACGGTAGGAGGGCACATTCTTTTGGTTCTCACAAAGTCTTAGTCTTTTCCAAGTATAGGAAGATGGAAAACCTCGTAACAACTGAAGAAATGCCAATTTGCCCCAGATATTTGAACGATGGCAAATGTGGATGATACTCAGCGTTGGGGAAGGATACAGGAAACAGACACTCATACTGATTCATTGTATTAGTGCACATTTTGGAAGACAACTTAGACCTCACAGCATGCAGACCCTTCAACCCAGGAATTCCAGTTCCCAGAATGTGTGCAACAGAAACACGTGCTCAAATGTGCAAAGATAAAGCCCAAGGGTTTTCATCGCAGTATTGTTTGTAATAGTGAATAAAGGAAAACAGTGTAAACTAATAGGGGACAGTTTAATAAATTATGGCAATAATAAAAATAGTTAACATTTATTGAGAACTTATCAGGTGCTGGGTGCTGTACTAAGTACTTTACATGTATTAGCTGATTGACTCCTCACAGCAATCCCTGGAGAGATACTATTATTTTGTCTATTTCACAGAATGGACAACTGAGGCACAGAGGGCCTAAGTAACTTAGAAAAAAGCAAATTTTGAAATAGTATGAATCACTTGATTTCACTTTCTAGATTCATGTATGTACATATATTTCATACGTGCGTGGGAAAAGTCTGTATAGGTACAGAGGAATCTGGTAATAGTTAATGCTGAAAAGTGGAGATTGGGAAGGAGGAATTTCACTTTTACTTTATACACTTTTGTAGTTTTGATTTTTTTTAAATAAGCATTAGTTTCACAATTTAAAAACAAATAAATTAACCCCTAAAAAAGCACCTAAATGCATTACATCTACGTGATTCAGTTCCATTTCACTGAAGAAAGACTAAAGAAGGCTCTTGAAGCTGGCTGTAAGAAGAAATTTTATTCCAGTGAGTCACCCCCAGGACTGGGAGAAGTGTGCGTTGTGAAAGAACTAAACGGAGATTGACATTCCAAATTGGCTTAACAGAGGAGAAAAGTGGGGGTAGCAGAGGAAGGTAGGGAAATAGGACAGTTGAGAGCATAGCCCAACAGGATTTGGCTGGAGGAAACACTCAGAGAGCAGACCAGAATCGCCCGTCGGGGCTGCCCTCCGTCCAGCTGGTGGTCCTCCCATGGGAGTATCTCAGCCCCTGTCTCAGGCAGATGTGGCAGCAGGTGCTTTCTGTGCATTCAGCCAAGTATTCTGGCACAACATCTCATCCTAAGGAGTCAGGCGAACTTGTTTTCTTCGTGAATGGAAGATAAGTAAGTTTTTCACACTGCAGTTTCTAAATGTATATAGAGAAAGAAAACATGGCAGAAAGAGCATATTAGGTTCAGATGACCAGTGTGTGAACTGGTGATTGACTCAACGACTGTGACAAACCTCTATGAAGTTTTAGTTCCCTGGGAGGAGGGGGTGGAATCTACTCATGAGACATATTAGGATTACGAGGTGAAAGGCACTTGATTACATTGATGTTTTCAGAAGGTATTTGGTAATCACATTGGTATTCATCTAAGTGTCAGGCATCGATTTCTCTTTATTACCATCTTCCGCATTTTTCTTCCTCCCACTTCCTTCTTCCCCTCTGTCTCCTGAAACCACCCTCCATGGCCCCACACAAACACACGTAAATTAAGAGTGTAAAATCCCCAGATCATTGGGAACTAATTATAAAACTTTTGACCAGCCAGGCTAGAAGAGAAGTCATACTGGAAAACCAGGGATAAATTTCACAGTTAGTTTACATTTTAATCTGTTGCTCCTTTAAGTTGCCTTAAATCACTCAACACAATGGGCAAAGTAATTTTCTGGTCCCACTTTTGTTTTGAGTTCTTGAGGTTTAGCTAAGGCACAATCCCCCAATGGAACATGCTCTTTGCTGTTCACTGTCCTTGGCACTGCACCTGAAGGGCAGCGCAGCATCATTGTTTTCAGCACCACTGGCAAAGAAGTGGTAGTCAAGGTTGAAACTGAGCATAATGGTCCTGTGTGCTGTGCACCCCACATAGGGCTGTGTACAGAAGTGGAGGCTCGGGGCAGTTATGTAATGTGCCCAAGGTCACAGAGCTAACAGGCATCACGAGGACCTTGCTTCTCACTTTCTGCTCCCAGGTTTGTGTTTCCCCTGTGCCATGTTCCCCCTCCTGAGGTGGTGGCAAGTCTTCTAGAATCCCTCCACCAGCAGGAAGTGGCAGTGGGGCATGTGACTATTTTCCTGCAGGTGCTGGAATAATGCTTTGTCTACTGCTGCCAAAGTCTTGTTTTCTTAACTTTTCAAATGTGAGTGGGGAGAGGCTGTAGCTCAGTGGTTAGAGTAATGCTTAGCATGCACAAGGTCCTGGGTTCAATCCCCAATGCCTCCATTAAAATAACTAAATAAATCTAATTACTTCCCCCACAAACAAACAACCCTCCCCCTAAAAAACTCCACAAATATGAGTGGAGAGCAGAGAGTATGTTTTGCAAGTAGTGATGAGAGTTAAAACACTTTTATTTAACAGTGTGAACTCGAGAATTTTAAAAGTTCATAATATTCAATATTTCATCATCTTTTATTGTTTTCATGAAACCAGTGTTGTGTTAGAATGCAAATCCCTTGTTGGTTATCCTCTGAAATGAAGGCAAACATTTGTCTTGCCAAAATAAAGCCAAATACAATACAGCGTTATGTAATTTTATAATTGCAAAGAATGATGTTTGACCAACTCAGGCAAACAAGATCAACAAACGTATTCTAAATGATTCTTATTATTCAGAAGTAACGGGCTGCAGGGACCCTTCCTCAATCTATATAATCATTCCCTCTGCAGGGGTCATTGAGAGTAATTCAAACCTGGAAGTAAATTTATTATTCTACCTGAGAAAAAACTGTATCATTTTGTTTGTTTGGGAAAGCAAAGCAAGTAAACTCTGGAAACTTTGCAGTCTCTCTTGCATTTAGAGAAATTTTTCCTCCTATCAGGATTCATTACAAACATTTTGATTGAGTGAGATTAAAGTCAGTGGCTTGTCTTGCAAGTGAAATTGTATAGGACAATGGTTCCTGAATTTAAGCAAGGAAAATGATCCCCTGGAGATCTTGTTTAATCTTGTGGAATTTTTGAGCCCCACTCCCAGACACCTGACTCACACTGAGAAACCTAAATTCATGGGGACTTCAGCCTCTTGGTCAGTATCCCTACTGGAGATTATTCTGATTCCCGAAGTTCAGTCACAATATACAGACAGGGGCCCCCTGTAGGTTGACCTTAGGACAAGTTTGGAGCCCAGAAAACATCCCTAAACTTGCAACCAGGCAAGAAATGAAAGCCAGTATCCAGAGAAGTACCCTTGGAGACATTGATTTTTATTTGTTTTAATACCAAAAAAAGAAGTTTGAAAAGTGCCGTTAGGAACTCAGTGGGCAGTACCTTGTTGGTGTACCTTCTTTTCACTTTGACATTTTCACATTCATTCATGTGACTGGATGAAGGCGTCATGACAGTATTGGGGTGTGTCCCATGTCCATCCAGAAAACCAGCTCTAATTCACTATGTCCCTTCTGCTCATTCCAACATCAATTTATGAATGAATCGAAAGTTTAAGCATTTGGGGGGGGGGGGACAACTAGAGATTTCTTTTTCTTTTTTTAAGCAGAACACCCAAAGTTGTATCATATTCTTTACCAATCATCTTATGTTTCTTTGTTTTAAAAAAGTGGTATTGGGAAGGATCCAGTCATATAATAGAAAATTTCCATTTTTGTTGATTTGTATGCCTTTTAGGTGCCTCCTCCTTTCCTGATTTTGTGTGAATTAAAATAAAAGAGAGACCCAGGAGAGGTCTAAAAGCCTGTCTTCACCCTCCCTAATAACCCTCCTGAGGACAGATGACCACGTTCAGGGTCAAACTCAAGTCTCTTTCTCCTCTTGAGAGGGATAATGAATTCCATAAGCATTCAGCAGCCTGAATATTTGGAGGAATGCCCAGTCATCCTCATTATTCACTCAATCTGTATGTATCAGGCTTCCCCTATCCCAGGCACTGAGAACCAAAGTTACCTGCCTTCATGGAGTTTCCACTCTGGCAAAGTTATTGAATGACTTGAATGACTTGCCTTCAATGTCGTCTCTTTTAACTCATTCCTTATATCCTCTGAGTCTTTATAAGATCACAGATCACCTAGAGATTGTCTGAAGGGTAACGAGTTTATCTGACCAGCTGTAACAAGTAACAAACTGATAAGGACATAGGAATAAATAGAGACTGTTTCAACTCCAAAAGTATTTCCAACAGGATAGTTAGGAGGTGGAATTGGCTTTTTCAATTCCGAATATTATAATATTTATTTGTAAGTAACCATACTCAAGTTCAAAATCTTTTGTGTGATGGTCCAACTTTAAACGTACTCAACTAATTATATGCATAGCAAAGTATATGCATACCATTATAATTATCTAAATACATTTTTCTTTTCCTTTTTGGGAAACTGCTGCTGTCACTGTGCCAATTCCTCTCAGCTTCACTGTGCAAACCCTGAAGTCGTTTCTTCGTCCCTGCCTGCCTGGTGCCCACCTGCTATCTCGATGGGGCTGCTGCCCCCACCTTAGAAAGCACAGGAAGCACCCAAACCAGGACTGACCTAGTTCAGGTAAGAGTGCATGTTGATGAGTGCAGAATAAATATGGGTTTAGGTGGCTCCTTTAGTTGTCTGGGCCATGGCTTATGGTTTTAGATGACAAAGATGGCAGGTGAAGCTCTCTGTCCCTTTTACAGGAAGAAATGTTAACCTTTTCTTAATTTCTTTTTTTCCTTCTGTGGCTTTATTATTATTTGAAGCTTATTACAGTTCATTTATATGTGAGGGGAGGTGGTGCAGAGGGAGTGATGCCCTGTCTGGGTCACTTTAGACCATCTAATTGCCTCAAGGGGGAATCCTCCCCCCAGGAAGGCTTTGGGTCCTATGTACAGAGCATGGAAATGCATATTTATCTTGTTTCCTATAATGAAATTTAAAAATTAAGGTTGCATATCCTGTGTTTGTTCTGTGCAAACAGCCGAGCTGCTAATTCTAGCTAGAAAAAAGTACTTTTATGACTTAGATATTTGAATTTGGCATGCTATGTAATAGTCTTTAGCCAAGACAGTATACGCTGAATGTTATGAACCCTTTGTGGGCAAGAATTATGCCTCATGCTAAAAATACCCTCCCATGCCATAAGGCATTGGTGTGCAGACCATACCAATTGATGTGGCAAAATTGGTGGCAGACCACTGAGCCAGCAGCAGGGGAGGGGAGGAACACCACTGGCCCGTTGGCCTTCTGCCTCCACGAAGCCCTTCCCACCATCACCGGCACACAGCTGGGCACCTTCATGTCAGGGCCGAGTTTGTACAGGATTTTTAACTCAAGTCCTGAGCTACATTATTTAAAATGTCCAAAAGTGAATGAAGTACCAAATAACCCTCCAATGTCAGAACAGGAAATGAGAAGTGGGAACTCAGGAGCTTTCTTCATGGACAGAAAACTTGCCATCAAATCCCTCCAACTCAGTTTTTTCCCCCAAATGGTAGCAGATTGAGAAAGAGAACAAAATAAAAACAGATCATCTCTGTGGTCTTGGTTGAATCCAAACTGTGCCCTTGAAGTCATGCCCTGGGTTAACTCTGAGGACTTCCTCCCCTGATGACCTCAATGGACTGTCTCCCCAGAAAGCTTCCCTTGGCGTCTTGCACATGAACAGTCACAGCACTTCCAGCTGATACCCCACGGGCTGTGCCAACCTTCCGCTCCACTTCTGAGAGTGCCCTACCCTCAGCTTTCAGGCAGGGTCCTCTGTGTTCTCTGCTTCTAGGAAAGGATTGCTAAAGGCCACGGCAGCCATGCGAGTTCTGCACCCAGACATGGGGATGAGCATCTTCACTCTCCTAAGGGGCCACCTGGAGCCACCGCAGAGCAGCTAATGGGAGCTTGAGTGGGGAGTCCGGAACCTCTGACGCTGTGGAGTGAGTACTGCCCTTGACAAGAGGAGCAGGGTGCTCAAGCCTCTTTTTCGGAGGAATTAGGCTAAAGGACCTACCAAAAATTGACTCGCTGATCTCCGTGGTTCATGCCTCTCAGGCAATGTTGGCAAGTATTATTTGTCCCTACTTAGTGGGAGGGGAAACTGAGGCAGACAGCCAGAAACGTTAAGTGAAATTTCCATGTGACTCTTACATTCTTGGCACCCTGCCAATTGTTTCTGCTCACTTTCCTGTAACGTATGTTTGGGTAGAACATTCTTATTGAAACAGTCTTTGCGTGGGTGATTTTGACGCAGTTGCAATGTTATTGGAGTGGTGTTGGGAAATATTAGGACTCTGAACATCTTTTAATTATGTACTTAGAGCCAGCCAAAAGAAGCAATGACCTTTTGGGTTCTTTTTATTTTTTGTTGTGGCTGTTGCTGCCACAGTGATTATATAAGAATTATTAATGCTTACGAAATCATAGGCTCTGAGGAATTAGGGGAAAAATCACTTATGACTCATAAACTTGCACTCAGTTGGAAAAAAAAAGCCTTAAGACTTTTAAAGTGATGTTTCCCTTTTTTGTCATTTTGGAAACTTAAAAAATTCTTATCAAATTGCACATATGCCTTCTCTCCTGTCACGTTATTTTTAAACTTTTATTCTATTATTTGCAAATCTGATAAACATTGCCTTCTGTCTGTATGTACATCATTGATTAAAGTACTGAACAGAATAAGCCAAGCAGAGCACAACGAGAAAATCAATCAACACTGTTGACATCAAACCATTGTTCAGCCAAGTATGAACCCTTCTGTGACATCATCCATTTACATTTCTCCATCCCCTCCACAGAGGGGCACAGCCACTGTCAAATGCCTCGTGACTCTCCACATCCTGCGTCCATAGCACTGACCAGTTTCTTAGATGAGAAATCTCTCAAAAGGGAAAGAGGCTAGTTTTCTTGAGTATTCACTCTTCTCTCAGGGACCACTGCTCGAGGCCCTCTTGTCAATAGCCGATTCCAGAAGAGATGCAGAAATTTGCCTGAGAGCAAAGTCAACCTCAGCGAGGTGCATTTTTCGAGAACCAGGATCATTGGTTGCCTGTCTCCAGTGCCCCAGCTCTGCTCTGGTTTCCTGTGATGTTTCCAAAAGATTACCAACCAGGGTTTCCCAATCTCATCTGCAGATTATTTCAGGGTCATGGGACAAAATTCACCTTGATCGATTCGATCACTTGAACAAATTTAAAAAATCTAAGTGCGCTCTTAAAATCTCCACGTATATTGGGCACCATGTCTTTTTTAAGGGTGCTTATCTGATGCTTTTAGTTTATCATATTCCTTTGGTGAGAAATATGGAAGCAAAAATAGAGATAAAATAGTTGTGCCTTCTCTCTGACATCTGTTAACATCCCCCTATCTTCACTGAGCAGTGTATTTGTTCTCTGATTGGTACACCTTATGCTTAATAGTATTTCCCAGAAAATGTCTCTCTGCCTGGCACCTAGCCAACTGGGCACCTAGCCAACTGGGCACCACTTTGACTCACACTTCTGCCTTTGTCTTTGGTTTGCCCCCTTACTTCCATCATTTGTTCACGTCCTTTCTTTGTCTCTGCTGAGCAGAGAGCAATCTGGTTACAGTGCCCACCCCTCTATTCCTCATTTCTTCCTCATTTACAATTACAGCCTCCAATTCTCATTTCTGAGAGCTTGCTAGGCATTTTATGCTGTATTTCCTTTCTACAGTTTCTGGTAAATGGGAAAAGGCCCTTCATTGCTCTGTACTTTCTGAAATGGACTTTTCGTAAGCCTACAGCCCTAAATAACAACATCCGGCCTTCTTGTCTTTCTCTTGATATGAACCCAAAGATTTTCCCCCAAATATTCTGTCACTTTCGTATCACAGGCTTTGTGGTTAGCTCCGCAGCCATCCCCCTCATTTATTCCTCTCACCTTGAGCCATGTGGGCCTTCTTCTTTAAACGAGGTAGAGTTTCTCAGACCTGGCTAATTGAAGGACCCCTTCCCAGCTATATTCTCCCTGTGTTCCCATTTTGTGATTTGCTTTAGGGAAGCCCCATCCATACCTTTCATTGGACCAAGCGGCTCATGTTGTCCAAAGCCCCCTGGGAGCTAGCTTTTGGTTCAGCTGTTAAGATGGGGTTGTAGACACGAAAACATCCCATACTGGGACTGCAGAGGAAGCTGAAACTAGGTGTTTGGATAAAGGAAGCTTGGTTCAATAAGCCAGAAGTAGAAGCCTCAGCATTTCTCCAAAAACTGAGGGGCTAGAAGCAGCTACCAAAAGCCGGAAAGCCAAGGATCAGAGGGTCAGGTATTAAAACAGTAAATTAAGGAGAGAAGTGGTGAATCTAGACCGTTACCTTCAACAAGCACCATGACCCACAGTGTGATGTGTGAGAGAGTCGTAGGCACATTTATGTTTCTATGTGAGCTCTCACCCAATGGTCTCTACCCGCTTCTTTCCTGTGAGGTTCCTGAACTTCCACTCAAGTTTATATTTTATGATCATATGGTCCCGCCTCCTTTGTTAGTGTTCTTTTCTTTTCTTTTCTTTTCTTTTCTTTTCTTCTCTTTTTAACATTGCCAAATACTACTGGTGGGTCTCAGCCCTCCAGGTTTTGGTGATATCTGTTAGACAACAGCAGAATCATTGCACTGAAATTGCCAGTCCTCTTTCTTTATCACCCACAGTCTGTGCTTTAATATCTTGATGCCACCATTCAACAGCTAATTTTTACTGAGACCTTTCTCTATACCTGGCACTATTCTGTGTGCTGATGATGAAAGTGCAGAGTGGCTATTACTGCCTGAGATCACATCACTAGCGAGTGGCAGAGTGAGGACTGAATCCCAGCTAATCTGATTGTAGAATCCATGTTCTTAACCACCTCATCTGAATCTGTTTATGTTTCCAAGATCATTTTCCGTGTCATTTTTTTTTCTGGAGAATTACCAGGACCTCCTTTATTATCATTATTGCTTCCCCCCCCCCAATATAACTGGTGTCTTTTTAGTTCCACTTTTGGGGGTAGGTATCACCCACGTAAGCTTTCAGTCTTCTAATTTACTCAATTCTTCCTCAGATTTGTTCATGCTCCTTTTAATAAGCATCAGCTGAGTGCCTACTGTGTTATGAGCAGAATGCCTATGGTTCTCACACTTAGAATCAGTCCAGACCAGAGGTTCTTTTTTTTTCCTCTCAATATTTCTTTATGTGTTTTTATGGAATAAAATTAAGCACTCTCAGCAAACATTTTGAAAACATTATTTTTTTCTTTATATATATATTTTACTGAAGTATAATCAATGTTGTGTCAATTCCTGGTGTACAGAATAGTGCTTCAGTCATACGTGAACATACATATATTCATTTCATATTCTTTTTCACCATAGATTACTACAAGATATTGAATACAGTTCCCTGTGTTATACAGTATGAACTTGTTTATCTATTTTATATATATTAGTTAGTATCTGCAAATCTTGAACTCCCAATTTATCCCTTCCCACCCCCTTCCCGCCTTGGTAATTATAAGTTTGTTTTCTATGTCTGTGAGAGTGTTTCTGTTTTGTAAATAAGTTCGTTTCAGACCAGAGATTCTGAATCAGGACCAAGTGCTGTCTTTAAGAGGTCCAAGAATGTGCAAAATGTGTGTATGTTCACATGTGATTTGAGGATATATTCACAGAACAAAACTGTCATTAGATTCTCAAAGAGTCTGACTCCCTCCCATAAAGGTAAGAATTACAAGTCTAAAGAGACACAGAAATAATTATAATACAGTGACATCCCGATTAGATCTCGGAGCCATTTCCTGCCCCACCTCCCCAAACGTGTTTTGTAAGACGAACTCCTCTGTAAGAGATACTCCCTCTGTGTCTGGGTCAGTCCTTCTAATGTCAAAAGATATTTTAATACTACCTAGTAGCTTCCAAGGACTGTAAAGGGTCTGAGATTTTTACCCTACTTACAAGCTAACAAGTTAGCCTGACACAGTCTGATGGATGCTAGCAGAAGACACCAGGCCCCGGGGGCGGAGACAAAGGACGTTCTTCTTCACGGCAATAGCAGAGCCAGAGTGTGAGCATGTCGGACTGCTTCCCGAGCCCCGGTTCTCACAAGGCCCTGTGGGGAGGGCCAGCTGACAATGGATATGCAATGGGCTGCCTTACAAAAGAGGAACCCTGAGATTAGGGAACTCAGACTTTTCATGATGGGCAGTAAGCCCCCCAGAAGGTGTTACCTCTATTTTACTGGACAGTAGCATTGTTGCTAATTCCTCCACCGGCAGACACTGTCTCTGTCTTCCAAAACTGTCCACTCTGCCAACATCCTTGAAAAGAGAGAAAGAGAGTCTGGAATGAAAGCAGGCAGCGCCTCTGCTCACGAGACGTGCACTCCTCCGGCAGGTAACTCGTACCCCCTTTGCCCTCTCCCTTCACTGATTTCCTGCTCTGCCCTCTTCCACAGAGTGCACTCCAGAAATACATCCTGAATGTCTTCGATGGCGCTAATTCAATCTAGAAAAACAACTGGGATTTTGCAGATGATTCTTTCTGGAGGGGAGAGGAGTCCTAGTTATGAATGAGGGAGACAGGCTGAGGGCAAAGGAGTGGACTTGGGGTCAAAACATTGTGTGTTTCCTTCCAGCCAGGTAATTTATGCTGCTGCCCTGGATGCAGACCCATCGTGGAGGGTGGGAGAAGTGTTAGTCCTGTGAGTCTGAAACAGCTGGGAGCTACTGAGCCTGCCCTTCTGGATTAAACAGCAAAGCATCACCCCCATTATGTGGGACTGGTTTGCAAGGAAAGCACAATATTGTACATGAGAGACGCAGAGGTTTACCGCTCTGCCCTTCTCTGTGAAGGTAACTAGATATTTTTCTCAGAAATACGGACAGGTAATGCCTTCATGGCTTTTCTGAAGCTGAAGTTGATAAACTAGCATATTCTCAGTGAAAACGGATTAGGCCGTCTTCCTCACATCTAACTTTGTGATCGGGAGAAACAGAGAAGAGCTTATTTCTCACACTGTCATTTCAGCAGCACATTTTGGAGAGTCATAGCCAAAGTGAAACATTTTTATGAAATAAATGCCTGTATCCTTTCTGAATGTGGTTCCGTCTTTCATCAGTACTGATGGTCTGTGAGGAAGAGAGGAGAAGCCATTTCCCTCTTTCGTGCTGCATGAAATCAATAGCCACTAAGTATATGTATCATCCATAGAGCATCCATTTCAGACCCTCCTCTGCCTACTCCCTCTGCATCCTTCCTCCTGAAAACCCTATGATAAGTAGCTAAGGAAGATTATATAGAATCGTTAATTTTAAAAACATAATCTTTTTCCTGCAAAGACATAATCTTATAAACTACAGAAGTTATATATCCAGAAATGTTTGGATTCCTAAAAAGGTGAAAAAGTGAGAAAGAATCAAGATGATTCCAAAAGGGGACCTGCAAGGAAACATATCTAAAGGAAAGATTGAAGAATGGAGCAAGGTCCTGTGTTGATGTCATCATAGACTGGGCCCTCAGCTCACATATCCAAGCTCCATCCACCCCCCCAAAGAGCTGCCCTTGGCCCCACGCAGGCCTGGGGCAAGCTCCCAGTTGTACTCTTATGCTTTCTGGGAGGAGGGACTAGAGCAGAGACCATGGGCCCTGGTAGTGGGTTTGAGACTGGGAATTCTGAGGTTGTGCATGCCCACAGCTTGTGGCTGGAAGATGGGGCACTGACTACGAGTGGAATGTCCCTTTGATCCCAAGGACTCCTGCCTCTTGGGGAGAGGTGTGGCACAAGGGGGCCAGAGTTGGAACCCAGAGCAGAGTCCCAGCCACCTGAGACCTAAGGACAATGTTAGGAATGGCCCCCTTGAAGCCACATTTGATGCTTCTGACAACAAAATATAAATGAGTGAATTCCATGATGGCCTTTCCTATGCATAAAAGATAATGTTACAGAAAAATCTAATAAAGCGCTTAATCTAACCATTTCTCATTCTTCAGCTCTAATTTTCCCTACATCTCCTCCCTGCATAGTGTCAACTAACCGCATTTAGTTCCTGTTAGAACTGGTAAACCTCTCAGTGGTAAATCTCCCTGGAACCGTAACAGTTAACAGAGAGACAGAGGATTCCCAGTTTTCCCCAGGCCAGCGCTGGTGTAGAAAGCCATTTCTTATTTGACCTGAGACCTGCTTTCCTGTAATGTCCACACATGGGATAACATTGGGCAAGTCTGTGCCTCATTTATGAGACAGCCTTTCCACAGATGCAGCAAACTCTCAGCCCCACATCCTTTCTGCACACACCCTCTGGGTCCCTTCCCAGATGAGTTCTTTTCATGCACTTTCCTCACTTAATGTCTCTTCATCCCTGAGATTCCAGGTAACATCTCCATAAATGATTCTCAAATCCTTTCTACTTTTGCTCTCTCTGAACCCTTCCCTCACATACCTAATCCTGGGCTCATTGTAAACTCCACTCTTACTCTGCCAAATCAGTCTCTCTCCTAACTGCCGTAATACTTATGTTATATGGAACCACCATTTTTTGCTTTTTTGCAGCCAGAACCAAGGCCTGATGATTTTAATGGGCACTAGCCCTCAAGCTCATCTACTGCTTTTCCTCAGCACTCACACTGCCGTGATCCAGACTGCCCTCGTTCACACTGGGATTATTGCAACAAGCTCCCTACCTGGTCGCCTCCCTTCCAACACCTCCCCACACAACCCAACTCATGGCAAGTTCCCCAAATTTCCCAGGATTCCTTAGGAAGCTCTTAAAAAATGCAGTGGCCTGGGATTTCCCTTGGTTTTACTGGGTTGGAACCTCATGAGTGTGGCCCAAGAACAGCTCTGAATTTTTACAAAACTCCCCAGATAACAAGTGCAGCCAGTCTGCAGATCTGGAATTGGGAATCACCACCTACAGTAGTCAAAGAAATCTTCCAGAAATATTGTCTCAGAAATGCTGAGTGGCTCCCACTGGTCCCGAATGCTGTCTCAAAACTGAAGCCCACCTTCAAAGACTCCACAGTCTGTCTGCTCTGACCAGACTCTCCCACTGCCTCCTTCTAGTCTCTCTCCTGGGGTCAAGGCCATCTACTTGGTTTCTTCCTAACACCTGGTGAACAGCCTCCCATCTGAATCTGTGCTGGCTCCCTTCCCTCCTCGCCCCTCTTCCAGGAAGCCTCTGCAACCACTAAGCTCTCTGACCTCCTGGGGAGCCTGCCGTCTGGACTCCTCTTCTGCTGGCCCTAATGACAGTTCATCTTCCTCCAGCTGGTCCTCGTGTTTGGCACAAGACAACTGCTTGATGGCTGCTCCGCCTGCCCCCAGCCTCTCCAGCCAGAGTAAACCTGAGGGCCTGGCCTGTCCCGAACTGCCTTGTGTCCCCAGTGCCCAGGCTGGGCCTTTCAGACAGGAGAGACTCACTTCTTGGCTGTTAATGACCATGATACTTATCAACCTTTGACTCTTTTTTTAACTGAAAGACTAAAGAATTAATTTTTTTCTTAAGATTTGTACCAAATTGTATAAAAAGAATTTCAGCCCTTGGATCCAACTCAGGAACTTATATTTCCACCTGAATGAATGGTGGGTTCTTTTCTCCTGATTTATTTCCCTTTTTATGTCAACAGTGAGGGAAAAAACAGTCCACCAGCTCATCCCCAGGTGATACTCTCCAGCATCTTTAACTCAGCTAGTTTAACCTGAACGTCCAAAGGAAAATGTAAAACATCTTCCAAGCAAAACAACTCTCTTCCTTATAACTGGTTTCTTTAGCTTTCCTTCCACTAAAAATGAAGCCAAGATGAAAAGGGTTCAATATCTATTATATCACATTTTATTTACTCAAAATATTAATTGACTTAATACCAGTTTGCCCTGTGGGCACCTTTGCACTACTGTCACCTTCAGGAAGCGTGGAGGGCATCGCCCCCCATGCCCTGCCCCTGGGTGAACCACCCCGTCCCTGGTCCTTCATCTAGTAGAACTCGTCTCCCTCTGTGTTCAAAACAGGACAGTCAGAGTCTATTTTGGCACAAGCATCTTTATTAAAATCCAAAGAAAATCCAGGGTACCAACTTTAAGCAGGTGGGGGCAGTTACCAGCTCCATATCTCACTTACCTGACGGCTTGGCAAAGATTTAAAGCTTTTAACTACCTCATTTTCTTCTTTTTAATATTTTATTTATTTATTATTATATTATTTAATTATTTTATTTTAGCAACGAGGGGAGGTAATTAAGTTTATTTATTCTTAGAGAAGGTACTGGGGATTGAACCCAGGACCTCGTGAATGCTAAGCATACGCTTTACCACTTGAGCTACCCCTTCCCTGCAACTGCTTCCTTTTCTTTTCTTTTTCTTTTCTTTCTCTTTTTTTTTTTTTTAAAGCTTGTTTCTCCAGGCATCTTTTGGACTCACTTGGAATTGTTTTGCAAACTTCTATGGGAACTTCCCAAATGTTGGCACTAAGCTAGGGTCTTGGGATTCAGAAATGATACACCACCTGTCCCTCAGGGGCTCGCAGTTAGATGGAGGAGTCAGAGAGATGTGCTCTCAGCAATTAACAATAGAACGTGAAGAGGGTTATACAGAAGACCTAGGAACTGGGGTCTGGGAGTGGAACAGAGAGCAAGAGGTGGAAGAGGGTGACATCCCAGAGACCCTTCGCCGGAGTCAAGCTTGAGCTAAAACCTGAATTATGAACAGAAGTTATCAGGAAGTAGGAAGGGGAATGATTGAGAATGGAGAGGGAATTCTAGTGAAAAATCCTGTGCATTGGCTTATGGCTTTGCAGAACTTGGAACTTTCAGGAAAAATAAACAATTCCAAATGACTAGGGCCTGTCAGAGGGGTCACTGTAATCCCCACCCCTCCCCCATGGTGTGAGGCTGGAAAGGGAGGAAAAGGCCCGATCCCAGTGGGCCTTTACTACATACAGATCTGAAGAACACAAGTTTTTTATGCAGGTCATGGAGAGCCACTAAAGGATTTTGATAAAAGAGATTTACCATTTTGAAAGCTCACTCTAGCTGTTATACGCAGGAAGATTGGAAGGGGTCACATGAATGCAGGATGCCAGGCGAGTATCACGGCAGCCCAGGAGAGGGACATGGAATCTGGATTGCTGGGCTGCTGGTACAAATGGAGGGAGGGGGCTGATGGGGGAGGTGGTCAAGAGCCAAAATCAATAGAGTTTTGGTGGAGGATGAGGTACAGAAGGCTGACAGAGGAGGAGGGTCAGGCGTGACTCCTAGGCTTTCAATTTGCACAACAAGATGCTAAGTTAGGGATACTGGAGCAGAACCACCTCTGAGGGGACAGATCAGGAATTTGAATTTCCACACATTACTTTGCAATCCTTTTAAGAAATCCAAAAAGGAATGACAAGTAGGTAGGTTGAAGCTCAGAGGAGATGTCAGGGTTGGGTGTTTAAATTTACAAGTCATTTGGGACCAAAGCCATGGGTCTAAGCACAGCTGAGAAGAAGCCCTGGGTCTAAGTCCTTAGGGAATTCCAACAGCTAATGCATAATGGGAAGAATGCGTGGACCCAAGAGACTGAGAACGAGAGGCCAAAGAGGGGGCACAGAAATCAGAGGACCACAGTGTTCCAGAAGCAGTGGGAGAGAGCGTCCTGAGAAGGAAAGGAGAGAGTGAAGAAGAACAGCAAGCACTGTTGAGAGGCCAAGCAGGATAAGGACTCCCGACAGTGATGGAGACAGCCCCGTTCAGCCTTCACAGAAACGGAAGGGACTGAGTGTGGAGAAAGTAGAAAGAGAAGAAACGGAGACAGTGAGGCAAAGAGTGCTTTACAAAGTTGGCTGGGGCGGGGAGAAAATAGAGAGGGTGAGACTGAAGAGCTGGGGTTTTGTCTTCTTTATTAGCGGAAGATGCTTGAACGTTGATGGGAAGAATACAAGTAAAAGAGAGATGTTGGATACTTAAGAGATGGAAAGGGTGGGTCCAGAGCATTGACTGAGGAGTGCCTTCCCTGTGCCTTTAAGAAACCTTTCACCCAAACACTCAAGTCTGGGGAAGCCCCTTTGCCTCCTAGAACTCTTCCCTGTAGGGTTTTTTCTGCCGGATCAGGATCACCCGTGTACTTGTTAGGTCGTGAGTTCATGTCACCAGTGCCCAGGACAGTGAGTCTCCTTTTTTGGTCTTGAGATTGCTTATGCCCTTAAAAATGACTGAGGACCCTAAAGGGCTTTTGTTTATGTGGGTTTTATCTATTAACATTTGAAGTGTTTGAAATTAAAACTGGGAAATAGTTTACACATTTATTCATTTATTTGAAAATAACATAGGTGAACCCATTGTACATTAGCATGCACATTAGTAACATATGGTTCATGAAAAATAACTATTTTTCTAAAGAAGAATCAGAGAGAAGAGTGGCATTGTTGTACAATTCTCGCAACTTTCTTTAATACTGGCTTAAAAGAAAGCAGCTGGATTTGCACATCTGCTTCTATATTCAGCCAGTCCTGGTACCACACATGATGCAAATTTTGGAAAGCTCCACTGTAACTCATGAGAGAACGAGAAGGAGGAAGGTGAATATTATTATAAAATAGTTTTGACCTTGGGACCCCTGTAAGGGTTTCAGGGACGCCAGGAATCCATGGACTATACTCTGAGAACTGCTGGTCCAACCTGATGGGGAAAAGATATGAATTATTTCCTTAGCTGGAGCTTTTAATCCATTCCCGGAAACTCCCATCCCTCTGTCAATCTTTCCAAAAAAACATATAACTTAAGGCGAAGTTTACAGATTCTTATGATAAAGAAATTCTCATTGAGCCAATCTGTCTGTATTGTTCAATTCCCATCGTTTTAATCAGTTAAGCAGGTTCTACCATGATTTTAGTTCAGTGTTGAAATCATTCAAAATGAAATGATTTATGGAAACTCCACCAAAGATCTGCCCTTTTGATGGCTCCCACAAAGACCAAAATAAGGGGTTTTTTTTGCACAAAGAATTTTTATAAGGGTGTCATCAAATTTAATTTCAAATAGATTAACTCAATTCCCTTAAAAATGGTTTCCTTATTTTTTATTAACCAGCAGAAGTTGTTTAAACCATGCTTTTTCCAGATGCGGGAAACCATTCCAGCTTTAGAGGATTCTGGGCAGGGAGCCTGGTGCCCTCGGGTTCATGGTTCTGTTCACATTAACCACCTGTGTCACCTCGACCAGGTCACTTCTCTTTCAACCTCGTGGTTATTTTCTTCTATGAAACTAGACCAGTGGTTCTCAGATTTACTCATGTGCAGGAGCAATCAGAAGTCACGGGATTTTCCTTGAATACAATATTCTTTGCTGAACACCATAAAATATGGCAAGTTTAGTTAGGCTGAGTGGAATAAGAACAATTTTAGCCTTAGAAAATATGACTGTATTATGTGGTCCCTGTACCAGGTCAAAACTGGGAGCACAGAAGTCCATTAAAAAGAACAGAAAGGAAAAGAAAAGGTCACCCAATTAAGCATAGTCTACCATTTGCAAATTACCCTCATAAATATTTAGTTGCTCATTCCATCTTATTGTCAGCTACCACTTGCAGTGCCATTGATTTTAGAGAAATGAATGGGAGGAAAACTTTAAAGAAATTCTGCCCACTAACTACTTCTGCTGCTTGAGAAATGTCCAACTTTCAACTGGAGCTATGAGACCCCTCAGTCTGCTTGGGAAGCAACAATGGTCAGTGGAAGGAAGGTCCTTACTGCCTTTAAAAAGTGTAATGTTCTATGCTTTTACCATATTCCAACAAAACAGCCGATCTGACCTCCCAGAAGTATTGCCTCTGAGAGCGAAAAGAGCTTCTAGTCAGATCCCTAATTTGCAGATAAAATCAGGCCTAGAGAGCTTCTGAGGTTTTCCTAAATTTACCTGCCTCCTTGGTGGCCAGTTTAGACTCAGAGCCTGGATCTGAGTCTCCTGTTTCCTGGTGGACTCAGTGTTTTTCCACTTTGCAAGACTGTCTGATAGTCAGCAGAATACCCCACGCCACCCCCACCACCGTGCGCATATAGTTAATACTCTGTTGATGTTCTGTCATTGTTTGTAACTTAGCCAACAATTATTTCTTCAGTTGAGAATTTGACATTAGAAATCTCATCCCTGGCACATAAGATTCTTGTTCGTTTGTTTTAAGTTAAGATTTAATTAAAATCCACTTAGTTTTTTTTTTAACTAAAAGAGATGAAAAAATAAATATGCAAAGCAGTGAATTTAATTGTGAATTAATTAGGACACTGTTCTGTAAGTATCTGTCTTTGTTTTGTAATTCATGATGAGATTCATTCAGTCCTGCTCAGTTTGTGAGCCATAATGAAGTCCATGTGTTTGTCACTGACACCAGCATCATGCCTGCATTTATCTGTTGCTGAGAATGGTGAAAGATTCCCAAAGAGAAATGTCTGACTTTCCATGGGGAGAGGACTCCATGGGTCACCCTAGGAACTGTAAATGACTCTCCGGGCCTGAAAACGAAGGGCCCAAAGCCCCCCTTGTGATGCGGACACTTGTGATGCTGACAGCAGTGTTGCCACAGTTCCTACCTCTGATATTGTAAATCAAAATTAGTGAAAGAAGCTGTCTCACAGCATCTGCTCACAAATCAAAATACATACCTGCTGATTCAGACTCATTCTTTTGCCCAGCTAATAACCAGCCTGTTATATAATTAATATCTCTGGCTCCTAAAGAGCAATTTGGCCTTTCAATCCACCTCTAGAATGTAGTGGAAAACAAGCCTCATTTGTCACAGTTTCATTTCACGTTGCTTATTAGGCCTATGATAATTGCTTCTAGGTCACAGTGTTATTTGCAACATGAAATCTAGCTGGCTTCTTTCCCACTAATAATTCTTCTACCTGTTAGGGCCTGATACAAAGTTTAAAGAAGTTTTCCATCCAGTTCTTATCTCTCTTGCAAGGATTTTGGAATTATTGATAGTGACTAACACAAGAGATGTGTTCTCGTTTATTATAACAAGGTCCTTATGTTACAGATGGTTCTGCTAAAGAAAGCTAAGGCTATTTGACACTAACCAAATCACAGGATGCTGTGGATGGGGGAAATCATATTTTGTAGTGTAATGCTCAACCACATCTGATCTTTTGAAAATTCAGAAAACCTGGTAAAGATCGTACGTCGTCTCCTGAGACTCAATTTTCCGCACGTAGCTGTGTGGAAATGTTTGTTGATTTGCCCAGAAACTCATTCAGCTGCCTCTAACGACCTCCATTATTCAAGGAGTGCCTAATATGTTTCTTCCCTCCAGCAGCCGATGAGAACAGCAACCACATTGTCTGTTAAGCAGCCTGCGGCATTTTCACGGGCCAAGTAGGCACCAGGTATTCCTTCAGTTTCCCCTTCTCCAACTCGGCAGAACCAGTTCAGTGCCTGTCCCAAAGGTGTCCAAGGAGGGGTGTTTTTCTTTACAATTTAGGACTCAATTTTTTTTTTAGGATTCAATTCTTTAGATCCATATTACTCTGTGAAAAGTACAGGTAAAATAATATCTTCTTTAAGCATTCATTTGTCTTAATTTTATAGTTATTAAGTACTTTCCACGTGCCAGGCACTGGGCAAGATGCTGGTAAATCAAGCCTCCCAAAAAAGACATGATTTCTTCCCTAGGAACTCGTATTGTAGGAAAGAGAGCGGTAGAACAAGATAATCATAGAGCGATATAACAAGTGCGGTATTTGACACTAATATTTTCCTTAATCGCCAGTGGAATCTTCGTCTACAATCTAAGGGATGCTTTCAAAATTGTACTGTTTTGGGATTAGCCCAGTTATGGCAATTTTAAAATTTTAAATAAGGACAATTTGGGGGTTTTTGAGGAAAGAAAAGACAAAAATAAATACCCATTTAAAACACCAGCATATGTTAATTTTAAAGGTAGGTATAAAGTTGCAAGCACTAAGTAAAATAATTATCTTGTGTTTTTATGCTCTTCTTAACATCTTTTCCTCTACTTTCTATTAACAAATCTGTTTGACTTTGATAATAAGGAAGAAAATAGTTTGTTTTTTTAAGGTTGCTGTCCATCTTGTAGAAATGAGAATTAGAATGCAGAATTATTCATCAGATACGTATGATAAGAGCGTGGGTGATGCTACAGAAAATCAACCAAATACACCTTTTCCATCATTATCATAGTCCTTTGAATAACTGAAAATTGTAGTTTACACACACGACTCCATATGCTAGTGTTGCCGATTTCACCTGTGGTTTCAGCACTGCTGAGTCAGTCATGGTTCTGGCTCTTTATCTAAGAGATTAGCTCATTCTCTTAATCTTTATTTACTCTGCCTTTGAACTTGGCTCATGTTGTAGTAAATGTTCTTTGATATCTAAATAAATAAATATTTGTTTTATAATCTCACAGGGCAGAGACCTCAGTATGCATGCATTCAGTGTCAAATCTCAGTCGTGTCGGAACAAGTCAAGTAAGTTCATGCCTGGGTTCAGAGTGCAGAGTAACGGGAAGGTGGACGAGTAGGCAGCTGTCTTCTTTCTAGATGAATCCTTAGTTTCCTGAGCTGGGGAAACCTGTTCTGAATTAGCCTCCTTGATCAGCAAAACAGAGTTTTATTAAAGAAAATTCTGCCCTGAAATGAATCCATCAGTCACATCTATTTACACTTTAATCAAATGGTCAGAGTTCTCCAAGAAGTACTAAAGGGAAATCTTATTTAAAATGAGAGTTGCAACATTTATTTCAGGTTCTTTTTAAAGACTATTGCTGTCTGTCCACCTTTCCAAAATTAAAGCATGAGCTCCCTCTGCTGAGTGAATTAATGTATGACACTGAATCTAAAATATTTGTGCTGTCCCTGTTCCACCAGTGTGTTCTTAGAAACATAAGCAATTATGAGGTGTAAAAAACATTTTCTTTTTAAAAAAAACTCAGGACTGTACTGTGGTGTAGAATGGAAAGTTAGAGGGGGTAATTTACAAGGTGGAGATTCATTAGCTGAGATTTTCCCCTAAGCTCTGGCTTCCTGGCATGGCAATGCTTGGTAACCACCGTGGATGGAATCACCAGGCTTGTTTACAAGCCCCTGTTCTCATACCTACTGCATTACCTGGCTTCGGTTCTTCACAGCACTTATCCTATCTGAAATTACAGCACTTACTTATTCATCGATCTGGTGATGGCTGTCTTCCCCTGCGAGAAGGTTGACTTCCTCTTAGAGGAGACCTTGTCTGCTCTCAGCCCCCTGAACAGTGCCAGGCACTCAGTAGGTGCACAGAAATATTTGTTTAACCGATGGAGGCAGTAAGGCAGGTTAGCATTTGCTTAAAGTGTCACCTAGGAATATGATTCAATGAGAGAACAATTCAGTGCCAGTCGTGTGAAACTGGATACCAATCAGTAGGAAATGAGAGAAAGAGAATTACTGAAGGCAGAGTGAAGGGGCGTGGAAGTCAAGCTCAACCTTAAAGATGGGGAGGGTTTGGTCAAGTCAGACGAGGAAGCATTGCATTGCGTGCTGGGCACAGAGGATGCAATGTTATTTTTTTAACAAAGGGATGGGCCCGTCCTCACAATGCCTACAGTCTGAGGGTGAAGACAGATGTCAAACAAATAATCACATAAACTGGACAACTGCGACTGGACACATGCTATCAAACAGATAAACGTGGTGTTAGAGCAGATTAGAGAGTGACTGCTTTATCAGGGAGCTGGGAGAGGCTTCTCCCAGCTGAGATCAGAGGGTAAGTGGGGGTAGCCAGGTAAAGAGGGTGGGTGCAGTGGGTGCCAAGGGGTGGAGATGGGAAACAGTGCCGCTGTGGGAGCCAGAGTGTGAGGGGATGCTGGAGACGACACAAAGCACCTGGCAGGCAGTGACGACTTCATCCGAGGAGCAAGCAAGGGTTCCAATGGCTTCTGTAGTTTTTCAGGGATTCTAAGTTCTTTTGACTCTCTTTTCCCTACTTTGTGTATTTACAGGGTGGTCTACAATGAGTATGTGTTTCTTTAATAATCAGAGAGACGGGACATTTATGAAAGAGAAGGATGACATCCTCTGCCCACCGGAGCCTTCCTTCCCTACTTGCCTTGTTCTTTTCCCGGCTTACAGAACATGAATGACGGTATCTCACATTCAGGAGATGCTGCCCCCAGCTCCCAGAGGAGCAGACGCAGGCATGAAGCCTCTGAGAACCCGGGCTGGACTGCAGGTCAGGGACATGGCGCTGTCCCTGGCCCACCGTCTGGGTACTTCAGTGAGGAAAGGTTGTGTCGGTCCGTATTTCTGCTGTTTCCTGCCATATCCATCTGTGCTTTCCACATGGCTGAATCAGGCAGACTACCTCATTTCAGATCTTTGTGCCATAAGCAGCTTAAATGACCAGGTTTTAAGGGAGGGGGTGATCTCCTGATCCCTCCCAACCCAGGCCCTGAATCTTGTTGGGAGGATAAACACTCTCCCTGCCCTGCAGATGTCATCCTCTCAGGGGCGCTGCCTGGTCCACTCTGTCAAACATGCTGCCTCCGCTTCTGCCTCACCCCACACTGCACCTTCTCAGTGTTCCCACCCCCTTCTCCATCCCTCACCCCCATCTTAGTCCATTTGAGCTGCTACAACAAAATACCAGACTGGTAGCTTATGAACAACAGAAGTGTATTTCTCACAGTTCTGGAGGCTAGAAGCCCAACATCAGGGTGCCGGCATGCGGCTTTCAGGTGAAGCCCCTCCTCTCGATCCACAGCTGGCACCTTCTCGCGGTGTCCTCTCATGGTAGAAAGCGCTAGGGATCTCTCCGGATTAGTACCTCTCCTAAAAATTACCAATGCCAAGCAGCATAAATGCCCATCGACAGATGACTGGGTAAAGACGTTGTGGTATGTATGTACAACGGAATACTACTCAGCCATAAAAAGAATAAAATAATGTCTTTTGCAGCAACATGGATGGACATAAAGATTATCATACCAAGTGAAGTAAGTCAGACACAGAAAGAAAAATATCATGTAATATCACTTATCGTGGAATCTAAAAAAAAAAAGAGACAAATGAACTTATTTACAAAGCAGAAACAGACTCACAGACATAGAAAACAAACTGGTTACTGGGGGGAAGATGGGGATGGGGGAAAAATTGGGAGTTCAAGATTTGCAGATACACACTACTATATATAAAGTATATAAACAATAAGATCCTACTGTATAGCACAGGGAACTATATTTGATAGCTTGTAATAGCCTATAATAAAAAAGAATATGAAAAGGTGTATATATATATATATATATATATGTATATGTATGTGTGTGTGTATATATATATATATAAACTGAATCACTATGCTGTACACCAGAAATTAACACAATATTGTAAACCAACTATACTTCAATAAAAATAAATAAATCAAAAGCAAAAAAGAATTAAAACCCACAAACAATAACTAACCCCATTCATAAGGGCTCCACCCTCATGACCTAAGCACCTCTCAGAGTCCCCACCTCCTAATACTATCATCTTTGGGATCAGGATTTCAACATATAAATTGCTGGGGGACACACACATTTACTCTGTAGCATCCCCCGACCCCCGACCTGCCCTGCTGTCCTCACCCACCGTCAGCAGTAAGAACCCGAGGTCACTCTGCTTAACATGCTCAATATATTTTACCTATTCATGCAAGCTACACATGCATAATTTCAGAATGAATTTTTCACACATTAATCACAATTTGAGTCCCCCTCCAACTCAGAACTCAGAAGTGGGTGGCACTGAAGTGATTTCATTATTTCTCTTAACAGCTTCTGTTTTGTAAATAAGTAAAGGGATTTGTGATTCCTGTAAAACATTTTTGAGATATGCAAAAGAATCTTTCACTTGTGCTGGCATTTTTTATTCTAATTGCCTAGCTAAACTGAAAAGAAATGTCATTCTCGATTTAATTCAGCATTCACAATAAAAGCCCCAAGGCTGCCGATTAATCTTTCTTTTAGTCCTTAGGAATTCATGTTATGAGCAGACATTCACCTTCTTACCCCAGCTTTGTTTGGCATGTAGGTAATTCCACCCTCAATGCAGTTTAAAAGGTGGATTGCAGAACTCCCCTGAAGTATTGTGTCAGTTTTATAAATACACCAAACACAGAATTGTGGGGTAATATGAACCCCTCATTTACATCACTGGATACAGAACTAGCTTTTCATTTTGCTGTGGATAGAGCTGAAAACACAGATCCTGAGGATAGCAGACAGAAATGAGACACGCTGGGGAATCAGGGAGCACCAGTGAAAGCATCCCAACCTGTCTTTCCTCTGATCTATTCATTATCAAGACATAAGACATTTTCAATTGAAATAAATCTATGGTTAGTGTTACATAGAAAGACTATAATGTCATGGAGCATAGCATTTTATTTTAATGGCAGATTTATTTTAATAGCTTTATGACTTTCTCTCCTGCATTCACATGTTTAGGTTCTAAAGAGATCATTTACTTTTTTTTAAAGTTTATACTTTGGGACCTTTTATGGGAAAAATTTTAACTATGGTGGAATCCGCAGAAGAGGATTCATAAGGCTCACAGACATCTTTCATTGTGTCGAGAGCCTGTTGAATATAAAATACCTAGTTTCATACTGACCTTGTCTGGTAAATGAACTGGAAAGGAAAGTTCCCACAGGGGGAGTGTCCCTAGGGGTGAAGCTGAAGACAGGACACTTTTTGGTTTACAAGCTACACAGGGAAAATCGGTCTTTTTTTTCATTTGACTTTTAACCAAAAAATGTTTTAGCCAATCTGACCCTCTGCCTTACCCATCAAGTTGGATTCCAAATGTCTTTTATCTTTTACCATGAATCAAACCCCCTTCAAAGGATAAAGATTCATTGCCGTGGAGGCCACAGGCTCTGAAAGAACATCCCCTCAAAGGGCTTCCCAAATGTCCTGAGGAAACAGCACTGTTGAGATAGATGTGTGATGTCCCCCAAGGAGACCACTCTGAGAGGAGGAACATTTAGCTGCGTGTCTACAGTTCAGCATTTTGACTGAGAACAAGCACATGACTCTAAGGCTGCCGCTCGTTGACGTTATGGCTGTCATTTGTATTTCATTTGTCACTGTCATTGTTCTCAAGAGTAACAAACCCCCGTTTACCACTGACCTGCTTGAGGTTTTTCAGCTCTTCAGACTCACCACGTGCTCTCTCCTGCAGCACACCCGTCTGTCTGCCACTGTCACACTTGCTCACTGATTCAGACCACTCTGCCCAATAAATCGCCCCTCGTAACTTTGGTAGAGTGTTTCCCATAAGCTGGAGGAGTCCTGATCTGTTAGCGCAGGTGGAAGACTGTTACCCCGAGGCAACGTCCCAAGACGCATCTGGAGGTAACCACATTATGGGAGAGTCATGATGCTACATGCAGCTATTTTTCTATTTCATTTTAACTTCTATAGTATGAATGAACTTCTATAGCAGGAATGAATGAACTTCTATAGTAGGAATGCTAGTGGATTAATAAAGTACCAACTTGTTTCAGTAGCATATGGTGCCTTTAAATGAATGCTTCCCCTCCCCCCACCCTGCAACAGAAAGAACACAGCAAATTCCTTTAAATGATTATTTTCCTGCTGGAGCAACACATGCAAGCCTTAGGCCAGAACAAATCTTAGTTTCAGTTTTCATTCCTGTCTCTAGAAAGGTACAAGATTATGAAGTTTATGGGTTCCACTTCCATCTGTTTTAGTTGCTTTATTTTTATCTTGAATTGGATTCAACATAATAAAAATAGAATTTGCAACAAATATTTCATACATGCCTAAGTGCAAGCAATAATAACAGATTAGATGTTGATCTACATCATTAGAGAACTTCTGGACATTGCATTATCTTCTTATCCTTCTTGAAAAGCTCTAAAAACTGAGGCTCCTTAGAATCACAAATCATATCATTGAAAGAGACTAATAAGTTTATGGCATAGATGAGGAAAGTTGAGGGCCAAAGAAGTGTAATTATTTCAACAAGATTTCACAGTGAATGGGTGGCAGAACCAGGACCAAAACCCTCGAATAATAAAAATACTGAAACCAAATAACATATTCTTTAAAGTTTAAAATAAAATGTTTGTGGTTAGTAGAAGTCCACCAACAGGGGGCAGCAGAGACCTTCTCTCCTGCCTCCGCATACTTATGCTCTAGTTCTAAGAAAGTGGGTTTTTCTGACATCGTTTCTACATGATAGAACCAAGAAAGGCAGACGTATTATCAGTTCTTGCCTTAGTGACACTGGGAAACCAGGTGGTGGCTGGGCTGGGTGGCATCTCCAGGGCCGAATATGCACACCCACCAGAGCCCAGGGGATGATAGCACCTCTGTTCCTAGGTCATTACTGAATGGGGCAGCTGTCTCTGTAGGGAGCCAGCGTTTAAGGCACTGGTGCTTGAATCTGGATTTTTACTAATAGTCCTTTCCAATGGTCAATAAATTAGGTAAAGGAGAACAACCCAACTTAAGAAACTGCCAGAAATTCTCATTTGCATTTCCAAGCAAACAACAGCAATCATAGTCCTATCAGCTGCATGGCTCTGGGGATGGAAATGAGGTGAGGTTGGGAGGGGAAGATGAAAGATAAATTCAGAGTGTGGGTGTAAAAGACTAGGCTGAACCAGCTCCCTTCCCAGCCTACAAGGGGGTACTGGGGTCACTGCAGGCTCCTCCTCTGGTCTGCTGCCTCCAGCTCTTTCCCAGGCTTGGGCCCCTTCCCTCTTGCACTCCTCTCTGCCCTCCCCTGGGTCTCACTTTTTACACCTTCCTGTGCTTCCCAGGCCCTCCCTCAGGACTCAGACTCCAGTGTCCATCAATGAAGGCAGGGTGGGGTGGGGGCACAGCCAATTCAGGTGCTTGCCCTCAGCTCCTACTAAAGGAGTTTAGTCCCATATCAGCTCAGCTGACAGTGGAAAAGGATTTTATCATCCAACCTGTGCTTATCCAGGAACACCGATTCGTTTTCTGGGAGCATAATAACACCTTTCCTATCTGTTCCCTAGAGTCAGAGTCTGCTCTGTCATCAGCAAAGCCACTTTATAGACTCCTTGGAAAGGGAGGCCCTTCACTGGGTACAGGGCCAGGGGAAGTAGGGACTAAGAGATCAACTTCTTAGAATGCATGTGTGCACATACACACATACATTTTGTGCTTTGTTTTTATAAAAGAAGTAAAACATGTCCTTTCATGGACATTTCACAAACGTGCAAGGATGTAAGGAAGAACACTGAAATCTCCCATAAGCCTACACCCATATACAGCCACAGTCAAAGTATTTTGAAAATATTAAAAACTTGATTCTCATACAAATCTAAACTAAGCATCCATGAAAGAGTATATTTCACTCATTAATGAGGGAACCAGCAAGATAATAAGACTGAAAGTGAATTTTAGAGACTGAGTGAACCAGCACCAAAAGAACAACGAAGGAAGACTGCTAGTCTAGACACAGAGACGGTTCGTACCTTGCAGAGAATAGAACCGTAAACTTTAAGAGCAGAAATAATTTGTTTTGCTTCTGGGGAAATAAAATCCACATGTTGTCGTGTGACTTCACAGAGTCCAGGCTCTAATCAGTAGTGAACACAGTCCTCCTGTTTATCTGCAGTTTCACTTTCTGTGGTTTCAGTTACCCCCGGTCAACCTCGGTCCAAAAATATTAAATGGAAAATTCCAGAAATAAACAATTGGTAAGTTCTAAATTGTGCACCATTCTGAGTAGTGTGATGAGATTTCTCAGCGTCCCACTGCATCCCAGCAGGGACATGAATCCTCCCTCAGTTCAGTGTTTCCTTCCTGTTAGTGGCCTTCTCAGTTACCCACAGGGTCTCAGTGCTTGTGTTCAAGCATCCCTTATTTTACTTCATAATGGTCCCAAAGAGCAAGGGTAGTGATGCTGACAGTCTGGATAGTCTCTTTCTGTGCCTAATTTATAAACTTTATCATAGGTATGTATGTATAGGAAAAAGCTACGTACGCAGGGTTCAGTACTATCCGCAGTTCCAGGCATCTGCTGGGGATCTTGGAACACATTCCCTGCGGATAAGAGGGCGGAGCGTAATAACTTAAACTAAGGAATGTTCCCCCAGAGAATCAGATAATCACTGGGTGGGTCTGCTGGACTGTTCTGATATGACGTGGAAAGGACATACAGTCATTCTTTTTTCCAAGTCTTAAGAGTTTTTCTTAACACATCATTATAATTTTAATAGATTTCCTTCCAGTCTTAAGACTTTTTAGTGTGTATATAAATATATGAATAAATAATACACATATTTTTACAAAGAAACCCCATATATCATCCCAGGACATGTGGTCCCCAGGTGACAGGAACCTGGCTAGTGTACATTTTCATTCCCTTTTGGCATGTTACTCCATCGATTTTTTTTCTGCAGGTGCCTTGTCTGGATTAGACCATCTCTACCGTGGCAGCCAATTCATCACTCACAGCAGGCAAGCCACCAGAAACGGCGAAGACCATGTGCCAAGGCATAGAGACTGCGATGGGGGCGTTGGGTCCAATCAGTCTTTTGCTTATTTGGCAGTGGGTCTTTCCAGAAACTTCCAAAGCATGTTGTTCCCACAGTGCTTGTGAAAACACTCCCTTTATCTTGTGGGGTACTTCCCTGCAGAAGTAACACAGACCAGAAAGCATATTCTCTCCCCCATAATTTCAGTCGACCTTTCTTTCTCTTACCACTAGCTGCAAACGTGTCCTCTCAGCTGCAAAGGATCCCTCACTGCCGCTAAGCACACCTGCAGTGCTTCTGGTTTTCCTAAAGGGAAACCATTGAGGAAAACCGCAAATTCCAAATCGGACATTGGACTCTTAGAAAGTTCCCATCTTCGCCTATTTTATATTTTAGAATTTGAAGCCTGTTTCTCTTGGCTCCTGTCCCAGTTTCCAGCTGTCCCAGTCCCTCACTGTCTTTTGGTTTTCTCTTGCTCCACTTGGAATGGGTTCACTCTCCACTGGCTGTGAGAAGTGTCCCTTTTTTTTCTGGGCTTTTCTGCACTTTTTGGGTCACATTCCAAGGTAAAGCTACAGGAATTCCTTTTGTGGGTTCCTGATAGATCCACTGAAAAGGGGAACAGCACTATTACGTAGACGAGGGCCAGGATAGGAACCATTTGCCTTACACTGATCAGGCTGGGCAGCCTACCAGACACCCTCTGCTCCTCTATCTAAGGACAGAAACTGAAGATTTGTTCACAAATGATCACAGTAGCGAATCATATCTCACTTAGGGTCAGTTCCAAGTGAAAAACCAAGAATAATCAAAATTAACCTTAACATACACCACTACACCAAGAGAAACCATGATAAAAAGGCTTAAAAGTTCAAATGTCAGAAATGAAATCCAAAGAAAAAAACCATGAGAGAATTTCCCTATAGTATTTCTAACTATGACTCAAACTTCTAAATTTCATCAAAAATAAAAAAGTTCAATTACATAAAATAATACACTTCTGCATAAAGAATAATATAATAAGCAAAGTTCAAAGACAAGCATCAACTGGGGAAAATATTTGCAAACCAAACCACAGACAACAAGCTAACTTCCTAAGTATATAGAGATCTCCTGGAAATCAAGAAGAAAAAGCCAACATAAAAGTGGGCAAAAGATGCAAGCAGACAGATCACATGGAGAAAATATAAACAGCCCTTGTATATAGGAAGAGATATTTGGTCTTATTACTAGTAGGAGACATTCAAAACAAAAGCTACAATGAAATGCCACTTGTACTCTCTCAGAGGGGCAAAAAGACAAAAACGTGACAGCACATTCAGTTGACAAGCTGTTGACAAGCTGAGAAAACAGGTACTCACCTATCCTGCTGACATGAGTGTAAACTGGAATAATCTTATGAAGGCAACGTCTATCAAAATTCCAAAGGCATATACCCTTTGACCCAGCAACCCTGCTCTGGAATTCATCCTGAAGCTTAGTTTCAACACATTCAAAATAATGGGTTTTCAAAGTTATTCACTGCAGCACTGTTTTTAATAGTAAAACATCAGAAACAACACAAGTGCCATCTATCGACACAGTGGAATTCTATGTAGCTCTCTCTCTCTATATATATATATACATACATAGCTATATATATGTAGATTTTATATTTATATATATATAAAGAATGAGGATGTTCGCTATGTACAAAGATCTCCAACTTATGCTGACAAATGAAAGAAAAAATGTAGGAAAATGTTTGTACAAAGGAGGGTTATAATACACATTCATATTTGCTTGTATTTGCCTCTAGGAACTCTGGAAGAACACACGAGACTAACAACAGTGGTGATCCTGGTGATCTTTGGTGGGACTGGGTGGAAATTAGGCAGAGGGAGAGGGATGGGTGCAAGACTCTTCATCAAATACATTTTGATTCTGTTTCATTTGTGCTATTTAATTTTGAAAAATAAATTTCAAAAGTAACCTTGAAAAATCCCTTGAATTGTCCATAGAGTCCGGAACACAAGGTTTTACACAAATGATCCTAATTGTTAATGCTTATGCAAACTAAAGCCTGAGGACAACGTGACCTAAAGTAAGGGACAGAGGTTGCGTTTCTATGCAGGTTTCTGAATACTGAAATCATTCTCCTTTAACATTCCCATCAAATTTCTGACTAGGAGTGGGTGGAGAATTCCGAAGAGCACCTGCTCGCCTGCAGGGATTGGACGAACCTATTATTAAGCCTCCGGAATGTTTGTGGTTGGTTGTGAGGATGAAAGGATGTGGCCGAGTCCCAGTTTCAGCGAAGGCTGAAGTTCATGGTAAGTTAAGTACACACGTGACGCAGTTCCATTACTCGGTAGTCATATTTTCTGAACTGTACCAGGTCAGGATACATGGCTTGAGAAGTGCTGTACCCTCTGAGGCACCAGGACTTCATGACTGGTATCTGTGCTGTCTGAGGGAATTCTGAAGTGATAGCATCATGTCTGCTTCTCAGCATGAGGGCTGTGGATGTGACTGAAGTCAGAAATCTTGAGTTGCACTATATTGGTAATACTTTTTGTTTGTTGCCTCCCACAGGATGCCATACAATACAGATCATTCAGTGGGCCTGAAAAACAAAAACAAAAACAAAACAAAAAACCAGAGCAAGGAAACATGGAGGAGGCATTTCAATCATTGTTCAAATCATTGAAGGTCAATTCTTAAGCCTCTTTTGGTCACGAAGGTTTTTAAAATACTGATGTGATTTTCATCAACAATGCTGCTTCTATAGAACTTGGGTGCAACAGACTCATCTTAATTCTTCTCATGGAAATTAGTAGAGATGGACTATCCAGAATATCAGACTCAGACAAGAGTGGGAAGTTTTATGAAGGACCTTGATTCCTTGGCTAAAAAATTAACACCGGTTCCACAGACTAGGGAAGACATTTGAGATTTTGAATATGAAAGCGATAGGATCAAAATCTCCCTTCAGTGAGCCTGGCAGTGCAGTTTGGATGGAAGTGGGAAAAGAGTGCCCACTGGAAACAAGGTCAAGGTCTTTATATACACCAGGTGAGAGATGATGATGGGTACTTTGGAGTAGAGAGGAGACTATAGGTACAATTCACTGACTTGGTATGAAAAGTAAAGAAGACTCAAAGAAAACCTTGAAGTTAGAGATTGGCAGAAGATGAGGGTTCGAGGGGCCAGTGGGCCACTCAGGGTTACTGTCCACAGACAGCTAAAAGGAAATGCTGGGGCTTTGAGAAATGCTGGGGCTGTAGATGTGGGTTTGGGAGAAGCCATGAGAGTGAATGAGTCACCAAAAGAAAGAATATCTGAAAATCAATTTTTAAAATACGTATCTCACTCATTCTTCAGAGGTTTCCAAATAACAAGACAAACACTTTAAGGCCAGAATCTAAAGGGGTGGAGAGAGAAGAAATTGGTTCTATGATTTATTAATGAAAATTATAGCCACCAAACACATGGCAGATGCTTCAGGGAGAGGAGATGGAGACAGAGACAGAATGAGAGGCCTGAAGACAGAATCTTTAGCAACACTTTTCACTGGAGTTACTTAAATTTCCAGACTTCTGTCACATAGAGAACTACAATTGGATGAACCTAATAATTCCGGGACACCCATCCTGGGCATTTCAGGGGTATGAATTCAAGGGCTATCCATATATAAATATTTTTAACTCCAGGTCAATTTAAAGTTGAGGTTGGTGGCTTCATCGCTAAATGCTTCACCAAGTCTTTCCGATCGTGCTGGTACTTTTCTGTACCATCTCCAGCTTCTTGAAGGCAAATAAATTTTATTTTCTGATACCTATGATTAATTATAGATTTCAAAGCTTTTACTTACCCCTTGGGTGAAATTTAGAAAAAAAATATTGCATCCTCCATTCCTCCCCTCCCCTCACATATGGCCATTTTTTTCTTCAGCTGAGACAGGAGTGAGGGTGAGGACCACAGGGCCCTGCTCCCTTTCACAGCCATCTTCTCAATTCAACTAATACACATAAATTGTTTGGTGTAGAGGCTGACAAAGAATAGTAAGCACTGCCTGCCCTGCAGCTATTCTTCTTCCTCTGCACGTCCAGAGAGAGAACGGTATGGTAGAAGAGCACTGGTACAGAAACCAGGGCAGCTCTACCACTGGCACGATGTGACTTTGGCCTCAGTCTTTTCCTTTGTAAAATGGGAGTGATGAGCTATGATCTTGCTACCCTACAGGGCTGTTGTGAGACACAAACTTAATGAGATCTTGGGCCCAGGATGGTTCTGTATGGTTAATGGCTATGTGTCCCTGACAAGTCTCTGGCTGTCGTCTCAGTTTCCTCATCTGCAAAATACAAATACTACAATAAATCTCACAGGACTGCCATGCTGATTAAATGAGATGCTACATGTGAAAACATTTAAAAGTTACGAAATGTGTTAGTGTGGGAAATACAAAGAAATATAAGGCAGTCTTAGTTAAAAGACTAAATCTTATCAAAATTGGCAAGATTAAGACCGGCGGGATCATGTTCGGTCCTGGGACAGTTGGTTGCTGAAGGGTAGGGCCATATACCTTCATGTCCAAGGACACTAACTCCTACAGATAAGAGATGTGCCCACACAAGACTGCACCAACTTCTTCCTGTTGGTGGAGCAACCGCCTCCCATCTCCTGGCCCATGAGAAACCCTAGGAGAAAGCCCTTGGCCTGGGTCACACCCACCAAACAATTCTGGTTGGGCCAACAGGAGCAGTTCAGAAGCAAAATGTTACCTGTCAGAGGTGAGATACCTTCTATGGCTAGAGCTTTCAGCAAAGTCCCTCCAGGCCCCAGGCTCAGGGGGATTCCTATAAGCAAACAATGACCATCTCAGTGTAAGAGCTCAGGCAAAAAGGCAGAGACTAGGGCTGGTGAAGATACGGCTGAATGCGCACCTTTCTAATTATAAAAAGAACTATAAACGTTTTACAGCACACCCTCAGACCCTAGGAATTTTTAAACAGCTTTTTTGACATTCAACTCACATACATAATACTCAACCATTCAAGTGTACAATTCAATAGTTTGTGGTGTATTCATAAAGACATGCCACCATCATCATCATCTAATTTTAGAACATTTTCATCACCCCAAATAGAAACTGAATCCACTGTCACTCGTAGGAATTTAACTGATGGGCATATTCACAAAATTCTTTTTGCCAAGATGTTCATTGTGGGAAGATACTCATACAAGATGCCCCCACCAAAAATAAAAATAAATAAAACACACACATAGTGTTCCTTATTTGGGGCTTCTTAAGTAAATCATGTTGCATCTGTATGATGGACTACTAGGCAGAGACTAAAATAAATGAGGCAGAGCTTTTATTTGCTGACATGGGAAAATATCCAAGAATGGTGTTTATAATATACTTTTTGTAAAAATTATTTCACAAAATCATGTCATATTCATAAAAATAAATTCTAGAAGGAATTCCAAGGAACTGATGACAGTGGTGACCTTTAGGAAGAGGGACAGGGCTGATGAGTGGGAGGGGAGACTTCCCTCTTCATCTCGTGCCTCCCTGTATTGTCTGGTTTTTCCCACTTGGGTACATGTACATGTTCATAATCCCTTCTATGAAACCCGTAAGGCCAGATGTATTCTGGAATTCTAATTTTTCTGATTTAAAAGACCATATGATCTGTACACCCATATTATATAAAACCTTCAGCAGAGTCTGGGGCAACTTACCCTATTCAAGCACGTTAGTATTTTTGCAGTGATGTGTGATTATTCATACTAAGTGAGAGTTTTTTTTAAAAAAAAAAGACTATGCATCTCATCATTTGGATGAAATCGAGTCAGGTTTCTCTACCAAATCGGTTTTCAGGGCTTTTGGGGAATTCAGAATTGCAGATACGAGATTGAGGGACTTCTATTAGCACTATTCAATTTCTCTTATAACGGTGTGTGGAGGCCCAGGCTGTGGGTGATAACGGACTGTGTTTTTCTTTATACTTTGCTGTATTCTATTCCTTACTTCTCTGGATGCTTTTTATTCCCCAGAAGCAGCTGACAGTAACGTGCTCAGAGGAAGAAGGGCGCACTCACCAGGACAGAGCGGCAATCCCCAAACGACAACTGAGGGCGAAGAGTCTGAAACCCAGCACAGGACAGGGAGTTCTCAGCTCTGCTGGGTGTTGACAGATTGCATCAGTTTGTTGCTGCTTTGCAGAGTAAGAGAAGCCGGGTGAGCGCGTTCCTTGTTGAGTTCAACCTCACACTAGGAGCCACGCAGAAGGGAGAACAGTGCCCTGCAGACTCTGGAACTATAAGTGCAGCTGAAAATGGCAAGAGGACCGGGACACAGCTCACGACTAGACTCGAACAACACAGTGTACACGCAGGCTTTCCTCTACTTCACGGTTCTCCTGGAATGGCAGCTTTGCTATTCATGGGTGGCACACACCTTTTAAGAAAACCAGTGGTCCTCTACATACTTGAATGAAACTGTAGCTTTATTTTAGGGACTTCTGGCACTCCATTTGTGACTGCCTCACTGTCAAAGATTCACCTATCGATGGCAGGAAGAACAGATTTCCAATTTTATTTCCAGGCTGATGTTCTGGTTCCCATCTGCACAGATGGGGCCGGCTGCATTGACAGCTCATGATGGAGCTGGAGTGGGACAAGGTTTTAACACCAAAATGATACGTGTGAGAGAGGTTATTTCAGCTTTGCCAACAGCCAAGATTAGACTTTGTGAAATACGCTCAGACACTATTACATCTGAGCATATTTGTGATGCAATGGTGCAATGACCAGAACTGCCCACAAGCGTCCCTAGGAGCTCATGCTGGATTACCTGGAAATGAGCCAGCTGTGACTTGGGAAGGGGGCTTCACCTCCCCTCTCTAGTGGGAAGGGTTTCATCAAAACTCAGCTTCGCAGGGACGGGTGGCTCCCTTCCCTTTTGTAGAGGGTCTGTAACTTCTCATGGGTTCCCAAGCCAAGGTGCTGGGCTGCCAGCATTCCCAGACAGCCTCAGTGCATAATTAGCACCCCAAATGCAGACTGCCTGGTACCAGACAACCTGCTCATTGGCTCATCAATAAGTGCTTTCTCAAGGTCACCCTGTAAAAAGGGGCCCATGCTGCATGTCCAGCAGGCTTCTCCGTGGGTCATGAAAGGATGGAGAATCTGTGCTTTCTCTTCATGAAAATCCCCTTTCCCTAATAAAGACCTTTAGACCCATACCATGTGGCACTGTGAGATTTGTTTTGACCTCTGACCCTTGAAAGGTTTGGGGTATAGCTCTTCCCATTTAAAAGCTTTAAAACTCTTAAAAATATTTGGTTGGTATGTGTCTACCTAAACCATAGATTATGAATCTCCTTATCACTTTTCAAAAGAGAAAAAAAACTTTTATAATAGGTTTAAATTAGGATCCTAAAGTATATTCTGTCTGCCTGGTTTCCTGTGCAGGTGGCCAGCTATGAATTAAAGATACTGACATCTTACATACATCTTGGTGAGATAAATACCATGATTGTGCCCAACACAATTGCTGCCTTGGTCTCCACTAGTACAGATGCCAATGGAAAAGCTGTGTAGGCGATGATTTTACTGACACTCAACCTTCTCTTAAATCTCAAACCCTTTTTCCAGAGGAACCCTCTGCTCTAGTCTAAAAAACAAACCCTGATACTTTTCCCAACGAGCACAGTCAGAACGGAGTAAAACATCACCTCACAGAGTCTCCCTGTGCCACCCAAAATGTTGGACGCTGGATTTGTTTGTTTAGCAGCATAGATTCCACTTCCCCTTAATGCATTTTAAGAACACTACCCCAAGGCTCTAACTGCACAAAGGCAGGAAACACTGCCTCTTTTCCTGAAGCACTGTTTGAAGTGTAGAATGTAATATGACCCAATCCCCTAGTCTGGCCGTGGGAACCCACGGAAGGAAGGAGGCTCGAGGAGAACTCTCAGGTGGAGATGGCTGATCTCGAGCTCTGTACCTAGGAGCCAGGAGGTTGTCTCTTTGAAGGTTCGGAACGTAAACTGTAACCCCCTCTATCCTTGCCATTTCACTCTATACGCCAGAGCACAGCACAGTTCTAACAAGCCCCTAAAATACCTCCTTACAAGAACAAAGACCACCCCAGACAGCCCTCTCAGGCATTCAGAGAGCAGAAAAGTCCACCAAAGGCCCTGGCAGAAACTGGAAAAGAACAAGTGCAATGCTTCACTTTGAAAGGGTGTGGACAGAGATTCCCCTGGTTTGATCAGCTGAACTTGAATACCAAGGCCAAGGGTAACTGACTCAAAACTGGTAACTCTGTACCCATTCTGGTCACAAGAATGCCGTCTTTAATGAGCACCTACAGTAAAATCACTGAGGTGACAGCAAGCTCTGCAGTTACCTAATCTTAAATACTTCAAACAACACCTCGAGGTAGCTATTGGTTAGGGTGCCTGTATCATCCAAACCAAGATACTCTCGAGAGCAAAGGGGATCATTAATATTGATGCAAAGACAACAACTGTAAACAAGGAAACGTCCTGGACAAAGCAGGTGCGTGTTTAGCCAGCATTGGTACCTCCAGGTCACAGATGAGAACCCTGAGGCATGGTAAGTGTAAGTCTGCTGAGATGAGCAGAGCTATTCAATCCTAGGCAGGTCTGACTCCAAAAAACCACAACTCTTCACACAACGCTGTCTTGCTTTTGCCTGATCTGGGAATAGTTCTTGTGCTCTTTGCTCTGGGCAGTGGTTTTCACAGGCTTGCTAATTATTCAGCAAATCTTAAATGGAACTTCAACACATAAAGCAAATAAAAGCAGAGCTGCCTTGGTTGAACTGGGCAAATGGAGCTCACATTCTGTCTGGCTTCCCTCCAGCCTCCCCCTCACCTGCTGGGTGGTCTCCAAGCCCCACCATTTCTACAAGGAACACCAGGGCCTGGCTGTCACCTAGATGTGTAGACAAACCACATGGAAGATATTTGAGGAAGGGTGGAGAATACAGTCTTTGGAAGCTGATGAGAAACTCTGTTGCGTTTACAAGTCCTGACCATTTCATTCTTGCTACTCTTCTGTCTTTTTCCACCTGCAAAATACCTGCCAGACCCTCATAAAACACCTTGAGCCCATCATTAGCCAGAAATCTAACAACACCTGGAAGGGGCGGGTGGTTCCAGGTATGGCTGAAGCCCACACAGCTCCAGCTTCATGGTGTAGTGCATTCCACACAGCTTCCTTCTCCTCCCCTTCCCAGTGCCGCCCAGGCTTCAGGAGCAGACAGATCACCCGAGCTTCTTGTTAAAACGCAGATTCTGATTCAACAGGTTTGGGTGGGACTAAGAGGCTGCGTGTCTATTCAGTTCCCAGGTAACGCCTATGCTGCTAGACTGCTCTTTAAGTAGCAAGATCCAGATCCAGATCCAGATCCAGATCAGCACTAAACCTCGCAACCAGACCGAGTATAAACCTCTGACTCATCGGGATACTCTTCACACCTGGAGAAGCAGTTCGGTGGTGTCAAATGCTGTTCTATTTATTTAAACGCAACTTTGTGTGAGTCTGGTTATTAGTCAAGGAGGGCAGAGCTTACACCAGCCAGTTCACTTCTAGGAATTTACAGGGAGAAAGCAATACATTTATAGGAAGTTCTTGCATGAGAAGCTGCCAAGTTGGATCATGTCTGGAAAAGTATCTTCGGCTAAGTAACAAAACATGCTTCCTTCAACATGCACATTTCAAACTTAAACTTTCATGGGGAAAACTGAGTAGGTATTTCCTGGGTGGCAGTTCTTGCTTTTTCTCCAGGAATGAAGTTTTCATATTAGAACATGACCCAGATTTTTAAAAAATTGAAAAAGCAGAGGTCCTGCAAAGCCACATGAGTGCTTAATTAGGGCTGTCTCCAAGTGACTTTGGTGTTTCACGGGAAACCCTCAGGCAGCAGTGATGGATGGGACACGCTGGTGGCACATGAGTGAGCTACCAACTTACCTCTTTCTCACTTTGCTCCTTTGAACTTAGACTCTACCGTGCATATTCCAACCAGAGCCCACAGCTAGAGCTCCAGCCTAAGCCCACGAATGGGGACAGGAAGTTTTTGCTTGGCGTCTCTTCATTTAAACTTCCCCACAGACTTTTCCCTTCATTGCGTTTATACTTGTTATTTCCACAGATTTACCAAAATGGTGACTTTGCCTCCTCACCATGCTTGCTGTTTGCTAAGTATGACAGCCAGAAGAAAACGGGCATTTTCCCATGTCTTGCTTCTTTTGTCCAGCTTTATATTTGTCCTTTGAAAATATTCCTCTCCTGCAGGTTTTTCCCTTTTAAAAGTGAAAAGAAGTTTTGAAAAGCTTTGCTTCATTGCTTACACTTTAAATATTAAGTTTATTATTATTTATTTTCACTGCAAGGTTTTCATTAGGAGAGGAATGCAGTATTATCTCGATGAGACGGTGGAAATTTTTGAGATGAGTTTCACAATTTCCTACGTGTAATGTCTCATCACACCTGGAACCACCACAGGTTTACAAGTTGGTTATTGATGGTCCTGTGCACAATGCCAACAGCTCAGGATGGAGGGATTTTTACAGAGCTTTGAGTGCTGTCTGGCATGGATTTAGTGCTTATTCTTTCAGTCTGAGTAATTAATAGGATGCAACATTTGGTGCTTCCTAATATATCTTGGTCTCCAGAAATCTTACCCTACATCCTGCCTGCTGTGGCTCTCTTCTCTTGTCAAATGGGGGCTTGATTATAGAAACTATGAATCAAGCCACAACCAGAACACACCCATACAAATAGAGTTGAACCATGTACCACTTCAAACAAGGGAGTTTGTCCAAGCAGGCAACAAGGAGATCCCACTGGAAGCTACGAAAACTAACCCTGCTCTTACCAGATAAGAATATATGGGCACATCTTTTGAGCTGTTGAGAGGGTGCTATGATTTCCTGGTGATGTCCATAAAGACACACTCGTATCTGGAAGTAGGTTGGATTGTGTTTGAATGGGGAGGCCACCCCTAATGCCAACCACTCAGAGAAAAGACGTGAAGACAGGAACATAGAACTGCCATGCCAAGACCATGGAAGGCACACACTCTCCCAGCTGGTGGGTATAAAAGACAGGAACCACCATGAGGATGGTAGACCAGGAGCTAGGAGCAAAGGCATCCATGTATTCATCCAAAAAATTAAAGGGAAGTAAACCAAGTCCTAAACAAGATCAATGAAAGTACCTCCTTTTACTGCCCCTTCACTTCCTGTTGTTTATGAACTTCTTGGTTCAGTTGGGCTCCAGGGAATCAACACAGGGTCCCTGCCCAATGTAAGAAAAAACGTGGGGGGATGCAGTGCCCCTTAGCCAACACAGTGATGTAGGATCAGACACAGACTCAAAAGGAATGTGAGCCTTAGGCAAAAGCCAAGGCCATGTGGTCCAGACATCCCAGAGTTTTGAGCTTTTTTTTTAACCAAGGAAGGTGAAATTTCCTCATAGTAATAGGTACAAATGGGCAGCTATCCTGCTGCACAGTGAAGAATGCCACAGGAGGCAGCAGCTGACAGAAGTAGGGGCCATGGCAGCAGCAACAGAGACAAAGGACTCTGAGCTTAAAGCATGCTAGATTGCGACCCAGCCAGGGTGGGGCTCAGGCTCAAGATGGGGAAGGAGCCTTATTCCTACATCTGTCAAGGCCCAGGGAGATGACCTGTCTACTTTTATACTGGGGTCTTAGAATCATGGGCAGAGCTGGAAAGAGCATGGAACCAGCTCTGTGAAAAAACAACATCTGACAACTATATAACATACTGTAATTTCCAACGCCTTCTCAGATACATACGAAATTTGATGACTTACAGAAGCTTTAAGGTTGGTGCAGAATCAGCCTTAAATCTGACTCAGTATGGAGCAAACAGTGTGTCTCCTCATAGTTCCCTATTGGGAAATAGGATGGTTCCAACCCTTGGGGTGGAGCTGAGAGGCTTGGGGTGGGGCCGAGAGACTGTTGCAGGTAGAAGGTTTCCAACTGGAAAAGACAGGGGGATTCGGGGGCAGACAACTAGACAGCTCGCTACAAGCTTTTTAATTCTCTTTTCTTCATCACATGGACTTTCTTCGTTCTACTGAAGGAAATGCCAAACTCAGTGAAACCAAAACTCCAATAGCAACTACTTGTATCCATAAGGAAGTTCATGAGAAAGCATTAAAATCTAGATCTTGACAACGGTCCCTCACCGACGCAAAATACTTGTTTCTGCACTTTATTCAATTAGTATTTATTGAGTGCTTACCATGTTCCAAATATTGTTCCAGGAGCTAGAAAAACAGCAGTAAACAGATAAAAACCCAGCTGAGTCTTACATTCTTACATTCTTTGCTTCCCTCAACTCTCAAATACTGTGTATTGCCACCTCTTTTTCCTTCCTGACCTCCTACCTCTGCTTCCTTCCAAGAGCAATCATTTAACTTACAGTCCTGTCCCCTCCTGCGTCCTCTGACAGCTTGTTCCATCAATTATCCCCTTTCTCTGTATCTTCCCTCTGGTTCATTAACTTCCTCTTACAATGTGTTCAACTTGCCCTGATCTATTCAAAACAACGAAACAACAAACAAAAACCTTCTCTAATATGCTAACCACCACCCCTACCTTGTGCTGAGCTGTGGTTTCATCCGTTCCCCTCTTTGCCTACCACCTCTTTTCAGATAAGTTTGATTTGGCCACCCCCACATTCTCCACCCCCTCCATTCTTAGTCCACTCCAAAATGGCTTCCTCTTGGCACCACTCCACTGCAGCTGCTCTCATTAAAGTAACAAAATATATTCTGCTAAACTGTTTCTTATGTATGCTCCACAATTAAACCTACTTTGAGTTTATTGGTAGTATAACTAAATCATGGGGCTCCAGGATCACAAATGGATTTCATATTTGATTGGTTGGGGTAGGGACTTCCCAGACTCTCCTGAGCAGCTTTCTGGAACCAGATCTGAGCTCAGGCAGAGTGATGAGAGGGACTACTGATGTCTGCCTTGGTATGAGTGTCAGGGGATGGCAGGGCCAGCTGCTATTTGTACATTATCTTATTTAATCTTTCCCAAACCCTGCCAAGAAACGGAAACTCATCTCTCATATACATCAGGAAACAGGTTAGCTGGTTGCACAAAGTCATGCAGTTGGCAAAACACAATGCCCAGACTCAGATCTCTGTGATGCAAAATTCCTTGCTCTTTCCATTTCACCATCCTCCTAACTACTTTCAAAATAGTTAAGAAAGTAGAACTCCAATAATTGGGACCATTGCTTCTAGTTAGCTCTTTTTTTCCTTTTCGCTCAGTCTCATAGTCCATGCTCCCTTTACACTGTGTGATCCTTTCAGTCATCTATGGGAGTTGATTATCTTTCAGCAAAATACAAAATAATAATAATAGTAGTAATAGCTAATATTTATTGAATATTTTCAATGTGTCAGGCATTATTCTAAGTAATTTCCAGATGTAATCTAACTTAACCTCGACAACCTATGAGGAGGCGTTGTGGTTTTCCCACTTTAGAAGTAAAAAAACTGTGTCTTGGAGCAGTAACTTGTCTGGGGTCACGTGGCTAATAAGGAGTGAAACCAGGACTCCTGGTCAGGGAACCAGACACTTCTGCAGAGCCCATCCCCCTCATCATTGCACTAAGCTGCCTCTTTCCAGGAACTAAGAAATTATTCATAGAGGGGAGGGTATAGCTCAAGTGGTAGATCACATGCTTAGCATGGATGAGGTCTTGGGTTCCATCCCCAGTACCTCCTCTAAGAGTAAATAAAGAAATCTAATTATCTCCCCCCACAAAAATAAAGGTTTAAGAAATTTTTTTTAAAAGTTATCCATATTTTAAATAAGCATAAAGTCTCATACTCAGTACAGGTTTCAAACTAATTTAATTCTCTAAGCCTCACTGAGGTATCAAATCAAATAAAATACTATTTGCCTGAACTATGTTAATATAATTTTGGATAGAAATACCTTCTCAGAACTATACCCCGTAGTCTCTCCCTAAGTTTTACTGGGGGTGGCATAAGAAATGACTATTTGAAAAAAAGAGTCCCTGATTTTTTCTTTTTTTTGCAAAATGCTGTTAAAGATATAGCTCATTTATTTTTTAAAGTCTCTTTAAATGTCTGCATCACAATTACTTTTAGAAACCAAAGCTATGAAAAACCTTGTTCCCTAGTGATTTGCTATGCTTATTATCGTATAATAACCACTAAGTAACCTCTTTTGATTTCTTTGCCTTGGCAACTGGGGAGCTCAAAGGTAATTTTTGTGCTTATTTTAGGTTTTATTCTATATAAATTCCTACTCTCCCTATTCATTTTATCTCACTTTTAGCTCTCATTTTTTAATCTTATTTTAACAATTAATTTCTGTATTTTTGTCTATCATAAATCCGTTCTGCTAAATAGACTCATTTAAAGCTCATGGAATTAAAGAAGTGAGATTACTTACTTATCTCTAACGTGAATTCCTATGCTTTCCTCAGCAGATGAAAAAGACCCTCTTAATAACAATCCTTGTTGTACCTGAAGAACCTTATCAAGCCAGTTCTGAACCTCTTTTCAAGAATAATTGATCACTTTAATTTTTTGTGTTTTGAAATGACCACAAATTTATAGAAAAGTTGCAAGCACAATACAAACACTTATATTTCCCCTGAATCATTTGCTAGTAAATTACCAACCTGATGTCCCATCAACCCTGAGCACTTAAGTGCTTAGTCCTGTACACTACACAATATCAAAATCCGGAAATTAACATTGATGAGTTACAACCATATAATCAGCAGATCCTATTTAAGATTTGACAATTGTCTCAATCAAGTCTTTTACAGTCAAAAGATTCCGTGCAGAATCTCACTTCACATTTAGTTGTCCTGCCTCAAAGGTGTCCTTCAGCTGGGATCAGACCCTCTGTCCCTCTTAGACACCCACTACCTTGACACTTCTGAACACTATCACCAGTTACTTTGTAAAATAATATAATTTTGTGAACTATTTCCCAACTTGAATTATTTTGTGAAATAATGTAACTTAAAAAAAATGTTTCCCAATTAGTTTATCTGATGTTTCCTCATTGTTAGATCAAGGATATGCACCTCTGTCAGAATATTACAGAAGTGAATCTGTTTCTATCGTTGCACCCTGCCAGATGCCAAGTGATCTCAGTTGCACTCTTCCAACAATCTACCTGGAGATAGTGTCAGATCCCACAGGTTAAGGGCTCAGTCCCACAAGACTGCTCCCCACCTTACTTCAGATGCCAAACACAAGTAGTAAGTCCCCATGTTATCTACAACTTCTACCTGACTTGGTTACAAATTGGAGGTTTCCACAACCCCCTTTTTGAGTTAAATTAATTTGCTACAGTGGATCACAGAATCCTGTGAGTTCTCAGGGAAATATTTATTTATGTTTATCAGCTTATTAAAGGATATGACAAAGCATATGGATAGATACATTGAGCGAGGTCTGGGAGAGTCCCAAGTGCAGGACATTCTGTCCCTGTGGAGCTGGGGGATATCACTCTCCTGATATGTGGTTATCAGAACTCTCCAAACACCATACTTTTGGGATTTTTATGGATGCTTCATCACATAGGCATGATTGGTCATTAATTCCATTTTCAGCCCTTCTCCCTTCTCAAGAGAATGAAGGGGAGAACTAAAGAAGTCACATCGTTAGAACAAAAGACATTCCCATCACCCTGGAAATTACAAAGATTTCAGGAGCCCTGTGTCAGAAAAAAAGGGCAGAGACCAACATCTATTTTTTTCCTTTTATTTCATAAGGGAGATACTTTGAAACTACATAGTTGTATCGTTCCTCATAAAACTTTCTGCTTATTTATGTGTATTTTAATGATTCATTTTCATATTTATGTTTACTATAAATCCTTTCTTTATTATAGATAGACTCATTTAAGGTGCATGGTTTCTTATTTCATTCAGTGGGAGATAATTTGTTAATATCATTACTTATTTACTATTATTTACTCTTGTTATTAATTTTGATGCTTGGATTAGCCCAATGATTGGGATATCCAAGACTGGGGCAGTTAAAGTAAAAGATGAGCCTGGAAAATCTCATTGTGCCAGCAGCTAGGGAGTGCTTGAAGAAGAAGGAGGACAGGTCAAAAGGACACAGAAGGGGATGAAAGGATTTTCCCATTGGCCAAAGCTGGTTATGAATTTTTGTTCTTTGTTTCTAAGATCAGTTTTCATACAGTGTGATTATTTTTATTACTCCTTTGAAGCTATATTTTGTATTTTATTTTGCTTTATTTCTCTAAACTTAAATAATTTTAAGACCTCTAGAAGGAGCCCCGAGATACCACCAGTAGGAGGCTGCCTGCTGACCTTTGCTCTATGTTCTTGAACGTGCTCCCAACACTCTGTCTGTTTCTTGAATTCAATCTACTCTACTGTTGGCCTGTGGCCCGTTTTGCTTTCTCTCTGAAAGTCAACTTAGATGCGAACCCAAAATATCACCAGAAAGCCCCCCCTTTTTTTTTGCTCTTTTCAGTGGCAGAACAAAAATCATAACAACTAGAAAAGGAAGAGACTACCCAGAATCTACATGACCACCACATTCTCCTCCCTATAGGCAGCTCTACGTAGGAAGCCAAATCAGAACCAGAAGCTTCCCTAACAAGCACAGAATCAGAAGGGAGGTTGCTGAACTGGGTCTTTAACGCAGTCATACAAAGCTGGGCTCACACGTCACCTCTATGCCAGCCAAGCCGGAAAATACTGAACTTGGCAGGGGTTTCCTCGCCCACTGCCAGTATTTGTCTCTCTCCTTTTTTTTTTTTCTTTTCCTCAAACTCACAAGGCTTCCCCAACTCCTCTTCTAATTATCGTGTTAACACAGGCACTTCCTGACAGGTACTCTGAAAAATACTGTGCAGCTGTCTTAATGTGTATGATGTCAAAAGCAATTTGTCTACAAGAAAAATGATAAAAGAGGAGTCATCACACTCAGAAAATACTATAATCTGTACAATTCATATGCACAATACTAACATTTATATGTAAATTACTGTATACATTGTAAACCTATAACCATAGACTACTGCCATGGAATACAACAAATGGAAGAATTTTTCGCCAAGGGATGAGTAGAGCAAACTGAAATGACTTTAAGGTAAATATGTTTAAATTCCTCAAAGAAATATACCTATCTTTTTAATTAGGATGATATAAACAAATTGATGACTATGAACTAAAATATGAAAAGAACCAATAAAATATCTTGATAATGAAAAATATGGTCATTGAACTTAGAAAATTTGAGACTAGACATAACTTTTATAATGAAAATATGTGATAGAGGTTGTTTTTAGCCCCATGATTAATGAATAAGCACCATTTATTATTTACTTTGTGTAAGACATGTTACTAATCGTTTTTTTTTAAATTGAGACATAGTTAATATATAAGATTGTGTAAGTTTAAGGTGTACAATGTGTTGGTTTGATACATTTAGATATTGCAATATGATTACCACCATAGTTAGCTAACACCTCTATTACATCATATAATTATCATTTGTGGTAAACAATTAAGATCTAGTCTCTTGGCAACTTTGAAGTTTATAATACAGAATTGTTAATATAATCACTATACTGCGCATTAGATCTCTAGAACTTATTTATCTATTAGTTGCAAGTCTGTACCCTTAACAACATCTCCCCAGTTCCCCCACCCCCAGCCCCCTGCTAGCCGCCAATCTACTCTCTGTAAAGTAGAAGTTCTTACAAGTTTGGCCTTTTCAAATTCCATATATAAGTAAGATACTGCAATATTTTTCTTTCTGTGTCTGGCTTACCTCACTCTGCACAATGTCCTCCAGGTTCATCCATGTTGTTGCAGATGTTAGGATTCCTTTCCTTTTTAAGGATGAATAGTTTTTCAGTGTCTCTATAGACAATATTTTCTTTATCTATTCATCTGTCAGTGGACACTTGGGTTGATTCTGTGTCTTGGCTACTGTAAATAATGCTGCAATGAATATAGGAATGTAGATATCTCTTTGAAATAGAGATTTCAATTCCCTTGGATGAATACCCAGAAATGGAACTGCTGGATCATACAGTAGCTCTATTTTTAATTTTCTGAGGAACCTCCATACTGCTTTCCATGGTGGCTGCACCAGTTTACATTCCTACAAAACAAACAAGGAGTCTTTTTTCTTCACATCCTCACCAACACTTGTCTTTTGAATTTTTGATAACTGCAACTCTAGCAGATGTGAAGTGATATCTCATTGTGGTTTTGATTTGCATTCCCCCAATGATTAGCGACACTGAGCATCTTTTCATATACCTGTTAGCCATTTATGTCTTCTTGGGGAAAGTATCTATTCAGGTTCTTTGCTCATTTTTCAAATGGTTATTTGGGTTTTTGCTATTGAATTGTATGAGTTATTTACATATTTTGGAAGTTAACCCCATTTCACATATATGATTTGCAAGTATTTTCTCCCATTCCACAGGTTGCTTTTTCATTTTGTTTCCTCTATTACGCAGAAACTTTTTAGTTTGATGTGGTATCACTTGTTCATTTTTGCTTTTTTACCTGTGTTTTTGGTGACAATTCCAAAAACTCACTGCCAAGATCAATTTCAAGGAGGTTTCCCCCTATGTTTTATTCTGGGAGTTTTAGGGTTTCAGGTTTTATATGGATATAATATCATAGCCTACTTTTTCTTAATTTGATATATTATTATCATATCTATTTGCCACATTACCTCATCTTCATTACTATTTTTTAAAATGACTATTGAGGCTGATTAAGGTAAAATTTTGCAACTTTAACTTTTTAAGGAAATGGACTAGTTTTAGCTACTTAGAAACTTCAAAAATTTTATTAGACTGCACATCAAAATTTTATAATCAGTGACATCAGCAGCATGGTGGCATGAGTCATTCCCTTTTTCTCTCCCCTTTGATTTACAACTAATCAGATATCTATAAGTGAGTGGACTGGACACAGGAAGAAGTGACAAAGGAAGGGACTTGGCAGTAGAGCTGTGGTGGCAGAGATAGTGACAACAGAGAAGGTGGTGTCCAGTCTGATAGGAAGCCAGCATGACTTTTCTGGCAGAGGTGAAGGGTGAAAGCAGTGAGTGTGGGGCTCTGCCCAACCATGTGTGCTAAACTGGAGGGACCAGTTGCTCTCCCTCTCAGGAGAGATCAGAGTGACTAGCTGGAGGGAAAGAAAAATGGATGTAGGCAGACAAAGAGAACTGAAGGAAAGCATCTCCTGCTGTCTGCCCCAGGAGGCAAGAGAACCACGCGTGGTTCTGGGACGCTTCCACCTCCACCAGAGGACCTCCTAGCAAGTACGGGCACACTCAAAGCCCCAGATGCTAAATACTCCCCTCCCCCAGCTCTGCCGTCACCTTTTGCTTTTTTTTTTTTTTAATACATTTCCCGATCTTAGCAATTAGTTAGCACTGATCAGAGAAACCAAAAACTTGTGCTATAGCACCACCTTCTGGAAAACAAAAGCAAGGCCTTGCCTAAATAAGAAAGACATTCGCTACTTCAAATGCAGCAGCAGAGGCAATATTCATCAAACACTGTGAAACATCACGGTAATACAGTATCACAAAGAGAAAATGACAGTTTTCCAGAAACTGAACCAAAGACATGAAATATTGGGATCTAACTGATAAAGAATTTTAAATAGAAATTATGAAGAAATTCAATGAGCTACAAGAGAATTCAGAAAGGCAATGCAATGATCTCAGGAGTAAAATTAATGAACAGAAGGACTACTTTACCAAAGAGGTTGAAAATCTAAGAAAGAACCAAATAGAAAATCTGGAGCTGAAGAACACAATGAATGAGATGAAGAATGCACTAGGATGCACTGGAAATAAGAGTAAATCATAGGGATGAGAGAATTACTGAACTTGAAGATAGAAATATAAAAATAATTCAGGTGGAAGAGGAGAGAGAACTAAGATTTTTTAAAAATGAAGAAACCCTATGAGAACTATCTGACTCCATTAGAAAAGACAACATAAGAATAATGGGCATCCCAGAAGGAAAAGAAAGGGACATGGGAGCAAACATGTTTAAACATACCTAAAGAAACAATAGCCAAGAACCAAGAACTTCCCAAACCTGTGGAAGGAACTGAATATACAAATCCACAAAGCTAATAGAACACCTTATTATCACAACACAAAAGACCTTATCCAAGAGACACTGTATCAAAATTGTCAAAAGTCAATGATGAAGAAAGAATTTTAAAAGGCAGCCAAGGAAGAAGCGACAGTAACCCCCAAAGGTAACCCCATTAGGCTATCAGCAGATTTCTCAGCAGAAACGACAGGCCAGGAGAGTGTGGAATGAAATGTGCAAAATAGTGAAATATAAAAACTGCCAGCCAAGAATATTTTACCTGGCAAAATCTTCCTTTAGATATGGAAAAGAAATAAAATCTTTCCCAGACAAACGAATGCTAAGGGAGTTCACCACCTGTAGACCTGCTTTAAAAGAAATGTTGAAATGAGTTCTTCAAGTTGAAGCAAAAAGATAAAAGTACACAAAATTCTGATTGAGGCAATAAATATTCAGAATTAGAATACTGTAACTCTTGTTTCAGAATAGTATATTAGACTCTTAACTACAGCGTCAAGGTTAAAGGAAAAGACTACAGCTACTACAACTTGGTAATGAAATTGCAGCATAAAAAGAGACACTTTGTGACAGCAAAAATATAAAAGGGGAAGAGTAAAAGGATGGAGCCTTTACAGAAGAATGTAGGTAAAGCCTTAGCAGCAGGAAAGGACTATTTTATTTATGATATGTTTTATGTAAACTTCATTGTAACCACAAAGCAAAAATCTAGATAGAGACATGAAATATTTTAAAAGGGAAGACTGAGAAAATCATCATGCAAAATCATCAACTTCAAAGGCAGACAGAAACAGAAGGAAAAAGAATCAATAGAGAAACAAAATAGACTTCAAAACAAAAAGAGTAACAAGAGACAAAGGAGGTCATTATATAACAATATAGGGGTCAAAACATAAGAAGATATAACAATTGTAAGTATATATACTCCCAAAACCCAAGTACCAAAATCTATTAAGCAATTAATAGGTTTTATAGCAGAAACAGACAACAACACAATAATTGTAGGAGACTTCAGTACCCCACTATGAGCAATAGATAGACTGTCCAGACAGAAAACCAACAAAGAAACATTGGAACTGAAACACACTTAATAGACATACACAGAACATTCCATACAACAGCCTAAGAGTATACATTCTTCTCAAGTGCACATGATACATTCTCCAGGACAGATCATATGATAGCCACAAAATAAATCCTAACAAATTTAAAAAGATTAAAATCATATCAACTATCTTTTCTGACAACAATAGCATAAAACCAGAACTCAACAAGAGGAAGGTGAGAAGCTATGCGAAATATGTAAAAACCAGGCAATGCACTTCTAAACAACCTTTGGGTTACAGAAGAAATCAAAAGGGAAATAAAAAATTATTTTGAAATGAATGAAAATGGACATAGGACAGGTATGTGCACACCTTATTCTACGGTGCCAGTGAGTTGGTATGTGAATGTTCCACATACTAATCATATAATATTTTATTTGTTCTGGATTTTACAGGTTGAGAGAAGCAGCTCTCTTTCTTCCGACTCCTGGGCATCACTAAATATTTTGTTCTATTAGCTAAAGTTATTTCCTTTTTTTTTTTTTATACAAGTGTATAAGGAGAATCCTTAAATTCATTTATTCATTCAACAAACATTTATAGATTGCACAGTTGTAAGCAATACTACAGACCTACTGACACAAGTAGGGCCCAGGAATCTGCATTTTCAATAAAATTTCCAGGATCCTGTGGTATCCACTAACAGATAATGGGAACCACTGACTGGTGACTGATTGTCTAGGAAATCACTAAGGAGCTCAGTTAGGAACTCGTTACAGACAGGCAAGAGCTGGAAGCATAAACTAGGGCACTGGGAGAATGAGGAAGAGCAGACAGATGTTCAGAAATGTGAGGTAAATTGACAACTGGCTGAGCTTGAGCAGGGAGGCAGTATTTGGCAGGGGGCAAAAAGGAGAAATAATAGATCCCAAATTTCCAGCCTGGAGATCCAATCACAGTAGTCCCAGGGACTGAAATTTCAACTAAAGAAAGAGACACACATTTGAAAGACAGAAGTATGAGCTCATCTTGGCTCTGTTGACGCCAAGGTACCTACAGGAGATCCTGGCTGAAGTATCAAGAAGAAGGTTGAAGATCCAAGTTCAGGGCCTGCACTGAAGATGCAGATTTGGAAGTGATCCACAGAATAGTGGTAGTTGAAACTACGTGAAAATCCAGGATCATGGCAGGGAGAGAAATAGAGGGAGAGAGACTAGAAGGGCCAAGGGTGAAAGCTTGGGGGCCTTAACTCCACAGTGAAGAGCTGAACAACTTAGATTTGAAGGAATGTTTACTCAAGGTCTTGAACTTTATACTCTGGGGAAGCTGAAATATTCTCCTGAAGGAGTCCTAGACACCCGTGGTCCAAAGCCATGCAAAATGCCTGATAAAAAAATACTGACATCCAAGAGGAGTTCCATATGTCTCTGCTGGTACCAATTCAAAATCCAATAGCAAACAAACAAACAAAAACAAAGCGTAAATACAGGACAGAAATAGACTCACAGACAGAGAATACAGACTTGTGGTTACCAGGGGGGTGGAGGGTGGGAAGGGATAGACTGGGATTTCAAAATTGTAGAATAGATAAACAAGATTACACTGTATAGCACAGGGAAATATACACAAAATGTTATGGTAACTCACAGAGAAAAAAATGTGACAATGAGTGTGTATATGTCCATGAATGACTGAAAAATTGTGCTGAACACTGGAATTTGACACAACATTGTAAAATGATTATAAATCAATAAAAAATGTTAAAAAAAAACAAACAAAAATAAAGGTTAAATAAAGAATTTTTCATATATAAAAAAAAAATCCAATAGCAATCTCTTCCTCTGAGGTAAGCATCTAAGGTCAGTCTTCCTTTAATTTGTCCTGTAAATGGTTGTGTTTTTTTTAATGAATTAGTGAACCAATCTATGTATCTCTCAGGACAAAAATCATATTGAAGAATTCACTGAGAATCAAATCCTGAGAGATAGAGATGAAAAACACAAGAGAGAAGACACAGAAGGGGAAACCACATGGGGATGATGCCAGAGCGTAAAGACGTGTCCACAGCTGCTATATGCTATAATCAGAAGGCATTTCTAGCACCAGGACATTTACTTCAGTGTCCAGAAGTCCTCAGGGTTTTCTGATAAAACACAGAAGCCACAGTGGTGTCCTCTGCAGAGTCTTTGGAGTCTTTGTGTCTGCCAACACCAGAGGACTTGGCACTTCTCAAGCCTGGCTTATAGGGGTGAATTTGAGCCAGTGCCTAAATGAAACAAAAAGATAAATCTGATTCCTTTCACAGCACTTCCCACTTCCACCCCCTGGTCCCTCACGTGGCAGAGGATGGCGGGGGATTGGGGGCGTGGGGGACAAGTCAGCCAAGGCAGCAGGAGCGGGCCTGCCAGTGTAGCCTGCAGTGCCCACCCGTAAGACAGAAAGTCTCCAGGTGGACTCTGGCTTTACTCAACCTTTTTGACTCAAGAATATCAAATGGATTCTTCCTCAAGTGTTTCAGACAAATACCTATCGAAATTTCTAAATTGGTATTAGCAAACATCAAAATTAAGTAAATGCATATGTCTAATAAAAGAATAGGGAAAAACATTCCAAGGCAACGAGGTAGCACTTTTTCACTAGATGTCCTTGTTTAGTATCAGGTTAAGCCGTATAAAATTGCTGACTTAAAAGTGACAATTTTGTGTGGTTCAATTTAACAGGTGAGGAAATACTGGAATAGCAAAGGTTAATGGAGCCTAATCCAGGAACAGATGCCAAATTCTGTCACATGCCCCTTCTGGTCCCTCAGTTATTTCAACATCCCACTCTAAGCATTCGAGAAGTAAACTGTGTTTTGCAACTAGATAAGATTATGTAAGCAGAGCATACCACTGTGCAGAGCAAGGGACAGCACAGGACAACTGAGGACCTACCTTATTCTCCCTGATCCTTGACCTACACACCGTCCAGCTTTGAAAGACAGACACTTCACTCTCTTCCCTGAAACAAGATCTTAAACAGTCTAGAAACAAATGAACTCCTCAACTCACAATTAACCAGTACATGGCCAAAAAGAAAAAAGTCAAAACCAAAACCAAAAAAAACTCCTCATACACATTTAAAAGTCAGTTCCCACAGTGACATATATACACACTTCAAAAACTTCCCAAAGTCTTCCCAGATGAACAAAATACTGAGTCTTTGAATTAATAAACAATATGGACATTGATCTTAAGCAAGCATTGCTGGTTTTCCTGCAGTCTCCTTACTCAAGGATAAGATTCTTCTCTAGAAATCTCTCTCTCTGGTTCCTCTTTGCCCTGTGATTTTTTCCTCCTACTAGGCTAGGGAAAGAGAGTTTGGAGCATTGCCCACAAGAAAGCTGTCCATATTGTGGAAGGCCTGGGGCAGGGATTAAATTCTAGATTTTAAGGAGAAACTCTTCCTCTGATGTCCAGTTTATGCAAAAGAATTTCCTCCTGCATGCCAATGTAGCTCCCAACATTCTACATCAGGACTGGGGCTGAAGATCCAAAGGAAAAATGAGATTATTTCTACATCGGTGTCTGGGACTTTGAGGGCAGGAGTCAGGGAGTTTAGGGAAGGTTAGGAGTCCCTGGCATTGCTATTTACAATGATTTGTCAGCCACCCCATGGAGAGATGATTAAAAGGTTAAGAAACACAAACAGAAAAGGGGTGTGTGTGTGTGGTCACTAGGAAAGCCCTTAATGAAATGACCTCACAGTGAAAGGCATAACTAATAAAATAGCCTTAGCCCTTGGCTTATTTTGGCGGCAAAACTCCTTCCTTTTGGAGGGGAGTGGAGGCAAGAAGGACCCAGGACTGCCCTTAGCCTGTAGAACTTGCATCCCCTCTTTTGGAACTTTCAGCTGTGTTTACTGCAGCTTTCTTGGGCTGCCTTCTCTCTGCTCCCAAGTAACTGCATGTCTCCCGTAAGGACCTGAAGGATCCCACCCCACTCTTGGACCATGTGATGTAGTAGCTCCCCTACAATGGGAAAAAAGTCTCAAAATAAGACTTCAAGGACTTGTTTTAGAGTCAGCCTGTCTAGATTATATCTCGAAGCGGTCTCAGTATTTTGGAACGTCTACGCAGCAAACCAACAATGGGGGCCGCTCACCTTCTCTAGAGGAGAGAACAGGTGAGCTAGCAGGCGATGTTCAGTGAATTCCTTTCACCCTGTTCAGGCTAGTCGAGACCAGCAGCAGGAAGAAGAACATCTTCTGTCTCCTCAAACAAGAGGCAGGCTGCAACCTGTAAAACCTGCTCGCACTGTTAGAGAGGGAGCAACTTTCTACACCACCATTAGTGTCATACTACCCCTCAAGCAAGAAGCAGGCTAAGCTCTGCTCACAACACTAGAGCTGTTACCGAGGGCCTTCCCTCCTGAAGCCTCCCTCTCTAGTAAGAGGGCTGCCGCAACATTCCAAAAAGTGAAATCTACACCGGAAGAGGGCAAAGCCAGGCATCCCTGCCAGGCAAGTTCCAGATGCTGAGGCAGAAAGCTGGTCCTGTATCCTTATCGTTTCTCCCTCCAATTCTACCCTAAAACCCAAATGACGCGTGAAGGGATCACCTGCACTTTCTCGGCCCCTCCTATGCACGGCCACAGATCCCGATGTCAAGCCAGACTTGGAGATGTCCTTGAACATGGAACTTAACTCACTTTATAAAAATATAACCAATCCTTTCTGTGGGTGGATGATTTGTTACCTCATCCAACTTTCTAACACCCCGACTTGACTCCCTCCTGTTTAAAGCCAATTATATTCCCATTTCTCGGGAACTTTTTGGTGTCCATTTTCCCCGTTAAAAGAAGCTGAGTGTTTTATGCAATCACCTAAATGTCACATAAGGAGATTGAGACCTGGGGTCCCATTTCAATATGCATAGAGCGTCCCAATCCTAGAGGACCTAGTCTCCCATTTGATCTTTTCATCTTTTTTTAAATGTAAGTTTTTTTAAGACTGACATGGCAAGATGACCATCCTTATCTTGAACTCAGATATGGTCCTGGATATACTGGCACAAAGAAGCCTTAACACCTTTTCAATAGCAACACCCTTTCAGTCTACAGAACTGAATATTGTGATGTGGCAACATATCAGCCCCTACACAGGGCTGAGGCATTGGAATGAGAAATGTTAATAAACCCAAGGTGAGGTTTCCCTGAGCTTGTCATTTCAAAAGCCATCACCTAGATAGCATTTCACTACAAACGGTTTATACAGCTGATAACCTACTTACTTCTCTACCCTATAATCTGGACTTACCACACCACTGAGACAGCTGTCCCCGAAGTCCCCAGTGGACCTCTGTGCCCCTTTGGCCCTCAGCCTCCCTGACCTCCCAGCAGACTCACCATGGTTGGCCGCTCCTACTCCTTCCTTCTTAAAACGCGCTCCTCCCGTGGTTCCTGCGGTGCCTCACCCTCCTCATGCTGCTGTTCCTTCCCAGGCTCTTCCTTCTCTGTTTGCTTTCTGTGTGTTTGCTTTGCATATTCCCATTTCTCTGCCCATCCTGTCAGTGTGGGCGCTCCTCAGGACTCCATCCTGGACCTCTGTGGTTCCCATTCTACGGGCTTTCCCTAGATAGCTTCATCCACTAGTCAGCAGCTACAGCATCTGAAGGCCAAGGCCCGTGTCACTCACGTGTACCCTCAGTCCCAGAACAGTGGCTACACGTAGGACACAAATAATAAGTATTTGATCAGTTAAAGTGATTTTTTTCTGTCTCTAATAAAATCACATCTATGGCGGGCCCCAGGCCCACTCCATCAGCTCCTGTATTTCCCCAGGAAAAGTGTAAAGTTCACTGCACTGTACTTTCTAGAGAAACACGGAGATTGTTCTCCCCTCGGCCTTTCTCCTGTCCCTTGTGTAAAATTTCTCAGGTAAACGCCCAGTTTTTCAACCTGCAGTTCACTGCCTGTTAGAGGATCATACAGCTAATGTACTAGGTTACAACCATATTTTTTAATTAAGTAGAATGTAATACACTAATACAGAAAACATCAAAATCACTTACACATAGTAAGTCCAAACTTCGGACACACTCTCCAAGCCTGTAAATCTCTTGATTCTCATATTCTAACTCCTCCAGAGTTTACAAGAGGGACAATTAGGAACATATTTTAGATCCTAGAAATAAGGGTCTAAGGGGTAGAAGAATCTCCTTTCCAGTGGTGGTGAACTTTTGAAATCCTGGGATAATCTATCTGGTTGACGGTGGGTTAGGAGAGTGTCACCTTGTACAGTTTCATAACCACACATGGAAAAAGCCATAATGGTGCATCACTCTTCTCTTTCAGCATTTTTTTCTTCTTAGTGTGCATTTTCAACCATGACATTTTAAGGTTATGAGAAACCTCCTGACCCCAGTACAACACACACCATTGTCTCCCAGTTTCCCCCTCATCCTCACCCAACACCACACCCATCTAGGCCATATGACAGAGCATAAGGAACATCATTAAAAAGCTGGGATTGTTGACCTGTCATGTAGCCCTTACCTTTTGCCCTGGTGAACATTTATATCTTCTCCCTGAGAGTTCTTGGCCTGTGGGACTTTTTGTTCACAGGCGCAGATGGACTGGGCTTCATTGCCTGTCTTACGTGTTGGGCTCTCCCCTCATCCAGCACTCAGAAGTATAAGCACATAAATTATATAACTACTACATGTCAACCAGGAGAAAGGGAGAAAGCTCTCTAAGGAAATGAGAAAACTCTGTGCAACAGATATAGGCGGGTTCCTGTAATATCAGTCAACGCAGAGTGGCAGAAGATAAGACTGGAAAAACCACCATGGAACCTGGAGATAAGGGAAAATTCAGGTGTACCAACAAACATGGCACCCTGCAGAAAAACAGTATTTCCTTATCTAAGAAGAGTGTGTCTCTAGGAGGGGTGAGTTGTGATCAACTGTATCAGAAGGGTCTCAGAGAGGAAAGACTGGAGATGCAGCCTTATTCAGGGAACAACAAGGTTAAATCACAAATAGTACATGGCTTAAGGTTCAGAAATGCAACCGAACTGAGTCCAATCCCATCTTCATCACTTACTAGCTGTGGGGCTTTGGGCAGTTAGTTAGCTAGCTGCCCTGAGTCCCAATTTCTTCATCTGAAATGGGGACAATGGGGTGCAGCCATCATGGAAAACAGTATGGAGATTCCTCAAAAAACTAGAAATAGACTTACCATATGATCCAGCAATCCCACTCCTGGGCATATATCCGGAGGGAACTCTAATTCGGAAAGATACATACATTCACCCCAATGTTCATAACAGCACTATGTACAACAATCAAGACATGGAAGCAACCTAAATGTCCACTGACAGATGACTGGATAAAGAAGCAGTGGTATATTTATACTGCTCAGCCATAAAAAAGAATAAAATAATGCCATTTGCAGCAACATGGATAAACCTGGAGATTGTCATTCTAGTGAAGTAAGCCAGAAAGAGAAAGAAAAATATCACATGATATCACTCATATGTGGAATCTTAAAAAAAGAGAGAGAGAGAGAGAGAAAAGAGGACACTAATGAACTCATCTACAAAACAGAAACAGACTCACAGACATAGTAAACAATCTTATGGTTACTGGAGGAAAGGGGGTGGAAAGGGATAAACTTGGGAGGTTGAGATTCGCAAATGATAACCACTATATGTAAAAATAGATTAAAAAAACAAATTTCACAGGGAACTATATTCAACATCTTGCAATAACCTCTAATGAAAAAAGAATATGAAAATGAATACATGTGTACATAAGCATGACTGGGACATTACACTGTAAACCAGAAATCGACACACTGTAACTGACTAAACTGCAACAAAAATAAAATTAAATAAATAAAATGGGGACAATGGCAGTGTCTGACCCATAGAACTGCTGTGAGAATTGAGGGATGCAACCCATACAAAGCGCCTGGCATCTGCCAGGCACATGGTCAACTGACAATGTGTTAGCTGCTGGTGTTACTTATGTTATTGTTACCACTGATAAGCCAGCTCATCCTAGACAGGTGTTTCGTCATTCATTTATTCATTCCATAAATATCTACATCAAGCACCTGTCATATGGGAGTTCAGCTGCAAACAAGACCCATATGGCCCCTGTTTTTAACTGCAGTGGTGGCAAAGTTCATCAAGCCTCTCTATGGCTAGAATGAAATATCACTCAAATATTTCTGCCCAACACTAAGCCCACCAAAAAGTGTTTTGATCACAGTTTGGCTTCCCCAGTATATTTGCCTGTGGGAAGGGTGCACTGGTCCAACCCTGTCTATAATGAACGTATAGACATTCTGGCTTCTCCTTGTAAATGAATGTAATGTGTCTGCATTCTAAGGCAATTTCTGGGGCGTTCAAGCGGTCTTCTAGGGAGGGGCCAGTGGATTCCAGGGCTCTGACAGAGTCAGGTATCCTGTAGGGTAAGCAACAGACCCCGGGCTATAACGAATGCCAACCTCCAGGATCTTGTTTCACCCTACGTCTCTTCACCTTGTGAAGCCTCCCAGCCCTGGACACTCGGCCCAGTGGGCTGGCATCTGCCTGCTTTCATGTGCAGGTAGCTGAGGCATGGGGACCCTGAGAAACTCCAACTGAGCCCCAACACCACCTCATCTAAGGGCCTGACCCTAGGCAGGACTCAGAGTGCAGGACTTTCATTCCCCAGGGTGGCTGACAGGATTCAGTAGTAGAATAAATGTGGGAAGGCACCGGTGGCATCAAACAGAAGGCAGGTGTAAGAATCACAACCATAGGACCCCTCCCACCTCCGTGCGGCACTCTGGCCTACCTGTGTGCACGTGGTGGGAGAGCAGGCGGGTGCGGCGTACCTCCTGCTGCAGAGAAGACCTGGCTGCTGGTGAGGACAGAGCTTCCCTGTGGTCATTGCTGCAGGACCCGACTGAACCAGTATAGATGGAGTAGTGAGCCACTTGTTGAAGTCACGTGAAGGCCCTTGAAGGCTTCTTGGGCCAAAAAAACTCCACCACCTGCTGGCTAGTTCCATGCATTAGTCACTCACTGCTTGAGGGATATCTGAGGTGCATTACGTGAATTAAGGTATAATCGATCTGTTACGCAACAGATTAGCTACAGAATACATGAATAGACAGAAAGTTACATAATTTACACTACAAAAGCCTTTGATGGCTCCCCTTGTTCTGATAATAGAGCACACAATTCATAATGTGACTTCCAAAGCCTTGCACGGTCTACCCTGCCAATCCTTCCCGAAGATCCTTGTGCTATAGTTACTGCCGTAGGGCTACACTGTCTTCTTCAGCTCTTTGAACAGACCCAGCTTTTCCCTTCTGAAAAGGCTTTGTATGTTACCTGCAACAGTCAGGGTGATGATGGAATATATATATAAATGTATATACTGACACACATGCATAAAGGAAGTGGTACCTTTAATAGAACTAAGCAACACAGGAGGAAGAGTTGCCTTCAAAGGGAAGATGAGTTCGATTCTAGATTTACAGCCTGGTAGTCAGCCAAGGGATTTATCCAACAGGCAGTTAATTCCGGATTGGCAAAAGGTCTGGGCCACAGATAGATTTATGAGTCAGTGCATATTAGTAACTAGAGCCGTAAGACTGGATAAAACTCACTAGAAGGTGAAACTGCCGAGGAGGAAGAAAGAGGAAAATGTAGAAGGGGAGGAAAGAGGGAGAGAAGAAAGAAAAAGGAAAGGAGAAAGAAGGGAAGGAGAAAGCCAAGGGCCACTCCCCTGGGGAGGGAGTGCAGGGGGGGAAGGAAGCGAAGCTGAGAGGTAGGGATAGGGGTCAGGGGTCTTGAACGGAAGTGGGGAGCGCTGAAGTCTGGGCACGCTCAGAACAGGAGCACACCTTGGGGCAGAGCTAACGCCTGCCACGGTGAAGGAGGTTTCCATTAGAATCAGCAAAATATTAAAGCAGTGAAGTCTCGCACTTTATGCCCTTCCCCCACTACGCCTACCTAAAAACCCTCTACTGGCCTAAAAGGGACACAATCATAACCCTGATGTGGATAAAGGCACCCCAAATTCCAGGAACCCTCTATCAGTGTGCCCCCAAATCCAGGGGGACTCAGGAGCTCAAGACTAGTGAGGAGCCCATGGACTCTGGTCTGAGCACTGCTGGGCAAATGTCACTTGGCAGCGGCATGAAGTCACCCAGGTGAGACCTCATGCGAAGTATGACAGGGACAGGAGGCCAAGCCTCTTTGAAACACGAACGAGGGGAGGTCCCAAGAAATGAGCCGCGGGAAACGTCGGGCGACCTTTGGGAAAAACGAGTAGACTCAAACCGTTTGCTGCTGGGAGGCATTCAGTGATGTGCAGCACACCCAGCCCCGGTTTGGGGCCACTGGCCATTCTGACCAGCCTCTCCCGGTGCCCACACACCTCGCCAGTAAACGTAGGCCCGCAAAGGCCTGGCGAGGGTCCCGCGGAGACGCTAACCGCCTCGCGGCGGCGAGTGCGGAACGAACGTTACCGGCTCAACAGACACTTCTCGCTTCCCGCGGGGCACGAACGCTTCGCTTTTGCAGATAAAGGTCAAGCGACAGCATGGCCCTGCCCTTCCACCCGGCCTGGGGAGGTGGGGAGACCCCGGCGACAGAGCCGGGGGTCACCGAGACCGGGGTGGGGGCGGGGGAGGGCTGGGTTGGGGTAGCGATGCGCACGCGCGCGGGCCGGGCCATGCACGCCAACGTCCGCCCCGCGGGGCGCGCAGACGCCGCGGCGGTTGGGTCGTTGACCCCGCGGCGCCGGGAGGGTCATTTTTCGGACCCCACTAGCCAGCCCGGCCAGTACCCCTCTCGCAGGGACTAGGGGACAATGACCTCGCCAGCCGCAGCCATCCTCAGTTATCTCTCCGAGAAATCCTTATAAAGCGCGAACTCGCGCGTCTTGAGGACCCAGGACCACAAGGCGACAGTGGTGGCGTTTATCTTTGTGCTCTGGAACAAAGAGAATTGAAGCAAAACATGTGTAGGCCAGTCTGGCTGTTTTCTGCAGTAGATTCAGTGGTTCTTGAAAAGCATCTTGGTAGGAAACAAACTGAAACTAGCTGACAAGGGCCGAAGGAATCCGTTCTGTAAAAACAAGTGCCTTAAATAGCTGGAGGTAACCTTGGTGTTTCTTAAGCCCACATGTTGAACGTTTCAAAAACTCAGAGTAAATCTCACTGTACAATTCATCAGTGTTTTAACAATGCAAGTGCAAATGGGTGTATATTCTGCTTTTAAGAAATGAGTATTTCTTCGACTAGTGCCTGCTTGGCGCAGGTGAAAGGGTTTAATTGAAGCAGATACCTGGTGTCCCAAGTGTAGGAAAGTTGTTTCCGTCCTTGAAACAGCAAGGATAAAAAGTGTCAGCGTTCACTTGAGGATTTTATCACTATTAGTCTGGCCTCCCTGAGAATGCTGGACCAACTCTTTCACTATTTCAGAAGGGCTGTCCTTGTTTTCAGAGTGTTGGCTTGCTGTGCTCTGGACAAAACCAGATGGTGAACTGGACCTAGGAAATCAGTAAAGAAGAGTTTGAAGGGAATAGCCTGAGATGTAGGAGGAGCAGCCCAGGATGGTGAGTACAGCTGGTGTACACTGAGCTAATTTGTCACTTAAATTGTCAGCAGTATTTTTTTAGCTCAAGACTGGATGATCCATGTGGCAAATCTGTGTGCTTACAGCCTTGAGGAACCAAGTATTCAGATTATGGTCACTTTCTTTCCATAGTGGCAGGTGTTGAACTTGAACAGCAAAATTCTGATCTTTGTCTGCTGTAAATTCCTGTATTTATCACCAGAAAAGAAAACTACAAGTGATCATGAGCTACAGAACGCAGAAAGCAGAGGGTCTCATCAGCTGGAACTCTGCAGACTTGTTATGCCTGCTTTAAAGTCGAGGACCCACCCGAACTAAGCTAAGGTGACTGATAGTGAAAAAGGCCCTCTCTGTGTGACTTCTCCTTATCGTGCTGCTTTGCATGTACAAAGAAAAGATTTAAAGCCAAGAAAATGTCTTTTAAACTAATTATGTTTGAAGATGTCATCTTGTGCTTTGGTTTGTCATAACAGACAAGTACTGAAAAAAATTGGGAAATTTTGTTCTGTGCAATAAATACAAATTCACTTTTTAGATAAATTTTGACCCTACCAAATATTAGTGAATTCTACTTGTCCTTGGGTAACTTTTCGCTTATTTAGATAACTGATTGCTAAAGGAAGACTTTGGTAGCCTAACTGTAAATTCTGAATTACTTGGCGCGTTTAGCCTTTTGCTCTTATTACATACTAAATCCGTCCTCAGTTTCTCCATCATTCCAGTGAGTACTTGTTTTTAAAAACTGCATACTTTTTTGGTTTTTTGTAAACTGAAAAGATGACCTTTTTAAACTTTAGATAATTTAGTGCTAGTATGAGTTTGCTTTTACTTTATTTTAGCTTTCTTTGCAGGAAAAACAAAACAAAACCTCAATTCTAACTTGGGAACATGGGGAAGAAAAAACACTAGATTTTATGAGGCTAGTCCTTTGTTTTGTGTACTATTTTAAAATAATCATTATGCATAAATATGCATAAATATGATGCACCTAAAGAATAATCTCTACACTTCATAATTTTTTTCTTTTTTTCAATTTTGATAAAAGCCTACTTCCCACTTAAACACAAGAATTTTAGCTTCTGAACTGGTTGCACTTTTTCTCATGCTAATAGAAGAAAGCTCATATAAAATACTAATGTCAAAATATCCAAAATAGAAGACTAAACATAGAAGAACATTTTAAAATAAGTATATTTGTCATGATTTGACATGTTGATTCCTTTTGTTTACTGCTATATTGAGAGGAAAAAAAAACCCAATAAGTCTCTCTTTGGCTAGAGTAAACATTGTGTACATTTAGTCTCTGCTGGGTATGTCAACGAATTAGAAATCCGTTCAGTTTATCCACAGAAACAATGAATTATACAAAAGTTAAACAAATAATTTTTGAGGAGTGGATAGATAGTAGATAGATTATATGTTTAAAAAAGATTATAGTAGATAGATAGCTGTAGATAGATACAGTAAATGTTTAAAAAAGAAACTGTTTTGCTGCTAGTTAATTATAGTGAGTAGTTTTAAAATTTTTTACTATTTTTAAATCATACTCACTGTCTTCTGAATTTTTCTTTTAGATTCCATGAACTGATTCTAAATGCTGTTGTCTAATGTTTGGGGTCTGGGAACAAGTTGATTTGCTGAATGATTTAAACACTTGACAGGTCATTAGAATAAACATCTTTAAAATATATTTAAAAATTAGGGCCCTCTTAAATTTTCATACTTAACATTTATAAAATTTACCACACTTAGATATTTTTAAAATATAATGTAGTCTCCAGTTATATGTATAAGCAATTATGTTCCTAAAGCTTCAACAAAAATACGGTGCTTAATTCAATATAATCAATACAACATTTCTTCAATTGTGTGCCAAACTTCCATGCTGATTTTTATAAAGAAAATGAAAGCCTACAAATAACGTTACTATTCTGAGGAAAAATGCTAGAGCAGGAAGGATTTTATGGTTGTTTGCTTATTATTTGTGAAGTTTCTTACTTAAAGGTTATTTTTATTGAGCTTTTATCATTAGTCTGTATTAAATACTGCAGTATAACGAGTAATAATCCATGGTGACTATAAAAGCAAATACTTGTTTATTTTAATGCACAAGTTTGTTGGCAACTCACTTAACTTTCTAAGGCTCTCATTATCAAAGAATTATTAATTCACTCAATAAAATGTTGGATAAAGCAAAGTCACCTCCTAAGATGATTTTTGGAGAGGAATTTAAGGAAACTATGGAAATAATTCCATAAAAACCTATGGAAACATTTGCCACCATAACTTCAGCAAAATAATGTTTAGCCTAACTCTATTCATTGAATTTTTTCCCTATGTGTGTGCTCAAGATTAAGATTGATTGTATTTACCACTAAAAAATAGATCTACTGTGTTAAAATGTGAATGGCCAAATAATTTCAGCCAATATACTTACAGGTTAGGTTCAAAAGGCATAAACACTCAATATTTTTAGTACCCAAAGCATATTTTAAAATTGTCCAGTCCGAAGTATTCTAATATAAACATTCAAATATTGGATAATATGTAACATCAAGCTTCTTTTTGTACAATTTTTATGCTATATACAGACAAGATGATTTTGCATATGGCGTCGCCGTAAATCCGTTCAACTCAATAAACCCTGTTTGAATTCCCGCTCATTCCCTTTCACCTTTTTCTATTGGAGTGCCCGCTTCTGTATCTGTCATTTTCATCAACTCCCGGAGCAGCCTGTATGAAGTTCATTTGAAGGATGAAAAGGGTGACAGGCTACGCAGGAGTTTGAAAGCAGGGAGTCAAAGTTTACACATAGTGCAGGTCATGTATGTGCGACCTTGGAAATGTAACAGTGAAAATCACAGCAACAGTAACAATAACCAGTATTTGCAGGTCTCTGTCCAGCATCCAAGGCCTTTCACATTCTCCACCCACCTTAAGCCTCACGGCAGCCTTGCAGGTTTGCCTCCGGCTGCTTAATAAAACTTTGCTCTGTAATTTTTACTGAGTCATTCATTAGATCTAGCTGTCAGTTTTTTGAGGGCAGAGACTGTCTAGTATTTCATGAACATACACACATATAAACCCCTTGGGAGTAAACATTCTTAAACTGATTGCCAAGTGGTTAAGAGTTTCCAGTGGAAGATTTGTTGGATTATCTATGATAAAAGAGCTGTTGAGGCTGTTAAGGAGACAATGGCACCATCAGAGAAGACTGTAGCAAAATCTGTGGTGAGTGGGCCTAAGTAAGGGGGTTGGAGACAGGGAGGGTGGAGAGAGAAGTCTTCTCTATGTATCATAGTCAACTGTTTTTCCACTGAAGTGCATTTGTTCTATTACATTGAAGTTTGTTTGTCCTAAACTGTTGGTAGTGTAAGCAATGCAAATTTATAGGCCTGAATTTGAACATAGTGGTTATATCCTAGTTTTTATTCCTTATTCTATTTGAATTTTTCTCATTTTTTTAAGCAAGCTTGTTAGATTTTTAATTATTAGATTTCCACCCAAAAAAGATGTTGGTTTTAGATACCAATTCTACCCTTTTCCTATTTTCTGAATAATTTTTCTGCTTTTATCTTTGTTATATATCTATTCCTGCTTTTTCTTGATTTTTCTTTTTCCACCTTCTTGGGTTGAAAGTTTAGATCTTTTATTTTCAATCATTCTAGGTTAAAAATAAAGCAGTTGAAGTTATAAAAATTCCCCCCTGAATATAATTTAAGTTGCAGCTCATAGGTTTTAACTTCTAAACTTTTTATTGTCATTTATTTTTATGCCTCTATTTTCTCTTTTTATTCTTTCTTTGAACCTAAGTATCGAGAATTTTGTTTTAAATTTTTTCTGTGGTTAGATGTCTTTTGTTTGTCGTTTTATCATTAATTTCCAATTTGATTGCATTGTGATCACTGATGATTGTTTAAAGGGGAAATGAGTAGAAAGTGAAATGAAAGCAAAATGGGGCGTTGAGGGGTAGCAGGGAAAATAAACGTGAGACACAGCATTAAAGAGCAAAGAAAAATAATGAGAACAAGGCACAAATAAGAAGAGGACGTGCAAGGGCCCAAGTGGCTGGAGAGAGCAAAGGGCTGAGTTTGTCACTTAACTAGCATGGCTGGAGGTTTGGACTGTTGATTAGGGTATATGATGCCAGGTAGTGTTAGGAGAGCAGGATGATACAGCAAGGCAGAGTCATGTGCAGGAAAGACAATCCTCTGAGAAAATCCAGCTGCTGCTTGGTTGTGATGGCACTTTGAAGCCTAGCAAGAAATGTCTCACTTGATCTGCTCCAGTGGTTTAAGTGTTAAGACAGTAATCTTTTTCCTGCATCATTCCTTGATCTTTTAGCTTCTCGGGTGAATTTAATATTTCTATGTCTTCCTTAAAATTGGAGGAGTGAATTTCAACATAGAAAATGAGTAAGGAACCCAAACTGAGGAACCCATCACACTCATACTGTTTTCTTCATCCCACAGTCATTTTCAAGTTCCTGTTACGACCAGTACTGTGCTATATGATAAACACGAAGGGTCAGCAGCTTCTAAACGTCTAACTTCTTTATAGCCCATATAAGTATGCCAGTTCTCTTCTTGCTGACCAGAAAGCAGCTGCTCCCACTTGAGAAAGGGTGACTGGTGAAAGTAGCAGTTATTTCTCAGCCAGAAGACAATGCCATATACCTGCAGTCATCATGGGAGCAGGAGGGGAGATGGGTTCTCTGAGCCACTCTCTAATTATTTCTTTCAATGAGGAGTTTTATTAATGAACCTGCCCAGAAGTGTCATGGCTTTCCCAAGTCCTTAGAGAGGCCCAGATACTCGGCAGTGACCAGCCAGGATGCTGGATCCAGGCTGCCTGGGTTTAGATCCCAGCTGTACTACTTACTGAAGTACAACAGTGGGCAAGTTTCTTAACTCTCCTGCCTCCGTTTTTCTGATCTGTAAATGGGGATTATAATAGTCCTTGCCTCATTAGTTTGGTTTGAGGATTAAATGAGCTAATGCTTAGAACAGTAGCTGGCACATAGTAAGCACTGAATAAAAATGAACTTTCACTGTTATTCCAGAATTCCGGTGTCCTCACCACTGCACAGTCACAGAGACAATCCTGGTCCTGCAGAGAGAATGAAGCTACCAAAGATAACACAGATACAGGATGCTCAAGTTAAACAAAGCCACAGCATCATGAAGTCCTTTTCATTAAAAAATGAAGCAGTCATCCAGAAAGTTGTGAAGCAAATTGAAGAGAGGCTAAGTTTCAGTAGAAATCACTGAACGGGATTTTGTACTTAAAGACTTTTCTTTGAGCAAATGTATAAGCAAAAGTTACGAACCGTCTGTGATGAGCACTAAGAGCCCTGAAATAGATAGTGGGGCTCCTAGCAGGACAAGAACAGCATGGATCACCCAGAAGAGCGTCCAGAAAGAACATAGATTATTCTCTGAGCCACACTGCATAGGCTTTTTATCAGTTTTTTAGTGAGGAAGAACAATAGCAGACCCACTCTAAACTCTTCAGTATGAAGTTCATTACAGTATAGATTTAGTCATTCTTTTTTTAAAAAGAAATCTTTTTTGTCTTTTATCTTTATGAAGTCATAAGTGAACCAGGCTTTGTGCTAGACATTGGATACAGGGTGAAAAAGACAGACTCTGCCCACGTGGAGTTGATGATCCAACAGGAGAGCCTGACATTAACCAAGTAATCACACAAATGTCATTGTGAGCTTTGGTAAGAGCTCAGAAGAAATACGAAGTGGTCGGTGAAGATGGTATCAGGGACTTTGAGACCTGGAGGTCAGAGAACTTTGTGAGAGAACAGCAGCAATGCTTTGCCCTGAGGATAAGGAGACATTACCAGGGCAAGAGCTGTAGCACGTGGTGCCAGGGAACAGTGGGCTTAAAGACTCTGGAGTGGGAAATGAGGGGTGTGGGCCCGGACCTGCACAGGGAGCATGTCAGTGGGATGGAGAACCTCAGGGGCAGGGCCATGTTAGCATCTTTGCCTTCTCCAAATACAGGGCAGTTCACTGAAGGTTTTAGACACACAGTTGGCATTGACATACTCAGGACTGTGTTTTCAGTAGACCCTTCCAGTTGCAGTGTGGAAATGAGTTTGAGGGACTAGAATGGAAATGAAAAGTCCATTTGGGAGGCTTTCAGCCCGCTGTTAGAGTCAAGGTTATGGTGAGCACTACCAAATAGAAAGACCCCTTTGCTGAATCGGGTCCCAAAAAGTCTCATGGCTGTCTGGGTGCTCCAGATGCTCGAGTAGCATCCAAACCACAGGAGGCCACATGACCACAGTGTGGGAGTGAACTTGGTTAACAAACTTTGATATTGTAATAATTGCTTTTACCAAATGATTCTCATCTTTATGTATTCTCACCTTTATGTAAACACATAAGAAATGTGTAATCAAAACCAATGCTTTCTGCATTTGTCATTATACTGCTACTTCAAAGCAAAATGTCCAAAAGCACAAAAGACTGAACTCTCAATACCAGTCACCACCTTATCTATGGAACTTAGCTCAGTTGCCTTGAAGCTGCTTTGCTAAGCAGGAATCTGCTGCAAACTGTCTCCTTGCCGTAAAAAGCAGAGACATGCTTTGCTTGCTTTGCTTAGTTCGAGGTCGTTGGTTCAGGGCTGCTTGTGCTTATGGAAAACCCTAAATTGTCCCCTGCCCTCACCCACAGGACATGCTTCTCTTATCAGGCACAGGTGGACAGTGTAGGCTGTTCTTGCTCACAGAAGACTGCGACTTAGCCCTTAGCTGGGAACATCCGGGCTGCTTCACATGCTTAGATGATTTCTGATCATTGTATGGAGACTCTGTGGTGGTCTGGGTTTTCATTATCAGTTGTTCGGAGCACTGTAACCTTGCTCATGATTGTTTGAGGCTTAAAATAACCATTTGTACTATCAATACTGTAACCTTCTCTCTAAGTATAAATCAAGATTATAATGGTTCTGTTTTTCCACAAACTGAAACTGCTGACCTGCATCCCTGCACGTATATACCACGCCCCTTACTCACTCCTATGATGTGTTTCATTTTGATTCTTTGTTTGACTTTTCTCAATAAATACTAGAGCTTTGGAGGAGCTGGAGGAGCCAGTCTCCAGCTCCCTCTCACTCTCTTGACCTGATAAAGTCTTGAGTAATTTCGTTCTTCTGCAGTGGGACTTTTGCTGGACAAAACCCATGATGAACAGAACCCATAACTGGTGTCCCATGTGAGGACCGCTCACAGGGATGAAAACCTACACCACAATAAAGCTTTTATTGGGGTTAAATTTAGTTGAATCCAAAGGTGTCAGGAATAACATTTAGCCACATAGAAGTTTGTGAAAATGAGAGTGACCCATTGAAATGAGTAGCTGGGAATGTGAGTCTGAGGTGATTAGTTATGTTAATGTCTAGGGTTTGAAGAGGCTGCCTGAAGTCCAGACAGTTGAGCAACAGAGGAATTAGGCTGATAAAATTTTACTGCACCAATTTTATTGAAAACAAAGCTGAAGCGTTTGACTTAGGTTTGTGGGCAAGCAATGCTGCAAATATTTCATTCCTGAATTCAACCTGCCCCAGTCATCGTGGGCCCTATGTCTGGGGAGGTGTTGTGGGATGGGGCCTGTTTGGGGGACTTTTGCCTTTGTGAGCTCCTTCCTCCATAAAAAAGAAAATATTTTAAATTATATTTCAGGACTGCATTGGTACAAAAATATAATCCAAGCTGGTTTGTATTTTTTTCTTCTGACTTTAAAAGATAAAACATTTTCATGGGCCTCTGAACTGGGACATGTCAGTGAAGCAGAGGGCAGAGTCCTGGAATCCCAGGCAGGTGACCCCAAGATGGAGAGGGGACTTGAGCTGAAAGTGCCAACAGCAGACAGGTTCCTCCCACGGAGCAGGACTGGCTGCCCCGCTAACAAAGCACACTAGGATCCAAATAAATGTTCTGGCCCTGAGTGACCCAATCTGTGTAACGACAGATTCCAGTTCCCACAGATCCATGTACCTAGCGGCATTAAGAAATAGAATCTGGTAACCAAAAATAATGTTAGTGTGTATTCCAATCTTTATGTCTCTTGAAGAATGTTATTGAAATCTGTAATTCAACACAACATTTCCAGAAAGCCTGTTTCCTTCTAATTCTGTCAAGCCCTGCAACTGACTACTCTTACTCCAGAACCACCCCCAGTCTGACCTTAGTCTGGCTTGTCTGTCTTCCCCCGACTCTTTCTTCCTTCATCTCCTCTCACTTCACCGTTACCCAGCTTGTTTCCAAGGAAGGGAAACACAGAGACCGTGGGGAGGACTCACCTGCACCGTCAGTCTTGCCCTGGCACACTGCAAAAACAAAAAGCCTTAAAAAGGTAACTTGTTTTGTTTTATTTTGTTTTGTTTTGTTTAAAAAAAGTTTGTTACAATACCAATAGGAAATGTACTACTAGAAATGTCCTCTGTGGGGCCAGCTGTCTGGGAGACGCAGAGGAGGTGGTGAGCAGGGGGAGGTGAAGCAGCAGAGGCCTGCGCTGTGTCTCAGGTCCCACTCCCCCGCGGGGAGTCGCTGCAGGAGCCCATTTGTGAGTGGAAGAAGAGGAGGCCAGTGTCACCCAGCCCTCCACGTGCAAGTTTGTCTTAGCTTCTGGAGCAGAGAGCAGCTGAGGAGCAGAAGGATGCTACAGAATTCTTAGCCACTTGGTGGCAGCACTGAGGGCTCCACTTTATAGATGAACCAGAATTCAAAAACAAAATCAAGAACAGATTGGAAATTATAGGCAGAAGCTATGGAAATATTTGACGGAAGCAGTACCCTTCAGACAGTTCTGTCCCAAGGAGCCTTACTTCTGTCTGGGTGTTCAATTTGTTCCACATGGGAAAGTGGTACATGTGTGTTTCAACAGCTGGTGCTTTTAGGCTCAAGAGGCTGGTTTCCATGATGAGGTCTCCAGGCCTGTGACGCAGCCCAGTGCCCAACATGACCGGCATTTTCCTGGGAGGATACGACGTGCATAGTGTTACATCTTTGAGCAGATAGGATCCAAGCCTACCGATAATGCAGGAACTCAAGAAATACCTAACTCCAAAGTGTAAAATTGCCTGTTTTCACGTGTTAGGAGAGACCACATCGCTGAATCATTACAAGCTTAAACAGACCCTGGAAGGAACTCTATGCTTTAAATCTGTAAGAACAGTTGGTGTTCCATATATACACATTTCTGCTCACAAGGGAGACTGCAAGTCCATCTTCTTCAAAAAGATGTCGAAATGGTCTGGACCTGGAGTTGCCAGCACTTGTCAAGGTCAAGGTCATGCTGAGTCTTCCACCAAGCATGCGCCATCGGTGTTTCCCAGCCAGGGCAGCCGGGGAGTGGGAGACACCCAGAGCCAGGCCTCACAGTTTTTAAAAACTAGATGAATAAAAGCTGAGGCATAAATTGCCCTGACATTTTAAAACTGCAGTAGTTTCTATTTCACATGCAGTGGAAACTTCTATTACACTGGTAAGGTAGCCTGTTCCAGCATTCTAGGGTAAGCAAGAATTACTCTCTCCCAGGTGGCTGAGGAAACAAAACGTGAATTTGCAAATCGGAATTTCACAGGGCACAGACTCACATGAAGAAACATGTAACTATCTTTCTCTGGTTGCCTCAGAGCCCTCATTTATAAAATGGAGATTTTATTCCTATCTCAGAGATTATCATGAAGATGAAATGAGCTCATACAGGGAAGCACTTCACTTGGTATATACTTGAGTACCGAAGGAAGGTTAGCTATTATGCAAATGTAATATATTTTATGTACTTGCTTTCTCTCTTTGTGTACATATATATACATATTTAAACTCTATCTCAAGCTCCGTTCCACCCAGCAGCAGAAATTGAGTCCTACTCAATTAGAAGAAATCCCACAGTATGAGGTTTCTGTAGTAGATTCTGGACAGAGGCATTAGGAGTCAACACTCTCCTTGGCATCCTGTCTACAGCGTCCCTGTCTTTGATCCTCACATTCCTGCACTCGTTTTTGCATTCCTGACGTAAGAACCTCACTCTGAAGGCTGGGGGCTTGGCATGCCCCCACCGCTACCTGAAGGGTGAGAAAAGGAATGGCAGCTAAAGCACGTCAGCCAGTGTTTCCTGCCACAACAGAAATGTGACTTTTTTCCTCATATTTTACAGTTCCCACAGAATTTGTGCTTATATCATCTATGAGCTGATAACCATTAAATTGACATCTCCAAGCTGGACGACGACTCTGAACTCCAGATTCCTATAGCCAACTGACACGTGAAATTGGAAATAAGCAACTAAAACTGAACGGACCCAAGAGAAGATCTTGATTCCCTGGCCCCCCTCCCCAGTGTTACATCCCCAGTCCTCCTATACCAGCAAATGGCTCCACCCATTCACCCAGTTGCTCAAACCAGAAACCTAGGACTGATGCTCAAGTCCTTTACCCCCACCCGCATCTCATCTATCAGCCGATCCACTTAGTTCTACCTCCAGCCTTCATACCAAGTCTGTCCCCGTGTCTCCATCTCAAACACCACTAGCTTACACCCTAGTCCAAGCCCCCATCCACCCCTGGCGGGGTGCAGAGAAATAGATTCAGACCTGGGCTCCACACTGCCCTCATACCAGCAGTAACTCATTCTCTAAACAGTGGAATGATCTAATATAAATCATGTTACATCCTAGCTCAAAACTCTCCAGCAGCATCCCTTCCCACCTAGAAACCTGCAAGCCCCTCACCTTGGCCCCTGCTTTCTGTCTTACCTTCTCTCCTCCCATCTTTCTCCTGCTCACCACACTCAGCCACACTGGCCTTCTTTCTGCTTTTCAATGCGCCAAGCTCATTTCTTCCTTGGGGCCACCTGGGGCTTATTCCCTTCCTTCCCTCAGTGTGCTGGCCTTCAGGACTCAGCTCAGATGCACCCCAGTGCTGACTACCCAAAAGTAAGGCGGTCTTTTAAGTCATTTTGCATCACCTCACCCTCTGTATCATGACTTAACCATTTCCTGAAGTTAACTTGTTTCTTTTGTTGTTTGTTATCCTATCACGTTAGAAATATGTGGCATTTTACCCAGTACTTTACAGTTCCCACAGAATTCACACACACACACACACACACACACACACACACACACACACACACACACACACACCCTCACATTCAATCTGCCAGCAAATCTGGCCCCTTCTTACCACTCCCCTCCACCATCACCCTAGTCCAAGCCTATCATCTCTTGACTGTGCCACTGTCATAACTTCTAAGTATCTCATTTCCTTTACCCTTCATTCTCTGCAGAGCAGCCAAGAGATCTTTTTAAAATTTAGACCCTGTCACCCTCCCCTTAAAACCCTTCAGTGACTTCCCATCATATTTAAATGGCTCAGCAAAACCCTTACCGTGCCTACAAGGCCTCCCTACGTACTCTGGCCACCAGCCACTCCTCCGACCTCATTTCCTACCATGTCTCCAACTGGAGCACAGAAAGTAGCACCTCTGCCACTGCTGCCTTTGTGACATTGGACAAGTTGCCTAATGTCTCTGGGCCTCAATTTCTTTATCTCTAAGGTGAAGATGATGAGAACATTTTACCAAACTGTTGTAGGATGAAGGGAGTCCTGCAAATGGTCTCCAACACATAGCAAGCTTGTGTACATGTTTTTAGTTTTAAGTAGTTTGATGTCTTGAAATCTTAAATTTGAAGAAACAAATGAGTACAAAAAACGATAAGGAAAAGAGAATATACTTGCATGTTGTTATCAAATTTTAAGGACACATTTTTATGAAGTCTTCATAAAGAAGTTGTGAAATTATGTACACAGTGGATTTTCCCTTTGCCTTTTAATGAAAGACCTGAGAAACAGTCTCGTGAGTTTTAATAGCAGTGTCTTAATTGATGGCTTGCTTAATTTAAAACTAATAATTACCTATTTAAAACTCACTTTTACTTATTTCTTCCTGATGTCAAACACCTTTCTCCAGGGAAACCAGTCTTGGACTCCAGATGGGACAGATGAAACTGCTGACTCTACTGACTTGTGGAAAAGGAGGTGTCAGGGCGCAGCCAAGAGCCCCTGGGAGTGCCCGTGGGCTGGCCGGGCAGGCAGGGAGTCCCGATTGGTGCTCCCGGTGCTCTGTGTCCACAGGGTGGCAAATAATCACCTGGTGTCTGCCTGTTTTGGCAGCTCAGGCTTCCCCAAGACTGATCAGCATCCAGGGTTTTGCTCTAACACATCTGCTCTTCAGGAAAACATAACCTTCTATCCTGGTGGAGGCATTTTTTCCTGGCATGATGTCTTCTCTTTCCAATTCTGATGAGTTGATTTTTTTTGTAAATGGAAGAAAGGTGAGTTTATGATATGATTAATATGAATTTTCACATATCAGGGACAAAAACTAAGCTGATTTTTTTCACTATGATGCTGTTTCTTATTTCTTTAACCTCTCTCTCCTGTCTTTTTCAAGTCATAGTGGTATGAACTTGAACAAGGGTTGTTAGTTCAGGGTCTGGTGCAAAATTATTAAAGCATGGGTGTCTTTGCTTGCTCTTTTCTTTTGGAATCAGTAAGGAACTCTCATTTTTATTTGTGGTATTACAATGGGAGTGAATTCTGACACAGATGTGAAAAACTTTGTCACCCCCCTTTTATTTGGTTATCAGCTCACTTGAGGTCACCAGTGCCATTTTAATTGAAGGCATATATGATGTTGAGGATGATAACAGCAAAGAATGATTTTGTTTGGCCTTCATAAATTCTCTCAGGCTGATCAATTAACCTAGAGGCTGAAACCCCTCTGCCTGCTGGTTCTGGCCTGGAGTGATGTCATGATGAGACAGCATTAAATCAATTGTGGCACTGATCGGGCAGCTGAAGTGGTTGGAGAACATTTACCTGGAGTGTCCTGTCAGGTATAGTGGTGTCTTTATAGTACAGAGTAGTGGCATCAGGCTGTGTCCCTACAATGTAGGGGGGACAAGAGGAAGGTCGTCCTGGCTTGCACGCCATCACTTGTTCCCCCCATTTTGTTCCCACCTTTGGCTGTAATTTCCATAGCCACACAGTTAGGGTGTTAAAGCAAATCTAACTGTAATGCTTTGCTTCTGCAACGCCACTGTACTTGGCCCCCTCCTCTCTGCATGCTGATTCCAAGTGGAGGGATGCTGAGCTCATCTCTGGCTGAGTAAGTCTGAGGACGTGGAAAGGAGATTTGAAAATAGGAGGCAGTTATGAAAAATAATGTAGTTTATTGCTTTTTCTGGGGTGATAAAAAATAAAAAACACTCTTGATGGAATGATGTCCTCTTTTTCTGGGTTCAGTGTTGCTACCCTTCCTGGTAAGTTTCTCTCCCATTCTCCTCTCTGATCTTGCCTGACTGCATCCATCAGAGGAGCTGCCTGGGCCACGGAGCGTGCCGGCTGGGACCCACTGGCGGAAGCGGCCTGGCACAGGGCAGGAGATGCAGAGCAGGGATTCACACTCCCTTCTGCTCCTCCTTCACCTGTCGGCACCTCTGTTTCCCTGGGGGATGAGGACAGGAGTGGCTCCCTCATAACACACTCCCTTATGACTCCCTTAGGGAATCTTCTCTGGCCAACCTTTTTTATGACTTTATGTTATTTTGAGTCAATTTTGGAATCTGTGTACTTGTTTCCCCATCTGGATCCTTTCCACGTGACTCTAAGGAAAAACAATCCAGAATTTAAAATGGTCATTTATACTAAAAAATTCAGAGGTATTGAAATAATGCTCCATTATTTCTCCAAAATTCTGGATCCAAGCGTTAAAAAAGATTTCCTTTATAATTATTTTTTCTTGTGAAGAAAAACATGCCCCCAAGACAATGAATAGAATTGCCATAATGTTGGTATTATCTTCCTAAAATTTCTTCTCTTATTTCACATGTAGGTCATAGAGAAGAATGCTGACCCTGAAGTAAATCTGCTCTTCTACCTGAGGAAAGTCCATATCCTTACGTTCTACTGTAATCCACCTGGATTAGGTGGTTAAAAGTGAACGTGCTGAGATTTCTGAAGAAAGTCACTCTGTGTTTGCTCTAGGTGAATAACCTTATGTTCAGTTTCTACAGTCTAGTTGAAGTTCAGAGAATGCATCTAGATTTGTGCTTTATTTGTTGTGTATGTGTGTGTGTGTTGTTTTGTTTTGTTTTGTTTTTTTGCGTGAGCAAAACCAAAATAATCATCCAGTGAACCATGATTATTCTAGCTTTGGAAACAACTTTATGACTTTGGAACTCCATGGTCACCCTGATGATGGTTTTATATTCAAGCGAGTGAATGTAGAAATATCCAGCCACTTACTCAGAGGTGCATGTCACTGACAACAGCTTCCCACAAGGGCATTTCGTTGCCCTTTTATAAACGTCTTGCAGAGGATAGCTATGCGCTTCCAGCTCTCCACCTCTGATCTGGACCTTTTTTCCCTTCTCATTCCCCCTGGACCTTAGTACTCAAAAAGAAATGTCCTGGGTTTGGATGCAACTATAAAGGAGTAATCCAGGGGAGTGATTGTTGCAGTGGTTACACAGATCTATGAGATAAAATTGCATAGAACCGACTATACCCACATGATATGAGTGCTTGTGTAAGTGCTGAAATCTGAAGAAGCTCTGGAGTCTGGATGCCAGCATGATACCGATGTCCAATTTCCTGGCTTTGGTGTTGTGCTGTGGCTTTGTGGGGGTCGTCATTGGAGGACCCTGGGGAACAGGCATATAGCGCCATCAGCACTATTGCTGCAACTTCTGTGAGACTATAATTGTTTCAAAATAATAAGTTAAAAATAAGTAAACTTATTGAGCACCTACTAAGAGCCAGGCACCGTGGTAAGCTCTGGGGTGCCACTCTGTACAAGACAATCATGCTCTCTCGCTCCCATGTCTTCACTTCCTTCTGCTCCTGTATTTTTGCCCCCCAACAGGCACATCTAAAAACACTACTTCCTTTCTCCCTGCTCTCACTTTGTCAAGCTTATCCAATATCTTATGTGTACCCGATACTTCATGTTCTCTCCAGACTCCTTCTCTCGCTAACCTTTCAGTCTGGTTTCCTACTCCATTATTTTTGCTACTCTAGCCAGAATTGTCCTCTGGTGTCCCTATTTCACTCACTATTCCAAGAATGGGCTTATTGTTGAAACAAAACAACAACAACAACAACAACAACAACAACAACAACAACAACAGGCAAATCCTCCCTCACTGGGCTCATCCTCTCCCATTGACCCCACTACACAGTCTCACTGTTAGCACACTCTGTCTCTTCCCTTTTATTTCACTTCTCAGTTCACTACACATTCTATCATACTTTCTCTAGACATACTAAAATGAAGAAAATTTTCTATGTTAGGAACAAGCTGAAAATTCGTGCACCCCCTGGTAAGCATGGCTAGACGCAGCCCTGAGCAGAATCACTCACAGTCTATTTCCGCATCCCCCCACGGTCCCCCTCTGTGCATTCCTTTCTGGTGCCTAGTGTCATAAATAAGGGCCTGTGAGTAAATAAGACTCACCTAAGACTCCCAGGCCCCAACTTCTGATTACAGAGTCAACAGTTCTGGGCGGAGTCAGGGGCTTCAGTTTTCACTTGTTCCTCAAGTGGGTGAGTCTCACGAACATTTGTGAATACCACAGATTTTCTGCCAGAGTCAGCACCCCATATGCCCACACTACCTCCACTTTTCTCAGGATTCCCATGGTCCCTTCCAAAGCCCTCTACCTAAGTTATATCCATAAGTTTTAATTTTTTTTCCTTAAGGCAGGTCTCCAGTGTTATAAAAGCTTCAGGCTCCCACAAAACTCCAGTTTGCTGCCAAGTTGGGTCCTGGCTCAGGTGTCATTTCCAGAATAGGACACAGTCACATGAAGGGCACAGTGGCATCTCCATCTCCCTTCACCATTCCACTCTTGCCCTGCCCAAGGTCACAGCCTTCCACTGAGGGACCCACCCAGCCCAGTGCCCTGCCCAGACCTGCCGAGGCAATCCCCTATCACCTCTCCCTCCCCAGTCACCTCTCCCTCCCCACAACACCTCCTGGCCTGGTGTTAGGCAGTCTGATCTGCATAACCAGATAATGCACCACAAACAATGAATAGCCCATGGCTGCTTGGGTCAGGGAGAGTGTGTCATTATAGAGCTGCTTAACCTCCGTGAGATCCTGGCTCTAGGTTAAAAACTGGGGAAATGAAATGTCTCAGAGATACCCTGGCCATGTGTCCTTGTTTTCCCGTGCCCTTCACGTACCCATGACCGGAGCGCTAACACTTCTTGCCATTCTCAAAGCAATTTTTCATTCAGTTAGCAAAATTTACCAAGCACCAGGTGTTCAGAAATAAGCTAGAAGATACAGCCTCTGCCTTTGGTCTAGTGAGGGAGACAGCCAGAGGAGAAACACACGGCAAGTGTGATGAGTGCTGTGTTGTCCCCAGAAGTGTGATGAGTTCCGTGTTGTGGGGACACAGGCAGGGCACTTACACAAGGCTTGGGGAGGGAAGGAAGAGGGGAGGGTTATGTAGGAGTTGCCGGGGCAAATGGAAGGCTTGGGGACGAGGGTATTCTTGTCAGCAATACATTGGGGGGATGGGGCAGCTGCAGAGGCAAGAGAAATACAGCTGTTGAGGAACTGAAAGCAGTTTATTCTGATAGATGTGGGGGTGGGGGGAGGGTAAGCAAGAGATGAAGGAGGGGTGAGATGCTTGAGGCAAAGAATCAAGTTTGACCCCACGTCACATTCTTTGCCTGGCTTGCTGAACACAATAACTCGTTGACAAATGACCAGATCCCAGTGGAAACTTCAGGGTCCACTGCACACACTGGCCACCAGCATTCAGTCTCATGGTAACTTCTGGATGTGCTGTAGGACTGCTATATACCTTGGAGGCACTGAGAAAACTCTTAAAGGACTGAAAATAAACTTCTGATACATTATCATTTGTATTTGACCAAATTAGGATTGCCAGCTTTAGCATATAAAAATACAGTTCACCCAGTTAAATTTGAATTTGAATGCATGGGGCATACTTACTTTATCTGAAATTCAGATTTAACTGGGCACCCTATGTTTTACCTGGCAACCCTATCTAAAGATGAGCTTTAGAATGATTCCACAGAATATGGAAGGAACTGAGCCAGGCACTTCTGGAGGGGTGAAGGAAGGAGGCATTAAACTAGTTGTTTGGTGACCAGAGGGCAAAACAGCTGGTTGGATCAACTTTTCACTTTTCACTCAAGGCAACATTTAAATGTGCATCACAGAGATGTTTTAGGGTCTGACAAAGTGAAAAGCAAAAATTCCCCTCCATCTTTGAGCCAGACCGCTCCTGGATTCCTTTGCTTGGAAATGTCAGGACACCAAAGGCAGAGAGAAAGTATTTCTTTGCCTCTTTTGTTCTGCTCAGTGGGGCCCTCTCTGAGGTATCACCCACGTGACTACCTGAAGGTAGAAAGCTTGACCTGCCTGAGCAGGCAGAGCTGGCTCAGGCTGGGGACTGAAAAACAAAGGAAGTGGGTGTGCAGCCTCTCTGGACCTCTGCAGGGAATCTCAGCTCTTTCCTCCAGGGGTGTACTGGTCCAGTATTACCTCTTCAAGAGCAGCAGTTTCCAAAATAAAATTAATCTTTACCTCCGCCCAAGCTGAATATAACCTCCACCCATGAAATCCTTTTTAAACCTCACCCAGAAAAGACCTAAGCAAATCCCAGCAAGTTTTTATAGAACCTAAAGCAGGGGATTTACGTGTATCGTTTGTTCTTTCTTTGCGAAAATATTATTAATTTTTTACGGTTCTTATAGGGAAAAGGTACACAGTGGTTGCTGACGTTACTGGGTCAAGAGCCAAGGTTATTCAATTAATGCTCTCTAATCCCGTAAGAAAGTAAAGGCATCATGTTGCTGAACCAGGAAAAGTGGAACTTCCCAGGGCAGGGGGTGGGGGCGGATCTCTAAGTTGGCACGTACATCACCTCCACAACAATAACGCGAGTCAAGGACCCGTTGGATTCAGCAGGCTTTTCCATACTCCTTTGGATATAAGCTCTGATCTAACTGACACAAGGCTCTGTGGTCGCATGCGTCCCACTCAGTGTGAGTATCTATATGACTCACTGCAGAAATTTTAGTCTTTGATTACACGTGCCAGCCTAGCCCCACCTGAAATGCTAGCTTACTATCTTTCTAAAATCCAGAAAATTTTGCATTCAGAAATGCATCTAGCTGGGGTTTTCAGAGAAGGCAGTGTGGTCTGTAGGGATTTATTCTCACCTCTCATCAGTTAGTTCATTTATATGCAAAAAGTAGAACAACTCCCTAAGCAAGAAACCCTGGTAGGAGACTCAAGAAAACAAGTTGCTTGTTATCAGTATCCATGGAAAGCAAAGCAGCCTGGGCCCCTCTTTTCCTTGACTCCCTTCCTTCCAGTCCGCCTCACAGGCACCAAGTACGGCTGTGGGGGAGGAGGCTGTGGCGCCTGCACCGTCATGGTGTCGAGGTACGACCCCAAGACCAAGAAGATCCAGTATCCTTTGTGTTGACGGGGCCCTGCTCTGGGCACTTCTGGGAAGGATGTGGAGCCCCCACTTTTCCTGTCCATATATATGTCCCCTTCTCTCTCCGAGTGTCCACCGCTTGCAGGCCTGCTCTCTTGCAATTTCCTAAGCTCCAGATCTTTCCCATGGACTTTCTTCCCATCAGAATATATGTGTCCTGCGTGCCAGTCTCTCAGGGCCATGCTCTCTATTGCTGTGCAACTACTTCCTTTGCTTCTGAGCAGATTTCAGAGTGGAGGGTCAGGCAAGAATGCCTTAAACACAAAGAAGTGATGCACTGTCCTGGTAGAAGATCTGGGTCAACATACACTGGAAGAGTTATTCCCCTGTAAGAGCTGAGTGAGACCTCAAGTCACACTGCACGACTGAGCCAGCATCACCTTGATCTAAAATGTAAATTTGCTCACAGTTGAATGTGGTGGGGAAGGAGTTGTCTAGCATGATTCCCAAGTCTTTGTCTTAGGTCACTGGGTGGTGCTGTTCAGTTAGGAAGAGGAGGAGCAGAGGCGAAAGTGGTGAGTGTAGCTTTGGATACACTGCATTGCAGTAGTGATGGCAGGTGCAGATGGCAGGAGTGACTGGAGGGCCAGGAAGTTGTGGAAGGCTCTTGGAAAAACTTGACTAAGAAGGGAAGAAAGATAATCCAGTAGCTGGAGAAAGACATCGGTTTGGGGATTTCTTTTTTAAGCACAGCAAACACTTACATTAATTGCTAAATGCAAGGGAATTTAGAGAAATGAGACCCTAGAAAGGGAGAGGTTAGGGGGGCAGTTGATAACGGAGCAAGTCCACAAGGAGCCAAGAACACATGGGATCCAGAACGCAGCGAAGGGGCTGGACGTGGAATGCAGGTGAGGCTGACTGCAGCCCCAGGTGAGTAGTTGCTGACTGGGCAGTGAAGGGGCTCGTGCCTCTGTTTCCTGCATGAGGCATAAGGGTGAGACTGAGCAGAGCAGTGAACACGGAGAGTTGAGAGAAGAGGGAGAGGGAGAAAAGATTAAGGTGAAGTAAACTTAGTAAGGAGGGATTAGAGGACACAAGAAATAAAATGTATCTGTTGTGCAATGGACCTAGGGTCCACTCTTGCTCTGTATGCTAAGTGCTCTTCCAAGGTCCCTCACTAGTCAGATGGGGGGTTTCCAAACGCATTTGATGATTCAAAGGGCTGGTGGAGCAAGAGAAGCACTCTATCTTTTCTTCAGAAGAATAGCATTCATATTCCCATCCTGGGTGAGAGAGTAAAGGAAGAAGTCCCTGGGTGAGGACAATTTCCATACCTGGAAAGAGAATAGGACTTAGCCTGGGTGGGAATAAAGAGACTACATTGGACTAACAAAGTCTGGATCCCATTCCCAACCCGTGAGATGAGAATCGGGTGCTAACCATGTTGGCCGTGTCATTAATACAGACGTGAGTGTGGGAGAGATGGTCAAGACAAGGGCATAAGCCCAAGCTATCCAAGCTTGGCCATACATTGGAATCACCTGAGGAGGTTTAAAAGTGATGGAGTGATCCTATCCCAGAGATTCTGATTTAACTGGGTTAGCATGGAACCAGTTAAACCAGTATTTGTATTTTTAAAAGCTTCGCACAGTTGAAGATTACCGGGGTAAATTACTCCAGGATGGTCTACATAACTCAATATATCATTTTATGATGAGTAGAAGGCTTCCTTTCCTTGGAATGAGGGGGGCGAAAATGGAGACTGAGAGTCTCTTGGAGGTCCTGCACAAAACTCATTGTTCTTTTTTTTTTTAATTTCTCTCTACCATTCTATTCCAGCCTTATGTAAGTCCTTCCTTGGACACTTCCAAAAAGTTATAGTTCTATATCTAGTGTTCTCTGTATTCTCAGGGATATACAAACTCATGACTCTCTCTCTCTGAAATTACTCCCTGAATTCTGTTACCCACTCCCTGCGATTCCAATGTGTTCTCTTTACAAAATTCCATCACAGCCATTTTCCAGTTACAGCATGCCTGGTTCCTATCTGCTTGCTGTATGGGGCTGCTGTCACCACAGTGGAAGGAGTGGGAAGCATCAGAACCAGGATTCACCCCGTGCAGGTAGGAGGGCAGTGTGGTTTGGACCAGATGTTGGTTTCAGGCACCCCGCGTAGTCTAATGTACTCCAATTAGGTCACCAACTTTGAAATCCTTTGTGCCTTTAAATTCTCATTTTGTGAGATTCAGTGCTTCAGAGCTAGAGATCCTTTCAGAGATTGGTGTATAAACCAAGATTCCTTCATTCATTTTAATATATCTTAACTTCTCAGCCCCATGCTGCCCTAAACTAAAACAAAGACAGTTTAGTCTGTCAAGAGAAGAAAACGAGATAGGAAACTAGAAGTTTATAATCGATACTAGCTGTCTACCATATTTCAGAATTACTGAACTATGAATAAGAGGTTCATTATGTATGAAATACTCCCCAAGCACTCCCCAAATAGCTCATGAGTAACTGAACACCACACTATGAGAAAACACAACTAAAATGACAAAGCATTTACTAAAGTTTAGAGGACTTTTTAAAATATCTTATTTATTTATTATTGTATTATTTAATTATTTTATTTTGTTGAGGGGTAGGTAATTAGGTTTATTTACTTTTAGAGGAGGTACTGGGGAATGAACCCAGGACCCTGTGCATGCCAAGCATGTGCTCAACCACTCGAGCTATACCCTCCCTCACTAGAGAACTTTTACTGCAGTTGCAGTGTTATTTTTATATACTAGAATAAGAGTTTCTTCAGAGGTTTTGTTTTAAAAGCAGGGCATCAAAAGAAAATTATGGATAGCCATAATCTCTTGCAATTCCTTCTCTTGGAAGATTGTGTTTGGAACACGGAAGCAAAGATCTTCCTCTGACAATGTGTTGCATTGATGGGCACTTATTGACTTTTTGACATTAAGATCTTACCCACTCTTGGCTTATCACCTTAACAGTATGGAAGCTACCTAACGCTTCTATCAGATTTATTTATTATTATTTATCAGATTTCTTTCTCTCAAATATTAATAGTACCTGATAGTTCAGTAGTGCCCTGGAGCAGGCTCGTACTGGTCAGGAGAGCCAATTGTTAAGTTTTCAGGGATTTTTGTGAGCCAGTCTTTTAAGCACAGCCATTACTAAAAATTAAACTATACAAGCTTAAAAGTAAGTAAACAATATTAAAAACGATGCTAATAAATAGCAATATTTATCATCTCCCAATTATTTTACTGCATTTCACTATTCCCTGTGCTCTTGAGGCCATTTATGTCTGTTGTAGCTACACTGTGGAGATGCCATAGAAAGGTATCACCCTGCACCTGTCTTCCAGACCCACATTCAGTGATATCACATTGGAAGCTTGATATCAGCTTTGATGGAAGTCTTTATACTACTGAAATTGGTTGAAGCTGCAGATCAGGACTCTCCTCCCAGAGATCCAGTTGTTAATCAGTTACCAGCACATTTGCAGCCAGGTCTATATGACACATCTGAGACAACTTGTCTTCTGGCAATAAATCCAACACAAGCCTCCCAAATTTTCCTCTAGCCTTAGAACAATGTCTGTCCCTGCAGCTGAGCCACAGATGACGTATTTGGCTTTCCTCTTAGAGGTCATGCTGTTTGAGGTTTATTTTAAAACATTTGGGTCATACTCAAGCCAGTGATTTGAGCATCCTGTGAAAGACACGGGGGACAAATACACAGAGGGGGACCCACAGAGTCATGTTTCCATCTGTATCTTCATGGATGGAGTCTTTGTATGGAGTGGACAAAGTACATTGTCATTTGTCATTCTGTTTTTCACTATCTTTTTTAATTGTTTTGTTATTGTATTTAAATACAAAAAGTTGAACTGCATAAATTAAATGTATAAACGACACAATACTACTGTATCACACTTAACAATTTTCAGATCATTTATCTAGATTTTGTCATTTAATCTATCAAAAATTCTATAACATAGATGATGAAGGAGATGAAATTTACTTCCCAGAAACTGTTAAATGATGCGTATATACTCATACTTATTCTCACGACCATCTTGTACAATAGATGCCATTATTATCCTAGTTTTATTTTATTTTATTTATTTCATTATTTTATTTTTTAATGTATTTATTGATGTATACTCAGCTTACAATGATGTGTCAACTTCTGGTGTACAGCACAATACTTCAGTCATATAGGAACATACATATATTTGTTTTCATATTCTTTTTAACCATAAGTTACTACAATATCCTAATTTTGAAGAGGAAGAAAAGTCAAATAAATAACCTAAGGTCACACAATTAATGAGCTACTGTAAGGACGAAAACTCCCATGAGCATGGCCCCAAAGCATTTTTCTTGTTCCTTAAACTACACTTCCTATTTCACAGATAAAGAAACCAGAGTCTAGAGAGTAAAGTAACTTAATTAATACTTGCCAATAGGCTTTTCTTGAGAGGAGGGAAGAAAGCATATGATTTCAAGAAATAGAAATATTGTTCTTCCAGAGTGATATCTTTTGCCCTGCAGCTATCCCTGGAAAGCTAAATACATACGCTTCACTCCTTTCTAGTGTCCAAGGTAGGGAAACAAGAGGTTTAAAGTATAAACAACATACCAATTTTTCCCAGGAAAGACTCGCCAAGTGTCACGGCACGCAGTGCGGCTTCTGCAGCCCAGGGATGGTGATGTCCATCTACACGCTGCTGAGGAACCACCCGGAGCCGACCCCCGCGCAGATAACCGAAGCCCTTGGAGGTGAGGCTTCTGGGCCTTCATCAGGGACTGAGGGTGGAAAGTGCCCAAGCAATGAGGGAGGAGGCCCCGGCCCACGGAGAGAAGCTGTGGCACAGCTCTGGGGTTCCAGGGACCTGGGCAACGTGTAGGCCTCTTTAGCACCTGCCTGGACCCAAGTCCTTTCCAGGAAGTGCTACCTGCATTTTGTCAGCATTGATGCCAAGAATTGGGGTAGTAGTGGTTTCATTACAAGCCTTCTCCCTTAATGGACCCAGCTGTCACTCTGCGAAGGCATTCAAATAGGCTGTCTCTTAACACTTTTAATACAATATTTTCCAAATGTGGAAATTTGGGTAATCTAGAAGAATGAGATTCTGTTGTTTGTTTTTAAATTAATCTGTTAGAATCATTCATAAACTATTTACTAAAAATTAATTTTACATAGAGTATGGATTTCAGATACTTTACATTTTTATGTTCTGGTTGAGTTCATTATGAGATCAAGGAGCTCTTAGACTGCAATTAGTTGTCACAAATAAGCTTGGTGAGCAGTTCAATCCCCTATGACAAAATAGCTATCAAATTTAAATGAACAAATACAATTTACTACAAAAAAAAAAAAGAGCATGTTAACAAATGTAGTTTTCTGTGACAAACATACCTAGTTCAAGGTAATTGGTTACTAGTTCTTAGAAGAAAGCTGTGAAAGCAAACCTCTAAACATTAAAAGAAATTCTTTGTTCTTTTCAATAAACAGACCCACACAGAAATTCAGTTTTATGATGAAGAGATACAGACTAAAACAAAGTAAAAATTCAACTTAAATTTTACGGTAACTGGAATATAAGTATACTCTAATATTTTCCCTTATCTCTCAGCAACATCTATACGCAACATTTTCTAGTTTCTCATTAAGTACTACTCAAACTTTGGCCTATGATTTCAATTATAGTTTTAATTAAACCTGAATGGATTTGAACAATAGATAATTTTTGTTTAATAAAGTAATCCACATTAATGAGATATTTAGAGCTTTGAAAAGCAAAGATGTTGTGATTTGCCTTACTTTTTGTTTCTTTGAATATGCACAGTCTTATAGAGATGGATTATTTCCTTCTAGATTCTGTGCCTGTAATTCACACAACCACCACCAGGAGATGGCATTGTAAAGTTTGGCTAAAATAGATAGATAACCTTATTCTAGGTGTGGATAATTTGGAAAGTATATTTTGGTTCACAATGATCTCTCTCTAGGATTATCAGTGCTAGCCACACATATAACCTTTATGCTCATGTTTTAAGAAAACAATAATATAAAATAAAATTGCAAAGGAATGAAATTAGGTATGACACATGCCTTCTAAAATGATCAACTGATATAAATCATCACTTCATTTAATCTTGTTTTTCCCTTTCAGACTAAGGATAGAAAATTTTTTTATTTTCCATGTTTTTTTCTCTTAGAATCAGAAGAATTTCTACAGTGGGTGCTATTAGTTTCCCTTGGTGGGCGGTTACTAGGGCTTCTAGACTTAGCACTTGTTATGTGGCCAAGAACAAAACCGAAAAACTCTGACATTCACTCCCTCTAGTCTTTAATGTTTTCTTATAGTTAATCAAAGAGAAGGTGTCCATTGCCTCTTAAATACTTCGGTTTCACGGCATGTAGTTATGTTCTAGATATTTTAGCTCCTTTTCTCTACTCCAAAGAGAGATTTTTAATTCACACACTTCTATATTCTTTCTTCTTAGCAAATGAAAAGATAAAATACGGAGTCTTAATGCATTCTTGTGTGTGTAGGTTCTTCCTAAACAATTTTTATTCTAATAAAAAAAAAAGCAGTATATCTATTAACCAATTTTTCCACATGACTCCCTGGCACTAAGTTTCCATACAACATTTTACTTTAAGCTGTTTAAACCTGCTCAGTTCCACACATATACATTGCTTCTGAAATTGTTAAACTATATTTGAACATAATCATTTTAGATTTATTTTAAGCATAAAATAATGCATTCCTATTATGAAAAATGAAAAAAATTAAAAGTCAAGGAAAAACTCATTCATATTTCTGCCACCAGCAGACAATCACAGTCAGATACTTCTATTTTCTTTTAGTCTTTTCTGTGCAGTTTTTGTTTTCTTATTTTAAATACTTGTGACTACTGTAAATACAATTTTATATTATACATACAATTTTAACTGTATAAGAATTTTCCCATGTTATTAAAGCTTTTCATAAATATCGTGTATACTGGCTTCAAAATTTGAATATACTTTTTAAAAAGACAGTGGTTTCTTCACCTTTTCCACCATATTTTGAAATGTTGACAAATTAAAACAATACCAGGTACTCACTGAATACCTACTATGCTGTACTGGGAGGAGTCAAGAACATCTAAGACAATCCTTGCCTTCTCCATGAGCTTAAGGTCCAATGAGGGAGATACGGCACGTATGTAAATGACCCTACTCCAACACAGTCAGTGATGGGCCTGCAGAAGGATCCAGACAAAGAGTGGTACAGCTCTGGCTGGGGTCAGAGCAGACCTTATGGAGAAGAGGGTCTGGGCCCCTGACAAATGGACACAATTCTGACATTTGAGGTGAGAGAGGCTACATGAGAAAAGCTTAACGAAAGACCACGTAGGAGATGTTATGGGGAGTGGCAAGTTACAGGGGTTAGGGCAGGGGCTGGAAATAAGGCAGGAAGAGTTGACTGGGAAACACTTCAGAGATCTTTGTGATATTTCAGGAAGAAAATGTAATCACAAGATCTATTTTTGTAGTATATCTCTGTTCCAAAGAACCACTGTGCTAGTTTGGGAAACAAAAAAGAATCTAATTACTATTATAGCTAGTCCACTGAAAGCAAGAAGCACAAATATGCAGTATATTTCTGTATCATTCCTTAAAAATTGACCTCTTCTTATTCAGGTAATTTGTGCCGCTGTACTGGATACCGACCAATTGTAGAAAGTGGAAAAACTTTCTGTGTGGTAAGTTATAATAAAAAATATTTTTCAATTGATTTAACATGTTGATAAACTTTTGCATAAAATCACCTATTGCATTCAATTCTCTCTAAAACAACCCCATGTTGACCTTTCTAACCACTGAAAGTTGTTAAATGCTGCTGTTGATATTTTTTTAAAATAAACCTTTAGCATCTATCTTGTTTATAGCCCTAAATTAGGCACCACCTTAAGAAATAAAGTATATGGTCCATGACTTCAAGAAATGCAAAGTCTGTTGAAGAAAATGAAATATAGACTAAGAAATAACAAATGTGTAATTGAAAAGTAAAATATTAAAAGCTCAATATATCCTCTCTACCATGTAAATAAGTTTTAGAGGAACAGGTGTTAAAGAGAATTAGTGAGTGGGAAAGGAAAACACAGAGGAGACTTTTTGGAGAAGAGGGGTTTTGAGCTAGATCTTAAAGGAAGTGATAGAAATAGATGAGTGAAGAGAGGCCAATAGAAAATTCCAAGTAAGAAAATGTATGGAAGTAGGAAAAAGAAAGATGTCCAAGGTTCAACTAAGAAATTGATGTAGCTGAAGCATTAGGGAGTAAAAAGATATTATTTAGGGCTAAAGAATTTAGATTTACAGTTGATAACTAATAGATAGTCACTGTCTGTTCTTAAACTAGGGGTCACATTAGAACAGTAGTTCAAAAGGAAAATTCTTGGCATCTGCCTATAAGAAAGATAAGCCTGGAAAGACATGGTGGAGATGAGGGCTTGGACTTGTGCAGTATCCCATGTGTGAGGGAATAAGGACCTAGACCAGTGTGGCAGATGTAGGCCCGGAAATACAACTTTCAGGAAGGAGATTGCCTCTAGCCAATAAAGAATGCAGTGAGAAAGAAATCCAAATCACCTTCAAAGCTGAGAGATCAAGGAATCACAAAGGAGGAAGGAAGCTGGAAAAGAATGATTTAATGTATGGTTGGGGGGTAGTCTTGAGACAGATTAAGTTTCCAGTAAGTTAAATATCAGTAGGAGACATACTCATAACAAGGTTTCAGTTAGGGGGTTTTTCATCATCCAGTTTTTATGGTAAAAATTAATTTTATCAAATTTTGGTTGACCAAAAACAATTCAAAATGTACAAGTTAATTCCAAATACTAAATAGTCTTTGTGAAAAAGTCAGCTTTTAGGTCAGGAATGAAGAATTTCAAAAGGCTTTAAAACTACAGGCTAGTTTGTTTTAAATCCTGGGTAAAATAATATTTATGTTGCACCGTATGCATGACCAATGTTCCACCATTTTGACCCACAAAAACAGCAATTTCATATGACTCAACCTATTACTATTTTCCTGAAGACAAAATCTAAACAGATATTTTTGTCTCATTCACTTTGGGTCCCCACATTCAGCCACGTGTATTTAGTCCCTTTACAGTACATAGCGTTGTCACAAAATCCAAGTCCCTTCTTAACTCTGTGGACAGTTACCTTACAAGTGAAATATCAGCCCCCACCCTACAGCACTTTCTGTGTGCCAGACACTGTGTGTACCTGTCACAGTTAAATCTGACAAACCTGGTTGCGATGGGTTTTATTTTGCTAATGTAACAAACTCAACCCAGCTAATGTGTGTTAAAGCAGGAACTAGAACCCAGGTCTCCTTGACTCCATGTATAAAGTCAAACCATAGGTCTCCAACCCGCTACAGACCCTTAGATTGTGTCTGCACATGAAAGGACAAATAAGAATGGAATTAGTCTGAGAGTTGCAGGAAATGACCAATGAATTCAGGCCAAAAACACTACTTTGGTTCTGCAAAAAATGTCCTGAAAATTAAGGTAAAATATTTTAGGACTTGAATCATTCAAATGCTCCAATAACATCCAAATAAACTCAGGTTTTCAGTCTACTTATATTTGTATACAGGAAGTCTGAAAGGCAGTTTGTCTTGCCAGGACTTCATTAAAGACATGCATGTATCTTCCTTATGATGAAGAAACATCTTTTTGGCTTTTTAATTACCACCTTATAACTACACTCCATTTACCTCACTTCTAGTAGGAAGCCTTAGCTGGCTGACCCACCCTCCTCCAACCTCCTTCTTCTTCCTCTGAGACTTAAGTGACACCACTTACAAGACCTTATCGGGAGCATGGTTGCACACTTCCTGCATTTTCTCCAATTGGTCAGTGATGGAAGAGCGTGTTCTCTGTCCCACTTCATTACAGAGTCCTTGAGGGCACAGATGCACTCTATTACTTCTTCCATAGCTCCTCTGGGGCCTGGGCACTGCCGGGCCCTCGGGTTGGTGTTTAAAGAATTGATCAAAGAATTTGTTATAAACTGCATTACTTCCTAAGGAATCAACTGTTTGTCAAATGAAAGGATCAGGAAAATGTTGCATGGATCAAGATGAGAAGTTTTTTGTGGACAGACAGGAAAAAGTAAGTATCTGATATTCTACTTCGGTTGGGATTGACTGAAAAATACCCACATAAATCCAAATTTATTCAAGGTTTCTATTCAGTGAGTGAAGTATAGAGTAAGTAAATTCAGGGCATAGACAGCTTTAAGAAGCTCCAAAAATTAGCAAGCCCGAGGCCAGTCAGCACAGAAGGCTGTTTTTCTTCCAAAGCATTACAACTCTCTGTGCCTTAGTCTGGGTTTACCCCGCTCCCATCACCCACAAGCACTGCAAGGCAAAAAAGCAGTCGCTCCGCTTCATGCTCATGGCAAGTAATTATCTGCAAACAATACCCAAGACCCAGCACAGATGCTTAAAATCCAATTCCTGACAAAAGAGGAAGCCCAGAGCCCAGCAAATCTGGCAGAGGGACCATCAGCCTCCTCTGAGGGTGGGAAGAATTCTGCCAGGGATCCCCTGAGGCTCTGACACCGCCATTCTGCATGCAGAATGTCATAGGTGCTCTGACTCTGAAGTCTCACACTTGGGGATTCCTGTACATCTCTCTGTATCTCTGAAGTTCCATTTGTACTTTGTTTCGTTTTGTTGAGATGTGTACCAAGCTGTACAATGAAGATGAATTCCAGCCCTTGGATCCATCCCAGGAACCTATATTCCCTTCTGAACTCATAGTAAGACATTTCACTTTTGTTGTCTTATCGCATGCTGCAGTATAAGTCTTTTGTATTACACTATGGGACTACTGAGTGTTAGATACTGAAAGTTGGAAGCACATCCAACACGATAACCCATTTTTAGAAACATGTTCAGCTCCGCTGTAATATGAAACAGACAGCTTAGGAGAGTGGCGCTGCCGAGACCTCAGAGGTGCTTTGGTTTACCCCCTGCACTAAAAACCCCGAGCTCACAGAGTATGTGTGACTTAATCAAGGTCACACAGCTACACTTGGGATATGTTACAGGCATTTTGTAAAACTGGTAAGGTAAAATCAGACGATACTTATTATAATGGAATTTTATCATTCCTACTATTAACCTCTGTGATCTCAACTCTGAGAAGAAAGAGAGACTAATATAAATACTGTGGCATGCCCATCATTCTGTTCCATGACTGGGCCCTGGAGAGAGAGCATGGGATGAGGGCTATGATTTAACCGGCTTCTCAGAAGGTCTCAGTCCCCACAAACCCCGAAGCATGAGAAACTGGACACATCTAGTATTTAAAGATTACATAGAGATATAGAAATGTAGATAGATATAAATATGTAGAGATACACATATTTATATGATTATTTGCAAAGTTGTAAAAATGTCTGTTTACACTCTACCTGGTGAACGATTTAAGGGTGGTTTTTTTTTTTTTTTTGAGGATAATTTTCCTATAAGCAATTTCTGTCCCACCAAAGCAGCTAATCCCCAAAGGTGAGGCCCCTCTGAGTCACTGTTAGGGCGGACGTAGATCAAGAAGCCCATGCCTTTAATCCCAGGCTGACACCTTCACTGTACCGTGCTGCCTCCTCTTAGCACAACCACTTTCCAAATAGAGAGTTTGCTCTACTCTATATGCAACTGTTGATGGATAGACACCTTTATGATGCTTATTCAGTGGTGCCCATATGGTTCTTACCAATCTAGGAGTTTTAAACAAGGCCACCCTTTCCTGATCCCTCAAAGTTAGTTCACCTTAGAAAGCTAAAATGACTATCAGGCCACTTGGCCACCCAGAGCAGTGGACATATTCATGGCATGTAGTTCAACAGCCTTACGTGATATCCTGTTGGCTTTGCTTCCCTGTAGAGAATGGCAGAAGATCCAAACAAAAGAAGGCTAATGTTCCAAGGGGAGAGGACCACCTGGATCACCCCTGTAACCTTGAACGACCTTGTGGAGCTGAAAACCAGTTTCCCCAAAGCCCCCATTGTCATGGGAAACACTGAAGTGGGTAGGTGCTTTTTAAGCATGTTCTTTAGATTAGGTAGCCCAAACATCCTTGTTTCTTTTTAAACTTTTCATAAATGCAGTTCACTTTCATTAGTGGATACCTCTGATCCTTCAGAATGTTTTGTTGTATTCTTCTGCAAATGATTCATTTGTCTCATAATTTTCACTCTGGATTATCAGCAAGCAACATATATTAGCACTCATTGTCTTTCTTTTATAGTTGCTTTAAATGCTTTTCTTCTTAAGGACCCAGAATTAAATTCAGAGATGAATTCCATCCAGTTTTTATATCTCCACTTGGGCTTCCAGAACTCTATTTTGTGGACAGCACAGATGATGGTATGCACCTTTTTTTTAAAAAAAAAAAATAAGATGTAACCATTAGCTGTTGGTGGGCTATTAATAATCAATTATATGCACTGGGCTAATCTGAGAACTTCATAGAATATCTGACTTCACTTACTTATTCAAAAATATTTATTGAGCACCTATTCTGTATCCTCTATGAACTTTTCCAAGCTGACCCACTCAGCTGTGTCTCTGTGTACTACAATGTCATAGGAGCCATAATGATGGGAAGATGCCACATAGCTCAGCCCAGTATGGAGAGATTACTGAATAAAAAGACTAAAGACATTGGCTGGCCAGTTTGAAAGCTTCTTGCCTGATACCACTTCCTGATTCACAAATTTGCTAGAGGCTCATCCTTCACACATACACACTCACCAAAAAGAAAAATGATTTGGACCACAAGATGTGAAATTTAACCATGAATAGCTTTATTCATTTTTACACTCTTCACAATTTACCAAGTGCTTTTACATCTCTTGTTTCTTTTGATTCTCACAACATCCCTGGGAGGTGGACATAGCAGATAGCCTTGGAACCTCCATTCTCCTAAAGAAGATACAGAATCAAAGGGCTTAAGTAACTTCCCAACTTCACGCAGCTAACACATGGTCAAGTCAGGACTAGATCCTAAGCCTTCTTACTCCTGGTCAAATGTTTCTTCCTCAAAAAGCACCAAATAAGGCTGTCTGAGAAACATATCCCACTGTCCACTAACCAAACTCAACATGTAAATGGATAACAGCTTATAGAAGCTAAAAATCCCACATATGAGTGAATCTCCAAGAAGTAAATAGAAATCAAATGGAAAGTTGTCTGCTTTCCCCTCCGACCTGTCAATCTTAGTCTGCTCATTCTTTTTTTTTTTTTTAACCTGTTGGAAAGTCCATACCAATGTACTCACAGGGTGAGATGGAGCAAAAGGAGTCCAGGTAGAGGGCTGACAGGTGTAGAAGTACTTGGTGGCGGGGGTGGAGGTGGAGGGACTAGGGGCGTAGAGCCTGTAGACCTGTATCAGTGTGTCTCCACCTTTTCATTATGGCCTCTCTAAGGAGCAAAAGACATTTTTTCTCTAGCCATCCCTCTTTGAAATTTTAACACCACAGATAGACCATATATATCTGTATATATCAGGGCTTTATACATAAAAAGAGTAAGACTTTTCCACCCCCTTGGAGGCAGTATCACCCCCACTGAGGATGCATGAACTAGATGACATCACTACTCAAAGCACTCCCCGTAAGCATACCTACAAATACAAGTGACCCAAGGTGCAGACAGGTGTCTGTTCTGGTTATTCTCACAAGGGAACACTAGGAAGAGATGGCTGTGTGACACGGGCAAAAGGGCAGTGCAGATTTGCAGGTCAGTTCCTACTGAGGCTAAATGATCTTTTGAAAGTCTTACAGGATCTTGGCTGAAATTTTCATATTTGATCAATTTATTCAGGAAAGCACAAAACTGGAAATAAACAAAGTAATGAATTCTAGATCTCTGTGGTTGATATATCCTAAAATGTAAGGCATATGTGACTGTATACATGACTGAGAAAAAATCTTTGGTATTTAATATTTGAGAATAAAGCCAATTGCCAGAAATATCTTTACTTGTGGTTTCTGTCTTTCTAAGTTACTGTGAAAAGAAAATATATATTTGAAAGATTATTTCCATGCAGCCCATGTATCTTTTTACCATTAACAACTTGTTAATAACAACTACTTGTTTCACCTTAAGTTTCCATTCACTACCCTACTTTCAGGGGTGACAATAGGTGCGGGATACAGCCTGGCCCAGTTGAATGATGCCTTACATTTCATTGTTTCTGAGCAACCAAAGGAGAAGACAAAGACCTACCGTGCTCTCTTGAAGCACCTGAGGACACTGGCTGGAGCCCAGATTAGGAATATGGCGGTATGTTCTCTAGTGTTACTTGAAATAAACCACAGCTGTACACAGGCATGCAGTTCTGTTCAGACTAGAAAACATTACCCTGAAGAGGAATCTCAAGTTAATGTCAAACAAGCCTCTACAATATGCGTGTCAGTACATACGTATGTGCCCAAAGTGAGAGGTATCACATTGTGTGTATGTGTGTGTCCAAAGTGAGAAGTGGCATATTGTCTCACAAGATTAAGGTATTGGAGTCTGAGTATGCCAGCCTGTCATCTATGAGTGGAATGATCCTGGAGAAGCCACGACCTCTGTAAGCCACTGTTTCTTCATTTCTAAATTAAGGTTCCACCACATGGACTGTCCCTAAGATCATGTCCAGCTGTAGTAGTCCATGAAATATGTCTTATCCAAGGCATAATAAACAAGAGCCTACTTTTCCAAAATACTCTTTTCTGGCTAGTTCTCCTTTTAGACCTTTGCACTGAGGTCAGTTTCCAAACATATGTATCTTGGATGTCCCCCTGTTTTCTAGCTTTTTGAGGTTTCTTTATTATTTAAGATTTAAGAATAGTAGGTTGGAAACTATGGTTACCAAAGGGGAAAAGGCAAGAAAGGATAAATTAGGAGTTGTGGAGTAACAGAACACATTACTATATATAAAATAGATAAACAACAAGGACCTACTGCATAGCACAGGGAACTATATTCAATTTCTTGTAAAATAACATATAATGGTAAAGAATCTGAAAAGAAAACAATATATATGTATGTATATGTATAACTGAATCACTTCACTGTACACCTGAAACTAACATTGTAAATCAACTATGCTTCAGTAAGAAAAAATTTTTAAAAGAAGAATAATAAGTAGGAACTCCTACCTGTTCCCCACATGACGGGCGGTTCGGCAGGATTTGGTGGGGGCAGTTCTCCCAATTATCTCTGGCCCTGTTTCTGTCGATTCTCAGAATCCACTGTATGTTTTCACCTTCTGCATCTTCCGTCCCTTTTTCTGCACCACATTGTTCCTCTTGGCATCACCTTGCCCCCTTAACTCCCCTCAAAGGTCCTCCTTCAAGGCTACGTCGTCGAAGCAGCTTTATTGACGGTTTGGGTTGGTGAGAACTCTGTTGCACAGACGCACAGCACGCATTTTGCGTGTGAGTGCCCCGTATCCCAGCTCTTAGCGTCTGCTCAGGCTCCAGTCTTCACTCTCCCTCATGTTGTTGGCCACTCACGCTAGGGTCAGTTCTCAAAGAAATTTTCCTTCTCACTGCATATGGAAAAACAGTATTTTATCAAGCAGTAAGTTTGAACTGGGGTTAGGGGGTGGGGATCTTGCACAGTGGTTTGTCTGACTATATTTAACTGCCTCGGAAGTCTACCAGGTCTTTCTATGAAACAAAGAAGAGAATTTTTAAGACTTACACAAGATCCCTGTATGCTTAATTCCTTATTTGTCCAATAACTAAATGTAGCTTTAAAAATGATCTTCTTTTTTATTTAGACTTTAGGAGGACATGTGGTGAGCAGGCCTAATTATTCTGACCTAAATCCCATTTTAGCAGCAGGAAATGCTACCATCAATGTGATATCCAAAGGTAAGAGGCCAAGCCCTAAACATTTTATTTTAAAATTATCACTTTCAGTTGTATAGCTCCTTCCATAAATTATGAACTAGGAACCCAAATATATCTAACTTAGGTTCACCAAATATTACAGACTATTTCTCTATTACCTCAGGCGTAAGGATGAAACTGAGATCAATTGTCCTCTTCTCCAGATGTTCTATATCTTGGAGATCAGATAAGTTACTGAATCTGACAATTTTCCTTAACTATTTGGCCACATTTGTGCACAGACCAAATTGTAGTAGCAAAACAATTAAAGAAAAAGTTAAAAAGATGTATCTTTGTGATTATTAAGTTTTACGGCATAGTTGAGTTCAGATCTTCATACAGGTGAAAATTATTCTTACACTTTTCACTTTAAACAAGATCAAGTTTGTGAGGCATATTACTTATTACTTCTCTCATCAGTCAAAGATGACTTGAATTTTGCCAAAGGACAATTATTTAAACTTAAAAACAAATGCATGTTATTCACAGGGCTTTTGATATAAGATACCCTCTCTTTGATTAAAATCAAATTTTTAAAAATATGGCAGATCAAATAAGAGAGTATGGTAAACTGTTTAAGGAAAAAAAGCTATATATCAGGCATCTCACCTCTGCCTTTCATTCCATCTCTAGCTCTTCGGAGAGGTCACTTAACTTTTCTGGTCCTTGGGGCTCAGTTTTCCCATTTGTGAAATACACTGTAACCATTGTACCCATTTCCCATTTGTGAACCTACATTGTACTAGGTTGTTTCCAAACAGCTTTAAAGTTCTTCAAAGCCAAAATTTTGTGAGTGGTGTATACTGGGTGAAAGAACCAGAGAAGACTTGACAGTTTGTCAGATCCAGTCCTGCTCTTCTGCACGCGAGGAACCAGAAGCCCCAGAGATTCCGTGACCTGCCTCCGGCGACCCAACCTGGGAGCTGGAACTAGAATCTTCATCTCTGGTCCCAGCTGTGCTCCCTCTTTCCACCAGATGTGTCACATCTGTCCCTTGCAGTATATTCTCCAATCTGATCAGTTCATCCTAATCAAGGTCATTTTCTCGACAGAAGGAGAACGGCAGATTCCTCTAGATGGCCATTTCCTTGAGAGATCACCTGAAGCCAGACTTAAGTCAGAGGAGATTGTGTTATCTGTGTATATTCCACACTCTACTCAGGTAGGGGCTCCCTGACCCGCTGCCAGCCCCAGGGAAGCCCAGCTCGCCCTGAGCAGCTAGCCGCAGGCAGGCTTCCAAGGGAGTAGCAACCTCTCCTTTTCCAGCCCGCTGCTGCAGGGAGCCCTCTGGGGCTGCTCACAGGAAGGGATACATTCCTGGATGACCATCTGATTTGCTTTCCTATCAGGGCCACCTTATGACCCTGTGGGCCCTGGGTACTTTGCCTTCGTCAGTCCCTTTCTCCATAAAAGATAAAAAATAAATATATGTGACTGAGTCACTGTAAAGATGGGTATAATCCAGGCTGCCTTCAGGGTTATATAGTCATTACTACTATATTCATTTTTTCTTTTGATTTTAAAAGAAATGAAAATGTTTCCATGAGCCTGTCCCTCTGCCTAAAGGATACATCCCCCCCACCACGAAAGGAGAGCCTTTTGTGTGAAGCGTGTTGGGTTTCAGACAAATATGCAACTTAGCCAAGACTGAGTAAAACTATAGTCAGCATCATCTACAGCAAGTTTCTGGCAAACTGAAAGCTGATTTCCTGTAAAGAAACTTCCAAGTCAGCCACCACTTATTAATCAAATACTTTAAACAAAATTATTTATTTATTAACTACCTACCACTCTACATGCCAGACACAGTGCTAAACTCAGAAGACTACAAGGATTTAAAAGACTGAGGGTGGGGGTAGGGTATAGCTCAGTGGTCAAGTGCATGCTTAGCATGTGTGAGGTCCTGGGTTCAATCCCCAGTACCACCCTTAAAAAAAATAGATAAATAAACCTAATTACTTCTCCACAAAAAGAATTTTTTAAAGAAGTATTAAAAAAAAAAAAAAAGATGCACAATCCTGTCCTCAAAGGTCTCCAAATCTAAGACAAAGGGCTTGAGATAGGAAAAACTAATCATCTCAGACAGGAAATGAGTGGACAAAGAGCTTGAGTCATTCTGGTGATGGGGAGAGCCCTGCCCTGGTGCTGTTAAAGGTGAGGGGAGGTAGCTGGGATCAGCATAGATCAGTGCAGAGAAGGAGGTGGTCATTCCAGGGTTTTCATTCAATCATTAAATTTTTTTTAAGTCTACGAAACAGTCAAAGAGTTAATAGCCTCATGGGGATGGGGGCTGGGAGGGGATGGCAGGTTGGAGGCCAGGCAGCAGGGCAGGGTGGCCAGAGCAGCCTGTGAGAGAAGTCTGGAGGGAGGTTGGGCTCCATCGCCAAGCATATCTATTGCTCCATCCAAGAGTTTGTTCGAGTTCTAGCCAACAGCCACCTGTGAAGGCTTTAAAGAAGGTAAGATCTTAATGAAAGTGGTATTTTATCACTAGAAAGATAGAGGATAATTGGTTGGAGGATAGACTGAAAGTTGAATGACCGTAATTCAGGCCGGAGAAGGTAAGGAGAAATGGAGAGGAAAGTCCCCACCAACCTGTACAGTAGAACAAATGTGACTGGTGTGTCTCAACACACTGATCTCTATCACCTTTGCTTTCTATATCAAAAATGTTTCATCCTTGACAGGATCCATGGTGGTGGAGTTTAATGTCTCCCCAGCTCCCACCGAGATGCTGGCCACACAAAGAGGCTTTCCGACTTTATGGCTGTAATGTTTCACACCAGTAATGAAATTTAACCTAGAATGACAGATTTAAACCTGGAAAGCACTTTGGAAACCATTTTTCCTGTGATTTTCAAGCTTTCTTTTTTTTAACAGTTAAACTCCTTATTCAAATGAAATTTACATAGAACACCAAACAAAAACAGTGAAAAGTAGAGGTGAGGTAGTTCACTGTGAGAGGCCCTCACCCCTCTCAGCAGCCCCTGAGGCACCATCCGGTCAAATCCAACCTTCTCATTTTAAAGAAAATTCAGACCTGAATAGTTTAAGTCACTTGCCCAAGGCCACACGTGGTGATTCAAAGTCGACAATAGGTAAGCATAGAATGGAGACAGACTGCTTGAATTTCAACACCAGCTGTGTGATTTTGTGCAAGTTACTCAACCTCTCAGTTTCTTTATCAGTAAATTGGAAATGAGTAGAGTTGATGTGAGGATTAAATATTAATACATGCAAAGCCCATAGGCAATAGTCAGAGTCAGCATCACTGTATACTCAGTAACCATACTGATGTGAGACCCCACATCATTCCCAAGATCCTTTTCACTGTGAATAACCATCACAGTTGTTGCTCTCTGTCAGACAGTGGAGATAAGCACTGAATCTTGAGCATTTTTCTGTCTCCAGTGGCACTTTGTGTTGGGACTCCGGATGGCCCAGCGTCAGGAGAATGCCTTCGCCATTGTCAATGCTGGGATGAGTGTGAAGTTCGAGGATGGCACAGACACAATCAAGGACCTTCAGATGTTCTATGGGAGTGTTGGCCCCACTGTTGTCTCTGCAAGACAGACCTGCCAGCAGCTCATTGGGAGGTACGTCATAGCACATCTCGAATGTGACTCGCAGGCCTCTTCACTTTAATGTTTTAATGAAAATAGCACTTGGAGAAATTTTTTCTGATGATAATGGATAAATTATATATACATATATAAAACTGTGCAGAAAATTTAAGCACTGCAGAAAAGTATAAAGAAAATAAGCCACCCAAAATCCAACCTCCTTCAAGATACAATTCTTTTGTTGCAGTTTCTGTAATGAGATTAATGCATTAATTAATCTAAGGAGATATTCCCAGAACTTGGGGAGCTTGATTTTAGTACTTTTTTTACCCAAGCTATTTGAGGTAAGTCAACATTTCCAGGTCATAAAGTTAAAAAATAATAAAAACTTGAAGTTAAATAATAAAACATTTTTTATTGTTAAATAATAAAAAATTAAAAATAAAACTACCATATGATCCAACAACTTCACTTCTGGGTATTTATCCAGAGAACATTAAAACACTAACTTGGGTTGGGGGTCAGTTATAACTCAGTGGTAGAGTGCGTGCTTAGCATGCACGAGGTCCTGGGATCAATCCCCAGTACCTCTGTTAAAATAAAACAAACAAATAAAATAAAAATTTCCTCCTCCCCCTCCAAAAATCGTCTACAGCATACTACTCTGAATGCGCCCAACCTGTCTAATCTCGGAGGCTAAGCAGGGTTGGGCCTAGTTAGTACTTGGATGGGAGAAAATTAAAACACTAACTCAAAAGACATAATAAGCAGCCTAGGTTGATTGCAGCATTACTTACCACAGCCAAGATAATGGAAGCAACCCAAGTGTCCATCAATGGATGAATTTGTAAAGGAAATATGATAGGATAGATAGATAGACAGATAGATAGATAATGCAATATTATTCAGCCATAATGAAAGAAGGAAATCTTGTCATTTGTGGCAAATTGGATGGACCTTGAGGACATTATGCTAAGTGAAATATGTCAGAAAGGGAAAAACAAATACTATGTGATCTCACTTATATGTGGAATCTAAAACAAAACAAAACAAAAAATGAGCTCAGAGAGAACAGATTGGTGGTTGCATGGCAGGGAGGAGGGCAGGTGGCGTGCAAAATGGGTGAAGGGGATTTAAAAAGTACGAACTTCCAGCTATAAAATAAATGTCATGGGGATGTAATGTGCAGCATGGTGACTACAGTTAATAATACTGCATTGTAAACTTGAAAGTTGCTGAAAGAGTAGATCTTAAAAATTCTCATCACAAGAAAAAATTTGTAACAATGTGCGGTGATGGACATTAACTAGATTTGCTGTGGTGATCATTTCACATTATACACAAATATCAAATCATTATACACCTAAAACTGATACAATGTTACATATTAATTATATCTCAATTAAAAATTAAACTTTAAAAATAATATTAATAAAGGAGGACTTAGTAAGGAAAATTTGGGAACCACTGCATCAGATTCTAAAGAAAGCTAGTGAAATATTTGAGGATATTTTGTGTAGCCTTCAAAGATGAATACAGATTGTTCTCCATCTTTCCTTGCTCTGTTAGATCAATGTCTGTCTCTGTCTCTTCTGTGAAGTGTTTGCATTCTTTCTTATTAGGCAGTGGGATGACCAAATGCTGAGTGACGCTTGCCGATTGGTGCTGGGTGAGATTTACATCCCACCAGCAGCTGAGGGCGGAATGGTGGAATATAGGCGCACCCTGATCATCAGCTTGCTCTTCAAATTCTACCTTAAAGTGAGGCGAAGACTGAATAAAATGGTAACTGACCTCTCTGGTCTCTGGGAGTCCTGGCATTCTGGGCAAGGGTTGGTGCATGAAGACCCCTCAGCCCAGTTTTGATAATACGTGGAGGGCGTGGGTGTGGGACCCACAGTGTGGTGGTCCCCAGCCTCCACCGGCTTCCTCCTGGCCCTCGTGTTTCTCTCCTTCCCTTGCCGTCCCTGACTCCTGAGCTGAGAAGGGACAGCCTTGCTTTTCCATTTGCCTTATGATTTGTGTGACAAATGCTCATATGCAACACCGAGTTGATCTATAGTAGTGAAAAGCCTTCAGTAAGTAAATTATAATATCTTTTCTATTTTAAAGAAAATTTTCTTATTAATATACTTTAATATTTCAAAAATGTAAGTCAAAAAGGAAGAGAAAGTCATTTGTAATCCCATCACCTATACATAATCATTATTAATATTTTGTTATGTTGCCTTCTAAACCCTTCTTTATGGATGTGTATTTATATATGTGTTTAGTATTGCTTGCTTGTTTCACTTAGTAACATAAATGTCTATCAATGTCATTAAATATTCTTCAGTGACATCTTGACATAATGGTTGCATGGCATGTATATGGATAGTTGTGCCGTAATTTGATCTATTCTTATTTTTGGACATTTAGATTATTTCTAGTTTTCTGCTAACTTTTTTTCTTACCTAACCCTACTTTAAAATGACCTCCACAGCACTGTTTCTCAGAATATGATCCATGACTGTGAGTGCCCCATGATAAACCATGAGCTGACCCCAAAATGGCAGATAAATGACTACACCCACATTTCTTTTATGGCTGAGAGCTTTACTCTGTTAGTTCAGCCAGTCTTTTTTTTTTTAATCATTTTTATCAATATTATTTATTAGTAGTAGTATTATCATATTTTATTATACACTGTTGTATAATCTATTCCTTATTTATAATATAATCAATGTTAATATTTAATAAATATATCTAATATATTATCAGATATAATCTCTTAAATATAATCTTTTAACTTATACTTTATATCTTATCATATATTCCCTTACATATTACATATTCTATTATATATTATCTCATACAGAAGATTTCAAAATACAAAGAAGCAAAAATTTTTAAAATCCCCTGTAAGCCAGTAATTCTATCATAACCACTCGATATTTGGAATACATACTTTTATATTTCTCTTTACTTTTCTTCTTTTACAAGAAAAAGGAATTATACTGTACATACATTTTGTAGCCCATTTTCTTCACTTAACTATATTTCATGAGAATTTTTCAGTGTCAATATATACACTGCTACAGAATCATTTTTAATGACTGCAGCATATTGTGTTTTATGTATGTACCATAATTCATTTATCCATTTCCTTGTTTTTGGATATTTAGGTTAATTCTAGTTTCTCCACTGTCACAAATAACCTATAATTAAACATCTTTGAAGGTTGATTTTTGTCTCCTCTCTCGGTTTCTTCCTTGAAATACATGCCTAGAAGATTGACCTGGATTTGAAAGCACACTTACATATTTTCACCAATTCACCTTGTTGTAAAGTGAAGTCTCTGCTTTCTAGAAATAACACTCCTCTGTGTGTACAAATAGATCTACTTGTTCTTCAAATAACAGCGACTAGCCTAGGGAACTCAAAGCTCAGGGCTCTTTCCCAGCAGATCTGGTGTCTAATATCTGGAAGAATAAATCGGACAACATATTTTTGCATGTGTTTGTCCAAGCTGGTCACTCAGGTTGTAAAAGTAAACGTGAAATAATCTTCTCTTCAGGATCCCCAGAAGTTTCCAGATATCCCAGAAAAGTTCATGAGTGCTCTAGAAGACTTCCCCATAGAAACACCCCGAGGAATTCAGATGTTCCAGGTCAGTGGGTAGGGTTTTTTGTTTTTTAATCTGTCTATGCATTCAGATGTATGCATGCTGCATATACCTCCCTTCTTTTTGGCAACTATATTTTTATTACTTGTAAAGATAAAGTCAATTGAAGCCAGCTGATCTTACACATTGTCACCCACGCATGACTTGCTTGGTTTAGCTTCTATGCTTTTACTCGAGGCTACATAAGGAATTAGATTCTAAATCTCCCTTCCCTACTATTTTCAGTTTTGCTGCTTAAAATTTCCTCCTTTTCTTGACCAATGTCTGTACTTTTTAAAAAAACTTAACTCAACATTTACTGCTTCTAGAAAGACTTCCCTGCTTCGTTAGAACCACCATAAATCCCCCAGGAACTTGTGTATTTTTCTTGCACCAAGTTAGTTGTATAAGCTATTCTTTATTGCTATACAAAGCTGATCACATTGTGTTAATGTGTTTGTGTGTATTCTGGTACCTTAACTAGGTTGTAGAATCTCTGAGGGCAGGAAAAATGTCTTCCATTTTGGGGGGTGAGGGGGTAGTTGTAATCAGAATTTATCTTTTACCGTAGTACCCAATGGATATTGATTAACTTTGACTCACAGACATGAATGCGCAATTGTCTATATTTTTTCTTGACTTTGGGGTAAGCCAGATATATCAGATCCAATTTTCAGTGCATGAGAATGTCTGGCAGTAAAATAACTTGCTTTATTCATTAACAGTGTGTGGATCCTTACCAACCCCCACAAGATCCAGTCGGTCACCCGATCATGCACCAGTCAGCCATTAAACACACCACAGGGGAGGCTGTGTTTGTTGATGACATGCCCCCTGTCGCCCAAGAACTCTTCCTGGCTGTAGTCACCAGCACCCGAGCTCATGCAAAGATCATGTAAGGAAATTTAAAACATTCCTATATATTACTGGAAAGCATTCACAATTTCATATTCAAATTGAGAGTTTATTATATATTTAAGTCAATTAAGAATAATTTCCTCTTCTGGATGGAAATCAGTCATTTTTAAGCACAGTTATGAAAGAACTTATGGCCAAGTCAGAATGCTTACTAAATACTGGCCCTTTTCAACATAGAATACTGTCCATGACTTAGTTATGAGGCCCACTGTAGTTTTTCCCAGTGTTTGAGGAATCATTTATATTAGCCTGAACTTACCCCTGAAACTTTAATGTGGACTCTCAAATTTTCCCTCCTAGGGCAATTGATGCTTCAGAAGCCCTGGCAGTTCCAGGTGTTGTTGATGTGATCACAGCGGAGGACGTTCCAGGAGATAATAACCATCACGGAGAGGTCTTCTATGCACAGGATGAGGTGTGTGATTAGTATATGGCTTACTATTCAAATGCTCTGCTGGAAATGCTGAAAGATTACTGGTTATGATTGTAATATCCATGGATTCGGTTCACATCACAAGACCTGCAGGGAACCAGTGACTCCACCTCAGCAATTCTCAGATTCTCCCTTGAATTGTGGAAGCTTTTGAGATTCTGTTAAAGGTCATAAACCCTCTCAGGGAAGGCATCTAAAAATTCATGAACATTATAGAAGCAATACAGAGCAGAGGACTTTGAAAGTATCAACAGAATTTCAGGGTGACTGGATTACTATGTGTGATATGGGAATGTGAGGAATGCAGCTGAAGACAATCACAGGCCAGATAATTAAATTCCACTTCCAACTTCCATACCCTCTAAATCCTACTCAAGCCCCCCCTGTTCAAGGTTTATTCTCATAGGTTGAAAAACACAACATGTGACTTTTCTGCAGGTAATCTGCGTGGGTCAGATTGTCTGCACGGTGGCTGCTGATACCTACGCTCATGCAAGAGAGGCTGCTAAAAAGGTGAAGATCACGTATGAAGATCTGGAACCAAGGATTATCACGATAGAGGTACACAGGCCACTTCGTGTCTTCTAGAATGGCTAGGGCGGTGTAAATTTGACAGAATTCAACCCATGGAGTCACAAAGCAGTATAATTTGGGTTCTGTCTATAACGTGTTCAGAGTTATCTATAGTTTCAGAGAAAAGCCTCCAGCAATGCACCTTGAGACATAATACTGAGAATTTTCTTGTCTGGAGCCCCTTCCTTCCTGTGTCCACTTCTCTTCTCATGGCGTCTTGCCACGGCGTGGCCACAGAATACAGATTAGCAGCACCAGGGCAATGTCCAATGGCCTCACATCCAAAACTAGTCAGGGGGATTATCTAGTGTAGTGTGAAACTCAAAACAGTTGTAACATTTACTGAATTACAACTTGAGTCCTCTGTCTCCGTGCCTGCTTCCTGCTTAAACACAAGCCCTGGAGATAGATACTCTGGCTCACAGTCTGACTCAGTCATTTAATGGGCTCTTGACAGCAATGAAAGCTTTGGCCAGTTGCTTAAACTTCTCATACGTCAGTTTCCTCATCTGTAAAATGGGTAATATGAAAGTTTCTACACCAAAAGGTCACTGCAAGGTTTAAATGAAATAATTCAAATGCTTAGAACAGCACTTGGGACATGGAATGCATTCAATAAATATTAGCTGTTATTTTGTTTCAGTTGTTATTAATGAGGTCAAGAACATATTCACAGTGCTTTATAACCCAAGTACCTAGTGAAGCACTAAACTAAACCCATAGTAGGTGCTCAGTAAATGTGTGTGATGGAGGGATAGATGGATAAATGTGTGCATACACAATATAAAACCCAGCCAAGTAGGGTGAAGCCTTCAGCATCCTCTTTGATCTTTCTCCGATCTTTCCAACATCTACCAAGTTCAAATCTTTCCCGGTTATCCTTTGAATGCCCCTTAAGCCTGTCTCCTTTCCATTCTCACTTGCACTCCCATTTCACCCTCCAGCCCACTCCTTACCTCCTATTATCAGACTTACTGCAATAACCACTTAGAGAGGTTCTTGTACTCTATTTCAGTCCATCCACCCACCACATTAACTTTCTAAGCCATGAAGTTTGTCAGATCACTTCTCTTATACAAGAGCGTCACCTCAGGTAAGGCTCCTAGTGTGGAACTCAAGCTCTTTCTTAGTCCAACCTCAGTCCACCTTTCAAGCTCATCCAACTGCTTCTTGATAAAAAACCTCCACCTACCCAGCCTGGCTTTTTTCTCATTTTGTCCCCTCAGCTTGGTTTCAACCTCAAATTATTGCTTTATGAAGCGCCCTTGACTTTAAATGATTCTCCCCCTCTTCTCTAACTGTCCTAATTCCATTCAGGTAAGCACCGAACTTAGGTCACCTACACAAAGTCATCCCTGAGCATTCCTGGCCCCACCGACCTCCTCCTTCTTGGCCTCTCTTTACTCTGATGTCTGCCCCCCACCACCACAAAGTTGGCATCTTAAGACCACACTGCCTCAGGCACTCACTCAGCAGTCTAAAGAGTGGGACCATATTTTTATACATCCTTGTCTGTCCTTCAGCTCTTCCTCAGAGCCCTGAACAAAACGAAGGACTCACCAGTGCCTATAATCCATTTGAACCCAATTCCTGCTGACTCTCCTCACTGCCCTGATTGTCTTGGTGTGTGAAGATACAGTAGAGTAGGAGCTTCGGATTTTGATGGGAAATGAATGACTTATTAGAATGTTTTTTAAAAAAACACTTTTTTTGTTTTGGTTTGTTTTTTCCCCTACAGCAAGCCCTAAAGCACAATTCATTTCTTACTGTTGAGAAAAAAATTGAGCAAGGAAATGTAGAGCAAGCCTTTAAGTATGTTGACCAAATCATTGAAGGTAAGTGGTCTTGGGCCTCTGAAGTTCAAGACTAAATTCAGTCATCTGGTTTGAGAAATACTAACACTAAAGCAGAGCTTCTCAACCCTAGTGTGACTTTTAAATCGCAATTTTAAATGCACAAATAATAAGTTTATAGCTGGATGAAATGTATGTATCATATATATCAATCTGTGTAAATAATACCCACATCAAGATAGAGAATATTTCCAGCACCCCCAAAAGCTTCCTTGTGCCCCTCTCAGTCAGTGACCCGCCCCAAGGTCTTACTCTCACCTTTACCACTATAGATTAATTTTACCTGTTTTGAACGTCATATAAATGGAATCTCACAGTGTGATTTCTTTTGTGCTTCTTCTTGCATTCCGTATGGAAGATATGTCCATGTTGTTGCATAGGTCCATAGTTCTTTTTCATTGCTCAGGAGTATTCCATTGTATAAATATTCCATAATTTATTTATCCATTTTACCTTTGATGACCGTTTGAATTGCTTTCAGCTTGGGGCTATTATGAATAGTTTCTGTAAACACTATTATTATTATACATGTCTTTTGGTGTGGAATATACTCTGGAGTAGAATTGCCAAATAATAATGTTTTAATATTAAACTTTTTTATTTTATTTTTATTTTTTTATTTTATTTTTTATTTATTATTATTATTATATTATTTTATTTTATTTTATTTTTATTTTTATTTTAACCTTTAATTATTAACCTTTAGTTAATGCCAAACTTTTTTTTTACTTTCCAATTTTACTCCTAATAATAATTGTGAAATTTCCATTGTTCTTTCATTCTCGTCAGTCTTTTTAGTTTTATCTACTCTAATGGGTGTATTAGTAGTATCATTGTGGATTTAATTGAATTTCTTTGATGCCTAATAGTATTGAACAGTTTTCATGTGTATATTGGTCATTTTTATATCCTCTTCGGTGAGATGTTTGTTCAAGTCTTTTGCTTGTTTTTAGTTAATTCAAGTGATAATTATATATTATTGATTTTAATATAATTAATGTAATAACCCATCAATTTGCTTACTGATTTATAGGAATTTTTTTATGTTTTTGATATGAGTTCTTCGCTGGTTATGGGCAATGCAAGTATCTTCTCCCAGTCTGTGGATTGCATTTTCACTGTCTTCATGGCTCCTTTTCATGAACAAAAGTTCTTAATTTTAATAAATTCCAGTTTATCAGTCTTTTTTATGGTTAGTGCTTTTGTGCCATGAAGAAATTTTTGCTTATCCAAATGTCATGAAGATATTTTCCTGTGACTTCTCCTGGAAGCTTGATAAAATGTTTTAGCTTTGACATTTAGGTCTATGATCCATCTCAAATCAATTTTTCCTTATGGAGTGAGATGGGGGCCAAGCTTCAATTTTTTTTTCAAGTTGATATTCAGTTCACTAGCACCATCTATTGAAGACTGTCCTTTTCCTTACAGAATTGCAGTGCAGCTTTTATCGTTTTCCAGGTTTCTATGACTGTGTTATTCTATATCTGAACTCTGCTACACACCACTCATCTGTTTATCTGTCTTTGTGCTAATACCACACAGTCTTACTTGCTGTAACTTTATAATATGCCTTGAAATCTGATGGTATAAGATCCTTTTGCTCCTTCTTCTTCAATATGACCTCAGCTATTAGGCTCTTTGCATTTATGTATATATACATTTATCATTAGTTCCATCAATTTCCACTAATAATAATTTTCTGAAATTTTGACTGGAGCTACATTGAAACAGCATCAATTTGAGAGGATTAAAATCTTGACAATATTAAGTTCCAATCCGTGAACATGATACACTCTGTCTTTTATTTACATTTCCTTTCATTTCTCTCAGTAACTTTGTAGTTTTTACCATAGAGATCTTGCACACCCTTCTTCATATTTATTTCTAGTATTTGATGGTTTTTAATGCTATTGTAAATGATATCTTTTACTTAATTTTCTACTTATTTGTGTCTAATGCATTAAACACAGTTGGCTTTTGTATACTGATCTTATAGCCAGGAACTTTGCTAAATTCACTTACTATTTTAATAGTCTTACAGATTCTCTTGAATTTTCTGCATATATAATCATATCATGACAGTTTTATTTATCTTTTCCAATCTTAATACTGTATTTGTTTGTTTGTTGTTTTGAATTACTGCACTAGATAAGACTTTGCCAGTAAGATATATTTTTTTTAATACCAATACCCAGATCCCTCAGATCCCACCTCAAACCAATGAAATCAGAACCCTGGAATATCAGGTCAGAGCATTAGTATTTTTTAAAAGTTCCCCAGGTAGGTGATGCTCATGTGTGGCCAGGGTTGAGAGACTACTAAGAGAATAACTATTGGTCTTAGGTAAAAGGAAATAGTAATTTTCACAAAATCTATTACCTACTTCTAAATAACTGGAATGGCAAGTGCTGTAAGCTTTTATCTTTTACTAAAGGAGATGCCTTTAGAGCACTTGTTTCCCAACATCATTCAGTTTAATCAGAAAATGCAGACTGACTCCCAATTATAAAAATAATTCTCTACCTCTGAGGAGTAGTTAAATACAACCAGGAAAGCCAGGAAAGCTGCTCAGAGGTTTGACAGTATCTACTCTTGTGCCAAAAATGTATTACTTCATAATAGATTTTATAGAAGAAACTAAATGAGTTTTGCAAAGACTACAAATTTGGGTGAAAGGTTACTTAGTCATAATAATAATATCAGGTAACATTTATCAGGTACTTACTGTGCCAAACACTATGCTAAGCATTTTACATGCATTATATTATTTAATCCTGACAATAACCTCAATAAATGAGTATTATTATTATTGTTATGCCTATTTTAAGCTACTAAGTATTACTGCTCACTATTTAATATGCAAGCGGAACACTTCTAAGAAGGAACATATCAGTAGTTCCATTTCACAGATGAGGAAACTGAGGCTTAGAAAAGTTAAATAATTGGCTGAGGTCTCACATCCAGTTAGCAGTGGAACCAGGACTGGATCCTAGGACTGGCTGACCTGTAGGCCCTTGCTCCTAACTATATTGGTATATTTTCCTTTAATTTTTATTCTCATTGAGGGTAACAGAGTGACAAGTTGCTACCTCTTTGTCATTCAGGATTTTGGCCATTGTGGGAGTCAAAATCTGGGGACAAATGGGACATTTGAAATACAAAGGGTATTTGGAATTTGGGCCGAAATGACTAAGAGTTACAGAGAATGTAGTGTCTTACAATAGTTAAGAGCATGGATCCTGGGGTCAGATTGCCTGAGTTTGGATCCCAGCTCTGCTATTTATTGGCTATGTGGCCTTGGGAAGCTTACTTAACCTTTCCATGTCTCAGTTTCCTCGTAATACCTGCCTCACAGGATTGGAATGGGGATTGAATAAATTACCTGTAAAGTTCTTGGCCTTAGAACAATACCTGGCATATGTGAAAGCTATTTATTTATTAAATAAATTTGGGTTTAGATTAAATTCAGTATATACATGCTGAAAGCAAACTTTTTTTTGGAGGGGGTAGTATTTTTTGCATGACTCACACTCTGTTATCCCAAGAAATAACTTTAAGAAATCCTTTGTCTCCTGACACAACAATTCACTTATTTTAACAGCACAGGAGTCTTTTGGTTAAAGTAAAACTACCACTTTCCAAATGTTTAAACAAGGGCCAAATGCCTCTCTTGGTACAGCCTACAAAATAATAAGGATATACTGAACAGAACAAAAATCTCTGCTAAGCCAATAAGAGTAGGCTGGTATTAGGGCTGGGAACAATCTCAGCTCTGCCATTTTAAACCCTTGTGTGCTTTAGCAAGCTACTTCTCTCTGTGACTCGGTAATTCTGACATCACCTAAATGGGGTACATAGTATTATTACCCCCCATTTTACAGATGAGGAATCAAGGGTTTAATAACCTGGCCAAACTCACTGAGCAAAGAGATGACAAAGCCAGGATATGTGGCCAGGTTCGTCTGTGTGCCCAAGTCCAGCACATCACAGATCTCAGCACCCACTGGACAGATAAGGAAACTGAGGCTGGGAGAGGGGAGTGAATCACCCAGGGTCATACAGTGGTGAGGCCCAGTGATGATTAATGAGAAAAAGTGTTTTAACCAAATCATATAAAGTCCAGCTCTCCATAAGCTGAAGTAACTTGCTCTTGATAAACTAAACACCATCACAAGCCCCCAGGTTGGGACGTTCCAGTAAACACTGTCCTGTGTTTATGCTTTACAGGTGAGGTCCACATGGAAGGACAGGAACATTTTTACATGGAAACGCAGACTGTCCTGGCTATACCTAAAGAAGAAGATAAAGAAATTGTGTTACACCTTGGAACACAGTTTCCAACCCATGTGCAGGTAACAGGATATTTTTGGATAATGAGACTCCAGAGGCCCTTACAACCAGGCCTTCCACTCTAGGGGCCTTTTGATTCCTCCTACTCCCACACCTGGAACTCCCTGCACACTTGACATTGGCTGAAGCCCAGAATGAAGGAAATGGGGCAAATATTTCCCTAAAAGGGCAGACCTTTCAAAGAGATCTGAAAATTTTGTTACCTTCCAAAATAGAAGGCCAAGTTCATCTTTCCCTCGTAACAATTGATAATGTAAATCTTCATCTCAGGGAGATCAAAGCCTTAGTGTTACAACCACAGTTCCTTTTGTGGTTCATCTACATTGCTTCTCTGTATGAAAGTTTTCAGGTATTGGTGGTGCCCATGTAAAGTGATTGCCTTTCCAAGCCATTTGCAGCTCAACATGGTAGTATGTGAATTCCAGCCCTGTTCCACTGGTTGAGCTATAAGGCATTGTCACACGCAGGAAAGTAAGGAAAATCCTCGACATTCCCCTCTTCTGAAATGTGGAGTTGTAGGTCCTCGGATAGTGGCAGGCACAGGAGGAGGAGGTCTGGGAGGAGGGGTAATGACAAGTCTCACTGAAGGGAAAAACTCGGGGCTTCCTGGTGGAGCACAGTGAGGTGGTACCCCAAGATCGGGAAGGGCAGCTAGCCTCAGTGGGAGGAGGAAGCTCCCAGCTGCCATTCAAGGCAAAATGAAAGACTGAGGGACTGATGCTGAGCTGAGGTTGGCTGTGACCTCCACAGTTGTAAATTTTGAAGTGGAAGGAGGAAGAGTGAGGAGATATGGACTCTGCCCCTAAGCAGATACATGATCTCCACAAGTCGCTGGACATCAATATCTTTTTTCTGTAAACTGAAGAAGTTGTTAAAGATCACCTCTGAGGTTTCTTTTGACCAACAGCCAAGGAATAATGTGTGTCCCAAGGTCACCCTGTTATCTCCCCTCAGCACCTCCTAAGCTAGTCAGTCACGACAGCAGTGACCCTTTCCCCGGGGTGATGGGGGCACTGGGTACTCACAGCCCATAGCCCACAGCCCAGAACCGGGGGCAGTATCCAAAGCAGGCCCAGTAAAGAATTTGAACAGACGTTTCTCCAAAGAATGTCTATGAATGACTGATAAGCACAGGACAAGATGCTAAGATGCTAAGTGTCATTAGTCACCAGGGGGAAGCAAGTGAAAACCACCACAATACCACCTCACTAGGACGGCCAAGTCAAAGGACGAACAGTGACAAGCCAGGCTGTGGAGACATGAGGACATTCACACCTCGCTAGTACCCATGAAAAATATCACAGCCACTTTGGAAAACAGCTTGGCAGTTTCTCAGGATGTTAAAGATAGAGTGATCATTATAACCCAGCAATTTCACCCCCAGGTATCTACCCAAGAAAAACGAAAATAAATGTCCACACAAAAACTCCCATACAGGTGTTTATAGCAGCATTATTCACAATAGCCAAGTGGAAACAACACAGGTGTCCATCAACTAATTAATGGATTAAAAGAGCTGGTATATCTACGCAATGAAATATTGTTCAGCCACAAAAAGGAATAGAGCACTGATATGTGCTACGACGTGGACAAACGGTGAAACACAATGCTCACTGAAAGAAGCCAGTCATGAAAGACCCAATATTGCATTATTCCACTTATGTAACAGGTTGAGAACAGGCAAACCTATTAAGACAGAAAGCAGATTAGTAGTTGCCTCATGCTAGAGGGTTGGGGGATTTAAGATTGGGGGAGATTAGGAGTGACTGCTTAATAGATACAAGGTTTCTTTGAGGATGCTTAAAATATTCTAAAATCAGATTATGATGATGGTTGCACAGTTCTGTAAATGTTGTATTTGTTCAGTTACTGAATTTCTTTTACTAGGCAGAGGGGAAGTACATGAGTAAGGAAATAAACTATCAAACTGAACTTCTGTGGCTTTGGGGACTTACTTCTTGCAGGAATTTGTGGCTGCAGCACTAAACATTCCGAGGAGTAGAATTGGGTGTCACATGAAAAGAACTGGAGGAGCATTTGGGGGAAAAGTGACCAAGCCCGCTCTGCTAGGAGCTGTCAGTGCTGTGGCCGCCACCAAGTAAGAACAAGTCACAGTGCCTGCAGGGCAGATACTACCCACGTCCCCCTAGTCTTGGATCCCGGCTCTCATCCCGTTGGTCAGCCCTTTATTTCCAAAGGGTGTGGTTAGCATGTGGGTGAAATAACACTGGACCTGGAGCCAGAGAGCCTGTGTTCAAGCATTGCTCTGCCCACTCACTCACAAGGTCACCTTGGGCAAGACGCCTTAGTTTCTTCAGTTATAAAGTGGTGAAAGTAAGAGCTACCTGCTTCCCAAGATTGCTGTGTGAAATAAATGTAGCTACTGTAAATTTTGACTCATTGCATGCATAACTATGTACTACTTTTTCATGAGCTGCATTGATTTCACTCTTTAAAATGTTTATGTTTTAAATCACTAAGATAAATCAAGCTGAAGTTGGCTGAGTGGAGGGAGGGTCCAAACCACAACCTTACAAGGGACATATTTTGTCATGAAATAAACCAGGGTCTGTTGCTGCCTGGGAATGTTCTCTTAGCCCCTGCATCATCTGGATGGAATAACCAGACCCAGGAATAGCCATGATTTTTGTGAATGAACTTTGTAACTACCAAAGTTCACTAAGCATATTCAGGACAAACTTAGCTTAACCCAGGCTCCCACTACGAAAAGAAAGACTGTGAATGTTTTCACTCATTGGCACTTGCCAACAGTAGAAAAGATGGTCTAGTAAGTACAGATGTGCAGGCCCTGGGAGCATTCCTTCAGAAGTCAGAGGAGTCTCCACTGGACACTTCATGAAAGAAGAGTCTGAGTGTGGAGGAGCGACAGCTTGCTTGACAAAGCATTGGTTCTCAACCCTTTCAGCCTCTAAGTCCCTCTTATAACAAATATTTTAATTCCCCTTTCACTATCCTAATGCAAGATTCATAATATAATCTACTTACATACATAATTTTAAAATCATCATACAATGTTTTAATGTAATATAAAATAGAAATAAAAGGAAAGTAACATAACCATATAATGTATCATTTCAATATCTAAATTCTCAGATATGACTAAAGCAGAATGATTATAGTAATAAGGGCTTTTTTTTTTCCACATTTTAATGCCCCCACAAACTTCCAAAATGTTGTTTAAGGTATGTTATTACCACTACTGAAAACCACTAAACTAGATTATTTTAAGCCCCCTTCCCCTGTCTCAGAGTACCTACAACTTTCTGAAGCATCCAGCATACTAAGAGAGTCGTTTCCTGTAGGACCGGCCGCCCAATACGGTTTATTCTGGAACGTGGTGATGACATGTTGATAACTGCGGGCCGCCACCCACTTCTCGGAAAATACAAAGTGAGTAAAAGCAAAAACTTCAAGAAACTGCTTAAAACATTGTCCAGTGATAACCAACCAATAGTACTAAATACTATTAGTACATATAATAGGACAATTACTGAATTCCGTACCACTTGAAAGGGATATTTGGGTGCTGGGTAAAACTAACCAGAACATTGTTTTGGGATAATGGTCTACTTGAGCACCATCCTCAGTGTTCCTCTGGTGACTGTCACATCAAGGCATGTGCATGAGCAAGGAATGGATTGGCAAACTGTGATCAGGTGTTTGTGTACAGCACGGGCTGCTTGTAGAGGACTATTGAGGAGATGGTCTTACCTATTGTATCACTTTGCAGGTTGGGTTCATGAACAATGGTGTGATCAAAGCTGCTGATGTTGAATATTATATCAACGGTGGATGCACTCCTGATGAGTCTGAGTTGGTAAATAAGACCTATGCCTTTCCCATAGGTTACCAGTTGACCTGTATGTGTCACACTTTATTTGCATGCATATTTGGCATACAAATTAAATTCTGTGAAGGGTTCAAGTTAGAGATAAAATTTGGATAAGTGGTTTTGACTATTTGATAGATATGAAGTTTTGTTTTGTTTTGCCTTCATTCAGGTTATTGAGTTCGTTGTGCTGAAATCTGAAAATGCATATAATATTCCTAATTTCCGGTGCCGGGGTAGAGCGTGCAGAACAAATTTGCCATCCAACACTGCTTTTCGAGGATTTGGATTTCCCCAGGTCGCGGTGGTAGTCGAAACTTATATAACTGCTGTGGCATCTCAATGTAACTTACCCCCTGAACAGGTAGGTAATCCGTCAGAATGCCCTAAAAAATTTTTGACACCATTGGTTCAAATATATATTGAGCACCCACGTACAGCATTATGTCAGCTCCTAAGTAGATTCAAAGAAACAAAGTTCGTCATCTAAATATCAGCTCTTGCTGTGTAACAAGTCAGTCACAAAACTTAGTAAATTAAAATGACCAATAGCACTTCTGATTCTGTGGATCAGCTGGGTACCTCTTCTGATCTGGGCAAGCTCAGCTGGAGTTTCATGGTCTAAGATAGCTTCACTTGCACGCCTGGTGGTCACTGGGCTGATTGGTCTAGGGGGTATCTCAGCTGAGAAGGATCACATCCTCGAGTAGTCTAGCCCAGATTAGTCTTCATAGTGATTCAGAGAATTCCCAAGAGTGGTAAGAACATGGCAAGCCCTAATGCATAAGTACTTTTCAAGTCTCTGCCTATACTGTCCCATTGGCCAGACAAGTCACATGGCCAATCCCAGAGTTGGTGTGAAGGCATGCAAGGGCGTGAATAGAGAGAATGGAATGATTATGGCCATGTGTGCAAACATTCTGGCACAGTTCAAGATTTTGAGGAATTAATCTGAGAACAGTTAAGAATAAGGAAACACTGTGTAGGAGTTAAAGAATTTGGGGTCAGGAGAATTTTGTCTCAGCACTAACAAAACTTGTGAGAGTTCATAATAGTTGGGACCTACTCTTTCTCAGCGTTATTGTAAAGTTAACTGAGAGAATACCCTTAGCCCACAGCCTGGAGCATATGAAGTTTTCAATAGTAGTCTTTATTGTTATTATGATGATTGTTATCATCAAATTTATACATGTACACTTATACCTACATATTCATAGCCATTTAAATAGTTGTTTCTTATTTTAGAAAGATTTTCTTCATATCAAGGGTATAACAAAAATGCATGCCTCACATAGGAAATAAGTATATATCCTTTAAATCCATTTTATTTTCCTGTCTTTCAGGTTAAAGAAATAAACATGTATAAGAGAATTAGCAAAACAGCCTATAAGCAGACATTTAATCCAGAGCCCTTGAGAAGATGCTGGAAAGAATGTCTGGAGAAATCTTCATTCTCTGCTAGGAAATTGGCTGCTGAGGAATTTAACAAAAAGAATTACTGGAAGAAGAGGGGGCTTGCCGTGATCCCCATGAAATTTACCATTGGGATGCCCACAGCCTACTACAACCAGGTGGGGCTGAGCGGTATGTCTTCTCACCAAAAGCTCTTTTCCCCATGACGAGCTGTCTGAAAAAGGCAATCATGAGCAAGTAGGGATGTAGGAAAAAGAAACAGGGCAGCTTCCTATACCAAGAAACAAGGTGGATTTGGCAAGTGCTGGCGACCACAGGTGTCAGAGCAGACCTGATGCAACACAGTACCAGCGACCGCAGAAAGCAATCAACAGATAAAGTCGGGCTCAAGGGGGCCAAAGCCTTGGGCGGGGCCCAAACGCGAGTACTGGAGTATGTGGTCATTTTCAAATCCATGAGAGAATCGGGGGAAATAAGAAGATTCCTTTCTCTCTTTCCTAATTTCTTAGTGACAGCAGGTCATTTGAAGACAGAGATTTAAAAAAAAAAAGAGAGAGGGAGAGGGAGAGAGAACAAACAGAGCTACCCCATTCACACAGAAACTTGGAATTCCTATATTGAGGCTCATAACTACTGTGCCTCCTTCTTAATTTCACCTTAAACAGTTTTTCATGTCTTTTATTTTTTTGCTTTGAGCCTCATCAGTCTCTGAAATATTCTCATAACCAAACCCATGCAAAGGAAGGAATACAGGCTGCCTTCCTGGTGTGAATGAGGTGTGATCAGGCCGTCTCTTACAGAAATGACCCTGGATACATGCGCTTCCTCAGAGTCCACTAACCAGTGAGAAGGTGGGAAGGAAAGCCAGGGGAGTTTGGAGCAGGTGTTCAGTCTTTCCCTCTGGTAGTATTTCTTAAGCCAGAATAACATACAGACCCCCTTTAAAGGAAAAAAATTCTGGTGGCCTCTCAATGGTAGCTTAAATTATTTCTTTTTAAGTTTTTTTAACTGTAGGTAACCACAAAATAAAGAAGATGCTTCTTATAGCTCTTATGCCTTTATAAAACACAAACAAATTTGGAAATTAAATAAAAATAATACTATAAATGCCAGTAATATTCAAAATAGTAACAGTAACTTAAAGTGGTGGGTTATGCTGCTTTTCTGAAACTAAATCCTCACTTACAAAATACTGGTGGTTCTGGCTGCTGTTACACAAAGCATTTTGAAGTCATAATGTAAATCATAATGTAATTGTAAAGGTCTGTGTAGTGTGTGACGACTCGCTGCCCGACTTCTTGTCTCTAATATGCCCCATCAATCAAAGTAGGTTATAGTCATCGTCATAAAATCTGACGTGGGCTCTGAGAGCACGGGGCAGTACTTCTTGATACACGGTCATTTGTTGTTCTTGTTAGATTGTCATGAGGTGAAAACACAAATTTGAAAGTTCCTGTACAGAACTTGACGGTCCTGAGAATGCAGTTGCAGACCCAGGAGACCTGGCATAGCTAAGCTAGTTGACATTTTGAATGTGTGGTGACAGGGCACAGGGGTCCACACGAGGGTAGAGGTCCCAAGGGGTAGAGGCAGGATGCTGGGCCAAGTGCACGAGCAAATGACAGGGATTTCTGTAAAGAAAAATCCCAGTGGCCTGCAGAGCCCTGGACGTATCCCGGTGTCCTGCCTGCTGTCGTCCAAACCTGGAGCCACAGCACGGCCTGCAGACTCTTCCATCAGAACAGCCAGCCCGCGAGGGGCAGCAGTAGCTAGTTCGAGGGAGGCAGTGGGGCGTGGGTGTGGGGGATGCTGGGCTTGGGTCCTTAACCGCAAACCGGGCACCTGGGTTTGGCCAAGTCTCCTCCTGGGTAGGCTTCTACTCCCCTGCGTGCAAAGTGAAGAAGCTGGACTGAATCAGTATATCCCAAACCTGGCCAGTCATCAAAACCTCCTGGGAGTTTAAAAAAATGGGCATTTGAGCTCCAAGTCCAACCTACTCAACTGGAATTTCTAGAATGGTGTCCACAGCCCTCGCCCACCATGTTTCTGAAGGTCAGCAGCATTTGGAAACTATTAAAACAGCTCAGGTTTCTCCCAGCTCCTTTAGTATCCAGGGCAGGTTGTGCCTGGAAATTTACTTATACAGGTTCCATTTGTTTTAAAATTAATTTTCATCTTCCGGGAGGAAAGAATGATAGAGTTTTGTATAGATTGGGGCTTTGGAGAGGCAACTGCACAAGGCCTCCCAGAGGCAGGAGACTTGTAGGGGTGGAGATGAGTGACAATTCATGTCCCTGCATTGGTGGTTTTCACGTCTGGGGTTTATTGAAAGGGTTATCTGAGGCTACCTGTAATGGCTTTCTTCTCCAGTGTAAACAGTGAGAGCTTGGCTCATTGAAGCAAAGCTGTTCATCTGGTAACCTCAGCTAAACTCGCGGCAAGATTTGGCCACAGCAGTTTCCAAACTGGTGTTACAATTATACCCCCAGGGTGCTGCTCTAGTCCACATCTATCTCGATGGGTCTGTCTTGGTGATTCATGGTGGCTGTGAATTGGGACAAGGCCTTCACACCAAAATGATTCAGGTGAGATTTGGGTCCATTTCCTCCATTGTGGAAGAGTAAAGAACCAGACAGCCAGTTCAACGGCTTTTTCCTTTTTGAGCAGGAAAAATAACATAATACTAAATGCAGGTCAATTGAAAGACTAATTTTGATTTCAGAAACCCAAAAATGCAGCGCAGGGGAGGAAAGTGAGTATTAGAATTGAGGAGATGCGTTGTGTTATTCTTTCTGTATACTAACGAACCAAGTTCGTGGGTCTTCTGAAAAATGCGATCTCACTATTCAAAGATAAAATATTTTTCAGTTTTATAGCAACTTTTCAAAGCAATCCTGTGTGAATTAAAACTCTTCATTAGAAATGACTATATTTAATAGAATGAGAAATTATGTTCTTAGGGTTCACAGTCTGCTTTGAAACTCCACGACTGGTCCTTACGTGTGCTAATTCTAAGAAGGGTTTCTAATATTGTTGAAACAGCAAGAGATTCTTTGCAATAGGAAAATGTTCCCTCTTTTTAAAAATATTCAATAATAATTTGTTGAATGTGAAATTTGAATCAAAAATGGAGGCTGAGGGGGACAGGTGGGCAAAGCCTGGCTCTCAGTGAGAAACAGAAGATTTTTTTTTTAAGGAGAGAATATTATTTAATAGTGGGCTTGGAATTAGGAAATCATGAAAATCCACAGGGGCTTCTTCATATGCTTCTTTACAGTAAAACCCTTTTGCCTGAAAAATGCCCCACGAAGGAAACAAAATCTGCTAAATTGTCTGTAAACCACGAGGAGAAGGTGAAAATAAAACAATAAGAACAGGACTTCAATCTTGCCTGCATGTGTCGTACTAAACTAGATGTGACCACCATACTGCCACACGGCTCCTGTGAAACTGATATAAAAGAAAACACAGAAAGATTCTCTGATTGGCCATATGTCTCTGAAAAACAATGTGCCTCTGCACATTGCCATTAAAATCTTCAAACTCATATAAATCTACGTATAAAACCCAAGATGCTCTCTTAAATGTCTGTTACTATAGGACAGGCAGGTTTTATACTCCGTTCAAAAAAGAATTAAAAGGTTTTTAACTTGTGGGGAGGGAGAATTAGAGTCAATGAAATCAATATTTTTCTTGGGCTTCCGGCAGGTGGCGAGTCGAGAACTGAACATCCCCGAATCGTACATCCACCTGTCTGAGACGAGCACCATCACCGTGCCCAACGCTATCTTCACGGCCGGGTCGCTGGGGACAGACATCTACGGGAGGGCCGTGCAGGTGACTTTCCTTTCATTCCTTGTCACCCGATGACCACGCTAGAGGGGACCTTGTCTGGAGGGGAACATGAAACTGATGCCAAGAGGGGTCAAGCAGCTGGTTCTAGAACACTCAGCTAACCACCAGCAGAGCCAAGACTCCAAGTGGGTCCAGCTCCCTCTGTGGGCTTCTTCTTCCCTCCCTTCAATGAAATCTACGCCAGTTTTTCTAATCACTCTAAGATAACTTAAAATCCATCAGTCACTTTCATTGGCAGAAACCATCTCACTTAAGTAAATTAAATGTCCAGTCCAAAATTCCAAAATGTATTTCAAATTGCAGCGTCTCTGTTACTCACCAGCTCAGGCTTGTAGGAAAAACACGTGGGCTTGGCTTCTCTCCATTTCCCTCGCTGCACTTCCTCGCCTCCCAAGCCCACCTTCCTAGCCCGCATTTCTGATCTTTGTAAAGTCCAAGGAAGAGCAAGCACAAAGGTCAGAGGCATGATAGGTCTCACTTGGCTGGCATCAGTGTGATCTGGCCTGGTTACATCTGACTCCTTCCCTCGCAGATACCATGGTGAGCTCCTTAGAGAGTCCCTTCTGGGCAGCTCTGACCTGGGCAGTGCCTTTCCTATGGCTTTAACCACTTGTGAGGGGCCTCAGACCAACCTCAAGCCCCAGGCTACCTCCAGCCTCTTTCTACTGAGACACCTCCCCCCTTGCAGGAAGCCCTGATACATGGCGTCCTTTTAAAATCTAGAGATTAGAAGTTACCAGGAGCTGGGAGGCGGGGTAATGGGAGTTATTTTCTTAATGTTATAGAGTTTCTATTTGGAGTGATGACAAAGTATTGGAAATAGTAAGGATGGTTGCACACACCAAAAAATATACATAGGAATAATATTGTTTTAAAAAGTCGGTGGGTAAATTTCAACTTACAACATGAAAACTTCACTTAGGACAATGCGAATATTGCTAGGCCACCTTTGAGACAAAATAAAATTCTTTATCTGAAGTCTAAAAATGTAGGAAATCTCAAAGTGGAGCTTTCCCACTCCCTGGCTTCCATTGTCTGGTTTGGGCTGAGCTGTGTCCAGCAGATTCAGAGAGAGCCAGTTGGGAGGAAAGGAGGACAGTTTGTCACCTGACTGCCCTTCAGACCTTCTGCAGCTCTGCAGTGGGCTTCCATGGTGGGTTGATTACTAAGAACTTTAGAGGCTTATCGCTTCCCAAGGCTCTAGATTATTTGTCAGTCAACTATCATTTCAGATTTTCAAAGGAGCCATATGGCAGAAGCTGAGACATCATTGGCTGCAAAGATGACAGTGGCTCCAGCCTTGGGAGCCAAAGTCATTTATACAGGAGTAAAATCCCAAGTCATTTATACAGGAGTAAATCTGGGAAATGGCTGTAAAAGTGCCTGATAGAAAAATCCTGAATAAATTCAAATTAAAAGCAACAGTAAGTGGATTAGGTAAATCAATACACATTAGTACATTTATACAGAAATAGAGATTGACTAAGTATTAGATACCACAAAGCAAAGAAAGCAACAAGCAGAGAAATTTGACTTCATCTTGATCTCATCTTTCTTCCTAATTTTGTCTTAAAATGGAGCCATTAAATACAGAGAATTCAATGAATTAGGGGGAAAAATTACCCTAGGCGGCATCTGCACCATAGATTCTACCCAGAACACCTGCACCTTTGAAGATCATCCGTCAGTGAGAGGACAGCACTGCCCTCCAGACGACCCTCTAGTGCCCCAGGCTGCTTCAGGAAGCCTCCCACCTGTAGTCTTGTGTTCAGAGGCAGACGCCGTTCTGCAGGGACCCCAACTCAGAGGGTCCATATCGAGCTCTCTGAGTGACTTTGAAGTGCCTCTCCCCGGGCTTGGGGTGCAGAAAGCTCTCCCTCCCCCTCCTCCCCAAGAAGGTGGAGATCCCAGCGCACCGACAACCTTCTCCAACAAAATCCTCTCCCTGGTGCCAGCCTTTCAGTCCCTTCAGTGTCGACCCTTTGATACCACTGAGGTGGGCGAGGGACCGTGTGGCCACTCTCTGCATGACCTACCTAGGAGGTAGGGCATCTCCATTTGGAATGAGGGGCTATTTGCCAGCTACCGTAGAGTCTCATCCTTTTGGGTCCTAGGCTATAATAAGCCAGAAAAAAAAGGCCTTTAAAATCCTTCAATAAATAATGAATTATTAAATAGTAATAAGGAAGAAGAAAGAAAAGCAATGGCAGGTGCCATGAATCAAAATAAAGGAAGTTGTGGAAAGAGAAAGTGAGTGTTGGGGTGTCTATCTCAGGCAGCAGGAAAATCAGAGGAGGCACTGAGTAGGGGTCCCCGAGCCTGGTCCTGACGGCAGCCGGGAGGGAAGCCCTGTGGGAGCAAGGCCGGAGAAGAGGCGAGGGCGGCTGAGGGGTGAGGCTGGGTGTGCATGCTCACTGCTGATGCTGGATGAGGATAGAAGAGGGAACATTGCACTACTCTCTCTACTTCTGTGTATTTTGTAATTTTCTATAATGCAAAGGAAGCTGGAAAAATTAGCAACTGGCATTTGGAGCTTTTGGCATTTGTTTAGGGGGAGGCGTGAATCTCTCAAGGAATATAAGGTGAGAGAATCCTCCAGACAAAAAGAGGAGCTCAGGAGGTCACAGAATAATGGCAAGTGTCCTCTGCCATAGCTCACTCTCTTAAAGGGTTTCCTGTTGAGTGTAAAGTTATGCACAGGAGTATGCGGTCAGGGCACCATACAGGAACCACAGCTCACCTTTGGACAGGCGGGAACTCTTGTGACTGAGGTTGCCTAGATGTGGCACTCTTAATGAAGTCAGCATTGAGACTGAATGAGCCAGCAAAGACAGATTTATGAAAGTAAGGATCTCCCTAATACATGAGAAGCCAGAGGCTATTTCCCAAAGAAGGGATGATAGAAAGGAAGGAACAGAAACCAGGAGAGGGTGTGAGGGGTGTTCTGGGGCTGAGACGAATAACTAAGGGCACACATGTAAATAGATTTGTATTTGAATTAAGAGTGGAAACCAAACTGGGGCCCACTGACACCCAGGGGTCAGCAGGTGTAATCTCAGGGTCTAAGATTTCACCTCAATAATTTTTATTTTCGTTTCAATAATAATCTTTAAAAAATTAAAACAAGCACATTTTTCATCACTTTATAAGTGAAGTATTGCCATGAGACGTCTTTGCCCACATTTGGGACCAAGGCAAGAAGAAAAGAGTAGAGTCGGACTTGATACATAAGTGATGTTTTCTTGCCCAGTGAAGAGCAGGTGATGGCAAGGTAAAGTGCATATGAAAATCCTCAGCAATTTAATTAGAAGAGTAGAGAGAAAATTGATCCATCAGCCGACATGCACTAAGCACCCAACTCTACAGTGTGTGCCTCAGTAGTGTTCCCCACATTCCAAGCAGCAATTTAGTTTCAGAAAAACAACATCAATCCACTAAATCAGTGTTACTTTGAATTTTATTGCTATATAGATTGATTTGCATGTTCTGTCATTTTATTTGTGCTTTAGAGTTACAAAACAACGATAAAGGAACTCTAAGGAGACTCTAGCTTTATGTTAATATGTGTTTAAACAATAGTATAATAAAATAATTTTAAGCCAACACTGCAGGATCCACAAAGATATTTGTTTCCCCCAGAGGGGTTCCATTCATTACTCAAGTTTACAAGACACTGCCCAGAGGACTAAGAAGCAAATTCACAAAACTGGCAGTCTACATTTGAATTGATTTAAATATTTACCATTTTGCTATCCCCTGTGCTTTTTATTTCTAATGTCATTTCAAATACTTATTTTTAGAATGCCTGCCAAATCCTAATGGCTCGTCTTCAGCCGGTCATCAGGAAAAACCCTAAGGGAACATGGGAGGAATGGGTGAGTGTCATCCCTGCCAGGGAAAGGCAGACTCACTGAGATGGGTCAAATCCTGAGTGCATGGACTGATCCGGGTGCCCATTCAAGAAGCAAAGCACTTACCAACATTTACTTCTGCTTTTTCCGAAAAAGTAAAAAGAGATGTCTGTGGTCATTGGAACATGGCCTTATTTCAGAGCCTAATTTCTCACGGAGCATGAAAACAGCACAGGCTCCAAAGTAAAACACCCCCCTAGCATTGCTGCCCCTGCTCTGTCACTGCTGGCTCTGAGGGACAACTACCCACTCTGTGCCTCTCTGGTCCTTGGTTTTCTCACCAGACTGATGGAGATAATAGCAGTCCTGATATCAAAGGATTACTCCATTTTTAATAATAATTATCATCGTTATTATTATTACTACCATTCGTATTATCATTCCCAGCCCTACCCAGTGTACTCCAGCAGGGAAGCTGACATAACATACTGAGACAGCCAGTTGAATTATCTGGGGAAAAGCCAATTGAATTATTTGGTAAAAATACACGCTTATATACATGCACGCATATACACACGTACGTATGTGTGTATACATCTGCATATACATATATTATACATACCTGTGTTCACACCTAATGTACATAAGTACATGAATGTGGCCTAGCCAGTTTTCTAATTTAAAAAACCAAAAAGGATGAAAAAAATAATAAACTTTATACTGCAATCTCAAAAAACAGAGGGTCCCAGAGCACAGCTAGCAGCTGCCTGGAAACACCTTGCTTGAAAAGCGTGACCGGTGGCTTGTACAGGCATAAGTCTGGCTCGAGGAGAATGTGGGTGCAGAACTTGGTGCAAACAAGAGAAGGCAAGCCCCTCACGGAAGGCCTTTTTCATTACTTTCCCCAAACTTAACATTTCTTTGTAACCAATCATCTCTTTCAGATTGCAAAAGCCTTCACAGAATCCATCAGTCTCTCAGCTACTGGATATTTCAAGTAAAAGACGTTTTTACTTTGGTTTAGATTACACTTAGGCAGGGCTGGTGTGGGCTCACCAGTCTGAAGAGATGCCGGGAGAGCAGTGCAGCTCCGCTGGGCCGGTGCTAACCCTCGGTCCTGGGTCATGCGGTGGGGAGGCAGGGATCGGAGAGGGCCAGGGACTTCTTGCGGCTACAGCTGTTTACGAGCCAGGAGGGACACCATAGCCACTGACAGACTCTCTGACCCACCCCAGGCACTGCGTGCTGCAGGGCAGGGGTCAGACACCAGTGGGCCTTCTTCCCTTGTGCACGGTGGTTCTCTTGCGATTCTGATCACCATGCCCCCCTGCAGGAGAAGCGGAGCAATGTCTCCAGCCGTGGGGTGGGTGCTCTGTGCAGGGACCCAGGGTACAGCAGGCAGTCAGTCCACAAGTGGGGAAAGTGCCTTTTCTTTTCATTCCTGATTTCTCTTCTCAGAGGCTACCAGACAAATATGGACTGGGAGAAGGAGGAAGGTGACGCTTACCCGTATTACGTTTATGGCGCAGCCTGTTCTGAGGTTGAAGTCGACTGTCTGACGGGGGCTCATAAGGTGAACAGCGACATTTGTGTTCACCCTCACAAATACTGTGTTCTACACTGTAAACCAGCTGATCTTCCCTGTGGAAGAGCCAGGGCCAGATAAGTAATTTTAGTAAAGGTTGACTTTAAGTAAATAATATCTTCCATTGTATATTTTTCTTTCGGTGCAGCTCCTTAGGACTGATATCTTCATGGATGCTGCTTTCAGCATAAACCCAGCCCTGGACATTGGACAGGTGCGTGATACCAGAACCACCCCCACGGGGGCTTTCGGTGGGTTCCCTTCAGACTGTTATTTCCCAGAGTCCTCTAAGTGCTGTTTACACCTGGTGCAAGTATTCTGCAATATATAATGTATATTACACACACATATTGGAAGAAGAGGCAAGAAAAATTTAACAGCAGTTGTCTTTGCATGGCAGGAATATGTGCGATTTATCCTGCTTTATAATTCTCAGTGCTTTCTAATTTTTCTTCAGTGAATATTAATATGTTCAGAATTAGGGAACATTATATAAATATACAGTAACAAAGTTACAACAATATTCATATTAATATTGAATTTAAATAGACCACAATGTGGAGAAATACAAGGGAAAAAGAAGTGTTTAAACAGTTTTTCCCCTCTTACTGAATTTCTGATTTTTATCTCACAAAAAAATAAAATTAACACAGCCAAAGTCTTTTTAAATTTCGAGTTAAAACTTTTCCAGCTGTCAGTGTAGCTTTGCTCTTTTTCTAGCCTGTTACTCACAGTGGGTTCCTACAGCCAGCTGCATCAGCCCATCGCAGACTTACACAACCAGCGCCAGAGGGTCAGCTGGTGCTCAGTCCACATCTGACTAGCAATCTGGACTGGCTGAGCAGCTTGGCATCAACCCAACAGACCTGCGGTGCTTTCCTGTGCCAATGGCCTCCCGCTGTCCTAAGTCCTAGGAGACTGGTCTATCTAGACAGCTTGATGTGCTTTATAAGGAACAGATGGGCCCCTCGGTATTTCTCAAAATGTGGTCCTCAAATTCTGCAACAGAAGCACCTTTAGTGTTTATTGGAAATGAGTATTCCTGGCCCACCCAGGCCCAGACTTGCTCCATCATAACTTTTCTAGGCTGGGACTTGGAATCTGCACATTTAACCTGCCCCTGAAATTCATCGCAAGCCTGTAAGGTTTGAGAACCACAGCTAGCCCCAGGTCCTGTCTCCCCTCCCCCCTTCTTTCCCCTCCTCCCAGCTCATTCCTGCCTCTTTATTGTTTAAGCAGAGGCAGAAAAGGAGATGTCATGATCAGGAAAATTCTACATTTGTCCCATGGGAAAAGGAAAGAAAACCAAAAGTGGATTAGACTGGACTCTTGCAATTTGATCTTTTCCTTTACAGACAAGCATTTGGAAATATCCAAACTTATCATTTAAATTTGTTTGCCTTATTATTTAATTTTATATTTCAATAAAATGCAAACTATAACTCTCCTTCAATTTTTTTAACCTCTAGGCAGACACCCTTTTTAAACGAGACCCTCTTTTTCCTAAGAGCATAATCGTTTATAAATAGAACACAACATGGCTTCTAATAAAAAATATTTAATTTAATAATATTCCAGCCCACCTTGTTTAACATTGATCTACTCTGTAGTAATTTATAAAGGAAAGTAATGAAAGCTAGAAATTATAATAAATACAGTTTCCTGGCTCCATTTATTCTAGTTCATGTTTCTTTAATGTTATCTTCTTTTTTTATCTAATTCAACAGACATTGAGAATTCATGTTCCAGGCACCATGCTAAGAACAGAATATGGGAAGGCCAGGCCTCAGTGTACTTATAAACTAGCCAGAGAGAGTGAAGCAAGAGCAAGGGCAAGAGAGTAGACGGGGGACACTCCCTCAGAGCCACCACGATGGGGGAGTGCGTTCAAGATGCAGTGAGCCTGGAAGTGGCAGTTTCTAAATCCACCCAGGGGTGGTGGGAGGACCCAAAAGGCTCCATTTTCAGTCGCCCTGGAATACTTATTCAACCAATATTATATATTTATCAGCTGAAATTTTTGCCTGCAGGTTGAAGGAGCATTTATCCAAGGCATGGGACTATACACCATAGAAGAACTGAAATACTCCCCAGAGGGTGTGCTTTATTCTCGGAGTCCAGATGACTACAAAATTCCCACCGTCACTGAAATCCCCGAAGAGTTCCACGTCACTTTGGTGCGTTCCCGAAATCCCATCGCCATCTATTCATCCAAGGTAAGAGCTCAGGACGTCTGCATTAGTCTGCTAGGGCCGCCGTAACAAAACACTGCAGTGGGGCTGCTTAAACAGCAGAGATATGTTTTCTCACAGTCCTGGAGGCTGGAAGTCTGAGATGAGACCTCATTTCTTTTGAAGCCTCTCTTTGGCTTGCAGATGGCCACCGTCACACCGCGTCCCCATGTGATCCTGTGTGTGCTCAAGCCTGATGTCTCTGTGTGTCCTAACATTTTTTTCCTCATAAGGACACTGGTCATGTTGGATTGGAGCCTACCCTAAAGACCTCATTTCCACTCAGTTACCTCTTTAAAGACCTTATCTCCAAATACGGTCACACTCTGAGGTGCTGAGGGCCAGGACTTCAACATATGAATTTGAAGGGCACAATCCAGGCCATAAAACCTACTCCTTTAAGAAATAGTGAAATAGTCCCCTGAATTTGTTTACTCCTTGGAATTGCAAATCCCAAAAGGAGAAGAGAAAAGCAATCATTCACTGACTTCAGAAGCCCAAGTAAGGTCTTCACTTGGGAGATTATGAAACAACTTTAAATCAAACAAGAAGGGTCAAGGAGGAGTCACACATCTTGGGTCATTAGGCTGAGTGCCATCATGAAACAAAAATGAAGCTGGAGGCAGATTTCACTGGCCCAGAGCCTTCTCTTCTGCAACCTTCCCATGTCCTCCGGACTCAATTCTTTATTTCTCATGCTGCCTGTCCCCACACCATCCCCAAGTCAGAATGGACTTTCACACACGTTTCTCACTGATCATTTATTCTGAGGTGTTAATGGCCACTGATACAAGAGGTGTTGATCCCATGCTGGGCTCTCACTGGCCCATAAAGACTTTATGGCAAAGCTTCTATAACAACACAACTTTTCCAACTTAAGTTCTATTCTGAGCCACATCTACCCAGACAGATGGCAACTTGAACCTCAGGATTTCAGAGAATTTTCTCTCTTTCTTAGGAGTAGGTCAAGGTTGGGAGGAAGGTGAGATTTCCTGTCTGAATGGCTTCTCTCTCCACTTCTGCACCAGGCTTTGGCCAGGGAGTCTCTAAAGACTATCCTGACACAGGGCACGACCCTGCCTCTTGGGGTCTGGCCACCTCTCTGCTCTCACCCAATCCTCCTCTCCTCAGAGGAGACCCCTCCTTCCACCAGCTCCACCTAGTGATAACCCCAGCCTAGGAGAGCCAAGTACACAAACTACGTGGGCCCTTTGTCCCATCTCTCCACTAAGGCCCTGGACCCAGATCAAGAGCCAGACTACTCTGAATAAAGAAAGAAGGAAAAGCAGTACAAAGGAGCACTGCTGAACTGTTCAAAATATAATGCCACAACACTGTTCATTCAAAAGCACCCAGCACACATCAGGGAACATCAGGGAAGTTAACATACGTGAAAACTTCAACAGTTCACCCTCCAGAGCCAACCACCTCACTGTCTTTCAAGCTCAGCTACAAAGATTGTGGTTGTTTTGTTGGTTTTGAGTTAAATGCAAATGATCTGGAGCCCAAGTTGGAGTATCCTAGTGGGCACTGAGGGTTTCTGTCTCCAGGACTTTACCTGGGGTGTGGGCGGGGGTGGGCCCAGGGACAGGAGCTGCTATCCTGATGTCCTGGGGCATTTTCTTGAGCTACTCTGAGGAAGACTCCCACACATGGCATGGGCATGAGGGGGATTTGATTCTGGTAATTCTGATGCATTCCACTCGGAGGGTTATAAAGCCAGGAGAGATGAGTGTGTGTGTGTGTGTGTGTGTATGAGCATGTATGTGTATGAACACAAATCAGTCCTAAAAGAACCACGAGTTTCTGACAGTCTTTCACCCTCCTTCGCAGGGGTTGGGTGAGGCTGGAATGTTCATGGGATCCTCCGTGTTGTTCGCCATATATGATGCAGTGGCCGCTGCCCGCAGAGAGAGGGGGCTGACCAAGACCTTCACCCTGCACAGTCCAGCAACTCCTGAGTTGATTAGGATGACTTGTGTGGATCAGTTTACCGACATGGTAAGGCTGTTGTAACCACCCCTTACGTAGCCTGTCAGGTTCTTAGTATGGATTTGATAACCATGAAAAAATTACAGTGCAGCTCCATCTTTTCCAATGAAAATTCTCATTCTGCCTCCACTTGCTACTTCCTATATGCTTCAAACTGCAAACACAACCACAAAGTAAGTGCCCCTCTTCAATTGATGGTTTAATTGTTTCAGACCCCAAAGAAAAGCACACTTAATTGAGCCAGTGCTCAGAGCAAGCAGGCATGGTAGGTTACTTCTTTAAACTTTTTGTCAAGATAGAGTTGATGTGCTATTTTAATTAACTCAATCACTAAATTAGATTAAATAGATATCTGAGATGGTCAATTATTCAGAAAGTATTGTTAAGCAAACTAATAAAAACAATTTAAAAGAAAATATCAAGTTTCTAAGCACACTTTGATATGCCTTGTACTCACACACTATGGAACACAGTTCAATATTCCAGCTGCTAAAAATATATCTAGAACTATCATCAGAGACTATTCTTATATTGAACTGAGTACTGCAGCCCTAAATGAGTCTCTGGCATAAAATTAGATTGCACTTTATGCCTCCAAAATTACAGCGCTTCTGGGTAAGATGCATCTTGTCCCAAACTTAAGAAGTTTATGAGGATAAGGAGATTTATGACTCAAAGATTGAAAGAAAAATTAAAATTGTATAATAGTGATGAGAATAAAATGGATATTGACTTACTGTTTTTTAAAAAACAATTTTTCTTCTGAATCACTTTTCTCATATGACTACATTTTATTAATAACTTTCTTTTGATCTTTTTTAGATTCCCAGGGATGATGCTTCAACATTTACACCTTGGTCCATCCGTGTGTCTTAATCCTATATTTTCCTCAGAAAATGAATGAATACAAGATTGATCTTAAAATTTTCAAACCCGAGCAACATATAGGTTGCCCCCAATTGTCATGGATAATTCTAGCATCTTTTAATTATTCTCTGTGGTTTAAGTCATTGCATGATTATGTTTTAGGATGCACATTTTCCCCAAAAGGTATAAAGAAGCTTAGACTCAAAAATTCTTCCTTTCATTTGCATTATCCTGAAGATCTACAGCATTAAGGTTTTAAAATATGGCGGAGTTTCATTACCTTGGAACAACTCAAGGGAGGCTGCTTGTACTTTGTTCCACAGAAATCTGCTTACCTTCAAACCGTCCACCCCGAAAACTCTCGGGATTGCATTCCCCAAAGCCAGTGGTGTGCTGGTAATAACCAGCTCCCCTGGAAAAATCCATGACTTATAGTGTTTGACAGTTTCCATGGAGTAAATACTCTCACACTGGCCAACTCCAAGCCACTGACGTGAGGTCTCTGAACGTAGAGTTGGAAGAGATGCTCGAAATCAGCCCTCATGGTCCCCAGCACTGCAAGCCCACCACGACCCTAGGGTTCCTGCCGCTTCTGTGCAGCCTGTTCAGATGAGGCTTAGAGAAGTAAACCATCCAGAGCCTCCAGCTGGTCCTCATCTGCCATGAGCCACACACTTGGTACAGCGTCTTCCCTGTCTGGGAAACCACACAGAGTGAAACAACTATCTGAAATCACTCTGGTGTCCCTTGCTTTGCTCAATGTCTGAAGGGTAAAATCAGTACCACCCTCCTTTTGCCACATCAAAGGGACACAAACTCCTCAGGCTTCTTTTCCAGTTATTTCCTAGCTATTTTACATCGCATTTTCTCAGGGGAAGGCAGTCTTACACCAGAGAGGATGTTCAGGCCCCTGTAAGCTTTAAAAACACAAATAAACTAAATCATTTGTTGAGATCTGTGTGCTAGATATTAAAGCTCTATATCGATTAATAATAATTTTGTGGTGGAAGAATAAGTGTGTAGCCGTTGTTTATGTGTGTGTGAAAGATTGGAAGAAGAGAAGCCTGGGAGTAGAAAGGAAAGGCCTCTTTCCCAAGGAAGGGCTCACCAGTCAATGTCTCTTATTCTAAGAGAAATGTGTGTGTGTGTGTGTGTGTGTGTGTGTGTTTACATATATCTTTAAATGTCTGTTTAAATATCTTTAAATGTTTAGATTGCCTGGAACCCAGGCCACAAAAACTCTATGCCAGACAGAACAGTAAAAATAGGGTATATTTTTCTAGCAGTAAAATAGGAAGACACATTAATCACAAACATAAATTAATTTTAAAAGTATTATGCTTCATAGACTGTGTAGGCAGGGCCTCTGATAACAGAAGTTGAATTTTCACTAAATAAGTCTGATCACTTCAGTAGTATTTCATTAACTTGGACAATTGGGGTTAGAGAAGAATTTATAATAATAGTACATTTTAGGAATAACAAGTTTCAAACATAAGATTGCTATTCTAATGCCTTTAAAATTTGACAATTTATAGTGTCTTGTATTATAAACCTAACCTATATTACTAATTTAGATAAATATTTGTTATTGTCTGTTTAATTTTAAATGTTACTACAGTAATAGTTGTGCTACAAGTGTAAGAGATGATCTTTTTATTTTGAGGGGAGGTAATTAGGTTTTAATTAATTTATTTATTTCCAGTAGAGGTACTGGAAATTGAACCCAGGACTTTGTGCATGCTAAGCACACACTCTACCACTGAGATGCTCTTTTTAACCAGTGGACCCAGTAAATGGCCAAGCACCCTTTTGATAATAAAAGCAGGTGGTCATTATTAATTCTGGGCACAACTGTGCTTGTTACTCATAGAAACTTACCCTTACTGTTTAATTGTGGGCTCAATAAAAGTTTGTCAGAAGAGAAATAACATGTGGCAGGTGCTACCCTTGCTGTAGTTTGTCCTTTCAACTTAAAGGATCCACAAGGTCTAGGCTGTTACTTCTCCCAGACCAAAAGTTTATGACAGAACAGTTTTGCACCTTCTTAGAAAACACTGGAGAAACGGAGTTGAGCTAACAGTGGTGGAGAGGAATTTGATTTCCATTCGGTATCTTGACCCTGCAGACACGTGCATGCGCTTGGGTTCTAGATATGGGTGGGGTTGTGGGGTGTCAAAAAGAGGGAGAGGTCAAAGGGGACAGGAAAGCTTGGATATCTATGTTGTTTCTTTCAAGGGAAAGTCTTTAACTTCTCCACACCTGATATTTTCCATGATGTAAACTGGCCATATTCTTCATGCTGTCAGAGCACGGGGTATCACAGGTTGAGTCTTCTGGGAGCAGGTGCTGAGACAGAGTTTAAGGAGCAAGATGTTTCTTAGGGATCAACATCTGATAAGGAAAGGTTGAAGAAGCAGAACTGGGCTGAGGGGGAAGTCAAACTGCGATGCCAGTCCCAGCGCCCCTTCCTGAAGCATCAGGAACCCAACGGGGAGCCCTGGAGCCAGCATTGCCCCACCGAGTTGTCCCGCTCAGGCTGGAATGTGTACCCCTATGTGACTCAGTCCCCCACGGGCCTGCCCCCGGAAAAGCTTGACCTTGAAGAAGGAGGCTCCTCTGCCCCACGACAGACTCCGAGGGCACTGACAACTGGAGACCATATGCTGACAGCCCTGGGTGGGTGGGTGGGGGCAAGTCCCTCCTCCAGCGGGAACTGCGGCAGCTCACCTCCAGTCTCCCGCGGAGATCTATCCAAGCGATCCTTCCTGACTGGTGCATTTACTAATATGCAGATCTTACATGGTATAAATAACAATTCACACTGTTATACACTGGGTGAACTGCCGTTATAGAAAAGAATGATTTTACAGTCAAAGAAATTCACAATTTACATATATATAAGTAACATTTTAATATTTTAAGTCAGCACTGGCCCCAGAAATCCCATGTTATATGTTTGCTGTATGCTTTCCTTCCTTGTTCAAATGAATTTGATTAAATTCAGTTATCAGCACACTGTGTGCCAGATGCTGTTATGAATTACAAATAAAACCTCAGGAAAAAAGCCTCTTACCTGAGTTTTATTATCTGGATTTGATAACTAGGTCAAGAGAGTTGATTTGTTCTGAATAAATAAGTGACTGTGTAGAAGTGTTCCGGAAGATAAGATTTTCTTCAGAGCTCTAGAACTCTGGGCCTGGGATGACATATGTAAGGATATAAGAAGTATTATAAGAAAGCACAAATTTATCCCCAGAAGTCATGGAAATGACTTACAAGTGTTCATTGTAGTATTTTATATCCAACCTTTCCCAAAAATTATAGTCAAAGAACTTTGCTCCTCAGATCAATCAGTTAATTCACTTGCTAGGGAATACACCATAAGATACTACCTCTTTGTCATTTATTAAATTCACATATATACTGGGATCTATTTTTAGATTCTTTCATCAGTTCCACTACTTGTTCTATCCTTATATGAACAACCTAGCAATTTGAGACCATGGCAAGTTCTCCCTCATTGTTATTTTTCACATTCCTCTTAGTGATTTGGTCTTCCCCTAAAAACCTAGGTACGATTCTAATTTGAACTGTATTAAATTTATTTATTAATTTTGAGACTCTACTATATTGACTTTGCATCTAAGACCATTATATGTCTTTCCACTTGTGTAGATTTTGTTTCATGTGTAGATCCTATACTTTTTAAATTTTTTAGTTGAATTCATTTTTAAATATTCTATGTCTTGAAACTACTGTGAATGGAAATTTTTCTACTTTCATTTTTGTGTGTATTTACATAGTAAGAAAAACTATTATTTTTTCAATATTTATGTTACATCCAATAACTACATCTAGTTTTCTTATCTTCCAATGTTTATATCAACTTATGCGTGTTATTTCAGTTTTCCGTTATTTAACTACATCTGTTATAACCTCCAAGGCAAAGTTATCCAGTTATGGAAAGAAAGGGCATCCCTACCTAATCCCTGACAATAACCAAAATTTTTTTTGCCTGCAATATTATTATTATTATATATTAATTATTGGTTTTTGTAAATACTCTTATTAGTTTCTTCCTGTTCTGATTTAGAGGTTTTCTTAGGAATGGCTGCTGAATTTTATAAAGTAACTTAACATCACCTATTGATTTGATTAGTTGTCATTCTTTATTTTCTTGATGTAACAAACTAAGTTAAGTTTTAAAGTCTGATAAATTTCTGATATTGAACCACATTTGTGTTTCAGAAACAAACCTTACTTGGTGTATTATCTCTTGATACACTGCTGGATTCTATTTGGTAGCATTTTATTTAGAATTTTTATATCTATGTTCCACAATTTTTTGTACTGTCTGTGTTGGGTTTTGCTATCAAATTTTTACTAGGTTTATAAGATGAACTGGGGAGAATTTCCACTGTAAATGACCTGGGAGTGTGTAGATAGCATTGGCATTACCTTAATGATTACATAAAACTCATCTGTAAATTCATTTGTTCAGGTGCTTTGTTCAGTGATAGAGCGTTCATCTTTTCCATTCTCACCCACAATAAGTTGTCTTGTTGTTTACATTTGGCTGTTATCTCTTTGACCCAACTATATTTCATCTTTATCACTTTAAATATGTTTCTTATATAATACATATCTAGGTTTTGGGCGTTTTTCTGATCTAATCTAGTAGTCATTATTTTTAAGGGGTAAGATTTCTTCTATTTCTATATCTTGTAATTATTTAAAATTTTTAATTTTCTATCTAGTTATATATAATATATAACAAATTATATAATATATGTTATATATTACTATAATTTAGACTTCCTCTCCTCATTTCCTTTCTTATTGGGTTGGTCCTGTTTGATCCTTCTCCTCAGGTGAGATGGTCTGTTATCCTGGTGGGAAGAGGGTGCTTAGCTCCAGCGACAGGGTCTCCATCGCCCTTCTCTCCTCTCCAAAACCTGCAGCTGCTGGTCTCCTGCCCTCTAGCGTCCACTGCGGCAGCGACAAGTTTGATGCCCAGCTGTCTTTTTCTTTCTTTCCCTCCTCAGAGTTCAAAAATGATGTCAGGTGATGTCAGATGGGTGTCCTCTGTCTTCAGCCCAGTCTGGAACTTGAGGAGCAATTCTAATCTCTAGAATCAGATATCCCTTCAGGTCAAAGTGTCTTCAAGTGTGTAACGGTTGCTTCTCCTTTGTCTATGCCGTTTGCTCCTTTCGCTGTCCCATTCTCCATGCTTTATCTCTTGCATCTAGGCTCCAAGTCTCTTACTTTGCCTTTCATGATTGCTGCTTCTGTATGGCTTTACTCTGTGCTTCGATATGTATACTGCACTTTGTTTTCTCAGTCACTAATCTGGGCTTCCCTGTCTCTCCCAAGCTGGTGGGGGTTGGCAGCACTCCTTGGTGTCCCCTTGCTTGTAGACACGTGACTCCAATCTGCCTCCAACTACTGAATTGATTGTTAGTTGGTTGATTGGTTATTTTCCTTGAGAAATTCCTGGGGGTGGGGGTTGCCTTAGTCCACGGGGGCCTGTAACAAAATACCACAGACTCGGTAGCTTATAAACAACAAACATTTATTTCCTTTTTTTGATTCTTATTTTTTTATTGAAGTGTAGTCGATTTACAACACAAACATTTATTTCTTATAGTTCTGGAGACCAGAAGTCTCAGGCCAAGGCAGCAGAACTTTTCCTCCACGTCCCACCAGCACCCTAAAGGACCACCTCTCCTCCAGATTCACAGATTTCAAGGTGCGGATTTCCAAGCTCTCCCCTAGCCTGGAAGCCCTCCTGCACACAGTCCCAGGCCTCGCTGGTGCCCAGCTTCCTGAAAGCCCCACAGCTGCCTGGCTCAGCAGAGGCTGGAAGATTAGAGCTGGGAGAGGAAGGGAAGGGGCCTCACAGTCAAAGAAGTTGAGAATGGAGGGTCTAGAATGTAGACATGTAATGACCAACCCAAGGTCATTTAATGACCAACGCAGGGGTTGTAAAAAGTGTCCATTGTCAGTCTGTGAGCCTGTGTTCGTCTTTGAATTTTGAAGAACTCACAACAGAAGGCAGCACCCCGGGGACACAGAAGTGGTGGCCAGCGCTTTTCCATCTACATCAGCGGGCCAGACTTGTTACAGTTTTTTTCCAGAAATAGGTTTGTTTAAGTTGTTGGGGAGGACAGTGTCATTTCCAATATTAATTCTTTAATTGGGTAACAGGAATTCTTTGATGTAACTCATAAGACCCTTTTTTTTTAATAACAAACATATAAGCACCTGGGTCAATATATGTGGCATTTCTCTCATTCATAAGAACAATCCATTTAAAGGTGAAGAAATTCAATCTTCTCTTTTCATTATTTTTTTTTTAAAAACAGTGGTTGCTTTTTTCCCATTGTCTTAAATAAGATCTTAGAATCAGAAAAAGTTGGCAGAGACAGCCGCCTACTTTCATACCATGAACAACCTTTGCTCACTCAGCAGTGAGTGATTTTTAGACTCAGTTCCCTGGAGCCCTGGAGGTTTCAGAAGGAGGGAAAACCAGAGGGCGTCAGGCCTCACTCCAGTCCTCTGGGCTAAGCCATGACCTTTTATTAAATTTGTTTGCATTTCACAAGATATCATACAAACAAAAGTTTCCCTGGCTGAAACAAGTTTGAAAAACACTTCTTTAAAGTCATTCAAGGTCAGTTTCCCAGCAATTAATGTATTTGGTTCCCTAATCCAAAGTATTTATATCCTCCAACTCTAATCCCATAATCCGACCTTGGTGCTCTAATACTGATCTTCTACATTAAATGCTCGTGCTTTACGTGGACGCTGAAGGACTTATTCCTGTAAACATTTTGAAACACCATGATTCATGCTTTTCATTGCCAACGTCTGTGCTCCTGTAAATGGGAATCGTGTTCTTTGTGCTCACTTGCTGCTCTGTTTTAAAGGACAGCAAGAGATGGTGAAAAGACTGTGGACCCTTAAAAACAACCGCTGAATCGGTTTTGCCCTACGTGGAAGCAGCCGGGAGAAGGACTGGGTCTCCCCACCCCCGCCACTTTCCCTCCTCCCCAGCCTGCCTCCCATCCATTCCCAGTTCTCTCAGGATCAGCCCCTAGTCACCTTACAAGCCTAGATGCCTCTTCCTTGGGGCGGCTTTCTCCGGTCCCTCTCCCCAAACAAAGATAATTTCCCTGTTCTGTGCTTCTCACAATGGTAAATATTTAATTACATATTAATTGTCTCTCTTACTAACCATAAACTCCTTGGAGATACGGTTTTCCACTGTGCCTCTACCGCTTAGCATGGAGCCTGGCACAAGACAGATGCCTAATAACAACTGAGCAAGTGAATGAATGATCACTGATGCCTCCACATTTAAAGTATTGCAGGTAACCCTTCAAGCGTCCATTAACCCCTGCAATGATCAAGTTGTCATTCAGGCTGAATATGGTGGAGAATACAACTAGCTATTTAACCTTCAGGAGTGTATTCCCTAACTGAGAAAAAGGAGAAGAAAACATAGAAAAGACAGCCAACAATTATTGGTAGATTGGAGACTAGTTTCCTGGTTCTTGGTTCATGGAATGAAAAGTAAAGAAGCAATTGATTGGATCTGCAGATGCTTTTGAAATTGAGAGAAAGGAGAGAAGGGAGGTTTGATGCTACTTTTTGATGGTAGATAAAGAAGAGGGGAGGTTTATAACTGAATCTGCTGTACACCTGAAACCAACACTGTAAATCAACTACACTTCAATAAAAAATTTTTTAAAAAGCAAAGAAAAGGGTAGGGTAGGAAGTGACTGTGGGACAGGCGTAGGGTAGCTACCATTGCAGACATGGAAGAGCCTTCTTAAGTCACTTAGCCAGTTCTCATTGGGTATTTACTCTGTGGTCGGCATCACTCCCCAGAAAGCTCATGGGGTTTTGCTAAGTGCAGTGGGGGCCACTGGAAGGTTCCAAGGAGAGAAATGCCAGGTTTAAGCAGAAGAATGACGATGAGAGGATAGTTTGTTTAGATCGGGAGATTTTTCTGAAGAGCAGGACAGTCTGAGGCCAGAAACAGGGACAGGTCATGGAGGGCTTTGCACCTGGGGTGAGGAGTTTGGACCTTGTGCTCCAGGCCTCGGAGGGCTGCTGGGGGTACTTTTAACAAAAGCATCAAAGAGTGTCAAGATCAAAAAGGCTGACCTGAAGGTCCTATCTAATTCACAGTGTGACCTCCAACTTCTCTCATGACCCTGTTGTGGATTTATTCAACAACATTTTAACACGTGTGAGACACCATGTACACACCCAGATGAAGGCACGTGGGTGTAAACACTTGTCTCTGTGGGTGTAGGAAGCAGCCGTCCAGGACCCAGGAATTAGGACCATAAAGAGTTGGCAGCTTCCAACTCCATTTGATCAGGAGTGTTTTCTGCAACAGCCCTGCGGGGAGGGATTCTGCTGTCACACCTGGACCAAGCGGGAAAGAGGCTCTTCCTCAGTCAGCCAGGTCAGGAGGGCGCCAGGTCGTGGTCGTCTCTGACCTGAGGCGTTGCCGCCCAGGGAGTTCACCTTAAGGCAAGGGGCTGACTGCTGACAGGGTGCCAGGAAGTGCTGGTGATCAGAGAGGTCTTGTCTCTCCTGAAACCAGACCACATGGGCAGCTGCCTTCACCCACCTGGGAAGCCAGCCCTGGACATTACAGATACCCAACTGGAGAGCTTCGAACAGATCAAAAATGAGATTTTTTAAATTAATGCATCTATCTATACACTTACAGGTGTTTCAAGCCAGGGGAGCTTGGTTCTAATTCCCATTTTGCCGCTTACTATCTTTGTGACCCTGAGCTACTGATCTCACCTACCTGAGCCCCTGTTTACTTATCTGTGAAGTGGTTGACTTGACTAGATCACAGTTTTCCAGTGGAATAATCCCATGGGCAGGGGGAAGTGCGAAGGGCATCGAGGGGCTAGGTGGATGCAACACCCCCACCTCCACTGCAGGGCACAGACCAGATTATCCATACGATTTCCACAAGGAAACATCTCTGCAGATAGAATCAGAGAAACACTGGGAAGAGCAAGAGTTCTCAGAAAGCACACCGCTAGCTCTCTTTGAGAAGGAGGAAGTCCATCCAGGACATATTCCTGGGGCCAAGGCAGTGTGCAGAGTGGGTTTAAGTTTAGAAGGTTGCTTATGGTTTTCACACTGAAGCCCTGTAGCTTCCGACGATGCAGGAAGGGGTGTGGGCCATTCACCGAGCAAGCTTCGAAGCCGAGATTGGTGGGAGGCAAAGTGAGACACGAGGAGGAGGCCGGGCCACTCAGGTGCCCTAGACTTAAAAGGCCACGAAGCAAGGGAGTCTCCATCTGCTGTCCTGCTCTCTGGGGCGCCAAGCTGTCTGCCTCCCTGTCACACAGGGAGAGATTTCAGTTGCTTGGACCTAAATCCTTTCTGCTCATTCCCGCGGCTGGTGCCAAGGAGCATTTCCACCCAGAGCTGTAAGGCGAAACTTATTTACAGGGGCAATGCCTTGCCCATCGAGATCGGATGAGTTGGTTTTCTTTGTGAATGGGAGGAAGGTAAGTGTGTTGGGTGTTACTACCATGGTTTGCAGAGACAACAGGAAACTTCTAGTACACTTGTGGCCCGTTTGTGTTGAGACCCCTCCAGTCAGGGACAAGAAGCCAGGGACCGGGAACCAGGCTTATTTGTCCTGTCCTCCACTCAGCTGGGGCTCGGCCTCTGGGAATGCGGGGAGGAACTAAAGCATTGGGGTTAATCAAGGTGCTTCGGTGTCAGACAGCCTTGGTTCCAATCCAGCTCTTCTGGTTACTGTATGATGTTCTGCAAGTTACTTCATCTCCCTGAGCCTCAGAACACACATCTTTAGAATCCACTTCCTATGGCCGTTGTAAAGATTAAAAGAGAGACGCTTGTTTCACTGATTAGGAACCTCTTAAATGCTCTGAGCCCTTAGCACTGGGCCTGATATTCCAGAAGCATGCTATTCCAGTAACATATCTCAGGAGGACAAGAAATGGAGGATTCTTTATTTTTCTGTTTATGAACTTAATTTTTCTGTTGAGTTTGCTTTCTTCAGAATTAGCTGAAATGTAATTGCGGTCAATTTCCAGCCCTCTCTTTCCCTGAATTGCAGTTAAGTTCCTTCCACGACACTTCCCTGGCATTCTCTCTGCCAGCCCTCACCATCTGTCCACACAGCCACTTGTTAACCTGCAGTGCCCTCTGCCCGGCCCGTTCCTCTCCTGAGTCTCTCCAGGGAACCATTCTCTAGCTCCACGATATGCGGCTTCTCCGGGGTCTTGTCACCTCTCCTCCAGGGCCCCTCAGCCTTCTGATCCCGTAGACCTAAGTGGGATTTGGTCATGAGGCCTCACCCCTGTCCCTCATGGGGGCTTGGCCCATGGAAGCACAGAGCCTCTATGTGCCCATCCCTTCTGTTCTCCCTTCTTTTCTCTCTCCTATATCCAGTCTCCACGGCCCCCTATGTCCTTCCAGGATTGACCATCATTACTCAGTTATTCCACTGGCCGAGGCTTTGGAGGCTCCTTCCTCTAGTTTCTATTCTACATCCCACCCGAGTCATGAGCCCTAGAATGAAGTGGTTGCAGCCAGAACAGGGAAGAAGTCAAGGTTAGAGAAAACACAGGTTGTGTGGTGGGGAAGGAGTCAACTAGATAATAAAAATGTTATCCAACCACATTCTCATTAAATGCTTTTAAAGGACCTGGGGCGGAAGTAAGGGCAGGCAGAGGAGGTCTCCTTCTTTCAGTGATAAGAACCCCCCAGAGATCCAGGGAGCAGCTGAATTGTAATATTTCAACTCGGAAGCATCTTTCTGTACTTTTTATTCTTTGAGGTCCACACACATCTGTTTTTCTTCTGGGGAGAAAGGAAGAACCTCACATGAATAGCCCGTTGTAGCTTTCTTTCCTCTGATTCAGCAGAGTGGCTGAAGGTGTTTGAAGGACACCCAAAGACAAAGTCAAAGGAAATAAGCAAATGGGAAAGAAGCACCAAAGAAGGTCTCTCCATGGCTTTAGATGCTAAATCCCCCACTTTGCAAAGTGAGGGAGAGAGGAATTCTAGGGTTCCTCCAGAGCTGCCCTGGGTCCTGAGGTGGGGCCACAAGGCTCACCATTGGCCACTCTGCTGTGATGAGCGGGGTGGTGGCTGGCACACTCGGGGAGCACGCCAGAACGCAGCAACTCCCCCTACCTCCCCTTTCTGCCACCAACTCTTTGGATCCCTGATGTTACCAAGCGAGGTGTCTCAGAGATGCCAGAATAGAAACCCTTCCTATTCAGCTCTCTTCCCTCAAGGAACTTTCACACACACACACACACACACACACACATATACACACACTCACACACGTACACACATACACACATACACATACACACACACACACACACACACAGCATCCAAGTCCCTCTCCTGTTGGAAATATTTCAAAAGTGTAAAAAACTGGGTTGGAAGATTCCACAAAATTAGATAGTGGAGCGAACATGAACGGTATACCTGCCGTCGGCATCTTCACACAGCAGTGGTTCCCAGCTCTAGTCACAGATAAGAGCGTTGTGGCACAGTTGTGCGGTGATTCTCCTGCTCTGTGAATTTATGTAAAAGCTGTTTGCTTTCAGGCCTAATATTATACCCCAGTTAGTAAACCATGCGGGCATGCCACTGGGTCACCCATTCTCCCCCCATCACAATCTCTTTGCTGTTTCTAATGCAGGTGATAGAGAGGAATGCGGACCCTGAAGTCACTCTGCTGACCTACCTACGAAAGAACTGGACCCTTTTGAACAAGGCCTTGGCCGTGTCTGTGTTTGCCTTAAAGCTCAGGCCAGCTGCAGTTATGAGAACTAATCAAACCTCCTCATCCCCAGACAGCCAGGCCCCTTGGCCTTGCCTTCTATTTGCTTTTGGCAATGGTTCTAAAGATATCAGGTTAATTGGGCTATTTGGATAGGATAAAGTTTCCCCAGAGTTTCTTATATCTTGATTTAATAGCCATGAAATAGAAGCTAAGCCCTTTACTTCAGCACTAATTATTCCTTTAAGGGCCTTCCAGATCCCCAGGAGGGTGGTTATATAATAGAGATTTGTGCATGTTCCCTGCCCTGGAGGAAAACCAAATTCTCCAGATTCAGGAGGAGCATGTGTCATAGGAGATTACCTTTCTCTACGTTCTATTTTCTCACGGCAGAATTTTCCCTACCATTCCATATTCTGAAATTTAGATCTTCATAATGGCAAACTTGTTTTAGTTGGTAAATCCAATGGATGGCTCATAGAAGCCAAAAAAAAAAAAAAAAAAGACAGACATTACAAGGTTTGTTTAAAAGCCCACATGGTTTTTAATTAGTTGTCAATGTTTTAAAATTAAGAAGTCTCATATTTTTTTAAAGTGGGAGTTTCTCGTGGACAACGGAAAGACAGTCATTCCTGCTTGGCAGCAGTCTTGCTTAGGGCTGACTAGGCACTGTCTGTCGTCTCCCATTTAAAACGGTGCGCAAGCTCTCCAATTACACCCAGCCCACCCCATTTATTTACATACCTCTCTAATAAGCATTTATAATTATGACTTAATTTAGATCAAGTCTTATGGTTCTTAAAAAAAAAGAAAGTCAGCAATTCCGAAGTCCACTTAGCCAGTTTAGTAAATTACATCCAATCCGTAAACTGTGTGGAAATGGACCACAATTAGGGAGAAGGATGACTAAAGAGAGGGGGTAGAGGCTGAGCACTGGGATTGGACCTGGACCAAGCGGGAGCAGAGGGACTCTCCTGTCGGGATATGACAATAAGGATAGGAGTTCTCTCCGAAACTAGCAACACATTAAACTGCTAAACATAAGTGTTCCTCTTTCAGTTACATGAGTGGAAGCCAAAAGAATACCTGTAATGAAACAGGATTTTCCCAAGGGCTTTGACATCCTTTATGCTACTAGATGCTTATGATAAGCCTGAGAATTTCAAGTAGGTATCACTGTTCCCTCTTTGCAAGTGAGAAAGCAGGCAGGGAGAGATTAGTATGTCCTGGGTCGCACAGCCAATAAGATACAGAGTGGCCTTGACCGAGACCTGGAGGCAGATGAGTGACTTCTCAGACCTGCACCTCACCCCCCGGAGAGGATGTTCCTTTTTAGTGATCCCCTAGGGAGGCAGCTCTACTGGAGGTGGTGGGTCCGCCTGGGAGTCTTTCCTTGACCACCCCCTGCAGTACGCCTCACAGGGACCAAGTACGCCTGCGGAAGAGGGGGCTGCGGCGCCTGCACGGTGATGGTGTCTAAGCGGGACCCCACGTCCGAGAAGATAAGGTATCCTGCCCAGACGCCCAGAGGCCAGGCTTCATTCTCATATCACAGCTGAAGACCATCTCAAAGGACCTTCCAGCTTTGTGATTCTAACCCTCTCTGGGTCTTAGATCCCTCCAAAAATCTGATTAAAAAACTGTGAGCTTTTACAAAAACTAATAACGTTTTACATACGGTTTCAGGGAAATTGTAGACCTCCCAAGGCCTATTTATGCCTCCCAGGTTAAGAAACCCCAATTTAGGCCAACCATTCATTTCACAGATGAGGAACCTGAGGCTCCAAAGGATGAAGTAACTTGTTCAAGGTCATGCAGCTAGTAAGTTGTGGAACAAGGACTTGATCCCATGTTTCTTGGCTCTCACGCTAATGTTCTTTCTCCCATTGGGCTGGACCTGGGCTATAATTCCATCCTTTAATTAAGGGCCAGATTCCAGGACTTGAGCTGCTCTCAAATCCACTGGCCCAAGAAATCAAGAAATGGCCTCAGGGCACAGATCATCCAACTCTGCTGAAAGACCTTACACAGAGAGTTTAAAATTAACAAGCAAAACAATTCTCAAATATGGTCAAAAGACAAAGGTGTACATCTTACCTGTTACGGGACTGATGTCGTAAATGAATAGTAGGTGGAGTATCCCCAACAAGTCCAGACCCAGGTCGGTCTGTTCTGGGCTTGGGAAGTTTTTCTGAAGTTCAGAATGCTCATACTCCCCCTAAGGATCCCCATTTCCTACAGATAATACCAAGGCAGCCTAGAGGACTCTCAATTCTCCCTCCTGGTCACCCCACCCTTTCCCCATCCTCTAGGTTAAGTCACAGACTTGGGGGGTTTTCTGCTGCCCTTCTTGGGTCCCAGGTTCCCCATCAGGCAGAACTGTGTTACTCTTTTTGATTTCCCTCATGTTTCTCATATAAAGACACTTTTCTGTCACGGCGTGCCTGATTCCCATCTGTTCTCTGTATGGGGCTGCTGTCACCACTGTGGAGGGTGTTGGAAGCATCAAAACCAGGCTTCACCCCGTGCAGGTAAGCGCATGTGCTAATCTTCTCACTCCTTAATTCTATCTTTTTAATCAATGCTGTGTTGACTGTGCTGCCTGGGGCTTCTAGGTTGCAATCTGGTAAGTAGAAGCTTTGGATGCATATTGATCAAGATAATAATACTTGTTAAGTGATTTAAAAGAAAGCTAAACATCATCCACATTTCATTAGATGAACATCTTTCTTTTTACTTTTTTTGCTTGAATGATAACAGCATGATGAAAACATTGATGAATGCCTGTTAGACTCTGAGGCAGAACAAATATTGTACAAAGGGTATTACTCATGGAATAAAACCTCTCTGAGGCTAACAGCGTAAAATTCAAGATTATTCCCTGTGGCATGGAGGTCTTGGGAGTAAAATCAGAATTGAGTTTGACTGAACCAGAGCACCAGGACAATCGTTTCTCCAAATCTTAACTTGAAGCCAGAACAAAGGGGCTGGTTTGGAGAGTACCATGACATGCGTTGGCAAAAACTCTTCAGTTCCTCTGTCACTGTCACAAGGGGTTGAAGAGTCATAGGTCCAGACCAACTAACTCCGCAAGTCCTTCCAGGCAGGAGGGACCACTTGAGAATCAATCCTACGGAGGTCAGCAAAGGCAAAGGACCCAGCAGAGTTTACTAGAGTCTCTGAGAAGGTCAGAGAGGATGTTCACACCAAGGCAGACAAGCCTGAATCCTAGAATTATACCACAGTCTGAAATCTAGAGCAGGGCTTGCCAAGCTCTAACGTGCCTAAGAATTAGCTAGGAGCTTGTTAAAAATGGAGACTCTGAGTCAGGAGGTTTAGAGCAGAGGCCTGAGATTCTGCATTTTCTATAAGCCCCCTCCCAGGATGGAACCAACACTGCTGGTCCATGGACTACACTTTAAATAGCAAGGATCTGAAACACAGTCCAAACTCTTGGACCTCTGACAGTAGAGCTCCTTTTGAGCCAGCACAAAAGAATTTAAAGAAGAAAGTAACAGGTCTATAGTAAATAGTCTCCAAGTTCATCCAAAAGGGGTGGCCCGTGGCCAGAACCAAGTTGAGAAAGACGCAGGGGTGTTCAAGAAAAGTGTTTTTGAAATTACACACACTTTCCTTGTCATTATTGATTTCTGGAGAATTCTTCTCCATCTGGGAAGGAAGGCTGCACACTGCTGATTCCCAACTAGAAGGATCTGGGCATCAGAGCTTGAGAAGCAAATGTAACAACAGAGCACAGCTTCTGAGTCCCCTCTTCCAGGAGCAGCAGAGGATAGGGGACAGTGGCTGGCTCTGTCCAAGGGGAGGGCGCGCAGCTCAAGGGAGCGGATTCCACCGAGACAAGGCGGCCCAGAACGTGGTGGGAGGTGGCGGCTGCAGGAAGGCAGGGCCTATGACCATGCCTGTGTCTTTCTAGGAGCGGATTGCCAAGAGCCACGGCACCCAGTGCGGCTTCTGCACCCCAGGGATGGTGATGTCCATGTACACGCTGCTCAGGAACCACCCGCAGCCCTCAGAAGAGCAGCTCATGGCAGCCCTGGGGGGTAGGTCTGACTCGAGAAAACCCACTACCCGCCCGAGGTAAGGGAGCAGTGTATCCTGGGCTGCCCCACCCCCCCCTCCCCCACAGTTTCACTGCCGGCTTGCTCAGGGATGCCCTCGGTTGTTTCTAAGGTGGCTGCAGTCCACCCAGGAGCAGAGAAGAATGTCCAGCTGCACCCCACATGTCAAAGTGCTTGCTAGAGAACTAAACACTGCACGGGGCCCACCTCAACACCCCACTTCTCTATCCAGTGACTTTTGTGGCTGTCTTCGTTAGGGTTGTTGTAACAAAATTTCACAAGGTGAGCGGGTTAAAACGACAGGAATTTCTTCTCTCACAGTTCTGGAGGCGAAGAGTTTCAAGTCAAAGCTCTAGAGGAGGATCCTTCCTTACATCATCCTAGCTTCCAGTGGCTGACAGCAGCCCTGGTGCACCTTGACTCAGAGATTCATCACTCTGATCTTTGGCTCCATCTTCCTGGGCCTTCTCCCCTGCGTGTCTCCCCTCCCTCTTCTTATAAATTCACCAGTCACTGGGTGAAGGCCTGCCCTAATCCAGTAGGATCTCATCTTAACTGGATCACATCTGCATCTCTGCACATTTCCAAATAAGGTCACATTCATAGGTTCCAGGGATTAAATCCTTTAAAATCTGCAGTGGGTTGAAATTACTAAAAAAGTATCCCTTTTGAAGGCTCAATAAACCTCATGTTCAAGTGTCAACAATCCCTAAACAAGTCAAACAAGTCATCAGTTAGATACACAAATTCTTAGGTTGAGACCTGAACAGTGAGCACAACACACTCTCCAAATCTGCCAGTTGCTGGAAGATTTCCTTTACTCTCTCTGTTCCATTACAGAAAATCAGGTCAAGTCATCTAAAATCCTGCCTTCCTTAGGTCCGTCCACTCTTTGAGGTCCTTCAACAGCTACTCACCCCTCAAGCATGGCCAAGCCTACCCCCCTTCTCCTGGCTTTCAGACCAGTCTAACAAGTGGCCTCCCAAACTCACTCCTCCTCCACAGCTCTGTGACTCCTCCTGGCCAGTCTCCTCCCCAACCTCCATCCTCCACAATTTCCACTTCTGCACCTTTGCTCATGCTGCTCTGTGAACCCCAAGTGCCCCTTCCCTATTCTCCATCAATCCATTGCTTCCCCATCCTTCAAGTCCAAGTTTCTTTGTGAAGCCTTCCCAGATGAACTTCATTCCACACTGATCCTCCTCTACCCTGACCACCCCAAGTCTTCATCCATGGAAACCTAAGGTCCTTACATTGTACCATGAAATAGAACTGCCTGAAGACCTCTTACATGCAGATTCCTGGGCTTGTCCCCAGACATTCTCATTCAGGAGAATCGGAGAAGGGCCAGGGTCTGCAAGGACCTAAAATCCACTGAAGGGCACTACTAATAATCTGTCCAAGGAGTGACACTTCACTCATATAGTGCCTTAGAAAAAACCTATATTTTCTTATTTGGGGCCCTCTGTATCTTACACAGTATCTGAAATATAGTTGTTGTCGATAGATACATGTTGAATAAATAATTTAATAGGTGGATGACAGTGAGCTCACCAGATGGACTATTATCTTCTTTAGAACAAAGAATAAAACTAGAATTGAGGTGGGAGGAAGGATAATTGTCTAAGAAGAAGAAAAAGGCAGTAATCCATCTGGCAGATGCTTAAATACTTTCAAAAACAAAACACCTAGGTTTGTTTTAACTTTCTAAAGAAATCAGTGAAAATAAAGCCTACTGACGATCGTATTTCTTCTCTGATTAGGTAACCTATGCCGCTGCACTGGGTATCGGCCAGTTCTTGCCAGTGGAAAGACCTTTTGCTTGGTGAGTAAGAGACTTTGGGAACACCCCACAGAGCAAGAATGACAGTGACAGCTGGTCCAGGCTGGGACTACAGGAGCTGAATTTTTTAGAACACCTAAATAGACCATAAGGAAGACCACATGAGTTAGCTCCAGCTAACTCCCGGGAGTGCCTGAGCTCTTTGTTGTGGGAAGGGTGAACATTACACCACCTTTGATGCTCCGTATCACACCACAGCGAAGCCAGGTGATCTAGCCAGCCAGACAGACATCTTCCAAGACTAGTCCAACAAGGCATCAGGATAAGACAGGTAGGAGGCCTCCAGCAAACCCAGGGAGACAAGCAAAGGCACGGGGTTTGCTTTGGAGAGGCAAGGTTAGTTCCAAGAATCCAGACCAGCTGGGAAGTATGAGCAGATACAGAAGTCAAAAATACAGAGTGGAATCCAAAATTTGCCCCAACTACAGAGGGCAGGGAGTTTCCTTCACAAAATGGGGATACTTTACTGGGCTGCTGTGAAGATCAAATAAGAAATTGCAGTCATGCAGCAAAGTCTTGCTTGGCACTTAGTGAGAATTCAACAAATAATTTCTACTGTCATTGAGGATGCTGTTGATGCTATGAATAGTGTTTGACAGGGAGACCAGACACCTCTGATCATCCTCCACTGAGAGCAGGATGGATGTGGGCAGTACCACCCTTAGACCCTGCAAGGGGGACCCCACACTTTGGAAGGCCCTTCATTAGTCCTCCTCCGGCCTTTCTTGAGAAGTCATGGGGCCAAAGTAACTTGTTCACTTTAAGCCTCTACCCTTTTCTAGACCAGCTCCAAATATGATCTTGACCCCATTCCCAGGCACAAGCCTCTTCTCCAAGTCCATCTTCCTATGGCAGATCATAAAAACCAGCAGGTGCACCCCAAGACCAAAGAGTGGCCAATGATTGCCTATTTTTAGAGGAATTGGACGGAGCTTGAACATTCAGTCTGGGGTGTGTGAGGCCCCTCACAGTACAGGACAGAGCCAGATAGGAGGACCTCCATTTGTATTGCCTCAGCCCCACAAATAGTAGATGTGGGCCTGGAAGTAGACCAGGAGGTGTGTCCCACTCCCCAGAGCCAGGCAGGTCTCTGGTGTGTGTGTGTCTCATCTTTTGCCACACAGGGGAGCCAAAGTTGATGAGCTGAGAAATAAAATATAATAGCTTGTAAATCCATCAAATTATTGGTGTAAATGGAAAAGCACTTGTGAAATACAAATAAAGGAAGGTAAAGGAAATCTCTCTCCCTCTGGAACGTGGATGTTATCCACCTTTCCAGGCACAGACTCTGGGGATAAAGGCAAAAATATAGTCAGAGACCCACCCAGCAGCCAACAGGCCCCAGGGACCTTAATGGGTAAAAGGAACTGAGTCCTGGTAGGAATACTCAAGGCTTCTATCCACCGGGCAAGAGAAGACTGGCTTTTTCCATTGCCACTGACTCATGGCCCATTATGGAAGTGCTCAGAGTTTTGAGCGAGAAAGGAGGCACTACTCTGTCGGCCCACTTGGTTTTGCTTCTTGTTCAGAATTAGGAAGATGGCAGCCCGAGACATTTGTGCAGACAGAGAACTGAAGTATCTGGAAGAAAAGTATTTTCCTAGAAACATAGGAGAAATTACTTGAGGAAGAAGATACAAGAAGTAAGCTTGGTGGAGATGGGAAATGAGAGAACCAGCAAGTGGAAACCTGCTTTAAAATTCATTGATTGTCCATTCATTCCTACTCAGTCCCATGCAGATCGCAAATTTCAGGGAGATCTGATTCCAAAATGATTTTCTTTTTTCTTCTTTTCATCTTTACTTTTTTTCTTTTCTTTGTTTTAAGGTCCTTATATAAATGATAATATTCAATGTTGTTGAATCTTATATATGCTAGAAAATGGATAAATTGTTACTGCCTTGTTATCTGTTATCAATTAATTCTACCACTAAGAATTCACCTAAGAAAAAATTCAGAGATGTACACAAAACTGTACATCTAGTGAACAGAAATGTTCATTATGTTATTTATTAGTTATAAAATGTAGGGAAAAAACTAAACATACATCAATAACAAATTTTACCAATATATTATGGGATAGCCAGAAGATGGAAAAATTATATCTTAAAGATGTTTAAATGATATGGAAAAAGATTTATGATATAAATAAATAGGGGAATAAATGAACAAAACAATAGGCAAATAAATAAACAAAAATAAATAAAAAGTATATTGTATTATAAATATAGTACGATATATGTTATATTAAAATATTATCAGAGGAACAGGATAATTATATTTATTTCTTTTATGTTTCTCCTTATTCTTTATTATTGTTTTATACTATATATTATATATTGTGTATATATTATATATTTTATATGTTCTACCTGTATCATTTTATTTGAAAAATCAAGCTAAAGAAGAAAGATTTTGTGAATATCCCTATTGCAATAGAAACCACCGAAAATGACTTTAAGAGTTTGGAGTCTCATTTAAATTGTGAAACCCTTCAAGGCACACACCCATTTACATGCTAAGTTTTTCATCTCAAGACCTTTCACTGTCCTAGGAGTCAAACGGCTGTCCACAGAACGGAACAGGAAAATGCTGCTTGGATCCAGGAGAAGATGATCTTTCCTCGCTCGGCGGGAAAAGTGATGTGAGTCCCTTGGTGTTTGTCCCCTCCCTGAAAGTATCGCTTAATGCCGGCCAGGGCTGAAACTGCGCTTGTTAGCTTTGCTGGCCATTCTCTGCTTTCCTTACCATCGTCCAGAGTGCACACACAAATAAACCACCTTTCATTTGGGAGCTGGGTAAAGCGGTGGTTCAGAGTCCACCCTCTGAGGAACCCCTTCACTCTCTGGAAGGCTGAAACAACAAAACAGAAACCCACTGAGACAGGAGGAAAAAGACCTGCCCAGCTAGGCTGAGTCCCGTCCTCGCCCGGCCCTCCAGGCAGAGTTGTCCTCTATCGCTGCCACCGCCTTGCAGAGAGAGGGCACTGCGACCCCGGAGGGCTGAGGAGCCCGGTCAAAGTCCCAGGGTGTGTTCATGACCCCACAGCTGGGAAGCCCAGCCGGAAACACACCAGTTCCAGGTTTGCTCTCTGAGAGACACTAGTTTCCAAAAAAAGATTCACTGCCAAGTTCTTAAAGGAATCACTTAAAGAAGTTAGAATACAGGGGAAATAGCCTGCTCTCTGTAGACACAGAAATGTAAGCGAGCAGGGCCAGCCTTATACAAAACTGAGCCCAGCATCGCCCTGCTGTATCTGTTTCCAGCCTTCACATCTACCCGGTTCCCATTCTTGGCCTCGTCCATCACTTTATTTTGGTCTGAAGAAGGTGTGCAGTGGAACAGAGGGGTGTGCCAAGGACAGGGGGCTGCACCTCCACCCCCCCGCCCCCCGCAGCCACTTCACAGAGGATCAGTGCATCTTGAAGGAGTCAATGCATTCTAAAGTCTGATTCTTGATTTTGTGGCCTCAGGAATTCAATCTGGGCAATGCATGGACTCTGGGGACCACCTGACTCACTTTAACCAAACCCAAAAGAACATGATATTTAAACTGGACCATGCCCCAATGTTCATTTATAAAGAGAAATACAATTTTAAGGTAGATCTTATGATCACTGAGCCACGTGTCCTTTCCCTATAAGAAAACATACACAGTGAGCCACATTATAAGGAAAAGGCTGCTTGGTGAGCATGCACACAGAGCAGTTGTATAATCCTAAGGGGGATATCATAGAAGACCTCTCCCTGTGCATCAGGTAGACCTGCTGGATGGCGGGTGACTGCCCCCCTAATGTCCCTTCCCTTGCTGCTGTGTTAATATCTTCCATGGGGGAACTGTGATGTCTTGGCCTAGTACCTGTTTAGGAGAACTTTAATTCCTCAGCTCTGATTCACTACACTCGCTTTCCATTTCATTCTCAGACACTGTTGTATTTCTAGGTTTTAGAGATATGCCACATCATTGTCCCCAGCTACTGCCAACATTTCTAATTCCAACTAACACAAAAACTGATCATTCAGACGTTGGCAGGTAACACCTCAGTCTGGGGTCCTACTTAGAACCTACCCAAGGAACAATTGCAAGTTTTCCTTCTGGAACCTGGGAAGGCCTTCAAGAGAAAGGAAAGAAGGGGGAGGGTTGGAAAAATGTCAGGTCATTTCACCTACTTTTCACAATTACCCTTCAAAATAGGCATTATTTCTACTTAATCTTTAGAGAGGTTAGGTAACTTTCCCCTGGGGGAATCAGAAGAGCCGAGGATAAACCCAGATCTGTTTGCCCCTCTGTCCACCCAGGCTGTCCCCCTACACAGCCCTATGGCCGGCGTCTCACAGTCCTCTCCTGATTGGTCTTACCTCTTTAGGAATGTTTTCTGGGAGGAAGAGTTTCCCAAGCTCAAACATATTTGATTCAGACAAGGTTACAGTTTGAGTAACTTTTCATAGTGCTTTAGTTTCCCAATAGGTAAAGTGGGGATAATAATTTAATTTCTTTGTACATTGTTGTGAAGATTAAATAAATTATTAATACATGTAAAAGCACTTGAAACATAAGCACTCCATAAATGTTAACTAATGTTATGAAATCAAGTTGTGGGTGTCGGGGGGTGGTGTTTACACATGGGCATGTATGTTTAGAGACATTTTTTCACTTAAACTCCAGGACTTCTCAGAGCTTTTATTAGAGTTTTGAATCCTGACTTGACAGGTGAGGGGATAGTGGTTGGGGTGCAATGGAGAGGATTTCCCAAGCGTACTTGACCTCTGATTGTTTTTCATAGACTGTCTTGGCTTTGTACAGGGTACTGTTTGAACTATTTCATAGAATACTCTTTTCTTTAGTATCATATTAGTGTCAAACCAGTATTTCTTTTACAAGATTCTTATTTAAAAACATTTGATTTGAACTATTTTCCCATCCACGGAGAGTTGAAGAGTTATTGCTATGTTCATTTTGCCTAATTAATGTAAAGAATTACAAAGCTGTTTCCAGTTGAGCGGGGCTCACAGAACCATCTTCTTCTGCCCTTTATAAAGATTTGCACAGAGTTATTTGCGAAAGAGGAGTTCCAGCCCTTGGACCCTACCCAGGAGCTCATATTTCCGCCAGAACTCTTGGTAAGATGAGTTAGGTGTTTCGTGTGCTTGTTTAAATGTCACTGGTTATAAGCTCAGTTTTCTAAAATCATCCTTTCCATCCTGTAAAATTAGCAAATAGTGGAAATGTTTGATCAAATCAGGATGCCTGTCCCTGCCCAGCTCACCAAGACCTGGTGGGGGCCCTGCACACGTCTCCTGAAGCCTTGGCTGGGGCTATTTTTAAAAAGATTTCATCCTTACTCTCATCATTGTCATCTGCAGTGTGTCCCTATTGACTGTCCCAAGCAACCCCGTTTCTCTCAGCTTCTCACTTGGTCTTTCCAGCCCCTCCAGGACACTGACCCCAAGGAGCACTTCCAGGGCCTCCCTATTCCTCAGCTGTCCCTGTCAGCTTCTCTTGAACATCCAGTGGTCTCATTCTACAAAATACCTACTTCTGAAGGGGTTCTGGTGTGTTTATTCATGGATTTAACAAACCTTAAATATTCAGCATATGCCAGGCACTATTCTAGGCACTGAACATACAGCAGAGTACAAAACTCACACAAAGATCTGCCCCTGAGGAGTTTGCAATCTGGTGGGAGAGACAGACAATGAGCAAGATGATTGATAAGAGAGATAGTATGCTAGCAAGTAAGAAGGAGAACAAAATAAAACAGAGCAGGGGTATAGGAGGCAAGGGACTGCAATTTTAAATACCTGGCAAGAGAAGACTTCTGCAATAAGGTAAAGTTTGAGGAAAGTCCTAAAGGAGGTGAGAGGGCTGGCCACAAAGATCCATGGAGGAAGAGCAATCCAGACAAAGGAGCAGCAAGTGCGGGGATGCCATGGAGGGGAGAGCTCCTGGCCCGATCAAGGGACAGAGCACAGGGAACCAGGGAGGTCGGAAACTGCAGGGCCGCGTGGCAGACCATGCTGGACTTGGGCTGCTTGCCTTTCACTCTGCAAGAAATGAGAAGTTGTTAGGGAGGTTGGACAGAAGAGGGGTCCCCTCCTATTAATGTTGTAAAGGGGTCTGGGATTGTTCTGGCTGCTGGGATGGGAATAGCCTGTGGAGGGGTGAGGGAAGGAGCAGTGAGCCCATCAGGGCACTAACACCATCCTGAGAGATGGTGGTACGGGACCAGGCTGCCAGCATGCAAGCAGTGAGGAGTGGGTGGATTCTGTATACATCTGGGGAAAAGAACCACAAGATTTGCTGATGGGTGTGATGTAGGGTGTGGGAGAGAGAGAGGAGTCAAGGCTGACGCCCGGGCTTTGGGCATCTGGAAAGGGGAGAGGCTATTTATGGAGGAAGGGAAAACTCTGGAGAAGCAAGGTATTTTTCCTTTGAGGGGTCCTTTTCTGGGGCTTGGAAGGGGACGGGATAGGAGGAGCTCAGTTTTGGACATGTTAAATTTGAGATGCCTATTACACATCTAAGAAGAGACATCAAGTACTCATTCAGATAGGAATTTGGATTTCAGAGGAAAACCTGAAGATACTAATTTAAGAGTATTAGTATAATTATGATTTTAAGGCCATAATACTAAATTATGTTAAATTAATCTATACTGAAGGGTCAGTGACAGGTGCCCCCTCATATTGTCACTTGTCTCCAAAGAACTACATATTAACAAGTCTTAAGCTAAAGGAAAAAATGTCTAATTATGAAAATTCAAGCATTAGCCTGTGTGTGTAGTGAGTATATTTTTGGGTCAAGAGGACCCCAGAACTTCTGAAATCTCTCTAGAGGAACATACCTCCACCTGGAATCTATCATAACCCAGGAAGACAGCTGTGTACACGTGCACACACCCTTGTCATTTGCACTTAGAGAATGACAGAGAACCCAGAAAAACGAACCCTGACCTTTCATGGAGAGAGGATTACCTGGATCTCCCCTGGGACCCTCCAGGAGCTCCTGCAGCTGAAAGTGAAGCACCCAGGAGCCCCTCTCGTCCTGGGCAACACCTCACTGGGTGAGTGATTACCACAGTTCTCACACTGTCAGAGCCAAGCGGGACTACCTGTCCCCCACTCAGCGCTCAGTTGACAAAAACTACTTTGTAAGGATAAAAACCTGATCCTTCTTAATAAAAATGTTACAATATAATAATGTATTATAAAATGTACTATTATATTGTATGTTCTAGAATTTAATAATTGTATAATCATTTATATAATATTACCATACATTTTATATGTACTACATATAAATGCTAGCATATATACTATATATACTTTTACATATAAATTGTATATAATATTAAAATTATAAATATGATATTATTACATTATAATATAATAAAATGGTCTCTAAAATTGGGTATACCCTGGGAGTAGGCAGTGTAAGCCCTTGAGGTGTGGAGAAAAAGCATCAGTTTCGCTTATCATTTACCTTACCTCATCCTTTTTAATTTTTATTTTTGTTAAATAGTGAGTAAATAAAATAGAGTTTTATAAAGTAAGTATAGGTGTATTAACGATGCACACCCAGTTATGACTCAGACCCAGTTTAAGGACCAGAACTTTACCAGGAACTTTGACTGCCCATTGGGCCCTCCCAAACCACATCCTCTTCCCACCCCTTCCTCTCCAAGGAGAGCCTGAATATGATGTTGGTCGGTCTCTTCCTCATTTTTACAATTTTACTGCATATACTTGAGTCCCTAAGCAATATGTCACTTAGTTTTGCATATTTTTGAACTTCGCATAAATAGACTGCCACAGTGCTATCTCTCTGCAATTTGCTTTGTTCATTCAACATCCCTGAGCTGAGGTTCGCCCGGACTGTTGCACGGAGCTGTGCTGGATACCACCTTGAGTCCAGGGCACTATTTGCCCATCTGTTCTATGTAGCTCAAGAACATGCAGTGTTCTCCACATTTGGGCTCTTACAAATACCTTTATGTGTACCTCCTGGTGGCCACGTGCAAGTGTTTTCTAAGAACCTGTCATCCATTTTATTTCCTATTTTTATATGCATCAAGTGAGTATAAATAAATACAAATACTGGGAGGACATGTCTATAAAATGACTTGGCAGGGTGTGCGGCCACTGCTTTCACATTATACACACTTCCTGCCAGTTTTTGAAGTTAGCATCTGAATATTTTTATGAGAAACATTCAATGCCAAAAAATTGCATTTTCTCTTTCCTAACTCTCTCTAAAATATATACTGCATTTACTTTTCAGGACCTGCAATGAAATCTCAAGGACATTTTCACCCAGTTCTCCTCTCTCCCGCTAGGATTTCTGAGCTGAGTGTCGTGTCTAAAACAAGTGATGGTGAGTGTCAGGTGTTCTTAGTAAAATATCAATGAACCAATCCCTGCACTAAACGTAATACTTGCCAAATAGTCTGAAACCTCCTCATACATTTATCTTGTCTGGCTTGTTTCCAACTCTTCATCATTTTTCTGATGTGAAATTATATTGTTGCCATGAAACTTTACTGTCAAAAGATTTGCACAAAATATGGGGTACTTGAATGATATCATTCAAGACTCCATAGCCACCTATAGGATTCTTGCCTGTAAAAAGCCATGGAGACCCAAAGACAGTAAACTTGCCCTGTCACTTTAATGGGAAGACAGCAAGAGGAAGCCGGCACTATCCTTTGGTTGAATGGAGGATTTTTAAAGGAGGAAAACAGGTGAGATAGTGTCTGACACTCAAATGCTACTTGTCTCATGGGGACAATAGCAAAAGGCCAAGTGAGACAAAGACCTGCCCTTGCAAGCATCCCCAGTCACAACATCCTTAGGGGCCCGCCTCGTGCAGATACTGCAGCAGGGAAGGTGGCACTCACAGAGTAGGAGGGAAACATGCCTTCAAGTTGCACAGCAAATGCATCTTTGGCAAAAAAAGAACTTTATTTTACTCCTTTCCTCATCCCCCAGATCTCTCAGCATATATGTGCAGGTCCTAGCTGCATGCGTACTATGTGCTAAATGACAGACAAATGACTTAATGGGAAAAACAAAACAAAAATGAATGAGTGGGTCAGGAACTTGAATTTGGGATCCAGTGGTAATACTGACTTCCTTAATTTAGGCAGCAAGGAGGTTGACTGAACCGAAAGCCTTAGTGCAGGCTGACACGTAGGCCACCATATGTTTCTGGCGGTCAGCGGTGGGCAGGCGAGGGGCCCCACCTTGGCTATGTCCCTGCCATCCAGGAGTCCTACCTTCCCGGCCTCAACCATCATCAGCCGGACTTAGGCTGTGCTGCAGACCAGCCAGCCTGCCCTTCCCTGGCCTCACCGCACCTATTTGCAACAAGAGGGACCCTTCCTGGTTTTCCCAGCACTGCAGCCTCACAGCTTCAGCCCTGAAACAACTCAGGAAGCACACCTGAGTGCCACTCAGAAAATGAAGGAATGGGCTTAGATTTATCTGAAATCTTAGAGAGAATAGGAAGAGGGCATAGTAAAATGAGTGGATTGCAAGTGTAGACAACTGATGTAAGCAGAAGGTCAAGACAGGAAAACCCTTCCCTTAGTCTTCACCCCAGGCGCCATTTAGCCCATGGCTTCCAAATTTGTCTTTAGCACCACAACCCTGTACTCAAACAAATCTTAGCAAATGAAAAGAAGCTGCTCTGTTTGAAGGAGGGGCAATATATCTACCTTTGAGAGTGCCAGGACAAACGGAAAGTGAACTTGCACAAAGTCCCCAAACTGGCTGGTGACCAGCCACCAAACCACACAGCTCCCACCTCCAATCCAGAACTCTGGTCATTACAGCCATTCCCTGTCCCCCTGGCCCACCGCATGGCCCGTCCAATTGACTATTTGTCATTTCAGACTCTGCAGGCGAAGTTGAGCCAAATTCTAAAACCCGAGGAAATGAACAATGAACTTTCCTCGAGGCTTCTTAAACTTTAAGTGTGAGTACCCTCTAGTGGCCTCCAGGGACATTTCCCAGGATTCCCAAACTTTTCCTAAGGCCCAGAAGAGTGAAGGACACTAGTGGGGGAGGGGTACACTGGAGCCAAATGTGCCCATCGCCACCATCAGCATCCCCCAGGGAGTAAATTTCTGTGAGGGCTTATGTTTATTTAAATTTTGCATGCTAATCCAGATCACACACACGTTTGGCTCAGTATACTTTTTTTTCCTCAAAATCTTTAGTATAGTAAGTTTTCCAGAAAGTCGCTGCTTCTTTAACCCACAGACCCATGACTTCAGAGATGCATGGAGTCAAAACAAATTCCACATCCTGAGAATCAAAGAAAGATAAAGCTCTTTCAACTCCATTGAAATACACAATAGGTTTTGTGACCAAAGATAGAAACAAATATAAATGGACATACAGTAAATAGAATTTTCTTGGTACAGTCTGGCCTCAGTCTGATTTTGAAATCAGTACTTATGAGGACTCAGGCTCTAGAGAAGTCAGTAGGATTTTATTCTCCCCTGAGGCTGAACTGCCTTCTTCTACCTCAGTCAGTTGGATTTTGCAAAGTTAAAGGCCAAGCTCTACTGGAAATCGTGGTGATGGGAAGCAACAGATCATCATTGCCAGGTCTGGGCTGGGATCCCGTGTTACGGAGTGCCTTTGATGAGATGCTGAAGCAGAAACAGAGTGAGGACTCTATGTTAAGAGACATTCCAGGGCAGAGGAGCAGTTTAGTTACTTTTAGGCAAGATTTGCTTAATAAGGAGCAGCTAGTGGTTCCCCCAATCAGTTAGGTTAGCTATGATTACTGAAGCAGCAGAGGGTGGTACGTGGGTATGCTGGCAGGAGTTGGGGAAGTATTATGCCAGGTACATTTTTAATATTGATAAAAATAAAGCTATGTGGGAGGGTGAAATAGTCTCCAAGATCAATCCACAAGAGAAAAATCAAAGCCCAGCTTACAGCTTATTAAAAAAAAAAAACAAAAAAAAACCCAAAATCTGATTAATTGCAATTACAACCCAGGCCTGAAAGTAATGTCAAATCAGACTCTACATGTTAGTGATTCTTTCTGCAAACCTCAGGGGAAGTGAAAGATTAACTTTCAAAGTCCAGCTAAGTTATCTCCTGATGGTTTGGGTGACTTCATTTCTGAAGATTGATCTGAACCCTTTATATCCCAACTACAGAGAAACCCAAAGCCAGCGCTAGTATCCTGCCAATACTCACAAACACGGCTGCAAGGATTTTTAAATTCAGAATTACTTCCTTGCCAGGTAGCAAAGAGCATTGCCCCCATCCTCCTGGATGCTCTCCCATTGCTCCCGCCTCCCCAGCCCCTCCCTGGGAACCCCTGACACCCCCACACCCAGCGACACTCAACATAAACCAGGGTCAGCTCCTTGCAGCACTGTGTCCATTCTGATTGGCTGGTGCCCCTCATGGAACTGGCTGTTGAAGGTTTTGAGTAACAAGTCTACCTATAGAGATGGAAATCAGCAAAGCATTCTTGATTTAGACAATGACCTAAGCAACTGAAAGACCTTTGTTTTTTTTTAATGCCATCAGATTTATCCCCTCTTAATCACAAAACAGCTTTGCATAGCTTCACTGTGGTCAGTCAGGAAGGGTTCATGGAAAGTTCTAGTACAGTGTACCACTTGCTAGTTGTTACTGTCATTCCACTCTCTAGCCCCTATTTTCTTGTGTTCATCCAAAGAGTGTAGACCAGCCCGCAGGCTGCTAACCCTGGCTGCCCAGAAGGACTCCCTGGGGAGACTTTGATGAAGTCCTGCACCCAGAGATTCTGATTTGACTGATGTGGGTGCAGGGCTTCGGTGCTGTTCCCAGTTCCAGAGATTCTCTGTGCAGCCAGTGTGGAGAGCACTGAACTAGCTTAAGGCCAAGGCCCTGGCGCCATGATTACAATCCAGCTGCGCCTCCCACGTCACCTATAAAAACAATTTGCTTTCCAGGACTGACAATAGGTGCTGGCTGCAGTCTGGCCCAGGTGGAGGACATCTTGGCTGAGAGGGTTTCTGAGCTCCCGGAGGAGAAGACTCAGACATTCCGAGCCCTCCTGAAGCACCTGAAGAGCCTGGCAGGCCAGCAGATCCGGAACCTGGCCGTACGTCCTCTGGGTCCATCACTGGGCCCACCGCACCTATTTCTTAATCTCACTGAAATGGTGAAATAGGCATTGGCAGAATCAGTATGCAAAAGGGTCTCAGCAGATTGAAACGACAGGCACAATAAATAAAAGTGTAATATTTAACGTATATTATTTAATAACATATTTAAAAGAAGACTCTACATCAAGTTCAGTAGAATAGACAAGTGGAAGTACAAGTGGGAAAAGAACATCATGGTTTTGTTAATGTCCTGATAAGACCATCAAAGAACCTAATTCGGTCTTAGGCTGCATTAACAGAAGCATAGTACCTGAAATAAGGAGGGGAACCTCCTCTACCCTAGACTGTTCAGACCACAGCTGGAGAATAATGCTCAGATCTAGGAGGCACATTTCAAGGTCTAATTATTTTTGACCTCAGAATAAGGCGAAAGAGATATAGTTAGGTTTTCAAAATATGCACGCTCCCTCCCCTACATATCCTAAATGGTGTACTGGAAATCCTTGGGTTATGAGAAGTTGGGGGAGGATGTGTTTCCTTTGAAAAACTCTTCAAGTGATTCCAACATATTCCCTCCCTCTGTCAAGAATTCTGACTGACACCCTGGAACCTGGTGAGGAGATGGTGGCAGGAGAGTGAGGAGTTGGAAACCACAACAGAAAGAGGAATGGTGGGGGTGGGGACAGTCAGAGCCGCCTTCACATACATCTAGACTCCTGAGAAGAGAGTATGATGGATTCCATATGATCACAAAGGGTCAAGGTTTGACCAATAGGTGAGAATCCAGAGATGCCAATTTCAACTCAGTGAAACAAGAACTTTAAAATCAAGATGCTCATAAAGGAATGGGGGTTCCCTGTCCTCACCCATGTTTCAGCCCAGATCATGGCCACCTAGGTCGTCACTGTGGGTTCCATCACTACATGGGGAGGAGAGTGTTGAGTGGAATGGCCAGTCATTTTCCTGCCATGTTCTGAGATGCTACAGGCTGGACCAGATCCCAGTGGAGTTTCCCAGAAAGATGAAAAGGGCAACTCTCCCTCAATGGTGTGGGTGCCCACGCCTCCAATATGGCCCGTGATAAGTCTGGCAGTTTCAGACCGTGTGAGATGAGGCTGAGATTCTGTGTGCCCAAGGCAGGATGGCATCTCTGCCTGAGCAGGCTGGATCAGGATGGGCCCCTGAGCCTCATTGCTGGGGTTTGAATCCCAGTCCTGCTCCTTCCTGGCTGGGAGACCTTGATTAAGTTTCATAACGTCTCTTTGCCCCAGTGTCTTATCTGTATAGGGGGGATAATGGCACCATCTCCCTGGGCTGCTGTGAGGATCAAGTGAGTAAATACATGAGAAGAGGTTCCCCAGAGGGTGGAACATACCCAATGCTATACAAGTGTTTGTTTCCCTCCATTCTTCAGCCAATTCAAAGCAGCAGGTGGGAGGGGCTTCCCACACAGTCCCAACTGACTCTCATCTCCAAAGGAGACTAAGACGCCTCTCGCCGCTTTCACTACCAGGGAGGGCCAGAAACAGGTGCCTCTGTGGCTAGGGTTCAAGGGACAAAATGACCAAGACTGTAACTCTCTCTCCTTAGTCCCTAGGGGGACATATTATAAGCCGGCATTGCTATTCGGATCTGAACCCAATTCTGGCTGTGGGCAACGCTACCCTCAATCTGATATCAGAAGGTAAGCTTCCCCAGAACACGCTGAACAGCACCTGAAGATGTTTTGTCTTTTTTTTAAGGAATTGCTATATCAGGGGCCAGGTCTCTGGCTCTCAGTCCCCCACAGAGAGCTCAGGCTCCTGGGGGAAGGCACATCGATGCAAGGGGGTTGCAAGTGCTTCCTTCCGGTACCACTGGCCACATACCCCCAACCCCCCGCCCGTACCCCAGCTCAGTTAGCCCGCGTCGGCCAGGGGTGGTGTGCAAGGGCTGAGGCGAAGGCTCTCTGTGGCCTGAGGACTGCTCCTTCCTCCTCTTCATGACCCCCACCTCCGGCTGCTGTGTGAGAAGCCACTAGTCTGGTGAGGACACACGGCAGACACTGTGGACCCCGGAGACAGGAAGAAGGCAATGTCTCATTTTACCTGCTGGCTGAGAGGGACATCCCCGTGGGGCTCCTCAGTGCTAGACCACCCTGTGCCCCTCGTAGTGTCAGCCGTCTCACTGCTCCAAGGAGGCTGATACTCCTGTTTCCTGGGCGCTAAATTTGTGCCAGGCTCTGCTGGACACTTTGCTCACAGCACTTTTCATTTGTCCAACCATCCAGCTGAGGTGGCTTGCAGAGGCGGGCATGGGATGGGAAGCCAGTCTGCCTGATTTCCAAACGGGTGTGCTTGACTCTTCTCCATCAGCCGCCTCCCCAGGGCTTCTAGCCCCCTTTCCATGGCTTTTCCCCCTCCCTCACCCACAACCCATCAATACCCTCCTATGGGTTGACATGGGCCCAGGCACTGGGGTGCAGGGGAGCCATCACACCACCCCACGTGAACTTTGGGGTGCGTCTGACAAGGAATTATATCACAGGCATCATAACCTTCCCTGGTTTGTGGGCTAACACAGTTCCATCTCTGATGGGCGGGAACTAGGGGGTGTTGGGAGAGAGCTGCTGACAGAGGAAAAGCTCTCTGGCCCCTATTCAGCTTTGCATGGGTCCCTCCCAGGAGGGAGGACAGGAAAGGCCTCAGGCCTGCCTGGTACATCAGCCTTTGTACTGAGTTCGCCAGGGCTGTGGTCCAGGATGACCCCAGCTCAACCCCCAAAGACCAGGAGAGAAGCCAAGCTCGGGGGAATCAGGACAGCAAGGACGACCCGGCCCCGCCACGGGGGCATCTGCACGGGGACTAGGACTGGTGGTGCTAATGTGTCCTTCTGCCGGGTGTGGGTCGTTACCTTTGGCTTAAGGTCTCTGTTTTCCCAGCTCTGCCAGAGCCACCTGCAGCCTGAGCTCCGTCCAGCCCCAGTGCGGCCAGTAGGTGAGCTTGCTGGCCCAGCAGCAGGGAGCCAGGGGTCCACAGGGGCTCCTTTGGGGCCCTCCTGCCTCCCTCCCGACTACACTTGCCTTCCAATCGGCGTGTTGTCGCTATGCCTGGAGCTGAAGCCCTGTCACATTCACTGGGCTGTGGTTTGATCTCACCACATCTCCTGTGGAGCCACAGACCACTTTTTAAAACCAGAGGGCATTGCTCTGATCACTATGTGGTGACAATTGGGCTGAATGGAAGTTTTGTGAATTGCTCGCTTTACCTTAAAGGTGTGGGTATCCAGCTTAGAAGCCAGCAACAGCAGTAAGAACAAAAAGCAAATCCAATGATCTGAGCTCTGTTGATAGTGGAAACAAACCCTGTCTCAGCTTAAGTTATGCCCTCACCATGAGCATAGTATTGAAATGGTTACATTTAGTTAACCAGCCTCTGCTGAAAGATGACAACAGGCCTGGCAGGCCTTGGGGGCAGGAGGAGACCAAGTTCACAGAGCAGGTGTGCTAACAAGAGTCAGGGTCTCAGAGCCGCCCCTCCCCTTCCCTGGGGAGGGGAACCGCGGAGCCTGGTCTGCCACGCGCTCAGATCCACGCATCACTTTGTACAGGAAAAGGTGACCTTTTCTTCTCTGCTGCTGACATTTAAGGGTGTAGAAGCATCTCACATTCCTGTTGCACTGTGCAGAAATGTCACTTTCTTCAACAGAAGGCACACGGCAGATCCCTCTAAGCAAACATTTCCTGGCTGGGTTGGCAAGTGCAGACCTAAAGCCGGAGGAAATCTTGGAGTCTGTGTCTATCCCTCACTCTCGAAAGGTAAGAATGCCTCCAGTCGCTTTTGAGAGTTGTTTTTCTCTTTTCATAACTGAGCCCAGTCATCTTTAGAAATCTGAAAACAGATGGAAGGAAAATAAATCTGCCCCGAAAACCTGTTTCCTGTCCGCCGTGGCCTAGCCCGGCCCCAAGGCCCTCACCCACCCTCCAGCCGACAGTTCCAGGTGTGGATCTGGGAATGTTGTTTCAGCTGTGGGGTGGGGCCTCCCCCGCCTGCGGTCCCGCTTCCCTGCCCCCTCACATCCAACATGGACTCTGGGAGGCGGAAATTAAAGTTCTCTGGCTGTGGAATGAGCTTCTCCACCTGACCCACGAGGAAGTGGAGGCTGGGGCCGGGCCTTCCCACTCCCCACTCTGACCACAGCAGGTCAGAGGAACAGGAGCGCCCAGCACAGGATCCATGGGGTGGATGTGGCCGCCCAGTGGCTGCGGAGGGGACCCTCTGTCCTCACTCCCTGTTCCCTGTGCCTCTCCCCAAAACTGTACCTGAATCCCAGAGGACGGTCTTCCCAGAGAGGGGCAATACCACACACATACACACTGTGGTCAAAAGCCAGGAGTCAGCTTGGTTATGCAGGAAATCATATATTAAGTCATGCTTTTAGCCATGAATGATCTTCATTTATTTTTCCTTGGCAATGGAAACTTTGAAAAGTGTTCCCAAACCAGTGTGCATCTGTGTAAAGGCCCCAGACAGAAAAACAGGCGGACCCAAACACAGCACCCTCGGTGGCCACACAGATGGAAACACATCTGTGTTTAAGGCACCGGCCGCCTCTCTTAACCCCATGTCCACACACCAGTGGTCATGGTGCCGAGGGGTAGCGGGGCAAGCATCACCCACCTGACTCTTGCTCCTGATACGAGACTCCCTAGTCCACTGTTGGAAAGGTCTATTCAATGCCTTTATGAGCTTCACAAAATGGAAAAGGGATAGTCTCTACAAATGAAGAGATGCAGTTGACCTCTTTTATACTTTGTTTTAGTACAAAATAAACGGTGCATTTAAAAGCACCGGCATTGGAAAGAAAAGAAAAAGACAAATGAACGTAAATACAAAAGAGAAACAGACTCATAGACATAGAATACAAACTTGTGGTTGCCGGGGAGGGGGGTAGAGACTGGGAGTTCAATATTTGTAGGTATGACAGGCATATGTAGAATTGATAAACAAGATTACACTGTATAGCACAGGGAAATATACACAAGATCTTTCGCTCACAGCGAAAAAGAATGTGACAATGAATATATGTATGTTCATGTATAACTGAAAAATTGTGCTCTACACTGGAAATTGACACAGCGTTGTAAACTGACTATAACTCAATAAAATAAAATTTAAAAAAAAAAGCACCGGCGTTGGGAGGGCTCCTCTATCCTCACAGGGGACCAAGGGGTCTGGAGACCAGAGTTAATGGCACCTGGAAATAAGAGCACGTGGAAATGATCCAGGGTTTGCGTGCAGAGGCATCCTGGCTTCAGAGTGAAAGTGCACAGTGATCCCTTTTCCTTGAGGGGATGGAGCTTTGGGGATGGACCTCTGGGAGGATCTCATTCTCACTTTGAATGAGAAGGCAGCCCAGTTGTCCTCAAATTGTGCCAAGTGCCCTTCGTGTTCCTTTAGATTGAGTCTAAGTGATTAATTAGTGGCACCAAGAAGCAGAAACCTTGCTCTTAGTTTTGACATATCAAATAACTCCAAATGGTTTTTGCCTCCACAGTGGGAATTTGTGTCAGCCTTCCGACAGGCTCAGTGCCAGCAAAATGCCCTGGCTGACATGAACGCTGCCATGCGAGTCCTCCTCAAAGAAGGCTCAGACACCATCGAGGACCTGAGCATCGCCTACGGAGGGGTTGGGGCTGCCACCATCAGTGCACAGAAATCCTGCCAGCAGCTCCTAGGGAGGTAAGCAACAAACCCTGCACACTGATGGTGGAGCTTTGATGTCAAAAAACAAGTGGAAGCTTGGTTCCTGCAAGAGTTGATAAAGCCCTGGGAAGATGGAAACTCCTATATATAGAATCACTGCTTGTTCTTTCTGTAGTTTTGCTGAATGAATCCAACCTTATCTGACTTTGATTAATTAGGTGCTACTCTTTAGGTGAAGGATGTAACAAAAATGGCCCTGGACTTTGTTCAGACCCATTGCTCTTGTACACATCAGTACTCCAGCAAACCTGGGCCAGGCAACATCCAAATGGTACCCACAGCTCCTGATGCAGGGAAGCACCTATTGCTTCCTCAGTAAAGGCAATGTCCAAGTTTGAGTCCTGTCCAGTTCATAATTGAATTGGCCCTGATGGTCTATTTATTTAATGCCTGCATCCAGCATGTTCTGGCCCTTGAACATGCTTGGTTCATGTAGCAATGGAATGGGTCCCATCCTCACACTGCCATGAGGCTCAGTTTTCCTGAAGGGCTTGATTAGATGATTTCCAAGTTCTCTTCCAACTCATAAATGAGACTCTGGGGTCTCTAACCCGTCAGCATCCGGTATCTAGCACACGCCACATCATTGACACTGCTCTTTGACTGGTCCCTTCCTGCCTCCAACCCTACCAGGCGCTGGGATGAGCTGATGCTGGATGAGGCTTGCAGGCTGCTCCTGGATGAAGTCTCCCTCCCAGGCTGGGCTCCAGGGGGGAAGGTGGAATTCAAGAGGACTCTAGTGGTCAGCTTCTTCTTCAAGTTCTACCTAGAAGTTCTGCAGGAATTGAAGAAGCTAGTAAAGCTGTCCTCGGTGTCTGTAAGTGCTCTGGCTTTTATGTGCTCTTGGCAGCCATAGGCTCCTAACCATCCTGCTGCTTTTGCAAACTGTCTCGTGGGCAGCCTGTCAGTTCCCAGACACTCTTTCTTCAGGGGTTCAGCCCTGAATGGCTGCTGTGTGAGGCTCAGGATGCCAGGCTGTCTTCAGTCAGCAGATGTTTACCACATGGGAAACAGGATGGGGCCCCTGTCTCCCATGTGCAGTTTTTTTCCTTTTAAAATCAACTGTATTAAAATAAAATTAGACAATAAAATGTACCTATTTAAATTCAGAGAGTTTTGACAAATGTGTAAACTGATGTAGCCGCCACCTCAAAGTTCTCTCAAGGTGGAGACCATTTCCATCACCCTCAAAAGTGCCCTTCTGACCCTCTGCTGGCAACCCTCCCACCTCTGCCCCCAGGCAACCCCTGATCTGCTTTGGGCACTATAGATTAGTTTTGCCTATTCGAGAATTTTACATTCAATATGAAATGTAAAATAAATTTTATTTTTCAGAAATACTAAAACATTTACATGCTAATATTTAAGCAGCTTCTCTCCAGAATTTCTGATTATAAACTTCTGGAGTAAGTGACCAAAGTGAAACATTGTCTCGCTCCCCTCCCCTCCCCTCCCCCGACCACGATTACAGCTGTCACCCTACCTTGCACCTCTGTTCCGCCGCCACATCCCATCCCAACAGCCCAGTGTTCCTAAAGTGTCTGGCTTTCACTCGCTCAGATGGAGACCCTCACAAACCACATTTACAGAATAATTCTTGCCACCACTGAATTTCTGAATCAAGACACTCGATGTGTTTCAGTGATGCCCAGAGAGCCTTCCCAGTTTGACAGCTCTCCCAGAAAAGCTGAGTTGCTGAGGAAAACCGTCAGGATTTGGGCTCTTTTGTGTACAGTGAGCTCCAGCTCATTCTGGAATAGCTTCTCCAGCCCCAAATTTCCTTGCTTGTCCTCCTGCCTCTGCTCAGCTCGCTGACTGGCCTCTCCCTCCCCAGGCTGACTTGAGGGTCAGATTCACCCATTCAGCCTAGGTCTGCTGTAGGTGGAAAGGGAGGGAGGGCAGGATGCATTCACAGGAGTGAACTCCAGGGAAGCGACGTGGATTTGGGTTACCCGGGCTACCTGAACCTCATGGTTGCTTGGCTGCTTCAGCCAAGTCACTTTCACGTGAATCAAAGCCCAGTTTAATCATAGACTAATCAGTTTATCTTTATTGTTTTGCATCATCTCTCAGGGCAGCTGCCGTTATCCTGAAATTTCAGACCGATTCCTAAGTGCCCTAGAAGACTTCCCAGTCGCAGTACCCCAGGGAGTCCAAATGTACCAGGTCAGTGAATTTAATTTAATGGAAACCTAGAAACTAAAAGACAGCTGCAGCTATGGGGACAAGCAAGCAGTTCGGAGTTGCAATCTTCCCTTCTGACTTTCTAGTTTTTGCTACTATGTTGGCCCTTTGCTTAGACCGAGTGTGGGAGAGGCTGGATCTAAGACCAGGCCTGCGCTGCCTACCGCAAGGCGCACTGAGGGCTGAACCAACCGGAAGCAGTTTGACCATCTGACTAATAATCAGTAGTCTCTTCAAACTCATGTTCTTTGGGGATTTGTTTGGAGAGTAGGTAAGCCAGGCCTGGGGGAAGGACAGAGCAGGACAGTGGCAAAGTCCAGCCTACGGCCCTGATTGCAAATGTTTAACCTCCAGTCAGCAAAACAAGGGCCCTGCAAGCACCTGCACCTTCTCTTCTTGAAGGACAATTCAGAAGGAATCTATTACTGTCTATTAGAGCACAAGTCCTCCCACCACCGCATCTCCACACACACAGACCTTCCCTGAGAAGAGTTCCAGAACAAGCACTTTCTACATCGCATTGTACTCCCAGTGATAGGAGTGCCACCTACAAGGGCAGCCAAGGCACTTTAGGCCAGATCTGAGTGGACTTCCTTGCCCTGTGCCCCTCCCCATCCCCTACCAGAGGCCCTGCTCAAGCTGATAAGCAGGTTTGGGGCTTAGATTTTGGTCCCCCACCCTCAGGAGTTACATCGCTTTAGGCCTCATTATCATAATCACTTTATGGGTGAATGGGCTGATCACTGGAATGGTAAGAAAGAAAGACAGGGAGACCCTCTGAACTCCGGAAGAAAGGGGTCCGGGGATACCTCTTGGAAAAAGATGCCAAAAAGAGAAGCCGGGCGCCCCTTCACCTGTTTCACAGTTTTGCCAAAACCTTGGCCCCGTCTAAAGCATTGCCACATGACTGAAATGACAGTTCCCCAGTCTACTTACAGCATTAAATTGTCACGCTCATCTGACCCACTCCAGTGTTTGTTGCCTGAGGGCGACCATCTGGTTTCTCAGTCCTGAATCAGGAGTGTTGGTGATTGGCCAGGCCACTTCTGAAGATTGAAGTTTTCCAGGGAAACTCTTGTCTTCCTCTGTAGAGTGTGGATTCTCACCAACCCCTCCAAGATCCAGTCGGACGCCCCATCATGCACCTATCAGGTCTTAAACATGCCACAGGTGAAGCCATATTTTGTGATGACATCCCTATGGTGGATAAAGAACTTTTCATGGCTTTGGTGACCAGTACCAGAGCCCATGCAAAAATCATGTAAGTAAATGAAAAGCTTTCAAAAAGCCTTTTAAAAGCACACTTGGGGATTCCCTTGGAGGAGTGTGACCATTCTCCTGAAATGTCTTAAGCCCAAACCTAAAATGGAAAGAATAAAGAAAAGGTCACCAGCCCCAGAAGGAGGAAGGGAGACTACCTGGAAATGACCGTCATGAAAGAGAGAACAAAAATCACAGTTATGGGCCATGGCTTTCATTCTAACCTCACAACCCCTCATCGTCCCACTGCAGCCTCAGCTGTGGCTCAGAGGAGTAACTCTGAGTGGGACTGATATTCAGCTGGTGATGAAACATGGAACTGCTTCACTGCTGAATGGTAAATGGCCACCGTCCTGAGCTTCCTAAGGTTACCCCTTGCCACAGCCACGCTGGCCCCTCCCAGCAGCTACCATGTTACCCCTGGCCCAGCAGGGGGCCTCCTGGGCCCTGCTGTATGGCAGGTCATCTCTGATGGGTCAGAGTCTATGGTGGACCAGTGTTATATATATCTCGATTCTTACCCATCCCTCAAGTTTAGGTCCCTCAAAGCTTGCTGATGTCTACTTCCTAAATAATTCTCTTTTTTCAGATCAGTGGATTTCTCTGAGGCCCTTGAACTACCCGGGGTGGTTGATGTGGTAACAGCTGAGGACATTCCAGGCACCAATGGTGCCGAAGACGACAAATTGTTGGCTGTAGATAAGGTGAGGTACAGAACATGCCTTCCCACGTGACTGTGTGCAGATCATCACCGAGAGACCACCTCCAGGCAGCTTTCCATCGCCCCCTAGCCCTCTCCGTTGCCAATTCTTCTAGCTTCTCTCTACCCCTAACCTTTATTCAGATAGATCTGCTCTTCTGGAATCAGAAAATAATATCGCAAAAAGAAAATTCGTTACAGAAAAATAAGTCCCAGTTTTCCCACTGTGTGCTCTTGAGTCAATTTACTCTTATTTGGAAAATAAATGGAGGAACTGATGTGTATCAGGATAGAGAAATCTAGAAAGGAGAGTACAAATATACAGCCACTCCCTGTCATTTACGCTGAACTCCCCTTCTCCTCGCCGCCTCCCACTGACCTTCACATACTCCGTTTTTAATAGTTACTCGTGTCATCTTTGATCTTTTCATTCAGTTCTACAATCATTCACTGAGCACTTGCTTTTGGAGCCAGACTACCTTGGCTCATGTTCTTGCTCACCGCTCACGAACTGTGTATCATCACCTGTAAAATGGTATAGTGATGCCTGCAAAATACCGCCACCTGTAAATGGGAATAATCATAACACGCACTTCATTGTGTTGTTGTGAGATTTAAATGAGCTAATACATGTAAAGTGCTTACAACACTGCTTGGCATGTGAACACTCTCAGTTGGTGTTAGCTACTCTTGTCACATCCCAGTGAGTGTCACACAGACTGTGTCTCCTCCAGCCATGGAACAAATCATTATTCTTTCGGTTGAACTCCAGATGAAGAGGTTGGCTATTACTTAAGAGCTATATTATCTGCTCGGGCCGCCATAACAAAATACCACAGACTGGGTGGCTTAAAAAACAGAAATTTCTTTTCTCACAGTTCTGGAGACTAGAAGTCCAAGATCAAGGTGTTGGCAGGTTTCTCCTGAGGCCACTCTTCCCAGCTTGCAGATGGCCTCCTCCTGTGTTCTCACATGGCCTTTTCTCTGTGTATGAGCCTCCCTAGTGGCCCTCGCTCTTCTTAGAAGAAGACCAGCCATATGGAATTAGAGCTTTACCACTGTGACCTTGTTACCTTAATTAGCTTTTTAAAGGTCTTATCTCCAGGAACAGTCACATTGAGGGTTAGGGCTGCAACATACGAATCTGGGGATTGTGGAGGGAAACACAAGAATTACATTGTACAAAAAAAAAAAAAATACTTTCCTTATCTTTAAACTCCAAAATGACACCATAAAGGCAACACGTATGAACCGACCTTGACAGAGGACACAGCAGATGCAGGTCACAGCCAATCTCACATCCATGCTGGGGCTTACATTCACTTAGTAAAATGGCCAGTGGAATGATCTGTATTATTTGAATTAATTTTTTAATTAAAATTTAAAAGACTTCTTTTTTAGCCAAGCACATGTAGTCGAAGGTGACTCCAATGTCATTCTCACTCTTCACCATGATAACCAAGACACCAGCTGTTGGTAGGTTGGCGCTCACAGTACTTCTGCCCAGAATTTTCTACCTGCCTCACGCATGTACTTTCCGCAGGTCCTTTGTGTGGGCCAGATCATCTGTGCCGTGGTTGCAGGATCAGATGTGCAGGCCAAGCGTGCAATTGAAAAGATAAAGATAACCTATCAAGACCAGGAGCCGGTAATCTTCACCACCCAGGTAAGCAGGCTGCCTGGTCTCTCCTGGAAGAGTGACTTGTGGAATCACAAGTCACTTCATAAACTTCTTAATATGAGACTAAGCCCATGCTTTACTTTGTTCTTCTCACTGGTTTGCTCTGGAAAAATCCTCTTTGTCCGAAAGATAATTACTTATATGAATTAAAATTGGCTTTGGCTCCAAGAAACAGGAAGAAAAGTAGAAGTTTCTTTCCCTCTCACATTCAGAAAGTCTACAAATGGTGGGTCCCAGGCTTCGGGGGGGTTCTGATGTCAGGGGTCTCAGCCCCTTGCAGCTAGCTGCTCCGTCCTGCATGGTTTCCAGTCTCCAGGTCACACTTTGGTCCACAATGGCTCCTGAAGTTCTGGCCATGAAGTCAGCAGAGAGAATGAGATGACAAAGAAGAGCATGTCCCCTCCCTTTAAGGACACTTCCCAGAGTTGCACATAACCTTCCTACGTCTCGTGTGTTAGAACCTAGTCACATGCCACACCCAGCACACCTGGAAAGGGGAGCTGGGAGATGCAGGTTTCATCCTAGGTGGCTAGGTATGCATTAGAAGTTGGGGATTCTATTACTTGAGGAAAATGGTGATTACAGTTATTGGGAACAATAATGTTTTCAAGGTGGAGCCCCGAAGCAATGCGACTATCGTGATGGAATGCTACAGAAATTCCCATTCTCATTTCTGGGTCTAGATGATGGAATGCAGATGCTGCTTCCAACAAAAATAATGAATTTAGATTAGAAAAGCCAGGTGTGGACTGGGGTTTGCAGGTCCTAACTCAATAAAGGACAAGTTCATAGCAATTGAGTTGAGAAAAACTTACTTCTTTGTGAAAGAAAATAAAAAATTTTCAAAGGGCTTGGTGAACCATTTGAGCCTTTTTGAAATATGTCTAAAAGGTACAACTTGGTCAATATTCAAAGTGTTAAAAAGGTCACTTTGTAAGATTAAATGAGTTGATATGTTTAAAGCACTTAGAACAGAACTGGCACCTAGTTAGAGCTCACTAAATATGGCATATGTTATAATAAGGTTATATACCCATATGACACATTTGTGTTGTATTCTGCAACATTGCAGAACTAATTTATTTTAGGAATTTTTTTAAATACATTCCTTGAGGTCTTCTACATGGACAATCATATCATCTGCAAATAGAGAGGTTTTTTTTTTTTTCTTTCTAATCTTTATACCTTTTATTTCTTTTTCTTGTCTTTTTGCAAGGGCTAGAACTTCTTGCACTATGTTGCATGAAAATAGTGAGGGTGGGGGAAAAAAGAGAATGGTGAGGGTGGACAATTGTCTTGTTCCCAAACTTAGAAGGAAAGCATTCAGTCTTTTACCATTAAGTATAAGAAATGAATATATGTATGTATGTGCATGGCTGGGACGTTGTGCTGTACACTAGAAATTGACACGTTATAACTTACTGTACTTGAATTAAAAAGATCATTGTTGGCCATTAAAAAAGTATGATGTAAGCTATAGGCTTTTTTTTTTTTTAACATTGTTTGTTGAGTTACAGTCATTTTACAATGTTGTATCAAATTAGCTATAGGCTTTTTAATACATGCTTATTCAGTTTAAGGTCATTCCCATCTATTCCTAACTTACTGAGAGTTTATTATGATTGTGTGTTGGATTTTGTCAAATGCTTATTCTATATCAAGGAATATGATCAGTGATTTTTCTTCTTTAGTCTGTTGATATGTTGGATTACCTTGCTTGATTTTTGAATGCTGAAATAGCTTTGCACAGCTGGACAAATCCTATGTGGTCATGGTCTTTCACCAAGTAATTATAACTTAAGCTTAAATGTATCAGTAAAGATGTACTTAATTGTTTAAAAAAAGAAAGAAAGAAAGAAAAGAAAAAGGAAGCTGATGGACTTAAGGCCATTGGCGAGTACAATGCAGGAGACAGGTGCCATTGTGAAGCATGGAAAACACCCGGGCCTAAAGGCTAAGTGAGGATCAGCTGTCAGAAGGTCAACCCTCAGAACCTCAGAATGAGATAGCTTCTGGTCTTCATATGTGAGTCAGGTCATGTTATTTTTGGAAAAAAAAAAAAAAGATCAAAGAGCTAGAAAGGCCCTTATGAGATGTACCAAATATGCAAAGAAATGAGCAAACTTCCTACCGTTTCTGTTGGACTTTATTGCCTCAGAAATGCGTTAGGACTTGAATCTTCCCCCTCAGCACAGTCTCATTCCAGTACAAGACACAGGTCTGATACAAGTATTTTTCTTCAGGGAGAGGGGAGAAAGGGCAGGCCCCGAACCACACTCATTCTGCATTTGGACCCCTCACCTGTTCCCTGGAGAGCCACACTAAAAATGAGAAATGAGTAGTTACCATCCTGGACCATCCTAGTGTCCCCAGACCTCAGTTCTTAATGTTTCTCTAATCCTCATTGGTTTTCTCTCTACGTAGAAGGCATTTCCTCTGACATCTCATCCCTGCGGCAAGTCTGCTTCTCTGCTACTCACTTGCCTGACACCTTCCATGTGTCCTAGCAGATGGCTATTTTCAGGAGTTTACTGGCTTTTGAGTAAGAAAAAATTTCCAGTAAAAGAAAACAATAAAAAGAATTGGCTTTGTGGGGTTTTTTTTTTTTCCTGTTACTCAGGATGCCATAAAACACAATTCATTCCTCTGCCCTGAAAAAAAACTTGAACAAGGAAACATTGAGGAGGCATTTGAAAAAGTCGATCAAATCGTTGAAGGTAAGTGACCCAAGATAGTTCATAGAATCTTTGTGTGATTCTATTCTGACGCAGACATTGAGAGCATGTGATTTCCTCTCAGAAAGACCATCTTCTAAAGTCTTGGCACTTTGCCAAAGTTCTCTCCTGTCGCTTCCTTTCAAGTTGTGTGGATGTTGCTTGGAGGGTGGAAGGTACAGAGCAACAGAATAGAAAAAAAAAATCCTAGGACTTTGATTGGTCAAGGGCAGAGTGAGGCATGGAAGCAGACACTTTCAACTTGCTATCCAGAACCGCAGTCTCTGAAAGAGATGGCCTCAGTTGTCACAGGACAGATGCCTCATCCAGCAGTCCCTTGGTCAAGACAAATCCAGCTGGCCAGGCCACGTCTCACTTGCTTTTGGGAAAAAAAAAAAAATTGAAGGGGCTGGGGAGAGATAATTAGGTTTATTTACTTATTTTTAATGGAGGTACTGGGGACTAACCCCAGGACCTCATGCATGGTCAGCATGCACTCTACCACTGAGCTCTACCCTTCCCTGTCGCCTGCTTTTACATTCCCCAATGTGGCAGTTCCCAACCAGCAACACCTTCAGGGCTTCCCCTGTGCTTGCACTTAACAGGAGAGGTCCATGTTGGAGGACAGGAACACTTTTACATGGAAACCCAGAGAGTGCTTGTTATTCCAAAGACAGAGGACAAAGAACTGGACATTTATGTGTCAACACAGGATCCAGCCCACGTGCAGGTGAGATCCGGGGTCGCCTCCACCTCCCCCAACTTCCTAATTCCGTCACGGCCTTCAGCCTCCATGGCCTCCCAGGTGGCTGCCATTTTGCCTGCAGAATCTTAGAATCCAAGTCCTGGACATCAGCAGAACAGCTAAGACCCCAGAACCTTTTTTTATGTTTTCTGGTTGGGTCAAGTAAATAAAAGAGCAGCCACAGTCACTTGCAGTGTATAGAGAACTTCCACTGGCTTCACGCTTAAATGTGATTGGGATTGGACGGCAACCCAATTATTTTTGTACTTGATTTTTCCCCAAAATAATCATTACAAGTAACCTTCGGAGTAAACGCATCATTTCATGTTTTTTTTTTCCAGTCACAAAGCGCTCCAGGTTTCAGCTGCAAACATCTTCTTTAGTAGATTGTCAGGAGTTTGCTGGTTTTCACCCTGCTAGGACTTTGGGTGTAAGCTTTTGGCTAGGATTCCAGCTACTGACAGGAATCCAGGACTCTGACCGTTTCCCTTTTGGAAAATATCATTTTTCTGCTAGAAAGTTTATTCCGTGAAGATTAACAATGTTTATGAACTCAATAGTGCTCCGTTAAGACAGAGCTACCTCAGTTTTTTATTAGTTTTTTTTCTGACAGTAGATGTGGATGAATTTTGCTGTGATGTGTTTCAGGAAGCAAAAAGTCTTCTTTGCCATTTCACTCTTGTAAAACTTTCGCATTACCTACATTTTACAGAAAACAGTGTCCTCTACTTTAAACATCCCCATCAACAGGATCACCTGTCACGTAAAAAGAGTGGGTGGAGGTTTTGGCGGGAAGGTAGGAAGACCAGCTGTATTCGGGGCTATTGCGGCTGTGGGCGCCATCAAGTAAGTGCACTTGGGGTCACGAGAGGCCATCAGATGCACAGAGCTGAGGGCAGATTAGCGGCCTGGGAGTCACTTGGACTGCTGTTACAACCACCTGAGTGTCCTTGGGCAACTCAGCCTTCTGTCTCTTTTTCTGCAGAATTGTGGATAATACTATCCACTTTCTTAGAGTTAGTGGAAAAGTCAGATGCACGTTGAACCTTGAACAGGCTAATTTGCTATCAAAGGGAAAAGTGGTATTATTAGTTGAATACCCCCAGGGCTGGGGCTGCCCTGTCCTGAGCTTCAGGGAAGGGGACCCATTTAGGAGCAGGGCAAGTCACCCGCCCAAGTGGAGTGCCAAGGGGGAGGCTGCTCCCCTACTTTTCCCTCCTATCCTCACCTGCAGACAGGGTGGGGCGAGGAAGGAAAGGCTGCCACCCTCTGCCTCCCTTCTCCTGGGAAGGGCTGGTTCTTCATTGTGTGCTCGACAGACACGTGACTCCTCAAAAAGAGCCCCTGGGCTCACCTCAGCCTGGAAGTCTCGCTCCTTCACTCTTTCTGCAGTTCATGGTGCTGGCTTTTCTGCTCCTTGTTCATTTTTTGTGGCTGTTTCTCTGTTTCTCTGTTTCTCAAGCCCCAATCATCCAGCAAAGTTCAAAGGTCTTGCTTCCTTCAACAACTTCAATGTAGTTCAAAGGTCCCAAAGCACTCAGATATGTGTCCCATTTTGCTGTGAGAGGCAGGATCGGAATCCCATCCCCAGTTTTTTCCATAACAAAGCTTTATTCACACCCACCAAGGACTCAGCAAGGGATCATTCATTCATTGTATTCCCACCAGGTTTTGTGCACTTAAGATTTCTCAAACATGACTGTACGTTGGAGTTATCTGGAGTGCATTTAAATCCCAATACCTAGGCTGCCCCATATTGACCCAGGCATCAGTCTATTTTAAAACTTCCCCAGTGGTTCCACTGTGCAATCCAATCTGGGAACCAGTGCCTTAAGCTACAACCTTGCCTTAGCACACACCTGCCATGCATTAAGTGGTCCCCAGAGCAGTGTTCCCAAACTGCTGATAATAAGGGTCTCCTGGGCACATAGAAACTCCTGCCTCCCCATCCCAGACCCACTGACTCAGGATCACCAGGAAATGGACCTGGAAACTGTACATTTAATTGATGCCCCAGGTGGTCCTCACCATTAAAGAAGACCAGGAAACCTTGTTCTAGAATCATGGTTTTCAACATGTAACTGGAGACATTTGCATCAGAACCACTGAGGAAAATGCAGATTCTAGGGCCCCTTCCAACCTATCCAATCAGGAATCTGCATTTCAGCAGCACTCCAGATGATTCTTCTGCACTCCAAAGTCTGGGCACCTCTGCCCCAGAGATACAGAACCTTCTAGCTGCCCAAGGGCCCAACCTGGCCAACACAGTAGCACTCATGAATGAAAACAAAAACGCTAACCCAGATATCCTAGGCCAAGTGCTTGGCCTTGTTTTTCCCATTGTCTTGTTAAGTTTGCATTTCTCTGTTCATACTCCTTCTCCTCTGTAACTGGTGGTGGGACATGCAAAATGAATGAATCCAGGTGAAGGTCAAATTTGAAGTCATGAGAACATAAGTTAACTGACATGTGACATTAATCCCTTTTGGCTAGATTTCCAAACACTGAGTTATAGAACACAGAGACAATAGGAATTTAATCATACATCAGTTCAAAACAGTGCCTAGCATATTGTATGCACTCACTGAATGCTATCGATAAGTTAATATATGAGGGATGGTTAAATGAATGGTTGGATATACAGCTGGGAGGGTGGACGGTAGCTGAATAAGGTGAATAGATGGATGGGTGGGTAGACAGTTAAATGAGGAGATGGATAAATAGGTAGGTAGATGGCAGATGGTTACATGGATGGATGGGTAGGTGGGATGGGTGAAGGATCTAAGATTTGTTTTCTTTAGAACTGGTCACCCCATTCGTCTTGTTCTTGATCGTGAAGACGATATGTTAATAACTGGGGGAAGACACCCATTATTTGGAAAATATAAAGTAAGTATTAAAGATGAAAATATTAAAGTACCTCATTTTATTTGAATGGTTTTATCCTTTTCTATTAATTCAATTTTGCTAAATTTTAAAAACAATAATCTTAGTATCTAAAACATTAAAAGAAGATATATGCTGTGTATTTGAATGCTCATAACATTTTGTGAGGAACTTTTAGTAAATCTATTGTAGAGTTATGAAGAAGCTGAATGATAAAAATACAATTTCCAATAATGATAAAAAACACTATTGAAGGGATAGGATTTATGTTAGTGGTTCCTCAAAGACAAAAAAAAAAAAAAAAACATGAAAGAAGCTACAGATATCGTTATACCAAGACTTCTTGACTATAAAAATATTATTTTTTGGTAAAAATGTTTGGAAACAATTTGACCATTTTAACTGCAAAAGCATTTTTTGCAAGTGTTTCCACCAAATGGTTATGAAAGTGTCACAAAAGCTCTTTGCAAATAGGAAAAAAAGAATCCACTAACTAGTGAAATAATTTAAAATTGTCTCAAACCATGTTCATTGCATTTTTATGTGTTTATGCATAAACACTATTAAAAATAATTGCTGGGATCTACCTGACAACAGCACTACTTTTCAAATTTGTGACTGAGTTGTAAGGACAATTCTAATATAATATTTCTACATCAAACATGCTTTGTTTGGAAATTGCTTATAGCATACACGTAGCTAGGTTTTCTGTCTGATTTTATCATTGCCTTAGATTACCAATTATTGTATTTCCAGTATTACTCAAGCCACAGCTTTCCATCCCACACTATAATTTGATCTCTCCTATTGGCATTAGCAGTTTTTATAATTAGAAAGGAAAGGATCATAGTTCGCCATTAAATCTTTCATTTGCCTTCAAATAAAAGGGAAATCAATATTCGCACTATTATAACATTCTAGGCCCAAGAGCAATGCAGAAGCACCCTCTGGGATTGTGGCAGTTGGTGTTATGGTGGTTGTTGAGTTTCCTTGGTTTTGGCCTAGACTATATAAATCAGGCTTTAATTATATCACAGTTATGAGAGTAATACTAGTACTTATTAAGAGGGTTATAGACTATAAAAAATTTTGGTAATTGTAGTAGTACAAAATATAACTTAAAAGAAACAAATAATCAGACTTTGAAAAAACAAATTTTATTTTTAAATAAATATAATTTTACTTTCAATATTATAATGTGTACGTGTGTGTATCCTCATTCCAACCTAGCTAACAAAGTTTTGCTTGGCTATTCAGAGCTATTTGTAAATTAGCATATCAGATGTTTATGTGCGAACAAGTTCTTCCAAAATTCTTGAAAAGTTCATACTGTTTGAGAATCTCTCAGCTCCCTCGTTTGTGGTACTATTTTGCTTAGCAATCCTTTCTTCATGAAAAGTCAAAGGTAAACTTCAGCCTAGCATTTGTCAAAATTACTATAAATTCTGAATTGGTACATGTTGCTCTGTTTCCTAACTTCTCTGATTTATTATCCAGCATTTCCCTTGGAGAAGATGATAATAACCATATAGGTAAACGGTTCCAGCCATGTATTTATTCCTGATTTCAAAAAGGCAAAGGGACCAGGGCCAATTCTTTTTTGGTAGAACTACAATAGGGAGTGGGAAGTTTTGTTTTCATTCTGGGCTGTGCAGACAAAATGGTCTGGGTGGGTGGGAAGGGAGTGTCCACTTCAGAAAAATGCAAGCTGCGTTCAGTGAGTCCCAAGTAGTAACAGTGGCACTCACTCACATTTGTTACATCCTTCATCAGTTAAGTGCTCCGAGCTCAGTTAAGATCAGAGCAGTCATTCCTGTGTCCATCCTCCAATGGGAGGCTTTCCGGAAACGAAGTGCACTCCAGTTCATTCCGTCGCACTCTGGAATTCCAGAAGCTTTTCTACAAGGGGGAAAGCCACAGACTAAATTAGAAGGAAAACCAATAAAAAGTGAAGAAGAATCTTCCAAGAATAAGGAAGAAGAGGGTAACAATTATATACAAGTAAGGGCTGTAGAATTCCACATTGACTGTGAAGCCAGAAAATTACATGTTGAAAGGAAAGGACTCAGCAAAATTCAGGTCCTAAGAATTTGGTCCTTTGTCAGCCAAGCACCAAAAAACAAGGGAATATTCGGACATGGTTCACAACAAAGCAAACGGGAGGGGTCTGTATTCAGTCCTGCCCCATGGTGGAGCTGGGCTGTGGCTAAAACTTAGCAGGTAAATTCTAAACCACCATTTGGTAACAGGTGGGATTCATGAACAACGGGCGAATCAAAGCTCTGGACATCGAGTGCTTCATTAATGGAGGTTGCACACTGGATCACTCCGAGCAGGTATGTGCATCAGAGACTGGCACCATCCTTGTGGGTGAACAGAAGGAAGAATTTCTAGATGCGTCTCCATGGAGCAGTTTCTTCAAGTACTTGTACCTAGTTCCACAAGCAGTTCAGCTCTACACTTGACTTTTAGAGAAAAGAAAAAAGTTTTGTCCAATGTACATGAATATCTCCTTTTACTTTAGGTAACAGAATTTCTTATTCTAAAGCTGGAAAATGCATATAAAATCCGCAACCTTAGGCTCCGGGGCCGTGCATGCCTGACAAATTTACCGTCTAACACGGCCTTTCGCGGGTTTGGCTTCCCACAAGGAACCCTGGTAACAGAATCCTGCATCACAGCTGTGGCAGCCAAGTGTGGCCTCCTGCCAGAAAAGGTAAGGTTATAACTGAAGTCTTAAACAAGGTTGCTGAAGAATCAGATGAGGTGGGAAACCAGCTAGCCAAGGAAACACCCCGGGAGAACCACGCAAATTAGCCCTGGCTCAGAAGTCCAGATAAATTAAGAGCTACCTAAAAGAACTCACCTCCCCCCAAAGGTCTCCCTCCTTATGTGACGATTTCTATTTCTCTTTCTTTTTTTAATTTGTACAAAAATACTCTTTTTAAAATTCAAACCACACTGTAGTTATTAAAGGAAAAAGTGAACATCCCCTTTCTCATCCCCCATCCCTGCTGGTTAAGGGTAACCGCTGGTGACAGGTCCATGTTTATTGTTTTGGCCCTTTCTCTCTTTACCCACCCATCAATCTTCATACACACATAAACACTGACATAGGATGCATATGTGCACATATGTGATTATTTACCAAAATGAGACCATAATAAACACATAATTCTGCACCTTACTTTTTCTACATGACAATATGCCATGGCCATCTTCCCATGTCAGTAGAATGATCTACTTCATTCATTCTCATGACTGGATGTACCGTAATTTATTTAGCCACTCCACTATTGATACTCATTCAGGTTGTTACCCATCTTTTGCTATTAAAATGGTATTGGTACAGATGTACAAAGGTTATACCTTTGCCCTACTGTGTATCTGTAGCATAAATTTACAGAAGCAGAATTGCTGGTGCACTTGAAAGCTTTTGAGAGATACTTCAAAGGAATGCCGTCCAAAACTATTATTTTCTGCAAGCTCCTAGAAGTTACACAGAAGGTACAATATGCCAGACCGGAGAGGCAGCCACTGGTAACTGAGATCATTGTTGATACACCCTTTCACTCCTCACACATTCCAAGCAGATTCCAGCCTACTTTTCCACTTCTATCCCGTTTCCCCAGCATAGACCCTCTGCTCCAGCAAAGACTCTCCATGATTTTGAACCCCTTTGTCCTTAAATTTAACAAGGAGGACTACCAGGTCTGTGATTTGTGATGGTCAGGGTACTTCCTATAGACAAATGAACACCTAAATATTGAGCAAAGAAGACAATGGTTACCCTAAGAGAAGTCACATAAAATGTTCTATGGGTACAAAGATGGAGGACATCCCATTAGCGCAGGGGAGGAGAGTCAGGCAGAACTTTCTGGAAAAGGTGGCACTGAAGATGCACCTTGAAGAATAATAGTACAAAGAATGAAAAGGTAATCTGGGCCAGTGGAACACCCAAACAATCCAAGGCAGCCTTTTTTTGGCTGTTTTTTTTTTAATCTACAAAATGAAGACAGTGTGACTCACTGCACAGAGTTCCTGCAAGAACTAAATTAGTTAGCATTCATGAGAATATTTCTTTTCATACACTGGATAGTTTTATTCCAGTGTAACTGCTGATAATCATAATTCTCTTGTTGTCATCAGAGTGGGGATAATGAAAAACCTTGAGCTTGTATCAGTGAGCTCTCTTTCTTCTTTGTCAGGTGTTGCAAGTTTCTAGGACATAAGACACAACCTATATTGAAGTACATTTTTTAAAAGATTTGACTGCACACTCCTAAGGCAATTGGAAGGCTTGGAGATCTGTTATTTGTCATCAGCTACAATGCTCTTCCTCTCTAGAGGAACAAGTCTTCAGTTATAACAATAAATCCTTACTTTAATATATTATTTACAAACTCTGCTCCACCCTCTGAACCTTAGGGAAAAAAGGGAGAATCTGCCTCCTTAGGCCCCTCCATCCACCTGCCCTTCACAGATCAGTCACTACCTCTACCCTCTACTTCCAGGAGGGAGAGACCTCGAGTGCTGCATTGAAGAAGAGATGAGAAATAACCCTCATTATTTCTGCAAAAGCACATGCTGTTCAAAGAAAAAAAAAAAAAATAAACCCTGTCTTCTTCCCACTGAAGTTTATGCGTTGGTGGAGAGGCTTTTCAAATCTCTATTTTGTAGTCAGTTTCTGTCTTATCATTAAGTATTGACTCAATTTCCCACCCATTCAGGTTAGGGAGAAAAACATGTACAGAACAGTTGATAAGACTATCTACAAGCAAGCGTTCAGCCCTGAGACCCTGATAAGATGTTGGAATGAATGTCTGGGCAAGTCTTCCTTTCATAGCAGAAGGATGCAGGTGGCAGAGTTCAATAAGCAGAATTATTGGAAAAAGAGAGGCATTGCTATGATCCCCATGAAGTTCTCAGTCGGCTTTGCTGCAACAAGCTATCATCAGGTAAGTCTCCTCCGTGGGTAAGTGACCCTGGTGTCAGACCCGCTCGGGGCCCAGTCAGCTTGGGCTGACTTGGGAAGAGTGTCACGTCTCCCAGGGCACTGAGCCCATCTCCCCCCCACCCCCACCCCCACCCCCGCACCTGGGAGAAACGTACAGAACTCCCCTGAGCCCACCCCCACCTGCAAGCACTTTCAACCCAGTGCAGTAGAGAATGCCTTGGTGGCAGAAAGCAGCATGAGTGAGCATGAGCCCCACCACGGCAGAACGGCCAGGAGGGAGCGCTGCCCCCACTAAAACCCTGCTGCTCCATGAGGGGAGGAGAGCCCACAAGGCCTGTTGTGCTGTCCTTTCCGAGCTCAGGGGCCTCATGGCTTGTGTGGAAATGGGCTTCTCCTGGTCTCTGCCCCAGACCCACAGCACTCCTCTGTACACCTGAGTCTGAGATTTAAAAAGTTGTTCCATTTGCCCTGACTGGCTGGCTGCTCTCGCAGCCGCCCCTCCCAGGAATCTGTGTCAGTTCTGCGGGGGGAATGGTATTGGGGTGGGGTCCAAAAATCCTCCCAGGCAGATCTGTGAAAGAAGAGGCCAGTCATTCAGAGGCCCTACCCAGAAGGGAGGAGGAGGGGTGACTGGGATGAGCACATCAAACAGCACAAGGACTGGTACAGAGGAGTTTCTCAGCCATCCCAGTGGCTCATAGGCAGGAAAGCCGTCAGAAAACTGGGAGAGGCTGGTGCCTCCCCATTACTGTCACCAAAAGCAGAAAGTCAGCAACTGGAAAATCTTACACGCATTAGATCTAAATCTAAATCTAAACTTAAAAATGCATTAGATCTCCCTTGTGTGTCTAACACTGAAACCATTCTTCTACTTATACCCAGCTACTGACAGCCAGTAGGTACACACACACACACACACACACACCCCTCACACAAAAGCTGTCCTGCCTAGGGACATTCTTCTTAGGGTACAAAGCAGTTGCCCCAAATCCCTAATCAACTGGAGCCAGATGGACCTGAGCAATCCTTGGCTCTGCCACTTACTAGCTGTGTGATATTAAGCAAGTTATTCAACCTCTCTGAGCCACAGCTTCTCCAATTATAAAATGAGAATAATAATCCTTTCTCCTCAGATTGATGATGATTCAATGAGACACTGCATGTAGGATCTGGCAGGTTTCCTGGTACACTGTGTACTATCCAGGGCAGCCCTAAGCCCTTCCCCAGGAGATCTCAGACACCTCTCAGGGCTGTGGCTCCTCTGGTGGGTAGGACTTTCTGGACTCCTGGGTCACACTCCTGTTCTGGTCCAGTGTGCTCATTTTATAAAGAGGCATGAGGAGGTTAACTGTCATGTATACAAGTCTGGACTGAATCAACATCTGGGATGTAAGAGATCCTAGGTAGCTGCCAGTGTGGTTTTTTTCTCTGACACCAAATGTCATGTCTTCTCCACCAATTCACCAATACCAACTAGGGTCCAACAGCTCAATTCAGTTCTGACACTAACTCCCCAGGGTTAGCGCAGACCCCACAGATCAAGAGCTCAGTCCCACAAGATGGTCCCCACTTCAGATGCTGGTCCACGTGGGGTGCCCAGACTACCCACAGTTCTGCCCAGCCAAATCCAAATTCAGGGGTTTCCACTACCCACCCTCAGGTTTGATCATACGAAAGAACAACTCACAGAACTCAGGAAAGCACTTTACTTACAACTATTACTGGTTTATTGTTAAGGATCCAACCCAAGAACAGCCAAACAGGAGAGATGCATAAGGCAAGGTCTGGGGGAAGGGGAACTGAGCTTGCACGCCCTCTCCATCAGGCATGCCACCCTCCAGCCTGTGGATGTGTTCACCAACCGAGAAGCTCCCAGAACCCCATCATTTGGAGAGGGGGCTATAGGCTTCTTTACACAGGCTGGTTGATGGGATCATTGACCATTGGTCGTTGAACTCAGTCTCTAGTTGCTCTCCCCTCCTGGAGCCTGGGAGATAACGGCTGAAAGATGGAACCCTCTGACCATGTGTTTGGTTTTTCTGGAAATGAGCTCCCATTCTAAAGTTATCTAGGCTCCCCCCATGAATGATTCCATTAGCATACAGAAGACAGTAAATTCCAAGAATTTTCGGAGTTCTGTGTCAAGAACCAGGGCCAAACACCACTTTTTTTTTTTTTTCGGTTTGGTTTGGTTTGGGTTTTTTTTTTTTTAAATGTTTTTATGGAAGTAGAACTGCTATACAATATTATATAAGTTACAGGTGTACAATATAGTGATTCACAATTTTTGAAGGTTCTACCCCATGTATAGTTATGATAAAATATTGGCTATATTCTCCGTGTTATACAATATATTCTTGTGTCACGTTCATTTTTTTATTATACCACATCTCCCCTCACCTGTGTGACTGCCCTTCACCTAAACCATAGCCTACTCTCTGCCATCACCCATGGGAGCCAACTTCTCATCTTGCCACCAAAAAAAACCAGATTTCTTTAAATCAAGCACCGACTTTGTCTCCATCTGAAAGGCCTCCAGCTTCCCCACAGAGTTTGAAACTGGCACACCCAAGTTGGGAGTTGAAGTGTGTTATTCCAGGTCAGCTGATGACTCACAAAGCTGGAACAGCTACTCTCTAAATTAGGGATGAGAGGCAGTGTCCTCAGAGGGAGTGAAAAGGCCCACAGTAAATAAGTACTATTATTAGCACCTTCAAGCCTTGATGGCCCCGAGCTCCTCCCGGCCATCCTGAACCTCCGGGACACAAATAGACTAGCGTTCTAATTCCTCCTCCTCCTGGAAAGGAAACTACCACATTTCCATTCGTCCAATCTACCAAATATTTATTTAGTGTCTCTGTGATTCAGACCTGCTCAAAGTTCTCTGCAGGACTCACAGATGAACACGACCAGGTGCCCTTCCCCTGGGACACTCTCATGGGAGAACTGGTCACCCTAGCATTTGTTTCCTGTGACTGTGTAACAAAGTACCACAAGCCTGGTGGCTGGAAACAACAGATGTATTTTCTTGCAGTTCTGGAGGCTAGAAGTTCAAAACCCAGGTGTCGGCAAGGCCATGTTGCTTCCGAAGTCTCCAGGGAAGAACCCCTTCTTGCCTCTTTCAGCTTCTGGGGGCTCCTGGTGTTCCTTGACTTGTGGCCACAGAACTCCAATCTCTTGCCTCCGTGTTCATAGGACCTTCTTTCAAGGACACTAGTCAATGAATTTAGGGCCTGCCCTAATCCAGTATGATCTCATCTTAACTAATTATACCTGCAAAGACTCCATTTCCCAATACGGTTACATTCTGAGGTTCCAGGTGGACATGTACATGGGGTGTGGGAGAGGACACTGTTCCACCGAGGACACCCTGCGGGAGGAAGGGCTGAGAAAGTGGCGTTGATCCTTGCCAGAGGGGAATGAGAAGTGTGCGGGGGAAGTTTCCCCAGAACAGAGACCAGGGGGTGTGGGTCTGAAGGCCGGGGAGCAGCACAGGCAAGAGCACAGGTCAGGAAGGAGCAGTCCTAAGGCCAGACTCGGGAGCCAGGAGGGAAAAGACAGGGATGAATCTGGGAATGTTCAAGATACCAAATCCCAGAAGGCCTTGTATTGTAGCAAGGAGCCAGCTTTCCATTCCAGACAATAGGGAGTTTTTGTCCACCTTGCTCAGTGGTGGACCCTTCTCCCCTACATGATCCCTTTCAGTTGTTGTTCGGGGGAACCCCTCCCCGGGCTCCACAGAAGCAGCTGGATCTGTTCTCCCCAGACCCCTTCTGCCACATCCACTGCCTCCCAAAACATTCCACACAATAACGCCTGGTGCTCCGGCCGGTCCCCTACTACACTGTGAGCTATTTGAGGAAGAACCACGTCTTACTCAGTTTTACAGATCTGCAGCTGAGCACAGATTGGCACAAAACACGTGCAAGTACTTACAAATGTCTAAGGAGCTGGCTGAGCGGTCAGCCAGAGAGTTAAAGCAGGGGAGTGACTTTCAGATAGTTGGAACCAATACTCATAGCTCCTGAGGCATCCAAAGGGGCTGCTCCTAAAGCCAGGTTCCTAAGTAGGAACGTTCTCTACAGGCGACTTTAGCGCAAAACAGAGCTGAACTTCAGAATCCTACCAGGAAAGCTTGTGTCTCCGACACTCCCCGCTCCGTGAGATTCGTGTTTCATGACCTCATTTCTGATGCTGACCCTCCCCAAATGCTGACTTGCACTAAGCTGTGCCTTTCGGGGGGTTTCCCTAGGCAGCCGCGCTTGTTCATATCTACACCGACGGGTCTGTGTTGGTCACACATGGAGGCAACGAACTGGGACAAGGTATTCACACCAAAATGCTGCAGGTGAGAGAAACAAAACTCACCTCTCTATCCACTGATGACGTGATAAACATCTGGCACTAATTTTACAGTAGATGATGACTCCCTGTATTCAAACCCTAAGAACTTGATGATTTAGTTGAAAAACTTCTTACATGTCAAACAGAATAGCTAAGGTGGTGGAAATCCCACACATGTGCAGATCCTCCCAGAGCCTGGCCAGGGTTTATGGATGGGGGAGGCTGTTAGTGAAAACATCACTGATGGGCCCCCACCCCCGCCCGGAGCATCGCGGTGGGTGCTCTGTACAGGCTTACCTAGAGCGGGAGTTTCTCAACTTTATTATTTCTGAGAACAATATGTGTAATTTTTAAAGTATGGACAAGAATATTAGGGTGCTAATGTATTGTTCTGACAAGCAGTGATGAGAATTTCATCAACTGTCATCATCCTATGATTTTTAAAGGCTATTTTAACACACACATATATATATACTCAAAGCAGGAAGAGATAATCCCGGGAGGAAAAAGAATAATCCTTTAAATTGAGTAAATTTAACTTTAGGACTAATTTACTAAGTTGTTACAGTGCACATCTACAGCTTTTGACTATCCAGTCTCTCAGCTCCTTTGGAATACACCTTCCACACTCCATATAGTTCTGAAGAACTCTTCAACTCTGATACCTTTTAACCTCATCTCCCTTCTTGCCCCAACACCTGCCACAGGTACAGGCATAGGACCTCAGTCTGGCCAGTGATGGTTCCTGAACCCCACTGCGTGGGGATTGGTCCAGGAAGAAGACCACGGCCAACCAAGGCCAGTCAGCATCCTTTCCTGGGACTGATACGTAGATGCTAGGAGAAAGGAACTATTTTCCCTTTGTGGTTGTTTAGCTACTATGCTATAGGCTACAAGTTGTCAGAGGCAATTCTGTGCCATGGATGAAGCCTGTCTACCATTGGAAATGACATGGCCATTGCAGAATGAAGCAAATGTGAGAGGCTGTGAGACCACAAAAGCCCCTAGATACAGACATACATAACACTAGCTCCTCCATCCTTCCCAGTTAGGTGGGCCAATAAATTCCTTTTGGATCGTCATCACCAAGAACTATTCAAATTGTCCCTTTTTTTTTTTTTCATTTTGCATCTTTCTGGGGAAACTTGATCACTGAACAGCATTCATCTGAAGACTGGCATTTGGGAACAGGTACATACCTGCAGACACCTACAGAAAGTGTCTCTGCAAAAACCAAAAGACATCAGCAGCAAAAATTACGCTTTTTTTCTTTTCTTTCCTCCCCTCCCTTTCTTTCTTTTTCATTTCTTCCTTATCAAATATCTTAATTTCCGCATAAGTCTGCTAGAGAAACTGGAAGGAAAAAAGCAGAAAAGAAAAAAATGAACAACACTTACTAAAGGAGTACAAGCAAGTGGGAACAAATAGAAGAAAGGAGGGAGCTCAAGTTAAGGTGGGAATGAGGGCAAGAAAGAAGACAGGCCCTCAGTGTCACTCCAAGATCGTCAGATACCGACACCAACAGATTTAAGACCAAACTCTGAGTCAGTCCATCTAATTTCTGTCTCTCTTCCTGCCACTACCACCGAGTAATCTCAACTTGGCCTACTCTCTACACCTGTAAATTTATAGAAAAAGGAAATCCTTAACATCCTAAACGCAATCAATTTGAATGGAAGAACTACTGTGAAATATTACCAAGAAAACACTTGAAAAATCAGCGTGAGGCCCTACTAAAAAGTGGTTTTGATAATTATGACACACTATCTTAAGTTTTAAAGGATACTGTGGATATAATTTTAAAAATAGTCATTTCTTAACTAAGAAAAATAATGACTCAAATCTTCACAGAAGTCCTTACCAGACTTGAAATTGTTTCTTTTTCCATAGGTGGCCAGCCGTGAATTAAAAATACCCATGTCCTACATGCACATCTGTGAAACCAGTACAGCCACGGTGCCTAACACAATTGCCACAGCAGCCTCCGTTGGCTCAGACGTCAATGGCAGAGCCGTGCAGGTGCCTCCTCCTGGTTGTCCTTCCCTGGCTGCTTTCTCTACATCTCTGGTTTTCTTTGCTGGATTCAGACACAGTGGTTGGCTTCAGAGAAGTCATCTGTGTCACTGAACATAGGCCTGGGATAACCAAATGGTCAGAAGAGTATGTCTGTTGGAATAGGCTAAACTGGGGTGACAAATAGACCCAGAATATAATGGCTTGAACGCAACAAAAGTTCTTTCTTGCACACATAACAGTCCAGAGGACATGTTCTGTCGTCAGAGCACCCAGGTTGATAGCGATTCCTCCATCTTCAACGTGTGGCTTTCAAGGTTGTCCTGAGCATCATCGTGTCAGTGAGCCAGAGAAGGGAAAGAGCATGGCAGCCAGACCTGGGAGGGATGCAGGTCACCTCCCGTCATCATCCGTCAGCAGGACCAGCCTCAGGCCACATCCAACTGCAGGGCAAACTGGAAAAAAATGTAGAACAGTGGGAAACCATAGGCCCAGATACTATGGAAGGAAGGGAGACTGAATTTTGGTGAACAGGCAGTCTTTGTCCCTGGGAGACACAGAAAGAAGAAATTTAGGTACCAAGTAATGCAAACTGTGCAAGTTTCCCATAACACAAACAAGTTCTTGCAGGCAGGTAAGCAGGCAGAACCCCAGCCAAGTAGATATGGTGCAATTAAAGTGTCTGCATCAGTGGAGTTCTACCAGAGTACTCATCTTTTTTCTTGGTACTTATTCTCTAACTGATGTTTTTAAAAAGCTGCTAAATTTTCATTTCTTCAGAATAGAACCATGACTTCATATGCCTTAATTCAAAGATCTGACTGCATGTACTTTTGAAGCAATCAGTATCTATTTGTCATGTTTCTGTTATAAACTGTCCACTTTTTCCACTGAGACATTGTGGGGACATACTCCCTCACTCCCAGGACATTGCATTTATGCTCAATAGGAACCATTTTCTAATCCATCTTATCTTTGCAGGGGGGACACCTCTTAGAGGCTCATAAAACAGAGACATTTTTTACTCAGAACCAATGTGTGGGGAACCTCAAATTCAAGAAATCCAATTTTAGGTAGAATCAAACACAAGCTCAGTGTGTATGGGGATTGTCAGCCCAGACTAGGCATTAATCCATCTTCTAGGGTTTTAAGTGTCTGTATTAAGGATCAGAAATGTTGTGGATCTAGGGTATTACCCCCAAAATTTTTTAATTATTTTCTACTTCACACCCAAAGCCAAGGCCTTCACTGCAGTAGTTTGATGGTGGATGGATGAACAAGCAAAAGGATTAAGTGTTGAACAGAGGGGTCCTGGCATGTCATTGTTCCAAATTGGACAGCACAAAGTTGAATGAAAATGGGATGTTTTGTTCCATTTCTATTGATGGCTGGAAAATACAAAAGAAGGTGTAAATCCAAAAATGGAGAAAAAGAGAAGTAATTAAGAATATGAATATTCTTAGCAAGAGGATCTGAGAATAGAAATTCAGCTGAGCCCATATTTTCACAGGAAGTGAACACAGAATGGGAAACGCCCTCTGTAACTGATACTCTTCTCAAGGTCAGGGCTGTGTTGGTGTCGCCTCTGAGTTCCCAGTGTGTCAGTATCAAGCAACCCATAAGCATTCACTGACCCAATCAATTATCAACTAATAGTCTTCCACACAAATCCTAACCACTGGGCTCTTCTCTAATGAGGATTCACTTCTTTACTCCCTCAAGATTGCTTGTCAGATTCTTCTGAAACGCCTGGAGCCCATCATTAAGAAAAATCCAGAAGGTACCTGGGAAGACTGGGTAAGTGTACCACTCTGTCTGTTGCTTCAAATGAGAAAACGATCCAAACCAGTGCTGAGAGTGCCATGGCAGGGCACAGCCACCCTGCATAGGGTTTCTGTGAAAGGGCAGGATCACCAGGTTGAGATGGCTGCTCCATGATGTATCTCAGGTATGAGTGGAGAGAGAGCACAGGGAACAGCATCACTGAGAGGGAACAGAAGTGGATGAAGAATTACCAGAGGCCTTACCCTTTCTGCCTTAACAAGAAAGAAAAGGAAAAGACTGAGCTTTCCTAAGCCACAAACACACACACAAAAATTGAGGTTTTGAGTAGAAAGGAAGAAAACTAAAAGGCCTAATTGCTATTCAGTGTGTCTCAAGGGAAATGACTTGTTTAGTCCAACTTTGCTATGTCCTATATCTTATTTCATTAGAAAAATTATCTCATACTTGCACACATACTTACCAGAGTTCTAACACTTAAAAATAAAGCTCCAAATACCTTGTGAATTAGCTCCCACATCATGGATATGTAGCAAGATTCTATTTTATTTACTTAATTTCGATTTATGAACTCAATCAAAAGGTAATTGTTAGTGTACCAGCTGAGGAGAAGAAAATATTAGGATGGGTTCGATTATTGGTAATGTAACACCAGCAACAATTGTCATATGTCAATTTTGATATATAAATTACTTTCATTTTCACGTATCAGATGGTATGTTTATTTTATTCTGATTAAATATGCCCATTCTGCAGATAGAAGCTGCTTTTGAACAAAGAATCAGTCTTTCAGCCACTGGATACTTCAGGTAAAAATTACAATAATATCTTGACTTGGCTTAGAAAATATGAGGCGATCCCATCACCCTGAGCCTCAGTTCCCTCATTTGTACAAGTTTTTATTATGTGATCCCTAAGATCCCTTCAGGTTCTATGACTTAACCTAAGCCTTTGAGCTATGTCCAAAGAAAGATTAAATAATAAAAATATCCCCATTTAAAAAACCCAACATGATTTACAATATCTAATGATTATTAACTATTCTTTATTGTGAGTAATAAGATTATCAATAGAAATAGAATATCAATAGAAATAGAAAGAAAACTTGCAACTCAGTTTTTCAAATCTCCCTCCCTTTACCATAAAACCTCTCTGTTTTGAAGTTCCTTGCTGGGAGGGATCAGATGGCCATCACTAGTTATCATTTGTGTGGTGCAGCCTCCCCTGGCAGTGGGGGCCCCAGTAGATGCATATTAATAGAATGCAGGAAGCATATGACATTAGTTTTACGGTCTAATGCAACAATTCACTGAACTATACACACACATACACATACACAAAGAGTAAAGCAAATCTTCAGAAGAAAGGAGATAATGGCCAGCCCAGTGTCCTGTACATAATGAGTTCCAAATTCCTGAGTTCAGTTATCCAAGAAGAGGTCAAATCTGCCGTCTAGTAAAGTCCATCTTCACTAATAAATGCGTGGAATTACTGGCCCTTTTCCACCAGCTCTGAATTACCATCAGTCCCCTATGAGTTTGGTTTGCACAATCTAAGGGGTCCTTCTGGGAACCCTAACAAAAAATCGATTGAGGATTTCAACGTGCAGATCTAGAGCTTAAACCTTATACCCCCAAGACACCACGTGAAGTCCAGACCAAAAGAGTCTGTTGGCTTCTCTCTTGTTGGCATCCTAACTGCAGCACCAAAGTATCCTCCTTAAAATGCAGGCAAATATCAGTGTTGCTATAACTAGCTAGACTATAAATGCAGGTAGCAGCTTAAATGAGCTTAAAAGGCAGCTGCAATGGATATCAATCAGATGAAATGCTATCCTTAAAACTTTGGTAACATTTAAAACAAATCAACATAATTTGCACCCTCATGCCAAGCTAAAAGCCTCTATTTCTTCCATCAGGGGCTACAAGGCCTTCATGGACTGGGAGAAGGGGGAAGGAGACCCTTTTCCCTACTATGTCTATGGAGCAGCCTGTTCTGAGGTTGAAATTGACTGCCTGACAGGAGCTTACAAGGTAAGTCAAACATAACTGTCCTCCTGACAAGTTAAAACAACAGCAAAATTGTGTTTACATTAATAGCCCAATTTCATTATGTAATACTTGTACAATAAGAACAAGATTCTTTCAATTCTGTGGGATTGTCTAGAGATCCTGCTTTAGCCTGAATTTCCACTTAAAAAGAAGTAGTCAAGAAGGAGTTGCTTATGACAGCCGAAAATGCATTACACTTTTAATTCCATTTCAGACAAAATTATTTTCCAAAGTTTCTTTTCTCCCCAAAAAAGAGTTATATTCCTAAAGGAAGGTCAATATACCTATCAGACTAGGTAATTTAGTAAATTGTTTTGAGTAAGCATTTTGAAAGCATATAGCAATGTAATACATTCTGAAAGTCAATTATTCCAAGGATACCCTGGTCCTAAAGAAATAAGTTGGAGGGGAGGGAAGGGCAGGTAGTTAAATTAATTTTTGTCTTTGCTATTTAACTAAGCATCCATGAAACCACCTATTGGAGACCAGGAGTCATATTTAACCAAAAGCTAATAACTTCCACCATAAAGGATGAACCCTAGGTTCCATTCTGGAAACAGACAGATTACAGAAACCTTAAGTAGAATATAGTATAATCCAAAGTGTAAGGAATTTTACAGGGTGGTCCAACGACACATCTGCATTCCATACACAAATTATTCCAACAGCATCTTGAACAATCTTGCCCCAAAATAGAAGTGGTCGATTCATGTAAAATAGAAAGGACTTTGCAAATATTGACTGATAAATTTTATCAAAATATCTTTTATTGACCCGTTGTTGGTTACCTTGTCCACCACTTAAATATTATATAAATAAGAAAACATACAGTAAATGAAGGGATATCTGGAGAGCATTCCAGTTTATCCTTAGGACACGTTAATATTATGTCTCCATTTTCATTCTAAATCATCATGAAGAAGCAAACTCATGAAATTAGGACCACAGATTACTCACATGATTATTTTAAAACTGTGTTTCTGAGTGTTTTCCACATCATGGCACACATAGACAATGATAATATTTGCATAACAGACTGTTGCAAACAAGGAAGCCATGGTGGCAGGTGACCAACTTGGAGGTCCTGCCCCAGGCTGCCTCAAAGCCAAGGGTCAGTGTCTTGGCACCCCTCTACCCCATTCAAGGCTCCAGACTGTGTGGGAAGCTGTTTTTAGAAATCAGCTGGTTGCCTGATCCTCCACCCTAAAGGTGGTGTTGCCAGATTTAGCAAGTAAAATAATAGGACTCCTCGTTAAATTTGAATTTCAGATAAATAACAAATAATTTTCAGGTATAAATATGCTCCGTGCAATATTTGGGACATACGTATTTTATCTAGCAATTTCACCTGAGGATCTTGGTATAAATCCTTGAAGAGCACCTCACTGGAATCTTCCATAATTGGGGTACAAGAAAAGTTAAGGTTTAGTCTTCCCTCTTCCTTCCTTATTATAGCTTAAGGTTCAGTCATTTCAGTATCACTTTGGTCCCTTGAAATTGTTTTTTTCTTGAAGAGGTAAAACTTCTTTTAATCAAAGAGGAACCAGAAAAATTAAATGACAGGCCTCATGCTGATGGCTATTTGTGGCGGGTGAACTAAAATATCTGAAGATTCAGTTAGTGTACAGCCATCTCTTCCTATTGTCCAATATATCAGGTTTCAAGATGGAAGTAAATTGAAAGCCCACTGAGTTGTGTCTAATCTCCTGCCCTATCCAAGTTGAAAATGGATGGGCGACTCCTAATGCCCATAGTAGGCTGTGTGAGTCAAAAGAGAATTTCTCATCCAAAGGGCTAGAAAGAAAGGAAGAGCCCAGGTATTAGTCCTACACAGGGAATGACAATGTTATCAGAACAAGCACTGGACATGGGGGCAGAAGGGAAGCCCAGAGACATTCCTGCGATAGACCACAGGCACTAAGGCTTTCTGTGGCTCCTTCACAACCTGCATGCACATGGCCTGTGACACAACAGAAGGGACAGATTGATAAGTGTGATGCTTCTCAGGGAAGGAAGTAAACTGGTATCAATATTCGCCCTTAATACACCCAAGATCTTGTAAATCCCCAAATTTATACATGCCACTGTGGCTACATAATTTCCTCAGTAAAACAACAATAATACTACCTCCAGTGAACCATTATGAGGGCTAGATGAGCTCAAAATTATATCAGAACAGCAAATCCAGGTTGAAAATCAGGTGAACAATCAGGCTCAATTATTTACTAAGTGACACTCAAACACACCATCGTGCCATGGACTTTGGAGTCACTTACAAGAAATCAAAACCATGAATGCAAAAGATCGTCTGGGGTCATCAACAGTCCTGGCACTAAATTTGAAGAACTTAGCTTACCACCCCTAACGGGGTTCAGTGCAGTGCTAATTAACTAGCAGGAGTTCTGGAATAAACTGGGGCCATTTGAATAAACCTTAAAATAATATTTCTGATTCAAGTTTTTATGGTCAGGTAATTTTCATTTTTGGCAGAAAGTCAGAACGGACATCGTCATGGATGCGTGTTGCAGTCTAAATCCGGCCATTGACATTGGGCAGGTAGGTGCTGTCCCACCTAGACGGATGTCACTTTCTGAAAGTCACTGCCAGGTAGGTAAAGGCCTTCTAAAAAGCACACGATATCACAGAGCTTGACATTTTCCCCCTTCAGATTGAAGGTGCGTTTATTCAGGGAATGGGCCTTTACACCACTGAAGAGCTGAAATATTCCCCCGAAGGTGTCCTGTACTCTCGGGGCCCAGATGAGTACAAAATTCCAACCATCACCGATGTCCCAGAAGAATTTAATGTCTCCTTGTTGCCGTCATCACAAAGCCCACTAACCATCTATTCATCCAAGGTAAGCATCAAAACCTACTACTGTGCAACACGATGGATCAGGTATCATGGTAAGTGAACATCAGTAGACAAAATGAAAAATAAAGGTCAACCATTACCAGGACCCAATTACAATAGATTGTTAAACTTTGGAACCGAATCACCTACAGAAAAGTGCAATTCAGAGAAGATAAATGATCCCTACCCCCAAGGCAATTCTGGGACCCAGGATTTTACACCGAAAACTCTAGAATTCAGCAGGTAGCTTTGATTTGATAAAATAACACTTTCACTTAAGACACTCTCACTGAAGAACCTTAAGACTAAATTATTAAATGGGATTGAAGGCATGATGCGACTGAAATCTTTAGGAAGCAGTGACAGCACGGAGAGAATCCTGGACAAGGCTTGGAAGACCTGCATTCCTGCCCAGCCCCACCAACTCTCTAAGATGTTAGGCAAACCACTCACCTCTGAGGGCTCACAGTTCTCAGCCATACTCAGAAATGGATCTAAAGCAGTGTTTCTCAACTACAGAGGAGGGCGTGGGAGGGGTCAGTTTTGCCGGCCAAGGAATATTTCACAATGTCTGGAGACATTTGTGCTTGTCACAACTGGAGGAAAATGTTACTACTAGTGGTTAGAGGCCAGGGATGCTGCTAAACAGCCTTCAGTGCACAAGACAGCCCCCTACAAGAAAGAACTATCTGTCCCCAAATGTCAGTAGTGACAGGAAACAAAGACAGCAACCCTTAGTAATCGCTAAGGCAGTGAAATCGCAAATTAAGATATAGACCAGCATTTGTTTGTATTGCTGAAAGCAGATTATGTGAAAACTACACTCGTGGTAAGAACCTCATATAGGTTTGATATGGATTGTTAAAATTTTCTTTAAAATCTTTTGGGTGACTTCTTACTAGGGGTAGGAAATTGATACTTTTTTTAAAAATGAGTTGATAAATATCTGCTGGAATCTTACCATTTCCAAACTGGATCTCATTTTCAGCCCAGAAACCTCCTCTGGGCATGTGGTAGGCGAGGGACAGGGGGCAGATTTGAAAGGACAAGCAATCCTTAGCATCTTTGGATTCTTATTGGGCTAGAAGTCACTCAAAGTGGAAAAGGCAAAAAGGAAGCTCAGAGGCAGCTTTCAGGCTACCAAGAGTATCAGAGCAGGCCCATGAGTCCTCACGGTTGTGACCCTCAGGAAAACCATGGGTTTGCAGGTGCCCCATGGAGCATACTATGTAGTAATAACAGGGACCTACCAGGTACCAGGTGCTGCCCCAGGAGCGTTTGCACTTCCTGAACTTCACGACATTCTATAAGGTAGGGATCATTGCCAGAACTGATAAGAGAACAGAGGCTTAGAGACATGATCTCAAGCAGAGAAACACAGGGAGTAAGGGTCAGGATATAGACTCCATCTCTCTCCAGCTCAGGGGTTGCAAATTAGGCGTACATCAGCAGAAGCCAGCCCACAGATTTGTTTTCTGTGGGCTACAGTGTTTTCAAAAGTCAGGGAATCTTGGGGGTGAGAAGGGACAGACTGGGATTTCAAAATGTAGAATAGACAAACAAGATTATACTGTATAGCACAGGGAAATATATACAAGATCTTGTGGTAACTCACAGCGAAAAAAATATGACAATGAATATACATATGTTCATGTATAACTGAAAAATTGTGCTCTACACGAATTTGACATTGTAAAATGACTATAACTCAATAAAAATTTTTTTTTAAAAGTCAGGGAATCTTACATTAAAATATGAATATCTAAATTATCATGAAAAATTGGAGGATCTAGTCCTTTGGGCTACATTCTTGGAAGGCAACAATTAGCTACAGCCGAAGAACAGCTGCCCCTTAAGGCAGGCCATGGGGTCATCTCTACTACACCAGAGTCCCCACTACTCCTTATTGCCCTACTCCTGCCCATGCCATTTGTTTACATTACCTAACTATTCCTTACAGCTGTAGGATAGCAACTCCTCATCTGGTACCAAAGTCTGTACTCTTTCTTTCTTCTAGAGACCTTGCCTCCTCTGACCCTGGTGTCATAAGGAGGCATTTTTCTCTCTGCTCCTGAGGTTTGGCCAGTTCTATGCATTGAATGTGCTTTTTTAAATAGGGTATCGTCCCCTCACCACACACACACACACACACACACACACACACACACACACACACACACACACACATCTTCCCTATAGAACAAAGATTTAACTCAGACAAGATTTTAAAAATGGGTAGTTCAGGTGATACTGGGATTTTTGAGTACTCAAGCTTCATTCAGTCAGTGAGTCAGTCAACAAACAATTGTTGAGAATTATTGTGTGCAAAACACTCTTCTAGGAGTTGGGGACACAATAGTGAACAAGGCCTGACCCTGATCTACAGTGGCTTGTGGTCTAGTATAGAAGCTTCTAAAAGAAATGTGCTTTCTTGCAGGGGCTGGGGGAGTCGGGGATGTTCCTGGGGTCCTCTGTGTTCTTTGCCATCACTGATGCTGTGGCTGCAGCACGTAGAGAAAGAGACATAGCTGAGGACTTCACAGTGAAGAGCCCAGCAACCCCAGAATGGGTTCGAATGGCCTGTGCGGATCGGTTCACTGAGATGGTATGGAATTATTGTTTATTTTCCTAAAAGGTGATTTTTCTATTTCCTGCTTTTTAGACCACTTAGGTAAATTTATAACCTAATCTGTGTCTAATCAAATTGTAAGATCACACGATAAGATATAAACTAATCAGAGTGTAAGATGATAAAAATAAATCACACAAATACCTCTTGTATATGTAGTAATTTTAACTTTATAAAAAAAAAATTTCCCCATCTGTTATGTAATTTGATAATTTGGCAGCCCTGAAGTAGGATAATTTATCATGCTTCAAAAACTAATGGCTAAATGTGAAAGAACTGACTGATTTCACCGAACGGTTACAAGTATTCCCTCCCTCTACCCTACCTAATCTATCCCATTCTTCAACAAAATCAAACACAAAAACTAACCCAGGTCATGATAATGTCACTTGCCTTGTTTCCTATGCAAACATAGAGACAGTCTGTCATTCATTTAGAAAACACGTGATCTCATTACCCGCTGCTGCTTTCCAGCATTTCATGACCGTGCCTCCCAGCCCAGGAAAGAGGACTCAGGAGCCATCTGCCAGACGCACATGCACACAGCCATCCCAACCTGCTGGCTGTGGGTAGATCATTGAGTCCACCCTGTGCCGATTTCCTCAAAGTGTCCCTACATAAACAGCAACGGGCATTGACTGAGCATAGTACTAAATATTTTACCAATTACCTCAGTAGTCATTCCTACAACTCTATCAGGTAATTACTATTATTTTCTTCATTTTACTATTGAGGAATTTGAGCTTTAGTAATTTGCCCAAGATCAAGATTCAAACTCAGACCATCTGGCTCCAATATATTGCCTCCCTCCTCGAGAGAAAAGCATTGATTCTTTACTTCTTAAAGGAAGTGTGTACTTTCATACTTATATTTAAAAGAAGCCCAAATACTTAACTGACCTCTTCAAGATAGTCAGCCATTATATTCAATATCCTTGTAATAACCTATAATGAAAAAGAATATGAAAACAAATATATGTGTATGTATCACTGAAATATTATGCTGTACACTAGAAATTGACACCTTGCAAACTGACTATACTTCAATAAATTTAAAAGAAAAAAAAAAAAAAACAGTCAGCCAAAGAGTGAAAGAATAATGTGACCCAGGATTTAGGAATGTTGCTTAAAGGGATGTGTCACAATCACTGATTTCCTTCTCCTGCATGATCCAGCCTTCTTCCCATCTCCAAATCTGACTCAGCATTTCCTGCACTCCCATAGTTCTGACCACCCTGTACTTCCCTCCAAGTCTCCCAGAGATGGTTCTGCCCCTCAGCCTGACACTCACCTGATTGCACTGTTTACAGAAAGGATTCCAATCACCTGCCTTGCGCCAGTCCCTCCTCAGATGGCCAGGGCCAGGGGACCAGCCCTCCTCCACTGCAGGAAAACCTCTGGGCTGACTCTGGCCTGGAGAGCCACGTCTCCCATTCCCAAAAGCACTAGTGACGTGCGGAATCATGGGATCTCCACCCCGAAAGCACAAGCACTTCTGAACTTTAAAAAAAGTTCTTGATCACATTTTGCAGTAATAAATATCCTTTTCTGGAATGGGGCAGATTAGAGAAACCAAAAATCACAACAAAAGGATACTTCTAATTTTCCTTTCTTGCTTGGGTTTAACATTTGTAGTCTACAAATATCCCAGCTTTTAGAAAATTAATTCCTTTATTTGCAAAATATCAGGGCACTTTTAATAGTCCAGTAGTCTGGCAAAGTCACTCTGTCACATGTGGTGGTAAGAGGTGAATCACTTTGATTTCATTCACCGTATGAAACAGTGTGTCAGCAACCTGGTCCATGTAATGAGGCCATTATTTTCTCCCAAGTCTGATGGTTTCTTTTTTCTAAATGTTTTAATTGAAGTATAGTTGATTTATAGTGTTTCAGGTGTACAGCAAAGTGATTCAGTTATACATAGATATATGTATATTCTTTTTCAGATTCTTGTCCATTCTAGGTTATTATCAGTTATTGAACAGAGTTCCCTGTGCTGTGCAGTAGGTCCTTGTTTATCTATTTTATATATAGTAGTGTGTATCTGTTAATCCCAGACTCCTAATTTACCCCTCCTCTCCCCTTTCCCCGGTAACCCTAGGTTTGTTTTCTATGTCTGTCAGTCTGTTTCTGTTTTGTAAGTAAGTTCATTTGTCATTTTTTCAGACCTCACATAAAAGTGGTATCATATCATACTTGTCTTTCGTCACATATAAGTAATGTCATATGATACCTATCTTTCTCTTCCTGACTTCACTTCCCTTCAGACCGCCTCTCCTCAGCTGTACACCAACAGAGAGAGGACAAGCAGAAGCCAGCCTTGAGTGGGGACTCCCAGGGGAGGCAGAGAGGAGGAAGTCCTCTCTCTCAGTTCAACAAAGAGAACTAGAAACACACAAAATATAGATTCTTCTGCCACTTCCTGTCACAGGAAATGGCAATACTCCTCCATCCATATAGTAATACAAACCAGCAACTAGAAACCCAGGAGGTGGCCTGACATTTCTCGCTCTCACGCTCTTAGCCAATCCTTTACCACACCCTGTTAATTTTAACCCCTGACAATCTCTCCCACCAATCTAGTTCCTCCATTTCTAACCACTATGTAATTCATTTATTAGCAAACATTTGTGGAGTATCTAATAGGGTAGCAGGCATTGTTCTGGGTGCTGGGAATACAGCAGTGAATGAAACAGAGCGTGACCTCTACCTTGGAGAAGCCTACTTTCTGGACACTCTAAGCCCAACTACCATCTCTCTAGCCTGGGTCAAAGCAGCCTCCTAACTGGTCTCCCTACACCCACTGTAGCCAGAGATGTGTGGTATGACCAACATGATCATATCACTCTGGCATGTATACCAGTGAAAAGTTCCCGTTGCTCTAAGGATAAAGATAAAACTTTTTAACATGCCTTACCAAGCCTATAAACCTGCAAAGTCCAGCATGGCCAGCCCACACCCACTTCTCCAGCCACACGTGGTCCCCCACCCATCCTTGTCTCTCCACCCCAGCCACACTTGCCTTCTTCTGTGTGTTCCTCATGTCAAGGACAGAGGCCTCCACCAGCTCTTCCCTCTGCTTGGAACCATCTTCCTGCCTTTTCTCACCTGGCTAACCCCTACTCACCTTTCCTATTTTAATCAAATTCAAGGAACTAAATGAGACTTTCCTTCTTGCATAGTTTGATGAACCAGACTCACAGGCGCCTGCTCTCAAGTTGTTTACGGAATAGCAGAAGGGAAGACAATTACTGTGAAATACAATGCTCCGGCTGACTCTGGGTCATCCCTGTGTGTCAATAGAACAAAACTATTCTAACTTAGCCTTAACCTTCTCCTAAAGTCGAAAGGGTGAAAGATGTGGCCCCACTTTGACCATTATTCATGCATTCATTCATCTGGCCTACTTAGTTCAGTCCCTCTGCCAGGCACTGCTGGGAACTAAAAACATCGTGAGTCAATCTCCACCAGGCGGAGCTTACATTCTGTTGGGGAAACCAGACAGTAAACAAACCCACAACATAATTTCATGTGGTGATAAATACTGTGAAGCCAAAGAGTCGGGGGCTAGCATGAGATGCAGAGATTGTTTTAGATTAGTTTAGATAATTTACTAGAGAATTTTTTCTAGAGTGTTTACATTTGAGCCTGAATTGCGTTGCATGTGGAAGCCTGAATGAAGCAGGGGAGCAAGCATGAAGCTGAGAACAGTGTATTCGAGGCAGAGAAGAGCTAATGCAAAGGCCCTGGTGGCAGTTTCAGGAGGTTCAAAGTAGCCTGGGACTAAGTAGCCCTCAAAAATGGCCTTCTCTGCAAGTCTCTGATCTTGCCTCCCTGGTAGGAAAATAAAAACAAAACTTGCAGCTGAAAGGCTACAGTTGTTCTCTGTGGCAGAGAGACAAAAGAAATCTGTGGTCACACCACTTACCTTCACATCAGCAGCTGAAAACTGGATTGCCCTTTTCTACCCAGCAGTATCACAATCCAGTTCTGTTGCCGAAAGATCGGCACCCCCACCCTCACCCCTGAAGAGCCAAATAATTCAGAGACAAGGTCTTAGAGCTTAGAAGAAAAGAGGCAGCTTTATTGCTTTGCTGGGCAAAGGGGACTCCCAGCAGGTTAGTGTCTTCAAAACTGTGAAACCACCTTGGGGATGGGGCAGGGTGATGTGATGACATAGCCATAGCTTAAGCAAAAACAACAATCAACAGAATCACTTCTCTTGTCACAAGATATCTTGGCCTCAGGACGTCCTCAGGCAATAGTTCTACAGAGACTGGTAATTGTAACTTTTCCAGTCTTCATTTCTCAAACACCAGCAGCATGTTTCTCTTTTTGGCAAATTAGCCTGTTTTGCAGGGTTACATTTCCTTGACCTTCCTGGAGAACGACTCAGAAGCCAAACATGATTATAAATTTTAATTGCCAGAGTAAAGTAAAAACAGTAAACTCAATAACTTTAGCATTAACAGTGGGCTAGGGGCTGGAGCAGTGACCAGTCAGGTTTGCTGACCGTTCTAAAAGCAAGCAGCAAGCATGAAGCCAAAAGTTAGTTAGCCTAAGTGTGGTCATTTTATTATTCCTCCTTCAGGTCCACTTCTTCAGATCCTTAGAAATGACAGTTTGTTCACACAGTCCTCACACAGACCTGTTTCTTTTTCTTTTCTTTTTTTTAACATTTTTTTATTGAGTTATAGTTATTTTACACAGACCTGTTTCTTTAAAGCACCTTGGAGCAAAAGTGAGCCTGTCTTAGAATTTACTTATATTTGACTGAACTACAGCGTGGTTCTTTTTAATTGAAATATATAATGATTCACACTGGCATACAAAACTGTACAATGCAAAAAAAATTTTTTTTGAGGAACATGGATACTAATTCTCTGTTTTTGGCCTTTGAATACTGTCGTCAAAAGACAATTTGTTCTGACAAGTAAGAAGGTGGAACAGTCACAAAGTCTGTGTACCAGAACATGAGCACTGGAAAGTCCAGAACTTCCTCTTTTAATAACCTTACAACCATCAGCTAAATAACAACTTGTCTATAGCAGCTTCTTAAACAGAAATGATGGTCAAACATTCAGTGCATTTCCTTTGGAATTAAATAAAATAATGCATGTAAAAACACGGTATAAATACAAGTCCCTCTGTAAATATTACAGTTAAGGTCTTCACCAAATACCCATAACTGTTAATGATCTTTTTCAAAATATGCCTCTGCCAAAGGCTTAAAAAGAGTTTTCACATCAAATCAAGTTGAACTGCTAAGGGGGGAAAAACAGCTCTTAAGACTTCGAAGCCTCTTTTTCACAGATAGTAAGCTTTAAGCATAACAAGAAGCAAGCATTAGTAAGAAGGCTGGAGCATTTTGGTTATAAAAAGTTCTCTGCTTTGAACAATCATATCAAAAGTTGTTTACCTGTGTGGGTTTGGTTACCTTGATCAGGTTGTAGATTGTTGCTTTTATCCCTTGGCCCTTTCTCAAGTGGTTAATTCCTGATCAGAACACTGTCGCTGGTGATAGTTCCCGATCTGAGCCCAACAGAGCAGCCTGGCTCAACCAGCTATGGCCAGAAACCTTATTTCCATACAAAATTTCATTTTTGGTGATGGGAGAAAGAAAAATGTATTTCTTGGAGAATGTATTTTATATAGTCATTTAAAATTCCACAAGGGGAAAAAAAAAGGAAATTTCCTTTAAACGTATACAGAAAATGCCTAATTAACACTTTCAAATTAGCACTTTCCCTTAGAAACAGTGACTTCCTTTATTAAAAAAATCTTTAGGATTCAAAGACATGAAGGGTTTCACAGCCTTAAAAAGTAGAAAAATACTGCCTTGGAGAATTTGGCGTTAGGACAAATGCAGAAAACTTGTTACCTCGTTATCATTAGCAACAAAAAGTATTTATTAAAATGACTACACAAACGTAGTAGGTAGGGGCTGCCATTGTGGGAGGCCATGTAAAGCCAGTTAGCAGATTCCATTTCTTGGAAAAATCAGATAGCTCAGCTCAGAAACAAGTTTATAAGCAGATTTCAGCTCATCTCACACTTTCAAGGAGCAGCTTTGCTTTTTGCGGAGGAGAGAGGGAATTAGGTTTATTTATATTCATCTAATATTTATTTTTTAAATAGAGGTGCTGGGGATTGAACCCAGGACCTCACACATGCTAAGCATGCACTCCCCCACTGAGCTATACCCTCCTCCTCTAGGAACAGCCTTATAATGCTGACTCAAAAGGAATCCTCAAAACCACAACAAATGGCCGTGTCATGTGTTAGGCGGGGACCTTACTTTATAGTAACCTAATGGGAAGGAGTCCTTTCATTCTAGACCAGTCCTCAATTCCAAATTGCCATGCCTGACCTGCCTTGTTATTCTGTAAGGCTGGTAAGTGTCTTGTTTCTGAAGACCTTGACCTTCCCCACTTTGAAACTCCAAAAACAGCCTCCTCCCACCTACTCTTCCCTCCTCTGCATCACTGCCTTGACATCCACATGTTTCATTTCCCTTCCCTGCTTCTTTTGCATTTCTGGAGGCACAGACTGAGAGCTGGCAGCATTGAAAGTGCCACCTGTTTAGCGCAGTGAAGGAAGCCCTTCCTGCCGGATGAAAGAGGAGAGGCACACGAGCATTCCCGTGCTGTGCGCAGCCTGCTCTCCCCGCGCTGCTCTTGGCTGGTTTGTGCCCAAATGCTAGTCCCCAACCCTGTATCCTGTGTGTGCACACACAGCCTTGCATGTCCCTGAGCCCTGGGAGATGTACTGCCAGTCCTACAAGCCTGCGTTCTTTTTCCTTATAGTTTTGGAACCTACCCCAACACTATGAAGAAACACGCAGTCTCCAGGCTGTTCTGCTGACAGCTGAGCCACAGACTCAGGGCCTGACAGCAGCACAAACACACCTCCGTCACATGGGTTCTGTGAGCCGGAGCACAGACGCAGACTGCACAACTCCAGAGACACTCAGAGTGCAGGCTGTCCCGGCGCCGTCCTCAGAATGCCAAGCCTGTGGTCCTGCTCCCATGAGATGTACACACACTCATTCATGCGTGAACACATGCACATGACCCTACATACACCCAGGTGCACACACGCACATACACTCAGACAGGCGTGCAGTCGCTCATTGTTTGCTGATACATCTCCTCCTCCCTGCCTCTCACATTGTCTTGGAAGAGATTTTGTTGTGAAACTGGTTCCACATTGAATGTGCTTGTTCCAGGATGCAGGGATCTGTTCCCCACAATATTTAGTGACGCTTCACATGGTGGTCTTTCCTACTAGTGACAGAGGATTATTTGCTACTGTTAGTGAATTTGTATTTTTTTACCTAAAAACTCTCCTACCTGGTCTCTGAAGATTACTCCTTTAGCTGGGAGAAGCAGAGGAAGGAGAGGGGTACGGATAACATCTGAAAAAGAAGCTGGAGGCATCACTCAGATTAAGAGAGGGAACAAGTGATGCAGAATGGGAAAGGGGAAAAGGCGGCCTTCTTATCGGGTCAGGGAAGGGAGTTACGATGCACTTTTTTTAGCTTCGAGGTTAAGATATGATCCCGGAGTCAAAGGGACCTGGGTTGGAATCCCAGCCTTTGATGATTCATTTGACTTTTCTGATCACTTAGTTTCTCTATAAAATGGGGGGAGAGGCTTGTGGAGAGAATAATTCTAGTTACTTTACAGTGCTGTTATAAAGTCTGAATGAGAGACATGAAAAGCATTTAGCAGTTGTCACACACAGTAAGTGGTCAATATACACTGATGACGACGATGCTGATTGAGTCAGAAGTCCCCAGGGCCACCTTCAGCTTCAGTGATTCAGTGACGGGCTCAGAACTCAGGAAGCTGTTATACTCATGGTCATGGCTTACTGCAGTGGAAGGATACAGAGTAAAATCAGCAAAGGCAAAGGCACACAGCCCAAAGGCACACAGCCCAAAGTCCAGGGGAGAGTCACACAGACAGCGCCTAGTTTTCCCAGCAGCAGTGTGTGAGAAGACACACAAAGAACTGCCAACCAGGGAAGCTCGCCTGAGCCTTGGTGTCCAGGATTTTTATTAGGGATCAGTTATATAGGCGTAGATCACCTGCATAGCTGACCTAAATTCCTCCATGTCCAGCTCTTCCAGAGGTCAAACCATATCACATGGCTCAAGGCCTCAGGTAAATAGACACTCTTAGAAGGCAGGATATTCAGGGGCCTGGTGGTATCTCCCGGGAGCTGGATAAGGGCTAAACCTTTCTTTGAAAGGTGCAGACAGCTCTCAGCGTACCATTTTCCCCTTCCTGCCCTGCTCCCAAACATTTTCACAGGGTTTATAATTCTGTTTGGGATTCACATCTGAGAAGCAGAGAAGATAGGTAATGAATCCATGCACCCTCTTACTTAGCTGCATTACAGTAGCAGAGACCACAACCCTGACCCACTGTCTAAATTTTACAGTTTTCACGTGAAAGGAATGGTACAGTCCCATTCCCCAGAACAGCCCTACCTCCTCCCATCAGAAAAAAATTTCAAAACCTACAGATGTAATGTCATTTTTCTGGTGAAATATTGCAACAGTAATTTGATATTAAGTATTTGATTTGCTTGCTTTCTTAGATCCCAAGAGATGACCCTAAGACATTTACACCCTGGTCTATCCCTATAGCGTAACACTGCTGTCATTTCCTAAAAGGTAAGATCAATACACTGAAAAATAATTACTCAAAAAGACAAGATCAGGCAGTCCAGTGGCTTTCAAACTGTGTTCTACGGGACCTTAAGGATTGTACAAGTGTGTAAATCAAGTTTCCTTTCAAGTCTTATCCAACATTTTAACCCTTCAATACTACATATAAATTTGGAGGCTGATAAGAGAAAGTCAGGGTGTTTTACTAACATAGCAGTTTTTCTTTTTATTTTAAAATAAAATTTTAAATGAGAATTCCGTGTTGTAAATCAATTATACTTCTTTTTTTTTTTAATGAGAATGCTGTGGATTAAGATATTTTAAAGATCCTGCTCCCTGATTCTTTTGAGAATCATAACTTGAGGGCAAAACGCCAAATTAAAATCTATTGATTACTGCATTTATAATCAATGCATGCTATTTGGAATAGTTGCCGGTCTGTATTGATTGAGTTCAACTGCTACAGTTTTGTACTGCTGCTTAACACAAAATGCAAAGTGCGGAAGGCTCTGGGAGTGACCGCCAAAACTACCTGGGAAACACATGCTGATAAAAAGATACATATACTTTTATTGTTAGAAAATTAAACTCTTGCCTCTCTGCACACTTAATGGACAACATTAGAAAAACTGAAATCGCAAGAGAACTACATCATAGATTCAGAAAAAAATAATGTTTTTTCATCAAAATCTGATTTTCCAATTAAATATCTAAACCCACAAGTATTAACATGTATCCATTGTGCTTTGTCAGATGAGAGCTTTCATTGATAGTTTTTCTACATCAGACTAAATAATTGATAAGATTTTTGTTTCTCTTTTCACAATAACAACAAAGGTAAAAGTAGGCAACATTTAAAATTATATTTTAAATCATTATAAAGTAGTAATTTAAAAACTTACACCCAGGTATGGAGAGCAGGATGCCTGAGTTCTTTATTCTCTCTCTCTGCCTCTCTCTTTCCAAGTGTTAAACTTGAATGTGGATATGAAGGCAAGTCCAATGAATGAACTGGGTTGTCAAGTTTTTGTATAGACTTTAAAATAAAGACCAACCTCAGGTTGTAAGACAAATGTAAAACAAACAGACAGACAAAAAAAGCCCTTGCCACTTTACCATTTACAACTATTTCTATGTGTCAGAATTTTCTCCATGCTGTACAATTAAAACAAAATGCAGATATAATTTGCATTCTGAGTCTTGACGTTCATCCTTTACCTGCAATTTCAATATTTTGCACTCTTCAAAACAGCGTGACTGGGGTGGGGATAGCTCAGTGGTAGAGTGCACGCACAATGTCCTGGGTTCAATCTCTAGTACCTCCGTTGGGGGAAAAAAAAGTAGGCTTATTTACAAAGTAGCATGATTGTTCTCATATACTTGCTTCATAAGCAAGCGTTGAACATTGACATTATTAAATTTACACTAAAATCATATATGTGTGTGCATTCCCCGTAACATTTTAAACCTCTGATAAAAATGTGTAAAAACCTCTGACCTCATCCAACTTCTTATCTTATAAATGAAGAGATGGAGGCCAAGGGAGAATAAGGAACTACCTAATGTACTTATTCAAAGCTGTAAAGCTTATATGAGGAGGGTATGGCTCAGTGGTAGGGTACATGCCTAGCATGCACAAGGACCTGCGTTCAACTCCCAGTACCTCCATTAAAGAAATAAGTAAGCCCAATTACCTGCCCCCAACAATAAAACAACAAACCTGTAAAGTTTATAATCCAATTTTTCAACTATTTATTGTTCTCTTCACATGCAAAATTTGAGAGATTTGCACACTTTTATAATTATTCTCTCTTTTTTTTTCCAGGTGTTTCCGTTTTTCACAAGTGAAAATATGGCTCGTTAATCTAACTAGACTCCAAACTGATATTCTTATACTGTTGTGGGGGAAAAAATATTACACAAGATTTAGAGACATTATTCGGGTCTGATTACAAGATGAATCATCACTTAGAAATGATAAACTTAGATTTTCTAGCCCGGAAGCCACCAAATACTGCAGTTTTCACAGCAAGGAGTGTAATGCTGGTGTGTTTCTGAAGATGCCATGTAAATACTGCTGTGAGAGAGCAAGTTTTTCCTTTGTGTGTCCACCCAATCTAACTGAACTAGTTATACAGGTCACAATTCTAGAATGAAAGGCGCTTTTCAGTAGGTGAGCATGTGATTACTTTTCCCAGGGATGTGTTTGATTTGGTGGCCACAGGTAAGGAAACACAAAGGTTCTAAAAGTTTTGTGTTTTGTTTTTACTGCGGTGTAGCTATGGACCTGTGTTTTATGTACCTTTGACAGCAAAGAAGTATTTTCATCATGTCAGTCAGCTATTCAAGTGGTTAACGTTATTTTGGAATTTGGAGGGGAAAAGTAATGTAAAAACATTTTCAATGTATTCTCACCAAAAAAGAAAATTATTTTTTTTAATTTGTTTATGAAAATCTGGTATCAGTTTCAGAAATAATTGCTCAGTTTGCCATATACTGAAGTGGGTCATACGGAGCAAAAGAATTCTAAATGCACACCTTTAGGTTGTAGTTTCAAACCTGCAGGACCCATCAAACTCCATTAATCTGTGTTTTACAGGTCTTCGGAGGAAGAGAAAGTAGCATATGAATTAGGCCTTATTTGACCTAAAAGTCAGAGGGGAAATGATGTTCTATCAGCCAGAATTCACATGACCAGGCTCAACAAGCCTTCATCTGCAGGGACTCCTGGGGTAAATGAAGGAGGTGAGGCTGAGCTGAGAGCACTTGGGGACCGGTGAGTGAGGGCAACGATTAGGCATGTAGTCTAACCTGGAGGAGGCTGAAGGTCGTGGGAGGCAATGAGCATGTCTGATTGAAGGGACTGGGACACAGCTGTCCACAGGCCCATCCGCTGACTGGTGGCTCCACTGGGCCACAGGACTCCAAGGGAGGAAGTGGGGCGGGAGCACAAAGAGAAAGGAGACATGAGCAGAAGGGTCATGGGCAGGACAAAAATGCCACAAGACTTTTGCCCATATGAGCAGAAGTGCTGGGGAACTTAGTGGGAGGAGCCGGAGTGAAATAAGTTGAAAGTAATCAAGAAAAAATGTTTTGGCTCTTGAAAATAAAATCCTTAATTGTGTGATCTAATATGATTGTGAGAAATTTGTTTTATCATTTGTATCATTTTAAATGATGGTGAATAAAATTTGTATTTTTTTTCCTACTTTGGTCTATTAGGGCTAAGGATGGTTACTGGGCATTTATTTTCCATTTGTCATGGCTGAGAACTATGAAGCGTTAAGAACAGAGGACTCCAAGCAGAGAGGGTGTAGCTCAAGTAGCAGAGCACATGCTCAGCATGCACAAAGTCCTAGGTTCCATCCCCAGTACCTCCTCAAAGATAAACAAACCTAATTACCTCCCCCCACACCAAAAATAATAATAAAAATTAAATAATATAATAAATAGAATCTTTTCAAAAAGAATAGAGAACTCTGAATAAAAATTATTCATCTGAGTTTATGCACTAAAATCTAAATGTATGAATATGAATAAAATACATTTTTAAAAAGATATATTTGAAGCTACATACTAAAAACCAGTTATTTGGGCTCTATAAGCATAGTTAAAGGATAAAATACACTAAATATTTTGAATATATTCACAGTGTTCAAAAATATGAAACGGTATACAGTGTAAAGACTTGCTCTCATACCATCCCCACCCAGCCGATTCTTACACAAGCACAGAGTGTAACCATTTTTATTAGCTACTTTTTACATTTTGTTTTCCTTCAGGAATAGCCAGTCCCAGAATGCTCAGCCACCCTTACCAAGATTAGAGCTCCTCTCAGCTGGCCCCGCACAGGGATGGGACACAAAGGCCAAATGTCAGGATGTGAATGGAAGCCTAAGGCAGCAGGACCAGTAGCTGGTTCCTGTCCCTACTACTCCTGCTGGACCCGTTGAGTGAGATGCTGCTCCCCCTTCTCTGTCTACGTGATTCCTCCACCTTCCCCACATCAGAGAGCCCTCGTGCCCACCACAGTGAAGAACTATAACCGTTAACACTCATCTGGGTCTTGTTGACCCTCCTCTTTCCTCCCCCTGGCTCTTGGGTGCACAGGAGGCATTTGTACACTTGCTTTCAGAGCCTGAGTTCTCTGAGTGGGTTTTCTTTCATTAAAGGAAAAACAATGTGCTCCCCACTCCAACCCTGAAACAGTGAAAATTAACACTTGATCAGACACATATAACTGGGTAGACCAGTAGCAAAAAAGATATGCTTTCTGATTCTTAAGATGCCTAAAAGAAGTCCATAAATTTGGGTAGAAATAGTTGGAGACAGAAAATAAAGGCGTTGAATGAGTCAACATTAAATGAGTCAACGTTAAGAAACCACTAAGTGCAAAACGAGAGTGTGCTTTCCTTGGCACAGCCACTGGCTGAGGACGCACACCCCCAAGCTCCCCTCACTTCATGCTGGCTTGACGTCAACCAACTGTCTTGCTCCAAACCATTCTGCACATAGCTGCCAGGATAATCCTTCTCAACATCTGTAACCACCCACCCTTCCCGGGTAAAAGAGTAGCAGCCAACAGGCCAGTTCCTTCTTCCAAAAAGGACCACACTAACATTGGCATAGTGGTCACCTGTCGTTTTTATCTGCCTGGGGTCTTTTCCTTTGGGAAGTCACCTGTCCTCCTCTCCATATGTTCCAGGAGGGCTGTTGGGAAAGGCACAGGACAAGCTGGGTCAGAGTCTCTCTGATGAGAGTCAGACTCTTGAGTGAGGTCCACCAGGTTAACAGGCCCTGGAGCAGACTGCCTGGATGGCCGGGCCATGGAAAGCACACAGGCCCTGCGGCTGAGATCCTCAGAGGAGCCCCTGTTCCTACACATCTGAAGGCTGGCTTCTTCAGCTCAGCCCTCGATTCTGTGAGCTACAGAGTATTTTTCCACTTGTATTACTCTCCTAGGGCTGCTGTTACAAGTGACCAAGACTGAATGGCTTAAATACTTATTCTCTCACAGTTCTGGAAGCTAGAAGTCTGAAATCAAGGTGTTGGCAAGGCCATGGGTTCCAGGGACGAATCCTTCCTTGCCTCTTTGGAGGCTCCTGGCATTCCGTGGCTTGTAGCTGCATCACTCCAGTCTCCGCCTCCATCATCATATGGCCTTCTTCCCTGTGTGTCTGTGTCCAAATCCCTCTCTCCTTTCTCTTATAAAAATAGCAATCACTGGATTTGGAACCATGCTAATCCAGTATGACCTCATCTGAACTAATTTTGTCTGCAAAGACCCTGTTCCCAAATAAAGTCCCATTCTGAGGTTCCAGGCTGACATGAATTTGGGGCAATTATTATTAAACCCACTATGCCGATAAGCCTCCTTGTTGAGACTAACAGATGCAGTGTGGGGTGAAAGTGCCCCTTCCTCCTTCACGCCCTACTGTGCCTGGTTCTTCTTTCTCTCACCATCGTTCTGTCTACGTGTGCATCCTGCCTTTCTAGACTATGTCCCCACTGACTGGTGGCAGGGAGTGTCTTTTACTCCTTCTTTACCACAGAGTCTATCTCAAACTGATACTTACACATGTTTGGCTAAGGAAGGGCAAACAAATATGCCCTATTCAGACAGAAAGTATCTGTGAAACCTACACTGTGCACCTCAGATACTCATGAGCCAGAAGATCTAAGGAAGGTAAAAAGAAAGAAACCATAGTTCTTTGAAAAAGAAACCTACATTGTTATTGGATTTTAATCTGTTGGAGTCACTATTTATGTTACTTTCACATGTTAAGAAAAATGTTCCAAAACTTGGAAATAAGAGGGGAAAATACTGTGGGATGTTTCAAGGTCATACTCCAGTATTAATAAACCCATTAAAGAGTAATGTAATGTTCTAGGGCTGCCCTGTCCAATATGGTGGCCACAAGCCACATGTGGCTATTTAGATTTTAATTTTAATTAATTAAATGTGAAAATCAGTTCCCTAGTTGCCCAAGCCACCTTTCAAGTACTCAGTAACCATGTGTGGCTGGTGGGTACGATATTGAACAGCACAGAAGAGACCACATTCATCATCCTGGAAACTCACATTGGACAGTACTGTTCTAGGGAAATGTAGCTTTATGTATCTACCATTTATTGGGATCACACTCTGGGTCTTGAGATAGGCAGTCTCTAGAAGCTGGAAAAGGCAATGAAATGTATTCGCCCCTATCATCTCCAGAAGGAACACAGCTCTGCTGACCCTTTGATTTTAGCCCAGTGTGACCCACTTTGGACATATGACTCCAAAACTGTAAGATAATAAATCTGTGGGGGTTTTTTAGTATGTGTTATTTTAAGATATCAAGTTTGTGGTGATTTGTTACAGCAGCAATAGGAAACTAATACAGATGTTTACTTGTAGAACATTGACAAACTGCAAATGATTTCCATATAGTTGAAAAGATAACCCCAAAGGTTTCAGGGGTTTTTTTTGTTTTTTTGTTTTTTTGTTTTTGTCCTGTAGGACATTCATCAGTTTTGTTTTAATTTTTGGTTTTTAGTTTTCTGGGGCTAACTATGTAATCTTATTCTGGCGTTCTTTTTTTACATATCAGTTTTTCATATTTATCTTTGAACTTGTGCTATCATCTTGGGTCCCTCATTGACTATATCTTTTACCTTGCTCATTACACATTATATAAGAGTCATGGTTTAATTTTTTAATTTTATTTCTTTATTATTATTTTTAATGGAGGTACTGGTGATTGAACCCAGGACTTCATGCATGCTAAGCATGCACTCTACCGCTGAGCCATATCCAACCCCCCCAATGGTTTTAATATTTTTAAAGTTAGACATTCATACACAGCTAGCAAGGAAAAACAAATAGACACAGGACTCTGAGATTTTCCCATATGTCAGAAGAGCCCACACAATTTATATAGTGATGAATTTGATTAGCATAGTTCATTTACAATTTAAATGAAATAATTTCATATCCTACAACAAATACAATTTGACTAAATGTAACCAGTAGATGATTACATTCCAGGGAGAAGATATAAGGAACTTTGTCTTCTCTTTGAACAAACAGCCCAATGTAATTAATATTAAATATATAACTAAGGAGAAACTTCTTTCTTTTTTAAACAAATATTACAAGAGCAGAGTCTGTACCAACGTAAATAAAACCTTTTTCCACCTGTTCAATCTGTTAGTTCCTTGTGCTCCAGAAATTGCTGGAATTCAAATGTTCTCCAAGGCTTATCCAAATCAGTACACTGAAAATGCAAAGTACCTGATTTTTTCCTTCCCAAGCCTTTCGAACCCCATTGTGACAATAGTTTTTTTATATTTTTAACCAAAGACTAGATGAATCAAAGTTTAGGAGCTTATTATTTCAACATCCTATTCTCAAGTTGCCCACAATCCATAAACACTAAGGAGATACGATGGACGTACAAACAAAACAAAACAACAAGACCCTGTCCTCTCTCCTGCTCTCCTTTTCCCCTCACTCCATTAAGCACCTGGAGGAAGCAGCGGTAGACATATCATAAACATGCAAAGAGCTTTTTCAACATTCCCCTATCTAGCTTTCCATCCCTACTCTATCCTGATATACCACCCCACAGGGATATTGCCAGAATCTGAGTAGTTTAAAAATCTATAGGAGGAAGAAGAGAAACAAACAAAACACACTGTAACAGGGATACAGCAACTTAGAATCTAATGGAGTCTCACTTTCCAGCCCACCACACTTCCTTTCCCCCAGAGCCATCTTCCTAGAACACTGACAGTGCTCGTGGCATGCTTTGATCATCTCCAGTTGTTCTCCACTGCTGACCAGACTGTCACAAACTGATCTAAAGCAATTAGGCAATTGACAAATACAGCAATTGATATGTTCTTTTAATAAATATCAGCAGCCTCCACCAGTTAAGAGTTAGGTCAGGCATCTCACATGGCAAGTTCATTGTGAGTGGACACGACACTCTGATGGCAGAATCATCTAACCTTCCGACTGGACAAGTGACAACATCCTCTGGAAAAAAGGCAGTCAGAACCAATAATGCTCATAGCACTGTCCGCTGGATTCCTCTTCCTTATTCAGAAAAGGTTCATAGGTCTGGTGTCATCTTTCTAGGCAACCACCTTACCTTATTTCTAACATCCCCTATGCCAGTTAACAAAACCTTAAGATGGAGTTTTAGAAAATCACTTGAAATGTTTAGGGAACCAATTTTTAAGTGTGAATTCATGATTTGGATTCTTCAAATGCAAATTTACTACACCTGGCTACATCTAGGGTACACATAAAAATTAACTTATGTTTAAATATATCATATAGTTTAATACTAAATTTCTAAAGTATTTTAAAGTAAATTACTACACAGTAAATGGAACAGATTAAGAACAAACTCAGCATTGCTTCCTAGATTCATCTCAAACAAATCCCCACATCTCTGCCACCCCACACCAAACACACACAGACACAGACACACATGCTCTACACTAGACACACCAAGCTGCTTCCTGCTCTTAGAATTTGGCAGCTACTGTCGCATTCAGGCATTTCCATGTTCTGCTTCTTTCTTGCCCCTACTTCTCTAACCAACCTCTTCCCTTTCTTCAAGACCCACTTTAAGTATCTCCTATTCAAGATCCTTTGGGAATCCCTTTCTCCCCAGCTGTGGATTTGCTCACTCCCTCCTCCATGTTCTAATGGTATCTGGTACGAACCTCTACAGCTGCACATTCACAATGGTATTGTGTTTGTCATTACTGTCTGTGTCCCTCACTGGAAAATACACACCGTAAGTATCATGATTTACTGTCTTCGGATCTCCATCACAGTACACCTGACACATGGTTGGGATTGACAGGGATTGATGTTTGGGACTGAGTGGATATTTATTGAATAGGGGAAATAAAAATGGAGGTCTTAGAACATTTCATTGTTAACTTTTTTCTGCCTAGGAAAAGCAGAGACTTTCCTAATATGTTCTCAGCAAATGCATTTCTCAAAGACAAATTTGTTTTTTTTTTTTTCTTTCCAGACTTTCAAAATGTCATAAAACATCAAAATTCCTTTTTTTTCACCTTTATGTGAATTTTTTTTTGAGCTATAGTTGAGTTATAATATTATTTTAGTTTTAGGTGTATAACATAATGACCCAACTTTTATAGGTTATACTCTAAGTTATTACAAAGAAATGGCTATATTTCCCTGTACTGTACAATATACCCTTGTTGCTTATTTATTTTATATATATTTAGTTTGTATCCCTTAATCCCCTACCCTTGTCTTGCCCCTACCTCCTTCACTCTCCCCATTGGTAAACACTAGTTTATTCTCTATACCCGTGAGTCTGTTTCTGTGTAGTTATACTCATTTGTTTATTTTTTAGACTCCACATATAAGTGATAACATACAGTATTTGGCTTTCTCTGCCTGCCTTATTTCACTAAGCGTAATACCCTCCAGTACTATCCATGTTGTTGCAAATGCTAGAATTTCATTCTTTTTCATGGCTGAGTAGCATTCCATTTTATATTCATTCATCTGGGTTTTTTTTAAACATTTTTTATTGATTTATAATCATTTTACAATGTTGTGTCAAATTCCAGTGTTCAGCACAATTTTTCAGTCATTCATGGACATATACACACTCATTGTCACATTTTTTTCTCTGTGAGTTATCATAACATTTTGTGTATATTTCCCTCTGCTATACAGTGTAATCTTGTTTATCTATTCTACAATTTTGAAATCCCAGTCTATCCCTTCCCACCCTCCACCCCCCTGGCAACCACAAGTCTGTATTCTCTGTCTATGAGTCTATTTCTGTCCTGTATTTACGCTTTGTTTTTGTTTGTTTGTTTGTTTGTTTTTGTTTTTGTTTTTTAGATTCCACATATGAGCAATCTCATATGGTATTTTTCTTTCTCTTTCTGGCTTACTTCACTTAGAATGACATTCTCCAGGAGCATCCATGTTGCTGCAAATGGCATTATGTTGTCAGTTTTTATGGCTGAGTAGTATTCCATTGTATAAATATACCACATCTTCTTTATCGAGTCACCTGTTGATGGACATTTAGGCTGTTTCCATGTCTTGGCTATTGTAAATAGTGCTGCTATGAACATTGCGGTGCAGGTGTCATCCTGAAGTAGGGTTCCTTCTGGATACAAGCCCAGGAGTGGGATTCCTGGGTCATATGGTAAGTCTATTCCTAGTCTTTTGAGGAATCTCCACACTGTTTTCCACAGTGGCTGCACCAAACTGCATTCCCACCAGGACATATTTCACAGAACTAGAACAAATCATAATAAAATTTATATGGAACCATCAAAGACCTAGAATTGCCAAAGCATTACTGAAGAGAAAGAAAGAGGCTGGAGGAGTAACTCTCCCAGACTTCAGACAATACTATAGAGCTACAGTCATCAAGACAGCATGGTATTGGTACCAAAACAGACATATAGACCAATGGAACAGAATAGAGAGCCCAGAAATGAACCCACAAGCTTTTGGTCAACTAATCTTCGACAAAGGAGGCAAGAATATACAATGGAATAAAGACAGTCTCTTCAGCAAATGGTGTTGGGAAAACTGGACAGCAGCATGTAAAACAATGAAGCTAGAACACTCCCTTACACCCTATACAAAAATCAACTCAAAATGGATCAAAGACTTAAACATAAGACAAGATACAATAAACCTCCTAGAGGAAAACATAGGCAAAACATTATCTGACATACATTTCAAAAATTTTCTCCTAGAAGAAATAAAAGCAAGAATAAACAAATGGGACCTAATGAAACTTACAAGCTTCTGCACAGCAAAGGAAACCAGAAGTAAAACAAGAAGACAACCTACGGAATGGGAGATAATTTTTGCAAATGAAACCGACAAAGGCTTGATCTCCAGAATATATAAGCAGCTCATATGACTCAATAAGAAAAAAATAAACAACCCAATCATTCATCTGTTGATCGACACTTAGGATGCTTCCATGTCTTGGCTATTGTAAATAATGCTGCTATGAACAATGAGATGCATGTCTTTTTGAATTAGAAAACAGCAAAGTTCTTAATGTTATTTCATAACACTTTTTACTTGACTTCTTCATAGAATTTATGTATTTTAAAATGTGAGTTGAATTCAAAGTAATAGGTGTAGACAACTGATGGAGAATTTTACTTTAACACTTCCTGTAACAAGTCACCTAGTGCTGAGAAGCTCTGTTGTGGGCGTACTGTATAACATCCTCTGAGGCTACAGCCTTCTGCACTGGTCAGGTTCTGAAAAAGGAAGCTATGTCTTAAAGAAAACATTTTTTGCAGATACTAACTACTATATACAGAATAGATAAACAACAAGTTTATACTGTATAGCACAGGGAATTATATTTGATATCTTATGGTAACCTATAATGAGAAACAATATGAAAAGGAATATATGTATGTATATGTATGACTGAACTATTATGCTGTACATAAGAAATTAACATAACATTGTAAACTGACTATACTTCAATAGTAAATAAATAAATAAAAATGCAAAAAAAAAAAAAAAAAAAGAAAGAAAGAAAAAAGAAAAAATTTTTTTATCCCAGAAAGATCTGGAAAGTCCTCCAAGACAGTTTTAATATTGCATTTTAAGAGTAGAATCTGAAATGCATCATAAAAAAAAAGGTTCTACTTTTTCTCATCAGATAAATTGACATTAAGCTTAATGGTAGTCCTTGGCCTTTTGGAAGAATAATCATCATCATCAGCTTACTTTGAAAGTAAAGCAGTGCTTCTTACTCACACAGTTTCTGTGTAGAATTATAACATCCACGTGAAAATATTTTGCAAACAGTAACACCCTCTACAAATGTAAAGTCTACCGTGACCAGTGTATCACCACTAACAGCAGCAGAACACACCGAGCAGTAACAGTAGTAGTAGTAACTAATGCTAGTAGTAGTAGTATTACTACTGCTGCTCCTACTACTATTATACTACTTTTAATAATAACAATAATAACAGTAATAGTAAAGCAGTGACTAAGTTCTGTTTTGTTTAGTTGCTTTTTCATTTTTGGTAAATAACTTTATAGCACACAGGGATCCAAAAAAAGTAGAATTTGGTTTATAAAAAGACATCAAAGAAAGATGGCCATGTAAACATGCCAAGCAACAGTTCAACATACATTTGAGATAATTTTCTAACACAGAAACACTTAAATCTGGGTTATCAGTCAGTTTTTCTGTCCTTTAAGGACAAGGAGAAGATTTCTTTTGCATTTTGATATATTAAAGGATGTGAATTAATAAGCAATACAGTCCTTCCTAAATAATCCTATACATAACAATTATACCAAAACTGCTATCACAGTTCATCTTGTTGGGTTTTGGTTTTTTTTTTTTAATGAATGCCTTGAATGTTACATAACTTAGAATGTAGATATGGTCATCCAAAATATTATTTACTTGGCAGGTCACTTCAAACTATTTTCTGAGTAAACACTTGAGGAACAAAGAGTTTTCACCTTAACCTATCATCATTCCTATGTAGAGCGATTGACCCTCTTGAATCCCTAAGCCTCAAAAAATCTAAATAATAGAGTGTGATTGCTTACAAGGCAAAATAAGCCTGTTAAAAGGATAATTCATTTACCAGATTTTACTGAAATATTCACAGAATTATTTTTCTCTACATCTTCTATAATAAATATTAATAGTAAATATCCATAGTAGTCAAATAACTAATAAAATCATTGCATGTAGCAAATGAAATTGTATATATGATATGTAGCAACTATTTAACACATTTTCATCTAAAATGAAGTTATCTGAAAGCTCACTACACCTTAAAGCTTCTTTATTGTAAGAGTTTTGTGAAGCCCATGAAAATGCTTCTAGCCACTCACCATAAAAAATTAATAAACGTTAATCTCAGTTAAATCGAGTAGGGAGACCAGAAGGGGGAGCTCTCACATCCTGCAAGGGTAGCAGAGTCCCACAGGAAGAAAGACTCCTTTTCTGACAACTCAGCCAGTGAAAAGCCCTGGACTCTGTTTATTCTAGCCCTCCTTACTTCCTTTCCCCTCTATAAAAGCATTCTTCTTCCCTTACATGTGGGGCCTTGCACATGGCTCGCCATCATTGTAGACCCTGAATTGCAATTCTCAGCTGATCCCAAATAAACCCATTTTTGCTGGAGAAATAACTGTCGGTCTATTTGTTTCAGGTCAACATTTTGGTAGCCCATACGGGGACCAGAGAAGATCCCTGATAACTCTCGGGCTGGTGCAGTACCCACGACGGAGCCCGTTAAGTTCACTGCTCTTCTCGCTGACCCTGGAGTTTGAAGGGATCTCTTTTTCCTGGATTCAAGTTTCCACCCTCTTTACATTAGAAGCTCTCCAGCCCTTATTCAGGATCTATTTTAAGGTTCTGACTTTCTGGTTAAGGCCTTATTCTATATATGAGTACTCATCTGGCACTTTGGTCTGATTTTGAGATCAGGCTGTTTCAACTGAAATCGGCTTTAAAAAAAAGGCCTTCAGCCCATTCCTTCTGGAACAGGGGCTGCTTCACTGAAACTGCCAGTTCAGCCTTCAGCGTTTCTTTGGAACAGAGGCTGCTCTATGGGAATTGGCTGAGAGGCCTTCAGTCTGGCTCCTCTGACACCAGGATGCTCCCTCACAATTGGCTGGTGTTAGGCCTGCTGTCTGAGTTGTAGGTTGTTTGAGATATCTGAACTGTTTAAGCTGTTTGAATTGAGTTGTTTGATCTGTAAGCTGTTGGTAAATTATTCTTTTTCTCTGGAGAAAAACCGCTGAGAAATGGGATCCCAGTTATCTAAATATTTTGAGGCCACCCCCCCCCCCCACCTCCAGGGACTCTAGCTGATTTCAAGTTTAAAACCCACTGTCCTCCCTCATGAACATTTCTGACTAAATGGACTGACATGACCAAAGGCAACTCAGAATATTAATGGCCATTATGGGGAACTTTTGAAATCCCCAAACTTAATTTTCTTAAAACCAAATTGTACTACAATAGCTCTAAAATATCTAGAACTTAATGAAATGCCTATTTTAATCAGTATTTTGAGGCTTCCAAACCTAAAATTGCCTCTCTGCAAGACAAGATTTTAAGATTAACTGAGGTAAACAAAGAAAAAATGGCTCCTAAAGCTTCAGGCTCTTCTTCCTCAGCTTTGTCTCAGGCACCACCTCCAGTGCCATCTCCCTCCCTTAAATGTCCTTAGTTCCCCATACTAATTCTCTCTCTAAACTTCCCTTTTTCTCTGAAACTCTCCACATTCCCTTTCCCTCTGAACTTATCAGAACCTGTCCCTTTAAGATTAAGCCTTCTGAGGATCCAGAGGCTAAACCCTTAATTTCTTCTTATTTTTAATGGATGTACTGGGGATTGAACCCAGGACATCATGCATGCTAAGCATGAGCTCTAACAACAAGATATTTCCCTCTCCCTCAAACCCTTAATTTTTTATATTCCCTGGAATAAAGCTGAACTATGAGCCATAGTCAAGGATTTTCCCAAAGTAATCAAGGACACTCACAGATTTGCTGGGGAATTTAATATAGTCATTCAAAGTTATCAACCTAGTTTCTCTGGCTTATATCAACTAGTTCATATGCTTGTCAGTGAAGGCCAGGCCCACTATTGCATGAAAACAGCTAACTGAAAAAAATCCTAAAAGATCTCTGGAATTACAAAGAGGAAACCAGCCCACTACCACATTATCAGGCTTGGACAATCACTAAGGGACTTCACTGAGCAGTTCCTAGGGCTTTCCCAAAGCCTATTGATTGGAACAAAATTCAGGCTTGCACACAGAAATCTGATGAACCTATTCATGACTGTTACAACTGAGTTCAGATTATTTTTAAAGAAAAATCTGATTTTTCTTCAGCAGTTGATTCCACCCAGGTGGCTTTTAACACAAAGTTTATAATGGGTTGAACCAGCACCTTTCCCTTCAAGTAAAAAATGCCATAATGGAAATTATGTCCACTCCAGATTTAGTTAATCTGGCAAGCCAGCTCTCCCACACTCTAGATGAGTCACCTCAAAGGAAGACTGCCAAAATCTTCATCTTCAATTCCAGCAATTGAAGGTCCCTAAACAAAACCAAAACCCTCCTAGTTTCTGCTATTACTGAAAAGAGCTAGGACACTAGAAACAAGATTTTACAAATTCATGCACTTCAGACACCTTCAGCCCTCTAACCACCCTATCCAGCAACCTCCCAATTCTCAGCGATGGGGCTCCAAGGAATTATAGGGGCTCTTCCCAATCTTTCCTCTTAATCAGCTTGGAGAAACATTTCTCCTGACTGGGGCTGAATCTCTTCTAGCCCTAACTGACACCAGAGCCACACACTCAGTGCTAAAGCCTACTGTTATAAAGCAGCAGCTGCCTTGGAGTACTTACACAGTTCCAAGAGTGGGGGTCTCTAATGAACCTCTTGAGGTCTCAACCTATTCCCTTTTGTTGAGGCCCCTTGAGACATACACACACCCTTTTCTCCTTAGTTCCTCCTCCTCTATCCATTTATTAGGCCACAACTTCTCAGAGAAGTATCATGCCAGAATTTCTTGCTCCCAAAGGAGGGAACTAATTCTAGACTTTGAGTTATCCAAGCAGCCAACCAGGTGAATTAAATGACCTTTTGAAGTCTTTGATTTGCTCTGTCTCTCATGGCGCTAGAAATGATTCTGGAAACACTGATCATTTGTCCAAATTGAATCAGGAGTTACCATCCTCCTTATGGGCAAAATCTCCAACTGATATTGGCAAAATTCACAGCACACCTCCCATCAAAATTCAAACAGATCCTTCAAAACCTCCTCACAGAATTAACCAATAACCTATAAGTAAAGACGCCCTTCAATGCATAAAGCCCATAATAGAAGACAGCAAGGCTCAAGTCCTTCTTATCCCTTGTACTAGTCCCTGTAATACTCCTATATTACTGGTGAGAAAACCTAAGGGCCAAGGGTAGTTTTGTTCAGGACCTCCAAGCAATAAACAACTTTGTTATCCTTGACACCCTGCTGTTCCAAACCCCCTACACGTTATTAATATCCATTTGCACCAGAGTAAATTCTTCAACTGATTGATGGAGTGAATGCTTTGAAATTCTGATTAAGAAAGCTAGCCAATACCATTTTGCCTTCACTTGGGGAGAAAAGCAATTCACCTGGACAATAACTAATGCCTCAGAGTTTTAATAGAGAGTCCTTATTTCTCAGAAATCCTGAAGGCTGATCTGGGTGATATTAAGTTCCCAAGAGGTTCTACTTTGTTGCAATGTGTGGATGACTTGCTTCTTTGCTCTCCATCTCAAGCCTCCTCACAGGAAGGCACCACCCACTTGGTAAAGCTTTTAGCCTTAAAAAAAATATAAGGTCACTAAGGAAAAACTGCAGTTTACTCAAACCCAGCTTCGATATTTATGGCATCTGATAGCAGAGCAAGGGTTACACCTAGATCCAGATAGACTTCATGGTGTCCTGAGTTTCCCAAAACCCAAAACAAAGCACCAACTGCAAGGTCTTCTCAGGCTAGTTGGTTATTACCAAAATTGGATTCCAAATTTCTCTCTGATGGCCAAACTTCTGTATGTTTTACTAAAGAACACCAATCCCAATCCAATTTTATAGGAAGAACCAGACAACATAGCTTTTAAGGCCTTACAGGAGAGTTTGATGAGCCCACCTGCCCTTGGGCAGCCCAATCATCATATCCCCTTTTTCCTTTTCGTATATGAAAAGGGAATGCTCTTGGGGTATCTCACCCCAAAACATGGGGATCTCCATGAACCCATAGGGTATTATAACCAGAAATAGGATGCTGTGACAGGGGGATACCCACCCCTTGCCTTACAGCCATTATAGACTTCTGGTTAAGGCCACCAAGAAAATAATTGTGGGATCCCCTTTGACCACTGTGTACCTCATACAGTAGAAGGCCTCCTCAATTCTCATCACACACAGTTTTCAGACGGCTGCCTCATCTCCTGTAAGGTCCTTTTGTTAAATGCCCCTTACATAATTCTTTTACATTGTAATAAACTTAATCTTGCAACTCTCCTCCCCTCCCCGCCAGCACTGACAAAGTCCCTCACCACTACTTAATTTTTACGGGTCACCTCTGCAGGAAATACCTTTAGGTAACACTGACGTCTCATGGTTCAATGATGGCTCTTATTTAGCAGGTGACAATGGCAAACAGTGTGCTAGGTGTGCTACTGCAACTCCTTTTGATGTTGTGGAGGCAGCATCTTTACCCATGACTACTTCAGCCCAACATGCAGAATCACATACACTCTTACACAGGTTTGCACTTTAGCCAAGGGCAGAAACCCCATTATTTTTACTGACAGTAGATGTGCTTTTGGAGTACTTTTATGATTTTGGAATGTTCTGGAAGCAACATAGCTTCCTTATTTCCATCAGGAATAAAATTTAAAATGTCTTCTATGTCCAGGAATTATTGGATGCAATACTTTTACCTGGCACTTTAACTATCATTAAGATTCTGAGGCATTCTAAACTTGAGTCTCTGGAAGCTAAGGGAAACCACCTTGCTGACATCTCCACAAGGAATGCTGCCTTTGAAGGAACCAATAACAGCCAAACCTCTGTCATGGTCCAAAGGGATATTTCCCCAAATGATAATTTAGGAAAATCGGCTAGAGAAGCCCAACAATTGGCCTCAAAAAAGGAAAAACAAGATTGAAAATTCAACAGTTGTTGGTTTCATAAAAAGAGAAAGCTCTGTTTTGGACCAAATAACAACCTAGTCCTACTGGAGACTCTAAAATTCCCACTCCTCACCATTGCACCTGCACTAAACCATTGTTCTACTGACAAAAGGAGAGCCTTCATAAATCAGTATCAGTAGGGAAACACTAACAAGGCTGCAAAAAGTACCTATCTCCTTGTTCCACTTGTCTGAAATACAACTCAGGGATTCCTGTCCATACTGCTCCCAGACATTTTAAACTGCTCAATGGACTATTCAAACTCTAGCAAATGGATTTCATACAGCTTCCTTCAGCTCATGGCTATAAATATGTTTTTGTCATGGTCCATATGTTTTCATACTTAACTGAAGACTTCCCTTGCGGACAGGTAATTGTCTCTTCTAAAGTCCTTTTGGAAAAGTAATCTCAGCCTGGAGAACACTTCTCCAACTTCGTAGTGATGGAGGAACTCATTGGACACACTAACAGCACTATTAAGACTCAATTGGAAAAAAATTTTTTTTGGCCTCCATATATCTTGGCCAAAAGCACTGCAGTTGGTCTTTCTAAATCTAAGCTCTATGCCTTCTAGTTCGGAACTCATAAACTCTCACCATTTGAGAGAGTCACAGACACTCCATTACTACTTCTATGAAAAATAAGCATGTTTTGGTAGTGTCTTTCCACAGGCACTCTTAGGAGACAAACACCTTAAGCATCATACCTTGAAACCTGGAGATTTTGTCTTTGGGTAAAAATACCTCCAGAAGACCTCAATGGGTAGGGCCTTTTAAGTACTACTAACCAACACTTGTGCCACCAAAGTCCAGGGAACAGACTCTTAGATTCACATGACACACTGAAGAAAGCACCAAACTCTGACTGGAACTGCAAATCATCTGTGACCTGAAAGTAAAGATTTTCCAGAATTGAAGCAGATGACATTTAATGAGACAGCTTTCCCAAGATATCCAGACCGGGCCTGTTGGAAGTGTGTTGCCAAACCTCTGATGAGGACTTAATACTTCAGATAATCTTCAACATCTATTATCTTGACAACATATGGACATTAGATAAGAACTGCTTCAGAGCTCTCCCTCAAACATGACCTCAGTAGGTTTCCAATCCTTGTGCTTTCCCTCCAAGATGAGACACTACACCCGGGAAAGGTCCTTCCCGGCATTGAGGGTCAAAATGCCATTGAAACTGGGAAACCTGACCCTCAATCAGTGATGCCTTCAGAGAAAGACCTTGATCAAAAGGGAAAACTGTAAAACATTAATAAGCAAAACCTCAGAGTTGGAAGACCAGGAGGAGAAGCTCTCATGGCCTGGGACAATAGCAGAGCCCAAGGATAAGAAAGAATCCTTTTTTCTTAGCAACAACCTCAGCCAGTGAAAAGCCATGGACTCTTTGTTCACTATAGCCCTCCCCACTTCCTTTTCCCCTCTATAAGAGTTCTCCTTCCCTTCCTGTGCCAGGACTTGCATGTGGCTCACCATGGCTGCAGAGCAGTAACTATAATTCTCTGCCGATCCCAGATAAACCTATTTTTGCTGGAGAAATAATGGGCAGTCTATTTGTTGTAGGTGAAAGACACACATAACACATGGATGTATGAGTGTGAGTATATGTGATATAGTGTCTAACCCAGGTTCATCAGCTGTTCTATAATCTTCTCTTCAAAGCATGGGAGTATAAATACTTTTTCCAGGTCATTTTCAACGGGAAGCAATGTGTTTTTCTGAAATAGGCCCTTGGCATCTTCCTAGTTATTGGAATAAAGACTTACTGTTACTTGCCCTTGAAAGAGAAACGTCTATCTATTTCTACCACCAAAGTTAAAAGCAATATCAAGTTCACATGTTGCAACTAGCACCTTTCATCTAACTAGGTCAAAATTTTTAATCCAAAAGTGGATTGGGGATCTTGCAGCAAAGGCAGAGTGAAGTGGTCAGCAAATCTTCTCTCCAAAAAAACTATAAAACTGGGCAAAATTGTCCAAAACTACCAATTCAGGACTCTAGAAATCAACCAAAGGGCAACAACAAATTTAGAAATGTTTATTCATGAAAAACTGCTAAACCTTGGATAAGAATAGGGGCTCTGTGGCATTCTTGTCTGGAAGGAAATAATAAAGATCAGAGTGGAAATTAATGAAGTAAAACAAAAGATAGAAAAAAATCAACGAAAACTAAAAATTTTGTTTCTTTGAAAACATCAACAAATTGATAAATATATCAGTAAATCTATACTGACCCCCCCAAAAAAAAGAGAAAGAAAACACAAATTACCAAAATCAGGAATGAAACAAGAGACATCACTGCCAACTTCAGAGATACTAAGATGATTTATAATAGAATATTATGAATAACGTTATGCCAACAAATTAGACGATTTAGATGAAATGACAAATTCTTAGACATAATTACCAAAGTTGACTCATGAAGAAATAGAAACTCTGAACAGATCTAAAACAAGCAGAGGCACTGAAGTATTATCTAAAAATCTTCCCACAGAGGAAAGCCCAGGCCCATGTAAATTTCATCAAATATTTTGAAAATAATACTAAGCCCACACAAATGTTATGAAGAATGCCAGAAGTGATCACTAAAATATGCTCATTCATGAAATAAATCATGAATAAATCAACGTAGGTAATTCAATCTGGCCTATCAATCATGAAAGTTCCAAAATACTTTTTAATCATAAGATGCTGTCTTGAATGTTGCTAATACTGTGCCAAAACCTTTATTATTTACAGCTGGAGTCTGCAAGTTTAGCAAGTTTAGAATTCTTAACTGAGCCCTGAAAGTCTGAAAAATAAAGTCTTATAGAGCACTAACAAAACAAAAGCCAATATGAGGCTGGGCCTTGTCTTATGAGTCATTTCCGCCAAGATCTGATTTATTCCTCCTCTCCTTAAGGTCATCAGTTACACTAGTACAACATTTATCAAATAGGAGCAGAATGTATTGTTAGGAACTTCAATCAGTTCAAGGATACCAGTAACAACGCTACAAACAAATCTGGAGCCCCATTTATGAGAGTTAGAAAAGTCTTAACTATCATGTAAAGCATTGGTACTGTGTTTTACGAAGAGGTTAAGTGACTCGTGAAATCACAAAAATAACGAGGGACTAGATCTTCCTTTAGATGTCTATTGTCCTGCAAACCTACAAGAAAACCAGCTTGAACTTATCACCTTTTCTCCTCCATAGTCAAGTCTATGATCGTGATATAAGTACCAATAATTTGGGGGAGGAAAAAAAAAACTCTGAGAAAGTAATTTTCCATGAAGTAGGTACAGGGAGTAAAGGTCAGACTGTCAAGGAAAATAAGTCAATTAATATAGACTAATTTACCTAAATGTTTGATAAGGAAGGGAAGCAGGGTCCAGAAAAGGTGATTTTAGGGACAAAAATTGCTTCTGAGGTTTCTCTATCTAGTAGGTAGGAGAAGCGTAAGGAATCACATAGAAAGGCAAACTCCTAAGGTGTAAACAAAATTAAAAATGAGGCTAGATCCTGGAGACACTCTGCATCACTATTTGTACACGTTTTTAATGTCCACAGTGCTTCACACACACACACACACACAATCTTATCTCCCCCAGCTCTCTGATAATACATCCTCTAATTCAGTGGTTCTCAAATGTGGTTCCTAGACCAGCTGCATCAAGTATCACAGGGAACTTGTTAGAAATGCACATTCTTGGGTCCCACACCAGATCTACATAATCTCTGCGGGCGAGGCCCAGCAATGTGTTTTAAGAAGTCCTCCAGGGGATTCTGATGCTCTCCAAGTCCCCAGAACCACCGCACTCAAGAGGGAACTAGAGACCACTGCCAGGATGGCAGCCGCAGTCGGAGGGTCGAATTTCCTTCAGACCCCTATCAGGATCTTCCTCGCTCCTAAGGGAAGGAGTGCACGACGCCACCCTGCCAGCACCGCAGAGCAACGTTGCCCTGCTTGTGACTTAGCCTGAGCAAGTACTGCCAATCCCGGCCGGAGTGGAAGCCAGGTGTGGAACCCTTACCAAACTCGACCTCGGCCCAAGAAGGACCCGAGCTCCCCCGCCCTCGGGCTCCGACTTCCGGCGCTGGAAGAGGGGGTCGGTGGGGAAGGGACTCGAGGCGGACGTGTCCAACTTCCTCGGCTCTGGCAGGGGTGGTGGGGGATATTCATTCTCCCAAACCCCTCCATGTGCTCGCTAAGAGGCTGGATGACACGGTGGTGGAAGAAAGATGGGCTAGTCTAGGATAAGTGTCTGGGAAACCTGGAATCCAATAAGGGTATAAAGAAACCTTGAAAACCCTTCTCGTTTTCTTTGCCTTCTTTCCCACCCCAGGCCCCAAAGCCGCGATCAGGGAGGGGTAGGGGAGGACACCGGAGGAAGAAATCTCGCGATAGGAGGCCGGCCGGGGCGGGGGCTTCACCTCTTCCCTCCTCCTCCTCCTCCGCCTCCTCGCGTTAGTTCCGGTAGCAGAGGAGACACCACCGCAGTTGCTGCCACCTCGGGGATTTCTGGCTCTTTTCTCTTCGCCTTAAATTCGGTAAGGCGCGGGATCCGCCGCCTTGGGCCAAGGTTATGGTCCCTCGTCCCCGGGCAGAGGGTGAGGGAGGCGGCAGGTCTTGTGCGGCCCGGCTTGGGTAGGCCCGGGCGGAGGCCGCCGCAGGAGGCCAGGCCGGATCCGGGGCCTGGATTCCGGGGTCGGGGCTGCCGCCTCAGCTGGGAGGCAGAGGCGGCTGCCCGGGCCGGAACGTGGGGCCCGAGTGTGCCCTGGGGCGCCAGAGGCAGAGACAGTGGGGGAGGCAGGCCCCTCTCCGGCCCTGCCCGGCCTGGGTAACAAAGCCGCCGCGGCCTCTGTTGGGTGATGTACGCGTGGTGGGTTCCGGCGGGCGGGGCGGAGGAGCCGCCACCACCACTGCGGCCGCCTCCACCGCCGCTGCTTTCGCTGGAGGGCGGGCGGATGTACGGGGCGGCTGGGCCCCCGGCGCGAAGCGCCTCGGCGCTTGTGGTCCGCTCGTTGCGGCGGCCGCCACCGCCAACGACGGGGTCAGTGAAGAAGGGGCTGCGAGCGAGGAGCAGCCCCCACGGCGCCCGGCCGAGGCCAAGGGGGTCCTGGGCGGGGGCAGGTTGTCTGTTGCTCGGGCGGGAGGCCCCGGAGGGGTTTGATAGGGAGATAAGCGCCTGGGGAGGAGGCTTGGATTGTAGGGTATAGGGCGAAGGAGGCTAGGCCTGCTCTCTGCTCATTTTGCAGGCTGGAGTGGCTGCAAGCGGCCGCTGCGGTCATGGGCACGATTTGAGGGTAGGGTGTTGCTGCTCATGAACAGGTCCCGCAACTGAGGGCATTCGCCTTTTGATTATGTCTTTAAATTGACATACATGTTTTGGATACCTCTTGACTATGGTGGTCGTCTCTGTTAGTCCTCTGTGGGGCTTAGAAGTAGTGGAAGATGTAGGTGAATTTAAAGAGGAACCAGGAAGAGGGTAAACTGCTTATAATGGGCTGTTTTGCCACCATTCTCTTGCTCTGTAAAGTCATTTGAAAGTGTACTTCACGTTTCATCTTTAAAGGGTTTTTGTCTGGAGAAATGCAGGTTTTGAACTTATATTTAATTCAGGCAAATGTAATTCTTTGTGCCTGCCCAGGTCTGTTGCTAGGCTAAAAGTGTATGTTCTGTGTGGTTTATATGTGACTACGCTGAGGTTTGATGCTTTGTTTCTAAAATGAATGTTATGGCACTGGTATTTTTAAGGCCTTATTTTTCCCCTTCCAGGGTGTCTTTTATGAATAATCAAAAGCAGCAAAAGCCAACGCTATCAGGCCAGCGTTTTAAAACCAGAAAAAGAGGTAAATATTTATGTTTTAATAATCTCTCTCTTCAAGCCTTCGGGATAACTTTCATGTCTTGGTTTCTCCGGCAGACTATTGCTTACTACTAAAACCTGAAGTGAAAATACCAGGAAGGAACTTGAACTTCTTCTAGTTCACTGCCATTTTAGATATACCCTTAGTATTTCTACTGCTTTTCCAAGCCTTTAAGATTTTTGGTGTCAACTTATATATATCTAAACAGGCTAGTGAATTATCTTTTTACTGTGAAGATGAAGGGGCTCTAAAAAAGCATGGCTTGTGTTTTCACTAGCTAAGTTTCATTTAAACAAACTTTAGCTTGAGGGAAAGGGTTAATTTAATAAAAGAAGAGCTCCTAACGTGATTACTAGTTTGACCCAAACTTTGTGAAGATTTGTGAGAGAAAAGTCAAACTTTAACCCATGGAAGTTAATACTGGAACAGAGTTCACATTGCAGTCTTTTGAAACTATTTCCTCACAGACTTAGTAAGAAAAGTACAAGAATTACATTAACTACTTAATATAGTTGGTACTTAGATGAGTATTGAATTCTGTAGTAAGGCACTGCACTAGTTATACAAAGTTAAATATGTGGTCTCAGATATATTTTATATTGGGTTTAGTATTTTCCCCTCAAACTTTACAGTGTTGTTGCTCAAAAGCACATATTGACCTTATCTTACAGGAAACTTTGAGGAAATAGAGAACTGGGTTGGCTACTGGTTATAAATTGTGTTTTTCTACCCTGTGTGGCAGACACTTTGAGATATGTATTACAAAATCTTTTATAATCTCTGGTTGTCATCTGCCCTACTTATAGCAGGGAGACCAAGGAATGATTTGATCCTAGTCTTTGCAGTTTCATTTAGATTTGAGCCAGTAAATTTTCTCAAGAAGAGGAATAGAAGTTGGGAACCAGAGGAATTCAGCAGTAATGGGGGAAGTCTGTATCCGCAAACAGTGGATTATTGGTACCGCCTTTGTGTAAATATAGTATCAAGTAGTTTTATTGTTGTTAGTACTGAGAAGAGATGTCACTTCCCCACTTCCAGATTGAGATCACTCATGGCCTCCTAGTTCTTGATGATTAGGTCCTGACTACAGTGAACAACCATCCTCATTTGCCTGGGACTGAACAGAGTCCCTAGGACATAGGCCTTTCAGTGCTAAAAACAAAGTCCTAGGCAGACAGGGAAGAGTTGGTCACCCTAGTGCTGTGTGGAAATTAAGATATCATCTAACTTAGATAAATCAAACCCTATCCTTGAGTGTGTGATAGCAACTCAGTAAAGGCTAGGGTGTGTACTTACCCATGGCATTGTTCAGCGTGCTTTCTGTTTTATTTATGTGATTTAATACTCACAACAACTTTGAGGGGAGGGCATAGCTTAACTGGTAGAGTGCATGCTTAGCATACACAAGGTCCTGGGTTCAATCCCCAGTACCTCCTCTAAAAATAAAAAAATAAACCTAATTACCTCTCCCCCCCAAAGAAGATTAAAATTTAAAAAAAATTTTTCAAATACTCACAACAACTTTATGGGATAGATACTAGTCTTAATCACCATTTTACAGTAGGGAAGTTTAGGCATGAAGAATGAGGTTAGTTGCTCAGCTTCAGACAGTTAAATGGTGATCATGATTTGAATCAGGCAGTTTGCTGCACAGTATAATCTCTTCATGGCTCAACTTCTCTGGCCTTCAATTTCCCTTCTGAGTAATGGGAACAAATATCTACTGAGGGTAGATTTACTTTAGTTTTTGTCATATATTGAGTATTGAATAAATGTACTTTGTAACGATACCTTAATAAGTACTAAGTGAGTGAATTTTTTTTTTAAAGTAGAGTGTTACAAGCATTTAAAGAAAATCAAGAGCTCCAGTTTTTGAACAAAATTTCACTCAGGAATAAAATTTACCTGAGGTGTAGAAGATGTCCTAGATTTCAGAAAAGCTCAGAGGCAATGGAAGAGCATTCCAGGTAGAAATTATCTCCTGGCAGTAGGAACACACTAGCTCATTTAGCTGACTTACGAGTCTTGTGTGAAAAAATAGTGGGAGAAAAGCCACACACGTCTTGTGATTAGGCAGTCCTGCCTTGCATTTGCAAAGGTGGAACTTGCAAGGGATGTGCGTTTAGTCTTCTGTTGTGTTTGCTCATATTTCAGGTCTTGGGTAATCTAGGTAGTGTTTGTTTTCTCCAGCTGTTGAAATAAGTGAAATTGTGATGAATGTGGTTAATGTATTCAGTAGTTATAGCTTCATAAAGTTGTGATTTCATGGCATTTTGGTAAGCCTTTTAATCTAAAACTAAATCTTTTGGGGTTTCTCCCCCCAGATGAAAAAGAGAGGTTTGACCCTACTCAGTTTCAAGACTGTATTATTCAAGGCTTAACTGAAACTGGTACTGATTTGGAAGCAGTAGCAAAGTTTCTTGATGCTTCTGGAGCAAAACTTGATTACCGCCGATATGCAGAAACACTCTTTGACATTCTGGTGGCTGGTGGAATGCTGGGTAAGTGTCTGGGTTTTGTGGGGAATGTGATGTATGGAGATTATGTAGAATCCAGAATATGAACTATTTGACAGGCGTATCAAGTTGGGGTGGCTTTGTTTCTGTTTGTTTTACCCCCTTACGATTTTTCCTTTTTTTTCTTCTCAAATTATGGTAAATTTGCAGATTGCCTTGCTCTGTCTAGCTTTATATTTGAAATCCATTACAGAACCATACCATTTGGGGAAGACTTTTCTGTCTGATACCTAATTCCCCACAGCATCCCCCTGTGCTTTTTCCAACTTGTGTTTGTACACTCCCAGTTAATGAAGAAACCACTATTTCTTGTCCTGTGTTACCAAATACTTCTATACAGTCAGTCCGCCATGTCCAAAGGTTCCGCATCCATGGATTCAACCAACTGTGGATCAGAAATACCGGGTGGCGGGATGGTGTTCAGAAAGTTCCAAAAAGCAAAACTTGAATTTCCCGCAGTCTGGGCAACTATTTACATAGCATTTACATTGTATTAGGTATTATAAGTAACCTAGAGACGGTTTAAAGTATACAGAAGGATGTGTGTACGTTATATGAAGATATGCCGTTTTATTTAAGAGACTTGAGCATCTGCAGATTTTGGTATCCACGTGGGTTCTAGAACCAATCCAGGATGACTATATATCTGAAGACTGTAATCCTGCAGCTGTCAGTATATTAGCCACTAGCCACATGTGGCTATCAATCACTTAGAATGTGGCTAGTCCAAATTGAGATGTACTGAAAATGTAAAATATACATTGGATTTTAAAAGACAGTATTAAAAAGAATGTAAGATATCTCAGTAATATTTTGAATACTGAGATGTTAAAATCATATTTTTCATGTGTTGAGTTAAAGTATATTAAAGTTAATTTCACGTTTTATTTTTAATACGTCTACTAGAAGATTTGAGATTACATTATATGGCTCACATTATACTTCTGTTGCGTAGCACTGCTCTTACTCCTGCCTTCACCCTCAACAGATATCTTAACAGAATGTGCTACTTACTTATGTACCTTCAAATGGTGATAGTAATTTCATTTCCATAGCTCTTTTAAGGTATTTCAAAATGTTCTTACAGTAACATTGTATTGAACCTCACAGTCAAGCTGATAGCATCAGAACTCTATTTGTATACATGCAGAATGGAGGCTTAGACAGGCTTCTCTGGTTTACATGCAGTCAAACAATTGCTTGGTGGTGGAACTGGGAACTTAATGTTCATATGTTCTGATGCCTGGTCTAATGAGTATCCCTTTTATTGTAGTACCATTTTATGGTAAGAAATGGGAAACGTGTCTATTTTCTATTCATAATGCTGTTATCAATAAGCCACTTTTTAAAATTCTTTTTAAAGAATCTGTTTTAGCAAGGAGATTTTCAAATATAGCCTAAGAGACTAGGTTAATGAATTTCTGATGTTACCCAACTTCAGTTTTTAACAATCTTCATCCATCTGTGCCCCCACTGACTTCATCTCCTCTCCACACGCCCCCCCCCCCGTATTTTAAAGTATACATCAGATATCATTTTATCCATAAATACTTACAAATGTGTCTAGAAGATAAAGTCTTTAATTTGAGGATTTGTATAGCCCGGCCTCTTTGGAAGCTTCTAAAAGGTGGTTTCCTATATGGAACGTCAAAACCAACTCTGAACATCTCCACTTGAGTGAAGATTTGGCACTGCTGAATTAATCTAGTGAGTTCCATTGGGTTGCTAAAGAGGGTTATTTTGTTTATTCCAGTAAATTGTTTTCACTTTATTCATACATATTGAACTATTGGGAAATTGACTTATAATAAATAAATTAAAATTACCATTTTATTTTATGAGAATCTTTACAGATGATAAGATTGAATAGTTGTACACAGATGTTGAACTGTACTGCTGTACACCTGAACCGTAAAAATAAAAAAACTGAATTTTTTTTAAAAAGTAAGATTGAAATAATTACTAATTTTAAATGAAGGTCTTCACAAATTTTTTGTGAAATATACCTTAGCCCCAGGTGGTACACTGGCAGATGACATGATGCGTACAGATGTCTGTGTGTTCGCAGCACAAGAAGACCTAGAGACCATGCAAGCATTTGCTCAGGTAAACCAAACTTCATGTAATTATTGCAGTTAGCTATTATCCATCTGACTAGTATTCAAGGAATAGTCTACTTTTAAGAGGTCACAGGTAGAAGGTTAAAGGAATTTGAGCTGAAGGTTTAGAGATGTTCTTGGCACAGTATGATGATATAGAAACTTAAAATGTGTTGAGGAAAACAAAGTAGAAAAAAATTGAATTAGCTCTCCTTTTCCTATTTGTCCCTCTAGAATTAATTCATTTTTAAGAAAAAGTCAAGCTGAAAAAGGAAAATCAGTTCCCTGTAGTGATTTTCATCACTGAATTATTCTGCATATAGCTTTTTAAAGGTGAATGAGTTATAGGGAGATTAGCTTATTAGTCAAAAATCTCATTTGAAAGTTTCATACACAGTTATGCTTGTGTTACTATAAGCAAAGAATTCAAGTACATCTAACCTTAGGTATTGTTGTCTATGTCATTAGGAAAGTAGAACTATATTTTATGATCTTATTCTGTTAATATCCTACAAATGTGTAAATGACTTGTATTTGAGCAATAATTAGTCCATGCTTTATTTAATATTTGGCAGTAAAAGTCTCTTGCCTGGCGGTGATTAAAGTGTTAACAGTATTGTGGTGTTTGGGAGCTGGCAGACTTCTCAAGCTAGTTAAACATCTGATGAAAGGTTCACTTCTTTGCTGTTATAGAGATACTGTGGGAGAAATCTCAGCGGCCCTGACCTAGATCTTTTAGGAATCTGACATTTATACATATGGAGTTATCATTCAGTTCCTTTACATTCTTACAGGTTTTTAACAAGTTAATCAGGCGCTACAAATACCTGGAGAAAGGTTTTGAAGATGAAGTAAAAAAGGTATGAGCAGCAGTATGCTTTGTGAAAAACAAAAGGTTGCAATCAGAAGGGAATGCTAAATCCTAATTCTTCCATGGATTTGAGATAATTTTAGATATTTAGGTAGGCTGTCTCTGAAATTTGGGGGTATATAATTTAGTTTAATTGCTGTACACTGTGTCTTATCTCTATATCCAATCAAGTGGCAAAGGGGTAAAACTCAAAGTGGGGTTGGTTCAGAAGACGAGGGTAGCAGATCAGAACTAAACACATTGAGAAAGAGAAGTTTAACACACTTGTTCTTTGAGTCTTAAATATTCTACATGTAAGTGCACAGAAAACTTGGTAATGTTAATAGTAAAATTTAATGAGTACAAGGCATTGTTCTGTTATTTTATTTAACATTCACAAAAACCCTGTGTGACAGGTTTTATTGCCCATATTTACATATGAGGAAACTGGGGTAGAGGTTGAGTAACTTGCCCAAGATCACTCAGCTAGTGAGTATTAGAACTGAGATACAAACTTGGATGGTCAGACCCCAGAGCCCACATTTGTAACCAATATGGTATGTTTTACTGCTGCTCTTTATATAATGCAGTTGCTCTTTTAACCCTTAATTCTTTACTTTTATAGCTGCTGCTATTCTTAAAGGGTTTTTCAGAGTCGGAGAGGAACAAGCTGGCTATGTTGACTGGTGTTCTTCTGGCTAATGGAACACTTAATGCATCCATTCTTAATAGCCTTTATAATGAGAATTTGGTTAAAGAAGGTAATAAACCTTTAATAAAGGGTGATCTTTAGTTGGCTGAGGGTCAGGTAGATAAGAGTATAAACGATGAACTGATAAAAAAGATACATAGTTTATATGGATTTGACTTGTGTAATAGTCTTAGTTTTTGACTATCCTTAAATTTAATTGGTTCATTTCAACTCATTAGTCATTTAATGTATACTTTGGACATCTAGGCTTAATGGCTTTCTTTAGACATACAGCATATATCCAGGATCTAGACAAAATGTGATTATAAAGTAAAAATAGAAATGCTGTAGAAACCTAGAGAGGGGTTAATCCCAGTTGGGAGACTTGGGAACATCCTTAATGGAGAAAGTGACACTGGGGAGAATGGCGAGCTGAAAAGGACAGAAAGTTCCCTTTTGTGATTTCTACAGTTAAATTATTCTTTACAGTAATTTAAAAGCTAGTCTTTTTTACTGCTTAGAATACTGAGTATTTAACATGCCTTATTTTAATTCTCACAACAACCCTGTCAAGTGTAAGAACTGTTACCCTTATTTTATACCTCACAAAGCAGTTTAACTATCGCTTTGCTGTATATATGAAACTAACATTGTAAATCAGAACTTCAATAAAAAAATTGTTTTAAATTCTATAAAAAGGAAACAGTTTAACTTGACTAACAATATACAACTAGCAAAATTGGAGTTTAATGGTAAGCAGTGGCAAGGGAATATTCTAGTGTTAAGTTTGGGGATAAAGTGAATAATCCCATGTGGTGGAACCTTGGAAGGAGGAAATGGGGAGATAACAGTAGTTGAAATCCAGGAAAGTATTTCTGTTGAGTAAGCTCTTTTGTTCTACAGGGGTTTCAGCAGCTTTTGCTGTAAAGCTCTTTAAATCATGGATAAATGAGAAAGATATCAATGCAGTAGCTGCAAGTCTTCGAAAAGTGAGCATGGATAACAGACTGATGGTTTGTAACTTTTTACTCTTCACATTCTTGCCAATACTTTAGGAAAATGTAATAGACAACTTTCCCATTTTTAATCTGTGAAAGGAGGAAAAGTGTTTTTCTTAATCTGATTTGAAGACCATTTAACCAGGTCACATTTTCTTTTCAGGAACTTTTTCCTGCCAATAAACAAAGCGTTGAACACTTCACGAAGTATTTCACTGAGGCAGGCTTGAAAGAGCTTTCAGAATATGTTCGGAATCAGCAAACCATAGGAGCTCGTAAGGAACTCCAGAAAGAACTTCAAGAACAGATGTCCCGTGGTGATCCATTTAAGGATGTGAGATATTTTTGTTTAAATCATCTTTATATGGCTCATAACATTTGGGGATTTTGTAGGGTGCAAGCCAATGGAAAGACCTTCTGTTTCCGTCTTGATCTTTTCTTAGGTGGTTTGCTAATATGTAATATAAGGTTTGAATTGGAATTCTATCCCTTCTTACTCTGAAAGTTCTGTTATTGTATGTAGTCATTGCTAGTTGCATGGAAAGATGTTCATGCTTTTGTAAAAGGTCTGCATTTGATGTGTGGAGTATATACATATCAGAATGTATTTCTGTACTAAATTTGGGTTCTTTTGCAGATAATTTTGTATGTCAAGGAGGAGATGAAGAAAAACAACATTCCAGAACCCATTGTTATCGGAATAGTGTGGTCCAGTGTAATGAGCACCGTGGAATGGAACAAAAAAGAGGAGCTTGTAGCAGAGCAAGCCATCAAGCACTTGAAGGTATTAAACTGTGCCTTGATAAAACATTATTCTTCTTTAAGTGGGGATAAGTGAACTGTCAGTGTACTTTTTTTTCTAAAAGGGTGTATCACATCCTGTGGTTCCTGGGAATAAACCAGCAGTAAGTAGACAAATAACATATTAACTATTGATGATAACCTTTTGAAAAGTCTGACTTTCTTTGGCTCACAGGTTAAAAACAAATACATGTTTAACAGGGAACTATAGTCAATATCTCATAATAACCTTTAATGAAAAAGAATATGAAAATGAATGTATGTATGTATATACATGACTGGGACATTGTGCTGTACACCAGAAATTGACACATTGTAACTGACTGTACTTCAATTAAAAATTTTAAAAAGAGAATTTTTTTTAAGTAGCTTAAGCTTGCAATTTGGTGTTTGCTTTTGAGAGAATATTGGAAAATAGAAGGATTCTTTTCCTTTTCCCCCCTTTAAAATATTAACATTGTATTGACAGTTATCTGGAATCCTTGGTATAGTATTGCTTTTTGGCTTAGATACTTAGATTTTTCTGCTTTTCTCTTTTTTCCCCCCCAACTTCCACTAAATAGAATATAATTTACAGTGATTGTAAATGATGAGGTATGTTCTGTCTTTTAGGAATTTTGTAATGGATGGTCATTTTACTAAGTGACTCGATCTTTTCTCCCTTCCCTTTAAAAAGCAATACAGCCCTCTACTTGCTGCCTTTACAACTCAAGGTCAGTCTGAGCTGACTCTGTTACTGAAGATTCAGGAGTATTGCTATGACAACATTCATTTCATGAAAGCCTTCCAGAAAATAGTGGTGCTTTTTTATAAAGGTAATTTAAATTTTGAATTTTGTGAATGAATACATTTAATAAAAATCCTAAAAAACTCAAAATAATTCTGAGTAGTCCTCTAAACATCACCCTAAAATATTTTACTCTAATCACAGGACTGAGTTGTCTGCTTGAATTGGGTGCTTTTTAGTACATTACCGTAAAATCATCTCTCAACCTTACTAACAAGTTAAAATCTAAAGCCTTCTTGATGAGGCTTCAAACTTCACTTCCTGTACTCCACCAGTCCCCTTCCCCAGACAGATGATTTTGTTAGTTCCTGTGTTTTAAACTTAAAGATCTACCTGCATCCCCAGAATTAATTTATTTATTTATTTATTTATTTATTTATTTATTTATTTATTTATTTATTTATTTATACCCTGTGCTTCAGTGATTATCAGCTTGTATTTAGGTTTCTTTAAAGTATCTATAACCCCTACTTCCTTCACTCTTTAGACTATTTAGAAATAAATCTTAGAAATCTTCATTTAGTTCTGGGAAGATTAATAATTAAATTTTAACTGTAAAATACATGGACTTTTTGCTTTTTAATAAAATCACGGTTAACATTTTCACACCTAAAAATATGAATGAATTATATATCAAATACCCCTGATTATCACAAGATTCCTCAACCTTGGTAATACTGTTTGGGGCTACATAACTCTTTTGTAGGTGACTGTCCTTTGCATTGTAGAGTGTTTAACAGCATCCCTGGCATCTTCCCAGCAGATGCCAGTAGCACCTCTCCCCAGTGTAACAACCAAGAATGTCTATAAACATTGTCAGATGTCCCCAGGGGGTAAAATTGCTTTCAGTTGAGAGGATCCTTGTTTAATAAGGTTGATTTCGTGGTTGTAGGTTCATAAATTGGCCAAATTTTTAAGTTTTTTTCTTTTATTTATTTATTTTTAATTGAAGTAGTGTTGATTTACAGTGTTTTGTTAGTTTCAGGTGTAAAAAAGTTTCTTGATATAGGGTTCCCATTTCATCTTCTCTCCTTTTCTTTAAAAATTAATTTGTTGAAGAAACCAGTTAAGACATTGTTTGTAAGCAGCGAAGATAATTGTTTGTATTTTACTTTTCAAAGGATCTTTTTTGCCACATAGTCATTTGCACCTTAGGAGGTTTCTAACTCTGCCTTAGTTAGAGAAGTACTATGTGAAAACTCCCTGAATGTAAAGGCTGTTCTTTTCTTTATAGCTGAAGTCCTGAGTGAAGAACCCATTCTGAAGTGGTATAAAGATGCACATGTTGCAAAGGGGAAAAGTGTCTTCCTTGAGCAAATGAAAAAGTTCGTAGAGTGGCTCAAAAATGCTGAAGAAGGTAAGTGTTTTCATTTGTGCAGTTTATTTGGTAAAGCCTAAAGACTAATTTTAATGTAGCCAAAAATGTGTCCATGCATGTTTGCCTTTCATTCAGATACCATTTTGTACCTAGAGTACAAATTTTTGTTCATTTATAACAGACCTGCAAAAACTCACTTACTTTAAGGCAGGTGAGGTTCAACCATAATGCTAACATTCTTAGGAAAATTGGAAATTTTGAGAATATTTAATAAATATTTATGGATTTTGAGAGTTAATAAAAGTCCTTAAATAAAAAAGCTTTAAAGTTACAAATGGAAACTTTTGCTTTCTGATATCATGTAATGCTTGACTACATTTTCCCCCTTTTCTAGAATCTGAGTCTGAAGCTGAAGAAGGTGACTGAATTTTGAAACTACACCCTCAGTAAAGCAAACAGGAGTTGTAGATAAAATGTCATGTCTCATGTGTCCTGGTTCTTACATCTTCCTACCTCCCTATATCAAGCATGATATAAGGGCTTTCATGGCAAATTTTATTTTAACTGTTTCTATGGTTACTGGAAATGTTGGCTTTAGTTTCTAAAACCATGTTTGAGGTAGCTATAGGAGCTATAGATTTGAATCTAATGTTGCATTAGTCTTTTCAGTTATCTTCTACCTCCTGTATTTTCTACTGTAATAATGTAATTTAAGGCCTTCCACAATGAACAGTTCACTTTATTCCCTGGGTTTTCTATATGAACAGTTTTCAAGATATGATTTGGTTAAAAATAATTTGTTATAAAAATTCTGTTTGCAAATTAAACTGTAAAAGTATCCAAAGTCTCAGAAAGTAATGATTTGTGTCATAATTTGGTATGCCCAAAGCCCTGCTCATCAATGAAAATCTCATATACAGTAATTGAATTCATTAACATGAATCTTGAGTATTTGGACCATTGTTTGCATGTTAATATTTTCTTGCATTTTTAACCCCAAATGTGCTTGAGCCCAATTGTTTGCTCTCTGATTTTCATTCCTTAAAATGAAGCCATGGAGAACAAACTTGAAAGTGAGGTCTTTGGGAAATTGTATGTGGCAGAGGTGGTGGGAAGAAGAAAATAGAGCTTTTTCCCATTGAGAAACTTCTGCATTCATTTTGTATCTTTCCAGACAAAACATGGGTAATTCTTTTCATACAACCATCTTCAAAGAAAAGTCTTGTCGTTTAAAGTATTAAATTTATCATACACTTAGATTGGTAAGAAAGGACTCATAAAATAGTGTGAGAAAAGCAAATGACTGTACTAAACAACTAAAATTGTTGAAAGAAAAGAAACAACTAAATTGTTGTCAGCATGTTCTAATTGGGACTCTAAATATAACTCCCATTTCCTGTTGGCTTAGAGTATTTGTTGTAAAGAATGAAGTGCGGTGATAACTATATATTCCTACTTGGTCATACTGGACCAGCTTCATTCTCTTCACAAATTTCACTTATGATTTAAGCATCTGGCTATTAACTTACCTAGTTGCCAATTTTTTAAATAGCCATGAGCCAAATATCTCTTCTATACAGTTGATCTATTTATTTTAATGGTTGCCTTTTACTTTCCATCTTTCTTTTCTTGCTGCTACCCATCTTTATATGTAGTTGTTAGAAAAACAAAATGTGGCCAGATTTTTTGGTGGAAAGAATTCATGTTAAAAACGAGTATTTTCACAGTTTTTTGATTGTTGAAAGAAACGAGCTTGGAATAATACCACCAGAGACTGCATGGAAATCGCCCCTTTCAAAGGTGCCATTCTTAAGAGCCAAGAATTTCGTGTTTAAAAACTCATCTTGAGGGAGTAACATGTAATATAGTTTGAAATAAAGGTATTATAACCTTATGAAGAAGAGCATTATAACTGATACCATTGTGAGTGGGGTGAAATTGTTAAATGAATAACTTTGATAAAGCTTTCATGCACAGGCAAAATGTATTCACTAGGTTTCTACATAGTGATCTGCTTTTACTTTGTAACTTGTAGTCCTTAAAAGACTTTTTTAAAAAAAATAAAGTCCATCCTTACACTTAGGTTTATATAGGTCAGTCTTCTTTTTTAATTTTTTATTTTTTTGTAAATTCCATGTTAATACCTGGTGATAACTGTATGTTATGCGTTCAGATGTCTCTGCTGTATAAGCATTAAATAATTGCTCTTTTCATTCTCATGACTCCCAAACTGTAAACACCTACACGAAATTCTGATGTAGCGGAAGCCACATTAACATTTCTGCAACAAATCATTGCATGTTACTGCAGTACAAAGTGTACCCTGTTTATTATATACTGTGTATAGTGAAAGAGTGTGTAGTCTTTGAGAACTACATTATGATCTTTGTCTGATCATAGAGTTTTATCCTTCATAATGATAAAGTAGTGTTTACTTACTACAGTGTTTGGTAAATGGGTAAGTCACCTGTGACCGTGTAGTGTAAAGAAAGGGAATGCTTCCTAAAAAGACTTAAAAGATTTTCATTTTGAATTTTAAGTGGCAGTTTGAAACAGCTACTAGTGCCAACTCATGGCCTCAAATATGTAATTCTTGGTACACATGTTAAAACTGTACTTGTAATTATGATTGGATAAATGTTGATTGATTTTCCTAACTTGGTGTCAGTTTCTAAGGATAAGCCTCCTCTCAGATGCCATAATTAAATGTGTGTTTAGAGCTGATCACAAGTTTCTTAATTATTCTGGGAGCATTGTCCTAGAGACATTTATTATGTTCTTATGAAAACTCCAAATACCAAAAATGTCACAGGATATTTTGACATAACATAATGATGGTGGGGAAAGGAAATGCATGTGACTAATTTACTTCTAATTCAGTGTTTCTTAAAGCTTTTTCTCATCAATCCCACCAACGAAGCCTTTTAAAAACTTTTTTTTAATAGTGCCCCAATAAATTTTAATACAGGTAAGCTGTATATGTATTGTATCTGCTTTATACATGAAAAGAGTAAGGTTTTATTGTCCTAGTTGGGGGTGAAACCACCCCCATTCAGAATGCATGCCCTAATATATCTTTTTTTAAAGGGGAGAGGACCTAGTGATAAACTTTTGCATTGGCAGACATACTTTATGTGTATCCAAATCCTGAAGCATTTTTTTCTGCCAGAGTCACTGGCAAATAGAGGAAGTTTGTCTTCTGCCAGTCACCGTCTTTTAACAGTTAGGCTCTACACCCTTCCCACCACAGGGAAGTCAGACATGGCATTTCCCATTGGCTTTGGAGGTCTTGACAGATTCTTACTTGATTATAAATGGATCATAAACAGAATCATTCAGGTTCCTTCTCATCTATGAAAGTCAGTTAAAATCGTAGGCAAATGGTTTGTTCTAATTGAAGTTCTTGGTTATAACACTGATAAATGGTATTGAAATTTTACTGGTGAGTCTGCTGTCACAGTCAAGTAGGCTGATGGCAGGAACTGATAAGAACTGTTGGTTGGCTTTAAATGTAACATAAATGCCAAAAGTTTTAGTGTATATTATTATTTAGACTACTGAATTACCTTTGTAAAAATGTCCTCAGATGCTACTTACAGGTGCCATGTAAAATAGGCTAATAAGCATTTCTGTGAAAATTCTGGTAAACTGCCATGCTGATTTATTCATGTAAAGTATTAGTCCTCTAGTGTTGATGTAGAGTATGTCTATTCAGCCTACTGAGGCCTAACGGTTTAAAATACATTAAGAAGTAAGTAGGCTTTATTTAAGCGGAATCCAGAAGATACGATAAATGCTTTTGACGTAAATAATGAATTTATAATTGGCCTCTGTCTAAAAACTTGAATTGCAGTGGATTTGTGCCTGAACACAATCTTACACAAAATTGTATGAAACTTGGTGTGGATCAGAAAGGCTTCCCTACTCCCTTTCCCTCCCCATTTTTCCCTCTAACTATGGACTATTAGCGGCCACATCAAATCCAGGCATTTTAATTTTCCAATACACTTATAATGCTTTTATCCTTATTCTAAGACTATCGTTTCACTGCTTAATGAATTGAAAAAACAGGATACTTTACAAATACTTCACGCAATCACTGTCAATTTAGTAACTCCTCCCAAGCTCAACTGCTTGTGCCTGTTTAGTGCTCTAGAGACAGTGGCAACAACTGCTCAGTCCTCTGCTTTGTAGACTATCTAGAGGGACCAATATCTTGTTAAACTATAGTATGTTCAGAATGTTTATGGTTGTATTAGTGCAGGTTTAGGAACTATGCATTAAGTGTGTGTAATGAATTTGGGGTGCTACAAAGTTATCAAATATAATAGAGCTGTTTCATTTCAGGGAATTTCCAGTCAGTGTAACCATTTTTAAATACCTTAGGATGAAAATAGTTTAAACCATTTTTTAAGCTGAAATCCTGAAGGCTGTGCTTCAAGTTGACTCACAGGTAAACCTATGGGGAAATAAGTGACTCACTTACAGACTGAAGCCTCTGTTACTTCAGAAAGATGTTCTACATTCTCTGGCATCTTAAGAATAAAATATTATCTCTGTAAATACACCTCATTTCCATTCTAGTTAGGACAGATGGATCCTGGCATGGCAAACAGCTGAAGAATGAAGAAAACTGGATAGCTGATAATCCAGCTAGTGCTTGGCTCTCTGGACAACCTCAAGTACAGCCACCCAAGCCAGTGATTACATTGCTGCATTATTTCTGTTTAACTGTGAAATCTGCTTCTTATCTGTACCCTTGAAATTGAATAAAATTTCATGAGACTCCTTATTAATGTAAAGAGAAAAGCAATGTTTTGCATTGGTTGTATACTAAAAACCTGAGTGCAGGATTGAGTTAAGGCTCAGTAAATCCTGGTCCTTTCTGATTTGCCTTGGTATTAAAATACCATCAAACAATTTTTTCTCCTCCAGACCACGTTTGCTTTTGTTTGGTTCATGTGTACTTCAAACTTACCCAAATGTACACATTCAAAAAATGCCAGTGTTTTACTTAATAAAATAGTAATGCCATCTTCCCTCTCAGAAAGCTTCAAGTTCCTTTTCCTTTCAGCCCTCACATCTAACAGATCAAGTCCTGCCCATTCCAGTTAAGAAATGACTTCTCTCCGGTGCCACCACCTGAATCCAAGCCAACATCTATTAACAACCTCGAAGCCCCAGATTCCTGAACCCTCTGACATGGCACGAGTGGCCCACTCTTGCTAGAGTAGAGGGCAGTGCCTTACGTTTTCCCTGACAACCATAAAGAGGCCTCACGTAAAGGGTAGGATCAGACAGGTGGTAACTGGAAGTATTTGGAGCTGCACTTCGCACTGTTGAGGAGTCATTGGGACAGTTTTATAGTTAACCTAGGCTACGAGGGTATGTGCTTGGAAAGAGGATGTGCAGTCCTAAGTCAGGATTTATGAATAGGTAACTAGTCTCATGGGTGCCAGGAATACGTCAGTGAAGCTCTTCATCATTGTTTGGAGACTAGCAGAGCATAAGAGGCCACCTGGACCTGATGATCATCAAACAATATCTATTAACTACAGAGCCCGTGATGACAGATAAGAGATATGACACAGTACAGCCCCAGGCAGGGTCAATGGAAGGACAGGAGAGCTGAACAAGCCTGAGATGGCATCAGTTATGCTAACAGCCTTACAGCATGGTACTGGAAGTTTCCACGCAGAGAAGGATGTTGTGGGAAGGCCTCCACCGGAGTGTTGGGCATGGATCTCTCCAGGTCTGCAGCAAGGCCATGCTGTCTGTAGCAGAGAACTAATCACGGTTTGAAAAGTGGCTTCTGGCATGCAACTGAGTCCAAGGAGACAGTGAGCACCTGAACATGAGACGTCAAGGTGCTCTGTGACCAGAGCTGCCCACCCTGAGCACCTGTTCTCAGACACTCGCATCCCCAGGCCCAGACCCAGTCATGAGGTCAGTGATTTCATAGGAACCTGGGCCAGACCTGCCTGCTGGTTTTGGAAGGTCTCCTGGGGAGGTAGGGGCGGCTATGGTTCACCCTGCGGACATAAAACCTGGTGGAGGACATTCCGGGAATGTTAATCTATGTGAGCTTTCCTGGAGGCTGACATCTCGCTTAGGTCATTAGCACCAAGACCTAGCCCCACCCAACAGCCTGTAGGAGTAAGAGCGGGAAGCCTCAGGCCAAACAACACACTGGGTGGGAACGCAGCCCCACCCAGCAGCAGGCTTCCTGAGCCACAAACGCCTCTAGACACAGCCCTACCCACCAGAGGGCCAGGACCAAGCTCTACCCAGCAGTTGGGCAGGCAGCATCTTGGGGCTTCTTCCTTCCAGTACTGGAATCCGTCTGGGGAGCCTGATGTGGGGCTCAGAACTCTCACTCCTGTGGGAGGGCCTCTGTGACTTAATTATCCTTCAGCTGTGGATTGCCCACCCGGTGGGTATGGGGCCCAGTTATATCAAGAGCACGTCCCTCCTACCGTCCTGCTGTGGTTCCCTCTTTGTTTCCAGTTGAAAATGTTTTTTGCTAGGTTCCAGCCTTTTTTTTTTGATGGTTGTTTAGCAGTCAGTTGTGGTTTTGTTGTAGTCACCAGGAGAGGTGAGCTTGTGGTCCTACTATTCCACTATCTTGATCAGAAATCAGCAATTCATTATCTCTAATCTCCAAGGTATGTTTGTCATTAAGTCATTCTTTAGAGTGACAGTCAGGAAGCCCTGACTGTGCAGAAGCATGAAGGTTTTCATGGAGCATTGTCTTCCAACACAATCTATGGACAGGATCCATTTCGAGCAGGTCCACGGAGCACAAGTAGGTCACATCATGGACCTACGTTGCACCAGCTCTTCTCTCTCATCTCATACCTTTGGTCTTGGTGTGGTGAAGGGAGGGAGTGAGCAGGTGTTCCAGGCCTGTCGTGGACAGGCCAGATCAGTAGGTTGGTGTAGCTGAAAATGGACTGCTTTTGCGTTATAGTCCCACTCAGGGGTGGCTCTGAAAGATAGTGGTGAGGGAAAACTCTCCCAGGGGGCAGAGCTTTGAGTTGTCTACCTGGTCATTAGCATGTTTTAGAGACAAAAGTGGCCTGATGTATGGATATATATGTATATGGACTCCTGAGCATCAGGGGCAAATAAATTAGTGGGTAAGTCAGGGGCCTGAAAGGAATAAAATGGAAAGAAGGGAGACAAAAAGGCCTGGAGAAAAATCATGTGGATACCTCAAAAGTGCAGGAATGCAGTTTAGAGCTGAGTAGGGCCACTTCAGATTCTCCAGGGATTGAATAACACTTACAAATGGTAAAAGCTAATGTTTAATAAACACTTACGTTAAAAAAAAAAAAAGCATGTGGATAGACTGACGGGAGTGGGCTGGAGAGGATATCCCACAATAAAGAGAATATCACAATAAAGTGACTCACAATAATTTTTTGGTTTGCCGGTAAGTATACACGTTTACACTATACCATAGTCTATTTAAAGTGTGCAACAGCATTATGTCTAAAAAAACAATGTACACACCTTAATCAGAAAACACTTACTACTGGGAGAGTGATGATGAGGTGGTGCGGAGAGCGTGGGAAAGCATGTGAAGGCACTCTCCATAGCAGGCAGAAGTGGGGACAGAGGAAGAGCTTGTGACTGGGGCAGTGAAAATAAATGATTGGCTCTTATCAATCACTTACACCAAAAAACAAAACACTTTACTACTAAAAAACGCTAACCATCATCTGCACCTTCTGTGAGTCGTAGTCTTTTTGCTGGTGGAGGGTCTTGCCTCAGTGTTAACGGCTGCTGACTGATCGGGGTGGTGGTTGCTGAAGGTTGGGGTGGCTGTGGCAATTTCTTAGGATAAGAAAATAAAGTTTGCCAGGTCAATTCACTCTTCCCTTCACAAACAATTTCTCTGTAGCATGCAGTGCGCCGTTTGATAGCATTTTACCCACAGTATAACTTCTTTCCAAATTGGAGCTGATTCTCTCAACCTCTGATACTACTTTATCAACTAAGTTTATATAATATTCTAAATCCTTTGTTGTCATTTCAATGATCCTCACAGCATCTTCACCAAAAACAGACTCCATCTCAAGAAACCACTCTGCTCATCCATAGGAAGCACCTCCTCATCCGTTTTAAGTTTTACCATGAGATGGCAGCAATTCAGTCACATGTTCAGGCTCCACTTCTAATGCTTTTATTTTCACCACATCTGCAGTTATTTCCCCCACTGAAGTCTTGAGCCCTTCGATGTCATCCAGGAGAGTTGGAACCAACCTCTTCCAAACTCCTGATAATGTTGAATTTTTGACCTCTCTCCATGAATCACAAATGTTCTTAATGGCATCTAGAATGGTGAATCCTTTCCAGAGAGTTTTCAATTGACTTTGCCCAGATCCATCAAAGGAATCACCATCTATGGCAGTTACAGCCTATTACTTCTTAAATAATAAGAGTTGAAAGCTGAAATTACTCCTTGGTCCATAGGCTGCAGAATGGATGCTGTTAGCAGGCATGAAAACAATATTCATCTTGTACATCTCCATCAGAGCTCTTGAGTGACAAGGTGCATTGTCAATGAGCAGCAGTATTTTGAAAGGAATCCTTTTTTTCTGAGCAGTAGGTCTAAACAGTAGGCTTAAAATTTTCAGTAACTGTGTTATAAAACAAATGTGCTGTCACCCAGGCTTTGCCGTTTCATTTATAGAGCACAAGCAGAGTAGATTTAGCATAATTCTTAAGGGCCCTAGGACTTTCAGAATGGTAAATGAGCACTGACTTCAACTTAAAGTCACCAGTTGCATTAGCCCCTAACAAGAGAATCAGCCTGTCCTTTGAAGCTTTGAATCCAGGCACTGACTGCTACCTATTAAAATCCCAGATGGCGGCTTCTTCTAAGGTAAGGCTGTTTGCATCTAACACTGAAAAAGTTATCGCTTAGGGTAGCCTCCCACCTTCCTTAACGATCTTAGCTAGATCTTAACTTACTGCAGTTTCCACATCAGCACTTGCTGCTTCACCCTGCACCTTTGTTATGGACGTTGCTTCCTTCCTTAAACCACATGAACCAACCTTTGCTAGCCTCAAACTTTTTTTCCTGCAGCTTCCACATCTCTTTCAGCCTTCACAGAATTGAAGGGAGTTGGGCTTTGGCTGGATTAGGTTTTGGTTTAAGGGAATGTAGCGGGTTTAATCCTCTATTCAGGCCACTTAAACTTTCTCCATTTCAGCAATAAGGCTGTTTCGCTTTCTTCTCATTCGCGAGTTATAGCACTTACAATTTCCTGCATGAACTTTTCCTTTGCATTCACAAATTGGCTGGCTGGCGCAAGACGCTTAGCTTTTGGTCTGTCTCAGCTTTTGACATGCCCTCCTCACTAAGCTTAATCATTTCCACCTATTGATTTAAAGTGAGAGATGTGCAACTCATCTTTTCATTTGAACACTTAGAGGCCATTATAGGATTATTAATTGGCCTAATTTCAAAATTGTTGTGTTTCAGGGAATAGGGAAGGAAGGCCCGAGGAGAGGGAGAGAGATGGGGACGTCAGTCCATGGAGCCATCAGAACACTTACCAATTAAGTTTGCCATCTTATGTGGGTGCGGCCTGCGGCTCCCCAGAACAACTACAATAGTAACATCAAAAATCACTGATCACAGGTCACCATAAAAATATGATAATAACGAAAAAGTTTGAAAATTGTGATAATGACCAAAACGTGACACAGACACACAAAGTAAGCAAATGCTGTTGGAAAAATGGCGCCCACAGACCTGCTCGCCACAGGGTTGCCACGTTCAGTTTCTAAAAATCACATTGTTTATTTTAGGCTTCGTGTTATTGCACAATTAATAGACTACAGCATAGGGTAAATACAACTTTTATATGCACTGGGAAACTGAAAGCTTTATTGTGACATTCATTTTATTGCAGTGGTCTGGAATTGAACCCAGAATACCTCTCTGAAGTATATCGACAATGAAGCAATCCTGCCTCTCCCAGCCAGCATTGTATAGAAGCCGAGTGTGGAGCCAGAACTCCACTGGGCACAGCAGTGATGAGAAGGCCTTCCCCAACCCTGGGTGTTAACAGAAGCCAGGTGGAGGTCCTGGACTTCCACCCCCCAAACTGGCAGTAATGAGGTGGTGCCCCTCTTTTCCCACCAGGATGGTGTCAGAGGAGACCTCGTAAAATAGAATACTTAAATAAGATCCAGAGTCTCATAACACAAATGCCAAAAATGACCAAGTTTCAATGAAAAAAAATCACTTATCATATCATGAATCAAGAAAACCCCAACTTGAATGAGAAAAGATAAACAACAGATACCATGATAACACAGATCTTGGAATTATCCAATAATGATTTTAAAGCAGTCATCATAAAAATGCTGCAGTGAGCAATTGCAAACACACTTGAAACAAATGGAAAACTAGAAATTCTCAGCAAATAAAAAGGAGACATAAGGAGGAACCAGATGAAATTTTGTTAACTGAAAAACACACTGGGGGAAAATCCTCAGTGGATAGGCTAAACACAGAAAGGGGTGGGGGGAATGAGGAAAGAACTCATACTCTTGAACAATACAAATTATCCAAACTGAGTAATAAACACAATGGATGGGGGGTTGGTGGGGGATGACCAGAGGGTCAGGGATCTGTGACACCATAATAAAACATCTAGTATTCATGTCACTGACATCTCAGAAAGGAGAAAAACCACAAGGCTGAAAATAGTCAAAGAAACATGGCTGAAAACTTCCCAAATTTGACCTATATATTTGAGAAGCTGAGTACAACCAAATAGAAAAAACCGTAAGAATTATACAGCATGACACATCAAACTTCTGAAAATCCAGCCACCCACTGCCCTTTTTTGTAAATAGTTTCATTGGAATACAGTAACATTCATTCACAAAGTGGTCCAGCTCCAAGGAAAGGGTTTTTTTCCCCAAACTCTATTGGAAAACTTACAACATATACAAGAAAAAAAAAAAATACAGTGAACCCTTACTGATCCATCACCCAGTCTCAATTATTATCTCATGGCCAATCTTGTCTGTGCTCACCCCAACTGCTTCCTCCAACTCCCTTGGATTTTTTTTTGAATAAATACCAAGATACCATAACTTTTCTGGGAATCCTGTTCTGTGGCCATTGAAAGGGAAACAGTTTTCTCTCTTCTACTGCGAGAATATAAGCCAGGGGCTGCAGCCAACCATTCTTGCAACCATGTGGAAACTTCTAGTGACTTTCTATGTCATGCAGAACACAATCAAGCCTTTACTACAACAATCTATAAAACCCTACATGACCTGGCCCCTTTGTTCTAACCTTATCTACTAACATCTTTTTTCAAACACCCATTCAGCTTCAACCACACTGATATCCTTACTGCTGCTCATTGAACATACTAAGGATGCTTCTGCTTCACAGGCAGTTTCCTCTGTCTGCAATCTTTCCTGGTTTATCTACATGGATCTCTCCCTAACAACTCTGCTCAAATCAAAGTTTATCATCCATTCATTCAACCAACATTTACTGAGCACCTTCTATCTACCTGGCATTGTTACAGGCTCTTGGGACACAGTGAACAAATCAAAACATCTTTAATATCATAGAGTTTACCTTTCAGAGGTGTAAAAATAAATGCCCACAGAGAAAAATAAAACAGAGAAGAGGCATATGGATGGTCTTGACAAGGGAGATTGTGGCAATATTTCAAGTAGTCAGGGAAAGCCTTACTGAATTAAACACCTGAAGGAGAAAGACTGAGACGTACATATCTATAAAAGGAAGGACAGTACTTGGTAAGTTTGAGGAACAAGGAGACCAGTCAGGACACAGCCCTGCATTAGAGAAGAGACTCAGCAATGCGTTCAGAAAGATGGAGAGACTAACAGATATTAAGGTGATTATAAGGACTTTGGTAAAACTGATACAGAAACACTTGAAGGTCTTGGAGATGAATGACTTGATACTCAAAAGTCTCACTCTGACTCCTAGTAACAGACTGGGAGGAGGTAGGGTGGATGATTCTGTTGATGGTGTACATTCTCCACTTCTGCCTTGTCCATAACCCTTTGCTATGTAATATTGTTATACCCTCCCATGTAGATTCTGGGGCCCAGGCATGTTTGTTTCTTTGACCAATAGGGTGTCAGCAAATTGGCTCTGGGACACCATTCCTGAGGAAGCAGGGTAAGCCTCAAAGCCTGAAACTGCCTCTCTTTTAAATTTAGGAAAATACAGGCCCTATAGGTTTGTGTCATCCACTCTAATGTATCTTTCAGTCAAACACATAACCAATGCATTGTGACTCTCAGATGTTAGCTAGCAATTAGTGTAACTGAACATCCAAGTCACCATCGTCAATGGCAAATTACAAAACTCAAAATTTAGGTTACACTATAGTACATAATTTAAGGTACCTAAGTAATTTAAAATATGCCAACAATTTAGGGTCTACTCTTTAAAAAATTCAGAAATCCTCTATATACGTAACCTTGATGTAATTTTTGAGTGGGAAGTAAATTAAGACTATTGCATACGCCAAAGAAAAATACCAGAATATGCAAAATACCAGTCAAAACATGGGTTCCTTCTCCCAGAACAAGTAGCCTATGTAGATAGGCCACTATTCCAACTGTGCTTTTCATATATTAAACTAATTTCTACTCCTAACTCTGAAGTAAATACTATAATCTGTAATTACACAAGTACAGGAACGCAGAACTGTAGTGACATTCCAAGGTCCCTCATAAGGGCTAGATTTGAACCTAGGCAGTTTGGCTCTGGAGTTGGGAGCCTTGTCTCGGCAACAAGTATAGCATGGCCTTCAAATCTGCTTAAAATATCTCAGCCTTAATATACCTTCCCCTCAACACAAACCCTCTTTTCAAAAAATGGTGCAGGAACTGGATATCTACATGCAAAAAACTTAATCTATAGGCTTAAATCTCCCTCACAAAGATTAAATAGACTTAAATGTAGAAAACGAAACTGTAAGATAACTTAAGAGAAAACCTACACATCTTGGGGATGACACTGACTTTTCAGAAACACCCCCAAAGGCATAATCTATCAAAGAACTGATAAACTGGGCTTCTTAAAAATTAATTTCTATTCCGTGAAATACAATGTCGAGAACAAGCCAAGCCAGACTTCAGGGAAACACTAGTATAAGTTATTAAATGATAAAACATTGTCGTCCAAAATATTCAAGGAACTCTTAGAACTCAACAATAAGAAAATAAACCACCTGATCAAATTATTGTTCACTGCTGGTAGGAATGCAAAATGGTACAGCTACTTTGGAAGACAACTTTGCTGTTTCTCACAAAACTACATACTCTTACTATTGGATCCAGCAATCGCACTCCTTGATATCAACCCAAAGGAACTTGGAAACTTATGTCCACAAAAAAACCTGCACACAGATGTTAACAGCAAATTTATAGTTGTTAAAATTTGGAAGCAATCAAGATGTCCCTCAATAGGTGAATGGATAAACTGTGGTACATCCAGACAATGGTCTACTGATTCAGTACTCAAAAAAAAAAAAAAAAAAAAAAAAGGAACTACAGATAATGGAAGATAAAATTACTACTGAAAAAGAAAACAAGATGAGGAGTCAGTTTTTGAGTTGAAAACACAGCCCATTCCTCCAGATGGCCTATGAAAATGTTTGAATGCTACTTGTCTAAAATGGCCAGAATCTTAATCAAGGAATGGAGTTTTAGAATTTGCAACCAGAATTCTTTAGTTCCAGATAGTCCTGTCTAGTACACAACTTTTTCACTGGACCAAAACACCTTGAAAAATAATGCCTGTATAGGTTGTGTAAAAGATATTTATGACAAACACAATAATGAAGAGATAAAAACAAACTAAACAGGAATGTTTCAGAAGACACTGGGATAAAACAGCATTAGATAGTAATGCTAAATCTTTATTATGGAAAACATTCCAAGCTCACTTGAGTTTTGAAGAAGTATAAAATAATTTGTTGAACGAAAAGTTGCCATTATTCTACACGGTGATTTTGGGATAAATTATTTTTTAAAAGTGTGTGTGGGGAGCACTACCAAAGTTTAGATCTTGCAAGCACCTTTCCAGAATTTTAAAATAAACTGTAAACTAAAAAGAAATGAGCTGTAAAGCTATGAAGACATAGAGGACCCTTAAATGCGTATTACTCAAAAAGTGAAAGCCAGTCTGAAAAGACCACATATGGTTGTGATTCCAACTATGTGACAATCTGGAAAACGTAGAACTGTGAACATTAAAAACTTCAGTGGTTGCCTTCGGTTGGGAGTGAGGGGAGGATGAACAGAAGGGATTTTGAGAGCAGTGAAAACACCCTGTGAACTATAACGCTGGATACATGAGGGATGTTGATAATGGGGAAAGGCTGACCGTGTATGTGGAGCAAGAGGTATATTGGAAATCTCTGTATCTTCCTCTCAATTTTGCTGTGAAACTACAAATACTCTAAAAAGAAGTATTAAATACGAATAGGAATAAAGGGAGAACAAAATTTCCTTGGCTAATCTTTAGTTCTTTGTATCCTAAAACTTAGTTTCATTACATTTCGTTTAGAGAAGGGGTAAGTCCTAAAATGGAATCAAAGGGGAGTATTTTCAAAAACCTCCAAGAAAGAGACACACCACCATTCTCATAATAACAGAGGTAGAATAAAAATGGTGCTAAAAACTGTGTAATTCATATAAATTTCATAAGCACAAATTTATTCTCAATAAATCAGGTTATACAGTAATTACTGAAAAAGATGTTCATTATTTCGCTATTTACTTAAATCAAGTTATCCAAACAAAACACGGCAATACAAAAATGTAGAAATTTACAAAAACTGTACAAGATAACTTAATAGTTAAAAATTAGACTGATACAGTCCATACAATCTCTTTTAAGAGCGTGGAACAATTAAAGATTTATATAGTCTTTTTAAGGGGGCAAAAGAAAGGATGCTTTAAGGCTTCTTTAAGAGTAATCCTTTTAGCTGGATCATACTCCAACATTTTCTCAATGAGGTCAAAGAGAAGCTCATGTTCAGCATCCTGAGAAAGCATAAATTCCTGAAAGGAAAAGAAATACAGTCAATAGCCTTTTCTACTACCATTTACTGTAATTTCATTTCTACCCCGTTAAGAGGGGTAACTCAAGGTTTTGACCATTTAAGCAAAAACCCAGGCTTACCTTCAGGGGTTTACAGCGCCTTGAAACGTATCTGCCAGCAGAACTGTGTTCATCCCAGTCTAAGCGATCATGATGGAAGTATTTACGTTTCCTAAGAGTAAGTCAATATCCATTCTGAGTGTATGAGTGCTGAGAATGAAAACTTAGAACATCTAGCAAAGGTGACTGATCTATCAATTAAATCAACGCCTTTCCAGAGATTTAAAAAGCAGCACAGAAGTATTAACAGGCTTCCCCAGCAAGGTAGTCTACTATTTAAAAGTGATAAAGCATTAGGTCTGACTTCACTGTGTTATAAAGTTCTGACCAGAACACTTGAGCAAGTAGTATTAATGATAGCACTTACTCTTAAATAAGACATACCTGGTTTTCTGTATCATATGTTTTGGTAAAGGTCCAAGAATCCTTTCCATCATTGCCAAGTGTTCCTTACTATCATGTGTCTAAAATAATAAAGAAAAGTTTTTAATTATCTCTACTTGCATACTACACTTTGTTCTTATTTAACAGAGCTGCTAAATTTTTAGTCCATAGATTATTACAAGTCACAAGGAAGGTGATCGCTGAAAAAAGGCATACCTTTAGCAAGTTATACAGCACAAGAAAAAATTAAGGCCTACAGAACAAGTTCACGAATAATTTCCCTAAATAAAACAAATGTAATGTACTGTAATATAGTGAGAAATGTTTTAAATAAAATGATAAATTATGAAGGAAATACAAATGCCCAACAGTGTCAGATGACATGAGATTTTTACTTCTTTGTATTTATCCACAATTGATAGTCTCTAACAAGGAAGAAAAAAGCATGACCTAAATGTGTGTACTTTGTGTTAAAGTGTTCATTCATATAATAGCAATTTACTTTTGCAAAGCCACTGAAACAGATCATTGTCACTTACTGGAAATACTGTAAATCCAAGGTAATATTCAATAAGAATACATCCTATACTCCAGACATCGCATGGCTGGGACCAACCTAGAGCTGCAAATCAAACCAAACTGTTAATGAAAAAATCCTCAATACTTCTCAACAACATGTTTTTAAAAAGTATATAATCTGATGTTTGAGCTGGAAAGAACCTAAAGGAATCACTTAATCCAAGTTTAAACATAATACAGTAGCATAGGATATAATTAGGGCTCTGGAGACATTTGATTTCAAGTCCCAAACCTGGCACACTCTTCTGGGAGTATTGATTAAGGAAAAGCATTTTTTCCTGAGCCTCCACTTCCTAATTTATAAAATGGGAGCCATCTATACCACATGAAGACTGACTAGACAGACATGAAGTGTATGGAATATAACAGGCATTAAATGGTTATGTTTTAAAATCCCACCACATATTACAAACAGGCAAACTAAATTCTAGAAAGGTTAAGCCACTTACTCAAAGTCCTAGGGCTATCTGGAACAAATAAAGAGTTTAAAATCCTTAATGTGTTTTATTATACTAATCCCTAAAAGGGAAAAAGATAAAGTCCCACAAAGAATAAAATGTAGAACTGTAAATAAATTTTAAAGTCAGCTTCAATAAAGACATATACTGGTTCTCAAAGCACAATTAAGAAATACTTACCTAAAATAACTTCAGGTGCCCTATAATGTCTTGTAGACACCAGTGTACTGTGATGTTCATCATCGTATGTTGCACTTCCAAAGTCTACAACTTTAATATCTGGATTTATTAAAGTGCGTTCATCACGTTTCTGAAAATCATAAATGATGATTAAAGATGCATAATACTAAGAAGGCATAAAACACTCATTTGGAACTGTGAAGACAAAACATCAAAGACTCACCATTTTGGGATTATACGCCTCTGTGTAGTCAGATTGTACAAATAAGATGTTTTCAGGCTTTAAATCTGTGTGAGTCAACTTATTACTGTGCAGAACTGAGAACAAAACAGAGTAAGTTCCTGTATTATAAAAGTCAAAACCAGAAAACCTAACCTAACAAAACCCCAAAGCCTGGTAACAAAAATCCTCTCTGGATGCCTTCTCACATGTCCAAAGAAGTGGTCAACATTCAACAGCCCGCTAGAAAACCATCAGGACCAAATAAAATCCACCACCCTTCTAAAAAATTAGTTCACGGACAGTTAACTGCTTAAAAAGTGAAGAAAGAAGTATCCTTCCCTTCTGAAGCTGAGATTTGTCTTTCCTTAATTTTAACTCACTGATTCTAGATTATTTTTTTTAGAAACCAGAAAGGCTAAATGACAGTCTTAGACACAACAATATTACTCAATGAAATGCAATAAACTTACCAACAGTTTTGTAATCAACACCACCTTTCTCCTACCTACTCTTAAGCCAGGCTTCCAAGTCCTATATGTTAGACCTTATTTTTTCCTTAAAGATCCAAATTGATCTGGCATTAAAATCAGTCTCAGTAAACTCAAGTTTCTAGAATATATGCCAAGTACTTACAGTTCACAGACTTGCATATCTGATAAGCCATCTTCCTGATATGATCCAGTCGAAACGGCAGAAAACCATTTTCCTTAATAAAGTCATACGTACTAAGTCCTAGTAGTTCAAACACAATGCAAACGTGACCATGATGCTCAAACCACTCCAACATCTGGACACAGCGGCTATAAACACATGAAAAACAACTGAGTACAGCCTCTCGCAATTCCAACTGAGGCCATTTTTGAAATTTTATTTTGATACTTACAATGCACTGCTGGGGTCTGTTGTATTTAAGTGTTCCAGAACTTGTATTTCTGAGCGAGCGGCTTCACAATATCTATCCACATTTTTAACTATTTTTACTGCCACATGCCTACCTCCCCTGTTAAAGAGTAAGTCCAAGTTAGAAAAATGATAAAGATAATATCCAATTCCATTTCTCTTATCACTCTTCAAACTCTACTACTACTTCTCTGACCCACTTTTTAAAATTTATGGTGTAGCATTCAGTTTCGTCTGATTATATGTAAGTACTCTAACTTCAAGTCAATGTTAAGAAACTAGAATGATCTTCGGGCATTTGGTAGGGTCAACATGTCAATACATGTTGAATGACACAAATTTCTTTCATCAGACCACCACTCACATGATGTCCTTTCAACTAGGTATCAATAGCTTTAACTTCACAATATTGGGATAGTACTGTTGCCAACAGATGCAACCGGTGTTCCAGGTTCTTGTCCCGTCCCAGAAAGAATTCAGAGACAAGATGTAGTGGTTAAAAAGGTAAAGTGAGGATTTATTAAAAGATGGACAGTACACTCTCAGGGGGAGAGCGGGCAGACTCAGGTGAGTGGCTGCCCTAAGTTTCTTTGGCAAGTTAGCTACATAGGGTGTAAAAATGAATGGGCAGAATATTCACTGGGGAGGGAAGGGTTTGGGATCGTATTCCCTGATTATCATCCCAACTCCACCTTCCCAAAGGGAGGAGGGATTTTTGTCCTTATTTAGTCTGGATTGGAAGTGTCAAGGCATCAGTGCATGATGGGTACATCTGATCTGCAAGGCTAATTTTATTGAAATGAGGGCATAATGAGCAAAAGGTTACATTCTGACACTAGAAATTTCTGCCTTTTCTCACCTTTGTTCTTCTCCAGGCCACTAGTCACCCCAAAAAGCATGATCCCTTATCAGCCCCAAGGCTCCTGCTTTTCTTTGTCTGCCCAAGGATCCCTGCTGCTTACATGATGTGTGGTTTCCTGCATTTGGCTTGTGTCCCTCCTTTCTGCCCAATTCCTGCCATTTGGCCTGTGTCCTCCTTTCTCTGCTCATACCTAGCTATCTGCCTGCTCTAACGGTATCACCTCTATTGACATTCAAACTAAGACTTAAAACAAATGTACATAAAACAGTTTTCCTCTTACAGTACCAATCACTGGCAAATATTTCAATCTTTCTTTGGTCCAGGTTACCAAACTGGGAGCAAAGTTTAAAGCTCTAGTTCTCAGAACCTTATCAACCAATGGTAGGAAACCTCTTCTAGTATTTCATTTACAAAAGCTTTGCCATTCCAAATGGGAAAAAAATTCAAACAAGAAATTTAGAGAAAAAATTTCTTACACTATCTTATTTTTTAACATTTAAAAAAAAAACTTTAAGTATAGTTAGTCCACAATGTTGCCTCAATTTCTGGTGTACAGCACAATGTTTCAATCATACGTCTGTTTCAATCATTTATTTGTTTTCGTATTCTTTTTCATTACTTTTTCATTCAAACAAGTATAAACTTGTTTATCTATTCTTATACTATCTTAAGAAACTTCATTCAGAAGTCTGAAGGGCATAAAAAGTTAAAACTTGTGACATCAAACAAAAGAGTTCTCAGCCCTAGATGTATCATCAGGATCAACTACGTTACTTTCTAAAAATAAAGGTTCCTAGGTAACTACCCTGAAGGCTGGTTCAATGCCTGGGGTAAGCAAAGCTCATGGACTCCTAACATATAACAAAGGCTGAAAACCACTGATCTAGGAAAAAAAACAAAACAAAAACAAACAACAGCAAAAAAAAAAAAAAAAAAAAAAAAGGCCTTAACAATGTCCTAGTAGGACAACAAAATACTTCTTGAAACAAAATCTGTTCTCAGCTTGAAATTAGAGGCTTACACATACTATTAATAGCTACTGCTCAAAATACAACAGGCTAGTAACTTTTACTGGGAGTTTGTTACACCTAAGTCAAAAACCACAGCTAAAAGGATACAATGACATGTCTAATTTATGGTCAGACTATATCCTGAAGCTAAATTAATTTTCTATACTGTTCACCTTCCCAAGTGCAATCCAAGGCCAGGAAACTTACGCTTTATGATCAATGCACTCCACGACTTTTCCAAAAGCTCCTTCACCTAAAGTATCAACAATTTCATCTAAAAAAAGAAATAAAACTTAGTTATATCAAGAAGTGGAAACAGTTTACTTATAATAAAGGCTATCAAATGCAGATTATTCTAGTTGATACTACAAATTTCCTCATCACTAGACATTTTATTGGTCAACACTGCCAAAAAAACCAAAACAAAACTATTTTTAGGTATAATTCCATTTTTAAGCTAATTTCATTAACTTGATTTACTGTTTTGGAAGTTCTGCATAACAAACATTAAATTTCTAAAGAAAGTAAAAACACAATCCCCCCCCACCAAAAGAAATGGAAAAAAAAACAAAAAAAAAAACAAAACAAACAAAAACAGAGAAAGAAAAAAGATTTCCAAATCCCTGAAATCTTAATCTATATAAAGATTATGTTATCTGAAAAGTTAAGAAGTGTTGAAAAATATTCTATACATCTTGCACTTAGTACGTCTCCACTCTGACAGATCAGGTGACCCTCCTCATCATCCTCTACACTCCTGGTTCTTTTCCTTCGGTGACTCTTCTGGAAACGTCAAGTGGGCGGCACCAAGATCATCCAGCCAATCAATATACCCGAGTGAATTCAGGGCAGAATACGAAATTCATTCAGCGGGGAGATATTCAGGCATTCAGATACGCGCCAGGCCACAAACGGTTGGCAGGAGCAATTTCAAATTCAGTCCCCAGAAATTCACAGGGCACATAGTTTATGTTAACAGGAGAAAAACATGGCAAGGAACAGATTTTCAGATAAGATACTCAAAGTGGCAAGGCAACAAAACATAATACAATTGTTCTTTAAAAAAAAAAATGCTTAGTTGTAGCATTCACTGAAACATAATTTTACGTTTCTAGTGTTCTAATTTAATGTTGCAAAATTGTAGGATGTTAATATTTACTTGTCAGAAGTAGACCGTGGCCAAATTAATTTCCTAGCTATCTAAGAAAACAAATATTAAAACAGTAAATAAAATAAAAATCTTAATTTTGGGGAGAAAAAAATATTTGGCACACAATTACACTAAGGTATTTAAAATGTCATCTGAATTTGACCTCCAAATGAACACATAACCCATAATCTTCAAATCTGTTAAGTGGTTTAGTGGGGAAAAAAACTAGAGCACATGCTTTGCCAGAATAATCAGAGGCACGCATAATCCTCAATTATACAAAAATAAAAATCCTATTCCTATTTGTAATAAGACTTTATCAAAACAAATCAGATTTCTTGTAGTACCATAAAAAAATCTTTCAGAATATCTTGTAATCCCTGCTATAAGCTAACCTAAATCAAATTACCTTCACTTTTCCACTGTAACGACAATTAGTTGCCAACTACTAATAAAATCTTACTATATAACTAAACATGTACTGTATTTCAGGAATTTCCTAATCCAATGCACAAACACAGAAAGAATCCTGCAAGTTAAAAATGAGATGACTTCATCTTAAACAGAACTTCCTCAAATGATCAAACACAAATTCAAGTTTTCCTGTTCCACATGGGAAATAAAATTTCCAAAATATTTTAAAAGAGCTCATACCCCATGTGAACGATGATGTGAAGTACTGTGGTGAATTCTGTGTTTGCTTTTATAACTACTTCTGCCACTTCTACCAGAGGACTTGCTACTATGGTTCTGATATCTGCTTTCATGATCTCTATGGCGATGTCCAAGTTCACATCCTTGACTGTAGTCATTTCTGTACTCATCAATGTAGCGTCGACTATGATAATCTTTCTCATTTATGGATCTGCTTTCCAAATAATGGCTAGAAGAAGAAAGTGCTTTGTGTTAACACAAAATATCTTCAAATTCTCAATCTCTTAAAATGCTGATTGATTGATTGATTCAGGTGCTGGGCATTGAACCCAGGACCTTGTGCATGCTTAAGAGTCACTCTAGCACTGAGGTACATCCTCCCCTCCCAAAACAGTACTCTTAATAAAATTTCATGCTTTTCCCACCCAAAAACAAACAGAAAAACCACATACAACTTTGCAACCATCACAAGCCATTATTGGAAACAGAAACCAATGATAATCAGTTTTTAAGTTGATACATTAAGTTTTAACTGTAAAAATGTATCTTCGCCCCGTTTTACTGAGATACAACCGACATGTAACATGGTAGGAAAAATGCACTTTTATATTGAGACACTTTAAATACCCTCCTTACCTATCAGATGTTTTAGAGTGATTGTATTTGCAGCGCTTGTTCTCCCGTGCACTGCTATGTGATCTCTTCCTTCTTTTGCGACTGCTGCTGCTCCTCCATTTTCCATAATCCCAATCTTTTTCATCCCAATCAGGACAGTAAGTTCTCTTTGAGTGTCTCATCTACAAACAAGACAAGTTTCTCCAGTTAAATTGTAACCCACACGTCAACACTGTTTAATCTAACTCCTCCTTGCAAATTAACTGTAGTTGTGACGTTTTAATTGTTCTTTTAAATTTAAGTTCAAAAGTCACTGTCACCCAACCGGAAATCACCGATAAGCCCAATGATTTTGTTGTCCCAAAATCTGGAGCCTGAACTTTATACGTCATGCTCAAATTTATTGGAAGAGTGTAAGGGGGAAAAAACAAAGGAATCTCAATTTATCAACTTTGGGAAAAACCCTTTCCCGGCAGGAACATACATTTATTACACGTAATTCACCCATTTACATGTGTATCCGAAACCTGACTCCAACTTAAACGCAATTTTAATTTTCTTCTTCGCAACAGAACCATCATTATACTTCCTTAAGGGAGGTGAATCAAACTAACAAGGCCTTTCATTATACACGGAAGCCAACCATGGCATTGGTAAAAACCACCACTCCCCAGCACGTCCTATATATAACAAAACCTAGTTTAGCCTAAAAACAACTTACACTATCAATGTGCAAGCCACTTTCCTTTCAGAAAGGTTGCGAACAAAAATGCCCAACAACTTGAAAAAGACATATAAAAACGACTTTTCATCAACTGCAGTTCACACGAGAACCATCCGCCCGGCTCCATCTCGTCGCTGAACACAACTCTGTTATGAAAAGCTCCTACTGTTCCCAAGAAATGGGGGAGGAGAGGCAAATTCCTACGCCTAGAATTCCCGGTCGCCTGACCTCTCCCACCCACTCCTTCAGATGTAACATTATTTCTCTTTCCCCGGGTTCCTAAACCCGATTTTTGTTGACACCACTACGGGCAAAGACACTCGCCGTTTTCCCTCGAACTGTTTAAGACTCAGCATCAGTGGTATCGCTGTCATCTCTCTCTCCATCTGTTAATAAACAAGTTCTCTAAGAGCGTGACCTACACAAATTCCAGAACCCAAGGAAACGCCACCCAGGCCACAACTCGGCCGCCTCCGCCCCGCCGCCATCTTACAGCTCGGCGACAGCTCGGCCGCGGGCGCAGACAACATGGCGCTTGCGGGTGCCCGGGCTCGGCCCTCCCCACTCCCTCTGGGGAGGACGAACATTCGAGAAGCTCTCCCTGCCGAGCAAACCCTGCGACTCCCCTCCGACAGAGTCTGGGGGCGTCGCAATTCGAACAGAAGTTCGCAGCGTCGGGCTCGGCAAAGCATAGAAAGCGAGCGGGCCACCTTTGTGCAGCCAGGGGCGGGGGCATGCAGGGGGGAAAGGGGGTCATCGTGCTGGAGATTGCGGGCGACCAACCAGCCTGGAGGGGACCGTCACCAGCGGTCTCGAGGCACAGAAGAGGCCCTCACCCCTAGCCCGCTTCCTCTTGTGTCTTACCGTCCTGGCCAAAGACTCCAAGCCCAAGGAGACGATGATTGCAAGACAACGACAGAGAAACCTCAGCCGGCTGCGACGGACTCCAAAAACAAGATGGAGCTGACAGCCGCAGCGTCCGAACTCTCCGGGAAAACACGATGACACAGCAAGCGCGTCTCCGCCGCGGGGAGGGGCTTGGCCGGCGCGCCTTGGCCGCCTCGTGCGCAGGCGCGGGCTCGGAAGCGCTGGGGCAGAAGGTGGAGGGAGGAAGAAGGGAGGTTGTTGGCGGCGGCCATGTTGGCCAGGCTCTCCGTTCGGAGTGTGAGAAAACAGAGTAAGTGTTGGGGGGAAGAGACTCGTCCATGCTCTTTAAAATTCGCGCATGTGAACGCTAGAAATAAGGGAAAGTGAGGGAAGCAGATACAAAATAGCCTGTGCCCTGGTGCAACTACTAAAACAATGCTTTAAAAAAAAATGAAGCCACCTGCATTGAATAGAGCCTAATTAGTTACTGTCTAGATTTGGGCTTTTGCTAAGGTTTTGAGACCTATTTAAAACTAGTAAAATCTTTAGTGGCTGGGACCCACACGCACTGAAACTGAATTGGAAAGGTTTTCCCCAGGGTTTGAAAATTTGAAGAAATGTGAGCAAGAGCCTGGAGACAGGAAGTGGGGACTCTTCATAATTACGCAACATTTTCGCATTAAGCGAGCCTCTGCGATGTAAAGCTCAAGTAAACTGTAAAAGGGGAACAGGGAAAGTCATTAAGAGAGGACAGAATTATCATGAAGCAACTTCTGTACAAAATTCAAGCTGCGATTTCATACAACAAAGTAGTTGCTGATCCTGACCCCCCCCCACGCTCCGCCCCTTCTCCATTGTGTCACCTGAAAAAAAATCCTCACATAAGGCATTCAAACTTGGAAGAACACGTAAAATTATCACGCGTTACGTTAAAGCATAATTTTCTAGTCATTTGCACAGGAGAGCAACGTAGATAACCAGCCCAATACGGATTCACAACTACTGTCTGGTAGAGGATGAGGAATACACATTGCCAAATTTCCTCTTCTGATTTGCTTTTCTTAAGCCGCTTCTCCTAACAGATTTGAAAATGCTTTAAAACCATTAGTGTCCAAATTGTTACATGGGGTCAGGATCACTGAATATAAGGTAAATATTTCACCTGTGAGGGAGAAATTCCTCACAATAACTTGTAAAATGTATAGCTGTTCGGGATGTGTTTAACAGCATATTTAATTGTTAGGGAAACCTAGGGAATCCTAGTCTTTGGAGTTTAACAGCTAATCATGGTCATTGAGCTAAACACTGCATAGTTCTCAATCCTAACAACAGTCTACAAGATGGGCATCAACCATATTCTCTTACAGGGAAGAATTGCAGTGAATGACTGTGTAGAGAGAAATTTCTTTAGGAGAAAACACAGTAAAACTACAGGGTGAAAGACTGAAAAAAATCTTGAACGTATTGCCAAAACTGCTTTGCAGAACGGTTTTAAATGTAGCAAAGCTCGCATCCAACTAATTACTGATTTGGGATAAACTGAAAGTTTCATTAATGAAATTAGCTGTTTTAGTGTCTCAGTGCATGTTACGGGTTGAATGTTTGGAGGACAATGCCCTCCCTACCCCCACCCCCTACACGCACACTCATATGTTTAAGTCTTAACCCCTACTATTTCAGAGTGCGACTGTATTTGGAGTGTCAACTGAAAAAAGTGCACCAAGAAAAGGTGAGAGCTGTGAATTAAATGAGGACTATGGCCCAGGAGGCAGCTTCTCAGATTATTCTGAAGAACTGCTCAAAAGAGGTAAGTGGAGAGGTCAGTATTATATGTGATTTTAGTGAAGGGAGTTACATGCAGTCAGGCACACATTTTGGCAGAGGTTTGCTGCTAGTCTTGAGGAGCAGATGTCTCCTTGAGAGACTTGATAATGATTTTAGCGCTTTTCTACATGTGAGGAGGTGCAAGACACTGGGCTCATGAACTCTTCTAAAAATATTGGTCTGAGGGCTTGTTTTGCCAGTTTCTCCCAGAGCACAGAGTGCGTCATTCCTGATCTCCACCCTGAGCTCCTTTCAGGGTGTGTTGAAGATCAGTGACTCTACGGGCTAGTGACTTCATTCTTACAGAACCAGATGATAGGGTCTTTACCAAAGTAATTATGACTAAATGAGGTCATTAGGGAGGGCCCTAATCCAATTTAGCTGGTGTTAAATGAAAAGAGATTAGGATACACACACACACACAGGGGAAAGATAATGTAGACAGGAGATGGTCATCTACAAGCCAAGGAAAAAGGCCTCAGAGTAAACAGCCCTCCCCACACCAACTTCTAGTCCCTAGAACTGTGAGAAAAATTTCTGCTGTTTAAGCCACCCAGTTTCTGGTACTTTGTTATGGCCACCCTAACTTAGTGTGTAACATTAAAAAATGTTATTTGGGTGGAAACTGAACTTGTAACTTTATTTTTTAATGAGTGGAATTGAACATTTTTTCTTTTCTCTTGTGACTTGCTCATTCATACCTTACTGGTTTTTTGATCATACAGTTCTCTTTTGTCCTTTTAAATTGCAAAAAAAGTTTTTTATTTTCATGTAGTTAAACCTAGTCCATCTTTGCTTTTGTCAAGTTTGTAAACTGAGAAATTCCATTTGTCTCCAGAGGAGTTCTTTGAAATGTTTTAAGTTTATTGTGTTTTCTTTAAAAAGCAGCTCTTTTATCCATGTGGAATTTTGGTGTATCCTGTGAGCTAAAGTTCTTTTGCTTTTTTTCATCCATGTCATTTATCAGTTATCCTAACACAATTTATGGAATAACTTCTCTTTTTTAAAATAATTTTGGATACTGCAGTAATTAAACTCCTATATACACTGCTTTTTATATTCTTGTTCTATTATTTTATTATTCCCTACACCATCAGTTTTAACATTTGCAACTTTATAAAGATTTGGGTCTCAGGCCAAAGGGAGGGGAGCAAGTAGGGACCTAGCAGTGGCCCCTCAGCAAAAACCTATCACAGGGGTGGGGAAAACAAACACGGCTCCTGCTGACTCCCCTTGTGGATCTCAGTTTGCTTCTTTTTATGGACCTCTTAACGGACAGATCGGAACCCTCCACAGAATGTCTGAATTCTTGCATTCTTTGCCCTCCCATCACTGGATTGATTCTTTTTTTTCCGTTTCTTTAAACCCAAACTCCCACCTCACATCATCTCTACAAAGTGTTCACAGTGAAACACATTTGGTCTGTTTTTAGATTCTTGAAGAATTAGTCTTTCATCAAGATGTTTAATGTATTTAAAGCTGGGAACCCATTGGGAGTTCACAAGTGCTGCATATGCTGGGTAGCAAAAGAAAAAAAAAGGCTAAAACCCACACAAAACACTTTTTTTAAAAAAAGCAAATTTGCCAAGGTTTAGCTGCTCATTTACATTAGCGTGTGTGCATTTGTTCAGCCCCTGGTGGTGAGTTTTGTTTCTTTCTCTTCTTAAGACTGCGGTACAGTGGGCATCAGGGACTCTGCTAAGCCTGGTGAATTGTGTTGCTAAGGGCACAGGGCCCCTTCAGCCCCCAGAAAATCATCCTAACAAGGAGGGAGGCCTCAACTACTCTGAGAAGAGAAATCAGATTTTGTTTTTTGAAATCAATTGGGATCTAAAGCTTGAAATAAATACTCATACTTTACATAGAAAAAAAAAAAGATTGGGGTTAATTCCTTTTTCATTATAATTTATTTTTTTTTTAATTTCCATTGTCATATATTCTAGATTTCCTTTAAAATTATTATGTGGCGTTCCCATCCACTACCTGAACCACAATTGGTACAAATTGAATGGAAAAGAACCATCAGTTTCCTTTTTAATTCACTAGTGAAATAGTAACTAATCTATCCAGTTCACTAAACTGATTAAAAGTTAAGTCCTGTGTATTAAAATGTATCGATGTACGTATCTTTTAGCTCCTTAGTGCTCTCATAGAGTAGGCATTGTCCTGTGCACCTTTGTTTCCAAATCTGGAAGCAGCTCAGTAAATTACTAGTTTTAGTTTTTCAAACAAAAATACATATCTTCCGAAATACCCAACATAAAAAAAATGCAAAAAAAAAAAAAAATACATACACTCCCCCACACACAAAAACAAAACAAAAACCAAAATAGAGAAAAAAAATGCCTTACATAGGTAGCTTATAAATGTATGCTAAATGGATTTGCAAATTTCCAAGTTCAACAAGGTATAAATTATAACTATTCAATTTGCCATTAACTAGAAGGTCTGCAGGCCTTCTACTCAAAAGAGAGCTCCAAACCAAGATTTAATAGGACTCAAGAATTCTAAGGGATAGGTCAGGTACAATTCTAGAGTGGTGAAGGAGGTTTCAGATATTGTTTGATTATATTATCCCTTAAACTCATCCAACTCCCTTTGCTGTGAAACCATAATTATCTGGCAACTTCTGATAGTCTGGATCAAGGGTTGCCAAACTTTCCTAAAGGGCCAGATAGTAAATATTCTAGGCTTGCAGCTTGCCGGCCATTTGGTATTTGTCACATCCAATCAACTCTGCTGTTGTAGCACAAAACAGCCAGAGGCATTACATAAACAAATGGGAATGAGTTCCAAGAAGATGTTACTTGCAAAACAGGTAGCCAGTCTGAGAGCTGTAGTTTGCCAAACTCTGATCTAAATGGGGAACTATATTACTTTTGTTTTAAAGAGAATTTGAGTTGATCAGCAATATTCTAGTCTTCTAAGTAGTTCATATTTACTGCCAAGTAATACATGGAACAGAACTGCTAATGTGATCAGTGAACAGGTCAATTCAGTATGAGTGGACAGAAATCAGTGTTCTGGATTTTGATCCTCATGGTACCTACAAGAGGCCCAAGGTGGGCAGCCAGTATACCTCCTCATCTATGAGATACTTATGTCTATAACTGAGTAGACCTAAGAATGAGCTCTAAGAACTAAGAACTAAGAACTAAAAAGTCACCATGTTGGCACCACTAAAAAAATGGCAGTTTGGAATAAAAATTGAGGAATGTCAGTCAGTAAAAAAAATCCTGATAATCAGTGAAATCCTCTCAAGGGTGGTGACGAAAAATTCAGTGACATGTTTAGAAAAGAAAAATATCAAGTATAAGAAGTGGCAAACCAAATTCTGGCCCAAAAAAGCCTTAATGCTAATTCTAGATACTAATGATTAAATTTAAGTGATCAAATTAGTATAATTGGCCCCTTGGTTTAGTGGAAGGTATGGAGGGTACTGATAGTAACAAGAGTATAACTACAAATTAACTCCCAAACTGCAGTTAAGGAAGAATCAAAACATTATATCAGCCATCTGCAGAAATGATACAAAACAAGAATTTTGCTATCAGTTTTAGTAATACCCAAAATCTAATCAAGGTGATTTAGACAGTGAGTGGGGCATAATTCTTGATCAAATCAATGGGAGAGCCTGCTAAATGGCTTGATTAGGTTAGAGCCCTGCTATGGTAGGAGAGCAGCTTCCATTTACTTGCTTCAGAACACTTGTTACATGCCAGAAGTGTTACACATGTTATTTCATTTAATCCTCACAATAGTCATATGAAGGAATATTATTTATGGATGAGAAAATTAAAGCTTAGAAATGTTAACTTGCCTAAAGTCACTAGTAGGGGGCAGAGTTGTGGTTCAGACAGACTAGGACTCTACAACTAATTGTATTTTTCAAGTGGATTATCTGTGGAACTCTATCCTGCAATGTTTTAAAAGGTATACTTTATTTTTATTTTTTTTTCTGCCACTGCCTACTCCTAAAAGATACACTTAAAAAAAAGTTCCATGGGCAAATCAGTTGGGAAATTCTGAGTGTTTACTATACTCCAGGACTTCTCCAAGCCTTTATTATAAATTTAAAGTCCAGGGAAAACAGCAAATGGATTGACTGGCCTTTCTAGGCCATCTCTTTATCTGTCCTTCCTCTTTCTAACTGTACCAAGCGAATAAATTAATAGAAAATAATACTTCCAGAATGTGAACTATATATGAGGATGTAATTAGGTGCATCAAAAATGCCTGGACTTGAGACTCAGCATTTATCCTTTTTTTTTTTTTTTTTTTTCGGTTGGGGGAGGTAATTAGGCTTATTTATTTATTTAATTCTTAGAGGAGGTTCTGGGGATTGAACCCAGGACCTCATGCATGCTAAGCATGTGTTCTACCACTTGAGCTATCCCCTCCCCACCCCCAAGACTCAGCATTTAAGAATGAGTGTTTATATGTAGAAACAAATCTAAACAGGGTTTTTTTTTTTTTTTAATTAAACTTTAAAAAATACATTGGATAATAGTTACAGTAAAGAACATGCTATAAGAATAAGAGTAAAAACTGGCTCCCTTTGTTACCACCAACTCATAGAATATCCTACTGGTAAACAAGCAGCCGATGATGTAATCTCTTGACATAATTAACACTGGGTAAACCAAAATAGGTGTGATTCTTTAGTAGTCTGCCAAATATTTTTTCAGGTCTATTATAGCTACTGAGCAAATGGGTTGGCATGAATAGTTATGTCCTTAATGTGTACATCATTAAGAGGTCGATATGTCTTCTCATTGACTGGTAACTTCTCCAATTCATCTAGAGTCTCCAAACCATCTATTACCCTGAAAGAAAAACAATATCATGTTTGAACATTTTTTCTGAGATTGAAACATAATATCCAGATACCTATAGCAATTATACTCTCCCTAAGAAAAAAGAACCATGCCTCATAGTTCTTTGAATTCCCTAGTTGAGTGTATGATAAAATGCTGTGTTGATTTTCTGCCATAGGTATGGGCCAACATTCTTATGCCTTTAGACAACAATAGCAGTGGGCAGGAATATTTCCACTAATGTATCCAAACACTGTATTCTGCCTCATTCACACAAAATAGCTAAAAGTGGAGCCAATATAACCAGTCATAGGTTTTCTTTGCTATAGAAAATACCTAAAGAAAGTATGTAAGAATGACACCATCATCAGTTCTGCCCTACACTGAAGGTCCTGAAGTAAGTGGCCACTTTGCACTTTATTGTTTAAATATGGTGTTTTATTTTTTGCTTCTGGACAACTAAAAGCAGTCATTAGAATAGCAGAAAAGATAGTTAAGCCCACTTCCAGCAAGCTCATTTCATGTTTTTGCAAGAAAAAAAAATATTGAGAGCTGTATTTCAAATATGTTCTCGAAAGTTAGTCTGAAACATTTGCCAAGAAAATGTGGCTTTTTAGATTATACCTTTTAGTGCAATTCAAATCAATTCTCAAAACATAATGAACTTAAAAAAAAAAAGGTAACAGCAGGGAAATGTATAGCTCAGTGGTAGAGTGCACATTTAGCATGCACAAGGTCCTGGGTTCAGTCCCCAGTATCTCCATTAAAATAAATAAATAAATCTAATTACTGCACCCCAAAAAATAAATAAATAAAAATAAATTTTAAAAGAAGTATCAGATTTACATTTTATTTTACATTTCCACTAAAATGGTACTATAATCAAAAGCTTTTGATTTTACTCCCAAATGTAGGAGAATTAAGGTCTTTAAATCGTTAAGTTTTAAAGGCTTTCCTACCTTCTAGGTCAGTAACAGAAACAGAGGATACAGGAAACAAATCTCAGGCAAAAAAAAAAAGAAGAAAAAAAGGGCATGTAGCATTGAGGTAAGTCTAGTTAAGTATCTGGGACATGGGCCCCTTTGGGAACCAGTGGAAAGCTGTCTATCATGTTCCCAAAAAAACTGTGTGTGCATTTACACAAAACACAATTTCAAGGAGTTACTAGACCGAAGGTTAAGAATCCTTGTCCTAAAGTATAGTTTTGTTACAAATCATGTAAAATAAGTCCTGGTAATTACTGATCAGTAATTCTGAATGGTAGGTTAGGGAGAAAATAAAAGGAAAGGAATCTAGATTATCCATATACACACAAAAACTATTACAGGCTGTAAAATTCCTCTTCGTTGATTATTATTAATCTATAAATTAGACATGATATGGAAGGAGAAAGAAAGTTGCTGACTCTTGTATTTTTAAGTAACCTAGGTTGGCATCTGAACCATTGTTTTAGATAAAACAAACCCTAGAACTGTGCCTTGGTTTATGGAGTATAGTAAATATTTGTTGACAAACTGACTTTCTGTTGATTTATAAAAGCAATTCCCAGGTACAGTTCTTGTAATGGATATTCTGGCAGAGACTGCTGAACACCTCCCTAGGATCCAGTCTCCCCTTCTTTTTTTAATTATCATTTTTTAATCTTTATTTTTTTATTTTGGGGTGTTTTTGGAGGGGAGTGATTAGGTTTATTTATATTTATTTTTAGAGCAGGTACTGGGGATTGAACCTAGAACCTTGTGCATACTAAGCATGCAGTCTACCACTTGAGCTATACCCTCCCTTGTCCCCTTATTCACAGAAGCCTGATTTTATTGAGTCCACCCCAGTCCATCTTTTTTAAGCCACTGTAATTCAGATCTGTTAGCTGCTGCAATATGCTATTCTTAATGAAAACAGATAAATTACTGCTAACTTGCATAATAATCCTGAAAAAAAGTACTGGCCCCTCTTTTACAAAATAAGGAAACTGATTCTGAGAGAAATTCTAAGTTTCCTGAGGTCACAGGGCTAGACTTAGTGGTAGACTTAAAGAAAACCATAACCAGAATACTCACTTTCCGAACACTGTGTATTTCATGTCCAGATGTGGCTGCTTGCCATAGGTGATAAAGAACTGAGATCCATTGGTGTTTGGGCCATTATTAGCCATAGATACAACACCTCTAACATTGTGCTGAAAAAGAGAGACCACACTATTAATTTAACTGTGTCTTTACATAAGTATCCCCAAAATAGGACTAAAACAAGACATGTACTCTTTACTTTTCCAATATTTAAGGGATCAAGAAAACATCTAATCAGCTTCTATTAGGGCTAGTCCAAATATTCAGTTTCTGTATTATCTCTATCTCTGAAAACTTGTATGTAAATTGTTTATATATCCAATCATATTCCACAATTAATTTCATTTTCACTTTGGAAAAGTACAGCCACAAACACTTTTGGCAATAGCAGTATATGATAGAAATAATCCTTACATTTTTATTAAGTAACAGTGTGCTGGCATGAGACAAATGATCAGGCAGACAACAAAACCAAAATCCCCATAATCTCTTCACACATACAGTGGACTCTGGATAGTTTCTTTATCTGTAAAACAAGGGAGTTTGGACTATTCAGGGGTTTATTCATAATTCAAATGCTCACAAGGCTCAGCAAATAATAAATTGATAAGTGGGCAGAATATAAACATGCCCAATTTTACCCATGCCCATGAATGTAAGAGAGTGGTCGGATCTGGCAAAAGGAATAATGTATCTCTTGCCTCATGACATTTACAATATTTTTGGAACCAATGGCCATAGAGAATGCATCTGCGGGTCTTCCACCCATGGGCAGTTAGTTCATAACCCCAGCACTGGATGATCTAAGGAAGGCCTCATCGAGCTCTAACATTCATTATATAAGGGACTACGTACACTTTACTGATAAGATTGAAGACAGATAGGACCACATTACCCAGGGGTGCCCAAATATAAGTAACTCAATGATTAGCTATTCGTCAGGGGACCCAAATGAGACAAGCCACAGAGATGCAGCTACATTGAGATACTAATGCTTTATTGTCTCCCTAAAAGGTGACCTCCAATCAAGTATAGTATTTGATACATACATAAGAATGTATGTACCACTTACAGCTTAATAAAATAAGCACTCATCAACCTGTTTCCAAACTATAAGAAGTAAAATTTATCAAACTGTTGCATATGCCTATGTGCTCCTCTCAGCTATCACCTTAGCCTCTCCAACAGGTAAACATTATTCTAATATCTTTATACCTACTTAAACAATATATTGTTTCCTTTCATTCATTTCTGAGCTCAATAAAATAGCATCATACTATTTGTAGCCTTCTGGGAAATGCTTTCTACACTTAATATTATGTTTCTAAGATACATATATGTATATATAGCTATAGTTCTGATTTCTTTTACTGCTGTATAATATTTTACAATTGAATATATTACAATTTGTCCATTTAAAGATTAATTGACATTTGGGTTGTTTTGTACAACCCTAGGAACACTGTTGTACATGTTTCCTGGTGCACACATGCAAGAGTTTCTCTAAGGTAAACACTTGGGAATGGAATTTCTGGGTTAGAGTATATGAATATTCAATGCACATTCTCAACTGTGGTATATAAGAAAATAGTTCTTAACCTTGGCTACATAGGAATCACCAGAGAACCTTAAATTATAATCATGGTCCTAATCAGTTCTACTGACTTTTTCTCTAGATTTAGGAGGTAAGGCCCTAATCTTTTATATTTTTAAAACTTCCATAGGTGAGTCTGTAGCAGCAAAGTTTGAAAACCACTGGTATAGGATAGCAGATTAGTACCATGGAAGCAGTCAATAATTAATGCCTAAAAAATTGTTTTGTTTCCAATTCAGGAAAAGGATGACTTCTTAAACAATTTATCACCTCCCAACCCAAACTTTGTAACAATATTTCTTTATGATAGAAAAGCCAAAAGATAAACTACTCTGAGTTCCCCCATCTAGAGATAAAAACTGCAGTGAATAATTTTCAGTTTTGCTGAGTATATTTTACTGTAACTGAAATATAATATACTAAATTATATATTTTGATTGATGAGAATTGATCTCTTTTTTTCTAATTATAAAGTTATCATTCTATGCAGGTACAAGTTTGAAAGATCACAAAATAAATTGTTAACTGATGTCTTCTCTAAGGAGTGGAACTGATTTTTTTTTTTAAAAAAAGGTATGTACTAGTTTCTTAACTTTAGAAAAAAATTTCTTTAAAAAGTTTGAAAAATACAAAAAAAAAACCCCAAAGGAAATATAAATATCTAATTTTACCATGCTGAAGATTTATTTATATGCACTTCTTTTTAACCTAGTTGAGATCTACCACAGACAAAGTTAATTCAGGAATATTCAAACATTTAACAAAAGATGATAAAAGTTGGAGACTGATAATGGGCATTATTGCCACCAGGAGGTCTGATAGTCTTTCCTTCCCACTCTCAAAAAAGACCAATGATTCATGTCATTCAACATGAATTTTGTAGTGAGTCATTAAGCCCCTTAGGTATATTACTGATTTAAAATTTCAGATTGGACCAAAAGATGAGCTCACTTTGTGTCAAGATCCGTGTGATGGTGAGATTCCAGTATATATTAGGCTAGAACTGCCATTTATATCTTCTTCCTGACATCATTTATCAAGTGTGCAAAAAATACCAAAAAAGTGTATTTGTTTACTAATTATTTTAACTTGTATTACTACAACATATGTATCAAAGTTCCCATAAACAAGGCATGAAAAAATAGATTTTGAAGTATTTCAGATATACCTTAAGATATTCACTGTATTCATCCTCAAACTTCTTGCCCCAGATACTGTTACCTCCTCTTCCCGTACCTGTATTACCAGACAAATACATGAAAAGAAGTATTTAATTAAAGTTGAAAAAGGGTTCATTTTCTAAACATAAGGGCTAGTTTACATAGTATAACTTAAATACAAATAAAATTTGATATGTCCTCTTACTTCCCAAAATTTAACTTTAAAGATCAGAAAAATAAAATGTCTCTACAAAAACCAAAAACTCTCCCTCCTTTATCAATATTTTTCATATTTTAGGGCTCAGTGCTAGTAGCTTCTGCTTAAAAATAAGTTATAAAAACTCCACATTCTTTTATTTGTCTATTTTTTTGTCTATTCTCTTCTTCACACTGTGTACCCAATTCCCTAGATATTATTGGGATAACTTACCTGTCGGATCTCCGGTTTGAACCATGAAACCCTTGATATTTCTATGAAATATACAGCCATTGTAGTAATTACTGGCACAAAGAGCCAAGAAATTCTGAAGAGAATAAAAATAACGATTGAGATATGATGTAGCAGAAACACATTTAAGATAAGGAACCAACTGTATTTATTGAAAACACCACAAAAGCATATTTAAACTATGTCTTTTTAAGGCATTACTTTAGACAATGTCACTTCCCTGCCTAAAACATTTAAATAGCTTTCTTCTGCTCTTGGACTAAAACACAAAGTCCTCAGCAGAGTCTAACAAGGCCTGCATGACCTGGCCTACACTTCTACATCTCAAAATGACAGTATACTCTTCCCTGCTGCTTACTATGCTAACCCCATCAGCCTTCTGAAAACTCATCTAAAAAAGGCAGACTATCCCACCTTGAGGCCCTCGTACCTGCTATCTCTATGCCTGGAATGTTCTTTTTATAAGTCTTTGCATGGAGATGCCTTCATTACATTTCACACTCAGTTTTTAAAGTATAACTTCCTTGGCTAGGCTTGCCCTCCTTTTAAATAAATCATTTCCCATTATTCTCTATCTCAATACTTCATTTTCTTCAAAGCATTGTCAACCTTTAGAAATGCTTTTTTTCTGGAAATAATTTTTACCCCACCCCCCACCCCCAGCCTATCTTCCCAGGTAGAATAATAGCTCCACAAGAGCAAGGAATGTCTTTTGTTCATCACTGTGTTTCAGATACGGGCAAGACAGCCTTTCACAAATAAATTGTTGAATTAATGAATATACATAGCTGACTCTTTCCTTCCATCCTTGTCATTTAAAAAAGTGAAATAATGTATGGAACAGTTCTATTACCTAATATCTAATGATTATTTACATTTCCTGAGGAAAACAAGCTAAAAGAAAAAGATACCAGCTACTCTATGGTTAGAGAAAAATTATCTACCTTTTCTTTGTCCACCTTTGGTATCAGAAAAGGAAGTGGAAATGAGGCCAGAAATTATGATTGGTGGTTTTTCTTGACAATGGTTTTTATAGAAAAGTTTTTTTTATGTTAAGTTAGATGACTCAATTTCAAAATAGTTATCCTGTTGCATTAACTCATTTTTCATATGTACATTATGGTACTCACTTCACATGTTTTGGGTGTCCTCTCACAGAAGATTTCTATTTTAATATCACCTACGTCTGTATGCAATGTCACCGACTAAAAAAGAGAGGGAGAGAACATGAGAAAAAAAATGAGATTTCTTCAAGTGACTTTATGCACTTTATCATCTCCGTAACTAGATACTAAAGATGATAAACTGAACAAAAATAAAAAGAAACACCATTACAGAGATGACCTGTTCACATAGTAGCTCTGAGAGATAAGTTGTATTTCTTCAAAATTTATTTCATCAGTAGAAAAAAAACTCCAGAAGATAAATATGAATGGTAAGGTAAAATGGTATCTATGCTAAAAATTTAGGAGCAAATATTGTGATGGAAATAATTACATTAAATTTGAATTTTTCATAAATAAAAATATTTTTATGTTAGCATTACTGATTTAAATGGCAATTCACTAAATCATTAATATTTATTGAAAAACAGACAATGAGTTAAATGAATTAGGAAAAAAAATTTTTTAATGAAGGTGCTGGGGATTGAACCCAGGACCTTGCACATGCTAAGGACGTGCTCTACCACTGAGCTATACTATACACCCACTAAGAAAATGAATTTTACGTAGTTTTCACCATTTCCCTTATGTAATTTAATTGTGAGAGACAGTTAAAAGACAATTTCTTTCTACACTAAAGACAACAGACATAAAAATCGTAAGTGTTCCCAGATCCTAAATGTGCAGAGGTTAACCATAGGGCTCTTGCTTGCTTGTTTGTTTAATCTGTTGTTTTGGTAGCTAGAATACTCCTTTTGTTGCTCCATTCCAGAAAGGGTAGAAAACTATTGAGGCTTCCTTTTTAATTTCACTTCTTTTTTACAAAAATATCTAGTAGTGAGAGTTATGACTAGGTTGAACAGAGGGCAGGAGTATGAGTGTAAATGTGTGTGTGGTGGAGGTGGGGCACAACGCTTTTCTTCCAGTTAAGCTCTAGCTGCCCTCCTTAGATCATGCGCAAAATTGTTCAGTTAAAATTACCACACCTGGCTACACTCTTCCACTCCTGCAACACCTTCTTCCTATCTCTATCCACTTTGTAATCAATCTTTTTCCATAAAAGGTAAATTGTGTGTTTTAAGTGAAAAACAAAGATTTAAAGTTATTTCGCTTATTTCTGGTTTTGTTTAGAATAATTTTACACTGTATCCTTTCTCTATCTTGTCATTGCAATTTCCATGCAGTTTTATTTCCCTTGAATTTCTAAAAATTACTTATAATGAAAGACATAATAATTCTATAAAACTTACCATTTTTCTTCTGATAGTTTCAGGAAGTACTTACTGTTTGTTACTTTCTCAGTTTATTGGGATAAGTTTAAAAATGAGTCTCTACAAAAGAAAAAAAATAAAGTTCATTTCCTTAACTCAAACATGCTCATCTTTTACTAAATATTTAAAAGAAAAACTCTCGAAGTACACTCTCCCCACTCCGACCCCATCCCCGGCAAGTAATAAAAATCCGGTTATGGAAACGGATGAGGCTATCTTACACAACTTAAACCCCTCAACCTCTTACTTCCCCTGTTCACTCTTCTTTTAAGAGCCTCCTTGCAATTCTCTAACAAGGCGGGATATTCCCGCCTTGGGATCTAGGCACTGGGGGTTCACTTTACCTGAAATGGTTATTTTCCTCACCAAGCCTCTGCTCAAAAGTCAGGTCTCACTGACCTGATTAACTCCATTTAAAGCTGCCTTAATTTCCTTTACCCACAACGCTTAGTACTAATACACTATATGCTTTATTGTCTTATTTCAACACATTACCCGTCCAGGAAACTCACTCGAAAAACACAGCACCCTGCAAGCATTTGAGTTAAGTGAATGAAAGAATAAGTGACTTTACACCGTACCTACTTAACCACTTCGATTAGCACAGCTGTTGTTAAAACAGCAAAGACGCAATCGCGGGTGCCCCCTTGGGTCTGTATTTTCGAAACTAGTTTCTTCAGGCACCGGAAGTCGAGAAGGGGACCCATTTGCGAGAACGCCCCTCGCCTGCTCGCCTCCTTCTTCCTCCCCGCCTCCTCCCTCCGATCTCAAACCAAAAGGACCAGAACTAGGGAGACAATGTAATTTATCCCCACCAGAACACTTCTGACCGCGAAAGGGGGGCTCGCTTAATAATTACACTAGGACAAGAAGCGTAATTCTGAGCAACCTCTAGAAATACCTCGGACTCAGATGTAAAATGGGAAAGCCCACTTCCGCCTGGTTCCTCCCACCCCCGCCGGGTTCCTCCCACCCCCGCCCACTACGCCAAGAAGTTCCGCGCAGGACCGGAAGTAGCGCTCGCGCAGTCCCGGAACTGGTGAGTCTTGGGCGAATTACGTTTCAATGTGGGTAGCTAAGGCCTTGGCGGTAGGCTGTGGTCCGTGTAGGCTGTAGTTATGGGGGTGCTGTGGGGAAAGGCGGCCGGGGACAAGCCAGGCGGAGAGAACCGGCTGGCCGCACGAGAGCATAAGGCTCTAGAGGGGACAGGGTCCTGACTCACGGGCTTACCGACCATGCCACCTGGGCTCTTCATTGTCCTGGAAAAGGCCTGAAGTGGAACTGAGACAAGAGGGCGCAGTTTTAAGGCTGTAAACTAGGCCCTGCTAATTGTAATAACAGTGCTGACTTGGCCAGGCATTGTTCCACGGTTTATTTTTTAATTCTGCGACAACAGTGTGAGCTGGGCACTTTTTTCCATTCTTCAGAGGTGGTAACCGCGGAGGTAGAGTAATCTGATACAAAGCTCTGGCTCTGGGAGTCAGTCTGGTTTTAGTCATTGTTCTCACTGTGCTCTGCTGCCTCTCACTGTTGTGGCTTCACGCTACGTAGCTTCGTAGGAAATGGGGGGGTATTTTATTAATAATTTCCAACGGTTCGTTTATATGTAACAGGAGATAATTCAGAACCAGCGTGGTGGCCCACTAGAGCTTCACTTCTGCGCTTGCCAGATTAAGAAGAGTCTGGAAAGTAGTGTGGTATAAGGACCCTTCGAAAATCTTCCATGATCCTGGCTCTAGCGGTTTGTGGAGGCTCTGCATCTCTCCGAACCGCGTATTTAAGTACTCACATTAAATATTAAATATTTTTGCTGTAGAAATACTGAAAAAAATTTGCTTTTCAAATCATTGGGCTATGAATATTCCATGTTCACAATTGATTATGCTTGTTATTTTGCATATTATTAAATGCTTTTTTTCAAGAACAATAATGTTCGTAGATACTAAATTTAAGAATGGAGTTGACAGTGTTGTCTTTTGTTTTGGATATAGCTGTCTAGAAGGCTGACAGACTGTGTGGGCAGAATACCCTGCAACTTAACCTCCCCCACCTCGTGAGCCAGCCCTTTGTGTGGCAGGCGTTGATTCAGGGGCAGCAGCTGCTGCCCTTTACTGCCTGGACCCTGCCCATTCCTAGAGTGACCCACTTATGCATCCCATGATTCTGGCTGCTGATCTATAGTATGTTTACTGTTTTTGATAAAGCACTTTTTAATGTCAAGATATACCACCCTTAACTCCACATTCTGCTCTCATGGGGGAATGGAGAATGTGTCAATTTGTGCAGTGAGCATTTAGTGCTGGCCTGTGATGATGATACTGAGATACAGAAAAGAGTTACTGTTCTCCAGTAGCTTTAGCGTCCTGGAGGAGACAGACAAACAGGAATATAACATTATAAGAATAACTAGGACAGAAGCAGGTGTGGGGCAGGGAGTGGGAGACACTGAAAAGACAGGTTTGTCAAGAAAAACTTTATTTAGGAAGTCGAAGGGAAATTAGAAAAAAGGGTAATACTTAAAGAAGTAGAGAAGGGAGGAGGTGGTTGAAGCAAGTTTGGGGAGAACAATAGCAAGGTTGCGTGTGGGCCAGGGAGGAGGGGATGGGCGTAAGTGTGTATTATGTACCAGGCTTGTGCGAGGAGACTGAAACATACTAATCCATTTACTCCTTTTGGGTGGCCTGTGAGGTAAATTTTAGTATCTCTACTTTGTAAATGAGAAAACAAGCTTGGAGAGGTTAAATGACTTACCTATGATACCATGTGTAGGCAGTGTTTAAACCCAGGTATGTGTGGCTGCAGCTCTTTTGCTCATGTGCTTTGCTGCCTCAGAGGTCTGAGTTTTAAGTGTACATGTGTTCCATTTTCTGTGTTTTCACTTCAGATACTCAGTTTTACCTGATTTCTGTATGTTGTCATCTCGTGTCCGCCTGGTCCCCACGACAGTCCGTTCCCTGATCTGCAGTTCTTCCCGTTCCTTCATGGATTTGAAAGCTCTCCTTTCATCCTTGAATGACTTTGCATCCCTCTCATTTGCTGAGAGTTGGGACAATGTTGGATTACTGGTGGAACCAAGCCCACCACACACTGTAAACACACTCTTCCTGACCAATGACTTGACAGTGGAAGTGATGGAGGAGGCGCTGCAAAAGAAGGCTGATCTCATCCTCTCTTACCATCCGCCTATTTTCCGACCCATGAAACGCATTACCTGGAAAAGCTGGAAGGAGCGCCTGGTGATCCAGGCTCTGGAGAACAGAGTTGCAATCTACTCTCCTCACACGGCCTATGACGCTGCTCCCCAGGGAGTCAACAACTGGTTAGCTAAAGGGCTTGGTGAGAAGCTTCTTGTTCTTTCGTGTTTAGTATTTTTCCTACCAATGCTTTGGCATTTTAGAATGTCTTTCCAATGTGTTTTAACTGCTTTAGGGGTAGGGACCATTATTCTATTTTTATATGATATATTTAAAAATAATCTTGCAGAACTCTGGCAATTAAATTGCATTTGAAAAATGAAATTTTTATCGTTAATGAATAAGGAGAGCATAGGAAATCTTCATTTTTGACTGAGTTTTGTGATTCCTCACTCATGTGGCACAGTGCCTAGCACTTGGGCAGTCCAGAAATGCTGCTTAAATTAAAGGCTCAGGCCTCTTTAGAATTTAATTCACATGTCAGTCAAATAGACAGTTTTAATTGAATGCTTACTTATGACCACAGTGAGGGAATTTAACAAGTGTGTTTTAGTTTTATTTTTAGGAAGTCTTTTTAGTTTACTCATTTGGGGCTGAAGCTTTTATGATGATATAATCTGGATTAATGTGGTCAAGCAGATAATGAGCATTTGCAGTTTGAATCATGGTTTACATGAGTAAATTTAGTGAGCAGTCACAATTCTATATGTCCTTTAAAAATTCATGAGTCAGAAAAAAAAATTTCATGAGTCAGTCTTTCTTGTCCAAGTTTTTGTGACATTTAAGAGTCTTCTGGAAAATAATTCTGAAAATAAATTTGATTTTGTATGTCTGTAGTAAATCCTAAATTATGGGAGCTATTGGATGTCTATGTTAGGGATATGTATATGTGTGTGTATTATATAAGCATCTGAAAATGAGTCTTTTGAAAAATACTCATTTCTTAGAAGTTTTGCCCATAATCGTTTATCTTTTTAATTTAAAAAAAAAACTCCACAAAAACTCCAGCTCCTGACAATTTTTCTTCTAGGAGTTTGTACCTCCAGGCCCATCCATCCTTCCAAAGCTCCTGACTACCCCACGGAGGGAACACACAGAGTAGAACTCAATGTTACACACACCCAGGACCTGGACAGAGTCATTTCTGCAGTGAAAGGAATTGCAGGTGTTTCTGTCACTTCTTTTTCTGCGAGGTACAATGTGCTTTCCTCTTTTTCATGTTTGTTCATTTGTGAGGATCTTCTTTATAAATTCCATAGCCTTGTTATTTTAGTTTGCAACAAATTATTTTCCCTTGGTGGGTTTACAAAGCAGTATACTTATTTGCATATGGGTTCTTGAAGAAGAAAAATGTGAGACCTTTTCAAAACAGTAAAAATGATAAGTAACACTAATTGACTATTTTCTATGTGGGAGGAGCTATACTTCACATCTTACAGTATATCTAATCCTGGCGATGTTGAAAGGCAGTTATTTTTCCCTTAGGGTATATGGATAAACCCTAGTGATATACTGATGACATAGGTTTACTTTTATCTGTTCCCAGCAAATGATGATTCCCAAACACTTGAAAGGGAAAAATACATTAAAGTGCCTCTTACAAGCTCAATCATTTCTTTAATTAAGGTTGAGATACCAAAATGTTGCCTCCTAGGAGATTTTCTTTTAGGCTAATTTATCCTAATGTCTGCTGAAGCTTCATAAAAGACAAGTTAAACAAAGCTAGGACTTAATAACTGTTTAAAAACAAAGAAAGTGACTTTTTAATAAAACGGAGATTTATATCAGGCTACACCAAAAAGTGACTCTTTAATGAGTAGTTTTTAAATGTGGATATCTTACAGTAAAATCATTTTAAATGTCCTCTAATACTACTGGGGAATTTCAAGAATCTCAAGGAAAATTAGATTCCAGTCATAGATGTTTTTTAACCATCCTAAAATACTGTGTAAATACTGAAATAAAAAGAAAATTACACCAATAAAGCATGAAAAATTCAAATGACAACGGGTCTTCCTTGTCGCCTCTACTCAGTCCCGGGTATCTTCAACTCACCTTTTCCTGTTTTCAGAGAAGTGGGTACCTTTCCAAGCACGTACAGGGAAATGAAGACGTGAATAGTTTTGCTTTATTCATTGCTTTCTTAATTAAATGCTGTGCTGTATTTGCCTTTTTTAACTTAAGTCATAGAAATTTTTCCGTGTAATTATCTCTCTCTAGCTGCTGTGTAGTGTTTCTTATTATAGATGTACAGTAGTTTCTTGAAGCATTCCTCTTCCTAACTGATGGACTTTTTAAAGAACGGATGCATATTTAGTTTAACTCCAGTTTCTCCACATTACAGATAGTATCTGGGTTTTACCATTAGGTTGGGGCCCAGGCACTGCTTTTCCCTTGTTTTTTCAAAGCTCCGCAGATGATTCCAATGTTGAAACTATACTTCTAGATTATCTTTTAATGTGTCTTTTAGTTCTAGAATTCTGTGATCATATTTAAAGTTTATGGTTAAATACACAACTTTCTTGATGCCTTCTTTTTGGAGAGGCTTTGGGATATTGCTTCTCAGAAGGTGATTCACGGACCCCTAGAATCATTATGAAAAATGCAAATTTTTTGTTTTCATCCTAGGTCTATGTAATTAGGAGGGGTTTGCCTGAGAATCTGTCCAGGAGATTCTTGTATTCAATGATGTTTGAAAATTAACTTCTCTAGGGCTTTAAAAATTTTTTTCAGTTTGTCCCAGCCCCATTCATAGATGTCACTGGATCAGTAGAAGGGTCCAGCAGCTGTTATTTTAAGAAACTAGCAGGAGATTTCTGATGCACTGCTAGGACTAAGAGCAGTTCTGTAACAGGGGTTTCAAAGTGAGGTCCCTGGTCCAGCATCATCAGCATCACCTGGAATTTCTTTGAAAGGTAAATTCTCAGCCCCAGTGAGGACCTACTAAATCAGAAACTCTGAGGCTAGGGCCTAGCAGTCCGTGTTTTAATAAGGCCACAAGGTGGTTTTGATGCATGCTCAAGTTTGAGAAACACTATTCTAGAAAATAGCTTGGTTTGGAATGAAATCTAAGCTCCATATAAATCTCATCTATTACAGGATGTTGTAAACTGTGGATTGTTTTAAATATATTGTTTATGATTATCCTAAGCCAGCAAGTGACTTTTTTTGTAGGACTGATGATGAAGAACAAACACGACTCAGTCTGAATTGTAGTCAGCAGGCTTTGATGCAGGTGGTGGCTTTTCTTTCCCAGAACAGAGAGTTTTATCAGAAGACTGAAATTCTCTCACTGGAGAAGGTAATAAAAATGTCTTATATTACTGTGCATTTTTGTTTGACAAGTTCATATGTAAATCATTAGATAAACAGACTGTTAACTATTACCTAAAGAAGCACAAAGTGGTGATGAGGGCGTATTATACCCTGAGAAGTATATTGAAAAAGGGAGACATGTCAGGAATAGAAAAATGTTGGTACTTGTCTTAGTCCATTTGAGCTGCTATAACACGTTTGGATTGCTGTAGCAACGGAGTGGATGGCTTAGAACACGTCTGGATTGCTGTAACAGGGTGAATGGCTTATAAATTACAGAGATATTCCTCACAGTTCTGGAGGCTGGGAAGTCCGAGATCGCGGCTCTGGCAGCTTTGGACTGGTGTCTGGGGAGAGCCTACTTCATAGTTCAAAATGACACCTTCTCTCTTGTCCCCAAATGGTAGAGGGGACTAGGGATCTTTCTGGAGCCTCTTTTTTAAAGCACTAATCCCATTTATGTGGGTTCCAGCCTCATGACTTAAGTATCTCCCAAAAGCTACACCTCATACCATCACCTTTGCGGGTTACGATTTCAGCATATGAGTTTGGGGGGGACAGAAACTCCCAGACCATAGCACTACTTCTTCAGGATTAGAGACTCAGTTATAAGTTCAGCCTCTTATACCCTTGGCCTGGACCATTTTATTCACTCCTTTAACTTGACAGCCATTTGTTTGATGTTTCCTGTGTCTTCACGTTCTGGCTCGGAATGCTTTCTTAAGATAAAAAATTAAAAAAGAAGCCATATTTCTGGCCACTTTCTGGACATTTTCCACTTACTAATCGCACAAGTATTTAAAATCCAATATATACAAATATTAACTGTACCACTACTTTAAATACGACTTTTCTTTTTTCTCTTCTATTGGTGACATCATCATCATCTACCTTATTTTACAGGTTTGCCCAACTCTCTCTTGCCCCCATAAGTCCAAGACCTGCTGATTTTGTCCCTAAATCTAAACAATATTTCTCTTCTCTGTCTGCAACCACAGTAGTTGAAGCTCTCATCTTCCCTCACTTGGGATGTGAATAATCTCCTAAGTGGGTACCTACAAGGGACAATCCAGGCTTTTTAGCTGGGGCAAAAATTCACAGGTCATGACCTCTGTCTCCAGCCTCTTCTCCATCCCCATCCCTTGCTCTGCACACCAGGTCTTCTGTCTGCTTTTGCATCTGCCCTCAGTGTGCTCTCTCACACCTTGGCACCTTTCTGCGCGTTCTCTGCTTAGAATGCCTTTCCAGATCTCACCCTATCCCTAACCTGCCACACTGCACTTGACTCACACTCCTTTTTTAACTTTTTTCTGGTCTGTCTTCGAGATCCAAGTCCTTGTTAGACTCCACTTGCTCCAAGTACCCACCAAGTTTCAACTCACTTATTTTGTCATTCCTTTATGCTCCCATAAAAGACAGCACTTATCTTGTATTTAAGCACCTTTTATTATGATTTTTAAACATCTGTCTTCCCAGGAGACTGTGAGCTCCTAGAAGCCAGAATATTTTTGCCAGGTTTGCATCCCCAAACTGTAACCTGGAGCTGGCTATAGTAAGTTCATGGTATGCTTGTTTTATTGATCTCAGCATTTCTGTAGGCTTGTTTTCTAGGACTTTTCTAGGACTGATGATGGACAGTTTTTCTAACCTCTGTTTCTCTTCAGCCTCTGCTTCTACATACTGGAATGGGACGGTTATGCACACTGGATGAGTCTGTCTCCTTGGCAACTATGATTGAGCGAATTAAAAGGCACCTAAAACTGTCTCATGTTCGCCTTGCTCTTGGAGTAGGGAGGACCTTAGGTAAATATGTCCCCTTTATTTGTCCAGTATGTACCTACTGATAATGTGGGGCAAAAATTCAAACTCTTGGTTATATCAATATAAGTGATAGTAGACTGGTTAGCAGCTCACAGAAGACGACTGGTTTACTTTATCGATGAGGCTGGGCTAGGTTATGCTGTGGTATATATCTCATTGGTCTAGACAAGATTTATTTCTCAGTCACACTCCACATTCATCTCAAGTCAGCAGGGGAAGTCTGCTCATTGTTAACTGGTCATTGTTGCAGAGGGAGGGTCTAACTGTCAGTTAAACATTCTAGCCTGGAAATGACACATGTTCTGTTCAACTCATTGTCTATTATCAGTCCTATTGCTCAGCACAGCCTAGTGAGGACATGAAGAGAGCCTTACCACAGTACAGGAAGAGAGCTGGAAATTGTGGCTGCTCCAATTACCACGCAAATCTCAAGTTTTACAGTGCTGGTGATATGTCACAGTGAGGTGCTGCCAAGTGAAACGATCCACTGCACTTTTCTGAGTCTTGTAGCCAGTCTTTCCTTCTGACTCTTCCCAGTACTTTGGGGAACAACAGGAACAGGACATTTGTTGGACCCTTGCTGTGAGCCTAGCACCGTACCAAGTGTCCTGCGTGTGTGAGTTCCCGCTACAAAGGTGGTGAGCAGGGCGCAGGTGTTATGAGTGTGGAGTCTGAACACCTGGGGTTCAGATTTGTCCTGTCTGCTGTGTGACTCTGACGGGTTATTCAACCCCTCTGTGTCCTAAGTAGCCTTAGCTGTAAAAACTGCAGTAATAATAAAACCTGACTCACTGAGGAGGTGGTGTAGTTCATGTGACAAGGCACAGTGACTGCCGCAGGTTAAGGACAATAGGTGCTAGCTGTTGTTAGCTGCACGGTAGGTATTATTATTCCTGTTGTACAGGTGAAAAAATTGAGGTTCAGAGAGATAAGTAACTTATCCAAAGTCCACAGTTGGATCAAACAACTCATGAGAGTTCGTTTCCAAAGAAGATGGATGGTGGAGACAGGCTTTGATTTCTGAGCAGCTCCAAAGCCCCTCTTTTGAAATACCCCTAATGAAGCGTCCATTCTAGAAACCTAAGTGCTAAACACTTGTTGGATTCTGGCTTGAAAGTTTCTGTATTCCACTCTTCAGAGGATACTCTTTTAGGATAAATATGCCACTAAAAAAATGTGGCAAATGCACTCATAGTATCCACTGACTAGCCCTTTCAGTTCCTCAGCTTCCTCACCGGGCAGCAGAGGTGGTACCTGCCCACCTCTCACTGCTGCCTGGAGACCCACGTGAGGCTGCTTTCTGAGCAGCATTGTGATGAAGCCTAAAGCCTAGGGTTAGTGATGAACACTGTTCAGAGTTGCCTTATGTGGGCTTGTGCAGCAGTGTACGTTCCAAAGGAATGATAACCCTGCCTTGGGCTAACTCTGCAACACCGAGGAATCGTCTGTTCACCTATATAAAGACATATATATTTTTTAATTTAGTAAGCAAAATTCATACACTGGTGATAACATCAGGAGTGAAATCTGCACTACGTTTAGGATTCTCAGTACAAATTATGATACTAAAATGAAGGGGAATTGTAAAGTATTGTTCTCTTGTCTCCTTTATCTTGAAGAGTCCCCAGTCAAAGTCGTGGCCCTGTGCGCGGGTTCTGGGAGCAGTGTGCTGCAGGGGGCCGAGGCCGACCTTTATCTCACAGGTAGGACAGCCTTTGCATCTGTTTTCTACCCTTTCCTTGTGCATCCCTTCCCTACCTTGATTTATATTTTTACAAGTTATAAAATAGCACATTTTAGGACAGCACCTGGCATGCAGATGAATCTAAATGATGTTCTTTGAACCTGAACTCAACAGAAACTATGCCAAAATTGGGGACATACCATACCATATTCTTTGAGGAGGGAAAAAGTAACAGTCTCAGAATTAGGTTCTCTAAAACACTGCTGTTCAGCATTTATTTAACCTGTCTTCTTCCTAAACATGACTTCTCTCAGATTTCATATGTAAGTTAATGGGACACTTTTCACCTTGTTGCCTTAGGTAGAAAATATTTCCTCTTACTCAGTCCTAAAGACGATCATCAGTTTATATGAGTTCTGGCTCCAAAAATTTTTTTTTTGCCTCTTTGGACTTTAGCCTCCCTTCACATAAAATATGAGTTTAAAAGAACCCAGATTTTCCATCTCTGACATTCTCTTATTTGAGATGCAGAGATCTGTGTTTAGTCAGAGTTGCGTGGAATGGTATTGAAAGCACTTAGCAAGTGTGTAACTGAGTTCAAACTGCTTCAGCTTCATACCAGTGCTTCCCCAGAATGAAGCAGAAAGTGAAGATGCTTGCAAGTGGGCTTCTGAGATTGTATCTGACGCAAGAAACCTACCAAAAGCCAAGTAGGCAGCGTGAAGGAGTCGTCTTTCCTGAATACATCCTTTACCACTCTCAGTTCAGAGAATATGAAAGAAATGGATCCTTATATCTTTTCCAGACTCTCTCCCTTTCCCTGGAGGCTGATCTCCTCACAGCCACGGCCCCTTACACTCTCCGCTTTTAGGAGCACAGGTCCTCACAGCCCTGGTCCTTCAGGTACTTCGGCGTCTCTAAGCCCCCATCCTGTCCACACAGAAGCAGGTATTCACCGCCCGCTCCTGTTCCTTCCCAAACCCAGGTGTTCTCTTACTGCTCCTGCCTCCCAGGAACCTAAGCCTTCGCTGCCCTGTTTCTGAGCTCTTCAAAGCCTGGGTTTTCACTGTCCTGCTTCTGCCTCTTAGGAGCCTAAGTCCTCACCGCTCCGCTCTCTCAGGAGCCCATGTCTTCATGCCCCGTTCCTTTCAACCCTCTTAGAAGCACGGGTCCTCAAAATATGGTCCCTCTCAGCCCGCTTTCCCTTGGGTGCCAAACTCACATCTGCCCCCATTCCCTAAGTCCCATCTGGAGCCCAGATCCCCACAGCAACGTTGTCTTTGAGCCCCAATATCCTCAGTCCCGTGCCAAGGGCTTGATTCCTCACACAGCCCCATCTCCTCCACAGCCTGGCTGTTCGAACACTGCCCACTGTGGGTCTGGGTCCTGCCTCTTCCTCCTGCTCTCCTTCGGCTGCCAGGGCCCAGGGCTCCCAGGCCGCAGCGTCTGTCTCCCCATGATGTGCAGAGCCTGCCCCCAGGAAGCACTCCTCTCAGTGGCTGGTCTGACTGCTCGGCCCCAAATCCTTGTAGAACTTTTCCGTTATCTCCATCTAGGCATCATCTACCTGAAATATTTCATCAAGCCTCTCGTCTTAGTCTTCCACACACTCCCCCAAAATTAACTTTCAAAAGTACAAATATGGTGGCGTATAATACTATCCTGGCTAAAAACCCTTTGTTGATTTATCTGTCCTGGTGAAGTCTGAACGTGTCATCCTCTTTCATGCAGCCTTAGCTCATGCAGTCTTCCCTGGCTAGGATGCCTTTTCTTTGTTCCTTTCTTGTACTTCTAGTGATAAGCTCAAAGATAGCTCCTCTGAGAAGCTTTTTCTTGACCATGTCCGGCTCCTGCCCCTGATGGTCATGCCTTTCTCTCCTGATTCCTGTCTCTTTGTCCTTAACCTTCAATATGCATTTCTGTTGGAGAGCAGTTGTTTGGCTCCCAGGCTTTCCACTCTGTCCTTGCAGGTAACACCTAATTGGCCCATCATTCCTCCAAAGGAATTCTGTACTTTGTACAAACACTTTGTACACTTGCTGCTGCCAGCCGCATTTCCACCTCTGCGCCTTCTGAGGGTTAGGAGACAAGGGTTTAAGATTCCTTTTCCCACTTCTAGAACTAGACTCAAGGGTTTTAACCCTCTGCCCATTCCTTTGGCTACATCTGAGCCTCTCCATCACTCAGCCTCTCCTGCCACCCACACCCATGCCTTATTATCTAGCACACCCTCTTACAAAGGCTGCTGCACTTGAAACATTGTCACACCCCCAAGTATAAAGGTGCAGCATCTAAACAAGCCTGATGTAATTGCTTTGAACCAGTTAAAAATGTATGTGACCATTATCTGCTTTCTTTTCTGTCCTTCTCAATATGTGAGATTTTTATAAGCCCTCACATTTATACCAGAGTGAAGTAAGTTTTCAGTGTATAGGCAGTTTGACATCTTACAATGCGGTGTGACCATTTTAAAATTAATTGTAACATTTTACTTTGAAGGACTTTTAGAACCATAGAAAAGTTGCAGTAGTATAGTGAACTCCTGTATGCTCTTCATCTAGATTACTAAGGGTTATGTTTTGCTCCATTTGTATGCTCTCTCTCTATGTAATGTAATATATATGTGTGTATACATTTGTGTATCTATATATATTTATCTGTTTACTCCCAAACTTGTAAGAAATTGTAGACATGACCCCTAAATACCTCAGCATTATATCTCCTAGGAATAAGGACATTCTCTTATATAATCATGTTATAATGATCAAATGCAGGAATTTAATATTGTTACAATAACTTATTTAATATACAGTCTATATTCAAATTTTTCTGATTGACCAAGATTTATAGCATTTCTTTTTTCTAATTGATATCCAATCCATGATTACACAACGTATCTGAAATAGTTCTCAAATTTGTCTTCAGAGCGTTGACATTTTTGAAGAGCATAGGTCATTTGCTTTGTTGTGTATCTTTCAGTTTGGAGTGTCTGATTGTTTCCTCATAAATAATGACTTTTTTAAAATTAGGGGTTTTTTTTTGTTGTTGTTGTTATAAAACAGTATGTGCAGAAGATAAGTATACACAGTTCCAGAACGTTAAAATGTCCTCCCTTTCTGGTTACTTGGGGAAATAGAAAATATCTTTTTATCTGGCTAACTTTAGATGTCTATGATCTGTAAGGCATCACTTTGAATATACCTTCAGGCATGGGAAGCCCCAGCCAAAAGATCAAAGGCAGGCCTCTGCTGATTTCATCACCCTTCCTTTGAGCTTGACAGTTAGGTCCTTAAGGGCAATACCCTAGACAGACCAGCAGATGGGGAGCTTGCTCCTTGCAGGTATAAACAGTCTCACTTGCTTTTTCTTTTCCGTATCTGCCATCCTGAGCCAGGCTTTTCTTTCCTTTGTCTTCACCTATTATTTTACTCTTTATGGATTTCCCCACTCTGATGCCTTCTCCAGCCAGTGCATTTATAACAGTCCAGGCAGCCAGATTGTCTTTCCTAGAGCATGACTTCTCACTGGGCCACCATAGTGTCTTTTTCTCCTTTCACTTTACCTCTACCATTACTTAGATGAAGATGTCTTAAAAAGTGCTTGACTAAACACTATTCCTTATAATGAAATGACACATTGGGGTGGGGGGAGTGTGGGGAATTGAAGATTGGGGTAGGGGGACTTTTTTTCCTTAAGAACCTTTTTTTCCCTTGTTTTTTATGCCTTTATGTCCTTAAGTATATTTCAAAATTATGCTTTTTATGAACAAGCCAAACTGTGTACAGTGTATTTTTTCTCTTAAATTAGAAGTCACCAGATTTGCAAATGGTGTTCTTTAAAATTCAAAACACTTGAGTTTTCCCAAAATCTTTTCGTAAAAGATGAGATCCTCATCCACCAGTAACTTCAGAATTTCTAGCAGGTTTGCCTAAGTCAAAGGAAAACACCTTGTTTTTAATTTAGAAAATAACCTTCAGCTCATTTCATCTTTATGAATTAGATTAGGATTGATGCTGAAAATTTTGGTACTCACAAAGCATAAAGGAGTGTTTGGGAAGTAAACCTACGATTTTCTTAAGGTATTTTTAATTTAATACTTACATAAGAAACTTTCTGAAAGCTCCATTTTACTTAGCAGTTGTTAATTTTCATTGTGGAAACACTGAGTGGGTGTTCTTACAGGCCTAGTTGTGGCAGTATTAGATACTATTGGATATGTGAGTTTGGATTCTTGCCTTGGATCCACCAAGAAGGAATTTGGTATTCTCAGTGGGATGGTCTCCATCTCTTTTTAAATTGGAGGACGTGTAAGAAACATGCACATAACTTTCTAGATTTATATGTAAAGTTCTGCTATATTACATTTGCCTCTTATAAAATATAAGTTTGATATTTCTAGTGTTATGGTTCAGCATTCCACGGACCTCTGTATAATATTTAAGTATTTGCTCTTTCCTTTGTTGGCAGGTGAGATGTCCCATCATGATGTTCTGGATGCTGCTTCCCAAGGAATAAGTGTCATCCTCTGTGAACATAGCAACACTGAGAGAGGCTTTCTTTCTGATCTTCAAGATATGCTGGGTGCTCACTTGGAGAATAAGATTAATATTATCCTGTCAGAAACAGACAGGGACCCTCTTCATGTGGTATAATGTATATAGGAACAACAGGATGATACAGTCTACAAATTGATTGGCTCCCAACTTGAATAGATAACATGAGTCAGTGGGGTTGGTATTCTTCTGGAAGAGTGTCTTAGAAGGTACATTATTATTTCTGGTTTCTTATCTGCTTCACTGAATGTACTATAGCTCATAAGGTAAAATCTATAACGTAACTACCATTAAAGAACAAATACTTATAAAAAACAGAATATATTGTATAATATATATTCATTATAAAATCTAGGAATGATGGACTAAAGTCTGTTTACTTAACATTTTTGGGAAGTAGCTCAAGTAACCATCTTTACTGAATTGTAGCTGAGCTGTGTCATTCTAGATCTCTTTTTAAAAATATACTTTAAAACCTTGGGATTAGAGCACCTACTTCTAGGTAGTAGCCTCCAGATAGTCTTGTATGTTCCTGTTCCTAGATCACTAATCTCCCACCTAAGTTTCAGAATCATAATAAGATTTATCAGGATGCGTTTTTTTAATATACGTAATAATTATTCATATAACTATTGCTTTATTGCATTTTGGGTTTACTCACCTGTAATTTTATTATGAAGATGGTTATAAATTATTATAAAGATTGTTAGCTCTCAAAATAATACTGGTTCAAGATTACTATACAGTGTTAATTCTGTGCCAGGCACTCTACTAGGTGCTTCATGAACACTTTCAGTCCTTCATAAACAAGCACGTAGGTATTATTTCCATTTCACGGGTTAAATCAGTTACCCAAGGCCAGCTACATGGCTGGGAAGAGAAGGAGTCAGGGCCCAAATTCAGGCAGTCTGGCTCCAGAGCCTGTGTGCTAACCCTCGTGTATCTTTCAAATACATTTATGATGGAATTGTTACAAGAGGTATGGGAGAAATCCTAAAGGGGAAAAAAATCCATTTAACTGTAATTTTCTCTGGGTGGTATGCGAGATTTTTCTTTTTAATGCTTTTATACTTATTTCTGATTTCTCTACTGAGCATATTACTGTGATAATGACAACAGCAAATCTTTTACAATACTAAGATGAGAAAGCATAGAATTTTGTATTTCTTTTGTAAGGCCCTTTTCCTACCAATCTTTTATCTCCTGGAGGATTTGGGAAACTAACTTATAAATTCTTCTTGGTAGTTTGCCTATAATACCGATTCACCGTAGAAATAACCAGTAGGAGTGAGCCTTATGAAATGCCCCTCAGAGTTGGAGGAGCCGCCAAGAAAGGTGGGAAGAGGACAGCTAAGTGTCAGAAGCCAAGAAGGAGAAAGCTTCAGTGAGAGATGGTCACCTTTGTCGAAGCAGAGTAAATGAGATAGCAGCTTTGAGAGACTATCTTAATGGTATTTCTTTACTTACTCATTGTTTGCTTTCTGTGTGCTGGGCCCTTAGAGATGTGGAGAGGGCAGGACAGAAATTTGTGACGATTTCAATAAACTCTTAAGTAACTACGACAAAGGTATGCAGAGGGTTTATAGGGAAGGTCTTCTGGGAAAAAGGGGTAGAATAAAGTCAAGAGGGACAGCTGGAACAAATAAATGCATTAAATAGAGAAACAGCACAGTAAATTGAAAAAGCCCAAGTAATTAATTCATTACCTGACAGTGGAAATCAGGAGGCAGGAAAGGTATGAACAGAACTGATGATGAAGAAATAGCCTGAGGCCAATGGCTCTCAAACCCTTTTTTCTTTATAGGACACTTTTAAGTGTGATGTGATTTCATCTGTAACTGTGACTGCTGACGGCAATGAGGAGTTGAAGGTTGTAGATGAATTCCTTTGGTAGAGTTTTAGAAGGGGTTAGGGGATCAAACAATTTGTTTATGATTGGACACACTTACTGCCACATAGTTTTAAGAATGACATTATTACTGTAATATATTTTTAAAGTTTCTTTATTGGCATGTTAGCATTTCTAGATAATTAAAAACACCCTCAAACACATCCTTTACAATTTTTTAAAAATGAAGTGTCACTCAAGATTATTCTTCACTTTCAGCTATCAGATTTTCTGAACTGTTAATTTTAACGTGTTGATTGCTTAGTGGTTGTCAGACTTTAATGTGCACAAGAACATGTGGAGACTGAGTTAAATGCAGATTGATTCAGATGCAGTAGTAGGGCCCAAGCTTTTCTTAAGACTCCCAGGAGCTCCTGATGCTGCCATTTTGAGGACCACACTTTGGGTGGCAGAAGTAAAGGTGGTGACCTGAGAACTCTGGAAGACTTACAGCCAAAGGGATATATGCCAAAATTGTAAAAATCTGGTAATGAGCTTAGTTATACGCACACTTAAAGTTATATTTTCCATAGCATTAGTTATTTCAAATTTACTTTATTCAACACAATAAAGATACTGTAATTTTAATGCTATTAAAATCTCAGCTGGATATTTCACATTACATCTTTGTATCCTCTCAGCTGTCTAGCACAGACCTTTCTGCCTAGTAAGTGCTCAACAAACATGAATTTAAATCATTAAGCAACAATTTAAAAAATTTAAATGTGGAAGACTCTCATGAGTGAGAAATCAAGTAATTACAGAAAGCCTGAGAAAGTCATTTACATGACAGTGTTCATCCCTTGTTTTTTAGAAGGGACACAACCTATGATGAGGCAGACTCTCATGACTCACTGTCATCTCTGGCAGCTACTCAGGACTAAGCTGGAAGAGTTGCCGCATCTCCTAGAATGCAGGAAAATACATTCAGAATAATGCTACTGGCTCCAGGTGTGAATTAGCTAGAGGGGGCAGGTAGTACAGCTGACTCTTGAACAACACAGGGGTTGGGGTGTTGACCCTCCGCACAGTCAGAAATCTAAGTCTAACTTAGTTGGCCCTTCGTAGGCTTGGTTTGTCTTTATATACCCATGGATTGAACCAACCGTGGATCATATAGTACTGTAGTATTTACTATTGAAAAAAATCTTCCTATCAGTGGACCCACACAGTTCAAACACATGCTGTTCAGGGGTCAGTGGTAGACTTCTAGAGTTTTGTTAGTAATTTTTTAAGTAGAATCTATTAACTGTCCCTCAAACTTACTGATCTTTTAGATGAATGAAATGTTCATGTATTAAAACAACAAACATGATGTTTAAGAAAGTCCAGTTTCTGGAGTTTCACAAGAGCTGGTGTGGCCCTTCCTGCATAAGGAGTTCAGTATTGTGCCAAGTCTGTAGAGTGCAACTGTCTGTCCTACATCCCCTATTTCTTTTTTTGGCCATTTTATTAAAAGTATCCAGAAAAATTTTTCAAGGTTTCAGGTCTGTTCCATCTTGCCAGAATCAAACAACAGCAGAAGTTTAGAGCCTGAGCAGTCAAACTGATAGAGCTTAAGCAACACTGACCTTGACACAAGTTAATGAAGAACATATAATTCTGCCAAGATCATCATCAGAACTGTAAGATGCAGTTGTGAAATTTTTGAAGCACTTCAAGATATTTTTAGTAAAACAAAACAAAACAAAGCAAAAACCAGTAGCATAAATGAAAAATAAGTGATTCTATCCAAATTGGTTTCTTTATTGATAATAAAGACTGTTCACACATACTGCTTGCAAACAGTATAGACACAAAAATTATAAAAATAAACCAGTTGATATTTAAGGGCAAATGCAAAGTTTGCACATTAGGTCATTAAAGATTTTATATACTTTTTACACTAAGTTATTATAAACTAGATATATTAAGCAAAAAAAAAAACAAAAACAAAAACACAACAACAAGGTGCAAACCAGCAAGTGTCATATGCTACCATTTGTGTTCTTCAAATGAGATACAGAGACAGATACCCTTAGATGTGCATCTGGAAGAATGCTTAAACTGCTGTCAGTGCTGCCTAGTGGACTGGATTTGGGAATGGTAAGGAAACTGATTTTTCATTGAATATCCTTTGGTACAATTAAAAACAATTAGAATCATATTCAAGTACAAATTTGTTTAAGTATTTTGATTAGTAATTATATTTAAGACTAAACCCCTTAATATGTGGATTTAACAAAATTATTTCATTATATGACAAAGAAATATTAAATTAGAGCATTTTGGGAAATACTTTCATGAAAGGGGTTTACAAGATAAGAAATGAGTGAAAAATGCTGATGCAGTGTATTACAGTGATATTTTAAAGAATTTCATTTCCAAGTATGAAATACGAGTATGGAGTATGTGAAGACTGTCATCTGACTACAGGAGCCAAGGTTTGCCTTTTTTTCCTTCCTAAGAAAAAAGGCTTGTGTGAGTATTTAAGGAGGCTTGAAATCATCACTTTAAGAAGAAAACTGAAATGTCTTAACAGTGAATTTTAGGTCTACTTGACAGAGAAATCAAGATTAATTTAAATTAATATGCTACTACTCACCTGCATGTTATTCAAGAAGAAAAATATGCTGATATACAGGAACAAATCTGTATCTTCTGTTGTCTTAGAAGAAAATGACTAACGTGTAATTCAGGATTGTGTTTCTCTAGCCTGGCTTCTCACTTGTATCATGAAGGTGATGGCACAGACCTTAACTGTCCTGAGTAGCGCGGTATGTTGTTGTTCTGTGCTTTCCGGGGTGGGTAAACACCTTGTATATTTGTTATGTTTTTCCCACTTTCCCAACCGAATAGTGTCCTGCTCCCTCTTCCTCTACCAGTATGTAGCCTAAATCCAAGAGGAGAAAGCTGGATCACCTACTTGGCCCCAGTCTCACACCTTTTTTGTTAAGCCATTTCAAAAACAGTAAGAGATGACCTTCTTTCTCTATTATACTCATCAGTTCTGACACAAGGAATAGTAAATAAAGTAGATTTATGTGATGCCAATCAATGTCTTTGTACTTCCACACTCTGGAACAAGCACACTTGCAGTCAGCTCCAGGAGTGCTAAAAGGCCCTCAAAAAACTAGGAATAATATCATCTCTGGTATAAAAGAATTCAGAAACATCCAGTTCCAAATAGTCCCTGAGCACACCCTGTTCATTCCGACAAGAAGTCTCCAGAGAGGTAATGAACGAAAGGCACATTTTCTCCAACTTGAGGACCGCTGCATAGTACTAGAGATGGCACACCAGCCAGGCTAATCAAGGTTCTAACTGATGACATTCCCCCCTCCCAACTTTAAATCTTATACATTGGAAAAAGAGTCTAATGTTGAATGTAAACACAACACTTCAGACTAGAGGATTGGCAGCTGGGGTACAAAAACCCTCCCACAGAAGATTCAAGAGCTTCAAAACTCCTCCTCTTCCATTTCCAGGAAATCAGTCAGTGTTCCATTGTCAACAGGAATTAATAAATATTCCACTCCATCAGTTCCCTAAAAGATGTAAGAATACCCTGGATTTTAGTCATTTTAAAGAGATATATTTGAATCCTACTTTAGGTTAAACAAAATGGATTTGATTTCTTTAATATTTTATATAAATATAAAAGTATAAAAATTAAGGCCCAAGGGCACACAGGCATACATATATATATATTTAAATACATTGAGTTCATACTTAAACCACTTCATAGTGGAAAAGAAGACTGGAGGATGAGTAGGTGAGGATTTTTTCCCCCCCGCCTTCCTTTTCTTTCTAGAACCTTATACCACTGAATTCTCTGTGCTTTTATTCCCCTTTCCGTTGGATCCTTCCCAGTGGCTGTGGGTTCAGGTATTTTTCATTTTAAAATTACCCTCACTAGACTGCTGCTTCCTCTCCAACTATCGTATAACCATGGCACCTTTCCAGAAGAGCTGTCTATAAATGCTGGTCTTCATTTCCTCACTTTTCACTCGACCCAGGCCAACAGAGCTACTGCCACTATGATCATGTCACTGAGAGCTTCTGCTTAGACTGCCAAGGAATTTCGTATTCCTAAGTTCAATTCGGTATCTTCAGTCTGTCTTTTTGGCCTTTCAGCAGCATCTGACACTGCTGACCTTTCTTTCTTAAAACATGCTTCTCTTGCTGTCTGTGATATCTTGTTTTCCTTGGCTCTCGGGCTCTTTCACCCCTGCAGGCTTGCCTTCTCCTTGGCCGTGAAATGCCACACTTCTAGGGTTAGTTCTTGGCCCTCTAATCTCACTGTATGTCCTCTCTCTAGGTAGTCCCATCGATGCCTGGTTTCAGTTATAATCTGAATATGTAGGAATCATAATCTTGTATCTCTAGCCCAGATCTTTCCTCTGGTTTCTTACCCCAGGAATCCAAATGCCTATCTGACATCTCCACTTGGAAATCTCAGAAGAACCCCAAAATAAAGTAAGTCCAAATGCACTAAGATCATGAACTCATGATGTGTCTCCCCTATAATGCTGCTCTTCTAGTTTCCCATCCAGTGATCCTTCCATCGTTCTGGTGATGCAAGCCAGAAACCAGGAATCACTCCTGACACTTTCCCTTTGCTCTCACATCCAATCTATCATCAGTTCTTGTCAATTTTGCCTCCTAAGTGTATCCTGAATCCAGCCACTTTTCTCTCTTTACCCTAGTCACCCAGATTACTAACACCTTCCTAGCTGGTCTCTGTGCATCGACTTTTGGCAATCCCCATCTCACCCTGCCCCATACCACTCTCCATACCAGAGTCAGAACAAGTTTTTAATGACTTCCTGTTATTTTAGAATAAAAATTAAAGCCCTTTCCTTGGCCTAAAAGTCATGCATGATCTAGCTCTTACATCACCATCTTTACAGCCTCATTTGTGCCCCACTGGCCTTCATTTTGTCCTGGGGCCTCTACGTGCTGTTTCTGCCAGGAATGCTCTTCCCTTCCCTCTCTGACTAGTTGTCTCCTAGTCTTCCTTTAGGTCTCAGCTCATGGTCTCTTGATATCCATAACTAGGTCACATCCACCTACTGTAATGGCTCTTTCAGAACCATGTCCCTTCTGATCACAGGACTTACCACAGTTAAAATTTTACGTGTGTGTGATTATTTGAGAAATGTCCATTTCCTCCATTAGGCTTTAAGCTTTGTGAGGAAATAAGTTAGGATTTTGTTTACTACTGTATCTTGATGCTTAGTGCAGTATCTGATGTAAAGTTAGTGTCCCATGAATACAGACTGCATTAATGAATGGGGCAGAAGGAAGAGAGGGAGAAGGGAATAGAATTATTTGACTCATTTCTAATGGCCTACTACTCTGGACTAGAAGTCTTAAGTCTTCTGCTCTGCTCTGAAGCAGAGTACTTCTACCTTATCTCTTCCTACACAACTCAAATGGTCCATCTGCTTAAATGGATCCTTGTGACCCATCACAGAACCTCACTTTCATGATCAGACATACTTGTCCTTGAGTAAATGAGATATGCTATTCCTCGCATACAGTGTTATAGCAGCAAAGTCTCACCTTCTTTGTTCTTATAAGCTTGTGGTCCCTAAATTCAGTGAGCTGGGCCCGAAGTGTCAGATCACTATTGACAAGAAATGCCTCCCGACACTGCTGGTAAAAGTCTTGAAAAGAAAGTCCTGGAGAATTTGAAAGGAAATGTGAACGTAAGTCAGTATTTAAGATGTGACCCCATTTATGGATACCCATACTGAAGAGCAGGAAAAAAACCCCCAAAAAACAACGTACTGTTACCAAAGTATGTCAAAGCAGTCAGTACTGAAATAACTACCTCTGGAAGAAGCAAAACTACAAATATTTAGGTGTTATATATACTGTGGCTTACATTTTTTAAAGAGAATTGATTAGTTCAAAGCAGTCAACTATCAAGTATAACATAATCCTGTGGGCAGTTTAAACATGAATAAAGTTGACTTTTAAAGAGGGAACTAGTAAGTCAAATGAGAGCTGAATGATTATTAAAATGTGTTTAAATTAACGTTATTTTTACCGAAGGGGATGAAAATCTACGATGCCCAGCATATGAAATATGTGTAATTGGTAGACACAACATCCATAGTTAGCAAAGGAAATAAAAAAAAATAAGCTGGGTTTGTCTTTCAATTCGTATTGACAATCAGCCTGTTCCGCAGTGTACCTATAAGGGCTACTTGAAAGTCTGCGATATGACAGACACACTGATCCCAGAGCAAACCATTTATTCACTGCTGGGAAAAACTGCAGTGCTATTAGTAGATTCTAGAAAAAGGAATTTATGGGATAAAACAAAAGTCACACAATTTAATATCATAAATATTGGATACCAATGTAAGAAGGGTTATCCTGGTTATCCAGCTGGTACTTTATTAGTAGCCTGAAAATCCCCCTAAGGAAAAAACAGACAAACAGGAATTCAAAGCCAGAATGTTAACATCAAAAGATAACAGCTAACAGTAAAATACACAAAGAGAAAGTGAAACATTTGGTCTGTCTGTATTACCTTCTGTTCCTTTCTCCAAGGAACGTCATATCCTGGTCTACCTAAAAAGGAGAAGCTTTATTTCCTTTTACGGAAAATCTAGGAGTACCATTGACCCGTGAACATCACAGGTTTGAACTATGTGGGTATATGCAGATTTTTTTCAACAGTAAGTACTTCAGCACGACATGGCCTGTAGTTAGCCGGCTCTGCGGATGTAGAGTAGCCGTGGCCATGCCGGGCTAACTGTGAAAGTTACACACAGATTGACCCCCGTGTTGTTCAAGGCTCAACTATTTTCTTTTTAGACTACAAGTTCACTACAGAAAACCTGGAATAAGTAATAAAAACCAAGGTAACAGCTGCTAGCACTGATGTGGAGATCACATTTGCGTATGGCTCCCTTCTCAAATCTTTATGGAATGAAATGGTGAAAATATAAATTCAGGCATTTATATATGATACTACCATTTTATACCTCACTTTTTCACTTACTGATTTCCCATGTCTTTAAAAATTCTTCCTAAACTATTTTTAATGGCTGCTCATCCATCATACCACAGATTTACCACTTCCCTACTGGTTTTGGATGTCCACATTACTTCCAATTTTAATTAATAAAACTGTACATAAATATTCTTTCATATTTTAAACTGCTTCTGTAGGAGAGTACACCAGGTAGAATTATGGGATTGGAAGCAGTGCTACACAAACTAAGTTTCCCAGGAGTCCTTGAGTGTGGTGAAAATTTTAAACCTTTGCACTTTCACTTTTATGATAGTCCAGAAGATAATTTCTACAAGCATATTTTTGATCATCCATATGACCACTTTATAATCAAGTACTACCACTGACTACACAGCTAAATTTTGGTGAAGGTTTTTGATCAATCACATTCATACCAAGTAAAGATAAATGATATTGGAGTATACAGGATGACCCATAATTTCAAAATAGTTTAAATTTTTTATAAAAAGGACTGGAGGCTAGCACACAGCTATTCAGGTATGCCAAACTAAAACATATTTGCATTAGAGCAGTCAGTGTCATATTTAGTGCTGTGAATACTTGCACTGCATGGATGCCCAGCTTTATGTGTAGCCACTTGCAACAGTCCATTTGTAATTAAGTCTAAAATTGGATGAATGCTTCTTCTCTTTCCAGTGCCATCAAAAATTTTACTTACCCATTTAATGCATATTTCAATATTAATGCATTAATGCAATGATAATCTTCAAGTATACAAAAACAGCTTTACAGAGTAACAAAATTCATTAAAATTACCATTCGAGGGTTAACATGAGGAAGTCTTAATGATGATATAGTTGAGTATCTTGATTGTGGTAGCAGTTATATAAGGCCACACACGTGACAAAACTCACGCACACACACATGCACAAACGAGTGTACATATCAAAGGTGAAATCTGAACAGGCTCCATGGCTTGTGCCAGTATCAGTGTGTCGGCTTTCCCACTGCTCTGTGGTGTGATGCTGGCAGCGCGCTGGCTGGGGAAGGAGTGCTCAGGACCTCCCTGTACGTTTCTCTGTAGCCTCCTGTGAAGCTACTAAAAGCCTTTTCAACAGGTTAATTGCGCAGCTTATCTCTTGCTGGCTTACACTATATTCAACTTTCTCCTTAGCTTTTATTAATTCAGACATGCCTCTTTCTTAGGCTGCTGAAGGGCTTCACTGCAGACATTATACAAAGATATTGAAAAGCTTGAGCTTTGGGGCCAAGCAGATCTGGATCAAAATCTCTGTGCCCTTTACTATCTACCTTAGAGTGACTGTGCGGATCAAATGAACTATTTCACATAAGGGCCCTGTGTTCGAATCATAATGTTCATTATGTAATTAAACAACTATGGGGGGATAAATTAGGAGTCTGTTATTAGCAGATGCAAACTACTGTATATACTGTATAGCACAGGGAATGATATTTAATATCTTGTAATAAACCAAAAAGGAAAAGTATGAAAAATACATACATATAGATAACTATCACTTTGCTGTGCACCAGAAACTAACACAACATTGTAAATCAGCTACTTCAACAAATAAAATTAGATAAGCTACAAGGGTATGTTACACAGCATAGGGAATATAGCCAGTATTTTCTGACAACTTTAAATGAAGTACTGAATTACTGTGTTGGACACCTGAAACCAATACAATATTGTAAATCAACTACACTTCAATTAAGAGAAAGGTTCCTTTTCAAAAAAAAAAAAAAAAAAAAAAAAAAAAGGACTATCAAATTTAAGAATTAAAATCTCAAATCCTGCTTCTTTCTCTATGATGGCTGAGATGCTTTTGTTCAGAAATATAAAAATCTATTAAAGAAAAAAAATTTGATACTCTGCCTAATTATCAGGCTAATTGGTAGACTACCTAATGCATAACCCAGTACTGGCAACTATTATTACTACTATTTCTCTTAATTGTGCAAACTAAGTAAGGATTTTACCATTGCCATTAAAACCTCGTAGTGTGTATCTTAAAATGTATAGAGCTTTTTAAAAGAAACCATAGTTTTCAATCTTACCTTGCGTTAGGGGTAAGGCTTCGTAAGACATGAGTTAGAGAACTAAGTGGTAGTGATCCAGATTGTTTTACCAGAAGAGAATTTTCATAGGAGGTTTCTTCAGTATAAGGACTATATGTAGTAGTTTCATACCAGAGCCAGTTATAAAGACTCTGCTTTGCATGATCCCACACTACAGCACACAAGCAAAAAAAAAAAACCAAAAAACAAGAATTACTAATTATTTTCATGTTGTCATGTTATTAGATTCCACTCTAGGAAAGAACGAGAAAGCGTTAAATAAAAAGTGAATCCTGAAAATTTTTCATTTCTGCCATTTCCCCATCCAAATCACAATCTAATTTCATTGTCAATCGACATCTAAATCTTTATTTGTATATTAAATACAAGTCAGAATATATTAGCACTGCCAAGGCATTCTTGTAACATTTTGTTTTATACAATTATCACAAAGTCCCTGAATTAAATGCATAAAATAAATTTTGCAATACCACAGAGAAGAGTAGAAGGAAACCAAAATAACGGTTGGGTCTCCTTCATGAAACTTTAGCTATAAAACACACCCTTTAGTATCTAAATTTTTATTTCTAAGAATTACATTCTAAATCAGATTGAGGACACATATTTTTGGCAACCATGTCTTTAAACAGGCAACAAAGGAAAACTGTACTGCAAAACAAAAATCTTGCGACTTACAACATTGAGAAAGTGAATTTTGTAAGACTGGTATCTCAAGAAGGAAAAAATAGTAACACTTCAACTTACTGAGAGGAGCATTGAGGTGATCAATAGATGCTATAAGGTATATGTTACGTAAAGATGACAACTGTCCAATAATTTGCTGGCTTTTGTCTCCTCTCAGCATTTGGCTATCCAAATTGTGGATAAGAAGGAAGAGTTCTAAAGAAGAATCTGAAAGGAAAGAGAATTCAATTATTATTTTCAGCGAGTACTTGTGAAGTCCTTACCACATGCAATGCCTCTGTATTAGAACACAGCAAAGTAGTACAGGGCAAAATAAACTATTGCTTGGGGGTATGCAATTTATTGGGGAAGATATGTCAGTCACTCATAAGATAGGCAAGACATTATTACAGTCTTTGAAAAAAAGAAATTCTCTGGAAATTACTAAGGACTGGAGTGGTTAGAGACTTAAGTGGAATGGTTAGCACCTGAATCAGACCATGAAGAAAGCAGTTTTAATCAGGCAAGACAGATATTGAACTGAAAGTGAATTTGCACATATTGAATTGCAAGGTGGGAGTGGAGTGGGGACATGCTCCCCAAAAAAGTTCTCATTAGTCATTGAGAATATAGTAAACCCTGATTATCAGAAAAGTCAAGAGACAGAAAAAGAGAGGAGGGGCTTAGGATATTGCTCAAGGCATCCATCAGTAGGGTCAGAGAGGCAGAATATCACAAAAGTCAATGACGGAAGAATTTGCATGACAGAGATGTCAACACCAACAAATACTGGAGCGATCAATATAAACAAAAGATGAGCCAAGGTCAATGTGTTCAGTAAGAAGGAAATTACAGGTCCTCTCTGAGCATACAGTTCAGGTAGCACAGAAGCAAGAAATTAAGAAACAAATCAGTAAAAAGTACAAGGCAAGACTCGTCTTCAAAAACCCTCAAATTGTACTGAAACAGGGAAATAAAATAGTGTGAAAGGGCAACAGAATCAAGCAGATTTTTTTCTTAAGATGGAAAAAGTTCTGTACATGTTTTAAAACCATTGCTAAGTCCCTCAGGAGTTGGTAAGAAATGGGACATTGGCATTTATAATGGAAGATGAGACTTTTAGAAAGAATAAGTAAATTTCTCTTCCATTGGGGATAGAGGGAAAAGAGGAACAATATAGTGATGAAGATTCTGAGATGACACATTTTGAAAGTCCAAGGTTCCTTAAATTCTAGAAGTGACTACAGTCACTTTTTTAATTTAAATTATACATAAACACACATATACAATTATTATGTATGTAATATAAAAATTAGTTTATATAATTCATAATTATATAACATTTATATAACTATGTAAAAACATAACATCTAATTATAGATATATTTTATATAAATATATATATTTATTATAACATATAATATGTATATAAATATATAAAAGGACCCAGGCACCTATTTTAATAAGCATATAAACAATATTGAAATTATCCATCAAATCATTAAGCATAACCAATTACTCCATTTATTAGTAGGGGGAGGTAATTAGGTTTTACTTACTTATTTTTAGAGGAGGTACCGGGGATTGCACCTAGGACCTTGTGTATGCTAAGCATGCGCTCTACCACTTGAGGTATATCCTCCTCCCCCATTTAATTCTTAAGCAATGACTAAATGCCAACTGTTAGAACCTAATTAATTTTATTTCTAATTTTCTGAAATACGCATATAAACAAAACATTCACACCAAAAGAATAACAAATGTGTTTCCTCATTCCACAGATTTTAGAAATGAAATTATTCAAATGCATTGATATTTACTCAGGATAAAGATGTAAGTATGCTTTATAAACATATTAAACAATATAAAAATATCAGACAAAGATGTACCAATTAACTGGAGGCACTTCACAGCGGCCAAAGAAAACTTGAAAATTATTCTGAAATAAGAGGCTTTTGGCTAAATTCAAGGTAGTGGGAGAAATTCTTCCCTGTTAGGTAAGTGAAGCTCACAGAAAATGGACAAAGTATTTTAAAGAAATCTAAATCTAAATCAGCACTGAGAGAAGTGCCATTATTAAAATAATCCTCATTTTTGTGTATACTAGTACACAAATAAGTAGAAGTGTATGCTTAGCTACACCCTAAGACCAGAGCATCTATTTCATGTTACCTTCTTTAAATTTGTTTATTATCCAGTCTAGCTGATCCAGTACACTGCGGAAAGTACCCATATGATCGAGGACTTCTTCTGTTATAGAATTCAGGATCTATGCCATAAAAACGCAAGAGGTTTATCAATTATAACTTACTCTGTCATGTAGGATGAATACAACTAGCAGACCAATTCTTTCCTTATAAATTAAAAATGAATTTGGATTTCCCACCAAAAGTCTAAAAAATCACTTCAAAAATTCAACTGGTACTTAAATATATCTAATTCACATTTTTGCTTAAGTTATGGCTAAAAGGAAATGGAAGAAATAGCAAAGATGTAAAAATAATACAAGCAGGTAGTAAAAACAAACAAACCACCCCACCCCCCTACAACATGAGAAATACTAAACACTGTAGATTTATCAGATGAAAGAGGACACAAACATTAAGGACATTTTTAAAAACAACTATAAACTATTACTTATATTTTTATTATTTTTAGAGTATGAAAGTGACAAAAAAGTATAATAAAATTGAAGTGCCCCATAATTCTGTCTTTCAGAGAAGTACTGTTGATATTCGGTGTTATAAACAAAGTTAACATTTCCCTAAGATTTAATACATTATCAGTCACCAAAAAGGAAATCCAAGGATGGGGATTCAAAGTTAGAACCCTCTTAGTCCAAACACATGATCTTAAGCACTATGCAGTCCTCCTGTTGTGAAGGCTAAAAACAAAAATCGGACACTCCAGAATGTGAAACAGCATCGTCATTAACATGGGGGGTGTGGGTTGGCAGTGGATATGATGTTGTTTCTTTTAACATTTTTAAAACTTACTGATTTCACACTGATTCCAGGAAAGAAGCCATTGATGACAACATGAAGGCAATCTTGCAGCATGGTGGTGCGAAATCTTTCTAGTAAATTTCTCTTAGAACCCAAACCGTAAAGCACAATGTTGAACCCCAGGCTGTAAGAAAGATAACACTTTCTTATTAAATTAATTAAAGTTCAGTACTTCTTACTACGAATTTTATAATCAATCAGTTTCCTTAATTTGAGCTTATAAAAAATACAGGAAGAATGGGAATGGCTAACTATACTGATTCCCAGCTTATATATAAAGCAAAAACACAATTTTATTATCTGTACACCAAGCTTATAGTTCCAATTTTCAGTAGCTTTCTCTCCAGCTCCTATTACCTTTCAAGTGACAGATGCCTGGAGGCAAGGGAGAACATGGTACGTACAAGGCACTAAAACGTTTTAGAGGCTGAAGTAGTTTTAATTGATAGATTAAAACGGAAAAGTAAGCAGGGGCCAGGTCACAAAGGTCTTGTTAAGTCAACTAAGACACTAATTGGATTTTATTCTAAGGAATACAAGCACTGAAAAGTAATAGGTGTTAACTGAAAGGTTTTAAGTAGGAAAGTAATATAATCTTTTTAGAAAGATTACACTGGCTGAGTCGGGGAATGGATAAGGAGAGCAAAACCACAAAGACTACGGACTAGAATTAGGTGTCATGGAGAAAAATGTAAGGTGTCAAGACCTTTATAGGTCAAATCAGTTGGATTTGGAGAATGATTAGATATGGAAGGGAAGGGGGAGGGAATACTAAGAGTGGCTCAGTTTTTTGGCATAGGCAACTACATGAAGGGGGTGACATTACACTAGGTAGTAGGGGCAGGTGGGAATGATGGGTTTAAGATGAGTTAAATTTTATGTGTATTGAATTATTTATAGGACATCCGTATGGAAATTTCCAATATACATTCATGTCTGCTGCTGAGGAGTGAGATCTGGTTGGGCAAGAGATACAGTTATGGGAGCTATTCACATACCAAAAGCAGCTGAAGACAAGAGAGTGAATGAGATGACCCAGAACACCAAGCACTAGGGGTTAAGCTGAAGTTCAACTCCATCATTGTGTACGGAGGCCAGTCAGAAACATTACTAGTGTAATGCTCTGTAGCAATGCAGGATAGCATAGAAATAGAAAAACAGAAAAGAGATAACCCCCAAAGGCCGAGATTAGCAAGGCAGAAGCAACAGAAAAACAGCAAGGGAGTTCAGAGAACTAGCAATCCTATTGAAGGAGCTGACTATGAGGTCTGGGCTGACAAGTAAAGCAAATCCAGCTATCGAAGCTGACATCCGGGAAGAAGGAAGACTTGGTGAACTGGGGGATGGGATCAGAGTGAAGATCTACCTTAAAAACACTTATAATGAACAGATCCATAAATGATGATTGAGAGAAGCAGAGGTCCTAACAGGGAAGATAATCATTCTCCTACTAGCATAATCCTTTGATGTATTATTGGCAAAAGAAAACCAGGATCAATTGCGGAAAACTGTGGCAGTTCCTATGTATTTACTGGACATTCACATTTTAACATAAACTTTAAGCACTTCTTTATACTAAGGTCCTTTTTAATACAAGTATGAAAGTAATTATAGTAAAAAAAAAAACCCTTAATTTTAATTGTTATTCTAGGTATTTTAATGAAAATTTAAAATTTAACCTAAGGTATGTGAAAAATGATAAAATTGAAAAAATATTCTAAGAAATAATTTTAAATGGTAAAATAATGTTTATAAGAACAGATATGAAATTCTGAAGGTCTATAGTATATGTATATAATGAGATTAAGAGAAAAGAAAATGTATTTCATTTTAGGAATTTTGCTGTGAAAAACTGGATTAAAATCTAATTGATGTATTTATCAATCTTGGCAAATTATATTTTCAAATATTTTTATTAGTAATTATCTATCATTCTAAGAAAGGCTGTTTTACTGATAGCTTTCAAATTTGATAAACTTAGAAAAGACAAATTTCTTGAAAACTGGAACTTCTAAAAAGAGTCATATAACAATATTACATTTCTACATTTGCATAATAAAACTGGGAAAACACCTATTTTTCAGATTTTATATATAAATAAAAATACATATCAAGTTCACTGCAAAAAGAAAATTAAATGTCAAATTGCTTTGCTTTTAACTTAGACTATATAAATAAATATTATTCTTTATTTTATAAGGGTTTGCAATGACGACAGTACTTACTGTAACTGCAACATCCATTTATGAAATAATTGTTCGTATTGTTGATTTAGTTGTTTAAGTTCAGCAGAAAAGGAAGGAGAAACCTTGCTCAATAAGTTACGCAAAGTTTGCTTTAAAGAAAAGGAAGAGGGAGGGAAGAAAATCACTCTCAAGCCACATACATCAAATCAATCCAAACTAAAAATGTTTCCTTAGAGGCAGAGGTTAGAAGAGGTCATTAATGGACGTATTACTTTAATCAGGTTCAGTAATGACTGCATCAACCGAATACACATAATACTTCAAACACGATTTAAATGTCTTCTTAAAATACTTTAAATGTTCCTTTTAATACAAATACGTAAAACAGAAAACAATTTGCTAAGTTTTGTCTAGAACTACTTACAGTGATTATAAATTTCAAACATAAGGCTTTAATTTCTAAAAAGATTGCTACCATAAGGAGATGATTAAACCTGCCTCCCAGCTTTGACAACAAATCCAGACTTTTAAAAACCTATGGATTTGAAAAATGTAAAAGTTTGAGGTAAGAGTTCAATGTTAATTCTCAGAAAATATTAAAGTTTTTTTATAATTTATTATTATCATCAGTAAAATTCACTGCTCCTCTTCCAAAAGCTATTTCTTTTATTTTTTATTGAAGTGTAGTTGATTTACAATGTCTGTTTCAGGTATACAGCAAAGCAGTTCAGAATATATATATATATATATATTCAGATTCTTTTCCACTATAATTTATGACAAGAAATTGAATACAGTTCCTTGTGCTGTAGAGTGGGTCCTTGTTGTTTATCTATTTTATATATAGTATTGTGTATCTGTTAAGCCTGAACTCCTAATTTATCTGTCTCCACTTTTCCCCTTTGGTAACCACAGTTTGTTTTCTATGTCCGTGAGTTTATTTCTAATTTGTAAATAAAATTCCTATTTTTTTTAGATTCCACATATAGGTGGTATCATATATTTCTCTTTCTCAGACTTGTTTCACTTAATATGATAATCTCTAGGTTCATCCATGTTGCTGCGAATAGCATTACTTCATTCTTTTTTATGGCTGAGTAATACGTGTGTGTGTGTGTGTGTGTGTGTCTTTATCCATTCATCTGTTGATGGACATTTAGATTGTTTCCGTGTCTTGGCTATTGTGAACAGTGCTGCTATGAACACTGGGGTGCATGTGTCGTTTTGAATTATAGTTTTCACCAGATATATGCCCAGGAGTGGGACTGCCAAAAGCTATTTCTAACAAATCCTTTATCTTTGATAAGTATGGTATAGTTTTAAAAATAGTAACGTAAATAAACTAAGGAAGATGAATTGTTCTGCACCTAAAACTTGGAAATTCACGCTCGCTGCTGAATCAAACACAGCTCACTTTTTGCAGTAGCCGTTTATACCGAAGTATCAGCGCATATTCACACTTAGCATGAACTCTGAAATGTTATTGTACCTATGAGCCTTCATTTCAGGCTTTAGTATCTGTGCAGGATCACACTACTGGCCCCAGTACTTGCCCCGCCTTACATCCTTACCCTTTGCCCTGACTTTGTAATCCTTCCCACTGAACAGGTGGAGTCCAGTTCCCTGCTCTTTGACTTTGTTTTCAGCCATGTGATTCAGTGTGGCCACTAGAATGAGGGAGATGTGACAGTGAGCCAGTTTTGAGCCCAGGCTTCAAGAGGTCTTGCATTTTTCCACTTATTCTCTTATATCTCTGATATTGTCATGAGAAGAACATGCCTCTGCTAGCCTTCCAAGGAGATCCAACAAGGAAAAGAGACATGGAGCAAAGCCTAGATCAGCCAACTCCCCCACCCAAGCTGACCCACAGATATGAGAAATAAATAATTTACACATGCTACTGAGACTGTATCCGTTAGCTATGTCCACAATCAAAGAAAGAACTTCCTTTCCCTCATTATCGATAACAGGTGTTCCATTCAGCCACTGAGAGATCTTTTAGTCTCCAGGTCCTATGAAGTCCTATTTTGACCACAGATCCATTTATCCTTCCCCCATGTTGCTTATATGAAAATACAAGCACTAAACACACGTTAGTGCCGTTTCTTCCTTGGAACAACTTGGTTTGCTGATACATGTTTTCACCTAGTCTGTGATCTGAGTTGTAGTACCAATGAGCCGGGAGGGGAAAACAACAAAACAAAAAAACCTACAGAAAATAAAATAAAAAACCCCAACCACAAAGCACCAGGCCATCCAGGACATAGAGGCTTACCCCATATTCTCTTCTCTTCTGTAGCTTGAAAACTCTGTCAAAAGCCTTGTCTGTGCACCTTAGAAAACTGCACTGAATTCTAGTTTGCAGAGAATAAAATATCTTGCTACTCCTTGAACCAACAACCAACTCTTCTTCTTGACTTAAATTACCCAGCCCACTTTCTAATACAAAATTTTCTTATTCAGATGGTTCTGTGTCCTCTCCTAGGGAGGTATCAAAGCCCTGAGAATAACTATATGGTATTGATTATAAAATGACGCCCCAGGACTATAGTATATAGTAACCTTGTTACCTTATTACACTGGACAGACTTTCCATAATATCAAGAAGCAGAATACCCTCTGCTTTTTGCAAAGTTTGTAACTGAGTCGGGTCACAGTCTTTGCTTTATGACTAGTGTGAGGTTCAGTGAATATGTGAGTTAAATGAAGAACAGAGATTAATGGTACACAGATAGGAAAGAAACTATGACCCTGATGATTATTATAGATGCTGAAGAAATGATAAAGTAATAAGAGAAAAAAATGTATACTTATAGTGTGTCAAACAGAATTCTAATCCAGTGAACTGTCTACCATGTACATAATAAAATATGTAATAGTTACATGACATTAATCTGTGTTCCATTTTATTGGGACATTAATGCTGTCTGTGTATACGTACTCTTTAGATTTGGTGCTTACGTAGTATATTTTTCAGCTCACAATAAGAACGTTTAGAAGTAACATTCCTTGCAACATACCTGATCCAGTTTAGCTCGCTTTAGTTTTTGCAGCGTTCTGTCAGAGGTTAAAACTTTTGAACTGCTGTGGGCTTCAAAATACTCTTCTACTAAGTCACTCTAAAAGGGGACAAAGCAATGCCAGTTCTTAGTTTCAGATACTTGCTTTATATCAAAACTAGACAGTAATATTAGCAAAAAAAATAGGATATGTGAAATTCTTTATTTGGTAGTCAGCATTTTCTTTTTGAAACAACACAGATTAAGGACCAAGCAAATTTAATTCTAGTAATAAAACTTTTAGGACCATAAAGTTAAAGAAATGACTAGATTGAAGCAGACTGTTCCCAAAAATGATTCCTAAATTCCAACATATAATTCCCATTTAGATATCAGGACCTTTGTTTTGCCTCACACAGTCTTGACAAATCCTTTAATATTAGCACAGCTGAGGAACTGTGAACATGAGAGAGACAGCAACAGCGAGGGAAAAGAAGACTCGCCTACTATGCCAGTAAAATGACTCCCTCATGTTCTACTGTTGGGCAGGACTGACTCCATGGTGGAAAGCAAGGAATGGAAAGCCATTCAAGCAGCAGGCTTCCTGCACTGCTCTGCGTCTTTACAGAGAACGCCAGGGTCCTGAGCCTATTCTCAGGCCAAGGTGTCTGCAGTGTTCTTCCAAACAACTCAGCGTGGATCCACAGTCACATCATTTATTACTTACACTGACTTGCACACATCGACGTGTTACAAAAATGAAAGTATATAAAAAAGTATGTACTGAAAAGTCTTGCCTCCGATTATCCAATCAATCTTTACTTAAAAGCTCATTTTTATCCAACTGAATTGTCACCTTCAGCACATGTTATGGTACTGATAAATGAATATGGATGCAGACAGGCCAGGACACAAAGTTCAGAAACAGACAATATATGAGAATGTATGTGAAACGCTGCAAAAATGTAGAAAAATGAAGAAAAAAAAGTATGTTGATCCTCCAATTTGGATCTTTTCCCTCAGGTAGCTTAACTTTGAGATATTACATAATTTTTCTTTAAGGCTGAAGTCTCTCTCTCCACTTACTGTTTTGTCTCTTTTCATTTTCTTGGATGGTGTTTCTTTGCAAACAGGAGCTGAAGCTACTCTATTCTGAGCTTGAATCTTTTCACTCAGTATGACTTCATTAGTGTCCTCTTCATATTCTTGTGAAGCCCCTTCATCATCCTCCGAGTTGGAAGCAGAATATTCACTTTCACTGTCAGAATGAGACCTTGGAACTGTGGGGGAAACAAGCAATTGGGGAAATTGGACAGTTTGACAAGAGAGACATTGTGGGGTTAAAGGAAGAGTGTGGGCTTTGAAGTAAGAGACTGGGACTTCTGGTTTTGTCACTACTTAATGATGGTTTCACCTGAGCCAGTTATATAAGTTTTCTGAGTACCAGTTTCCTCACTTATCAGATGAGGCTAACAGTACTTAATTTAAAAAACCATTGTGAAGATGACACTGAAATACACGTAGAGCAACTAACAATGCCTGACACATAGGAACGCTATCCTTCTTCCTTGCTAATAGAACTCTTTGTAAAATCTGGCAGTGTGCTCCACCCTATGGGATAAACAATCATGGTAATTTAGTTGTCTTTTCACCTTTGCCAGATACGTGCTCTCTCAGCATCCTTTGCAACTACGGTTGGCTATGTAACCCTTTAACCAATGAAACTTCAGGGTAAATTTGCCGGAAGCTTCTAGGAAAGATGTTTCTCACTTACAGAAGAAAAGCCCCTTACTTATACCCACGGCATAATGCTATGGAAGCCATTTTGCAGTATAAAATATCAAGCCTAAAGATCATAATGCCAGTGGCAAAGCAGAAAGATAGGAAGAAACTGGATCCTTCAAGACTGTTAAGTCACCACATCAACCAGGGAACTGTGTATCTCTAGATTTCTTTATGAGATACTTCAATGTCTATGGCTTAAGCCATTATTGTAGAATTTTCCATTGTTTCCTACTGAAAATGCCATCCTAACTGACATAGCACTTGATAAAGGATAGTTATAAGTACTACCAATACACAGGCAGAATCCATCCAGAGTTGATATAAGAATTATATTTTTAAACAAACCATGGCCACCCTCACCACCCTCCAGAAATAATAAAGCTAGTTTTATAATCATTAAGGATAAAATTAGTGTTACACTCAATAAGTATAAAACTATTATAAAAGATTAACTTTCAAAATATGAATGAAATAACTTTAAGCAAATCACTATTTTGAACAATAGATATATTTCAGAATATCTAGAGTCAGCATATAACAAATATAATACTAAAAAAAAAAAGAAGGAAAAAAAAATGCCTGATTTTGTGGGCACACATATAGCTTAGCAGATTCAGATTTCCATTGATTGCTGCCCACGGTAGACGCATGGGTTAGAAGTGGTAGGAGGTGCCAGAAAACATCTTTACCCTATTTACATGTATACATCACACACGTAGGTATATTTGTTTGGTGGTGATTGAGAAGGAAGAGGAAGTTCACCTTCTCTCTGAAGAAGGATTCTTCTGCGGGGTATGTAGGAAACTTAGGAGGTGGGATGTTATCTGACAAAATAATAATCGTAACTGCATATATCATCTCTTATAGCTTCACATATCCAATCACTTAGTATTATTATTTTTATGTTGATAAAAATGTAGTATTATCAACTCTACCCTTGAAAAGAGAAGGGGTATAGCATCAATTTGACGATATTAGCTAATATTACTGTCAAGGGGTCAACCCTAAGAAAGGAGTTGACATCCTGAAATATAAAGGTCAACAAAGTCATTTGCTCCAAAGTTAAATATTTAAAAACCCAAAACCATTTTTAATTTCCCTGAAAGTGGGACCCATGTCTGTTTACTTGGCTTTGTATAACATCCAGTACAGCTGTGAATATTTAAAATTATTTCAATATAAATTTTCTAAATAAATCAATAGAACCACTTCCCAAACTGTCTCAAAGCAAATATACTAAAAGGCATGTTATTTTATTGGAGAGACATCTTAACTAAACTCAGTATCTATTGATTTTAATGTGAAAGGCAGTGCTAAGTGTTAAAGTTAAAATATTACGGTCCTTGCCCTTAAGGAATCTACAGTCTAATTGAGGACATGAACAAATCCTTTTTTTCATGAAAAGAAATAGCAATAAGTAGTTATATTAATAAAAGATAATAATAGCTAACACCTGTTAAGCAAATATCAAGGTCAAGCACTACACTAAGCACTTCTGACATCCTTTACTTCAGTTAATCTCAAAACAGCTCTGAGGCTGGTACCATTATTATCCCTATTCTGCAAATGAAACACCTGAGACATAGGTCCCTGTAAGTGGCAGGCCAAAGAGAAAAACATGCATTCCAAGACTAAAACCTCTATACTTAACCATTACTGCCCTTGTTTAGATCTATATCTTTTTTTTATTAAAAATCAGTGTAAAAAGAAATACACACCTATTAATCTTTTCCGTAGCCCACGAGGTGCTGTTGACAGAAATTCACTTTTATCATTGTTCTGTTTAAAAAGAAAAAAGCAATTAATAGTTTAAATAGTCCAATAATAATGACATGGAAATTAATGACAGATCTGAGTGAAAGGCAAGAAAAGAAGAAAGACATTTTGTTTTCAACAGATAACATTAGCACTAGATGAACCTACGTCCTACAAGACAACAAATGAATTCATTGGGGAAAAAAATAGAATACAACAACAAAAATGGTAAGACAAAACTCCAAGGGATTCGTAGAGTGATTCTAGAAGCTGTATTCCAGACATCTGTGAAGTATGTACTTCTATTATTCTGTCAAGAAAAAACATAATTTTATCTACCACTCTTCACCATCATATTAACAGAATGTATTTTTTATAAAGAAAAACATACTTTATACTTCTGTAAAATGTTTAAAAATGTAAAAATACAGAAGTAAAAAGTAGAAATCTCTTTTTCTCCCCTCCTTACAGAATTAATACACAGAGATTTTTACTTTTTACTTCTGAATTTTTAAATTTTTATATATTTATCATTGTATTATTTAGTTATTTTATTTTGGCAGGAGTTGGGGAGGTAATTAGGTTTATTTATTTTTAGAGTAGTTAGTGGGAATGAACCCAGGACCTCATGCATGCTAAGCATGTGCTCTACCACTTGAGCTATACCCTCCCCCTGTATTTGTAAATTTTTTAACATTTTATAGAGGTATAAAGTATGTTTTTCTTTTCCTCACAGAACATAATATTTTACCACCATTTAATTCCTAGCACACTAAGATGCCCACTGTTGTATACATGTTAACTTTCAACGGTACTGATAAATAAAGTACCATTTTTTTTTCTTTTGGTAACATGAAAATAGGACAAAAAATTTAAGTCTATTGTCTTGTGATAGGTTGTTGGTGCTAGTTACAAATATAACTAACTAAATTTTGATTTGGGGTATTAAGAAGAGTATTATAATAATGGAGCTGATCCCAACGGGTTTATAAGGTATATCACAGTATATTTCAAACTTTTTTGATCCAGATCCTCAAAATTCTTTTTTCATATTTTGCTACTTTGATCCAGTACACACGTGCCTATACAATTGAAACAAATTATAATAAAATAATGCTTATACAATTTCACTTTTAAAACTGTAGATCATGTCATACTAAACTGATTTCAAGATTGAAAGTTGAAGGGGGACAGTATAGCTCAGTGGTAGAGTGCACACTTAGCATGCACGAGGTCATGGGTTTGATCCCTAGCTAGTACCTCTGCTAAATAAAAATAAATTAGTAAACCTAATTACCCCCCTCCAAAACAAAACAAACAAATAAAAAGATTGAGAGTTGAGACAACCTATATCCATAGAGCTTAATTATCAGGTCTGAGAATATTTGTGTCAAAATAACCATTTCAGAAAATTCTTGCTCAAAAAGACAAGGCTATCAAATAATAACGTCACTGTTTGCTACTGATATTTCTGCAAACTAATTTATCTTGACAGTTTGCTCATTTGGGGAACCTGTTCTACCATCAGGGCAGTAGATTAGTCACCAGAGCCAACAGTTTGCTTATCAAATATTGATTTACTTATCAAAATTCAGTTCAAGACCCTCTCCTCACTATGTCCACTACTCCTAAAACACCATGTCATGAATTTTGTCTAATACAGATCAGTTCCCCATCTTGATAGATGTGCCTTAAATCCCTCAAGTCCAAATCCCCAAGCCCTACACATATTCTTTCCTGAACTCCCCCTTCTAAGACAATGCACTGAGACTTTCTCAGAGCGGCATTCTCTCTTTTCGTGGTAGGTATAATACCACTGATTAACAGGTTTTCTGATGGTCTTTTAGGGAACCAACAAGATCAACTAATGTGTTGTAATCCACAACTTGAAAAAGAATGCGCTAATATATCTAAATTCTTGACTGGATTATGGGAAAGTTTTTTCCTTTTATAGTAGTGCAATATACAAGATATAACATGGGAAAAAAACATTATTAAAGACAAGGGAAGCTCTGACATGTCTAATCCCATACCTGGACTTGCCTGAATAGGACACTCCTGCACATGGCCTTGAATGTCTATACTCACATTATTATGAGGGGTTTCCTCAACTTAACCTGTACACAAGTCCAGGCATGTCTAAATCTACAGCCACCAGGCCTGGACACACTCACCACTTGCATACTCATTGTCCTGGATTCATCCATGCCCATCTGGGCTTGCCCACATCCAGGCAGGGCCACGTGACAATGTATAATGAAAAAACAAAACCACAAAAACACAAAGGAGAGGATAAACTTGTCAATTATTGTCAGCTACCATGGAATGAATTTACCAAAGCCAACTTAGTTTTCAAGTGTAAATTGTAAAACGATAGATTAATGGATTTAATGGATCTTGGGATCAATCTCCCAAGAAACAAAAGAACATTATATACAAAAGAAAAACCAAGTCAACACATTTCCAGGCCAAGCTAAAAATACCCAGGAATAGTTCCTGCACAGAAAAGGCATGACAGTTGGATCCAGAAAAACCTGGCTTCATTTTCCAGCTCTTCTCCTTCCTAGTTTGGTGAACTTAGACAAGACACTTCACCTCTCTGAACCTCAGATTCTTCATCTATGAGTAAAGTATTTAATGGGCAAATACCTGTAAAATACTACCCAAAGAGATGAAATGGAAAATTTATATCATGTCTTACTTTGTAACACTAAGGTTTTTGCTTGTTTTTAGTCAACTGCTTACCTTCAACTGAACTTTGTCTGAAGCAGAATGCCCTAAAAAATGAAACAAAAAACCATTACTTACTACATTTTTCACCATAGCCTAGTTTCATTAAAAGCAGGGTCGCAGTTTCTACCCAGAAACCACTACATATTATTGAATTCTCAATTAATTGCATCTCCACTACAGGCCGAAAGGTCACTATTCATTTTATGATTACTCCCATTAGTGACATCTACGTCCTACACTTCCATAGCATTCATGTAACAAGAAAAAGTGCAGTCTTTTTCATTGCTTATTATTTAAAAAGTACACTGTTTAATCTACTTGGAACAGGTTATTCAGAAACAACTACTCCACAATTCTCCACAAACTGTAAGAATTCTAAACCTCAAAAGCCTTATTTCAAGTAGTATTTGCCAAAGCAAATCTTCCATGCACATTTGGCTACTCAAGCAAATGACAACAGGATTTTAAGACTGCTTCTAATTGGCCCTGTCAATTTGTACAGCCTCAACCAGCACAGGTATTTTTCCCTTTTATTGACAGCTAAATACGTATATACTGAAGTACACAGGTTAGGGTATTAATTGCATTGGTTGAATGAATTTTCAGAACAGAAAAAATATATATAAAAATGCATTTAGACAAGAAAAAAGTAACATTCTGTAACTTGAAGCGACTATGAAAACTCTCTTTAAACAACTGAGATAAAAATCTTACCTTTGCTACATTGAGGAATGTCTATCATAATTTCAGGATCATTCTTCAAATTGAATGAGACATTTTTTTGGGGGGTTTTCGCTAGTTCTGAAGCTGTAAAGAGACCAGAAAAAAATATATAATATATGTATGTGCATATATATATATATATATATATACATTTTAACAGGTTAAAAAAAACTTTTGATTTCTTGATGTAGACACTAACACTAAGAAACACATCAACTAATGTAAATTATTGTATGTACTATGTTAAGTTCAAAATTAACGATGCATATAATATACCTTTCAGAAAAAGTGGATTTTGCAAATGATTAAATTATATTATGTTCAGAAATACAGGTTTCATAATTACTTCTTATATGTCCCTCATCAGTGTCAATATTTAATAAGGGTGATTTTCACTCTACCTTGAATGTTTACATAATCATTGGCTAGAATGATTGCACAAAAATACACCACTTAAGAAATATATATAGATGTTCTATAATTATAGATTAAAAGTCCTCTTACACAACAATTACGTTTTAGCAGGTAGTTTATTATTATTCCCGTGCTCTTAACTTTTTTGGTATTCCCAAGCATTCATATACTTGTGGATCTACTTAATTTTTAAAGTGTTTCACATGTTATTTCCTTTCCTCAAGCTTTCAAAAGTGATGACGCTTCTATACCACAGGGTCCAAATATAGTGCCATCTGAATTTTATAAAGGAATTAAATTGCCAGTTTAATTTTAATGTTCTATGTAATTTATTTAAGTCTAGTCCTCTGAAAATCAGGAATTCATATGTAATTAGTATAAGTCGTAACTTGGGTAAGAAAAATGTTATTAACAACTGATTCCTAACAATTTATATAGTTTTCTATAATACAAATAATACTTTTTTTGTATGTCTATAAGTGTAAAACTCTTATTTAATAAATTCAGAATATCTGTGTGACTTATATCACTCATTTACTTAACAAAAATTAGTTAAGAAGCTATGCTAGATATTGTGGGAGAAATTAAAGAGAGTTTCTACTATGAGACGCTTATAACCTAGCTAAGAACAGGAGACATCCGAGCATGAAAAAAACTACTGTATATAATAAAGTATGCTCAATATTATATGATATAAAATAATACCCCTCATCATTCTTTTAGCTTTTTAAAAAAATCTTTATTGAAGTATAGTCAGTTTACAATGTTGTGTCAATTTCTGATGTACAGCACAATACTTCAGTCATATAGGAACATACATATATTCATTTTCATATTCTCTTTCACCATAAGTTACTGTAAGATATTGAATATAGTTTCCTGTGCTATACAGTATAAACTTGCTGTTTACCTCATCATTCTTTTAGTGAATGCAATGAGATGGTAACTGGGGGAAATGTGGTTAATATACCTTCTGAGAAAGGGTGAGTAGTAATTACAGAAATCAGAGGGAAAAGTTTAGCTTAGTGGTAGAGCTCATGCTTAGCACACACAAGGTTCTGGGTTCAATCCCCAGAACCTCCACTTAATAAAAAAAAAAACTAAAGTGATTACAGAAATCAGAAAAGCAACATACCTAATTTAGCCATCTTTTCAGGGTGTTTTCTATTCTGAAAAGAATACACTTTATTCCCACCATCTGTAGCAGAGCCATTTTTCAAGGATTCTGAAAGAAAAAAATGCAACATGTATTTAGGGAAAATGGGCGAAGTTAATTAATGGAAAAAAAGATAAAATTTTAACTAAAAAGTTAAGATTTGTACCCCTTACTGTCTTGTATAAAGGTTCAACAATATATATTTATAAACAAAATGTTTAAAATACACATTGGACTATGATACTGTTTATATAAATTTTAAAACATAGAAAACATGTTATTCAGATACACAAAAATATATATAAGAACACAACAACAATAAGAAGTCCACTAAAAAACTCCAGACTGGAGGAATATGCATTCAATTCATGACAGCAGTTGCCCCTGAGGAGGGAGGACAGAAGGGACAATATTACTTATGTTTCCTTCTTGAAGCAAACCTGCAAAGCCAACTGTCAACTGAGGTTAAGATTTAAACAGTAGTTACATTATAGAAGCTTTCTTACTCTCAATTAAGACACTGATTTCTTTCTTTAATCTTCCCTTTAAATAACAATTGCTACCTATAACATACTGGACACCCATGGCTAGTAGCCTCCTCTCTAGCACAGCAATTCTCAAAGTGTAGTTTGGTGGGTGGTCTCTGAGGTCCCTGAGGCCAAAACTATTTCACAGTAACACTAAGACATGATCTGACTTTCTGACCCTCAATCAAGACTGTGTAGTGAGGTATTCCAGAGACTACATGATGCATGGTGACATCATTACCCTGTCAGCTAATGGAATATGTGAAGCAGGTAGGAAAATCCAGTTGTCTTTTAAGCCAGACATTAAAAACATTTGTAAAAATGTAAAACAATGCTCTCTTTAATAACTTTTTTGGGAAAATAGTTGTTTTTCATCAAAACATATGTAATTTATGTTAACATCCAATGGGTTTATCATGGTTTCTAGAAAACAGTGCCAAAGTTTTCCAAAGTCAGTGTTCACTCTCCTTACTGCTTCAGAGTTCCCACTGATGTGTATTTGCACTGACATTTGATATTATCTAAACTCCTTAATCTTTGCCAATCTAGTGGGTATAAAATGAATCTCACAGGAAGAGGCGTTTTAACTTGCCTTTCCCTAATCACTGATGAGGCTGAATACCTTTTTACATGTTTCTTATTTCTAGAAGAAAATTTATCTTCTCTATCCCGTGTCTTGTCTTTCCTCTTCTCTACAGTGTCATTTGATGAAGAGAAGTACTGAATTAAAAAAAAAAATAGACTTTATGTTTTAGGTTCACAGCCAACTTGGGTGGAAAGTACAGAAGATTTCCCATATACCTCCTGCCTGACATATGCACAGCCTCTCCCATTATCAACCTGCTACGCCAGGGTGGTACATTTGTTACAACTGACGAACCTATGCTGACATCTCATTATTACTCAAAGTCCATAGTTTTATATCAGGGTTTATGGTACTATTGTACATTCTATAGGTTTTGACAAAAGTATGATGACATGTATCCACCATTATAGTATGATACAGAATAGACTTACTGCCCTAAAAATCCTCTGCACTCCATCTATTCATCCTTTCCTTCCCCCTGACCCTTGACAACCAATGATCTTTTCACTGTTTGTATAGTTTTGCCTTTTCCAGAATGTCACAATGTTGGAATCTTACAGTATGTAGCCTTTTCAGATTGGCTTTTTTCATTTAGTAATATGCATTTAAAGCTCCTCCATGTCTTTTCATGGCTTGATAATTTATTTTTTTAGCACTGAGTAATATTCCATTGCATGAATATATCAGTTTATTTATCCTTGGTTGACTTCCTGGTTGCTTCCAAGCCTTGGCAATTATAAACAAAGCTACTATAAACATGTGTGCAGGTTTTTGGGTAGACAAGTTTTCAACCCATTTGAATAAATACAAATGAGCACAACTGCTATGCCCTATGGTAAGATATGTTTAATCTGTAAGAAACTGCCAAACTGACCTCCAAAGAGCTGTACCATTTTGCATTTCCACCAGCAGTAAATGAGAGTTCCTGTTGCTCCACATTTCTGCCTGCATTTGGTGTTGTCAATGTTTGGGATTTGGGCCATTCCAACAGGTGTGTAGTAATATCCCACTGTTGTTTCAATTTGCAATTCCCTAATGACACATAATGTTGAGCATCTTTTCATATGCTTATTTGCCATCTGTGTATCTTCTTTGGTGCGATTTCCAGGACTTTGCCCATCTTTTACTCAGGCTGTTTGTTTTCTTATTGTTGAATTTTAAGAGCTCTTTGTATACTTTGGATATATAGTTCTTCAACAGATATGGCTTTTGCAATATTTCCTTCTAGTCTATGGTTTGTCTTCTTGAAAAGCTCTGAATTTTAATTAGTTGAATTTGTCAGTTTTTTCTTTTGATTACGTATTTTTAAAGAAATTCTTCTATAGTTAAGACCAAAATCATATTCTCTTATATTTTCTTGTAAAAACATTTACAATTTCCTTTTCAAGTGTCAATCTTTAATCAAGGCAGTTAAGTTATTTATGATGGCATTTAGGACTGCCACTTCTATTTTTCATAAGGACACCCAATTGTCCCAACACTATTTATTGACCTTAGCCTAGTGATCTACAATGCTACCTCTATCATATATCTAGTTTCCACATATGCATGAGTCTGTTTATTGAGAACTTGCTACTGTAATTACATAAGTTAATTGTTTGGCACACAGACAAAACATGAATTTAAAATGGTCTCTATGTAAACTAAAGTAATTGCTTTAGAAAGACTTGATAAAAGTTATGAATTAAAAATTGGTTTCAAATTAGGTATTGATGAATAAGTCAGACAGAGAAAGACAAATATCATATGATATCACTTATATGTAGAATCTAAAAAAAAATACAAATTTTATTTATGAACCAGAAATAAACTCACAGACATAGAAAACAAAATATGGTTACCAAAGTGGAAAGGGGGACAGTGATAAATTAGGAGTTTAACAGATAACACATTACTATATATAAAATAAACAACAAGGACCTATTGTATAGCCCAGGGGATTATATTCAATTTCTTGTAATAAGCTATAAAGAAAAAGAAACTAAATATATGTGTGTGTGTGTGTGTGTGTGTGTGTGTGTGTGTGTATAACTGAATCACTTTGCTGTATACCTGAAACTAACATTGTAAATCAACTACATGTCACTAAAAAATAAAGTTAAAAAAAAATTAGGTATGGATGAGAAATCATAAAACACTTAAGAAAAAAATTTTAAAAAACATAAAAGCACATCACACTCAGATTGCATCAAGTGTCTTTAAATGCTCAATCTAATGGAAGAAAATAAAACCGAAAATCCTAGCTGATGCATTATGCTGTCTAAAAAAACCCCAAAACAAAAAGGTGCTGTTGTTCTTCAATCAGCTGACCTCTGACAAACTTATATTCAAAGACTCTGATACATGTATACTTATATATATGTTTATGTGTAAAACAAAATGTTTAGAGTATATAAATTATTTTTATGACTTCCTTTTCTGACATTTTGATTAACTGACCAACAAACAATGGTTGTAATCGCACTGGCCAAGAGGGCTTTTCTATAATATATAAAACTTTTAAAAAGTTTTTAAATTACTCAAAACACACCACACCAAAAAACTATGAATATATAATTCCAGAAGTAATTAAAGTGTCTAATAAATATACGAAAAAATGTGTAATACTGATGAGGGATCTTAATACTAGTTGATACAATCTTCCTAGAAAGTAATGTGGCAATATGTATGCCTTATAAAGTTCATACACTTTCACCAGTAATTCCACTTCTCGGAGTCTCTGATGAAAAAATAAGATATCTAAACAAAGATTTATGTCCAAGGGTAATCACTACAGCATTATTTATTATAATAAAAACTTATAAACAATTCAAAAGTCTAATAGAGGAAACTGTATATTGTTTATGGATTAGAGTGCATTATTATTCAGTTATTAAAGTTCTTTTTGTCTAGAGAATAGTCTCTAAGAATTTAACAATATGTTAAATTTAGAAAGAGCACTACCACTTCACACCCATTAGGATGGCTATTATCAAAAACAACAAAAAAAAAGCAAGTGTTGATGAGGATGTGGAGAAATTGGAACACTTGTGCATTGTTGGTGGAAATGCAAAATGATGTACCTGCTATGGAAAACAGTAAGGTGGTTCCTCAAAAAATTAAAAATAGAATGACCAATGTTAAAATAGTAAAAAAAAAAAAAAAAATAGAATGACCATATGATCCAGCAATTCCACTTTTGGAAATATACCCAAAAGAATTTAAATCAGGATCTCAAAGAGATATTGGTACACCCATCTTCATAGTAGCATTATTCACAATAGCCAAAAGGCTGAAGCAACCCTAATGTCCAACATATAAATGGATAAACCAAACGTGGTATATACATACAATGCAATACTACTCAGCCTCATAAAGGAAGGAAACTCTGACACATGCTATCACATGGATGAACCTTGAGGCTAAGTGAAATAAGGCAGACACAAAAGAGACAAATAGTGTACAATTACACTTATATGATGTACCTAGAGTAGTCAAATACATCAAGTCAAATATAGTAGAATCGTGGCTGCCAGGGGCTATGGAGTTGTTTAATTGGCTACAGAATTTCAGTTCTGTAAGATGAAAAGAGTTCTGGAGATGAGCTGTAAAATAATGTGAATGTACTTAGTGCTGAACTATACACTAAAAATGGTTAAGATGGTAAGTTTTATATTAATGTATATCTTTCCACAATTTTTAAAAGTACATTTTTAAATTTAACTGCAATTAAAAACCTAATATAGTCCTTAAGTTAAAAAATGGAACTCTGAATAAGGCTAAATTAAAAATACCACGGACAGACCACATATTTGTCTTAGAGTTTTCTAACCGCCAACTTATAAAGAATCAACTATAGAATTATACTGTTCATAAAATTAAAAAACAATTATTCAAGAGGGGCATCAATGAGACAAACTGCTCTTGAGCAAACCTGTCTGATTGTTTTGGGGAGATCTTTAGGATAATCTTCTACTTATTGCCTGTGATCACCTAGCACCTCCATGAAATGATTTTTCACCAGAGTGGATGGCTTAATAGAATATGAGAATTATGCCAGGTATGTCATGATGGGTGCTGCTTATAAGTAGCAGCTTACACTTCAATAGAAAGGGATTAATTTATAAACTATTAATTTAAAGCTCCTTGTTGAATGTGTTTTTTCTCTTAAATATTCCTGAAGATTCTCTGTCAAATATCCTTCTGTGTTTTAAAAAATAATGCTCACCTATTTTCTGTTTATAATCAAAGATTAGGCAAAAACTTATTGTTCAGTATCTCAAATAAGGTTAAAGGAAACTGATAGATGTTACCTCTTCATCCCTGAAGAAAAGATGAAAAGAAAACGCTCCTTCCTACACCTTTTCTGGAACACCACTTTCCACCCCTCTACATGCTCTGGCAAACAAACAAACAAAAAACCAAATCCAAACAGGAAGAGTCACGTTTGCAAGACTTGATTATACTTTATGGGCTCCTCTGTTGCACATGCCCACAGCCAAATGGAAGCCTCACTTCCTGGATTTAAGAGACAAACCTATGTGTGTGCATGCTTGTACAGACAGACAGATACACACCAAACTGTCAACAGGTCCATGTTCTCTAAACCATGCATTCTCAACAGGAATAACGTTGCTCCTGTCGCAATGAAAATGGTTCTCAGTGGCAAGAGGGGGAATGTGAAAAACACCTTCGCTATTACAATGGTCTGTGGCCCTCCAACGGGTCATAGTACATAAGGAAACATACAGCATATGTGTAGTATTAAAATTTCATGGGTGAGTGTGATTAGGAGGAAAAAATCTTAAAAAGGTTCCTTAGGGGATAATAATGAAAAAAAAGGTTGAGAAATATTGCTTTAAAGCAAAGTTCCCCAACCAGTATGCAGAAATTAAAGACATGGGTTACAGGTATCGTGTAACCTGCAGTGCTGAGTGTTGTGATCCTCTCAGGCCTCTGAGGATGCAGTCAGGGCCTGCAGAGGGGGTGGTCTGGAGCGTCTTCCTCTTTATTCGGGTGCGCCTCCAAATATCATCTGCTGTGGGTGCTATTATGTGAAAAAGGTCGGAGACACTGAGTTACTACTGCAGAGATGTATTACTTTTACAGTAAGTAACAATTTTTAAGAAAACACTTTTTATTTAAATGTTGTTTTCAATCTCTTCTTAGGTCTAGCGTAATAGGCAGTCAAGAATCCAAAGTTCTATTCAGAATATGCTCTAAAAATGTCAACTGTCTAGTTGAGAGCTCTTTTAAAAGAATTTACCTGGCCCACTGAACCTATTGAGGGACAGTGGTCATTTTTTGTATCATGTCATTTAACACTGGGAACAAAACCAGGAGCGTTATCACTTAAGAAGTGACAAATGTCAGGAGTAGTCACAGTGGCCATTTATAAACCAAATATGAGGGAGTAAAAAACACATACACGAGGGAGATAGGAGGCCCAGAGAGAACAGAACAGATGCACAGAGATGACATGAGGGAGACCAGGAGGTCCATGAAAGCAAAGTCCCTCATTTTTTAATGTGGTCCCAGCTCCAATGTCCTTCGTGCCCAACAGTACTGATTTTCCTCTTTGTTTTAAGTCAACTTAAGTAGATCTGTGCTCCTTGCACTGTAATATAAGTCTAGTGCTCTTTGAGCCCTAACTTCCATAAATTATAATACAAGTCTAAAAAATTGTAAGTATAACCTGGCAGGAATCTGGCTTAGATGTTAAAAAAAAACTAACACTAGCATGCCTAGGTCAGAACATAGGACTTCTTGGAATCTTCCTTCTAACTATTTCTGTAAAGAAGATCAAGGTAAAGTGGCTCGCTTTATAAAATTATTTCAAATTAGTTAAAAGTATAAATATCTTAAAAAATAATTTTAGAGTGCTTGGTCTGTAGACTCTCTTCCTAAAAATAATTAAGTGCCAGACTAGTTGTTTGTAAAATAAAAAGAGAAGAAGAAGAAGAACTGTAGAGAAAAACCTATAGTAGAAATTCAGTGCATCCAACCTTTACAACTGTAGAGAAAAAAACATGAAGCAATGCTTTTCTGATGAGAAATAAAATAACACAGTGCACCAGACGAAAAGAGTTTTGGAGGTGGATGGTGGTGATGGTAGCACATTATGAATGTATTTAATACAACTGAACTATACACTTAAAAACAATAAGGATGGTATATTTTATGTTATGTATATTTTATATTCATAAAAATTAGAAAAAAAAATAGCACAATGTCGTCTAACCTACTAGATTAATTTTATGTATCCTGCAAAGTAATTTCAGCCACCTGCAGGAATATAAGCATGCATTCCCAACTCCAGCCACCCCCCCAATCCTGCCAGTACCTTGAACATCTCGTCCTAAAACTTCCACATAGTTCTGATCTTTTAAGACTTCCTGGTCGTCTTCCTCCAAACCATATTCTGGCTTCTTTACTATTTTTTTTGTGTTGACCAAAAGCTGGGCTCGCTCCTTTTTAATTTTAGCTCCTATAAGAATATCAAAAGAATTAGAACATGACAGGTATAAATTCTTTCTAATCACTACATTTAAATAAGTAAACTGTACTATGATGTTATCATTACTTAAAAGCTGGAAAAAAATTCAGTGTTTTGTCTTTGATTCAAGTACAGACCTCTCTTCCAGTTTATATAAGTTAAAAAAAAACCTTGAAAGTGTGTATTTTGGGGGGTCAAAATAACTATACGTTTTAATTACAATGGGTAGTTATCACTTACCATTACTAAGGAACATTTCATATTAGATGAGGTTTTATTATTTCTAATTTTCAATAAAGTTTCAATGGAATAAACTAAAAAGTAAAGTAGTTTTTATTTGCAGTCCTACTAGATCAAACATTCTGTTATATTTTCAAAATGAAAAGTTAAACTATTTTAAAAAGTGAAATGATACATAACCATTGTATAAGCATCTCTTCAATTGTATAATCACACAGTACCTCCTTCTCTATCAAGAATGTGGTTAAGAACATCATCATCTCCCACAAACTGAACCTCCAGCATCTTTTCTTCCTTTGATTCCAGCTTACTCATCATTGCCAACCTAAACAAAAGCAATAAAGCACTCAAAAGTGATGAAAATTCATAACAACAGCCAAATAAACATTCATATAATGAATATATGTATTTGTATAACATTTTTAAGTCTTTTAAGTATGAAAAATATATTATGTATTATTATATTAAATACTGTGTTTTTGATAATAAGCAACTCAATTCTTTATCTGAAAAATGGAAGAGAGGAAGAAGTGTCTGAGATAGGAAAAAGCCAAACCCAATCAAGGTAACTAAAATGTAATGACAGGAAAACAACTCTTCCTGTAAAGAAAGCTCTAACCAATCTACAGAATAACATAACCTGAAAGGGGAGGTTAATACATGACAGTTTAGAAAAGGGACAGCCAAACAAAGAATAATAGTTCGGTGGATTTTATTATCTGTTCACTAGAAAGATAGTCCACTGGGGGAAGTCTGTGTACTTCACTGGTGTACCAAGCCTGGACCAAATAATTCTCAGGCACCCTCCTTTACTATTGAATTGCATGCTTACCAAACAACTTTACAGTTATGAATATGGCTTTCTAGGCATCCTGGTAACTAAACAATAAGCATAAATTTTTGCAATACTTTATAGTTAGTTCTTCAGTGAACAATTTTCAGAGTTTGGCAAGCAAAACTTTGATCAACTCTGGCTACTCTGACAAAAATTTAGTTTCAGAACTTATAATGCTAATGGCCTGAAATGAATGAATGATTCCAACTAGCTGCCAGCTAATCAGTGAACCCCAAAAAAGAATTTTTGTCTCCTCTCTCACTTATAAATCCTATTCATGCCTTTTCTCCTGGCAAGAGGATCTACTGAGTCCCGCATGAATCTGTTGTTTTGCATGCAGATTACTTACTAAATGTTGCTAAGTTTTCTTTTGTAACTAGCCCACTTAAATGCTTTGTCTCAGTTTTCATTTACCTTTAAAGGTACTACACATTCTGCAGCTGGAAAATTCAGGTCGGGCCACCTATAAATGGAAAAAGAACTCAGTCAGATCAGCTAATGGGAAAATGAAAGCAACCAGAGAAGTTTATGAATTTTAACAAACAAGATGTATAGACAAAGGCAGTTCTTACAAAGCTAAAGTTGTTACGATGGCAAGGAAACAGCAAAACGACCACTGCCATTTTGGCCGGGAAGCCTTAGAGACTGAGATCTAAACTGTGAGGGGGCAGGTGGGTGGAGGGAGGAGGTCGAAATTTGAGCACTCACTATGTGCTGGACACCATTTTGAATATTCTATATGTATTCTTATTCAATCCTCAGAACAATTCTATTAGGTTTATATATAAAGGTATTACTTCATCTATAATTTGTATGACCATTGCCAGTAGAACATGTACTTTGGGGCGAACTTTGCAGTCATGATACTGCTGCTTATTATAGGGAATTTGAGTGTACTAGAGAAAAAATTTAATGCATCTATGTGACATTTATATAAAATTAAGAGACACAATTTCTTTCTACCTGTATAAAAGAAAAGGTTTTTTTGAGGGGCTGTTTGTCAAGCTCTGTGTTAGGCACTTCTACATACACCAGATCAATAAATCCTCAGATTCTCTGAGGTAGTTAAAAATGTATGTAATTTCCCCAATTTACAGATGAGTAAATTGAGGTTATATATTTTAAATTACCCAAATTCACACAATTAGAAAGTGTGTTAGGGCTGAAATCCAAGTCTGACTAATTCCAAAGAAACTGATCATTCTTTTAAATGACACACTTCTCCTCTATTAAATACAAATCTGCTATCCTAAATGCTTGTCTTGACCTCTGGAAACTATTCATAACCTGTTTAGTCATTTTCCCACACGGCAGTTCAAATATCCGAGGACTTCCATGGTTCCCCTATTTTTCCACTTCATTAGGTTAAACATCACTAGAACACCAAGCATGCCTTTAAGAGCAGCATAATCTATATTATTTAAAATTATATACTGCTGTGCTCTGCAAGAATTGAAGCAGTGACAATAAGCAAATGCAATAAAACAAATGATAAACTATAAATACTAAAGGGAATCTGGATCAGGGAAAATGTAAAGGCAGAAAATTATATAAAGAATTTTGGCTCTGAGCTTCCTGGTAATCTATAGGAGTAAAGGTCAGTTATATAAGTCTTATTAGCAAAAGCTTAGTAGTTCCTTCAGGGGCAAAAAAAAAAATTTTTTTTTCAAGGAAAATTTACAAACAAATAGTCTAGACAACTGAATACTGTCCTAGGCAATTTCCCTGTGGTATTTTACATAAGAATTGCCTTACTGCTTGGACAGAGGCAGCCTTTGTCTTGTTTGTAGCCGACTGCACTTATATGTAATTTCCTTTTCTAGATTTTTAAGGCATCTTATTATACAGTACAGAATCACCAAATTGAAGAAATTTCTACAAAGACCTTGAAAGAAAACTTTCCTTCGTTCTTCTCCAACAATTCCTGAAAACAAAAACAAAAAACCCCCACTAACATCACACAATTAAATGGAAATATTTAATGACCATTTACTGTTCAAGGCACTGCCTTGGGTGCTTAATTTTAAGTGGACTCCTTTCAGGGAGTTAACAAGGTAATACAGCAGTACAAAATGAGTGTTAACAGCAGACACTGTCCTTTGAGAGCAAATAAAGGATTTGCTAAAATTTTAAAAAACATAATCCTTAAAAAAAAAAAAAAAGAAAAGAAGGTTGTATAGATTAGTGGTTATGCACCAATCTGAATATCAGATAAACCTTGGTTCTGATCTTAATTCCACATACATACACACAGCTGTGTGACTTCGGACAAAGTTGTGACGACTGAGATCACGTGCTACCTATGAAGATGCTAATTAGGCTCTCTATTATGGGTATTTTCACTTTACACTTCAACTTAACCATGCTGATCTCTTATACACCTCTATATCCCACCAATTTTATCCAATGAGATAAAATTCATATTTTATGATGAGAAGAATTTAAACATAAAATTTTTCTTTGCCTATTTGGGCCTCCTCCCTCCCCTTTAGTGTGTATTGCACATCTACATTAACCAGACCTCCTTAGGAGATAACATTCCTTCTTAATCTTGGGGGGCCACCATGACCCTTGACCCACGACTCGCTTTGTAATGTGTAGATGTGGATTGTGTAAACTGTCGATAATACATCATTTAATGTACTGTCCACAGTCTTAAAAACATGTAACTGTGCTTTGACCTCTAACAGATGGAACAATCTTCAGAGTTTTCTAAGAGGCTGTTCCCAGGTGGTAATCCTGTTTGGCACAAAACTTTCCATTTCTTTCAACTGATCGACTACTGATTAATTTTCCTTGACACAACTAACAGCAAAAGTGCTAAACAAATGTTGAATAAATGATGTCCATTTCACGTGCAGTGCTACTACACAAAGGTGTGGGGCCGTGCTATTTTTCTTCAGATTGCAATTTAATTAGGGAAAAGTGTAATGGTTCTATCAGGATTTCACTTGTAAAACGAAAAGTAATGCATAAACATCCTTTTAACTTAAAAAGCTCCGTCAAACGAGCCTCGTTTATCAATATTTTACAATCAAGCACTGTCCCAAGGTGACTGTTCAGTTAGGAGGATTCATTTGGTACTTCCAGGCTGGGATGACATTAAAAGGTTCTCGCTCCAGTGGCAGCCAGTTCTGGGACAAGATCTCTCCTTCTTGGCCCTCACTGTACCTGCTCCTCTCCCAGGATACTTTACTACTTTCGTTACGGATTTTTACAGATCTCTCTCTGCAAGCACAAGGCTTCTAAGGCCAGAAAACATGTATGCTGGTAACAGACATCCCTTGCACAGAAGACCCATCACTGCTGGACAGACGAACGGTCTTTAAAGAGGGAGCCTGTCACCCCAACAAGTATTTACAGACTTCGGTCTGAGCCTCGCGCAACTGACTAGTTGGCTGCGCTCCGCCAGCTGGGGGTCCTCAGGCCGGCCGGGCTGGGGACAGCCTGAGGAGGGCAGAGATGGAGGTGCGGCGTCCCTGCCCCGAGTGCCGAGGCGAAGGCCGGGAACTGGGTTCCCCTAGACTCACCTCGCAAGCCCCAGCTAAGCAGGAGGAGGCAGGCTGCCCCGCCGCCCCACCACGCACCGCCAGGTCTCCGCCAGGCGCGCCTACTGGACTCCACTCCGCTGAATGGTCGGCGCTGGGAAAGCGGCTTCGCCCCAGCAGGGAAAGCCAGATTCTTGTAGACAGTGCGGGAGCAGGGTCGCAGGGTCGCAGGGTCGCAGGGTCGCAGGGTCGCAAGGTCGAGCAGGGGAGCCCCGGAGGCCGGCGGGGGGATGGGAGGCCTGCCTGCAGCACACCGAATCTCCCGCCCTGCTCCGGGGGCGGAGCCCTGGGGAGCCAATAGGAAGTGGAGTCGGCCGAAAGCGACGGTTCTGCGGACCAATGGGCGCCAGCCTATTGGCTCCGCCCACCAAAACCCGAGGAAAACGAATCCCTAAGCTCTGGGTTCTGGGGCTTGCCTTTTCTCTTTCCGTTTCCGGGGAAGGGAGAAGGAAGTGTTGGTTACACCTGAGGAAACTTGAGGAGTTGTAGCGGGCTGAGCCGTCTCCCTGTGTTTAGGCAATCTTAAAAGTGCTCACTGGTTTCTTTGGATGTCTTCTTTTGAGGGAAAAGGATAGTGGGGATGAATTTGCGTTTATTTATTTATTTATTTTTAAACTTTTCCTCATTTGGTGTGAAAGTTAGCATCTCAAGAAGAGGAGAAATGCTGTCTGTTAAGAAAATTAGGGTCTGGGCACTGAATATGGAAGTGGGATCAGGCTGCTAATAGGATGAAGAAATGGGTAAAATAGAAGAAAAGAAATGAACTTGCTGGGGTAACAGTATTTCCCACCCATGTGGCAACGTTACTCTATTGAGTGAGCTAAACACTATCTCTGCCCTCAGAGTAGGTTCTATAGGGAAAGATACTGAACAGACAATATTGAGAAAATGCTACGATTTGGGAAGTCCAGTGTTTATTGAGCCATGTGGCAGGAGTATCTAATTAAAGGACAGAAGGATTCAGGAACAATTTCCTTGGAGGAAGAGATATTTATACTAAAACTTGAAGACTGAGTAGATTTAAGCCAGGCAAAGAGGAGGGGTAAAATTTTCCAGGTGGAAAGCCCAAATCAATATAGCAGATGCACAAAGGGACAAGAGGCAGGTGCCAAAGTTTGATCTGTTCTTAAGAAGGGCTAGTTTGGCCCTTCTGGCACTAGTCATAATGGTATTGAAAGATCAGTCTGGATAAAAGAGGTAAGGAAGGAAGAGATGAAATCATACCATTTTGGAAGCTGTTTAGGAAATCCAGTTGAGAAATGGGAATGATAGTAGCCTGGATACCTCAATATTTCATTTTGGTTAGCAGGATTTAAGAAAACAAAAGAGAAAGGTAAATGTCTCTACATTAGAAATAAATAATTTGGGGGGGGGTGGTGAGTTGAGAGAAGAGGAAAGAGAACACAGCCAACAGTTAACAATGAAGTACTTGAACAAATCTTAAAAACTTGAAGATCTAGGAATATTGACTATTCAACTAATATGTTCTTCATGTTTCTGTGGTGTAGACTCTCTTCCATCTCCCCTGCAAATCTTAAAGTCTTCTACAGACTTAGAGGACTTGGTGTGAGTGGTGGTTTGTTTTTAGGGTGTATGTGTGGAAAATGGAGAGAAGGAACTGAGTCTTCCTTTCAGATTGATACTAGGATAGATAAAAAACAAAGAGCTGTACCATTCAGAATGGAGAACCAGAATTCAGGGGTGGCCGAAAGTTGAAGACAGAGGTGACTATAAAATGGCAACTCCCCCATGGATTCACAGACATTTTGGGTAGAACATTAGACTTTTCCATAGAGAAAGAGAGGACCAGGTTGATTTTACATACATCTTAAGGGGGCAGAGATGCCAGCAGCTAAATTGGGTTATAGTTTGAAATTAAGGGCCTGGCTTTAAAAGTCTCTAATATAATCTCTCAAACATGGTGAATTGAACACTGTCTTGAAATGCCACTAAAGAGTCACAAAAGTTTTTTTTAGTATAAACATACACACAAAAGAACAGGAGAGGAGGTGAGATGAGTTAACAAAATTTTGGAAGATGTGTGGTGATCAGGCAAACAGAGTAAGATGAAAGTCAGGCTAGCAAAGGGATTCTAAGAAGAAGCCTATTCCAGTCACGGAACTCAGGTTAGTCTCAGGAATTAGTCTACAGGAACCTCTGAGATCAGAAGAGCAGGATGGGACTGAGAACTGGAGGAGTGGTCAAAGTCTGAAACAAGGAACAATTAGATCCTAGATCTCTTGTCCTACTTGGTGGAAGAGCAGTTTACAAGGTGAACCAGAGAGTCCAGACTCAACAGGGTAAGAATCAGAAGTCATACTGAAACGGGGGGGGGGGGGTGAAACTAGACAGATTATGTGGAAAACAAAGAATCTTCTCTTGTTTGGCTCCCAGAACACTGGCAACTAGTCATATATCCCTTGGCCTTTAAATTTAAATACCTCCTCTTCGGACTGACTAATCAGAAGATGAGGAGGCCCCAACTGAAAAAGCCAGTTCATCTGTTGATCCACACTGAAACCTACTAGCGGATAAGCCTTGCCCTGCAAGCAGAGTTTCCAATCAGTTTTGGCTGCACCAAACTCATGATAAAGCCTAAACTGTGAAAGAGACAAAACAAATAGAACAAGAGCAAACAGACAATGTAGAATCCAGAAGAAAATTTACTCAGAACTGTAATTAAAAATACCTCAGAGACCAAGATTTTATATCTGTAAAAGAAGGAACATAAAAAGGAATATGGGTCATCAAATTTAGATTTTTAAAGAAAAAAAATTAAAGTTTTAATTTTTAAACAGCAGACTGCAGTATCAAGATATGAGCTGCACATTTTTCTTCACCAATGATCTCATTTGTCAGCACAACAAATCAGAATGTCTTGTGGACAAGTTAAAAGATATTTGCATTTGTTCCTAAATTTGGGAAACTCAGTTAACTTTTATTTTTATTGCCAGTTTCATGAAAAGCTTTATATTGATACTTTTGCTGTTTGAAAAGATCCGTTTTATCTCTAGGTACTTTTCTTTGAACAGTTCAGTTTATTCAGTGAACTCTGAGCGCCTACCTGTACCAGAGACATAGTGCCCAGGTATGCTCCTTACCCTTAAAGAACTAAGTATCTAGGAAACAATCACATAATTTCAATACTGAGGTGTTAAGTGCAAAGGTAAAATTTACCAAGGAACTACTAGGACAAATACCATTTAGCTTAGGCCGACGGGTAAGTGAGTAAGGGGGCCAGGTAGCAGAGGAAAGGCCAAGCCAACGTCCAATGGTAGAGATTGAAGGTGGAGAAGAATTTCAGGAAGAGTATGGTAATACAAACTGGATGTGGTATTACAAAGCAGTTTGGTGTTACTTAAAACTTTAAGTGTAAGTAAGAATGATAGGAAATGGGATGGGAGAAGTAAATCCCAGGCCAAGGAACACAGAATTTATGCTCTGTGATGGAACCATTGAATAATTGTAACCTGGGGACTGATTGGTGTTTTATATCAATCACTAAAGGAAGATAAATTTGAGAGGAGCTAGGGGTCTAGTTAGGAGACTATCAAAGCAGTCTAGGTATGAAGACATGAGTTTGAGCTGTAGTAGTAAAAGTTGAGAGAAAATGATGGATTTGCTGGAGGCGGGCAGAAAGATAAAGTCCACAAGATTTGGAGACCGGTTATAGATGTAAGGGAGAGGGAAGGAATAATTCCCAGGTTTCTGGTTTGGTTGCCTGGATATCAATTCCTGATTGTGCTGTGAATGAGAGATTACAAATAGAGGGAAGGGGTAGAAGAATTGAGTTTATCTTGGGGCATCTTGATTTTGAAGTGCCTGAAGGACATTCAAACATCCTGCAAACAGCTGGATATGAGTTTGAAATTCATTTAAGAGGTCAAGGCCTAGAGATGGAGGTCTACAGGTCATCATCATAGAGATTAAAGTCAAAGGTGGAAGATTAAGAATTTCCCAGAGATGTTGAGTACAGTAAGAAATTGAGATACCTCATCTTCTGAGGCAGACAGCAAGGAGATGAGGGTAGTTCTAGACATAGCTGTTTTTTAAAGTGGTAGGGAAGAAGAGGAAATTAAGAATGTTCTAGCTTGATCGTCTCCATTTTAATGGAAGAAGCAAGAGTTGAGGCTGCTGGGAAAGTGATACTTAAAGTGATAGAGTTTTGGAACAGAAACTGATGGGACTAGAAAGAGGGCAGGACAAGAAGGACAAGGACCTCAAAGTACTGGGGGCTTAAGTTTGGCCCAAAGAAGTTGTATTGATGTTCAATGGTCTGAGTAAGGGAATGGAGAAGGCAAATTGCAGCACTGATATAGATGAATCTATTCTTTTTTTTATATTTATGGAATGGATTACTATCTTATATCATCAGTTACTGTTTTATCTGTTTCTCTAGGAAAACATTCTTGAGTCAGTGGTTCTGGATGGAAGAAGGAAAGTTTAGGTATTAATGCCAAGGATTGTTACAGGATTAAAGAGAGTTTTCAATAATAATTGCACATAAGAATTACATGGGGAGCTTTTAAAACTATTGATGCCAGATTCCAAATCCCAGAGAATCTGAATGTGGCCTATTCATCAGAATTAAAAAAAAAAAAATTCCCAGATGATTTTAAACGTGCAGCTAGGGTTGAGAACCACTGAGCTAAAGAGAATGAAAACTGGCAATAAAATTTTTGTCAGATATGAAATGACCTAGATGCTATTCATTAAACGTAACATTAAACATAACTTGATAAGGCTAGGATAGGTCTAGAATGTCAGTAGCAGATGCCTCCGCAAATAATTTCTACCCAGAGATTTTTAAAGATATCAGTTTAATTTCAATCATGCTGAGGAAAGAAAGTGATTACTTCTCTCTGAGGATCTAGGAATAAAAGAGAATTTGGTAGTCAGAACTTATTTTATCTCCAGGATTTTCTTGTACCAGGGATGATGCCGCCGTCATAAATCACACACAAATTAGCAGTGAAAGATTTGGCAGAGTAAGCCCTAAAAAATGTACATATAGTAATTCAAACTCTGGGGAACTAGCTGTAGAATATACTCTTCAATTCGGAAAGTTTTACAGTGTGCATAAAGCCGTTATTTTTAACAGTTAATAATAAATGTCTATAGAGTTCTTAAAATTCTGTGGTTATTTTACTCTGAAGAAATAGGGATATCGCATGTTTGGGGAATTCTCTACTGAATATTGGAGAGAATAAAAAAATTTTTTTTGAATGTAATACTGTTTTTTAAATTATACAATGATTCAGAATTTAAGTTTGTACTGGCCAACATGACCTGGCCATAAAAATGTTTTCATTCCTAATGTGTATTAAACATTGTTCCCTAACATAGTGTCAAAAGTGATGGGCCTGTCAAGTGAATTTTAGAATTCAGTACCACCCCTTGCTGACGTACAATCGAACAAAACTAGGGCTGTTACCACAGATTATATCCATCCTATTTGGATTATGACCCAGAGCCAGATTTAGATCTTCAGGGCCCTAAACACAAAAGATTTTATTTCTACCCTCTCTCATATAGTTTAAAATAACATTAAATCATAAAATAATTGCAAGTCCAACAAAGTACTGATCTTCCCCAGCCATCTGGCTGCTTTTTTCCAGGGTGGTTGGGAGGAAGGAACTAAAATATTTTTAAGTTTTATATTTTGGGAGCCTCCTCTACTTTATTGTAGTTTAAACCAGCTTTTCTCAACTGAGGTTCCCTCTCATATGAACCAAAGAAAGGCTTTTCTTATTTCTCCAGAGAATGGAACATAATTAAGGATAGAACCATTGTATACACGTAGGAGAGAAGTTAATTTGCAACTATGGATACCTAGGGTATTACAGCTTGATTCTTCCATGGATTTAGCTTGCCTATTAAATCTAGCTCTACCGAGATCCAATCTCCCCTTCCCTCCCATCTCCTACAGGGGCCTTGGCCTCGTGGGGTTAGGGCAAGTATACTAATCGCTGAGAACAATCAGCATTGTATGAAGCAGTTCTTATCATGGTTAAGTGCACGAGTCCATGAGCCTGAGTGTCTGGGTTCAACCCCAGCTCTCTGACCCTGGACAGATGGACTTTGATTTTCTTATAAAGGAAGAATAATAGTACTTATCAGACACTTGTATTAACCGAGTATTCAATTGCAGCATTTTCTTTTAAGTGTTTAGAATGGTGCCTGGCACATCCTAACACTGAATAAATGTTAGTTGTTATTGTTTAATTCATCATTGGACCGTAAAATACTGTGACCTGAACCAGAGTTGTATGTGTGGGGAGGGATAATGCCTCCACTGTCTTATTAATATTCACTATTTTATTATGGTAACTTAAAGTGACTTTCCCCTTTGTACTTTCTCTGTATTTTTAAGGTTTTCAAAATGAGCAAGTACTACATTTTCAATAAAAGGAAAATGTTGAAATTGTCAACTGGTAAAGCTCGTTCTTCGTAACTAATACAGATCTAGAATCAAGAAGGAAAAACAAAAAACAACAAAAAAAACCAGGCTTGGTGAGTTGCCTGAAGCCACTCTTCTGGAACTGCTAATCTGTATCAGCAATTTTGGATTAAGGTGTAACAAGATATAAAAGGGAGAACAAAGCTTTGGTTCTAAGTGAGGAATAACAGCCACAAGAAAAAAGCCACAAAAGAGATTTTTCTAGGAAGTGCATGTAAAGGGAAAGGAAAAGGGCCTGGGGCTCAGCCCTTCATTAAACCCATGATCCAAGAGAAGGTTAAAGTATATCTTTAGAAAAGACAATGTGGGAAAGATCAAAAAGTTTAATGATTAGAAACTAACTGCTGGTAAGAGTGTGAGGAAACAGGCACTTTAATACATTGTTGAAGAGTGTAAATGGAAATGTAATAATGATGGCTCCTCTTACAAGGACCCAGGAAAGAAAATCAGTTCTAACATCTCAGTAACAGAAACAGTTGTGCTTCACTTGAGAAACTGATCTGTTTTATCTTAAGGATATCTAAACATCACGTAATTAATCTATGTCTCTCTTTGCATTTGGCTGCTTTAAAGTTCAGTGATAAATTTCTATCTCAACAATAACATAAATGTATGGAACACATTTTATGTATTAATTTTACTGCTGCCTACACGTTATTCCTTATTTTGTGGTGCTATATGTAATTTTACATATTGCCTTAATTTATTTTATAAATTGCCTTAATAGGGTGTCATATAAATTTAAATAAGAGTTCAGACATACATAAATAAAATGGCATACTTTGAAAAAATGCAGTGAAGGACCACTTTATGGTATGAAATTTAGGTAAGATACAAAATTAACTCAGGGAAATCCAGGCAAAAGCCAAATAAAGCTGTATTTTTATACTGTACAAAAGAAAATTTACAATCTTAATGTAACTAGATACAACTAGGGAAAAATTACACATCTCTCAAGAAACACAATATTTAACATCTTAGATATGTTTCTGCATTGCAGACTGATAGTGAATTTTATACATCTTTATTTACAATAACTTAAAATATTTTTTCATCTCTGGCAGATATTTACAAGGTCAACAGTGACTACATTTCACATTTCAACAATCAACAGCATTAACCAGTTCAGTAAGACAGTTAAGATAATGGCTTACATGCACCAATAAATATGATCTTAAATGTGCATTTTTTTCTTCGGCTCTGAGAAAAAAAGAATGTTTTCACTAGTCCTAGATTGAAAGGATGTCAGTCAATAGAGATCATATTTTCTTCATGCCTATCCTATTTAAATTTTAACCAGCAGTATTCTCTGAATACTTGGGAAGTTTACATCAAACTATAGACTCTAGGTTGATGCTAGCTTTAAGAAAAAAAAAAAAAAAAGGAAGATCTCACCTATACATTCCATATCCTTTTATGAAGCACACATGTGGAAGTGGGATATTTCTTGTTTGTCCATTGTGAAAGAGATCAGACTATACAATGTTACAGTAGTAAAAGCTCTTCAGAAATTGTAACTTAGGAGAGCCAAATTATTATGACAAAGTGGGAAAATAATCTCTGCACCAAAAAAACTGTTTCACTTAACCAGTTAAACTGAATGTAAAGACAGCACAATTTTAAAAATAAAAATCAAAACAATTCACTGTGGTTCATGAACTTATTACAAATATTTTAAAACAACACCTGGAATATTGAGTATATCTCTCAACTGAGTTCGGATGGTAAAACTTAAAAAAAAAACCTACATTAATAATTGTTAGAAAGCCAATCTTCTCTTTCTAAGACAGCTGATCAATACACTCATTAGTTTTTAACTGCCACCTGATATGAAAAAAATAATACACAAAACCTGTTTGGAGCATCAGTTAGTATACAATTATATTTCACATTTCCCCTGCCAAAACCATTATTTAATAGGTTAAATAAACCCTTTAGTTCTTATTGGTCTGTACCTTTAAAAAATAAGAATTTTAACTTTTCTTAACCCAATCATGTTTTTCTGCAAAGAAAAAAAACACCCAGTGACCACGTACATAAAATTATGTAAACATAGTTTTAGCCAATATGTACTTACTGGAAATAACTGACATTGCCTATTTTAAAAGATACATTTCCATAATTTATCCCTCAATTTTATTTTTAAAAAGTTACAATACCATACAGTATACCAATTTTAGAGATTCCCCCACTCTTTTATGCAATACTGATAAGTAGAATCCTTAATTTGAATTAAGGAGACATGAAAATGCACTATAGAAATAATATTTGGACTTGACCTTTAATTGGTACTTTTGCTGGAAGTATAAATGTTGACATTTTACTGACAGAAGAAAATCTTTAATGGAATCTTGTAGGTACTATGTATCTGCTTCAGACGAAAGAATCTTTTAATATTTATTTCCCCCAGGGCTAGAAAGCAATTCTTTATGTTAAAGGGGTCTCATCCCTTGACAGATAGGTACTTCAAAATTCATATTTGGTTGATATATTTTCTTTGGTAAACTTCGTAATCGATGAAGATGTTCAAGAACTACCTTCCTCTGATATAATTAACACTATGCTGTTGACACTCAAATACAGCAAACCAGATTGATACCAATTTTGCAGCTGGGGATGGACTGTCCAATTATGTTCATTTTCTTTGAAAATAAAAAACTTTCATCACTAAACCTACCTCTGGATATACAATTATGCAAAAAAGACTCATCCTTTAAGCTACATCTAATTCTAATTTTGGGGATAAAATCTATATTAAACATAGCATCATGGCAGACATCTGAATGTGCCTTGATTTGTAAACGTTCTCTTAAAATCCAGAAACAAAACACAGAACTTACATGTCTCTACCATGCTGCTAGTTATTTAACATCATTCTGAGCGTTCTGCTAACTTCTTTCCTGAACTGTTTGCTCTTGTATTTTTCTCATGTGACTAAGGGATAAGACTACAAAAACACTGAAGAGATTGAAATTAATCAAAATTTTGTGGTTGTGTGGTCAGGTTCAGAAGGAATGTGCCTACATAGGCAGGGGAAGGCTGGGTGATGATGACTCCTTTAATTCTAACAGGTTGGAATCATCACACAAATTTCTGGCACTGCCAATAATCTAGTATAGTTTAAGTGCACATTGGTTGACTCTATGAATAGTATTTCCTAGGTATGTTCAGTGCCAATATGATATACCCATTAGGTACAAAACACAAGTAATACTAAAATTTATGTCTTACATTATCAACATGACCACCTTGGCAATGGAAAATTGTACCAATCTGGTGACTTGTTATGATTTTATTAGCACTGTTAACAACTTTACACTGCATTCCATCTTCTTTTAATCTGGCAAATATTCTAATATTTAGAGTTTAAGCTATCACTAATTTCTAGATGGTTTTCAAACAACGTGTTTCTAAAAAGCACTTTTAAAAAAATTAAAGTATTACAAATAAGTGTCTCAACCGACTTAGTGGTTTGAAACATGACAATAATCATTCAACTTGAAAGATAAAAAGTCTCATGTTCAGACTATTTAACATATCCATAGTATAGAAAAGTTGTTCTAAAATTCTTATAGATTTTCTGACCACTGGCATGACCTATTAAACATTTTTAAACTGAAAAGCAATTACGTAACTGAAATGCTGATTCAAAAAAAAAAAAAAAAACACACACAGAACAAAATTTACTTTGTAATCCAACATCAGAAATGGAGTGATCCTCCTTGCCAGTGTTTATATAAATAGTGTATTACCCACTAAAGATACTAATATTTTTATTTACAAATGAACATGCAGAGGATTAAATGAGACAACTGATTGTCAACATCCAAAGTACTCAAAAATGGACCCATACTAACCTCACAAAGTGAGGCAGAAAAAACACCCCATTTCATTAAAATATTCACAAAATAGTGCAAACAAAACAATCTGAAAGAAGTTATTCTCAGTATTCCAATGTCTAATAAATAATTATAATTAATTTAAAGCCACTAAGTGGAATTTGAGAATACAGGTTGGAAATATTGAGCTTATATAGCTGAGACTACTGCATTTAAGACATTTTTTACTGTATATACACTTTAAATGACATGGTCACCATTCCATTAAGAAATCATAAGCTTCACACTATACATCTTTTTCAGTCACATAAGGAAATATTGCTTTTATCTATCTGCTTTAAGTAAGGTTCAATCTCTTTACATTAGAAACTAGGAAATCAAATTTATTTAATCTTTACTTTGCAATACTCCATTGTACAATACACTTAGCTTGCCACCTAGGTGACTGTGAAAGCTGGCCAATTCAAAAATTACTTTAAGATAGCTAGGAACACTGATCAAAGCCATTTCACTGGGTTTTATTTTTGCACTTAAATAATTCCCCAGAAATATAATCAACTATAAAATGGCAGCATACAACTGTTATGTGGCAGAAAATAGTAAGGCATAAATTAGAGTAAGAAAAATGTATCTATCCTTACATCTGTGGTATAGATACCTACATTTCCAACACTTCCCCATCTGTGTCTATTATTCTACAATTTTTCTGGATTTAATACTTTTCTTAATGTGCTGTGTTCACCAACTACTAGACCAGAACTATAAAGAAACTGCAGAAGGGAAGAGTGTTACATACCACATTTACCACAGGATGAGTAAAGGGAGGCAGTGGGATGTTAATATGCATTTGATGGGGAACACGAGTTTGATTCTGGCTCGGCTTCTAGGATATGTGACTTTGATCACATCACAACTTTTTTGAGCCTCAGTTTCCTGAGGATGGATATGGAAGGATGGCTGTTAAGATACTGGCTAGATTATCTCTACCGTCTCTTTAGTACAAAAATTCCGACTCTATAATAAATAGGCACAGGAGAGTAATTGGGAGGGTTACAGTAGTGGTAGGGGTCAGGATTTTAAATTACAACCAACACCCCCGACTCAGCTTCTCAAAATATTTTTATATTTAAAAATCTTAATTCTAAGTTATCTTTCACTCTACGTTTGTACTAGAACATGTTCTAGTAACATTATTTCAATGTAATGTCATAGAGAATAGTTCCCAAACCTTCAGATATTTCTTTATATAATCCAACCTGGCATAGATGGCATCAATCAAATTGTTTCATTACAGAAAACAAGGATTTTCTCCCTAACTAGCTTGTTCATAGATGGAAGAACTTCTTAAAACGGAAGTTAGGAAGTGTAAAAATAAAAGGTTGTTAAAGGTTAAATAAAGCATGAATATTGCTGGCATATATCTGTAACAGTTGTTGTATATCTGAAAACTATTCTATATTAAATAAATAATGGAAATGAGTATCAAAACTCTCTTAGAAAATATGACCATCGTTTATGACTAACTCATTCCATTTTAACTATGTCTCGCACAGGAAATATGTTCTAAGACCCCAAATGCAAAGTTTGAACTAAACGAAATATTTCTTCATTGGATCAAAAATATTTTAAGGTCATAAAACATTAATGGGTATGTACAGATACAAAATCTATGTGAACACACATAGAGAGAAATCAAATTCTCTAAGCTGAAAGTTTTTCAAAATCAACTTTTCAGGTATAACGTAAGATTTCTAACAAACCAGAGGGAGATCTTATATTTATTACAGCTTTTGCTATAATTTGGTATTATTTGGTATTTTTTTGTGCTTTAACTAAAATCATGCCAGATTTAGATGCCAATAAATGTACAACTTGTTGAATTAAAAACAATCCTTCAGCCTCCTAAATCAACCAGGCATTTCTGCCATAAAGTGACTGCCCTCCAGCTATAGCCAAGATCTCATCCCCTGGTAAGTACAATGCTCTTTTCTTTTCATTCCTGAACCCTTGCTTTCCTTAGTATTTTACACTTCATTTATTTGGCTGCTTTCATTTTTCTGACATCCCTTAGTTAAACTAACAGGAGGGATATCTACAATACGTCTTTGTGATCTATACATATACACACCATACACACACACACACAAATATACACACAGATCAATAAATCTCTATCAACTTTTAGCTTTACCCCAGACTTTGGCAATGTTGCAGATAACAGTTCAGGTTCTAGTTCCATTTTTATATGAGCTGAAAAATGTTACATACTACCAAATTCAAACAAGCATTTCAGTATTCTTATAAAGATCCTAACAGAAAATCCCTTAAAAAAAAAAAAAAACCCAAACCAAAAAACCTCTTACAATAAAAAGGAGGGAGGAGATTTTTAGGTATGAAAAAAACAAGAGGCATATTTCTGGTTATTTTATTTATCAAAATCTATTGTAATTTTAACTAGTAGAGATAAAATTTTCAACTTTGTTAATTAGGAGAATACCTGCTTTCTATAAATTCAGTATATTTTTCTTTCACAATAAAATTAAAATGTCTAAATGCACAAAGCACTAATAGCTCTGATGTACTGTGTGGAAGAATGTATAGCAGTTCAAGTCACAATACACAGATTTTCAAAAACCAATATATTCTCTTATATTTCAGTCAAGCATTAGAGCCTGAGACCCTGAAGAGGTCATAATGAAATCTTACCAACCAAATCAGAACTGAAAAATAATAACTTTTTTTTAATCAATAATGCATTTTTGTAGCCTCTTAGCACAGTTACCAAAATGCTACTTACATACATTCAACATCTAGCTTACTGGCATGATTTCAAAGTTTTATAAAAATGAGAAACTTTTGCAGATATATGATTAGAAGGTACACGAATTGCATTACATTAAACACAAAGGCAGTGTGGTCCTTGTAGGAGAAATCAAGTCAGTACCCCCTGGTAGAAATGTTCTATAAAAATGTGTCACATTGAAGCGTCAGTGTTTTCAGCCAATTATCTGTCCCTGATGTATTTCCTTGGAGTATATGATCTATCAGGACTTCAGGTTTCTTAATCCAAAAAAACTGACTGAATTTAGGTACATCTAGAAAGCAGCTGAAAGGGTTTCTCCAATAGTCTGACATCATAGAAAGTGGGTTGAGAAATCCCTCTCTTTACCTGAAGACGTACTTGTTCTACTTCAGTCATCATCAGCTCACAGAGGAAAAGAAAAAAAAAAAAACAATCAAAACTTCCCCTCACACACACAATCCCATACAAGCTAAACAAAAACTGCCCCCTCCCCCCATAAAACCCCAGCACCAAAGTGTCAATCATTCCTGGGAAATAGAACATGCCCCTTGGATTCTCTGATTTATTAGCTGTTCAAACTTGAAGGACAGAAATGACCTTATATTTCTGGGGAGGAGAGAAGACATGGTAATAATGACTGCAGAGCCATTGAGAAAGTGCATTATCAATTACACAATCAGAGGTGGCTTCGACTTGATTTAAATGCCTTGGTAATTGAACACTTGTGTCCTCGAGATAAAGAAGATGGGAGAAAAAGAGCCACCCTTGTTTTAATGAAAAAGTGCAGCAGTCTACCACCTTTCCCCATGCTTCTCAAGAGAATGATTGCACAGACTCAGAGAAGTCCAAAGTCGTAGCAGAATCTCTGAGGCACTCCTGGTTGAGAAAAAATATGATCCAGTAATCTTCATAGTTCTATAGATTATGAGAACAAACCCGTTTTGTTTTGTTTTTTAAACAAAAGCCAAAGAATCATTCATAGGGATCATATACACCATTTCCTCTAACGTATCCTCAGTCTCACAGTGATGAAATGGGACCGATCAGCCTACGATGGATTGCACTTCACCCAAGGAGAAAGGAAGGCGTGGAAAATGCAAACATTTTATACTGCTTCACAAACACGTTTACAAGGAATAGAGGAAGAGAAGATATAGGAAGGAGGGAAAAGAAAACCTTATTGCTGTTTTCATACAAAATACAGTATGAAGATACCTAAACTAAATCAAATCTGTTTACGATGACCAATATTTTCACAATGTGGGATGAAGTGTCTTTTTGCACAAGGAAATGTTCAGTTTAAAAGGTAAGCAGAAAGAGGAGAGAGGATGTCAAGACTACACCTGGGATATTAGCTGCATATTGAAACTTGGGGATCGAGACTGCTTGGTTAAGGGAGCTCCTGGGCTGAGGAGCTCTTTACCTTCTCCAGCTTGACCTAGCCGGTCTTCCTGTAGACTGATAGTTGAATATCGATTAGAATTGTTAGCTGCTAAATTATTAACTCCCTCAGTGCCAACCCCAATGCTGGTACTTGCTTGACTGCCATTTACATAGTCAAATGATTTACTTGAGGAAGCACTGGCTGTCCGGATTAGACTTAAACTATTAGTTTTTGGCACCACCTGGCCAGCAGGCAGGCTCAGGTGTTTCTTCATCGGTGTCAGCTCAATTGAATCTACACTAAGATCCACTGGTTGCTGCACATACTGCCTGCGAACTACAGAATCTCGAGGGCTCTCACTGGATTTGATGGCAGCAGTTGTTTCTTTATCCTTGGCTGAACGCCCAGTTGCTACTTTCCTTAAGCTTCCCCTCTGAGAAGAGGAGGATGGTTTGGTCCCAATTGGCTGGCTGCTGAGGGAAGCCCCTGATGAAAATCCTTCATCTGCATCATTCAGGTTTACCGACTCCTCTCCTCCATTTACACCCTCAGCACCTAAAAAACAAATCGGACAGACTCAGCAATAGCTAAATTAAATAAGCAGCAACTGTGAGTAACAACTCAACTGACCTGAACTCCTAGGTAATAGTTGCTATAGGTCAGCCATGGCCCTTGTTATCAACATTTCCCCTAAGTAATTTAGAGGAAGAAACCTTAATCTATACAGAATTCTAATGCTATTCATTGTGTTCATTTAGCTTTAATTAGTCTAGCTTCTGTAAAAACTATCCACAAACAGACCTAGCACACTATCAATATTTAGGCACATTAAACAACTTCAGGTGAAACGTAACATTTTGTTATCATAAATCTTTATTATACACCCTTGTCAATTTGAGGTGACTGTGTCTACCCATTTAAAAAGACAAAAATTTTTCCTCATATCTTCCTTAACCCATCATTAAAAAGACCATGCAAGAGACTCCTTTCTAATTTCAGTCACTCAGAATAATGCCAAAAACTCATCCCCACAAGCAAAACTTTTTTAACTACAATGTAATTTTGTATTTATTCAATAGCTAAGTGCTTTTAAATGACTTTAAAACCTTTAACATGGAACTAGCACATTTTCTACCTCTAATCTAAAAACTCTACATTGCTTCCAGTAATTTCAGTCATGTTTTGTCTTATGAACATATCTACTCACTGGTTTCCATATTCTTGACCAATTAATGTGAAAATATTTGATTATCAGAGAGCAAGGGTAGGGAACCAGCAGGGCTATTTAAGAAGAATTTTTACTTTCTATATTATTATTTCTATAGAATTTTAGATTTTTAGTATTGAGGTGTATTATTGTTGAGATCACAAATACTATAATGTCCCATGACATTTCATGCAGAAACTGCAGTTAACAAAATAATCTTTATCTTGGGATTTTTGTAAGAAAGGAAGAAGCATATATATTTAGCTTGGGGTTTTCAGAAGACCCAATTCTCTTACTGAAAGTATGATCAGCATTCTCTTAGAAAGTAGAAAATTTGCTTCTTTCAAAAACTGATAATGGTTTGCTATCTTTTAAATATGTTTACCAGACCATAAGAAAAGTTCAATCTGAATCTATGTACAAATATCAACATTATAGTTAAGGAACACTATAGGAAAAAAATCTTAAAAAATACTACTTTGAGATACAGGTTACCTAAGTAAAATATATATGAAATACTTAAACATAATTTTTATTTAACAAAGTACCTGAAAAAAATAAAAATATTCTCTTAGCTATATTTTTTTCATATGGACCAGTATTTCTTTCCTTCAAAAGAATAAAATAAGCTATCCTTAAAGCAAAAGGCGTCTTGTTATTATATCCAGCAGTTTAATAGTCTTTATTAATCATGCAAAGCCATATGAAAATGCAGCTGACACCACTTCTCTCAAACCCCTCTTCAAAAGAACAGTATATAATGTACATCAAGATAAAAACTTTAAATTATATTTATATGATATCATCTTAGCAGTTTATTTACAATTAATATAAAGAACTCCAAAAGGCCCAAGACAAGATAGTCACTGGTTTAGAATTAATACAAAACCAGGAGTGAACAGAAATGTATCACTGGGCATATATATGGTTAGGAAAGGAGACTGAGAGACTCAGTGCTAGCTTCTGAACCTTGCCACATGCAGCTCTGATGCCCAAGCAATATGGTCGGAAGAGATGACAATAACATAAAAGCCACCATGCAAGAGAGTCTACTGATATTCTGTATACTAAGAAATGCTGTTTCAATATAGTGGAACACTGACTATACTTTAATCACAGGTGTTGTCCTCAGTTTAGTAATAATTTTAAATCCAGTTTTAAAAGGCACAAATAAAATGTAACTTGACAATCAGGATAAAGAGCTCATACTTTCCCTTCAATTTCAACATATAATAAATACAACTTAAACTGTAAAACTGTAAAACTATTTAAAACCACCATACTAGAAAACATCTTTTGTTTTTCTTTTAGAAGGCCGATTATTGATGTTAATCCAAAAGCTCCAGCAGACTTCAGAATTACCAAAAACTTTTCATAGGTTTTAGTAATTTTCATCCTTCTGTTAAAAAAAATCTCAAGGAATAAAAAGGCAATTGTGTCTAAGAGCAATTCTAATTTTTTTCCTTTCTAATTTCCTCCCGGGGTGAAATAACATTCACGATCCAAAGAAGAAACAATCAAAAAAATTAAAAAAAAATTTTTTTTTCAAAGCTCTTTTTTTTTTTTTGGTGGGGGGAGGTAGTCAGGTTTGTCTGTTTGTTTGTTTAATGGAGGTACTGTGGATTGAATCTAGGACCTCGTGGATGCTAGGCATGCACTCTACCACTGAGCTATACCCACCCCTCAAAAGATTTTTAATAAACTTTTCCATTCATGTCTGACTTTCCTTATGAATTAACTTCTACTAATATTGATTTAAAGCTACAATTAAACTAGATTAAAAGGCAAAATAATTCTTGAGAAATTTCAAACTCGCTGAAGGAACTCATTCCCCTTTCTTTGTGGCTATACCCCACCGTCACAAACTGACATTTTACCAATAATAGGAGATTATAAAATAGGATACTTTAACATTTAAAGGAACTACTATTTTGGTTCCTTTTTCTAAGTGTATGACTTATGATGAATTGGAAGAATGTTTCTACCCAATCCCATACTTTTTAGGATTTCATCATTACTGAACATAGCTACATGTAGTAGAAACTCCAATAATCTAACAATAGTGGTAGATAACATTTCAGTGGCACATTTAGTCATCAAGAATGTAGAGACACAGGCTGTTGTTCAAGTTAGGCCAACTCTGGATTCTCCATCTATCCATATACTTATTTTTACGCCTTATCCAAGATAAAACTGACTCCCAGGAACAACATAAAGAGATACAGGAAAAACAAAAAGGAAAAGCTGTGTCTTTCACACAATCTCTGTAAAACAGCACCAACTTCTTTGGGTCCCTAGATCATGCACATGCAACACTGTTAAATGAAGTGAGATCAATCTGGGCAAATGGCTGAGGGAACAGAGGGTAGATTTGGATTTTTACTGAGCATGCTCAAATTTCTAATGCACCAAAGAGCAAGAGTTTCCCTAAAGTGGAAGGTAACTGCTTCATATACATTTGGTCTTTAAAATAAGTAAAAATATGTAATCCATTTTAAAACTATTTGCTATATTTCATAAATTAGTGTAAAGGTTCCACCATAGCAATACATTAAATGATGAAAAACTATTAAAGCCACAGTTCCCTCTTTCACAAAACCAACTTTTATGGCACAAGTGTAAAGCAGTAAATAAATATTTACTATCAGAGAGAAGTGTTTTTTTTACAGATAGTGGTCATGGTTGTAGAAGGGAGTGGGATGTAAAAAAGATTTCTTTGAGATACCTACACTGTAAAAACAAAGATCTAGTAGAATAACTGACCTCTAAATAATACATTTGAATTCTGCTTGGGAGCTATATAAGACAGTCATTATTTACAATAAATGATAAAATATACTGTGCACCAGGATAGCACATTTATAGAGGAAAGGCATCAGTAGTCACTAGTTAGACTCAGGCAACTTGACCAGAAGATTATAAAAAGCCAGTCAACACTGGTTTACTCTGTCAAAGAGATAAGAAACTCTGGTTAATTGATCACCCTGGGACTAGAGATAAATTGGCTGGCTCCACTTTACTCCAGTTTCTCAAAGATAATATATTAATGTTTTAAAACTTTTCTCATATATTTTAAAAATAATAAATTATTATATAAATGAAAGCAATTCATATTGATTAATAAGGCTCATGTCCACTGGGTGCATTTTTCCTTTCCTGATGTTAGAATAAACATGCTCAGTAATGAAAAAATCCCAAGCATTTGCAGACCTTTTGGAGACAGGCCTCTGCCTTGTTAGTAGCCATGCCAAGCTGTTCTTTAATTACACAGGGATGCAGAATCCAGGCCAGCACAAATGGTAACTAAAAATTGTACCTGACCTGGTGCTAGGCATATGGGGGGTGTGCTTTGCAAGGAGAAGCTAACACACCCTGGGGTAGTGGAAACACACACTAGAATGGAAAGATGTTCTGCTTGGGGACAGAGAGCCAGGATCCTTCTCCAGCAACTGCCTCACTGACTTCTGCCTCCTCATCTCTGTCCTACCCTCTGTTGTGGCTGCTGCTGAGTTGGGCTCCGGTGAGCCGTGCTCAGGGGTCCTGCGCACCAGCACCTCCCCCTCTTGCACACGTTTGATCCCTAGGTCAGTGGAGCCGTGTTGGATCGGGGAGCCAGGAATACTCGAGTCAGCCTCGTTTGAGAAGTCAAAGCCATCTGGGATTCAACATATAAAATTTTAGTGCTTTTGCGCTGCTCTATTCTTTTCTGAGCATTTTGACCCAGGCAGATAAGAGAATGTATATATGGATATGATATAAACACAAACATTATTTATATAGTTACATGTGTGTGCTTGGCATGCACACACATAACGTAGCAGATGAACAATGTGAGGTTTGCAAATGAACAGAAGAATAGAGATCATTAAAATGGCAATATCTCTTAGGCAAGACAGCTTGACTATTCAAGTACCATACACCTATGAAATACTGCTGGATTCAGCACTTACATAAAAAGGAGAAGCAAAGATAAAAATCAATTATTTTATGGATAATTTGTATTAAACCATTAGTTTGGCCAGTTATACAACTGTCTCCCACAATGTTCATACAGGCAGGCACCTTTTCCCCAGATAGTGACAGGCTTAAATAAATTTCTTTCCTGTTGTTATCACTAGTTAAAAAAAAAAGACAAAAATTAACTTGATCTTATTTTCTGTTTTAACGTTCATAGAGTAATCTAAATAACATCTTTCTGCTTTATAGAAAATATATATATGCATATTTATGTTAAAATAAATTCAGGTATTTAAACCACATTGCTAGTACTGTTTTTAACAACTAAGATTTTTTACTTTAATTACATAGAGTACTATAATATCACGTTAATATAGGCTGTAAAAACAGTGATAAATGTACTCTGATCCACGAATGGGTTATAGGGATTTTGTACTCACCTTCTCTCCTCCATCTATGGCGACGGATTGAAGCTGTAGTAATGGCAGTCCGAGAAATCCTTGGCACTGTTGGAGTGACTTCCACTTTAAGTACTTTCTGGCCTTCTTGTGAAGAATCGGGAGCATCAAACGGTAGTGAGTTTTTCATGGCATTGGCAACCTAAAATGATAATACAAGTCTATACATATTTACACTCAATATATAACTCATGCTTATTTTATATTTCATGTTTCCATTAAAACTTGTACTATAAAATATAAAAGTACAATGTGTCAGAAATGTCTGTACCTCCTCCGGTCTGTATTCTTTTAGGTAGGCTTTTTAGATGAGAATTTATTTTAAAAAATGTGAGTCACGCACCCCATGGATTCCCTGAAGTCGCTGACTTTCAGGGAGAAAAAAACATTCTAAAGAAAGAATTCTAAAGAAAAAAGTGTTTTTAACATCTGAACCCAGATGTAAGAAAATTTAGAATAAGTTTCTGATTCTTCACATGATAAATAACATACAAAATTTGATCTCTGATAAAAAAAAAATTAGTTCTGTCTCCAAGAGGAGAAATTTTCCCTAAACATGCCTGGCATTTTGTTTTACCGCTTTCTGTCCTCCGTGAAGGAGAGTGAAGTAGCTGGTTGGATCGCCAGTGGCTGGTCCACATTTCCTGACTGGGTAGTGCTAATCTAGCAAAGATCTTGAACAAAAGGACTGTCTTTCTCCCCTCCCTCTCTACTTGGACAGGACACATGAAATGCAGCAACCTGGATACCCTGCCTGCTCTACCAACTCAAACCTCTCTAGTGGGCTATTCCAATGTCTAGACTAAGGTGTAGGGAGTGAAGTCTTTCAATTTAGCCTTTACAACAATAAAGATGATGCTTGTTTCTCTACCTGCCTACGATTTTATCTATTTATCACCTGGCTCTATTTCTGAATGGAGAAATTGAATGTTATTTACTGGACCCCTCAGAGATCCCTAATAATAAAGGGCTATTCTAGGACTAGAGATTACCAATCTCTTTACCTATATTGCCTTGGAAATTCCATCTCTACTTAATTTATAAGACTTACAAGGATAAAAGCATGAATTTAAAGAATCTCACAAATGCAAGATGTTATTATCATGATGTGATTTTTTTATCTTGTTATTCATTTTTTTTAATGTAACCTTTATGGTAAAATTAGGGATGATGACATGAGAAGAAAAGAAAACTCAAATATGAAAAAATGAATGTAAATGCTACTTCAATAAATTTATATTTAGCTTAAAATATAAAAAAATGATATAAAGAAAATGTCTTTAGAAACTGTACTCTTAAAGTACAGCGAGTAAAAAAAGTATAAATATTTTTATAACACTATTATAAAAATACTACAAAAAGCTTAGAAAACAGAAGGTTGCAAAGAAATAAAAACCATCCACAGTCAAATCACCCAGACAAATACTAGCATTTTTTATGTTTCCTCTATCTTGTCTAGGTTAAAAAAATAGTTGTATACTACCTTACCACTTAACACAGCTAGCATGTTTCTTTAATATAAATTTTCAAACATATAATTTCATCAAGTAAATAGCATATAACTTAATTATTCTCTGCTGGGAAATGCTCAGAGTTTTGATTCCTTTGCAATTAAAACCAACACTAGTGTTTACAGCACATTAACAAACTTTTTACGTAGTTTCTTAGGAAATGTTGCTAGACATGGAATAGTGGGTCAAAGAAAACACGGGGCACACACATTACCAAACTGCTTCTGCAAAGGAATGCTCAGAACTGTGTTATACTACTTCTGGTAACACAGAGAATGCTTTACTACTACACTAGTGGATGATCACATTTATTTCTGATTGATCATTAACTTCCGGACACATTCATTTTATGGAAGAGTATGAAATTTTTACATAGAACCAAAATATTAATTGGTTTTTTTTGTCATGCATGTTGAGAATATTTTTCTCAGTCTGTATACTGCATATTAATTTTGTTTTTTGAAAACTGATGGTTTATAGAATTTAGATGTTTATGTAGTCAGAAAAAAAAAATAAGCATTTTTTGGTGACTTGTCCCACCACTTAAGCTTAGAAAGCCCTTCCTTTTCTAGAAACTTGAGTAGATATTTATAACCTTTCTACTTTCTTTCTTAAAGGATTTCAAGACATTTAATTCTTCAATTTATCTGATCTTTATTTTGATATGCTCTAAGAGGAGAGGATCTAAACCAATTTTGTCTTCTCTCCAACTGTTAGTATGTAATAAACCTTTCTCCCTCAATGATTTGGATTGCCTCCTATAATTACACGTTGAATTTTATACCTACTAGTGCCCCTTTCCAGCACAGGTATGTTTAATAAAAAATAACTATAATAACTTACCAACAGTGGTTGAGAAAAGAGTTCTAGCTGAGCTCTATAAATGATGTCATCAAGGACTTCCTGGCCAAGGTCCCACTGTCCATTATACCTATGGAGAAGCAGACTATTTACTATCTTTAACAAATATTTCTAATTTTCAACAACAAACTTTTTATTGTTCCAAATCCTACTATTTTGGTTCTGTAACAAGATATTCACATTAATTTTTACATCATTTCATTTCTAAACTATTCCATTTTTAGTTACAAGAACAGAATGAAGGTTTCGAATACTGACATTCAAAACAGTTTACAGGTGTCTCTTCACGTAAGTTGGTTTTTATCATGTGTTGATATTTAGGGTAATCTTTCTAATACATTCATGAAAACCTGGGTTATGAACTATGTACAAAGACATAGTTTTCCATAAAGAGAATCTGACAATTTCTAGATTTCAATTTAATGACAAGTTACGCTATATTTTGGCTATTTTAAAATTACTAAAAGGACTATGAACAATTATAGGCCAACAAATTGGACAACCTAGAAAATGGACAAATTCCTAGAAATATACAACCTACCAAGAATGAATCATGAAGAAACAAAAATCTGAACAGACCTGTCATTGTACCCAGAGAAGACTGAATCGCTAATCAAAAACCTCCCAATAAGCAAAAGTCCGGGACCAGATGGCTTCACAGGTGAATTCTACTAAATGTTTAAAGAAATGGCAATCCTCAAATTCTTTCAAAAAACAGAAGAGTGAGCACTTCCATAGTCATATTATGAGGCCAGCATTCCCCTTATATAAAAACCAAACAAGGACACTACAAGAAAAGAAAGTACAGGCCAATATGCCTGATGAACATAGCACAGATGCAAAAATCCTCAACAAAATATTAGCCAACTAAATTCAACAATTCACTGAAAGGATCATATACCATGATCAAGTGGGATTTATCCCAAGGATGCAAGGAGGGCTCAACACCTGCAACTCAATCAATCGTGATACACCGTATTAACAAAATGAAGGATAAATATCATATAATACTGTCTTATAAATACAGTCAATAAAACAATTGCCTTTGTTATTATATAGCTTTCAAATAAAAAGTATAATTCATTATAAAAAGTACTAAAAGAAATTCACATTAGAAAAACAAGACAAATGGGTCCATCATGGAATAAAAGATTCAATGTTGTGCAACTAATAAGGAAAAATGATGAAATAATAATAATGATAAATAAATGAATAATAAAATGAAATGATAATAATGAAAAAGTTTCCAAACACTAGAACGAATCTACCCAATTTCCTAGTCCACCTACTTACATGGCATAATAAACCCCTGTGAGAAGTTGCACCATAAATTCGGGATCCAATACTATTCGACCACAGAGTTCTTTCCAATGTTTTTCGTGTTGCCGTGGAAACCCACTCACACAAACCCTAGAAAAATACAGCATTTATCATGTGTAGTTTCCTAGTCCATTAAATTAGTTATTTTTGTTTTCATAAATTCATTTATTCAATTATTCATTCCTCAAGTATTTTTTTAGTACTTGTTATGTGTCAGTCACTGTCCTGGGCCTATGCACACAGTTGTGAGCAGGCAAAAAGATAAAAATCAAATCTGTGTGCTCATAAAACATGCATCCTAGTGGACTATATCAATGAAAGCAATAACTTTTCTCAAGTAGCTATCTCTTTCATAGTCACCCTTCCCGCTCTTCACAAAAGAAATGCATAACTTTCACATATCCCAAACTGTATCAGGATGAATAAATGGAAGATACAGAATTCTCAAAACAAATAAAACACTGATATCTTTGAGGCCATTTTTAATCAAAATAATTCTCTATTTTTCATCCCATTAAGAGATGCTTCCAGAAAAGTTATGCTTAACAATTATCAAAAATTGTTAGGAATCTCTATTATTTTAATATATTAATTTATTAGAAATAATTGTAATGGTGAGTCCAGAAGAAATTTTTTAGTGTTTAGTGCATTATGGTCTCTCAAGAAATATTTTTTAAATTTTAATTTACTTTTTTTTTTGGTAGCAGAGATATACAATTAGGTGATCAACAGAAGACTTGTAAGTATAAAATGGCATTATATTAGGATAAGATTATGTGGACAAAGTAGACAAGAAATTCAATTTTAAGAAGAAAAAAGGAATGTTAGACTATTAAAGGGAAGCTTGTCCATTTATTTCACATATGGATGATGGTGGATATTGTTCATAAATAGATCACTGTGGTATTTACATTATATACATTTAAAACACTGACTCAACAATTACTTGTTATCTTATGTCAATATTTACATACTGGAAATCATATCATTCGAAACTAAGATAGAATAAAAACTTTAAATGTTAACTTAAAAATGTACAAAGGCTACAGAGCTTTTCAAAAATCTTTAGGAAACATGGGAATAAAAATTTGAGGACTACTAAACTCTGTCATCACTTTTGTTATTAAGAAACTCTATTAAATGCCACAATGATGTTACAAATTAGAGATTTGGCAGATTTGTTTTAATGATCCCAAAACAGTCACTTAAAATAAATATATCTGTAGACAGGCAGTAAGTGCTTATTTTATTTATTTATTTTTCGGTGGGGGGAGGTAATTAGATTCATTTATTTATTGTTTATTTGTGCATGCTAAGCATGCGGTTTACCATTTGAACTATACCCTCCTCCATGTAAGTAAGTGCTTAAACAATATACTCTCTTGATAACAGTATCTAGATTAGAGACAAGAATTTTACTAGTCATTAACCAAATTATTACCGGCAAGTAAAAATAATATAATTATTTTAAGATAATCTATAAATCAAACTTATAGCTAGTTTAAAGTGGTCTTCCTCCAGTTAGCAAAATTGAGTTTTGTTATAAACAGGACCACACCCTCTCCCCAGTAAGACAACAGCATAAACTCGTGCAAAGCATTGGTGGTGGGGAGGCTCTTGGAGGCCATGATCCCTATGATCCCTCCCTCCTTGTATTCACACCCTGTACCATCCCCTCCTCTTGAGTGTGGGTGGGGCCTGAGATTTGCTTCTAACTCACAGAACATGGCAAAGGCAATAGGATTTCAGTGAACACGTGTACATGAGTATGTGATCACGTTACATAAGACTGTAGTGCAGGTCTTTCTCTCTCAGTCCTTCTCTGCTTTGAAGAAGTGAGCTGCCATGTTGCAGGCTGTCTATGTTGGGAGGCTCACATGGCAAGGAACTGATGCTGGCCTTCAGCAGACAGTCAACTAGATATTGAAGCCCTTAGTCCTACAACTACAGGAACTGAATTCTGCCAAGAGAAGTTTCTAATTCCTCAAATGAACCTGAGATAAGACTGCAACTCTAGCTGACATCTTAACTGCAGCTTGTTAATACCTTAAGCAGAGGGCCCAGCTAAGTGACGCCTGGACTCCTGACCCACAGAAACCGTGAAAGAATAAATGCATGCTATTTTAAGCTGCTAAATTCATGGTAATTTGTTATGAGGCAATAGAAAACTAATATAGCATTTAACTTTCAGGGTTGGGGGGTGCTCAGTTTCCTCAAATAAAAATCAGTTGGGCAGGATAAACTCAAGTGTTCCTTTTATAATTAAAATTCTGTTCCTCTGACTCCAAACTAATATATATTACTAAATTTTTTTCAATAGTGGAAATTCAAATTTCAGCTCAAGTCTGTTCAAATTATTAGAAATTCTGATTTAGTAAAGAGTAGAACACAAAAATACAAATGAGACATACACATAATTGCTGCTATTGCTAATCTTATCCAAAGCAGAGACAGTTATTTGTGAAACAGATAAAGAAAAAGTTCACATTTCTTAAGATTTTCTTTACACAGAGAACTACTTATTCGAAGCTCTCAAAGCGATTTATAAAAATCGAGACAGTGATTTGGTATATCACTAAACCACTCTAAACCTAAAACATCTTTCTTGGCTTAACTCAATGTTCACCTAGAAAATACTTCTTTAATACTGAAATATCTTCAAGAAGTCATGATACATGAGGGATAAAGATTCCTATAGGAATGTAAGCTCCCTGAGTTTTGTTTACTGCTGTATCACCAGAAGTTGGAACAATGCCTACCAGAGAGAATGTGCTCAACAAATACTTGTCAAATAAATGAGCATGAAGGTTAATGGTAAGTATTTTTACCTGGAGCCCATTCGACAAAGAGACTGGTAAGATGAAGCAGGCATATACACAATAGCAGAATTATAACATAACATGAGAAAACTCAGGACTTCAAACCTAGAAAAAACAAAAACAAGGAAAAAGGATTACAAACAATTATTTCTACTAGAGACTGTAGTAAATGACTTCTTTATTGGATGTTTATAACAACATTGCCTTAATACTGACCTTCATAATTTCTCAGAGTATTCTAGTATCTTCCTCAATAATTTCCCTATTTCCATTTGCCTTATTAAGGGTCATATCCCTTGCTGCCACCTACATTTTCTTCCTAAAAAAAGAAACCATCATGCTTGAAAGATGACTCCCCCTCTGCATTAATCCACTGTTCCTACTGACTGTCTGATAAAACCCAAACTTGTCATGGCATACAAAGTCCTCTAAAATCCACCCTCAACCTACATCTCCAACCACACTTCCCTCCACTGCCCACAACATACATCACACTACTTCAATCTTCTTATACCATTCCATGAATGTGCCAAAACTTTCATAATTCCTTCCTTTATGGATGCTATCCTTTCTTACTAGAACACACTTTTCACTTGGGAAACTCTTGCTAAGGTTTCAAGTTCTGGCTCAAATTTTTATCTCAGACATAAGCTGTTCTCAATTCTCCCAACTTAAAAAAAAAAACAAAACCCCAAACCCCCAAACTGTTCCCTGTATCTGTGTAGCTCTAATACAGCATTTATTCCACCAAATCAGTTCTGCTTATCTCTGTTTTATCTATTCAGCAAGCAACTGTAGGACAGAGACTCTGATTTATCCATCTCTATCTCTAGCGTTCAGCAGTGTTTAATACATTGTTATTGTTTGATAAATTTTTATTGAATGAATAAATGAATGTTTTCCAAATCTCTACAATCACTAAGAAAGTGGCTCCTAAACCTGGATGCATATTAGTTATTTAAGGACATTTTGGAATAATATATTCCTGTGTCTCAACCCAGACTGACCCAATTAGAATCTCTGCAGGCAGGACCCAGGAACGCTGTACTTCTAAAAAGCTTCCTATAGGTGGTGAACAGTGTATGGAAACTCTCTGTACTATTTTTGAAACATTTTTTTAAGTCAGGAATTATTTCAAAATGAAAAGTTAAAAACTGAGTTGAAAGTCTGACATGGAAACAGTCACATCAGATCCTTGTCCTTCTCTATGCTGCTAGGTTTATTGAAGATTTATTTTCTGAAAGGATAAAAGAGAAATTTCTACCTGGGAACCACCAGGCACAGTTGTGGTTTGGGGTCAGGGGGAAGAGGGGAAGACACTGAAAATAGAAAAACTAAGTGAAATAGGTCTTACTGGATATTGAGACCTCAAGTTCTCCTTCCTCATGTGGCCACCAGAATGCTAGCAGCCAGCCCTCTAGTTAAGAGACCAGAAGAGTTTTCGTTAGGGAATTTGACCAACCTGAGAGGAAAGATGTAAAGATATGGGACTTGGGAAGTTCCTCAACTGAATGCGAAGTTATGAAGTTCATAGTCAACTAGCCCTATTTACATGGTCACAGCTTCTCATTTTTTACTCCCCTACTCTTTTTTCTAATTTAAATTTAGGTATAATCAGTTACAATGTGTGAATTTCTGGTGTACAGCATAATGTCCCAGTCATGCATATACATACATACATTCATTTTCATATTCTTTTTCATTAAGGGTTATTACAAGATATTGAATATAGTTCCCTGTGCTATACAGAAAAAATTTGTTTTTTTTAATCTATATATAGTGGTTAACATATGCAAATCTCAAACCCCCAAATTTATCCCTTCCCACCCCCTTTCCCCTAGTAACCATAAGATTGTTAACTATGTCTGCGAATCTGTTTCTTTTGTACATCTACATTTATTTGATGTCCTCTTTTTCTTCTTCTCTTTTTTAGATTCTGCATATGAGTGATATCATATGGTATTTTTCTTTCTCTTTCTGGCTTATTTCACTTAGAATGACATTCTCCAGGTCCATTCATGTTGCTGCAGATGGCATTATTTTATTCTTTTTTAATTGCTGAGTAGTGTTCCACTGTATAAATATACCACGACTTTATCCATTCTCTGTCAAAGGACATTAAGGTTGTTTCTACGTCAAATGTCAAAAAGAACTGTTCTATCTGCCCACAAGAGAAACAGAGACTGCAGATGGCTATGGGCAGATTCCTTCAAAGTAAGGCCTGGCACTGACAGCTGGACTGATGCCAGTGGCCCCTGGAGGCTACAGATGGGTCTTGACAGGAATAGACACTCTGCACTGAGCTTTGTTTACCTGATGGTAGATCAAATACTCAAAGTACTATACAAGGACCACACAGACAACACTGCACTAATTTGGGTTGCTGAGTCACATTTCTTTAGAGCAAGGAACACATGAACACATTTTACAGCTCATAAGGTCTAACAATGGGTCAGGAAATACCCTCAGGTTAATGACTTGACAGAGAAGTGGAAAAAGCAATTGAAACATTTGTTCTAAAATGGGGCTGGGTGTGCACTCACACTCAATATGAGGAGGACCAAGGGAGGGCCACCTCCAGACAGATTTCTCCTCTTTTCTGGGTGATTTGGGAAGAGGTGGGTAGGGGGACAATGCTAGTATGACTATGTAATTCTTCCCACAGGGATGGTGGTATAACTAGTTTTTTCTTCCTTTTTCACATCACCTCAACTTTTTTCCCCTACCTAAAGTGACGATCTTAGGACCAGGGTTGCCACCAAGAGTGCCAGAAGCAGAGATGATTCCTAAGAAACTATAACTCTATCTTTAAACCTTCATGTCAGAATTCCTAAGTGCCTGATAGGCAGGTTGTGCCTTCACTCCATCTAGCAAAATTGGGGTTGACAGAGAATGCAGATGTACTTTGTAATGGTTGAGACAGCCCATCAGTACCATACCTGAGTAAATCTACCCCCACATGGATGGGGGTGACTAAGAGGAGGCACATGCTAGACTAGCGCTGCTGCCAGCAGTCTGGACCAGCACAGCAGTTGAACTGAACAGCCCTTCCAAAGGTAGAAAGTTTGGGTACAACTGTAGAGAGTGAGGAATGATAGCTGACAAAAGAATTAATAAATGAATTATGCAATGAGGGAAATTCAATATAACATTGCTACCTTAAGAGAGGTTCAGAGCAAAAGATGATATTGTCTCTTGGCTCAATTATATCAGAGTCCCAAAAGGGTGATGCCATGTGTTGGTGAGACAACTTCTACTTTCAGAACTTGATAAAGTCAGATGGAAGCCTGCAAATTTGAATGGCACTGCTCTAGGAGACATTTTGGTGCCATGATATGATGATGAACTGGAATAATAGTTAATGACAGACTCATATTTTTCAGGTTACATCTATTGTCATTCTGTGATATGGTGAAACACTGGTATTGCTGGTAGGTTTTAATACTGATAGTGACGGTCAAACATATCGGTAAATTGAGTTAAAGCATCCTTAGGATGACTCAGAATGGAAAACAGACTGAGAGAAGAGCTGGATTTAGCTAATCATCAGCTGATTTCTATGATAAATACTCTGCTTTATCATAAAGTACAAACAGCAGCAGATTGGGGTGGAGTGGGAAAGAGTAATCAAATTGGCACAAAGATAAAAATGTGTATAGTGATTATATAGAATAAATTAGTTGTTTCTTCAAATCTATCTCTAGCTTACACAGGCTCATCAATGTCAGGCATATTCATAATGATTGAATTACTGTGTGTGTGTGTCACATAAAAGCTACACTAAATGTAGATGCCCACATAAACATGATTGTTTTTGTTTAAAACAGCCTTGTCCAAAGGCCAGGGGATGGTCTGTGTAATATAGTTTGGCCTTGCCCAAAGAGGTCTGGCATTTGCCTCCCTGCCAGGAAGTAACCTAGGTCAAACCTGATAGAGTGTTTAGGGTGGGTGTTGTAGGCAATAGGTCTAGGGTGGGATCGGTCACATCTGACATTCTTAGACAGAGGTTGACCTCACTATAAAGAACCACCATGTGATTCAGGGTGGGGCTTTGGGTCACATGGTATCAATCAACCTGGAGGCTGAGAGCAAACACGTGAGCAATCAGTATAATCAATTATGCCTCATAATGGAGCCCAGTAAAAACTCTGGAATCAAAGTTCACCTGAGTCTGATTCTATGCCTACTATCACACACTGATGCTGGGTGGATAATACATCCTGAGTCCATGGGTGAGGACAACAGAAGCTCTGTGTTTGGAACCCTCCCAGACTCTACCCTATGTGTCTCTCCTTTGGCTGATTTTAATCTGTATCCCTTCCTTGTGAAAAATCATAACTGTGAATATAAAGCTTTCATTCAGTGAGTTCTGTGAGTCCATCTAGCAAATTATCAAACCTAAGAGTGGTTATGGGAACCCACCCTCTAAAACTTGCAGATGATGTCAAAGTGAGGGCAGTGCTGGGGACTGTGCATTCAAACTCTGTAGTCTGTCTAACTTCGGGTAGATAGGTACTCTTATCACCCCACTCTACAATGAAGAAAGCATGGAGTAGAATGTATACAAACTGCTAGAAAGGGCAAGCTTCCAAGCTGTAGTGCTACAATGCAAACCCTCATTTGGCTGATTTCATGCCCACTCTATTAGTTTTTACACTGCTTTATATAAAATGGCCATAATATAGTACATCCATTAGATGGATGGGTATATACTGGTATGATGTATTTCACTAGTATGACATACTTAACTTTTTGTCTCTTCTCATACCAAACTTGAATCAAAATAATTATAGTCAACTATGAAGCATAAACTAAAAATTATTACTGTCTACAGTTTTGATCATTACCGGTTTTGTGCAGTGAATGTTTCCCTCTGAGGATGAAGATCACTGTAAACAACCCTGATGAGATCATGCTGACACAATGCCCCTTCTGTCAAAGCCATGGATCCAATTGTTGAGGGCTACAAAAACGAGGTAAAGTATGAGACTATGTCTCTAAAATTAAGTAAAAACCTATATCATGTAAGGATATATAATTTTGTTTCAATAAAAGGCACTTTCAGACCATTTTTTTCTTCTCTTTCAAAAGCTCTTCCACTTTTCAGTTATATACATTCTATAGCTCTTTTTAAAATTATATATATAATATATACAACTAAAAATACACTGCTTTAGTTTTTGAAATACTATAGAATGAATCGATATTTAGGACACACAATAAGAACAGTTGTTGAAGACTAAAGGCTACAAATAAAATCAATTTTCACTCAGAGAACTCTTGGAGATTATGCATCCAAACTTGTTTAACTTCAGGTAGGTTGGTACTCTCCTTAATCCCATTCTACACTGAAGAAAGCAAGGTGTAGAGAGTTATAATTACATAACACTAACAAGAAGACTATGATCAAATGTCTCATGTTTCTAAAGTTAGAAGAACCGTCCATTTATAAATGTTTCACTATCCTCTTATTTTATACCATGATACATAGGACACAGTTAAAATCTACTATTCAGAAATGTTCTATGCTAATGTTCAGCCCTGGTTAAATAGGAGGCATTCTATTTCCAACACAAAACAAAGTCCCAGGGGAATTAATTAAAAATTAATCAAGAAAATAAATAGCCACATAGAGCTATGAGGCAACTGGATCCTATTTATTGGTAAGAAAATGGAATATAATTTTCTGACTACTTGTAACATTTCTTTAAAAGCTTTCCTCACAACTTTACACACTACAGGCCACTACAGACCAAACCTTAATTATATATATCTTTAAAGAGAGCAGACAGGAGTTCAGCTCAACAGGAGTCATCTACCTATATAATTATCAGTGTTCTCACATTCTTCAACCAAATAAATATAAGCAAAAATCAGAAGTGTAATGTTACTGAACAGCTAGAATTCACCAGCTAGACTCCTTTAAATGGAAATAAAATAATTACAGTGTTAATATTCTTCTAAGTAGTCATTTTCCTAAAAAATAAGAAAAAGCAATGTAACAGATGATTTCTAATATATAAATTTAATATAATATATATTATATAATATAAAAATATTTTTAAAATTAAAGAATATTTTTGAAAATTTATAAAAGACTAATAAAAAAGGCTGAAAATGATACTGGTGGAAGAATGAAAAAGAAATAAACAAGAACTAGAAGAAAATTTTCCATTAATTACTGTCTGTTTCCCTTGACTACAGTTCTGCTTTATGTCACTAATAACAAATATCTACATTTAAGAAACAAATCAGTAAAGATGTGTTAGAAATATTTATCTCTAGTGAGAGATTGACTTTTATCTCTTATTCAATATAATGTTTAAAATTTCTACCTTTCCAGTCTTACCTCATGGTATATTGAAGGCTTAGATAAAGAAGGTATAGTAAAAGATAGAACTTTATTGTTTCCATCTTTATCAGCAATTTCCTATAGTTAAAAAAATGCAAAGATAATGAATAATTATAGCACTATATTATAAAAATAATACTTTCTTAATTTGACAAATACATCATTGGAAATTGAGAAAGATTTTTAGAAATAGTAATATATAAACTATTATGACCTTAATGTATCTTTTCTAACCTATTAGCAAATTTGTACACTTTGGTGGTTGAGTAATCCTTTGAGAAATATTGAGATATAATACCATAATCAATCAAATATACGATGACAACATAGACATGAAGCAAGCATACAAATTTTCATCTTAAATTTACATACAAGTCAGGGCGATACATATAGGACAGATCTTTTAGTAGAAACATGGCTGAGTTTAAAAGATTACAATTTAAAGACTTAACCAAGACAGCCACACTTATTAAAACAAAAAAATACATTGCTGTAACACAATCTTAACTAAAAGAAAATACTACAGTTACTCAGCAATAAACAAATGATCTGAAATAAGTTACATATTAACATAATTACTACTACTCCAAGTGAATAAACATTAAGTTCATTTTAGGTAGTTTTTACTGAACTATAAAAACATTCTTGTGATTTTTAAAAGCACTTTATCCTTTCATCGAAAAGGTCAATGGTGTCCATTTCTATAGTCTCTTGCACCTCCAATCTTCTACAAGTATCAATAAAAATCTGCCTATAGATGCCAGCAATTAGAGGGGTGAAATGCTCCACCTGCAACACTTCTTCTCTCTACTAATTTTAGTCTGTTTCCTTTAAAACTCATATTGGTATACACAACTGGCATAAAATCCAAAGAGAGAAGATTGCCCTTAGTAGACCTAGAAGGAAGGTGGTCAGAGAGAGATTGAGTAGTTGCACAGCATAAAAGGAAGAAACAACAATAAAAACAACTATCATCACCAAAACACAAACTCAAAAGAACTTCCCTATAGAGCTCATTTCTGAGTTTAATGTGTCATAGGAGAGTAACAATTACATGTGAGCAATGGCCATACCTCTCATTTTGGCAGGAAAATGGTTTTAAAAATCCCTAGAGAGATCATTTAACTGCTTTGTAGTCAAACTAGTTACCACATTTGGGCCACTGTGCCTCAGAGAAAGTCTATGCTAAGATGAATGGACCTGGTTTAAGTTAGGCAATAAAATTTCAATTTTTATTCCTAAAGTTCAAATTAAGCCAAACACTTTTGATTTATATTTGTGTGTATCTGTGGAGAAGGGTGTTCTGAAATTTAAACAAATTAAAGTCGAGGGCAATATAAAGCTCTCCCTGGGGCTATCTGAAGCAAGGGAGAAGTGCTGGGGAGAGAAAGAAGAAAAAAGAGAAATGAATATATGAAAGAAATCCAGTGTGGTAAGAAAAATTGAGAACCACAGAAAAGAGAGAACTCAGATATAAGGGGATTAAAAAAACACAGAATCCTGAAGTTACATTTCTGATGTAATTGAGCATTTTTAAAATAGTACACTATTTTTCAGATGCCAAAAGATAATTAAACCACAGCACTATCAAGAACTTGTCAGACATTCCACTGTACAACATTTTTTGGTTCATTTGTCCTACTACTGAATTTTATTACAGTAAACAATAAAAATGATAGCTTAATGTCTAACATAATCTAAAATTCTAAACTCAATTATTAAATCAACATTTACTAAGTCCCTATACTAAGCACTAGAGACACAGTGATATATGAAACAAATTTCCTACTTTAAAAGAAAAAATCAGGCAATGAAGCAAAATGAAGAATTTTATACCTTGACCAGCTTTTCATTAAAAAAACTCACCTTTAATTATGACACTACTACTATTTACAATAATAATAGTAAACATTTAATAAACACCTCAGGAAACATGCTGGATTCTTCTAATTGTTTTTAATTCTACTACTTTATTTCTGTTTTACAGATGAGGCAACTGAAGTCAAGATAGTAAGTAACTTGTCTAGATTTAAAACAGCCAATAAGTAGTAGGGCCTGGTTTTAAAAAAATACAAGTGATTCCAAAGGCCAGGGTCCTTCTTTCAGATGAATATTCCAGTGATGGGAATTTTTAAATGACGTTTTAAAGGACAAGACTTAGAGGAACAAGCACTGCAGACAAATAATTATTGTGAGAATGAATGTTTTGTGAGGTACTTTATTACCTCTCAACTATAAACTTTATTATGTGGAGCATTTGTTTACAGTGAATACACAGAATATAAGAATTCAAAGGGCAGGAATTTCAATACCAATGTCCTAAACTGGGCACATAGGCAAAAAAACCCAGAATAATAATGTTTAAGGTACTTATGAATTCCTTAGAAGAAAAATGTTTTATAAACAATAAACTGTTCAATTTATATTATTAAATGATTATTAAAGTAACTTTAAAAAATTTTAAATCAGGGCATTTATAAATACAGGTCAAATAAAATAATTTGAAGAAATATGCCATAAAATATTAACAATGCTATCAATTATAATAATTTCACTTACTTTATAACATGCATTACCAGCAATTACTTATTAAACACCTCTGTACTCTAATTTAAATAAGTTACTCAATAGATATTTAAATCCATTTTTCTGTATATATTCTGTAAATATTATTTCAGAGCACTTAAAAAAAATACTTAAAATTTCCCAAATCATCATTTTCAACTTACCAAATTGTAAATTCCTAACAGAAGTGCTTCAATGCAGCCATTACTCTGTCTGTCTCGGCTAACTGTAAGCCGTAAATAAACCCACATCAATTCTGGCAAAAACTGCAACGTGAACCTCTTAAGTCGAACCTCAGAGCTACGATAGAGCTCAAATAGCTGGTGGCAGACAGGCTCCAGGAGCTAAAAAGAAAATAAAGCATATTAGTTATTTCCATTCTTTTGGCTGTAACTGTATTTTTTAAAGGTAGATATACTTACATAATATTTTGAAAATAAATTCTCAATATTAATTTTTGTTTATTTTAAATCAACGCAAATAAAACCTATTTATGCACAGAGACTACACATTAAACTGACCAATCCACTAACAATAAGAAGTACTCTGTGCCCATATAATATCAATATATCTTTCAATATACTGTACTATTAAACTTATTCGATAATTAGTTCTTTGACCAATGTACTACTGTATATTTAGTGAGTTTCCTTTTCTGTTCTTACAAACCCTTACTACCCTCCATTTTGAAAAGTTTCTGTCAGAAGAAAATAATTTCAAATTATCTTTTGGAAATAAACTTTAAATCTCAACTTAGACTATGATTTAAACACATTATATACCACTCTGTAGAGAAAAGGATTTTGCAATACATAATAGTTAGACATCCAAAACGCTAACTGATATTTTAAATATATATAAGTAAAACAGATTACTTTTAAGACTGACTTAACTTGTACTAATTACATTTATTGGAAAGATTCCGAAAAGGAGGAAAGTGTAAATACAGAGAAATAGCTTTTCCAATGTTTAACTGGATAATTTTTCAAATGATAGCACATAATATGATTTATAAGTAACTTTATAATCTTGAAAAGTGAAGAAAATGAGTAGTTTAAATAAATCTCCTCTCCTTACTAAACATGTACTGCTAATTTACGATGGTTTTGGTAGAGTAACTGCAGACTACACAAAACTGGCCATGATTTTTAAAAGCAGATAAAACACCAAAAGGAAACTATAAAATAATGTTTAAATTAAAATTTAACGATAGCTTAAAAAAAAGGAATAATTTATACACTTACCTCTATTCTGAATGATTATAATAATGCATACATATACATTTGGAAATCTGCTGGAATATAGTTATATATGTCTGTAATAATCTAACACTCCAGAATAAAGTCACTACTTTCACAATTGTAAATTAAAGGTCAACAAATCCTTTGTTGATTGTACAGTTAATATACATACATGAATTAAGCTTAGCTCTTAACAAACAACTCTAAAGCTAGAAAAATTTACACACACATATACATCTTAGCCTAGGAACTACTAAGCCCTTTATATGAAATCACTATCATTGTCTTTAAAATCTTAAAAAGCCATTCCAACTCTCCCCTTACACTGAAGTCTAAACCAGTCAGGCAATTTGCCCAAGGTCACAGAAATTAGTGGTGGAGGAAGACATTAAAATTCAGGTCTTCTGACACCATGCTGATGTTCTCACCACATCGCATTTCTTACACTAGAATGGAGGCGGAATAGGAGGTGAGGGTGGTTTAGTTACAAATAGTATATTCCAAGAGTGCTCACAACGAAGTAATAAACTTTTGAAAATAGTCAATTGCTGGCAACTTTTTAAACTATAGTCAATGATACTCAGCTCCTGAGGGGAATTAAAAATTGTTGCTTTTATAAATTTATGTATTAAAAATATGTATCCATGTTTCAAACCTACCTTCCTCTTTAGTAAAAGACTTTAAAAATTGCCTTCTCTAAATTTCATTGGCCATCTTACAATTTGCTTATGTTATAAAGACCTTACTTCCCTTCCTCAGTAGCAGGTACAATGGCATGTAAAGACTATATTTTAATTGAGCACTGCAAAGAAATAGAGTTATCAAAATTATTACTCTGCTTTTTTTTAAAAAACAAAAAGAAGGGAGGGAGGAGAAGTGGCAGGAAATTCAGTAACTTTTAATCAGATACCACTGCAAAATAAGACTTAAAAACCTGACAATGTTCTTTGTTAAAAATCTTTAATTCCAAGCATGTGCATTATGCCATCATGTTCTCAATTTCTCAGTATCATAAATGACTCTGACTTCCCCTAAATGGTGCTATCACCCACACCAAAAGGTGTTAAAAATCATTAACTTCTAGTTAAAAGAAAAAAAGCTTAAGAATAACTGACATCTTCCTCAAACTTTAGCAAACAGTTTTGACATGATAGTTATTAAGAGACATGCTATATGATGAACGCACTGAGAGCAGTTTGGGTGGAATAATGGAGACCGAACTCGCTTATGAGTGGGTTACAGAAAAAGTGGGAGGTGAGGAAATGGGGACAACTAGACAGAGGCTCTGAATAATAAGCAACACTTTATAAAGTTCATCTGGGAAGAAGAACAGAAAAATGGGGTAGATAGTAAAATAGAAGGAAAATCAAAGAAGGTTTTTAAAAAATAAAATATGGTGTTTACTGTATTCCATACATCAGAAAAGGGGGAAATAATTAATGACCAAGGAAAGAGAGAGGACAACTGCAGGAGCAAGCTTTGAGGTGGCTAGCGAAGATGCGATCCAGGCTTATGTGGACGAGACGGCCTTTGACGCAACCTGGGACACTCCACCCACCGAGCCGCAGACACAGGAGGAGAGTGTGGGCAGAGATGCTGGTAGAGTGGCAGATTTGAATGGGAAAATAGGGTTTCCAACTATTTTCTTCTTTTATAATGACACAGAAAGCAAGCTGAAAATGAGGGCGAAGGACAGTTAAGAGTGATAGAAAAGAGAAAGTATAAGGGGAACAGGGGGACAGTATACCAAGGAAATATTATCTGCTCATTTGTGATTTTTAGTCCTGCATTTAAAATGGAGAAAGTCAACAAGATTGTGTTTTCTCCAGGCATGTTCAGCCACTCAGGTACAGGCATGAAACAGATGGATGATTAAGTTTTATCCAGTGTTGATATTTTGCCCAAAGAATATGAATTAAGGGAATGAGATGCAAAGAAGCTAAGAATGTTTACAAGGGAATGACTGTAATGATGGACCATGAAAATTTAGCTAAGAAAAGAGGGAAGTGAGGTATTTGAGGGGAGGCGGAAGAGCAATCAAGTCATGAAAAGGCGAGAGTTTACAGTCTCCTTGAAGTGGAAGAACTGCTAGAGTGACCAAAGAATCTAGAAGGAGGGAAAGGAGAAAAATAAAGCAGTATGTTGGTCTAGAGATTAAAACTTGAGCTGTAGTTTAGGTGGACTGTGATATGTAATATTAAACTTCTAGGAAATACACTTTTTTGAGAATTTTTATGGTATTTAAAGTAAAATGGTAAGATTGTCATAAGTTTCAGTTAATATTATATATGGCATGTGACAATTTTCTGAAATAATTTCTTATTAAGTAAATAATATATCTGATGATATTTCAGAACGTAACAAAATCAGGACTAAAAGGGCCCTCCTCCTAGGACTGGAGTCCAGAATTGCTTTGATATTCTACAGAGCTTAATTTTAACATTCTGTTCTTCTGAAGTATGAACACATGGTTAGAACCTTATGACCTGATGGGAGTAAGGATGGAAAGACCAGACCTGCTGTAGCAACTGCTTGATTCTAATGACTGCTGGGTCTTGAGCTTACGTCTCTCAAATTATAATTTTTCCATTTCTAGCCTTGACAAAGTCTCACATGTTCATACTATGAAGTATGGCAATATAAAGTAATGTGAATAACTTATTTTAATGTCATAGCTTCCAAAGACTAGAAGAAAAAAAGGAAGCCAATAATTTTTACGCTTGTGAGTCCTAACGAAAATGACAGCATTTTAGAATCTCACTTTGTACGTCACTATTCTTCTAGTCTATATTTATTAAGTGTTCATTACGCACATGATAAAATACTAGATTCTAGGGAATTAACAAATACAGAATATACGACCACTGCCCATGAAGAGCTTACAATCTAAAGAGAAAGCATAAAACAAATACATTTTAATAAGCAAAGCTTAATGTTAAAACAGTGCAAAACAAGGGGTAGGGAATAAACATTCAATATTCACACAGAATTTTGAAAACTCCTGACCAAGAAGGATATGCATATATGTCCATTACCACACCTAAAGTTATAAAACATTCATAAATACACAGCAAGAGGAAAAGAAGCAAATGAATCCTGCAATTGCTGCTACAAATAGCAACAGATGCAAGCCTAACTGAGAGCCAATCGAAGTTTAGGAGATAGGAAAGAGAGAGGTCAATAAGCAAGCTTTTAGTGATAAGACAAAAATGAAGATGCACTTTAAGTTAAGCTGCTGGTTAGGAGATGATTACCTGAACTTCTTCAAACTCACTCCAGTACACAGCAGAGGCACTCTTGGAGGCTGTATCTGGGAAGATAAGAAGCTACTTTCCTGTGTGTTCCTTTCATTTTCATTTTAAAGCATACATGAATCCAGTGGTGATTAAACTGTATGTTATACTACTGTGTTAAAGGAAAGATAATGTGTGTATTTTGCATAAGTTAACATATAGAGCCAATAGCTGCATTTTTCCCCTTCTCTTGCACAGCTGAATAATAGGAAATTCTTTTTCTAAGTTTATTGATCTTGACTATTTAGGCTAAAAAGTGTTTTCGCTGATCATTTTCAAGCTAGATTTACTACCAGCATCATTTCATGTTACCAGTATGATTCAGTTCACTGATTAGAGTGATTAATAAAAGAACTGCAAATAACACTTAAATAAATCTCAATCAGTGTATGGTTAAAATTTGGCTTCCAGGAAAGAAAACATTCCAGAACAGGAAACAGAAAAGGTTTCAAATTAAATAATCTACTGATAATCTATGGTCATTATATGGTCAAATAATCTATGGTCACTCAAATCAAGAATCAAAACATACTGTCCTCCACAGGAACAAATTTTTAAAAACATTAAAAAATATGGAGAAGGAGGTCATGGGGAAAGCCAAAGCAAACTATCAGAATGAAAAACAGCAGAAAGAAGGTTCTTCAGTCCCTTAAGAAGGATTAAAAAAAAAAAAAAAGAGGAAAAACTACAAAACTTACATATATGAATTTTAGTACACATATTTTATTATACTATGTTGAAATTGTTTTTCTTATAAACTTTCCTACCTCATTATTCAAATCTTGAATAACTTTATAGAGGGCTGGTACCAGTGTTTTTTTCCGGTGTAAAGTTGCTGCATAATTGGTGATTTGAGTGTCAGGTAATGCCTAAAATAAACATCAAAGGAAAACTAAAGTGAATTTAATATTCAGGAAGTCAGGAACTTTATTTCACATGAGTTCCCCTTTAAAAGATTTATAATGACAAACTAAGGAAAGAAAAAATATTTAAAATAAGAAATAACCATGAGAGCTAATAAAGTAAATTAAGTTAGGATGTTTTACAATTCTTCAAACTACTCAACCATGAAAAATGACCAGAAATCACAGCATTACACCAAGATTTGCTGAAATGAGTCACCTTAAATTAATCTAGTCTAAAAAAACAGTGTAGGATATACTTCAATTCTTATAACTTATGTTCACAAAGCACTAATTTCCATAGTGTTCATAAATTACATAGCTTTCAATCAAATCAATGGGTGATTTTTAATCACAGGAAGTAAAAACATAAGGCACAACTCAGATTTCTGTGCCTTATTAAAGCTTGTTGGCTTCCTCTCTTTTATTGAATATATCTTAAAATTCTTATATCACTTTATTGATACTAACAACCAGTTTCATTTTTATATTATCTTCTTGCCATTATTCACATTAGTGACTTTTTAAAGAGGTACAATTATAGAAACATATTACTTCATATTTTGCCATTTCCACTTCATATCTTAAAACTTTTGTTTCAGTTTCTCTACGAACACATTTATACTGAATTACTGACATACAGAATCATATGACACATTCTTATCCTCAATCCAATTTACCTTGAATTCTGATAACCATTCTTCCACAACACCACGTTCAGATCCCAGCATCTTCTTCTACCTTCTATTCCTCTTTTCTCTGTGAAAGAAAAAAAGAACTGAACTTGAGGACAGCATTACTTACAGAAACTATCAAAGGTAAATGTGTGCCTTTCACTAAAGGAGAAACTCATCTAGTTACATTTTAGATAAGGAGGCTTACTTTTAGACTAGAGTTCAATTAAAACAAAACTTTATAAGAAATAAGTTCTATTTTTAATGATACAATTGAAATCTATTTTCCCCAACAATTATACTTCAAAGTGGTAAAAAATCAATTTACTAAATGAAATCAAAATGCACATTGCCCAAGACAAATGTACAACCTATGCCTGGAGCTTTTACCATATGCAAAACTGCAATAAGCTGTACATAACAGAACAAACTATGTGACAGATTATAAATGACGAAGATAAAAAAACTAGAAATCAAGGGTCATATATTCAGCAAACTGATTTATAAACATATATATATACTATTTGAAATAAGGCCGCTGAAGAAGGTAGATGTATGTGTTTTCTAAAACGGAAAAATGTCCAAGTAGAAAAAGCAAGTTGTACAACAGTATGTAAACTACAATTCCGTCAAAAGTGATATAAAATAACTATTAAGAGTTTCCCTCTGAGGGAAATACTAAGGATAGTCTAATTACGTGGCTTTGAATTATAAAAAAAAAAAGCATGTATTATTTTTAAAGTGAGACAGACAAAAAATGGTTTTTGGTTTTTAATTTAAGGCTCAAAAGGTAACTAAAAGAAAAAAAAGAACTTCTTGGGCAGTGAGGGAAATGTCTTCAAAGCAACTGAAATGAAAGCCTTTATTAAAATGACAGTATATCCTGAGTGTGTCCTATTCCACAATAAATTTCTATCTAAAAAAAAGACATCAAATTTTCTAATTCCACCCCCGTATTCCCTAAATATCCACATATAATACATTATACCGAGTACTATGTAAGCAAGGACTACAAAAAGGAGTAAGAAATGACCCTTATTTTCAAGTAGCAAATGCTCTTAAGATAGACTGGTGGGTTTATAGAGATAAACTGCAAGAGGAAAAAGAGACAGCAGGGAAATCTACAGATTAAGAGATGTTAAAAAAAAATCTATAACCAGGTATGAATCTTATTTGGACTCTGATTCAAACAATTAAAAAGATCATGACACAATTGGAAAAGGTTAAACATGACTGGTGATTGGATGGAATTCAGTCAAGGAATTTTATAGGTTATTTTTATATCTGATACAGTATTACAGTTAGGTTTTTAAAAAGTGTTTATTTCTTATAGATATACACTGAAATATTTCTTTAAATACTGCTTTAAAATAATTGGGGTGAGAGTAGCCATAGGAAGAGAGCGCCACGGGTATAGATAAAATATGACGGGCCATGAGTTGATACCCCTTGACACTGAGTATTCAGTACACAAATTTCATTACACTATCCTGTCTACTATTCCAGGTTTGAAATGTTCCATAATAAACTATAAAAAAAAAAGGAAAAAAGAGAAAAGAAAAATACTACACATAAATCATGATACATAAGATATAAAACAATGGTTCTTAACCTTTTCGAGGGGTGAGGGGAAGCAAAAAGTCACAGACCCCCTTTGATATATGAACAAAACTATGGATCCTTACTTCAGAAAAAGATAAATATGATGCCTACACGAACAATCTTGCAAATAATTTCAGGAAATCCACTGATCCTCTAAAGTCCATTAATAGACTTGGATTCCCAAGTTAAAAACTCTTGACCAAATGAGACTCTTAAAAATAACTTCACAAAATAGAGCACAACTACACATCCAAAAAATAAAGCCCTTCAAAAACGTCATTTTGTAAGGTTCCTACATTTATTGCGATGATTGTTCAAATCACTGTCAGAATCTTTTTCTTTTAAATACCAATTAGTTAAGTGGTATTAAATCCTCTTCAAAACCTAGTTATTCACCTAAAGATGGATTCCATCATATAACTATGACTACTACTACTGTGCATCTTACTCTATGCAAATTACACCTCATTAAATTATTTTAATTACAAAAATAAAATAACAAGTGTGGTTCCATCATATGTTATAAGTTCCATTTATAAACAATGGTCTAAATATCCTAAAGTAGTTGCCCCTGGAAGCTTCTCAGAAAGAACTAAAGGAGGCAACTGACCAAAATGAAAAGGAGGGATTCTGTTAGAAATTCATCAATCCATTCCATAATTATTTCTTAAGCACCAACTGTACACATGTCATTATGCTAGGAGTTGGAAATAATAATGGTAAACAAACCTAGATGTAGACTCACTTTAACGGAGCATTTCTCCAGCAGAGAAGACAACACATTTTTGCAAAGAGATAAGGAGTAAAAAGGAAAGGTACACAAAAGTGTAAAACAAAGGAATATAATGTTGATGAATGAATGAAAAGGTTTCTCTGAGATATCAAAGTTGAGATATCAAAGATCAATAGGAGTTAAGGGGAGTAGGAAAAGAACATTCTAGAAAAAGGGAACAGCCTATATAAAGGTTCTGTGGCAAGACAATAACACAGGAGGTTGTAGAATCTGAAACAAGATCCAAGTGGCTAGGAACACAGACAGCTACGGGCAAGAGTTGAGGGTAGAGAGAGAGGTATGGGCTGATGGTATAAACAAGACCTACTAGTCCTCATTAAGTATGGAAAGTGATTGAGGATAAGAGTCAACTTTTGAAAAGCTCACCGGGCTCTGGTGTAGAGAAAGCCCTTTCAGATATGGCTACAAATTTCCCAATAGTAATAAGACTAAAAAAATTCCAAGCTTGCAATAGCATTTGCTCTGAGAGTTCCTACTAAGTTTCTGGAAATTAAAAAACAAACAAACAAACAAAAACCTGAATAGCTATTGATAATAAAAATAGTTTTTATTTACAAAGTACCTGAAAAATAAATAAAGTATATTCCATTTTTATTAAGCTTCAAATAAAGTATAAAAAGTTAAAGCAAAGCCTACATTAGTTTCTCAGGAAGTAACTTTTTAGGGATAAATTCTAACATCTTGATCTCCCTTTAATATTCCCCTTTCCTCATAAGTCTCTTATGAAAGTATACACAAAATAGGCTGTTTTATTAATATTATCTATAACATCTCTTTCTACCACCTCATCATCACTAATGAATTCAGTGGACATCAAGATTAAGAGGAAAAATACACTGAATTTTACATCACTTTGAGAAATACTCCAGAAGAGGTAAATACTTTCAATAAATAAATTACCATGTAAGGAAGAAAAGTACAAATTCATTGTAGCAGTAACAGAAAGGACTTATTTCCAATATAAACAAAATAGGAGCTTTAAAAAAAAAGCTCCTATATCTCCATTGCTAGATATTCAATTATTTGTTTTTTATTTATTGGAAACTTAAAAAGCTATTTCTGCTCTGTACCTCAACTATTATCTCTAATTTTACAAATATCCTTAGCTATAAATATGAATTAATAGTTGATATTCAATTATTAAGTAATTTAAAAGTACTTATTATAAATAGCACATACCTGTTAAAAAAAAAAGGAGCTTAGCCCAACTATCCTACCCTACCCACAAAGATAGTCAACCATTTGGTATGTATTTTTCTTCACATATGTATTTATGTATACTCATATATGTATATATATATGTGTTTGTGTGTATACAATTTAAATACAGTCATTGGTTCATCATACATTGTGTTCTATAATGTGTTTTTTCATTCATCAAAAATATATGAAAGACCTAGAGTTCTAGTTTATTCTTTTTAATAGTTGTAATTAATTGCAAGTATAATCCCATAATTTAAATTTGTTTAATAATTTTCTAATAAACAGATTTGTTTTCAACTTCCCTATTAACAAAAAATGCTGCAATAAACATCCTTATACATATTTAAGCATTGTGTTATCTAAATATCTATCTCATGTTTATGCTGTGTTGTTATCTTCTGTAGTATAAATTCTAAAACTTGGATTTGAAACTTTAAGGTCACAGGATACAAACATTAATAGCATATCCATATATATAATTCTCAAAACCATAATCCATCATATATTTTTAAAGATCATGATTATTACATGTAACAAAGTAATTTCCTACTCTACTTATAAAGCTAATATCTTAGCATAGAAATATAAGTAAATCTAAATATTAAAACTTTAACTTTCTTACATTTATTAATAAGATCTGACTTTGAAAACTAGGACAATAAAAATTGATATCAAAGCATTCAAGTGAGTACCTATTTGCCAAAACACTAAAAATTTAATACACAGAATCCTGTAATGTATTTGCATGGGACAAGGCAAAAAAGATACCACAGTATATTTTACTGTATTTTAAAAACCACTCTGTTTAGTAAAGGGTTGTATCTTCTAAAGTTAAAAACCACATTTATAGCTTACTATTTAAACAATCTGGAAGTTATTTTAGAGTGTGATATGAAACTAAGATTTAACAGTGTTTTTCTCCCAACAGTTCTCAGTTGTTCTAATACATCGTTCACATGTACATTTTTTTTCTAACTTGAAATACTATTTTAACATATTCTAAAAGTCTTACAGATATTTGGAACTATTTCTGAGCCATTTTTCTCATTAACTTTGTACCAGGCTACAATATTTTACTTACTATGGCTTTATAATGTACTTTATAACAGAACAAGTCCCATATTAATTCTTTTTCCTAAAAATGTATTTATTATTGCCTGCTTTATTCTTCCAATTGAATATTACTTATACTGATAAGTTTCTTTCCCATACTCTATCCTCGTCAGAATTAAATTTACAAATTAATTCCAAGTGACATCTTCACAATATTCAGTCAAGTGTGGCATTGCTCTTCACTAAAAATCTTCTTTTATATGTCTGTATAATTTTGTGTTTTCTTCCTAGAGATCAACATATTTCAAATTAAGTTGATTCCTAAGTATAATCCCTGCGGAGGATTGGTTCCAGACCCATCGCGGATACCAAAATCCAAGGACGCTCAAGTCTCAGAGGTGGCCCTCCCTATCAGCAGATTCAACCAACTATGCCTTGTGGAGCACTGCATGCATTCACTGAAAAAAAAAAAATCCAAGTATAAGTGGACCTGCACAGTCCAAACCGGTGTTGTTCAAGGGTGAACAGTTTATATTTACCTGCTGCAATTGTGATTCTTTTTCATTTTTCAAACTAGCTATTGTTACATAAAATAAACATTAAACATTTAAACATTTTAAATGTTTTAATTAAAATTTAAATATTTTAGATAAATATTTAAATATTGAAAATGGCTTGAACTAAAATTTCTCCTAAAAATATAGAAATCTTAAACTAATAAATTATCTTTTTGCTAACTACAAGGGATTAGATTAGATTTTTTTTAAATGTTTACTACTTTACAAAAAAGGACAAGAAAAAATAAATACAATTAATCAATTCTTTTTCAAATTCTCTACAAAGAATATTAACAGCTTTTAAAATAAAAAGAAAACCAAACATTATTTTTTAAAAGAAAACCTTTTTTTTTTTAGTTTTCAAGTAAGTGACTTTTATTTTCCTGATGTTTCAGTCAATTTCTACAAAACTTCAAACTTCCTCAAAAGAATTCAGATTTGGTAAACAATCTATTTAAGTTCATAGCTGGAAAAACACTTCAATATATGTATGAGGGTTACTTTTCTGCTGAAAGAATCATAGTAAAGTCAGACAATACCATAATCAATAAAAAGCAATGAGAGTGTAATAAATTACAAAATGTCACTAAACCCATTTCTATAACCAATTTAATCAGCAGCTTTTCCTGGATGTGTTGCAATATTGCCAACACAACCTGCCAAAACTTCTCTTAAGGGTTGGTTTGAGATTATATTCAACAAAAATCAAAAATAAATAAAAATAAAATCTATAGTTGAAAAGTGTAACCTGGCCCCTTTCTTATAGCTCATACTTCGGCCCTACCAGTTTTCTACGCTCTGGCCATATTCTCTTTTCAGTTTCTTTTTCTCTAGAGCTTCATGCACAACTTCACCCCAGGGATTCTGTATGGGCAGTTCCAGCCTAGAATACTGTCCTACAACTGCTATTTAAATAATGGCTCTTTCCAATCCTGTCAGTATCAGCAGGCCTTTTTTGACCACTTTATCTAAATAGGAAACCTTTCTTCCTTCTTCAGTATTTTCCACTCCAACAAATATGGTTCATTTCCTTCTGAGAGCTTTGGATTTTATACCTTGTTTCCTTATTTATTAGACCTTATTCCCTACTGTCTAGCTTCCCCATCAAATTATAAATTCTGCGAGAACAGGGTCTTTTTCTGTTTTGCTCTCATCTGAGTGCTCACTAAGCACTCAAGCTAATAAGTATCTTACAGCATCTAGACATATGACAGGTACTTAATGTATACCAACAAATCAATGAATCACATAGCTTATATGACCTTGGACAAATCATTTAGAACCTTTGGTTCAGATTTCTACAATGATAAGTTACTTTCTAAATCTAAAATCCTCTAAATATATTTTAGTACCTTCATGTGGAAAACAGGATAGTACTGGTTACAGAGAAACTTTTAAAATACATGTCCTTAACTAGACTTGGCATCTTTTAGTATGTGAAGGTAGCTATGAGCACAGTTATAAATACACTGCAAGTTTTCTTTTTATTTATACAGACAATGCAGAATTCTGAAAATCATTTCTTCTACTAGATAGTACACCCATCCTATCACCTGGTATATAAAAACTACATTTAAAAGCAAGTCAAGCTGATATTCCAGCAAGCAAATCAATTCAGGCCCATAATGCCTCACTTCCAGAGTATAAAAACAAAGTAAAGAGGACATCACAGAGAATGATTATTTATTGGTGACCATGGTAATGGCAACTTTATTAGCAAGTCCTCAATAAAACACAATGAACAAAATAATAAAGTACTGGAACATGACCTGAAGGCAGTCAATAACTATTTGCAGGAAGCAAATTCACAGTACTTGTGTAAGTACAACAAGCTTTTCACTACCTTCAAGGGTAGAAATTGTGTCTTAGCTGATAGTAAGCATACATCTTTTTTTAAGACTGTTAATTCATAGAGAATCAGGATACAACAGGTAGTACTGCCTAATTTAGAGTACAGGCTCTGGCTCTAAACTGCCTGAGTCTGAATTCCAGCTCCATGACCAATAAGCTATGTACCTTTGGAAAAGTTACTTAACTAATCTGTGGCCTCAGACTCCTCATTTGTGAAATGGGGATAATATAAGTATCTATGTCAAATTTTAAAAAAAAGATTAAATAAGTTTAACACATCAGTGGGCAAAATTGATTACAATAACTGCTCTCAAGGGTTTCTAATGAACAAAAATTATTGGATAAACAAAGGTATACAAATTATTAGGGCAACATATGATAGTAAAAAATGGTTTTGCTACTGCAAATTTTTAAACTAGGTTAACAACTACAAAGACATTTCAAGGTATAAGTCTTTAATAAAGCACTTAAGTGCTGTTACTGTAAATACCAAATTCCCTAAGGAAAAACCTGGAGCTGTGCTATCCAGTTAATTTTAATTAACTAAAATAAAATAACATGTAAAGATTCAATTCCTTAGTTCCACTAGCCACATTTCAAGTGCTTACTAGCTATATGTGGCTAGTGTCTTGCATATTGGATAGCAAAGATTAGAACCCAAACATCATCAAAGAAATTCTAATGAACAGCGCTAATCTAGATATAGCTAGATAATACCATTATGCTGAGTAAATTCAATAATTCAAAATATAAAGTTTAGGTAACAAAAAGGTTAAAAGACACAACTATTAAAAAGGAAACACTTTCAAAAGTAAAATTCAAAAACAATAATTAAAATGTGATTATTTCAAGTCTCCTAGGTAAAATTGCTTTAATAAATAGAAGTTACCACCAGAAATTACCAAAAATTATAACATGTCTAACTATATGGGGAGTTCATTCTTTATTCTTTAAAAAGTTAAATTTTGTAATTTTACCTCTGTTCTAAGATCAGTGTTCTAACGGAGGAGGTGGCACAGGAATGCGGCAGAGTTCAAGTGTGGGATTCATTTGTTGAGACTTAAATATTTTCCAACTGCATAAAAAATGAAAATGAAAAACTGTGAAATATTGAGAGATAACAGTCTAAAGAAAGTAATATAAAGGACAAAGAACAATTTTGAAAAGACATTTATAATATAGTTTATCTAATTTCTAAAAATTATAATTATTTTTAAAATTTATATAATAACTAGTATGTATTTGTGCACCATTATCAAACCTAACTTTTAAAATATCAGATTTGGAGAAAAGAAATCTGAGTTTCAGTTTCAAATTTGCCATTAATTGTGTGTAAGACTTTGAGTAAGTTATTTAAATTTTCTTGAGCCTTACCTGAATAATCTATAAAAATAAATCCTTTCCAGTCCCAAATTCTATGAATACAACTTTTGAAACACATTCTAGTGATATCACACACATACATACATTCGAGAATCATTAAAATTTTAATATGCAGTGTAAAACCAAGCTTAAATAATAAGTATCAACGGCTATATTATAATTTTGGATGAGTTTCAAGAACTGAAAATTTTATCATTTTGATAAAGAACACTGAAAATGCTATTACTAAAATTTTTGGCACAAAAATGTATTGAAAGTTTTTGATCAGAGAAAACCATTTTCAAAGCTAAAAGTATACTCTTCTCATAAAGAAATAACTATGATCATATAGTTGCTGATCGCACTATGCTCTGCCTCTTTGATTCAAAACAGTATCACAACTTTAAAATCATTTAAAACACCAAAAGAAAATAAACATTTTAAAATATGTTCATTAACAAAATGTTTTTTTTAATACAAGAATACTGCAATAAAATTCTCTTAGGTTAAACTACATTATCATTGTAAAGTCTCCAATGTTTTTTAAAACGAAGATGTCTCAGGACCTCCTACTCCAACTCATGGCAGCTGACTTCTGGGCTATCACATGAGATTTTTATTTAATGTGAAGTTCTATAGTGGGAGGGGAAACTTGAAAGATGCACAAGAAACTGGTAACACTTCAGGAAACAGGACTTCATGTCAAGGAGACTCTTTTCGTACCTTAGGAATTTTGAACCACCTAGACAACTGCCAGATTTTGAAAGAGTGAAGGCAGGCTATGCTGGGAACCTCTGTAGAGATCTCTGACAGTCTTTCAGGGATAAGAATACAGATACTATGGGGCTCTCAATTTGAGAAAACAAAACAAAAAAAGACAACGGGAAAACCTACCAGGACAAATGATAGGAAAACCAAGATATTCAGAGTATACTCTTAAACCATAACAAAAGTAACCTAGAGGTCATTAACAACAATAGTTATTAAATAAAAACCTAGAAAAACACAAACTACTGGAAATTTAAAAGTATACTTCTAAATAATCTATGGGTCAAGGAAGATATCAAAACCAAAGTTAGTATAAATGTTGAACTCAATGTTAAGAAAGATACAACATATTAAAACTTGTGGGATGTGGCTATAGCCTTAATTGCATGTGTAGGAAGTTCTCACTTTCCATGTATAAAGCAGACATAGTTTCTATATGCATATAGGAGTTTCAGTTAACCTCGTACTTTGCAAAGCTAAGATTGCCTATATTAGCAGAGAGGCAGAAAAAGATCAATGGTTTTACCTATTGATAGATATCTATCTCAAGAAGCCAAAGAGAACAGAAAATGAATGAAACAGAAAACAAGCACATAATATAGAAAAAATTCAACAAAGTCTAAAGTTGGTTCTTTGAAAAGATTAATAAGATTGACAAACCCCTAGTAACCCTGATTAGAGAAAACACAAATTACTACAAAATTTTTAGACATCAAAAATATAAGACAATATGATAAACTTTATGCCAAAAATGTGATGCTTGGCATGAAATGAACACATTTCTTGAAAAATACAAATTATCAACAATGAAAGAAATAGAATACCCAAACAGCCTCATAGCTGTTAAGGAAATCCAATCTATTATTAAAAATCTTCCCATAAAGAAAATCTCAAATACAAACGGTTTCACCAGTGGATTCTTTCAAACAATTAAGAAGGAAACAATACCAAGCTTGTACAAAGTCTTCCAGAGAACAAAAAAATAACAGACTTCCTAATTCTTTTCAAGAACCAATGTAACTTGATGTCAAAAACTAACGCACATATTACAAGAAAAAAATCACAGACTAATCTTTCTTATGAACACAGATGCAAAAATATCAATGTTCTAGCAAATGAAATCTAGCACTATATGTAAGTATAACATATTAAAATAGAATTTATTTTAGGTATATAACAGATGCCTAACTAGGAGAAAAATATATGATTATCCAAATGGGTAAATGACCCATTCATGATAAAACCTATTGGAAAACTCTTAAAGGATATCCAATGAAAGTATAGAGCAAGTGTCACAGTCAATGATAAAATACTGAAAACTTACTCTCTGAGGTTGAAAACAAGGAAGAGATAACTATTATCACTACTATTCAACACTGTACTGGAGGGCCTACCTAGTACAGTAAGCGAAGAAAAAGATACAAGAATATAAACCAGAAAAAAATTAATAATCAAAGAAAAAAAGTCAATATGTAGATGATATGATTATTAGCAGACAATATGAACATGCACCAAGAAAATTCAACAGATTCTACAGACTAATTATTAGAATTAATAGGTGAATTTATGTAGGTTTCTAGATATAAGGTTAATAAATAAAAATCAATTCTATTTCTCTAAACCAGTGTTTTTTAGAACACAACTTCAAATAGCACTAAAAGAAAGAAATCTAACAAAAGAGGTACAAGACCACTACACTGAAAACTAGAAAACATTTTTGAGAGAATTTAAGAGTCTAAATAAATTGAAGGATATATCATGTTCATAGGTTGGAGACTCACAGTACAAATGACAAGTCTCTCTCAATTGACTTCTAGTTTCAAAGCAATCTTAATCAAAATCTCACTCCTTTCCTTTTAAAGAAAAATTGACAAGCTGATTCTGAAATCCCTATGAAAATGCAAGGAGCCAAGAATAGCCAATGCAATATTGAAAACAACAAAAATTGGCAGACTATACTCCAAAACATTAAGATCTGTTAAAAGCTATAGTAATTAAATGATACAAATATAGTAACTAAAACTTACCAGTGGAAACATCGAGCTTAGAAACAGTCACACACAAATAGGATTTACCTGATTTATGACAAAGACAAATTGCACTGCAGTGGGGAAAAGACAGTCTTTTAAATAAAAGATGCTAGGTCAATTGGATACCCCTATGGAAAATAATGTATCATGATCTCTAACCTTACACAATTCACAGAAGTAAATTCCAAACAGAATGCAGATGTAAATGTGAAAGTAAAAACAAACCAAAAAAACCATAGCAAAACATATTTGTATCCCTAAAGAGGCATATATTTTTTAAGCAAAAACAAAAAGCACTAACCATAACAACAACAAAAAAGATAAGTTGGACTGTAGTAAATCTGTCTTCAAAAGACAAATTAAGAGAATGAAAAGACAAGCCAAAAACTAGAAGAAGGTGTCAGCAATACATATGTCCCATATCTAGGGAGAGATCTGTGACTGCTTGAAGGTTGGGGCAGGAAAGCTATCAGGTCCTAGCACAAAAAGCCAGCATAAGACAGAGGCTGGACCAGGACCACAGACACCATCCTTACCTTCAATCTTGAGCCTTGTACTGGGTAAAGAGAAAGAGCGTGGATTTTTGAATGACGGCCATTCTGACTGGTGTGAAGTGATACCTCATTGTAGTTTTGATTTGCATTTCTCTGATAATTAGTGATATTGAGCATTTTTTCATGTGCCTTTTGATCATTTGTATGTCTTCCTTGGAGAATTGCTTGTTTAGGTCTTCTGCCCATTTTTGGATTGGGTTGTTTATTTTTTTCTTATTGAGTCGTATGAGCTGCTTATATATTCTGGAGATCAAGCCTTTGTCGGTTTCATTTGCAAAAATTTTCTCCCATTCCGTAGGTTTTCTTCTTGTTTTATTTCTGGTTTCCTTTGCTGTGCAAAAGCTTGTAAGTTTCATTAGGTCCCATTTGTTTATTCTTGCTTTTATTTCTTCTAGGAGAAAATTTTTGAAATGTATGTCAGATAATGTTTTGCCTATGTTTTCCTCTAGGAGGTTTATTGTATCTTGTCTTATGTTTAAGTCTTTGATCCATTTTGAGTTGATTTTTGTATAGGGTGTAAGGGAGTGTTCTAGCTTCATTGTTTTACATGCTGTTGTCCAGTTTTCCCAACACCATTTGCTGAAGAGACTGTTTTTATGCCATTGTATATTCTTGCCTCCTTTGTCGAAGATTAGTTGACCAAAAGTCAAAACTACGATGAGGTATCACTTCACACCAGTCAGAATGGCCGTCATTCAAAAATCCACAAATGAAAAATGCTGGAGAGGCTGTGGAGAAAGGGGAACCCTCCTACACTGCTGGTGGGAATGCAGTTTGGTGCAGCCACTATGGAAAACAGTGTGGAGATTCCTCAAAAGACTAGGAATAGACTTATCATATGACCCAGGAATCCCACTCCTGGGCTTGTATCCAGAAGGAACCCTACTTCAGGATGACACCTGCACCCCAATGTTCATAGCAGCACTATTTACAATAGCCAAAACATGGAAACAGCCTAAATGTCCACCAACAGGTGACTGGATAAATGTGGTGTATTTATACAATGAAATACTACTCAGCCATAAAAACTGACAACATAATGCCATTTGCAGCAACATGGATGCTCCTGGAGAATGTCATTCTAAGTGAAGAAAGCCAGAAAGAGAAAGAAAAATACCATATGAGATCGCTCATATGTGGAATCTAAAAAACAAAAACAAACAAACAAACAAAAACAAAGTGTAAATATAGGACAGAAATAGACTCATAGACAGAGAATACAGACTTGTGGTTGCCAGGGGGGTGGAGGGTGGGAAGGGATAGACTGGGATTTCAAAATTGAAGAATAGATAAACAAGATTACACTGTATAGCAGAGGGAAATATACACAAAATGTTATGATAACTCACAGAGAAAAAAATGTGACAATGAGTGTGTATATGTCCATGAATGACTGAAAAATTGTGCTGAACACTGGAATTTGACACAACATTGTAAAATGATTATAAATTAATAAAAAATGTTAAAAGAAAGTTAAAAAAAAAAGAGAAAGAGTGTGAAGACAGAAAGACCTTCTACTTTTGGACAAGAAAGAGTATTAGGAACTGAATTTACTCTCTTGCTTGAAATTATCAAAAAATGGAAATAACTATGAAACATAGGTTTTCAAGACACTGGACACAGATACTAAAGAACAATGAAGTTGCCCAATTTCCTTCCTTGAGAGAGTTTCCAGGCTGCAGGGTAAGGAAGGGAAAAGCAGGTAGAACCTGGCCAACTGCCTGAGTTAGAAGTAAAGCTGAGTCCAGGTAGACCAAGGTGTTAAGAGTTTCCATAACAGAGTAAAGGAAAGGAGAGAGTAGCATAGAGAAAGAAGTCTGGATATCTGTAGAGGGTCCTCCTCTAGTAGTCAGATGAGAAATGATCAGCATATATGTGTGTGAAGAAACTACCAGAAGCCAAGGAAAGAAACAGCAAAAGAATTAGAAGTAGCAGTGCCAGAACTCACACAGGACCAGAAATACCACCTATTTTCACCAATCAGATTGAGAACTGGGTAAACTAGATAAAGCTCCTTTCTAAATAATGGAGAATAATTATTCCTATACTGAACACAGCTCCAGTACCACCTAATAAATCTTCTGATGAAACCCTGAAAGGATCAAACTGTTTTCCAATAACTTAACTGCATCTCAGCACAGAGCTCAAAAATATTTACAGCAATTCAAAAACATCCAACACATTCCAAGGTAAAACTCACAGTATCAAGCATCCAATAAAAAAATTACCAAGAATGCAAACAATCAGAAAAACAAGATCCACAATAAAGAGAAAAATCAATTAATCAAAACTGACTAAAGTTAACAGATGTTAGAATTGGCAGACAAGGAAGTTAAAGCAATAATTATAACTATAATATTCAAAACATTAAGTAGAGTCTTAGAAAAAAAAATTTTTAAGGCCTAACTCAAACTTTTAAAAGTAAAAACTATAATGTGGGAGACAATACGCTGGATGAGAATAATGGCACATTAGACATTGTAGGAAAAAAGTTCAGTGAATTCGAAGATACAGCAACAGAAACTAGTCAAAATGAAATGCAGAGAAAAGAGAATTAAACATAGCATCAGTGAGCTGTGAGACAACTTCAAGCAGCCTGACAGATGTATAACTGGATTCCCCAAAGTAGAGGAAAGAGGAAGACACAAAAACATTTTGAAGAAACAATGGTGAAAAATTTTCCAAACTGGATGAAAACTATTGGTTAAGTTCCAAGAAGTTCAATAAACCCCAAGCATAAGAAACACGAAGAAAACCATATCAAGTAGTTTTAATTAAATTGTTCAAAACTAGTGACAAAGGAGAACACCTAAAACAGCCGAGGGTGGGTGGGTCGGACCACATATTATGTACACAGGCACAAAGACAAGGATGACAGAGGAGGTGCAAGAGAAAGGACAATGAAGCAACATCTTTAAAGCACTAAAAGAAAAAAATATGTCAAGCTAGAGGTCTATAGAGCAAAAATCTCTCTCAAAAACAAAGGTAAAACCAAGACTTTTCCAGATATACAAAAGTAGACTTGCGCTACATAAATGATACTGGATGCTCTCTGAGGAGAAGAAAAAGGACACCACCTAGAAATACGGATTTACACAAAGGATTAAAGAGAATTAGAATTGGATAAATATGTGATTTTTTTCTCATTTTTTCTTATTATTCTTTTCTACATACATTAAGATAAAATAAGGAAACTTTATTAAGATTTTATGCCAATACGTTCAACAACTTAGTTGACATGAACAAATTTCTTGAAACATATTATCAAACTTCATTTAAGAAGAAATGGATAATGTGAATTGTCTTGAATCTATTTTTAAAATGGAATTTGAAGTTAAAAAAACCCATTCCACACACACAAAAGTGTGGAGAGAGACCCTTCTATGACATAGATGGACAGGGATGGCTAAAAGTTGCGGGTAAAGCATGAACACTGAGAAAAACCCTCTGAGAACTAAATCCTCACCCTAACACAAAGCAATAGCAACCTGTCACTAGAAAATGTGAAGCCTGAAGTGCACTGAAGGTAATGATAGTAGCAACAAATCCAAACCTAGCTCAACTCTTGACTAGTTTGACAACTTCACACTCACTGATGACAGATCAGAAGTGTGCTCATTTTCAGGCATAAATAGAATTAACTTCAGTCTCTACTGCTCTACACACAATGTCTGGCATTCAATAAAAAATTTCAAGATCCCAAAACAACCAACATCAATAAAGCATAAACAGGACCAGGCTAAGAAATGACCCAGATGTTGGAACTAACCAGACATGGACTTCAGAATAATTATGATAATATATTAAAGGGTCTAGTGAAAGAGCTGGAACATCCATGAATAGATGGATAATTACAGTAGACAGTTGGAAACTATAAGAGTCAAATGGAAACGATAGAAATTAAAAACCAACCAACCAACGAACACAAAGTCAGAGAGAAAGAATTCCTAAGGAAAGGCTCATCAGTAGACTCCAACACAGTTCAGGAAAAAACTGGTAAACTTATAAATAAATCAAAAGAAATGATCAATCCTGAAACATGAAGAGAAATAAGAGTGGAAAAAATTTAAAGATCATCCAAGAGTTGTAGGACAGTATCAAAATTGTCTGACAGTTTTATTTGAAGACTCAGAAAGAGAGAAAACAAGATAAAAGACATGAAGGGAAAATGGTTGGGAATTTTCTAAAAACAATGAAAGACATCAAAGCAAAGATCCATGAATCTCAGAGAACACCAAGCAAAATAAAAACCCTCCTATCAAAACAAAAACACCCCCTAGATATGATATAATGAAACTTCTAAAAACTAAAGATAACAAGATGTGAGAGATTCAATACAGTATTTGCAAAAAAGGTAGTCTCAATCCTTTTCTACAAATTTTAATCAAAGTTAAGTCAAAGTAAAAAAGAGTCAGAAGTTACTGGGGAACAGAGGAGGATATTTCAGCAAGGGTCATTGAAATGTCATGAGTCCCATCGTCCAAAGAGTAAATACAGATGGTATTATTTCCTGACCCATGTCTAATAAGAAAGAACTTCAGGGATATTACTCAGAAATTTTAATACACATCATCATCAGCTTGAAGGATACATTAGACTGATGTAATTCACATTTAAGAAATCTGAAGGGCATGAAACTAGCTAGCTAGCTACCCAACAACGTCACAGTAAAAAGAGCTTACTGATACGTTGGAATGAGCACTCCCAGAGTGTGTCAGTGAAGACAGCACAAATGCTTATCATGGATCAGATAGGGGCCACGTGGAAGAGAGAGAACACTGCCAAGACAGGCTGACCACAGGAAGATGGAGGCTCCTTGGAATACACAGGAGCCAAGGAAAGAGTAAGAAACTGGTAACTGGAATAGAGACAAATTTGCCTTCAACAAGGAAGCTACAGGACAAAGATCTTTAGCAATAAGGAAGAATTTTTGAAGTATCAACAAAATTACTTACATGGATATTTGGATAATAATAATAATCAAGGTAAGGTATAAGTAACTAATCTTTCTGTTTACTTCATCTTTTCTTCCTTAGTCTGCTTTTCTACTCCCAGAAAAGAGCAAGGAATTTATTCTAAAAGAGGGTGAATAAAACTAAATCCTTCTGAAAAACAGTCTAGTGTAATTTCACCACATAGGAATCTTCCCTATAAACATGTTCTTCTACTGAATTCACAACTACAATAGCTTGTGAATACGTCCCTTTAAAAAAATTAAGTATATGCATATGTAGAGAAAATAGTACAATGAAGCTCCATGTACCCATCACTGAACTTCAAAAATTATGAATTCATAGCCAGTCTATTTTCATTACATTCTCCCACTACCCTCACTCAATTATTTTGATGCAAATCCAGGATATCATCTTAATGGTAAAAATTTTAATATATATTGCTAAACGATAACTTTTTTTCAACATAACCAAAATTATCATCACATTTAAAGAAATTTAGCAATAATTCCTTAACACAATCAAATATCCAGTCAGTGTTCACATTTACAGTTGTGACAATTTTTTAAAACACAGGATTCAAATAGGGTTATACATCAGAATTAGCCGATGTGTTTCTTAAATCTCTTTTACTCTACAGGGATGTGTGTGGTAGTTTTTTTTTAATTGAAGAAACAGTTATTTACATCAATATGAAACAACACTGCTTGTTGAGGAAAGGCATACCTCATTTTATCATCTCACTTTATTGCACTTCACAGATACTGCATTTTTCACAAAAGTTTGTGGCAACCCTGCACTGAGCAAGTCTATTGGCATCATTTTTCCAACAACATTTACTTAACTTTGTGTCTCTGTGTTATATTTGTGTAATTCTTACAATATTTCAAAATTTTTCATTATTATTATATTTGTTATAGTGACATGTGATCAGTGGTCTTTGATGGTACTATTGTAATTGTTCTGGCACATTTTAGCAATAAAGTAATTTTAAATTAAGGTATATACTTTTTTTAAAAGATATAATGCTATTGAATACTTAATAGACTACAATCTAGTGTAAACACAGATTTTATATGCATTGGGAAACAAAAAAAATTTATGACTTGCTTTATTGCAAAATTCACTTTATTGTGGTGGTCTGGAGCCAAACGCTCAACGTCTCCAAGGTATGCTTGTATTCAGCATTTCCCTCATGTCTGGATTTTGCTGACTGCACCCTCATGGTGATGTCATACTTTCCTCTGTCCTCGGTAGTTCTTATAAAATTGTGGCTGGGTACAGATATTTGATCGGGTGAGGTTCATTTTGGGAGAGGAAGATCATGTTGTTGTTCGTGTTCTTCAGTCAAGGCTCCTAATGTCTTGCCACTTTTTGTGACATTAGTAGCAGTTGATGATCAATGCTTAGGGATCTTTAGAGATTACAAAATGGTTAAAATCTAATTATTTAATTCTGTCATTCCTTCTTCATTTAACTAGTTAAAATACTTCTATAAAGAAAAACTTCTCTTTATCTAGCTTTGGTTACTTGGTAGTAGAATTTTTATAGGAAAGATGGAGTAAGTACTTAATGTTTTTCGCCTTTATTTACTTGTTTTCAAAATGAGTTGGTTAACTAGAATCCTCTACTGGTAACCAATTAGTTTTACTTTAAGTATCATTATAAATTCATGGGCTAAACATACTTGATATATTTCAATCCACTACCATTATTATTCTTAGTAATACTCAAACTGTCCTATCTTTGCCCAGTGATAGCTTTTTCATGCTTGACTCCTGTGCAGGAAAGAGTTAACCCAGCAAGCCTGGGTTGTGGCCTGTGTGATTGACCCCCCGCCCCAGTAAAAACTCTGGACATCTAGGCTCAAATGATCTTTCCTAGTAGACAACATTTTACAAGTGTTGTCATAACTCATTACTGGAGGGATTAAGTGCATCCTGTTCAACTCCACAGTGAGATGATTCTTGCAAGTTTGCACCTGTTTTCCTAGAGACTTCACCCCATGTACTTTTCACTTTGCTGATTTGTATCATTTCACTGATAAAATATAACTGTGAACATTATAAGTCCTGAGTAATTCTAACAAATCATGAAACCTGGGAGTGGTCTTGGTGGCCCACAACATAGCTCCTAAGTCCTTTTGACATAAACCTAGTAAATGATTGTAGTCTCCCAGCTACCTGTTAAGACAAGAAGTCCAGGCTCATCTTGTACATTTGCTGCCCTAGATGAGGATCAAACATTTCTCCAAGGAACCCTAATTCCTTTCAATGGGAAATAATACTTAGAGACTGCATTCTGGATACAAAGGAATGAGCATGCTTTACATACAACTTATTCCAAGAAAATATGTTAAATTTTAGAATATATGTTTCAAACACTGAATAAATCTTTAAAGTAGTAGGTATTCAGAGTCAGGGGAGGTAGCAGTGTCTCAGTTTGGCGGTATTTACCGCTAAAAAAAATTCTCTTGTTTACCTAGTTAACTGACAAAGTTCAGAAAAAGCTCTCTGAAAGTGGAAAATATTTGAGTTAATCATTTTTAACTATAATCCAGAACTGCAACTAGTAAAAAGAGAAAGCAAGAAACTGGATAGAGGGGGATGGAGCAGGGGTAGGCACTTAAGTACCTAAACATTTCTTTCTTTCTTCTTATCATGACCATTACTACTTTTTGACGAGTACTAGAAAAGTCCTGATATAACAGTTTCTAATTTTAAATACAATTAAATGTATATAAAGGAGCTTATCTTTAAAATTTAGATTTACAAATTAAGAAAAAAGCTAGTCAAATCTGTCAATCTTTTTTCTTTATAGTATTATGCTTTTTGTTTTAAGTTAAGTATTCTGCTTCCTTATGCTGAGGTTTAAACAAATTAACTATATTTTCTCCTTAAAGATTTTATACTATTATAGGTATCATCTTATTAGCTAATACTTGTATAGCATTTATTATATAACAAATGCCAGGCACTAGTCTAAGTATTTTACATAATCTACTATTTTACAACAACCCCATATGGTAGGTAGGTATTGTTATGATCTCCATTTTGTACATGAAGAAACAGTCAGGCACTGATAGGTTAAATCACTTGCCCAAGGGCACACGGTCAGTAAGTGGTGAAGCCAGATCTCTGTCAATGTAGACTGCGACCTCATGATTTGCTTTGACCAACGAGCAGAAATGACTCCTGTGGAAACATTTAATTGCCAGTATGCACTGTCTAGCCTGTGCTTTCCTTGCCATCATAATAACAGAAGCAGAGATAAATCTAGAGATGCAATGCTGACCCACATATGGAGAACAGCTGCCTTGCAGTCACCCAGACTAGCAGCAAAATTCACGTGAGAATAAACAATTTTTTAAAAATTTTAAGCCATTATTTGAAGATTGGTTATTACCACTACACAAGTAGCTAATGCTAACTACAAAGATTATACACACGATGACGTTAGAACAGGCCCTAAAGGCACACATAATCCTTAAAAACAAATGACTCAGACACCCATGGCAAACACTTCTTCTAAATGTCAACTACTCTGAAATCGATGGCCTTGTAGAGCTCTCTACAGTCAAAGAAAGAAGAAACAAAAATTATGGCCTGGCTTACACATGGTTCCATATGATATGCTGGCATTATCCCTATACAGAGGTAGCCTTGCTGGACAGGAGAAAAGGGAAATCCTCCCAAGTAGACAGATTTCCAAGCAGTTCTGTCTGGTTGTTCACCATGCCTGAAGAGAAATGACCAGAAACACAGGTCTATGGTTTGACAGTATCTGTCACCAGTACTTGGCTCAATATGCTCATGAAAAACATGGCTCTTTTGGCAGGAAGAGATATTATACCATGGCTCATAACAGACTTCACCAGTGTTAATCTACAATTCCATGATATGCCAGGCTATCTCGTACCTCCGTGTATTTTCTTAAGATACTCTCCTCTCTGGAATGCCTTTCAACTGCCCTCTAGCATAAGTACCCTACTCTTCTTTCAAGACTTAGATCATCCAGTCACTTTCTCCATAAAGTCTTTCTTAGCATATTACTTGTATCCATTCAAAGCCCTTTCTTTTCCCCTCACTCACAAGTTCTCAACGTACACAGTCAGGGATCTGTGAATAACATTCATAAACTTTGATGGGAAGAAAATTCTAACATTCTTTTTACTACTCTCTAACTAAAATTTATAACTAATTATGAATGTAGGCAAAACGAAAAACCTCACTACTTTCTGTGACTTGGTCACCAATAGATTATCAGAGATATTTTCATATTAAATTACAGTTGTTGCAGACACTTGATATCATTTATGCTCATCACTACTTCATGCCACATTTCTCTTGTTAAAGAGTCCCTGCCCCTGTAAGAAATGTTGTTTCCAACAACAGTCTCTCTTCTCTAAGGCACACAAAACATCCAGAGGGATTCTTTCAGGACCTCTTCCTCTTGAATTTAGAGAAGGGAAATGGCCTCCATCCCCTTGCCTTAGGAAACAGAGAACAGTTGATTCCTTTCCATTAATACTGCTCTTCCTTCCTAAGGGGTCACCTCCCCCTCTCCATCTTAAGCCACTTATAAACTGATGAAGTAGACAGAATCTGAGTGCTAACTTGTCCCAGTAGCTCACATACTTAATACCTTCTACTCTCAGAAACCTGTATAGGTTTATTAGTCCTATTTTTGAACCATAACTTCTCTAGGGCAGAGTATGTCTCAGTAGTGTTTGTATTTCCAGCTCCTAACAGGGCTAGCACATAGCTAGCATTTAGTTCATTTTTACTGAATGAAGAGCTTAACAGCAACAAGCAGGTTGTCAGCAGCAGACTCGGCAGAGAGGATAGGGAGCAAGTATGGCAAAGCCTACTAGTTCCCATCCAATATAGTTCCACACCTCCACCCTCATTGATCTAGTCCATATGCTCAGCTGAAGCCATTTCTGAATCTTACTTATGCTAAGTGTGGCCAAATGACTAAGTTCTGGTCAAAGAGATCACAGGAAGTACTGTGCAGGAAATGCTAGAAAGGTTTCTTCAAAGATGAAAGGTATACCCCTTTTGTCTTCTGCCTTTCTTCCTCCTTCCTTCTGCCTAGATCATGGATGTGATGGCTGGATATTCAGCAAACATTCTGTGATCTTAAGACTAGAAGCCACATGCTAAGGATGGCAAAGGAAAAAAGAAAGGAGACTCGGTCCTTGACAAGTCTATAAAGTTGCCATATCAGTCCAAGACTGACATTTCTAAAAATTTTTTACAAGACAAAGACATGAACTATTTTCTTATTTAAGCAATGGTTATTTATTATCTGTTTCTAGCAGCCAAACACAATTCCTACGTGACAAGGTAAGAAAGAGACTTTAGCAACAAATCTATGGTCTAAGATGTCAACAAGCCATCTCAGTTATGCTTCAGTTTAATGCTGATAGAAGTGTTCAAGATTTCACCACTGGAATTGGGGGTAGAGGATGTAGGACACAAGACTGAACAAAGAGCCTGGACTCTGTGAAGGTGCACCACCATCATAGTTCAGATGAAGGGGTATTTATAGTAGTTTAGCACACTGACAAGATTTCATAACACAGTACTATAATTTCTTGCCAACATTTGGCAGTTATGTTCTAGAAAAGTAATGTGGCTTATAAAACTCGACTGGCCAAAACCAGATTATATGAAAATAAGAGGCTAGGAAAAATAAACATTTTAATGGAAGATGTTAAACCAACTGTTTAAAACCTGTTTAAGTGAGAAAAACCAGTGAACTTTCTATAGATTAACCTCCTTCAAGTTTTCAGGAAATACCACTGTAGCACAACAGTTACATAAGGCTGATTCTCCCATGTATTATGCACACGATTCTACTTTATAAAGATTTTGAACCTGTCCTTCCTGGCCTGCCATTTAATGTCTTTTGTCCTTGTGTTTTTATTTGTTCAATCTCACTAAAATTTTTCAAATTCTTACAGTGATTGTATCATTTTTGAACTGTTTTTCATCCTTACATAAAAAAAATAGAAAATAATCTGATCTCTCTGTGGGAATACTGTTATAGACTGAATTTCTGTGAATCCCCCAAATTCATATACTGAAATACTAACGCCCAATGTGATGGTACTAGGAGGTGGGGCCTATAGAAGGTGATTAGGTCATGAGGGGTGGTGCTCTCATGAATGGGCTTAGTGTCCTTATAGAAGAGATCCCCAGAGAGCTCTCATGTGTGGTAATACAGTGAGAAGACGGCCATCTCAGAAATAGCAATTGGGTCCTCAGCAGACACAGAATTTGCTGACACCTTGATCTTGGACTTCCCAGGATGAAGAACTGTGAGAAATAAAGATCCATCATTTAAACCACCCAGTACTTTATTATAGCAGCCTGAACTGACTGAGATAAATATTTTTTTCCACTTCTGCACTCCCTTGAATTTGGACTAGCTTGGCGAGTTGCTTTGACCAACAAAATGTGGTGGAAGGACCATTAGATAAGTTCCAAAGCCTAATCCTCAAAGAGGCCTTGAAGCCTTACAACGTCCATCTTCACCTCTTTAGAAGGCTACCCTGAGAATGCCATGTAAGGCTGCCAGACTAGCCTACCAGAGGATGAGAAGCCACACTGAGAAGAACTAAGTACTTTAATGGAAGCCAGCACCATGTGCAAACATATGAGTGAGGACACCTTGGACCTTCTAACTCAGTCAGTCCTCCATGTGGCTTCAGCTGCACTAGAGAGCCAAGGGAAACCAATAGAGGAACAGTTTAGCCAACCTACAGAATCATGAAAAATAATAAATCTTTCTGTCCCAAGTAATAAAATTTTGGGGTAGTGTTTTAGGCAGCAATACTAAACAAAAAAACTTTAAGATAAAAAATACTTAATAGTTTTTTGAAGGTGAGAAAGATCACTTGAGATTTTTCTCTTTTTATCTTTAATTCACCTAGTATGGTATCCTGGAAGTCATGCTTACTCCAGTGCTTCATTCCACTACAATTAAAAAAAGAAATTAATGTATGAAGGTAAAATGGAGAGCCACTAAAGAATTCTGTGTGAAGTTAGTAGTATGTAATAGGCACTTTAGAAAGAGGACTCTGGTTACACTGCAGAATGGACCAGAGGGAGGAAAGATTGAGGGCAGGGTGAGCGGAGAGAATACTGCTGGAATGGTCCTAGTAAGATGTTAGAGCCTTAACTATCACTGCTGCTGCTGCTGCTGCTATTATAATGTATTTATGATGTGCCAAGTACTCTAATAAGAACCTTACGTATATTTGCTCATTTAATCCTTAACACAATCCTTTAAAAAATTTTTTTATTTTGAAATAATTATAGACTCACAAGAAGTTCCCAAAATATGTGCCAGGAGATCCCATGTACCCTTTGCCCAGTTTCCCCTAATGGTAACATCTTGCATAACTGTAGTAAAGTTGGAAATTGACATTGGTAATTGTTATTGGTAATTGTCACTGGCTAGGAAACTGACACTGGTATAGTCCATGCAGGGTTATTCAGATGTCTCCAGTCTCACAAGCACTCATTTGTCTATGCATGTGTGTGTAGTTCTGTACAATTCTGTAACAGATATGGATATGTATAACTACCACACTCAAGATGCAGAACTGTTCTATCATCAAGAGGCCCCAGTGCAGTCACCCATTCACCTCTCCCTGACTCCTAACCCCTGGCAAACATTACTCTGATCTTCACCTTTATAATTTGGTATTTCAAGAATGTTATATAGAGAGAATCATATAAAATGCAAGCTTTTGAGAGTGGCTTTTTTCACTTGAGACCCATCCAAGTTGTTGCAGGTATCAAAAGCTCATTCTTTTTATTGCTGCACAGTGTAAATGTGCCACAGTTTAACCATTCACCTGTTGAAGAACATCTGGGTTGTTTCCAGGTTTGGGCTATGAGGAATAAAGCTGCTATGAAAGTTCACATACAGGTTTTTGTGTGAATGTAAGTTTCAATTATCTGGAATAAATGTTTGAGTCCAGTTGCTGGGTATATGGGAAATCTGCTGTGAACTGCAAATTGCTCTAAAAAAAAGTCTAGTTAAAAAAAAAATTAAGCCCTAGTACAAAAGAATATGTAAAAAGCATAGGTTTCACTTTCCACTCAGCATCCAACTTCCTCCACTCATTTTTCAAAAAAATACGTGGGGAAGGAATTTAAAGAGTTAAATTGACAAACCTTAGTAGCTAACAAAAGTCTATATTAATTAAGAATCAAGCACCATCAAGAGTACAGGGTTATTTCAATTATACCTCAATTAAAAAAAAAAGTCAAGGATCCATAATGATAAAGGTGATTAGATAAATTTGATTCTAACATTTTTTTATTCTAACTTCTTTATTCTAACTGTTCAGTATTTTATAATAGAACAAAATAACTATTTTGTAACCCATACTTTTCCATTTAACAATTTAAGTGCCACTTGCCATATTTTATGACTACATTTTTACAGTCATATATCAAACTTAGAACTATAATCCTATAAATAATCAAAGTCAGACCTTTTATTACATAATCGAGTTTTTAACCCCTTTCTCCAAAGTTAAAATCTACTGATTTACTTTTCTTGTACTTGTTTTCATGGCAGACTGGTATCCAAACACAAAGTCTAGAATTCATAAAGATGAACCAAGAATTTCTAAACAGAATCTGTGTCAAAGTCAACACATTCACAATTCCAAGTTTTAATATATATTATTTGTTTACAAAAAGATAAATGTATATCTTTATCATATCACAGCAATTGCAAAACCCTTTAATGAAGAAAACTTTCAATTCTTATTTTCCAATCCCAGTTTAATTTAAAACTAGATAGCTTTCAGAGACATTGAGAGAGTAAGGTATGAGTGTAAAGCACAGGTATGAATCATGACAGGAATTAGCTTGGTTTATGGAAAGCAGGTAGTGCCAAGTAAAAACTAATCTAAATCAAAACACTGGGTGCAATGTTTATTTCTGGCAACTTTAGCTCCTGGCTAGAAAATCTATCCCAGCTATGATATTAAATAGTGAAAATTTATTGAGCTACAAAAATATTGACAGATTTCGAAGCCCTGTTTCTGTTCTGGGACATACCTCAGTGTGAGAGCCTTGAATTAGATCACTGATTCTCAAGTGGAAGCCCACGGTGAGCCATATCATCTAGGAGATTTTTTTTTCCCTTCAAAACAGAGCTACCTCCCTTCATATTCCCCCTTCCATAAGATTCTGCAGGGAAGTGGAGAGGATATAATGGATATGTATGTGTGCCTTTTTTTTTCCCCCAACTCCTAGAGTATTCTCATACATTTGTAACTCTCCACTTTCATGGAGAAATCCTGAATTAGGTCCAACTCTATTTTTTAACGTTCTATCAACAGCAGGCAAAATGAGCAGAGCTACAAAGCGACAAGAGCACAGCAGAAAGCTCTGCAGGTAAGGGGTTGTACTAACACCAGCTGAAAGTCACCTTTAGAGCTTTCTGTGCCAGCTCCCTCCAGAATCCATTATATTACATTTTAGACAATGACAAATGTTCAGTTCATCATCCTGGAAAAGCACATAGTCTACTAGCCAGATAAAAATGTAAAAAGAAGCTATTTTGGATATCAAAAAAACTAAGAAGCCACAGGAAAGAAAAAGACAAAAATGCCTCTGTTCTTGCATTAAAAGAACAATAACAAAGTAATACTCTGTGCATCTGATAACTTACTTGGAGACTTTCTGCTCATATTTTATCATTTTAGTTTTTCATTATGTAGCACTGATTTTTCTATTATAAAACTCAGTCAAGCTGAAAATCTTAATCATTCTAGAACTTAATAAACCTAAGATACTAAAGCTGTATTAAAAACAATCAAACAATCCCAAATCCATACAGCATATCAAGATAGCTTAAGAGTTTATTAAAAAACAAGATTTCAAAGTCCATTTTAGAGCAATTATATTTCCTTACAGCGATTGTTTCAAATTCCTTATAAACGGTCCAGTACTGAAATATGTCAGAAAAGAGGATTTCTAATGATATACAAATTATCAGTCAGTTATCAAACGATATTCTAATTAGGACTAGTGTTCTTAAACCACTTGGTAATTTCCTACCCAATGTTCAACTTTATTGCATTCTACAATGACACCTACTGGCCATTCAAAATCAGCCATTAGTTCTCTAAGACAGCTCTAGTAGGCTGGTTACATAACAAGAAGAAACACAGGTATACACACATAGAGACACACATACACACACACACACCCCTGCATAAAAGCAGAGATTTGTTCACAGATACTCACACTATAGAAATGCACCTAAAATAGAAGCAGAACTATTCTTTGTGACTGAGATAGTATTATTTTTGCCAACAGTTAAAAAGACAAAGAATGAAACATAAAGTATCACAATTTTTATCTGAAACACTGCCAAATATTCGGTACTCTGAACATTTCAATACAAACTCACCTCTCTTTACCAAGTGACACTTAGAAAAAAAATTTTTTTAATTTAGTTTCTAGGATGTACTAATATAAGTTATCAATATTAGGGGAAAAAACCACATCTTAGAAAGTTTTTCTGACGTGCAGAATAAGCTCAGTAAAATGATATACTTGCTAATACGATTGCTCATCTTAATTTGGGGTAAATCAATTAAGGAATACTTCTATCACTGAACCCACCACAGAATAATCTGTTTGATAAATTCTTAATGACTACCTATGTTTTCTTGACAATCCTGTGTTTCATTATAACGATTACACACAAAAATATTTTTAACCAATTAAACTGGACTTACTCTCTAGAAAAAAAATTAGCTTTTATTTTCCAAGCTAAAGGCAACATTTCAATCAGCTTATGTTTTAGCAATTTATAATGCTTCTTTTAAAACTGCTTTCCTGCGAACTATAAAATCAAGTTTTTAATGTAGTTAAACAGTCCATTACACATACTGAATGGAATTCCTATTTAAATTCCACATTTCATTGGGCAAATAATGAAGTATAATAACTTGGGGGAAAATGATAATTTACAGTTAATTCTCTCTGTAAATACATTTTACTTGGTCGGAGAGATTCAGAGAACATATTTTTTAAACCTAAGAAATAAGCAACTCATAACTAGTTTCTCAGACTTACAGAGCAAATTACTCAAAAGATGACTTTCTGCCCCAATCAGACCACCACCTTATGTTCAGTCTCTAACATACAAAATATCTAGCGAGAAAAAAAATCTACCAACTAATTTTCCAGTCATTTTCCATTTTCCAACTTGCACTTACCTCCTAGTATAGATTGTTGAGGCACTCCACTGTCCTGAAGATTTAAAAAAACTGTAATCAGCCTTGACCCTCAAAACAAATAAATTCACAAACTACAAAACGTGAACCCGGCCACGCTCATCTCTAACACATCTCTCAACCCAAGTCCATATTTGGGATAAGCTCTTCGTGACTACTCTATCCTTCATGCTCCTTCGCCCACAGAGCCTGCCGAGGTAGAAAAACAGTCCAACTAACCAAACTCTTCTGACACATCAATAGGTTTCAAGACCTTCTCTTCCAGGGACAACCTAGTTGTTTGGGTAAATAACAGCCAAGGATTATATAATGTATAGCTATGAAGAGTTTCTAGCATCTGGCCGCCAGTAAGTATCTTTCTTCTCCGCTCCCTCCGTTCCCACCCCCAGAAATGGCCCTAAGAAGAAGCAAACCCGAGGATTCCTGCAATGCTGCGTCCCCTTCTATCTCGGAGCTTGATGCAAGGAATTCCTCCAGCCCTCACGACACCGTTTGCTCCCGCCTCTCTCTGTTCTCTGCCGGCGTCACCGCAGCCCCCATGCCCGAGGCCCCCACGTCTCCCCGCAGGACTCAGCCTCCACCCGCCGCGGCTGCTTCTCCTCACGACCCTCCCAAGCTGCTACCTGGTCGCCAGACGTTCGGAACCATCAACACTCTGGCTGCCGCCTTCCTAGACCACCCTGGGCAGATGCCCTCTCTAGTTCTGGCAGCCGGAGAAGAAGAAAATCCCTCTTATCTGCCACTCCGCGTCCCCCAAAGCCAGCGCCGCCGCCTACCTGTCACCCCGCTGCCTCCGGCTCCTTACCGCCACCGCCTCCCGCTGCAGCCTGCCAACTGCAGCGCAACAACCCGTCCTCCCGTTGGGTGAGTCCACGCTCCAACAACAGCCCCGCTTATTGGCGGCAGGCTGCCGGCGGCCCGCCCCCTGTGCAGTATCTAAAGATAACCGTCTCCGAGCAAGGGCAACGTGGCTTCTTCCCCGCCCTTCTGCCCTCAGTTTCTCTTACCGCGGTCAGACTCCGGATGCACAGATGTGCGGGGGGAATGTCCACTTCCAGCCTCCTTCATGTCATCTCCACCTGGTCCAGGAAGCTGTGACCCAGGACCAGAATGCTAAATTTCTCCTCTGCTTTCCTGCCGTAAGGTCCTCAAGGTGACAACTTCCGTTTCCGGTTGCCTCAGGCTGGAGGGTTGAATTGCGAGTGTCCTGAGAGGTCAGATTGCTGTCAGGTAAACTGGGGAGCTGGTGGGAGATCTCTTGATCGGGAATAAGAATGAGACTCTATTCCGGGATTGTAGAAAGGGAGAGACTAAATGGAGAAGGACGATGAGAGTGTGTAGCTCGAGAGGGAAGGAGATCGAAGAACTAGCAGGAGAGAACTGTGAAATCCTGGAGTAGTGAGGGGTGGTTGTAGCAGGATGCAGTGAGAATCTCTGTGGTGGTCAAGTCCAGATGCTTTTCTTCCTCTTCTGCCACCCGCAGTACCCCCGGCTCCGTGACTTTTTGGTTTACTTTTGAGTAAAATGAAGGCACAACTGCCCTCAAATCAAGAATTTGTAAAATAGGAATAACTGTAATGCCTGCCTCATAAGTATGTATAGTTTTAATTAAGATTTTTCTGGTATGAATATTTATGACACAATGTTAAAGTGAAAAAAAGGGTACAAAATCAAATAATTTTTAGAGTGATTACTATTTTTAAATTGCATATAGCAGATGCAGGGACTAGAAAGGACACTGAAGGTGAAAACAGTTTGTCTTTTATTTATTTTTCTTTTAATTCTATTTACTTTACTTTTATATGGTATTCACAATTTTTAAAATGAAGGTAAGTTGGGATATATATTTCAAAGTCTTTGGTAGACCGTGAAATCACATATAATATCTGTGGCATTACCCTTTCATATCCTTCTTAGGGAATGTATGTACTAGAGCCAGCCCCCTTTAGTGGAGGTTGATCTGCACCAAACTTAAAGGTTCACTCCAAATGTAGGTAGGTAAAAAAAAAAAAAAAAAAATCATCATTACATGTTCTTTCCTTGTTGAATTAATTTGCTTGCTGTTTTTGTTTGAACAGCTCTGAAACTGAAATAATCACCCGTTGTTTAGTCCTTGGCACAATTTAAGTCACTTTATCTAATTTAGGTTTTATTGTGACATATATATATAAAACAGAAAGGTGTATAAAACATAAGTATGTTTTTAAGAATTGTAAGTAAGTAAACACTTGGTAACCATCCCTCAGGTTAGGAAATAAAGCATTGCCAAACACTTAAACAAGCATTCTCAACTGAGGTGATTGCCCTTCGAGGAGGTAAAAATTAATTCTTGTTGGGTGGAGGTGAGAGGGCAAAAAAGAAAAACCTTACAATTGTTTGTGGCCCTCCAAAGAGCCACAGTACATTAATTGATACACACTATATCTGTGGTGTGGGGAGGACAGGATGAGAATCTGATTAGGGTAAAAAAATGTAAAATTTGGAGTACAATAATTACAGTACATTGAAAAACACTGCCTTAGAAGCTCCCTGTATGAGTTTCTGTAATTCCATCTCCTCCACTGTCCTAACTTGTAATAATCATTTACTTGTTTCACTTAAATTTCTTCTTCTATGTTGCATTCCTAGAGAATGAATTGTTAGATTTTTCCTTTTATATAAATGGGATTCAAAGTGTGCATATATTTTTCTGACTCACCCCTTGCTCATTATTATATTTGTGAGATTCAGTCATACTTTTGCATGTAATTTTGCATTGTATAATGTTCCATAGTTAATCCATTCTATCACTGTTGGACATTTGGGTTGTTTACAGTTTGAGGCTAGCATAAATAATGTGGTTAAAAAGATTCTTATAAAGTATATCTATTATACAGATTCAAGAGTTTCTCTAGAGCAATACTGTCCAATGGAAATATAATAAAAGCCACATATATAATTTAAAATTTTCTAATAGCCATATTGAAAATGTAAAAAGAAATACAATTTTAATAATGTGTTTAATCTAACCTAGTATGTATAGTCAGAATATTATTTTGAGATGAAATCAGTATTAAAAGTTAATGAAATATTTTACATTTTCTTCATGCTGTGTTCAAAACTGATGTGTTTTACACTTGCAGAATATGCTATTTTTGTAAATATAAACCCTCGATCTGCACTTATATTTCATAAAATTTACAGTTAAGTAGATTTGTACACCCTATTGGTTCCAAACACACTTTAAAATTATCCAATAACTGGTTTCAAAATCTGTTTTGAAATTTAAATTAATTAAAATTAAATGAAAATTCTTAGTTCCCCAGTTGCACAGGTCACATTGCAGGTGCTAGTGGCTACCATATTTGACAGTACAGATCTAGAGTATATATTTATACAGTATCTTCGATTGGACTTGGTAGGCCATAAAATATTCTAATGTTCAACTTTTCTAGGTCATGCTACCAAACAGTTTTTTAAAGTGGTTGTGCTAAATCACATTCTCACCACCTGGGTGTGAAAGTGGAAAGCACATCATCACAATGTGTTCTCCCCAGTTTTCACAGTCTTGCAAGGTAGTTTTTAACCTCATGTTATAGAGAGAAACTGAAGTTTAGAGAGATTAAAATGATTTGCCCAGAATTTTGTAGCTCTTAATGGTGCATCCAGGGTTTGATGCCAGATATGTACAGCACCAAAGTTTGCACTTAAGTAGAATTCCAAACTCTTCCTTCAAGTGACTGAGATATCGTTGTTTGATTTATGGCTATTCTGAAGTAGTAATAATTTTTAAAAGAAAATGAAAGTTCCCTAAAAATAGTGTTGTTCAACTTTTTGTTGTTTTTTGAAAAGTCATTGAAATATTATATTCAGTAAATGCTTATAAAGGAACCCTTTCTGAAATATTTTAATTAGATAGAAGAGAAAATACATTGAATGTATTAAAGAAATTTTTTAGAAGAAATGAATGTATGTATACTTTAATGGTTTCTTTCAAAGATTTATCATCCAAATTACTTAATATTTTGAGCATAGTAATTTGTAACTTTGAGATAACCATCATACCATCATAATATTTCAGCTTTTATTTTCAAAATCAAACTATTTTATGAAAAAATTTTGACCTTTGTTTTGTATTCTCTTCCAAATACATTGATGCTCAAGTAGGTGTAATATTCTAGAATTGACATTTGCCAAAATAAGGATTTGTCTTGTAATCTAGACATTTTTGGAATGAAACATTATTTTAAAAAAATTTTTTTAAAACATAGTTTGAAGAAGTCAAGACTTTATCATTATAATTAATCCTTCTAAAAGTCTTTTTTTTGTAATAACGTATAGACTCCCAAAAGTCAGACTGAATTCTGAAACTATAATTAGTTTATATTATTGAATCCACCAAATATTAATAAAATAATATATTAAATGTTTCATTCAAAGTTGTGAATGTTGTAGTTTTAACTGTGTTTGCTGGGTGTTGTTTTTTTTTTTTTTTTATTGAAGTACAGTCAATTACAATTGTGTCGATTTCTGGTGTAGAGCACAATGTCCCAGTCTTGCATATACATACATATATTTGTTTTCATATTTTTTCCATTAAAGATTATTACAATATATTGAGCATAGTTCCCTGTGCTTGACAAAAGAAACTGGTTTTTATTCTCTTTTAAATGTGAAAATCATCAACATAATGTTTTGTAATACCTTAACATGTCTGTAAATATAAAGTGTTGGCTAATTTGTCAAAATTCCTGTGTACAGATTTCCCCCCCCATATTCTGGGAGCTACTGTTTAATGAAACAAGCATTTCACATAGTATGTCTTTAGTATACACTATCTAATAATTACCTCTGTCTTCTAAAATGCAGTGTGAGAATCCTGCCTTATTTTTGGGCTTGTTTGTAGTTATAAATGCAGACAAAAATGGTAATAATTATTTGGTTTGGTTTTATTTCTGGAAAGCAGTGATTATAGAATTGCTACTGCTAACCTTACACAGATCATGGTACAGCATTATTTACTCATGCCCCCTTAATTTGAAATTCATAACGATTTAACTGGGAACTGAGCTCAAGTTTATTTTTATCTTATATAAAAATATAACACTAGAAAACTGAAATCTTTATATAGCCACAGAGGACATGTTTTATTTAAGCAGACTTACCAATTAAAAAGCTGTCCTAAGCTCTCTGTTGATCTAGTTCAGGAGTCAGCAAACTACAGTCTGCTGGCTAAATTTAGCCCATTGCCTGTTTTTAATGTGGCCAGTGAGGTAAGAATGGTTTTTACAGATGACCATTTGCAATCAATTTCATACTAAGGAACGCTAAACTTTGAGCCCCAGTTGAGCAAAATGTCATCCCAAAAAAAGAGGATTGCATTTTTTATCAGATCTGTATTATAAAAAATTATATTCAGTGATTGTCATATTTAGAATTTTATTAATAAAATACTTGTGGAAATTTGTTTTCTCTCTTGTTATGTAAGTATCTACATAATATCCTTTTGAATTTACCTCTTGGTCCACAAAGCCTGAAATATTTACTGTCTGGCTCTTTACAGAAGTTCATGTGATCCATATGTATTAAACATAGTAATACTGCATTTTAAAGAACCATCTGAAGAGAGCAGGTAATAAAACAGTATGTACAATGTTTTTATTTTCCATATTTAAGCATTATTAAAGGACTAATAAGAAGGAACCAGTATTGCTTAGAAATTAGGAGCAGGGCTCTGAAATGGCACTGCAAGGTTCAAAACTCAATTGTACCATTTACTATTTTTGTTTAGAAACTTCAGAAAGTTACTTACCTTCTTGGAGCCTCATGTCTTCATCTATGAGATGGAGATAATAGTAATAATTTAAGGGAGGAGGGTATAGCTCAGTGGTAGAGTGCGTTCCTAGCATGCATAAGGTCCCAGGTTCAATCCCCAGTGCCTCCATTAAAAATAATAAATAAATAAATGAAAACCTAATTACCCCCCCAAAAAATAATAATTTAAGTTCAAAGAGTTATTTTAGGAGTAACAGAGTTAATACATTTAAAGCACTTTTTAGTGTACTTGGCACATAGGGTATGATAAATGTTTGCTATTATAATGAAGAAAGGAACCAAATAGTAAATGTTTATCTCTTACTGATTATTTTTCTTTTTTATATTTTATATATTTGTATTTCCTAACTGTGACTATGTATGAGTTATGTAATAAAACACTGTTTTATAAGATTTCTTAAGTTAGAATTTTGAAGCTTTTATATTGGCTCTCTTTTTTAAAACATTAACTTTAAATGTTTTACCTTAAAACATAAATAGGATACTTGGGTATTTGATCCTTATAATCTATATATTTCTCCCTCAAATTAATCTTTTCCTATAGAGATGGCCCATGGACATGGACACGAACATGGTCATAGCAAAATGGAACTTCCAGATTATAAACAATGGAAGATAGAAGGGACACCATTAGAAACTGTCCAGGAGAAGCTGGCTGCACGAGGGCTAAGGGATCCATGGGGCCGGTAAGAATAACTAAATAATTAATTATCCTAGAGAAGCAGTATCTATATTCCTTTTCAATGTAGTCTCTTCTTTAAAAATTAATCATTGAAAATGGCTTCTTACATTTAAGTTTTAAAATCAGCCTTTTTGAAATATTTACTTACAGTAACATTCCTCCCATTTTAAGTGTGTCAGTCCATGAGTTTTGACTGATGTTTGTAATTATGTGACCACGACCACAGTCATGATACAGAATATTTCTATCATACTAAAAAGATCCCTCATCATCCTTGGTACTCAGTACTATCCTACCTCTGGGTTCTGGCAACCTTTGATCTGCTTTTTCTAGAGTTTTATACAGTTAGAATCATACAGTATGTCGTCTTTTATTCTAGCCACTTTCACTTAGCATAATGCTTTTGAGACTTAGGCACATTGTTAACTTATATTCACAGTTCCTTTCTTTTTTAATTGCTAAATAATACTCCATTGTATGCATACACATCATTTTGTTTGCCAGTTGATGGCCATTTGGGTTGTTTCCAGTTTTTGGCTATTATGAGTGAAGTTGCTGTAACCTTTCAAGTACAAGTCTGTGTGAGCATGTTTTCATTTCTGTAGGGTAAATACCTAATAGCGGGATTTCTGAATCATTTGAAGTGTATTTTTTTTTTTTAAGTAAAAAACTGCCAAACTGTTTTCCAAAGTGGCTGTATCATTTTGCATTCCCACCAGCAGTGTATGAGAGTTTAAGTTGCTCAATACTTAGTATTATCAGCTTTTTAATATTAACCATTCTAGTGAATGTGATAGTAATTCTGTTAATATATTGAGTCAATTTCATTGACTTTCAAGTATTAACCAATCTTGCATTCCTGAGATAAACCCTACTTCCTCATGATACGTTATCTTTTTAAATATTGCTGGTTTCAATTTTCCAAAATTTTATTAAGAATATTTATGTCTATGTTCATGAGAAATATTAATCTGTAGTTTTCTTCTAATGTCTTTGTCTAGTTTTAGTATCTTAGATTTGATTAACTCTCATAAGTCAGATTTTTAGAGTTATGTGGTTTTGTTCTTTGTAACATGATTTTTTCCACTCATCCTAACCTATATCTTTCACTAGAGCTCTCTGATTTCTGTTTCCTTCTCTATTCAGAATGATTGCCAGAGCAGGAAATTATCTTCTAAAGTTCAGGCTTCTGTGACAGGGAAAATCAATGACCCTCTTGAATAGTAATAGTATTGTCGAGTGTTACATACTTTTTGTGCCAAAATACATCATACATTACCCTTTTTAATCTTTATAACAACACTATATTGAGTAACTCATTGAGTAGAAGAGGAAACAGGCCCTGACAGGTTAAGTAACTTGCCCAGCCTAGAAAATTGTGTATCTAGTATAAGTGGCAGAGCAAAGATTAATACCTAGGTCTCTTAACTTCCTCTTTCCATGAAGCTGTAATGACTAGTATGGGCAGAGCCACACAGCTGACCTGTGATGGATAGGCCAAATGAGTCTACCATTTGAGAATTCTGTAAAATCCTGAGTATTGTGACTATGAAATGTAAAATCATCAGTGTTCTTTCTTGTATTTCATATACGAAATGTGGGCATATAGACCTAATTATCTTATGCCATAGAAACATTCTTATTGTCATCCATTTTCATTATCTTATATAAGGTTGCATTTAAGAAAATTAGAAAGATGAAAATCAAATATATTTTACTCAATGAACATATGTTGTATGTGATCATAATTTTTCCCTTTTTTTCCTCTAGCAATGAAGCTTGGAGATACATGGGTGGCTTTGCAAATAATGTTTCCTTTGTTGGTGCAATATTAAAAGGATTCAAATGGGGATTTGCTGCATTTGTGGTAGCTTTAGGGGCAGAATATTACCTGGAGTCGCAGAAAAAAGATAAGAAGCATCACTGAAGATAATACCTGGAAGTATTTTTTAATGGCTTCTTAACTTCTCTTATAAAAAGAAGATTTCTTCACTGTAGTCTACTGGTCTGTGTGCTTGTCCCTTAAAGAATACTAGTAAGATTTAATAAAATAAGAAAACATGTACCAGTCTGTTTTGTCATTCTTTAAAAAAAAAAAAAAGTGTCTCAAGCCATATCGTACTTGGTTTGGAATACATGGACATTGAGTGCTAGCAGCAGTATATTCTGCATGTAGCAGACAGCCAGCATATATTTGAACAAATGGGTATGTTCTAATAGGGTTTTTTTAATTTTAAAAATTATGATAAATTTTTATCATCTTGTTTTTAAGTGAACAGTGATAATAAATACATTCATAATGTTGTGCTACCATTACCACCATCCATCTCCATAACTCTTTTCATCTTTTAAAACTGAAAGTCTGTACCCATTAATTAATAATTCCTATTCTCTCCTCCCCCTAGCCTCTTGCAACCATCATTCTACTTTCTGTCTCTATGATTTTGACTAAGTACCTCATATAAGTAAAATCATATAGAATTTGTCTTTTTCTGACTGGCTTATTTCATTTAGCAAAATGTCCTTAAGGTTTATCCATCTTGTAGCATGTGTCAGGGCTTCCTTTCTTTTTAAGGCTGAATAATATTCCATTGTATGTATATTTTGATTATCCATTCATTCATCAATGAACACTTTGGTTGCTTCCACATTTTAGCTATCGTGAATAATGCTGGTATGAACAAAGGTGTACTCTAATAGGTTTTTAAATGGGAGTTGGCCTTGCTACTTTTACAGGTAGTTTAGAGAGACCTCAATTATACTATAAAATACTTGGTTGCCTAAGTTATGATACACAGCATATGCATGTATCATGTTAATTTTTGTTAATTGTGATATTTTCTACTCTTGCCTTAATCCTCATTGTTCTCACAGAGTGAAACGTTTGATATTTTTTCCTGTATTTTCTAATAATAAATTAGACATTCTCCCCACATGATTGAATTTCTAAATTTTAATTAAGTCTTTTAAGTTGAGACTTAAATTTCAGCTCGTTGAAGAGGGGTAATATTTTATTTATTTGAATAACAAAGCTAATATAAAACTCCAGGGTGATTTTTTTTCTTGGTAGATTTCTTATTTATAAATACAAACTTGGGAAGTCACTAAATAAATGAGATAGGAATTCTTAATAAGCTGTTGGGGTAAATGGAATGTGGCAAAATAGAATCATAAGAAAGGATATTCAAAAGAAGATAAGGAAAGTTTAATGGAACAAAGAGCAATGGGACAAAAATAGCAAAATGGTAGATTTAAACTTAATCATATCAATAATTACATCAGGTGTAAGTGGTCTAAAGTTTAATTACAAGACAGATTGTCAGCCTGGGCAAAACAGCAATACCCAACTATATGCTGTTTACAAGGAAACACTTTAAAGACACAAGGTAGCAGGGTAGGATATAACTCGCTGTTAGAGTGCATATTTAGCACGCATAAATTCCTGCATTCAATCCCCAGTACTGCCTCTAAAAATAAATAAACCAAATTACTGACCCCTTAAAGAAAGACACAGGATAAATGTAAAAGAAAGGAAATAGATTATGCTGTGCAAACACTAATTAATTCAGTTGTAAGGAATATCAGAAAAAAAAGATTTTATAATAAAGAATATTATAAAGAGGGATATTTTATGATAATAAAGGGGTTGATTCATTAAGAAAATAAGAAAGTTTATGTATGCACAGAACTTCAAAATATGTAAAGCAAAACCAAATAGAACTAAAAGAAATAATAAATCTGCAATTATAGTGGGAAATCTCAACATTCTTTCTCAGTAATTGATTTAACAAGTAGATAGATTAGTAAGGCTTTAGAAGACTTGGACAACACTATCTACTATCTTGATATAATATTTGTAGACTGCTCCACCCCAAAATAGTAGAACATTCTTTTCAAGGACATGGGAATATTTACCACAACAGACTATATTCTGGGCCATAAAACAATATAAGAGAATTGAAACCACTAAAAGTAAAGTTTTATTTGTATCTTAATTTGAAAATTATTGCCTGAATTCCTTAGGAGCTGCAAAGCATACAAACCACTGTCATTTCAACTGTTGCAATTACTTGGACTAGGACAAATTAAATGTGATACTTCTTCTTAAAACGTATGATCAAAGTACATTCGGAAATGCTAATTATGTGTCTACTGGCCTCATGATTAAGCAATGTAGATGATTATTAAAAGTATTATTAGCCCCAATTTGTATGTTGGCCAAGTCCATAGTAAAGTAACAAAACCTAAGGAGGCGTAGCTAGCAAGTTCTAGAGTTAGATTTTGAATCCATATCAGACTACACAGCCCATGGTAACCACTATATTACATTACCTATCATGTTGTATCTGGTAAGTAGTATAGATGCCATAAAATTATCCTTTTGGATTTTTTCTCAGAGCTACTTTCTAATTATGCTTGAAGAAAACAGTAGGGATTTTTAAAAATCTAAAGTATGGCATGTAATATTTTGTGAAAAAGAAAATAATGAATGCAGTCATTTTACTGTATACTTGTACTTTGAAGGGAACTCTTGTTTTGATACACCTATTGAAACAGATTCAGACTTTTTTTAAGTAACATTAGGATTTTGGGGGGACAAGTTGGCATGGAAAATGTGTACAAAGACAAAAATATGGAAAGAATAGGAATTTACCCATGTGGACAGTTAATATGATGGAAGAAACAGAAGAAAATAAAAAAGGAAAAGAAGAGGTTGCAGGATATGGACATGATGGAAGCAACAGAGACAAGGAGAACTTATACAATAGGTTGTATTTACAATCATCCACTTGCTGCTTCAATCAAACAGAGACCTTAATGATACTGTGGAAAGGAAGATACATTATATTGGGTTTTAACACAGTCAGTCCACATATTAACATAGATTTGTTTAACTTTGGAGAGAGGGACATTGGCAAGGTCTGCTTGATTAGAGATTAGATAGAACTATTCCAGTAGAAATAAATTGAGTCTTATCCTTCATCCTTCTCTTTCTCTTCTCTATTACTGATTACGTTTGCCATTTTTCTTTTTAAAAACTCAGGTGAATAGAAAAAAATCAGAAAATAGACTCATTCTCTGACATGAGAGTCCCCCAAATGGAATACACACAACTCAGGGGATGTGCAAGACCATGCATTGGTGTGAGAAGAGAAAATGTTTAAACTTGTATTTAATAAAAATGAATTCAATATTGCTAATGTTTAATGTATAGATAAACAGTGGAGTTTTCCCTTATTTGGTGGATACCAAGTGATTATGTAGAATTTTTGGTAACTAAGGTATGCTGAAGGGGAAGTGGGAGTTCTACCCTCCAAAGGGAAGAACAAAGGGGCTTTTCAGCAAACTGCTCCAGGTTGTACTTTATATTTGCTCGGTTCCTAGAATTCATTATCTACTAGTTTTAACTAAATTCACCTTCATGCAGTAGATAAATGCCTTGAAAAGATTTTTACAAAAAGACTGCTGACTGAAGCCAATACTGATATGTAGGAGCAAGCAAACAAGAAGAAAATAACAGTTATGAACTCTTTGTCAGCAACATTACCAGGTAAATACAATGATCTAATCATGAAAAGTCAACCCAAAAAAAAGAAAATCAAAATATGTACTTGAACCCACTATCAGTACAATGGCCCTTGCCCTAAGAGTATTAATCTGATATACTAATGACAGTATGTATCATGATTAGCGAAACATTAAAAAATATGTCTAATCTTTGAGGAGAGGGTATTGTTCAGTGTAACAGTGACAGTGTGTGCTTAGCATGCACAATGTCCTGGGTTCAATTCCCAGTACCTTCACTATAAAAAAAAAAAAGTTTAATCTTTGTATTACCCTTAATTCCTGTATTTGTGTATTCTTAACATACAAAGATAATATTTACATATTACATATAAAATGTTAAGACAAGGATTGGTATTTAATGTAATTCTCAGAATTCAGCTGTTATTAAAAAAATAGCATTCAAAGGACTCATCAGATTTTGAGTGTTGTGTTTTTTTTAATGTATAGTTTACTATATAAAACTCAGGTAGTTTAGCAACGAAAATTAGTTATTTCATGATGGCCTCTCTCTCAACTGGCAACATGAGTTTCAAAATGTGATATAATCCTCATGGGTCTTCAGAATCTCTATAGTTTCAAGGTATTCAAATTAAACAGCTATGTTTGAGAGTGGAGTCCGGATTTACCTCAATACCAGTTTGCAGAGGGAAATGGGGTTTTTCTTTTTTGCTTTTGTTTTTATTTTTGTTTTGGGTCAGAAAATCAGTTCAGGAACTTGGAAACTAGACCACCCAATGGAAATTGCATTGCCTGCCAATGATTCTATCAGAAAAGATCTACTGTAAAGAGTTTTACTTTAATTTTACATATTATGTTATATATAAAATATATATCATATTTATATTATACAGTATAATATCATACAGTATAAATATTAAACATATAATAAGCTATTCAAAATGCTAACTCATACGAAGATTAAATTGTTAAATGCCATATAATGAATTAAATTGAATCACCTTTCATACACAAACCGCTTAAAACACGGCTTTAGTTGTTAAAAAAAAAAAAAAGGACAAAATCCCTTGTCTCAAGGTCCATATATTTTTCTGCTGAATCACACGTGCGGAAAAAAAAAAAAAAGCTCTTTTGAAATGTGGCCCCAAGTTGCAAAACTAAGTGAAAAGAATTTTGATTGTTGCTAAAGACTTAAGTTTCTGGAAATCTATTACAAAATAAGAACATTACATACACTTAAGACAAATCAGAAGGTTGTGTGTCATTTGGAAAAGTCATATATTTTCATTTTGTGTTTTAATACTGAAAGAATAATTCTTAATACTGTTCCAAACAGTGTTCTGCAAAGCAAATTATGGCTAAAAAGAAATATATTGCTTTTAGATTTTTACCAGGTATAGTATATGTAAATTATTAATTAAACCTCATTATAAATAAAGCATTTAGTACCCCCTGCAAATATTCCACCTGCTTTAATTTTAACTACTCAGTACCCAAGCTGAATTTGGAAATTATAACAGCATTTTACTTATATTTTCCTGTTAATTTGGTGATTAATCAAACATCTTTCTAAATGTACTTATTTTGTATACATTCGTCAGACATTTTTATCTTATTGTAGAAGAAAAAAGAGATTTCAAAAAAAAAACCCTTTGCATTATATATTTAAATGAATTACACGATTATGTGAACATTTTGTGATTATAGCTCTTCTTGTGCTATTTCTGATATATTTTATTTCATTTATTCTCTTGCTACAAAATTTCTGTGGGGAATACTAACTGTTCAGGGACATAGTACCGAAGGCCAAATTGTGGTTCACAGTAACCATAGCAATTACTGTCCTAAAAATAAAGAGTCCTTGTATCAGCACAGATGGAATCATCTTAGCGAGGAAGAATCAGGTTCACATGCAGCGGTACCACCTGCACCTGGGAATCCCATGTGATAGTAACACAGTCCAAGAGCATGATGGTTTAGTACAGATATAAAGACTTAAAATTAGACCTTACATTTACACCAAACTTTCCAGTGAAATACAATTAAAAACTAAATCTATATCTGTAAATGCTAAATAAGTTCCAGCAAGGAAACATGTCACAATTCCTATATTCAACAATACAGGGATTAAACTCAAGGTATTAATTTCTTAATTCATGGCCTATAAATACTTCCCTGTATTTGGCCTCAGTTTATCAGCAATTCTAATAAATCAATTTCTGTATTTATAAGTAAATGAAAGAAATTTTTTTACAGCCTTAAACCCTAAATATATTTCTATTATTGCACTTGTCATAACGCATTGTAATTATTCATTTACTTGTCTGACCCCTCATTAAACCACGGCCTCCTTGAAGTCAGGGACTGTACCTGTGTACTGGTGTTAAGGCAGTATCTGTTGAATGAATGAATCCATAATTAGAGACCTAAATATACAAGTGAGGTAATAGAGATTATCTGTCACAGACTAACATCTCATCTATGAATCTACAAAGGGTTAGTGAGAATAAAGGACTGGGGAGGCTCACGTATTTTCCAATGTCTAAGAGGCTTGATGGGTTCCAATCGCTTATCAGAAAACTGACATCATTACAAAAGGCCTGTGATGGTGACCTGGGCACATAGTCCAGGATTGGAGGGCACTTCTCCAATCCCATGGCAAGGCCTATACCTTCTGAAACATGCTATGTAAGCTTCCCCTACTCGCTGATGAGTTGGTGATAAGAGTACTAACCACTAGAGGTCAAGACCAAAGCTACCAATTACTCTATGGCCATTGCATACAATACAATTGTATTTCTCATTTAATACATTGGTCATTGTTTTGTTTTGTCAAAATTACAAGGAACAGAACCCCACATGCAAATAATGTGGCATGCTTACCCAGTCTTCCTCCAAGGTCCAAGACAAGTAGCTTCATGGAGTTACAACTAGAAAGGAGGCAGTTTTCTCAGCTCCTTTTCTTCCAATTCTGTTCATTCACTTTAACATTTAGTGAGCATCTCTTGTGTACCAGGGATCTTCATGGCAAAAAGGATTACATCAATGAACAAAACAGACAAGTTTCTCTTCTCTTGGCACTTACATACTGGTGCAGTGTTACTATTACCAGTACTGGGTCTTTTCTCTACATGTCAGGCATCAAAGACATTTTGTCCACATATAGTATATTTTGCCAAACATTTTTTTCCCTAAGAACATAAATCTGAAATTGTAGTTTGAATCAGTGAGACTTGACTCTTTTAAAAAAATTTTTTTTTACTTTTTAGTTAATATATTTTTAATTTTTATTTATTTATTTATTTTAATGGAGGTGCTGGGGATTGAACTCAGGACCTTGTGCATGCTAAGCTCGCACTCTACCACTGAGCTGTACCCTTTCTGCTAAGGCTTGATTCTTGGTAATGATGTTTCCCTCCTATAAATTGCTCAGAATTTTGTACCTTCCTAGTAAAACATATCTTGTTTTATCTTGTAACTCAGGTATTTATATACTTGCTTTATTATTCTCTAGCAGGTTATAAATTCTTGAAAATCTTGCCTTCTTTATTCTTTTGTCTCCTACACAGTGCTGAGATGTGTAGTGGGTTTGCATGCAGCCTGGGTTAACTGAAAGGTGGCCTGAATGTGTAAATGATAAAGTGGGGCTGATCTCATCTTGTAGATTAACAGGAAGCATTTTTTTTCTGTGCCCTGTCCCATGGTCTCCATAGGTCACAGGGGACACCAAGACACTGAGATCTGTTTGCTAAGCAATGAACCATGGAGATTTAGCTGCAGCATGACAAGGGTTCCAAAGCTCAACATTCAACAACTGGTTGAAGCCCCAGGCTATTTTCTCTGATTTCCTACATTCCTTTTCACTCCGTCTTATTTACTGGAAACTAATTCCTGCCACAAATAAGTCCTTTTCTTCAAGCCCTCAGCACAGCGCTTATAATTAGTTTACAATTTATCTCATTCTACTTTGTTTGACTTTTGTCTTGCTTCTAGATTGTGAACTGAGACTAAGACTGGGTATTTTCATCTTTATTTTCTCATTACTTCCCCGTCATCTTACTGTGGGTACAGATGTTCACAAAAGTAAAGCTATGTTCCAGAACTGATTTGGTCTTAGCCTCCCCTGGGACAACCAAAGTTGTACCACCCATTCTGGTTTATCTTAAGGTTGAAGACAAGCCACATATGTCTATATGGACATGTAAGCATTGTTTACACAGCAGAAGTGTGTCCAAGTGTTTTTAACAAAGAGCAAGATGATTAGAAATCCATGCATATAGAAGGCTAGCTTTTTATTTTTTATTTTTTTGGAGGGGGGAGGTAAATTAGGTTTATTTATTTATTTGTGTTTGGAGGAGGTACTGGAGATTGAACCCAGGACCTCATACATGCTAAGTATGTTCTCTACCACTTGAGCTATACCCTCCCCGCCAGAAGGCTAACTTTTTAATGACAACTGTAGAAGCCAGCAATTCTAAAAAATCAGTTTTTTCAGCAGTACAAAAGGTATCCAAAAACACTTTCTTCAACTTTATTTACAAAAAGTGCCCATTGCAGAGTTATTATTTGTGCCAATAGCACTAGCAGTTATTGCTCAGTTGTGATTGAGGCAGCAAGCACACAGGTACTTCTCACAAGGCATATTTGATGTGAGGACAGATTCAATTCAGGCTTCAAATTTATACACCAAATGCTATTGAAATTCTCAACTTTCAAATTGATGAAATTTTCCTAGCACCCAGGTGGATCTCAACATTGTCTGCCTAGACTTTGGCCACATGGTTAGAAAGATTATTTCTGGAATTTTAAAAAATTGAGGTGTAATTGATGTATAACATTGTATTTGTTTTAGGCGTACAACATAATGATTTGGTGTATGTATACATTACAAAATGATCACCAGAATAAGTTTAGTTAACATCCATCATTTCACATACTTACAATTTTTTTCTCTTGCGATGAGAACTTTTAAGACTTACTCCCTTAAAATTTTCTGGAAATTTTTCACAGAAAAGCTGGTAGAAATGGTGGATGGCCTATCTGGTACAGGTCTAAGGGCTAGGGGAGAGGACATTTACCAAATCAGGTCCAGAGAGAGTGCTGAAAACCAGAGGCAGAAAATCCTGTCCAAATGGATTGTGCAACAGAAAAGGATGTGGGGATAGTTTAAAATGCAAGGAGATCATCAAGCCAGGCAGGCAAAGAAAACAAATGGAACAATTCTGGACAGTAAATGACAGGCCATCTAAATAAAAGCTGGTGACAGCTGATACTGCCTGAGGCTGGATCTCACATTTTAGGGCTGATCAGATTCATTTAAAGAGTCTGGAATGGAGCAGACACTAAACTTCATACTCTGGGAAAGTTCCAGGGATGCTGTGTCTGTAGTTCAGTCAGTTCCTGTCCAAAAGGAAGGTTATGGGACAGACTGGATGGCCAGTCATTTTATATCACTGGTTTAAAGCAATTTATCATGCTATTTGGTATCATTTTATTCATATTTCTTGTACTTGGGGTTCATTGAGTTTCTCTGATCTATGGTTTTATAGCTTTTATCTAATTTGAAGTTTTCAGTCATTGTTTCTTCAAGTAGTTTTTCCTGTCCCACACACCCTTCTTCAGGAACTCCAATAACATATAGCTTAAAGTGATACTACAGCTTCCCTCATACTGGATTTTCTTTTCTATTTGCGTTTTATTTTAAATAGTTTCTATTGCTGTGCCTTCACACTCACTAATCTTTTCTTCTTCAGTGTCTCATCTGCTGCTCACCTCATGCAATATATTTTTCACCTTAGACAATGTAGTTTGCATCTAGAATTTTAATGTCTTTTTGTATCTTCCCTATCTTGACTTAACATGCTCAGTCTTTCCTCTGTCTTCTTAAACATATGGAATAGTATCTTTTTTAATATCCCTGTCTACTAACTCTATGATCTGTGGCATTTCTGAGCCTGATTCTATTGACTGACTGTTGCCCTCATTATGGGTTGTATTTTCCTGGTTCTTTTTCTTTTTTGTAATTTAAAAAAATTTACTTTCTTTTTTAATTTACTTACCTTTTTTTAAACACTTTTAAAAATTCTTTTTGTAATTTTGAATCAAATGCCAGACACTGTAAACTTTACCTTGTTGGGTGCTGGATATTTGTGTATTCTTATAAATATTTGTGAGCTTTGTTCTGGAAATGCAGTTAAATGATTTATAAACAGTCAAATCTTTTTGAGGCTTGTTCTTTGGCTTCATTATATGAGACTAGAGTCACCTTTAGTCCAGGGCTAATTTTCCCCCAGTACTCAGTGAGCGAGGAATTTTAAGATTTTCCACTCTGTCTGGCATAAACTTGAACTATTCTTGTCGCTGTATGAGCTTTGAGAATTTTTTCCTCTGCTCTCTTCAGGAAGTTCTTTCCCAGACTTGGATGGTTTCCTTCCTCATATTCGCTGATTAGTATTCAGCTGCTCAGTTTCCTAGAGCAGTCACTCTGTCCGAGTCTCTCACCTCTGGACTTTGCCCTGTGAACTCTAGTCACTGTAGTCTGCCTGGACTCTGTCTCTGCAATTTAAAAAGATTAGCAGGCTCTGCCTGAATTCTCCCTCCCTGGGTCCTGACCTGGAAACTCTTTCCAGGCAGCAAACTGGGGGAGTCATAGGGTGCACCTCTCTCAAGGATCACTATCCCATACTGCTTGATGTCCAATGTCTGAAAACTGTTGTTTTATACATTTTGTCAATCTGATTTTGCAGTTGTTTGGGGCAGGATGGTACGCCAGGCCTTGCTACTGCATTTTGCTGAACAGCTTTAAAGTTAACAGAACCACCAGCAGTTGCATGGACTATATCTGGGCTCCTCCACATCCCATGATTTACATAGCATTACCTTTGCAAAGAATAAAGCAGTCCTAGAAACTCTATTCATTCATTCATTAAATATTTAAACAGTGTGGTAGAGATGGCTAGCTGTCCACTACAGTCTGCCTCCTTTCTGTATTATGAAATTACCCTTAGGAAGCGGCTGTCAGGCCAGGGACTGGTTTTCCAGATACTCTGCCCCCCACCACCCATCCCCACCTCCTTGTTTCTCAGTGTGGTCATTTGTTTAGTTTTCACCAATGAAATGTGAGTGGAAATGAGATGTGTCATTTTTCAGACAAGGATTTTTAGGAAGCAGATATGTTTCTTCACATTCTTTCCCCCTTTGCTGATGAAATGCTGAGGATAACAAGTCCCCCCGGGAATGGTGAAACCAAAACATGAAAGGAGTCTCAGTCCCTAAAATCACTTCATAGAAGGAAGCTGTCTGCCAGAAACACCTGCATTGATCAGCTAGGTGATGACAAAATAAACTTCTATTGTGCTAAACTACTGCTATTTGGAAGTTACTTTTTAAGGCAGTGAATGTTACCCAACTAGTACAGGAACCTATTGTGTGCCAGGCATCATGCTAAGTGCTGGATATTCAATGAGAAACCAAATAGTAATAATCCTTGGTCCATGGATATTAAAGTTTAGTCAAGAAAGACAAAGATAAACAAGCAAAGAGACAGATGTACACGGTCACACCCTGCAAAGCACCCCACCCTGTTCACATCTTTCCAGTAGAATGCATCTTGCTTTTTAATACCAAAACTTCAGAGAATATATTTTCCCCTTCATACAGTGTTTTTTTTTACATTTATATCTTCTCCAAAGTCACTACAACATTTTAAAACAAAATGATATAAATGGTAAAAAATCTTGCATTGCATTCTGAATACAATTGATCGAATATCAGAATCATATACAGATATTTTTCCAACTTTTTGTTTTCAAACGTGAAAACCAGAAAAGTTTAAAGAATACAGACATATCCTTTACCTAGAGTCACCAATTAAGAACATTTAGCCACATTTGTTTCCTGTCTCTCTCTAGACATGCAGACATACAAACATAGACACACACACATACACAAACTGCTAAGCCATGTGAAAGTAACTTGTAAGCATTGTGATACTTTACCCCTAAATATTTCAGTATTTATCTCCTGTGAACAAGGGAATTCTACATGATCAAAATACCACTATTACACTTAGAAATTGAACACAAATGCACAATATTATCTAATACGCAGTCTAGGCTAAAATCCTCTCATCTGTCTGTAGCTGATTTTTATTAACTTATTTACCATCCCTTTATCTCCAAAATAGATCTTCCTTCTCCTACCCCCTACTAGGTATAAGTCCTCTCCAGAACAAAACCAATCCCAACTTGATCAACAGGTTCAATGGAATCCCAACCAAAGTACCAGAAAATTATTTTATGAATATAAGCTAACTGATTCTAAAGTTCATATGAAGAGGCGAAAGGCTGAGAATAGTCAACATAATAATGAAAAAGAACAAAATCAGGGGACTGATGCTACTTGACCTCAAGATTTACTATAAAGTTCCAGTAATCAAGACAATGTGGTATTGGCAAAAAAGAATACAAATAGATCAATGGAACAGAGTAGAGAGCCCAGAAACAGAGCCCCGTAAATATAGTCAGCTAATCTTCAACAAGGGAACAAAGATAATACAATGGAGCAAAAATAGTCTCTTTAACAGACGGTGCTGGAACAACTGGACACACTCATGCCAAATATTAATTAGACACAGACCTTACATTTTTCACAAAAATTAACTCAAACTGGATCACAGACTTAAATGTAAAATACAAAACTATAAAACCCCTGGAAGATAAAATCAGAGAAAATTTAAGTGAACTTGGATTTGGCGATCACTTTTTAGACACAACAGTAAAGGCACATCTATGAGAGAAATAATTGATAAGCTGGACTTCGTTAAAATTAAACACTTCTGCTCAATGAAAGACAGTATCAAGAGAATGAGAAGAGAAGCCTAGGAGAAAATATTTACCAAAGGCATGTCTGATAAAGAACTGTTATTCAAAATATAAAAAGAAAACTTAAAATCTAACAGCAAGAATATCAACAATCTGATTTTTAAAAGAGCCAAAGATGGGGGAAAAGGGCCTAAAATCTTAGCAGACATCTCACCAAAGAAGACATACAGATGCCAAATAAGCATATGAAAAAATGCTCCACATCACATATTGGGGGAAATGCAAATTAAAACAACAGTGAGATACCACTACACACCTATAAGAGTGGCCAAAATCTAGAACACCGACAACTCCAAATGCTGGTGAGGAGGTGGAGAAATAGTAATTCTCATATGTTGCTGGTGAAAATGCAGAATGGTACCGACACCCTGAAAGATAGTTTGCCGGTTTCTTACAAAACTAACCATACCCTTGCTATACCATCCAGCAATTGTGCTCCTTGGTATTTACCCAAAGGAGTTGAAAACTATGTCCATGCAAAAACCTACACAGAAATTTTTATAGCAGCTTTCATAATTGCCAAAACTTGGAAGCAACCAAGATACCCTTCAGTAGGTGAATGGATAAACTGTGGTACATCCAGATAATGGAATATTATTCAGTGCTAAAAAGAAATGAGGTATCAAACCATGAAAAGACATGGAGGAACCTTAAATACATATAACTGAGTGAAAGAAGCCAATCTGAAAATTACATACTATATGATTCCAACTATGTGACATTCTTAGATAAGGCAATGAAGACAATACAAAGACTAATGGTAGCGGTATCTCTGTACGGGTGGGAGCAGGTGGCATTTCTGTTCTCAACACGGCCGCCTCTTTGGTTAACAGCAGGCAATGGCAATAAGTATAAATAAAGTATAACCTTTAAAAATTTGTGAATCACTGTATTGTATACCTGTAACATACAATATTGTTCATCAACTATACTTCAATTTTAGAAATATGATATTGTAAAATAAATACATAAATAAAATTTTAAATGGTTAAAAAGAAAAACAAACCACAAAAACCCAGCAGGCAATGGCCTCTCCTATGGCCTGGGCTCTAGAGCTAGACTCCTTGCTTGTGAACACTAGCTTCGCTAATTATTACTTGTATGACTTTAAACTCTGGTTACTTAATTATTTAGCCTCTCTAACCCTCAGTTTCTCCATTAGTAAAATGGGGACAATGGTCGCCACCAGAGAATGACATGAGTTGATGCATATAAAAAGCATATTAATATGCCCAGAATAAAATAATAACTACTGGTTATGCATGCCTACTTTCAAACGATGGCTCCCCTTGTCAATGTCTCTTTGTAGGCCCCAGGAGGGGACATGTGCATGACAGATGCTCCCCTGGAGGCTGTGCCCTGAGCTGTGGGGGAATAACCCTATCTCTAACTTCAGTTTAGGCACTGAAGCAGCATGTATTTTTTGGTGTCTGCCTTCTTGCACTTAGCACAATGTTTTCTTCCTTAAAATTTCATTATCAAATGTTTAATCACAAGGAAAGGAAAATCAATCTACTAGAGCACTTACTTCGTGTTGGGAAAATGTTCCTCACTGTGAAGCAACAGCAGGAAGGTAGCTGATGGCGAGTAAGGAACAGCAGCAGGATGACACAGAAATGACACATCTATCCCTGGGCTCAGCCTCCACCTGTGCCAGCATCTTCCTCCAGGCCTGGGACATGGCTGAGCCAGCTGGCGGCCTTTGGACTCCCATGATTTTTCTCTCCTCTGACCTTGACTGTCTCTCTGTCACACTCTGTCCTCAACACATTTCTTCAGTGCTTCATCAAAGCAGACAACAGATAGACAGAACTCCAACAGTCCATGGAGGAAATCAGATGGACATCAAAACTAGAAAAACACAGTAGAGAGACATATGATCATTAAAACAAAAGACAAATCCTGGTTGACAAAAAGAGGGTCAGTGACAGAAATAATAGTTAGGGGCAAGGAAAGGAAAGTAGATCTATAAAGAGACTGAGAAGGAAAGATCAAAGAGGTGGGAGGTAAATCTGGAGAGAGTTGGATCCTAGAAGCAAAGGAAGAAAGGATTTCAATGTGGAGGACAGGTAATGAGTGTCCAACTAAGGAGCAGTGTGCCCACTGGATTAGAAAACCTCATCAATCTTCTTTCCACTTTGGAAGCTCTCACAACCAGGCCTTCTCTGCAGGGAGGAGATTAGAAGAGTGCTCTCTGCTAAATCTGACCAATTTGAAAGGAAAAATTTTATTTTATTTTATTTTATTTTATTTATCTTATTTTATTTGAAAATACTGACAATGGAGGTACCCAAAGGACATAGCTCAGCGAGAGATCATCCACTGAGATGCTCAGAACGGATCTCATCTACTTAGGAGCTCAGTGCTTCCAATTCACTTGTGTTTGCCTGTTTGTTTTAAAATCAATTTCTTCAATGTATAGTGTTCATAAATAAATGCATTCATTTAAGTGTTCAGTCCAGTGATTTTTGATAAATGTATACTCCAATGTAACTATCATACAATCAATGAAGTAGAATATTTCCATTACCCCAAAAGTTTCCTCATGCATTTTTATAATCAACACTTCTCCCAGGCAACCACTGATGCACTTTCTGTCACCATAGCTTTGTTTTGTCTGTCCTAGAATTCTTTATAAACCATGCAGTATGTATTGTTTTATGTATCTGGATTCTTTCACTCACACAAGCCTTTTCACTTCCCAAGCCTTTTGTTATACAAATGTTTAATCATAAAGCAAAGCTCAAAGAATTTTATAGTGAACACTTATATACCTACTACTAGACTATACCATTATAACTTGCTTTAACACACCCATTTATCAATTTGTCAATCAATCTTATTTTTGGTGTATTTTAAAGGCGTCAACACATTTTCCCTAAATACTTCAGCACGTATATAGGGCATAATTATCCATGTTGTTGCATGAATCAGTTGTTTCTTCCTTTTTACTGCTGACTACTACTCCATTCTACGGATATACTTCAAATGGTTTATACATTTACCTGTTGATGAATATTTAAGTTCTTCCAAGTTTGGGAATTATTAGCAAAGCTGCTATGACTATTCATATGCATGCCTTCGTATAAATATATGCTTTTATTTCTCTTGAGTAATACTTAGGAGTGCTTTTGTTGGGTTATATGCTAAGTGTACTTTATAACAAATAGCCAAACTGTTTTCCAAGTTGTACTATGTTACATTTCTGCCAGCAATGTATTAAAGCATCTCACTGATTCTTTGTATTGTGAGCCATTTTGATTTTAGCCATACCTGTAGGCTTTTAATTTTCATTTCCCTGAATAACAAATGACTGAACAGCTTTTCACATACTTATTGGTCATTGTGTATCCTACTTGTAAAGTGTCTGTTTAAGTCTTTTGCCCATTTTAAAAATGGGTGATTTGTTTCATTATTCAGAGTAAGAATTCCCCATATATTCAAGTGTTATATCCATTGAGAGATATATATTAGAAATATTTCCCCCTAGTCTATGGTTTACCTCTTCATTTTCTTGATGAAGGCTTTTTAAAGAACAGATTTAAAAATTTTGATGGATACCAATTTATAAATGTTTTCTTTTATGGTTAGTGCTTTTTTTTTGTTGTAAGAAATCTCTGCATACTTCAAAGTTCCAAAGATTTTCTTCTATGTATTCTTCTAAGAATTTTATAGTACACAGCAATGAAAATCAAATAACAATATTGACATACAAAACAATGAATCTCAATGAACACAATATTGAACATAAAAAGGAAGACACAGAAGAATATGGTTTATTTTCATTCATATAAAGTGCAAAAATAGTCAAAACTAAGCTACACTGTTTACAGATACATATGTAAGTGGTATAAATTATAAAGAAAAGTCAAGGAAATCATTATCTCTAAACTTAGGAAGGTGATTACCTCTAGGGGGAGGAAGTGGGTTATGATCAGGGAGGGGTACACGAGGGACCTCTGAAATACTTCTATTTTGTGCCTTGGGTGGTAGTTATATGGTAGATTTTATCATTCTTTATTAATGTGTGTTCTTGTGTATCACTCACTTTTATGAATTCTTTTACATTTCACAATTTTTAAAAATTCAAGGAGCCCTAGCTTCATTATAATTCTTAACTCTGGGATTAAAAAAAGAAAAGAGGTGGAGGGTATAGCTCCAGTGGTAGAGCACATGCTTAGCATGCACAAGGTCTTGGGTTCAATCCCCAGTACTTCTTCTAAAAATAAATAAACAAATCTAATTACCTCCCCCACAAAAACAAAAACAAACAAAAAAGAAGAGAAAAGAAAACCTCATTAAAAGGGTTGGGAAATACAGGAAATGTCTCAAAAAGTAGAGATGAAAGACAAAGAAAAAAGGAGAAAATAGGAGAAAAAATACAGAGCAAGTTAAGGAGGGCCAATATAGGAAGAAAGGAAGAAAGACAGACAAATAGAGAAAATGGGTGGGACAAATCACCAACTATATACTTAAAGAAAGTCTCCTGGAACTGATGGCTGTACTTTCAAACTGAAGATTCTGAATGCCCAGTACAGTGAATGCAAATTGTGGATGTACAGCATATACTGTGAAATTTCAGAATACTGAAATCAAAGAAAAGATGCTACACTCTTCTTATGTTAGTCAGGGTTCTTCAGAGAAATAGAACCAAGGAAGAGATATAAAGAGATATCAAGAAAAAGGTTTGTTATGAGAGGATGGCTCATTTGAGTATGGAGGCTAAATCCCACAATCTGCCAGCTAGAGACACAGGAAAGCCAGTAGTGTAAGTCCTGGTCCAAGTCTGAAGGCTGTGACTATCATTTGCATGATTATAATAGCATAAGTACTAAAATTGATCTAATAAAAATCAAAATAAAATCATCTTGGGAATATGGTGACATTAGAAAGGTTGGAGTGTGAATAGCCAAAACTATCTTGAGAAAGAAGAATGGAGTTGAGGGAATCATGGTCCCTGACTTCATACTATACTACAAAGCTACAGTAATCAAAGCAGTATGACACTGGTACAAAAATAGACACACAGATCAATGGAACAGGCTAGAAATCCCAGAAATAAACCCATGCACCTAAGGTCAATTAGTCTACAACAAAGAAGGTAAGATATACAATGGAGAAAACACAGTCTCTTCAATAAGTAGTGCTGGGAAAACTGGACAGCTACATGTAAAAGAATGAAATTAGAACATTATTTAACACTATATACAAAAATAAACTCAAAATGGATTAAAAACTTAAATGTAAGACCAAATACTCTTAAACTCCTAGAGGAAAACACAGGCAGAACATTTTTGACATAAATTGCAGCAATATTTTTTCAATCCTAGAGTTATGAAAATAAAAGCAAAAATAAGCAAGTGGGACCTAATTAAACTTATAAGCTTTTGCACAGCAAAGGAAACCATAAACAAAACAAAAAGCTAACTTACTGAATGGGAGAGAATACAATGAGACTGACAATGGACTAATTTCCAAACAAACAAATTAATACAGCTAAATATTAAAACACCCCAATTGAAACAAACAAACAAACAAACAAAAAACCCAATCAAAACAACCCAAACAACCCCCCCCCCAAATTCTCCAAAGAAGACATAGAGATGGCCAACAGGCACATGAAAAGACGCTCAATGTCACTAACTTTTAGGGAAATGCAAATCAAAATTACAAAAAAGTATCACCTCACACCAATCAGAACAGCCATCATTAAACAGTCCAAAAATGACAAATGCTAGAGATAACATGGAGAAAAGGGAACCCTCCTACACTGTTGGTGAGAATGTGGTTGGATCTAGCTATTATGGAAAACACTATGAAGTTTCCTTAAAAAATCTAAAAATAGACTTACCATATGATCCAGCAATCCTACTCCAGGGCATATATCTGGATAAAACTGTAATTTGAAAAGATACATGCACCCCAATGTTCATAGTAGCACTATTTACAATAGCCAAGACATGGAAGCAATCTAAACGTCCATCGACAGATAAATGGATAAAGAAGGTCTGGTATATATACACAATGGAATATCACTCAACCATAAAAAAGAATGAAATAATACCATATGCCAGCAACATGAATAGACCTAGAGATTATCATATTAAGTGAAGTAACTCAGACAAAGACAAATATCATATGATATCACTTATATGTGGAATCCAAAAAAATAAAGATACAAATCAACTTATTCACAAACCAGAAATAGACTCAAAGACATAGAAGACAAACTATACTTACCAAAGGAGAAAGGGGTAGCAGGGGGAATAAGTTAGGAGTTTGGGATTAATGTATACTCATTACTATATATAAAATAGATATACAACATGGACCTACTCTGCAGCACAGGGAACTACAATTCGATATCTTGTAATAATGTATCATTATTCAGATAATTCTTTGAATTAAGATTCAAAAGAATCTGAAAAAGAATGTATATATATTTGTATAACTGAATCACTTTGCTGTACACCTGAAACTAACACAACATTGTAAATCAACTATATGTCAATAAAAATAAAATAAAAAAAAAAAGAAAAGGAAAAAGAAGCCAAGTAATATAAAATGTTAGGATTTCCTTTTCCTCTATGTTAAAAAGATGATTTTAAAACTTTTTTTTCTTTTAAGATATATATCACTGATTTAACAAAAGTATGAAGCGTGGTGATTGTTTCTTCTTTGGACAAATGTTGTTTTAAGGACAAAAGGACAAATGACATTAAAAATACGGCTTTCAAAAAGAAAAAAGTTTGGAGTGAACATCAAGCGGAGTTTATGGAAAAAGAGAGCTATAGTCTTATCTTGTATAATACAAAGTCTATAGGAAATACTCAAACCTAAAAAAAAATCAAGAAGAAACAATATAAGCATGTCATTTAGAAACGCAAATAAAATAATCATCTAAAAGAAGTGAAAACTTGTCTCTGGAGAGGGATTGCTAAAATGCAGGAAAAGCACTTAGTTAAATTCGGCGTTCATTCATGATTTTAAAAAATGTGTTACATCTTTCCTTCCCTTCTTCCCTCCTTATAATCCAGCCCTAAAGCCACTATGTGGGGCAGGGCAAAGTAGGCACGGAAGCAGAGTGGCTGTCTGATGTGAGGTGTAAGAGCTGGGGCAGGTTGGGGGAAGTGTCTATGCTGGTGTAGGAGGGAGAAAGGAGTGGTTATATCAAATGTTTTTAAGCCATTTATATTTCCTCTTCTGGGAACTGTCTATATATTTTCCCACAACATTTCTACTAAATACTTTTCTTTTTGATTGTACAAGTTTATACAAACTGTGTGTGTGTGTGTGTGTGTGTGTGTGTGTGTGTGTGTGTGTGTGTGTATGCCATTAGCAGAATATTTTCAAGGTCCGTCAATGTTATGTCATGTCTAAGTATATGTCTACTTAGATTGTCTATTTCTTCTTGAATCAGTTTTGATAGTTTGTGTCTTTCTAGGGATTTGTCCATCTAGGCTACCTAATTTGTTGTCAATTATTCAGTGTTCCTTTATAACACTTTTTATTTCTGTGGGGTCAGTGGTAATGTGTCCTCTTTCATTTATGATTCAAATCTTCTTTTTCTCTTGGTCAGTGTAGCAAAAGTTTTGCAATTTTGTTCCCCTTTTTAAAAAATTAGCTTTTGGTTTAATTGATTTTCTCTATTGTTTTTCTATTCTGTATTTTATTTGTTTCCACTTTAATATTTTTTTATTTCCTTCCTCTGGCTGCTTTAGGATGAGTCTACTCTTTTTAACAGTGTTTTAAGGTAGAAGGTTAGGTTATTGATTTGAGATCTTTCTTTCTGCTTAATAGAGGCATTTAAAGTTATACATTTCTCTCTAAGCACAGCTTTAGCTGCATTTCATAAGTTTTGGTATGTTGTGATTTTCATTTATCTCCAAATATTTTCAGATTTTCCTTTTGATTTCTTTTTTGACTCACTGGTTATTTAGGAGTGTGTTATTTGTTTGTCATGTATTTGTAAGTTTTACCAGTTTTCCCTGTTATCAGCTTTTTCTAATTTCATTTTACCATGGTCAGAAAACATACTTTATATTATTTCTATCCCTTTAAATTTATTGAGGCTTGTTTTATAGCCTAGCAGATGGTATGTCCTGGAGAATGTTCCATGTGCACTTAAATATATATTCAGGTATATTGATTCTGTTGTTGAGTGAAGTGTTCTACAGCTGTCAGTTAGGTCTAGTTGGTTTAAAGTGTTGCTCAAGACTTCAGTTTCCTTATTGTCTGTCTAGCTGTTCTATCCATTATTGAAAGTGGACCATCAAAATTTCCAACTATTATTTTTACATCATCCATTTCTTATTTATATCTTTCAATTTTGCTTTATGTATTTTGGTTCTTTGTTATTAGGCATATTTATTTATGATTATATCTGATGGATTGACATTTTTTTTCTTACAAGATATCCTTCTTTGTCCCTAGTAACAATTTTTGGTTTTAAAGTCTATGTTGTCTGATGTCAATACAGCCACTACAGCTTTCTTGCAGTTGCTATTTACATGATGTCTCTTCCCGTATTTTTACTTTCAGTCTGTATCTGTGCATCTAAAATGTGTCTTCTATAGACAATTATAGTTGGATTGTTGATTTTTAGGTTTTTTTTTTAATCCAGTCAAACAAACTTTCCTTTTGATTGGATCATTCAATCCATTTTAATTTAATGTTATGATTGATGTAGTTGGATTTGCATGTGTCATTTTACTTTTTGTTTTCTATTTGTCTTTTTGTTCCTCTATTTCTTCTTTATTGCTTTCTTTTGCATTAAGGGAATATTTTCTAATGAAGCATCTTAATTTTTTAATGATTTTTCACTATATATTTTTGACTTATTGTTTAGTGCTCTAAGGTTTTCTGTATACATCTTATCAGAAGCAGTTTTGGATTTATATCAGCTAGCTCCAGTTCTATACAGAAATGCTCCTATATACCTCTACTTCTCCCTCAGCCCCACCCTTTGTGGTATTTTGTTATACATATTACATCAGTTAATGTTACACACCCAACAATACACTGTTATTATTATTACTTTACCATCTGTAGTCATTTCCTTATTCCAATACAGCTTTGTTCCCACCCACCTTCTTTGTGTTATTAGCAAAAACATTTCACATATATTAATTTCTATACGTACAGGCACAGCAATCCATTATATTATTTTATACAATTGCTTTTTAAATCAGTTTAGAGTAGGAAAAATATTTATTTATACTGTCTTTTACAATTATATAATTACTTTTTGTAGGTTTTTTTTGCGGGGGGGTTATGAATTTGAATTGCTGTCTAGGGTTATTTGCTTTTAGTCAGAGGAGCTTCCTTCAGTATTTCTTATAAGGCAGATTTGCTACCACAAATTTAGTTTTTGTTTATTTGGGAAAGTTTTTCCCCTTATTTCACCAATCTTATTTTCACAAGATTGTTTTGCTGGACATAGGATTCTTGGTTGAAAGTTTTTTCTTCAAGCACTTTATTAAAGATGTTATCTCATTGCCTTCTGGTCTCTCTTGTTTTTGCTGGGAAGGCAGCTATTAATCTTACTGCTAGTTACTTGTAAGTAATGAGTCATTTTTCTCTTGCTGTTTTCAAGCTTTCTTTCTTGTCTTTGACTTTCAGAATTTTGCTCTGTTGTGTCTGTAGATCTCTTTGCATTTATCCTACTTGGAGTTTGTTGAGCTTCCTGGATGCATAGGTAATAGCTTTTCAATAAATTTGGAAAGTTTTTAGCCATTATTTCTTTGAATATTTTTTCTGCTCCTCCTTCACCCTCCTCTCCTTCTGGTATTCCTAATATGCACATGCTGATGTGCTTAATGATATCCTATACTTCTCTGAAGCTCTTTACATTTTTCTCTATTCTCTGGCTTGCATAATCCCTACCCATCTATCTTCAAGTTAGCTTATTCTTTCTTCTGCCAGTTCAAGTCTCCTGTTAACCCCCAATGAAGTTATTTCAGTTATTGTACTTTAACTCCAGAATTTCTATTTGGTTCATTTTTATAATTTCTGAGTCACATCCCTGCTCTAGGGGCTAAAGATCTTTTTATTGATATTTTCTATATGATATGACATTGTTGTACTTTAATCAAGCTTTTCTTTAGTTCTGTGAATATGCTTTTAGTGGCTACTTTGAATTTTTTTTTTTTCCTGCTAAACCCAAATATCTGGTTGCTCTTAGAGACAGTTTCTGTTGTCTGCTATTTTTCCAATGTATGGGTCATACTTTCCTGTCTCTTTGCATGCTTCATAATTTTTTGTTGGAAAACAGACATTTTTGATAATATATTGTAGCAACTCCACATAAGTGTCTCCTCCCCACTTACTATCACCCCAACTTTGTTATTATTATTTGCTTGTTTATTTATTTAGTGGCTGGCTGGACTACTTTAGTGAAGTTTATCAAGCCCCCTCCGCAAGCTCCACCCCTTAAATGTTGTCAAACCCTTCTGACTTGTTATCCTGGCATTACAGTAATTTGGGTAGGGCTCTCTTCCTCTTCTCTGACCACACCCATCTGTTAAATTCCACTAGTTTGCTGGCTGATTGGTGTATTATTTACAAGAATGCTCTGGGGGGTATATTGTTTTTCAAATAAATCCAATCAAATTCTGGCCCCTTTGAAGCAACAGTTTATGAGGTCAAGGTTTAATATTTGTCTTACCCCAGGGGAGCTTCCCCAGAGCTGTCTCGATCTGTGATTCTCTTCTGCAAACCAGCCAGCCTATGATTTAACCCCTATCTTGAATCTCTCAATTGCCTATCACTACAACCTCCAGATTTTTGAGGGCATCCTTTGTCTTGAATTTCTCCATGTTCTGTTGCAAATGAAATCAGTTTTTTTGGAAGAGATTAAGAGCTATCTGTTTTATGGAAGGACTCAGGCACAATCACTGAGTCAAGGCTTTGGAGCAGGAGGTGGAGCAATGGCAAGCTTCTCTCAGGGTCTTATCCCTTTTCTGGGGCTGAATTCTAGGTCAGGATGAGGTAGCAATCTGAGGTCCTCTTGGTGCTTCTCTTCTGGCTTGAACTGTTACGGAAATGACAGGCCAGTCAAGAAACAAGCACCACTCGGAGGGTTGGAGTACTCAGATGTATTACGCCGGCGGGCTCAGAGGGGCTTCTGCTCTGAAGCTCTGAGCACCTCCAAGACGTGCGCATGAGGTTTTATAGGGTAAAGTACAAGCTTGGGGTATTAGGCCAATAGGCATGGAACAGCTTTAGCAGCATTATCATCACAAAAGTAGAGGTGGGGAAGCAGCAAACCAACATTCCAAAGCCAGATATGTATCTTTGAAAACCCAGCTGGCTAGCAAAAAAACATGAACAGCAAACCAACACTAATTAACCTAGATTTACAAGTTAGTCTAGCAGAACTCAGATAAGTATTCCAATACTTAGACTTGTGAGTTATCTTGTTAGCCCAGCCCAGCTTTTCCTTCACAGAACCACTGCTTCAGGAGCAGGGGAAAGGGTAATTAGGACCCCAGTATTGTCAGCTCACCAGCCCAAGGAAGAGCCTCTGTTCCATGAGGGGAGCTGTTTGAAAGAAAGAATCCTCCATCTATCAGCCACTTCACGCAGGACTTAGCCTCAGTATCAGGTAACAACAGGCAGAATGAGAACTGGTGACATCTGCCCCTCCCTCTGGGAGCCTGGGGAGAGGAGGGCGAGCGTTTCCTGTTTCAAGGCAGAGTGGGGTCTCTGCTTTGCAGAACTAGGAAGGCACAGGGAGAAGAGGTCTTTGTTGAAACACCACAGATTCCTGCATTTCTTACCATTTTTTCCTAGAATAGATACTTCTTTATTTGCTCTTTTCTCTTAGGACTAATTCCGTAGGCTTTAAATTGTTATTGTTTTCTTGTCTTAAAACAATTTTCATCAGTTTCACTAGGAAGTGGGTCAGCAGAGCTCCCATGATGTCAGGTCGGTGGTCAACTTCTCTTGGTATTATTTTTGCAGCTTTCTTGTAAGTTTAAATATATTTCAAGAAAAGTTAAGAAATTTTAAAATGTCACAAGACACTGAGGAATAAAGCATAAAGCACTTTTACATTTGCTACTTACTGTTTTTCCCTCACATGGTGAAAACCCTAGGGGGTGCTTTCTCATCGAGCTGCGTACTTTAAACCACTATCCAATCCAGAAGTTCAGTCAGTCATATAAACAGGAAACAGCACGCAGGCGGGCTGTAGCACAGAAGAGTGTTTCAACTCAGAGGGACTCATTGGGGTGAGTGGTGAGTGGGGTTTCTGGGTCTAAAACAGTGAATGTCAGACCATCAAACTTCTGTAGGATGAAAGTTTTTGTGGGATGAGAGAGAAGTCCAGGATAAGCAAGGCGACCGGATTCGGGGCTGGGCAGGAAAGCCACGTCCGCTTTCAGACTTTCGGTTTCTTTGCCTCCATCTTGCCTGCATTTTCAGGCGTCCAGGGGAGTGAAGTCTGACGGGTCGCAGCCAGAGGAGAGTCTCGCCGCGGGCAGGACGGTACGTGCCCGCGCTGGGTCCCGCAGCTCCTCACCCTCCCCAGACCCCAGCCAGACGCCAGGCCCTGCACGCTGCCTCTCGCGTTCCTCGCCACGGTTCCTGGACTCTTCCCTCAGCCCGGGCGGGGGATGCCCACCGGGGGCCAGGGGAGGGGTGGGCCTTCTGGCTGGTGACTCAGCCCTATAGATCTCTTATCTGCGGTTTACTCCTGGGCCCCAGGCGGTGGGGGGGTGTGTGGGGTGTGGGGTGGGGTGTGTGTGTGTGTGTGTGTGTGTGTGTGTGTGTGTGTGTGTGTGTGTGTGTGTGTGTGTGTGTGTGTGGTGTGTGTGTGTGTGTGGTGTGTGTGTGTGGTGTGTGTGTGTGGTGTGTGTGTGTGTGTGGTGTGTGTGTGTGTGTGTGTGTGTGTGTGTGTGTGTGTGTGTGTGTAGTGCCCCCGCCCCCGCTCGCCTCCGCCCCGGATTCTCGGGGGGTTAGCTTTACTCTTACGGGATCCCAGGTGCGGCCCCTGCGCAGGATCGCCTAGACCCACAGTAACTGGTCCCCAATGCTGAAGCCCCAGAGAGAGGACTGAAAGAGGGCCGCAAGCTTTGGTGGCAAGTCCCCAGCGTCCTGTAAATGTTGCTTAAGAATATCCTGAGAGTTGCTCAATTCCGGGGTTGACCTGTTCAAAAGATTTGGCAGTTTTCCTTTGCAGAGTTGATGAGAACTTCGTGTGCAGTAGTCTGTGTCTTGGCGGAAGCAACCGGCCAGGCAGGAATTTTTACTCTCTTGCAATATGCTGTTGAAGTAGGTTCGGGCGCTATTTCTTAAAGCAGGGTAACGTGTATTTTGACAAATTGCAAGGAGAGCTTACCTTGGGAAAGTTTGGAATGATTTTTGTAAAGTCGTGAAATAAGCTTTTCCCCCTTCTATTCCTTTTCCCCTTCAAAGGGACTGGGGAAAGTAAAATTATTTTACATTCTTGCTCGGTGGTCTTTGGTGGGCAGGGTATGTTCTTTTCAAATATTAAGAGTGTAATGCAATAGAACAAAGGCCATTGAAATTCAAAAGAAGTTTTTGGCTCAGGGTAACAGGAAGTTCAAGGACGTAAAAGCTCTCTGGAGTATTTTCAGTTGTTGACAGTTGAAATTTGTTTACAAAAGGCGAGGAGGTGCCAATGGGGAGCCTGTTAGCTACCGACAAACCATGATAATCTAAAACTAAGACCGGGCTACGGTGGGCTTGACCTGCTTTAGGTAAGAGATTTCAGATAAGAGAAACGGAAATTTTTGGTAATTTTCCTCTGGTGATTCCCCTAAATAATTTTTAAAAAGTTTCACTGGGAGAAGCAAAACAAAACAAAACAAAACAAAAAACAAAAAACCTGGCCCAACTCCAAAATTAAAAAAAAAAAAAAAGAAGACTCGGGTTTGAAAGGGATTTTCGAATGTGTTTGTCATACATAAGCTGCATTTTAAAAAATAACACTAGTTTTACTTGTAGCTTCTGGGTTGGATGTCCTGATTAAAATGGTTTTTCCTAACGACTTCATGTTTTACATTTGTAACTGACTTCAGCGCTTCCAGCTTTCGTAGGTGAATCCGGCTCCAGGTCCGCAGGGGCTGGGTGTCCTTGACCCCTGCCCCCTACCCTCTGGGAGTCTTGCGCTACTGGGGTGTTGGGAGGGTAGTCGCGGGCAGTTTTTTGAGCTGTGTCAGGGGACCTATCGGCAGCTGAAGCGGAAGTAGGTTTGATCTCTGCGGCGCCCGAGGGTCCACAGTCCGGCTTTCAGTGGAGCAAATATACTCAGCGGCCACGCCCATGGGGTCAAGGCCTGCAGCACGTAATTGCCACCCAGCGCCATGTGGGCTGTTTGCCCCAACGAGGGTGAGTTTACTATCTGAAGAGACACGCATGTGCCCCTGTGGAGTTTTTAAGTTGTAGGGGCTGAGGCTTCTGGAGCACGAGGTTCTGTTTGGGCTGCACGCCCCTGGCAGGACGGAAGCGCAGAGAGGTTTCCAGCCTGCTTGCCTTGGAAGCTGCTTCGTGATGCGTCCTATGTTCTCCTCCAGTTCCTTGTTCGGTCCAGAGTAGTTCCATCTCTGGTTTTCCGCTGCGTCAGGTCCAGTCGTGTCCATCAAGGCTGGGCGGCGTTCCCGGCCGAGATCCAGCAGGAAGAGCTGGCGGCTGCCCGGGCGTGAGTAGACCGAGAACCCTACCTGCTCCCTCTTATGACCTGCGCCCCCGTGCTGGCGTCGCCCTCGGCGCCGGGGGCGTCGGGGCACTGTCCGCTGATCCCGGCAGAAAAGGATTGACTCTCCTGCTTTCAGCCCTTCTTTGAGTCTCCTTGGCACTCGCCCACCGCATTCCAAGTCGCCAGGCGTGTCTGTCCCTTTTTACTTCAGGAATGGATTCCGTTTGGTTGTTTCTTCCTTGCAGGGCCCCAAAGGCTCATTAAACTCGTGTTTATGGACTGAAATGCCTCCTTTCCTTTAATTCAGGATAATTCAGTATAAACATATATGGGGCTCTTCAGGGCCAGGCAGAGTTCTGGGAAAGTAGAAATGGATCTGAATTTGATTTTTTTCCCCCAGAATCTCACAGAGTGGTTGGGGGAGACCGAGCAAAATTACCTGCAAAGGTAACATGGATTCCAGGTAGCCTAGAAACGGGCCAACGACACCATAGAATGAGAGGAAGCCGGTTGGGCCAGATTGGGAAACAGATATGTGTTTTTGATTTACTTACTGTATATCAGTGAAGGTAAGACGCGCTATTATTATTGTAATGCCCTATTTTCTTTATATTCAGCACCTGTTACCTCCTCTAGAAAGACTTAACAACCCACCCCCATGGGTTCCCTTCCTCTGTACTTTCCTATATACTCTGGGGCTGTCTTTGCACTTATCATAGGATTGCACTGAATACTCTGCATTGTAATACTTTTTCTCTTAAAAACTTTTCAGCCAAGTTGTATTATAATTATTCGGGTTAAAACACATGCAAAGTAAATAGAGAAAGCCTGCAGGAGTCTATTCCCGAAGATAACCAAAGGTTGCAGTTTACTGTCTTTTCTAGACATTTATGTACTCAGAGTCTATTAAGTGCTTTTAAAAATATGTATTCTGCTCTTTTTTTCTTCTTATATGATGCTGTTTCTTCAATTGTATTTCAGAACTTTTTTTTTCCTATTAATATCTCTGCTTTTCTCATCTGTCCTTTCACTTACCTCTGGCATCAGCTTCTAATAAAATATTCGTTTTTCTTCTCATGAGTACTTTTCTTGTTTTTGAGAATGTATGTATCCACAGTTTAGATTTCATTGATCTACTTGTTCAGGTGCCCTGGATGTTTTTTCTTCCTCCTCAATTCTGGGTTTAGAGAAATAATTTCTTCTTTGACCCCATGCACATATGAATGAATGAATGAATGAATATATATTCTTGAATCTTTTCTTTCCAGATAAAACTGCTTCCTTTTCCACATTTAGTTCTGCATTTTTGTTTCTCCAGTGGCTTCCACTTTGTCTTTATTTGGCCATTTAAGTTTTTGTGCAAAATATAGCTTCTTCATTATTTTCCTCTTATTCTAGAGATTGGATTGTCATCTTTGGTAATTCAGTACTGTCAACTGATTTTAGAAATGGGAACTGCAGATTTTTTTTCTACTTATGAAATTTTAAAAAATTTTTTATTGAAATGTAGTCAATTTACAACATTAGTTTCAGGTACAGCAAAGCAATTCAGTTATACATATACATATTCTTTACCATTACACCTTAGAATACAGATTCTTTTCCATTACAGCTTATTATAAGAAATTGACTATCGTTCACTGTGCTATATAGTAGGTCCTTTTTGTTTATTTTATATATAGTGATGTTTATCTGTTAATCCCAAACTTCTAAATGGTCCCTCCACCCCCACTCTCCCCCCTGGTAACCACAGTTTGTTTTCTATGTCTGTGAGTCTATTTCTGGTTTGTAAATAAAATTTGTATTTTTTTAAGATTCCTCATATAAATGACATATGATATTTGTCTGTCTCTGTCTAACTTACTTCACTTAATATGATAATCTCTAGATCCATCCATGTTGCTGCAAATGGCATTATTTCTTTTTTATGGCTGAGTAATACTCCATTGCACACACACACGCACACGCGCACACACACACACACACACACACACACACCCCTTCTTTATCCATTCATCTGTCAATGGACATTTAGGTTGTTTCCATGTCTTGGCTATTGTAAATAGTGCTCCTGTGAACATTGGGGTGCATGTGTCTTTTCAAATTATAGTTTTATCCAGATATATGCCCAGGAGTGGGATTGCTGGATCATATGGTAAATCTATTTTTATTTTTTTAAGAAACCTCCATACTGTTTTCCATAGTGGCTGCACCAACTTACATTCCCATCAACACTGTAGGAGGGTTCCTTTTTCTTTACTTGTGAAATTCTTGAGTTTTTTTTTTTCTTGAACTTCCTTTGAATCTTCCCTTTGACTTGCATATCCTTTTTTTTTTCTTGAGACTTTACTTGAAGCTTTAAAAAGGAGTTTTTTTCCTTCCCCTCACTTTATTAATTTTTTTTAGATTTTTTTTTTAAATTGAAGTATAGTCAGTTTACAATACAGTGTCAATTTCTGGTGTACAGCATAATGTTTCAGTCATACTTGTGCATACATATGTTTGTTTTCATATTCTTTTTCATTAAAGGTTATTACGAGATATTGAATATAGTTCCCTGTGTTATACAGTATAAACTTATTGTGTATCTATTTTATATACAGTAGTTAATATCTGCAAGTCTTGAACTCCCAGTTTATCCCTTTCCACAGACTTCCACCCGCCAGCCACCATAACCATAAGTTTGTTTTCTATGCCTGTGAGTCCTGTTTCTGTTTTGTAGATAAGTTCACTTGTGTCTTTTTTTTAGATTCCACATATAAGTGATATCATATGGTATTTTTCTTTCTCTTTCTGGTTTACTTCACAAAAGTAGTTTTTAAAGTCAGAGGATCTTTGTTTTAGAGTAGGCTTGTGACAAATCTTGCTTGAATACTATCTGGTGAATGAACCAAATTCCCTGCAAGAATTACCAAAGCTTGATTCAGAGCTGAATAAAAATAATAAATGAATGAATCTCTTCATTCAGCATTTATTGAGTACCTGCATTTACTGAGTCTATTCCTTTAACCTCAGTTGTCACCCGAAATGTTATGGAACTTGGAAAGAGGAAACTGGCAGGAGGACAGAAGCTGGGGATCAGGTAAACAGATGCCAGAGATAGTGATGGGGCTGAAGCCAAACAGGGGATTTTTATTTTCTTCTTTACTTTTCTCCATTTTCCAGATTTTCCTCCAGCATGCAGGTGGTGCTTTGTATAACTAGGAAGAAGAATGCTATATAAAAGGAATCTTCAGAGCTTTATATCTACAGTATTATGCACAACTTCTGATTTTGAACAGGACTATCTCCTGAAGGACCGACTGGCCCATTGTATAAACCGAGAGAATATACCTGCTAGGTTGAAATTTTAATTCAGGCCAGTCTTGTATAGATGAGTTACAGAGATTGTCCGCTAAATATTTTATTTTAGCATGGCATAACTAACTGATAAGAAGCTACGCCCTTAGACAGCTATGGTTGTTTCTTGAGCCCCTTTTGAATTCTTTGATGAACATCTTGAGGAGAAGGAATGTGTGTCTACCTGGCTGGTGTCATACGATGTACACTGAGTTCCTGTAAAGATGACATCATATGGTTCAGATACCTAAAAAGAGCTGAGGCTAAACAACAGCCCTCCTTTGCCCTACTTGGAATTGGAATGTGGCCTCTGAACTCATTCAGGCTTTGCTGAAGCACTAAAATTTGGAATCTTGCTTAAACTCAGACAGCTTGGCCTGGTGCTATTTTTCTTTTCATTTTTTTTCTTTTTCTCAAGGAAATTGAAGCCTCACAGTAAATTGATGAATGCCTCAAATGCCTCACATTTGCCTATGGCGTTTTTCTTAATAACATGAGTGAATACAACAATAGCACAGGGAAGATGGATTGTGTATTAAACTCACACCATCTCACACAAGGGATTAGTAATTTTGAAGATGTCAGAGGACTGTCATATTTGAGGAAAAAAATACTTTAAATTTTAGGCACTTCTGAGTCCATACTAAACTCAAAAGACTGGTCTGGAGGTCTGGCAAAAAGAAAACTCTGACACACAAATCTTTGAGTTTTAGAACTTGTGATAAGCACAAAGGACAAATTTTTAGCTAAAGGTATGGGGGGAGATTACGTTTTGCTAAAATGCCGAGGGATATCTGGTGAACTTGGCTGGAGACTTTGTGTTCTGTCTGTTCAAGCTAGGGTTCTGTCTACTACCAGGAAGCCCTGGCTGGACCTCACCCAGCTCTTAAAATCACATTGTAATTCACTGGTAAAATTACAGCATTGTTACCTCACAGAGTTGCAAAAACTTCCTTTCATCAACTCTGTCTCCTGGATCTAACAACTAGGTTCCAAGTATGGTTATCTTACTCTGCCACCAGCCCCATCTGGCTTTGCTATAGGTTATGAAAGGATGAGTAGGCATTACATGTGTACAGGCCTGCTGGAGCTTTGTAATCATGACCAGTAGGTCTGTTCAAGTTCTAGGAGGTTGAGCTTGGCAGGCCTGGCCAGGACCCATCACAGCCTAATGCAGATGAGTGGGAGCTTGCCTATCTTCAAGGACTGTACTACATAGGACAGGTACCCAAGAAGAAAGTAAAAACAGTGTTATACAGCAGGAGATGACCTGATTTAGGAATCAAGACAGACTTAAGGAAGAGATGCCTTGAAAGATGGGATAGAATTTCAACAGGCAGAGACTGAAAAGACAAGAGGCTTTCCAAACGGAGGCAAATGCTTGAGCAAAGATGTTAGAACAGAAAAACACTGTCCAGGGAACACTGAAATACTTGTCTCGAGTTAGGTTATGTGTTGGGCAGAGGAGGGGAGATGCTCTTAAGGGGTCGTGCTCTGTGGAAGTTTGCCCTAGTGAAAACTGAACTTTGGTTAAGGAGTCGGCCACTGCATTAATGGATTTTGCTTTACTCTGCTCATGTTTCTGAATTAGATGATTGATGATCTCTTTGTCTTTCTGTGGTTCTTTCACCCCCTCATCTTATGTAGGCTGTATGCAGCTGTTGTGAACCAGGGAAGTTACTGGAGGTAATGTGATGTTGAAATTCGTAGGAGCTTCCTTGAGAATCATAGGGCTGAGCCTCATTAAACAGCTGTATAAGATATACCTTCTAATTTTATGTCATTTTATTATTGGGACCACCTGTTGTTTGTGGGCAATTTGCTATAATTGAAATGCACTGCTTGTGAAGCCAAATAATTTCTTAATGCATACTTTTAGTCACCGATACATTATGTATCAGTAATGTACATTGTACATTATGTATCAGTGTACATAATGCATCAGGGGCTAAAAGCACACATTAAAATTATACAATATTAAATTTAAAACACAAAATATTAAATTAAAAATAGGTGTTAAATAATCCCAAGTTGGAATGTATTTATGCTTCAGCCTCAGTACATGGTCTTCTAGACTAGTTTCAAATCTGTATCTGCAGCACTCAACAAATCAGGAACCACATGACGGTCTGTTACTAAACACCTCATTTTGAATATGAGGGGCACACAAAATGGCATTTCATGCACTATCTTGGAGTTAAAGTACCTACAGATGAAGAAGGAAAGACAGATTCATTATAATAGCTGCTTGAATTGCTACCCACAGAGCCCACAACTACAGGTCCTGTACACAATGGAGGAGGAGGGAGTTGGGCCTAGTTCTGTTCAGAGTGGATGCCCAGAACTCCCATGACTTGGCCATATTCTGTTCTACCCGAGATCATCTAACCCCTTCTCCTGTATCTTTTTAGAAACTTCCGGGTGACTCTCAGGGATTTTAGATTCTCAGTGGGGATTCCCAGACACCTGAAAGTTCCAGGTTTGCATGCTGCTTTCTGCAGCTGGCAAGGCAGGCTTCTCTCCATTGCTGTTCAGTTTCATCGTGTTGCTAGGAAATCATATTTGCAGGCTGTGCCTCGGTGAACATGACCTTGCTTTCAGGCTGTGCCATGACCAAAGCAGTGCAAAGAATGGAATATTAAGTATGCCTGTCCTTGGATGATCTAAGTGTGACGGGAACCAGTCATGCTGGTGGCTACGGTACTGGAAACGTTATGTGCTTTCAGTACCAGATGGTTTGGAGGCAAAGTTGACATTCTGTGAGAAAGATTGGAAAGCCTGACTCAAGTTAACTGCATTTTACTGTCATGTATTGGAGCTGTGCTGGGTGCCAGGGAGGTATGTACCTAATACAGTGGTGGAACAAAGGAGTTACTGATTAAGTCCTGGTGTGCTCTTCCCAGGAAGGCTTTACACAGTGGGAGACACCAGCTGGCCCTGCAAGCTGAGAAGGATTTTTGCCAGGCAGGTAAATGGAAGAGAGTAATTCAGGCAAAGACACCAAGATGCGGGAAAAACTTCAGTTTCAAGGTTTGATTGAAACTGAAAGCGCTAGGCGTGTGAATGAGAGACGAGGGCAGGAGCTGGGGCAGCAGGGGCCCTGACTGCAGAGAGAATTGGAACCTGCAGTGGAAGTTGAAGGATCACTGAAAGGGTTGAACTAGGAAAGTGACTTGCTTCAAGCCCGAACTTCAGGAAGTTCATCCTGATAGGAGATCTATTTGGAGAGGGAGAGGCCATAGACGGGGGAGCAGAAAGGCCTGAGTGAGAGATGAATGCTCTGGCATACCCCCATTTAAGAAGCAGGTGCAGGAAGAGGGTGCTGAGGAGTTGGAGAAGGTTAGCGGGGGACTGTGTAGAATATAGTGGTGTGAGGTCGGCCGAGGGAGGAGAGTTTCAAGGAGGGATTAAGCAGCAGCGTCAGAATGCTTGGATAGAGGAGGATGTCCATGTGACCTTGGATGTGACCTCTAGGAGGTCACCAAGGCCTCTACAAGAGCACTGTCGGGTGAGGACACCAGGGTGAGAAGAGTGAGGCACTCACCTCAGGCACAACACTTAAGGGGGTGCTAAAATCAAGACATAATATTTTAATGCAAGATTTTGAAAAAATTGACATGAAGGCAAAAAATATCAAAAATTTAAATAAAGACAGTATCCATATTACTGATTTTTCCTTTGCCTCGGTTCCAGTGTGGCTTGGCACTAAGTGTTACTGTGTAAGGGCTGTGGGGGCAGGAGGATGCAGGTAGAGGCACATTGAGGAGGGAATCGAAGTTGAAGTTGCTGAAGCACCCAGTGCAGACTCTTCCAGTTCTCAGCTTCACTTAGAAGGCTGGTTGGTCTAGGGGCTGAAAGGCTGAAGGTTTTTTTTTGTTTTGTTTTGTTTTTTTAAAGATGGAAGAAACTGAACATGTTTACAGGCTGAGAGGAGGAATCCCTGGAGGTAGAGGGAGGTAGATGAAAGGGTGGGTGAGGGGCACTGGGGGGAGTGGCTGGCCCAGGAGGCAGGGACAGCAGGGGAAGGTGGAGAGTTGTGGGAACTCACTTCTGACTAATGGCAAGGTCATCCGGGGAGCTGAGGCACCAGTCAGTGGTATTAGGTTGGAAGAAAGCACCAAAGGGTGGAGCTGCCATGAGGCTGTTGAAAGTAGCTGACCACGGTCCTGGAATAACATGCTGAGCAGCACGTAGAAAGGGGCTCCCTGAGGTCGAAAACCACGTGTGTGGGATGCTCTTTCCCCTCCCTTCAGCATGACTTGCTACTCTAGATGCCTAGAGTTGTGGAGGCTCACCATCTGAGGAGCGGATAATTGGGTGACCATCCTGGTTTGCCTGGGATTGAGGAGTTTCCTGGAACACAGGACTTTTAGTGCTAAAACTAGGAAGTCCTGGCACAGCATGGTGTTGCTGAGCTGGTGGTCAGGAGGCAAAAGGACAGGAGAATTGAAGATGCTGGCCAGAGAGTGTTTGTAGCGTATGCTCTAGGTCCATTTTGGGAGTACAGGAAGTGAGGCTGTTATATGGTAGTGGTTTATGGAACTACATTCATTTATTCATTCAAATATTAACCCAGTGCTTACTGTGGGTCAGGCACTGGGGTCCACGCAGAGGATTTAACCACAGAGAGAAATAAATGCTTTTATGGAATATCCTTCTATTGTGGCTAAGATCAGTTGGTGTTCAGGACCCATTCCCAGCCTCTGCCTAGAGGGTGGAAAACTACAAACTGCATTTCCCAGACTCCTTTACAACCAGCTTGTGGATTGAGTTCTGCCAGTTAGGTGCATTCAGGCAAGATCTGTAAACAGAAGTAGGGTAGAGGCCAACAGCTGGCTGCTTTTGTCGGTTCCTGTGCTGGCAGGCATAGTGGTGGTGAAGTGGGGATTTGAGTAGAAGCAACATGAAGTCCAGTCACTGGGAAGTGTGGGAGGCAGGCATGGTGGTGGTTGGCCCTCTGATCTCGGGGTCACTGCCCAAGGGGTTCTTGAGCTCTGTGTTCCCAGTGGCGGGCTCCTGCTTCCCCACTGCCTTGGCCGAGACAAGGTCTTTCTGGGAGCCCTGGGAGTCTTTCTAAAAAGCCCAGCCAAGAGCCTCTTCCTCCAGCCCTTGTAGCAGTTTTGTAAGCACCCATATCAATGTATTTCTACTCAAAATACCTGGAGTGGTTTCTGCTTCTAGAACCAGACACCCTTCCCATTAGCTAGGAAGGTGGAAGTGAATTCTGGTGACTTACATCTGTTTTGTTTGATATATTAAGTGATCACTGGCAGCCACTTGAGAAATGAAACTGGAACAGTTCTTAGGTTTCAGCTGCTTTGACTGCGAAGGTGGGGACAGTTTGTACCATCGTGGAGATTTCGTGTGGGTGTGGAAAAGAAGGAAAGACACAGTCATTAAATTAAAATTTGACGGGATGACAGACAAGGGGAATTCCTTAGAAATTTTAGAAAACACACAAAGCTGCCAGTTTTGCTTGGCTGGGGAAGGTGATGGCTTCAGACAGTGGAGCAGAAGAACACTAACAGAAGCAGTGATCAGTCAGAAGGACTGAATGTTTGAAAATGGGGAAGTAGAAGAATTAGGCTTGGAGAGCTTCTTTGTCCCTGAGGGAGGTGAAGCAGTCGCCTTCAGAGGGGTGTGTGGAGTGGTGAACTAGGCTGCTCAGGCAGGGCGGGGCTGGTAAGTGATAGGCACTGTCCTTCCACAGAACTCTTAAGAACTCATTCTACCTGCCACCCCCACCCCAGCTCTTCTGCCCTATCTTTAGAACCACGTTCAATAAAATCTGACTTGTTCTTTTTGGTGATAACTTCGGGATGCCTCTAAGCTTTCTTGTTCTAAGGTTTGTCTTTATATACATCAAAGAAGCTCTAAAAAGCCAAAAGACTACATTTTATTCAGTCTCTTCTTGATAGACTTTAGGTGCTATCCATTATTTTTCCGTACCATCTGCTGCTGCTAGGAACATTGTGTCCATGTTTTGGTACACCTGGCTGAGAATTTTAAAAGAATATTTACTTAGGAATGAAGTTTTCATGTCCTGGAGTAATGTATGCATTCATCTTTACCAGGTATTGCCAAAGTGTTCTCCAAAGTGGTTGTATCAATTTACGATTCTTCCAGCAACATACAGGATTTCGTATTTCTCTGACATTTGGTAACAGATATTAGCATTTGACCAATGTGAAGTAGTATCTCATTGTAACTTAAATCTGCATTTCTCTGAATACTAGTGTAGCTTGAATATTTTATGGTTTATGGCTATTTTTTTTTTCTTCTGGGAACTGCCTGTGGTGTTTTACTGCTAGGTTGCTTGTCATATGCTTATTGATTTGCAGAAATGCTTTCTACATTCTGGATACCAGTTCTTTGTTAATTAAATAAAATGCATTTGTCTTCTGCTTGGGCTTTCTCTTTTTTTCATTTTTAAAAGGATATGGGCTTTTTATGTCTTACAGAATCTTTCATAATTGGAAGTTATAAACAATATTCTTGTAGAATTTCTTCTAGAACTTTATGTCCAGGATGTTACTGCATGTGGAGTTGATTTGTAAATGGTATGAGGAAAGGATCCCAGTTTATTCCTTATATATATTTGAATAACCATATATATGTTGTCCCACCACCATTTCTGGACATTAATGTCCTTTCCCTATTGATGTACAGGACTACCTTAGTCATCTGTGTGTGGCTTGATTTCTGAGCTCTCATCTGTGTACTGGTTGTTTTATTTTCTATCCTTGTGTCATATTACTATACATTTGTTTTAAATCTTGATTTCTGGTAAGGCAACTTCCTCGAACTGGTTATTCTTAAAACTTGTATTGGCTATTCTTGGCTCTTCTTCTCCTTCAGATAAGTTTAAAATCAGCTTGCCATGGTCCATAGCACAACTTTTGGATTTGGGGTTGGACTTAAATTTATAAATGCATTTGAGAATTGATATCTTGATGATATTGAGTCTTCTGTCCATGATTATCATACATTTCTTCAATTATCTCTGTCTTAACTGAAGTCTTTGATAAAGTTTTATAATTTCTTCTTTAAATGTCATATATCTTTTCTGGATTTATCCTATATACCATACAGATTTTGTTGCTGTTGTAAATAGTATCTTTTTTAAATCTACATTTTCTTCCTGGTTTTTGCTAGTGTATAGTGTATTTATTACTCATATATCTCAAAACCTTAACCACTTACCACTTATGAATTCTAGCATTTTGTCTGTTAATATATTTGGGTTTCCTATGTAGAAAATCTTATTGCCTGTGAATAATGATAGTTATTTCTTTGGTTCCAATGCTTATACTCTTATTTTAAATTTTTTTATCTTAGTGCTGAGTTCTGTCCTCTGGTACAATGGTGAATAGAAGGGATAACCATGCATATCCTGTCTTAAGTGTGATTTTCAGGGGAATGCTTCTAACGTGTCACCATTAAGTATAATATTTGCTGTGGACTTTTTTTTCCCTCATAATTACTATTTAACTATGTATAAATTGCTGCCTTCTAAGTTAAATTCCTTGCTTTTAATCCGTAGATCATTTTTTTTAGAGAACTCACATCTATATTATATTATATTATATTATATTATACTATATTATATTATATTATATTATATTATTCAATATTATTATATTGAATTCCTTATTCATGAACAAGGTAATGCTCTCTGTTTGTCTAGGCCTTTATTAATATCTATTCAGTAATATTTTATAGGGTTTTTTTTTGGTGTTTTTTTTTGGAATATCTTTGTTAGAATCATTCCTACATGTTACCTGTTTTAATGCTATTGTATATGGCAAATCTTAAACTATCACTGTGGTTTTTAGCAGTTTTTTCTTTTTGCCTTCCTACACTCTTTTTTTTTAAATTTTTGTTTTCCAAACATTAGCTTAAAAGAATTTTTATTTTCCAAACATTAGCTTAAAAGAACATTAAAGGTGTTAGAAATACAAATCTGACCTAATGGTTAACATCAGAACAATTATAAAATGTTTGAATACATCACATATTTTGCATCACAGCAAAGCATCAAGAGAACTAATTAATATACCCTACTAATTTGTCAAAGTCAACTGAATTCTCAATACTTTTATTAAAGTTCTCATTTTAGCCCTTATGGAGAAGTTACATATGTCTATCTATATCTTTACCTCCATATAGATATCGGTATAGAGAGACATATATTACTTAATGAAGAGACAAGTAATACATATCTGCCTCTGTCTCCACATCTACACATATCCACACACAGACAGAGAGACAGAGACAGATACAGATGCCTTCCTACACTTTTACTTACTTTCTTAAATACTCAACTGTATATTTGAGCAAATTTTTTTTATGTTTTATTTAGCATATCAGTGTGTATTATAGCTAGTTTTTTTTTTTTTTTTCCCAGATTCTCTAAGGCATCTCTATTTTGGCACTATTGGCAATATAGGGCTGGATAATTCTTTGTTGAGGGGAGCGTGCATTGTGTAATGTTTAGCAGCATCCCTAGATGCCAGTAGGACCCCGTGGTTATCATGACCAAAAATGTCTTGAGACATTGTCAAATGTCCCCTGAGGGGCAAAATTGCCTCTGATTAAGGCATTGAGTTGGCCTATCATATTGCAGAAATTCTCCTTATCATTTTGAACCTTTTAAGATCTTTATTTTAAACTCTTTCAGATATAGTTTCCTAGGATGTGTATTTTATTTGTTTTGTCTTCTGTCATCGTGATTTTTGTTTGTGCACGGTAATTTATTATATAATTGGATTGTGTCATATGCCCTGGGTTGTGAAGGTGACCTCATGAGGTGGTTTGGAGTTTGCCTCTCAAGACCTTATGGGCTCCCCTAGTCTGAGAGTAATTTTTATGTTAATTTCTTGGTTTGGGCTTAAAAGAAACCTTAACAAAATAGTGATTATTTGGACTGTAACCGTCCATCTCCCTTTCATGCTCCCCATTGTCGAGTGCTTATCACCTCTAGCCCCAGTTAACTCTCCCCAACACCACCCCAGTGTATAAACACTGGTATTTTGCTGCATCTGGTTGGCCTGGCTCAGCACAGGATCTGTAGTTTTCCTTTTGATATTTTCTTTGAATATGCCAGATGCTACCACTGAGTAATTTGGATTTTACTGCCAAACTATACCTCCATTAGTACAGAGAGAAGACAGCATGCCAGTTCTCTTGCTGAGTGTGCGTGACTGTAGGAAGCGGTCTTACGTGTAATGGTTGGGGGAAATGAACTGAGCAGATAATATTTTTAAAAATAATTGTCCAATTTTGTTAACTCTTGATGGCATTGTTACATCATTGATAATTATGAACTACAAAAGTTATTGTTTTTAAAAATAGGGAATTGAACATTTCATTTCTAGTGGTTCTGTGTGGTTCTTTTTCAGATCTGTCTGGTGAATATAGATAACACCCCCTTTCTTCTTGTATTTAATGACTTCTTACTTATTTTATACCTTCTAATGTGTATAAATATTTTATAGTTAATTTATCGTAATCACTACTGACAAAATTGTGACTTGTAGTTAATAGAAGAACTTGATCTTCTTTTATGGAAACCAGTGGTTAAGTTAAAGTACCGTTTGCCTGTGAGTGGAGAATAGACTTAGGCTCTCCAGGACACATAAAATTAGTATTGAGCTTTCAGATTAAAAAAAAAAACCAACAAAAAAACAAAGTAGTCTGAGTACTACTTTTTCTGCTTCCATTGAGCAATCATTTAGTAAATTTCATTTCTCCAGTTATTCAAAATGTCTGTACTTAAGTGAGGCTTGGATGAATGAACATGGAATTGGCATAGACACACCAGTACTTATTTAACAAGTACACATTAACTAAAATGTCTATTGTTATTAAGAACTGATCAATTTAGACTGGTTGGGAGAAGGCCAGTGTGAAAACTGTAAATGAATGGGTTTATTTTAAAATAAAATATTATAAATTAAAAAAATAAAATTTACAATAAATATAATTTTGTTAATTTCAGATACTGAAGTACTCATTAATATTTTCATTGATGGGGAACTCTGGAACTCTAGGGAAATTATGCTTCCTGTAAGAATCTGTTTCATTTTTCTTGTTTTTGACAGCAAGAGCTTTTTAACATTCCATATATCCCTTTTTTGCTTTGACTGCCAGGAAGCTCAGGACAAATTCAAGGATTACTAAAAATCTGTGTAGGCCTTTCTGGCCTGTGTATTTATATGTGTTCTCCGTCCCTCCACCTCATTTTGACTTTCACCTAATTTTTTCCCCTTGTTCTTATATAAAATTTTTTCCTACTTATGTGTTTTAATTGTAACATGTCTCATCTTTTGTGGACTGAGACTGTATATAAGTAAATAAAATACATTCAGTGTTCCTTTCACCAAATCTGGCTAGATAAATATATAAAAATACTTGTACACAAATAAATAGCAACAGTTAGCAACTTACAATTAGGTTGTGTTTCCAATTATTTTTTTGCTAAGATTAGCTTTTAACCTGAAATGTTTTCTGATAGAAACAGACCAGGTTTCAGACAAGGTAGTCTCTCAGAGCACAAGCTCTTATTTAACATAAAATATAGCTATGAAACTTTAAAGTAGACAGTGACTGCCATTTGCAACTTAAAGTTAGAAAGAAAATAGGTTTGCGTTACAATGGAGGAAGTGAAGAATACATCCATGGCATGAACTTTCCACCGATACCATCAGGAACTCTAGTGATAACTGCTGTCTAGCAGTGTATTGTGAATCAGGGCTCCTGACCCTTGTGAGGGGCTCCAGGTCTGAGAAGATGATCGAAACTTGACAAGACCTCTGTTCAGCCATGGTGGCAGGTCCTTTGAGCATTCATGATGATGCCATGTAAAGGGCGTGGGGCTTTGGGAGGATGGCAGCCCAAGTCTATGCTTCCAGGTGTGAAGGAGGGGTTTCAAAGTAGGAGAACAACTGGAAAAAAGAGGTGGGGTAGGGGCAGAAGCCTCTTTTCTCCCATCATTTTTGACACCCTGCAGAGGGTACCCTTCGCTCAGATTCGTATTTGCTCAAGCCTACTTGGAGATTACTGAAAGGGAGTTAACCTGTGACCTCAGGTTTTCTCATCTAGTCAGCTGCTTAGTCATTGGGCTTTTCCTCTGTTCCCCCCCCCCCCACCACCCCAAGGTCAATTATTTGCCACTTAGTCATTAACTCCCTAGCTGTGATTTTCCCCTTCAACATACTTTACATTCGATACATTCTAATAAAGTACATGGGATTTTTTGGAAATGTTCATCTCTGGCTTCATTTCCTTTAAAATGTAGGTTATTTTCTTTATCTGTCTTGGTTTTTGGGTCAGTTGCTTTGTCTACTGAGAGGGTCACTTTCTGTAGACATAACATGAATTTAATCTGCTAGATTAGAGAGACCAGCAAGAAAGGAAAAGCCTCTACCTTGAATTTTAGCATAAGTTACTTTGATAAAAGGATTAAAAAAAAATTCCCTTTCAACCATAGAACTCCTCCACTGGAAAGGAATCTGAAAGAAATGAAGAAAACCATCAGAAATGAATTCAGTAGCCTCACGGCCTGTTGACTGGACTAGACTATTCTTACTGCCGTTCCTTGGGTTGACACTGTACAGGATGTCTGCGGAGGTCTTCCATCAGGTCGAAGAATCACTTGACGAAGAAGAGAAGGAGATGCTTCTTTTTTTGTGCCGGGATGTTGCTGCAAATGTGGTACCACGTAATGTCAGGGACCTTCTGGATATTTTAAGAGAGTCAGGAAAGCTGTCTTCTGTGAGCCTGGCTGAGCTGCTCTACAGAGTAAGGCGGTTTGACTTGCTCAAGAAGATCCTGAAGATGGACAGACAGGCAGTGGAGACCCTCCTGCTCAGGCACCCTCATCTTATTTCGGACTATAGGTAATTCATCAGTGAATACAGCAATAGCACAGGAAGGTTATAATAATATTCTTGTAGAATTTCTTATAAAATTTTATGTCTGGGACATTAGTACATGCAGAATTGATGTGTCAATGGTGATAGTTAATTTATCAGTGCTTCTTGAGGCTGGACTGGTGGGAGGGAAGGAGGAGGTCCAGACTTCAGAACCATAGAAATGAGAACAGTAAGAAAAGCAGCCTCTTTACTTTCTCTACCCATTGATCCAGATGCTGTGTGGTGTTTCTTCATTCCTCTGAACTCCTTGAATTCTTACGACCTGTTAGCTTAAAGTAGTTGGGTAGAAGATCAGAATGAAAGTGGAAGAGGTGGATGGTATGTGTTTGCCTCGTGGGTGGAGTGCGAGTGAGAAGAAAACCCAAGAGTTAGCACTGTGGCAGGCCTCTGACCATGAGAGCTGTGTGTTCTCTGCTAGAATGACTTTCTGTGATGTCAGACCCTGGCAATTTCTGGTGCTGAGAAAGGAAATAATAAGTCTGACAGTAATCTTCCTGAGGTTTGTAGAGCTCTGTGGTCCCTCCCAAATCCTCCTCAGTCTTTCCCTTGCTGAAGAAGTTAGTGGGGTGAGCTCTCTTTCTGTGAGGTTCCTGCTTCCGAAGGCTCTGGGAAGCCCAAATTGACCACGTGCAGGCCCCCTTTGGTTCAGAGAGGAATGGCCGTTGGAGTCCCCTTGAGTTCAGGAAGCCTTGAGTGCCTTCCTCCTGTTCACATAGTACTTTCTCGGAAGCTCAGAGGAACACGGAAGCCACCAGAAAGGCTGCGTTTCTGGGAAGGAAAGATAACTTGTAACCTTAAATTAGCAGTTCCCTTTTCTCCAGGCCACCAGCCTTTAGTTATATCGATAGTATGTATTTGGAGATGACGTGCACGATTGAAGACTATATAAAAGAAAGTTGAAAGCAGCGTGAGCCTTGGAAAGTGTCTGAGACTGGAGGTCCAAAGGCTCATCTGCAGTTCCATCAGTTACAGGTGACGTAGGCTGAATCAGCCACTAACGTCAGTCGGGTCTTTGTTTTCCTACTTGTAAAGCTAAGAAGAATAATACCTGATTTCACAAGTCTGTTTGTGAGGATTGCCTGTGGTAATTTAGTATGTGAAGTACTTCTTAAAACTGGGAAGCACTCTGCAAACGCAAGGGTTTATTATTGTGGTAGCTGTAATTTTTGCTCACCTTCCATTTCTCCAACCATCAGATGATGTCCGTAATCTTTAAACTTTCTGGGAGGCGCTGACTGGGTTTTTGTAAGTTAGGGGACTCTCTCCATTTCCCGTTTCCTTGCAATGGTGAATGGAGGCGGAGAGGCCCAGGAGTGTTAGACTCATTTATTCGTCTGGCCAGTGGGCTTTCTTGTGGGTTGACATGTGCCCAGGAGTTTGGTGAGCGCTAGAGCAAAACAAACGAAGAATCTTCCATCCTCAAGAGTCTGGGAAAATGGGCTTCTAAGCAATGATGGCAGTGTCGAGGTAGTAATGACAATTGAGGTGTCCTTGGGAGCCCCAGTAAAGAGTGATGGTAACTCTTAACTAGAGCAGAGCTGGTTAAGTCAGGAGGGACTTTCTAGACAAAGACGTTGACAGTCAGTGACTAGGATCCCCATGGCTTTTACCCTGTGAGTTCGGGAGCGGGCCAGGAGAGCCCAGGGGTTACTGTGCTTCAGAACCTTGTGACTTCAAGTCTTGTCGCTGGATCAGCAGCATCCGCATCACGTGGCAGCTTGTTAAACAGAGACAAGATCACTTTGAATTCTATTCCTTTCATCTTAGTCATTTAGGTTCTTCATTTATTTCATCATAACTTCTGAGGGAGCTAGGGGATTCTTTGGGGAAGTTTTTATTCTCTTGTTCTTTTTATAGCAGTTGGAGAAAGAGGTGCCATCTCCTATTGAAAACTGGCGAAAGCATAAATTTCCTTTTTGAGCTCCCTTCACATCTCCTCCTGGGGTGATCTGAGCTTTCTGTTTCCTGGGGGGGGCACATTCAAATGGGGGCCAGAATTAGTCTTTTAACCAGTTACCGGCGTAGAGGTGACCGAGGTGCTTGGTGTTCTCACTAGGACTGGTATCGGAGTTTACTAAAGAAACTTGTCTGGTTTACAGGGTGCTGATGTTGGAGATTGGTGAGGGTCTGGACAAATCTGATGTGTCCTCATTAATATTCCTCATGAGAGATTATATGGGCCGAGGCAAGATAGCCAAGGATAAGGTGAGTGTTCTTTCTTTTTTTGGTTCCTATTCCTAAGAGCCTATCAGAAGCTGGGGGTGGTGCCCTCTGGATTGTGAAGAGAGGGAAACAGTCACTTGAGCGGGATGGACCAGGTCAGGGTGGGTAGGAGGTGGGAGGTTGGTGTGTGAAGGCGAGAAGGGAGAAGAGTGGGTTTTTTTCATAATAACACTAACGGGAAGAAAATTGGTTCATGAATTGAGAGGCAATAGGGTGAGATCATCTGGTGTGGCCCTGAGTGTTCCTTTCATCCTTGTATTTTATCCTTTATTTGCATAAAATTCACAGGGCTGGCTTACACACCAGTTTCTCTCCCTGGTTGGACAGATCCTCTGGGAGAGTTAGGAAGTCGTGTCTGCTCATGCTGAGTAGAAACAGGTGGGAAGTGCTGGTCCACCCCCATCTTGCTCTCCTCCTGCCATCTACTCCTCAGCTAGCTCGGGGTCCGCGTGGAGTCATTAGGCTGCATGTGGAGGTGGGCGGGGGAAGGTTCTTGGGACTGATGTATCCAGGGAATGGCAAAAATAGAGATTTGGGGTTAAAAACGAGGATGAGGTGAGGATCTCAGGGATGTTGTGATTGCCTCTGGTACTGCTGACATGTGGACAGACAAGGAAAAACTCGGGTCTCTAGTACGTGACAATATGTCCACCAAGGACCTGCCTCCAAGGACTCTGGTAAATCGTTGCTTGAGAATTCCTCATGTTCCTTTTTTTTTTTTTTTAATTCTTTTTTAAATTGAAGTATAGTCAGTTAACCATGTTGTGTCAATTTCTGGTGTACAGCGTAATAGTTCTGTCCCATGTATCCCTCATGTTCCTTAATGATTGTTTTTTTCATTTCTGAAGTCCGGGGACGTAGGGTGACTATATGCCTCCACCATCAAATGCAGAATGGGAAGGAAAATGAAAAAAATAGAACTCCTTTTCTGGAGTCCCCTAATCAGTTTATTTCCCACTCATTTCTAGAGATTTAATTATGATTATTAATTAAAAAAATAAAGATAGCACATTAGAAACCAAATGTTAAACGGAAGGGAAATAAAACCAAAAGCAATGCCTATTTCTGAAATGGTTCTTTCACAATTTCTGTGGTCCCGGCCTTGTAATTTTGCCGCCTCATATCCCCTAAGTCAGAAGGAGTTGGAATTCCCAGCGTTGATGAAAATATTTTAAGAACTTCAAAACTGTATCATTGGAGTTTTTCTAGTAAAAACTTCTCCCCCGGCTACACTCTCTCTTCCTCTTTTCAGGAAAGCCCTTAGAGTTTTTCAGTGTAACACCAGCCTGGCTTTTTGGAATAGAATGAGCTCGGGGGGATTTTGTTTCCAGGGCTGCTGTCACTCCTTGATGACACAGAATGGCCCATGTGTCTATCACCAACCTCGGTCTAGGTTGGCCTCCCTGCCAAAGACTTACCTCCTTTCTGAGTGAAATCCAAGAGTGTAATTTGCTCATGGCCTTGAAAGGACTATAAAACTGAGAGGTCTGGGTTAGGGCGCTGAAGGGGCTCCTCTGGTCGCATTTTCTTGCTGTTATAAGTTACACAGCCTGAGGTTCACATATGGGGCCTAATAATCAGCCCTCCTGACATTTGTTTCTTTCTGGTGGTTCTCTTAGAGTTTCTTGGATCTTGTGATTGAATTGGAGAAACTAAATCTGGTTGCTCCAGATCAGTTGGATTTATTAGAAAAATGCCTAAAGAACATCCACAGAATAGACCTGAAGACAAAAATCCAGAAATACAAGCAGTCTGGTAAGCAGCACTTTGGCCTCTCTGTGGCCTCAGGAAAGTACCTGTGCATAGTGGGTTTGGCTGGTAAAGATGCATGTGTTGGACGGCTGGATGGAACAGAACCTGAATGTCCACAGCCCCCACCAGCCTACAGCTGAAGATCTAAACCCTTCATGTCCTTCATACCCCAGATCTGCTGACTTTGTCACCCACACCCGTGACTGCAGAGTCTTGGCCCTCTGCAAAATGCCACCAAGCAGTTGTTAAAATTCTGATCTTCAGGAAAGAGTCTGTATGCCCATTGCCTGCAAGGGCTGACGATGCTGTGGACATTCAGGGCTTTTGAGTCTATGCCGAGCCCCGCTGCCTTGCACCATTGTTTGGACTACCATCCAGCTCTGGGTGGTATCTTGTCACTGTGGGCCTGTAACTGCCCTGCGTATGTCCCAAGTTTCACAAAACCTCCTCATGGAAAAGGGCATCTTTTCTGCTGATAACTCCTCCTTCCATAAAGAGGACCAGCTTACATTGGCCTCGTTTGCGACACCCCTACCCTCAGTGTATATGTGTGTGTGTGTGTGTGTTTGTTTATTTGCTTATTTATTTCTCTGAATGGAGTCACTGGAGATTGAACCCAGGACCTTGTGCACGCCAAGCACAGGCTCTACCACTGAGCTAGACCCCCCCCCCCCCGTTGTCTTTTAGACTCAGTGTGGGCTCTGCTAGCAGTCTACTTGCCACCAGAGAGCTGAAGAGTGTGTCTGATACCCAGTGATCAACACATAACTCCCCTCCCCCTCCCGAATGACTGATACAAGTTCCAGAGTACCATTTTCAGTCTGTTAATGTCATTGGTAGTAGAATCATCTGATCTGATATTTTGACATCAGTAAGGTGGCTGGGAAGTTTCGGGTATTTTGAAAGATCATGATTGACCCTGAGCTGAGTCATTGTTGAAGATACCTTTGATGATAATTTGTAAATCTTAACTCAGTGCCTCTCTTCTTCTTGTAGCTCAAAGAGCAGAAACAAATTATGTAAATGCTCTTCAGGCATCTCTCCCAAACTTGAGTCTTAAGGATACTTCATATAACCTAAGGGTGAGTCTGGAGCGAATATGTGGAATCCCGGCATGAAACAATTTCAGAACTCGATAAAAATACACATATTCTTTGAGCATATACTTCATTTAATATGTACAAAAAATTGTGACAAATTTGCATTTGTTTTAAAATATGTGTACCTTCTTATGAGACAATTTGGAAAATACAGAGAAAAAATTTAAAGGGAGGGAGATAAATCACTTCTATCCTATTACCCAAAGACAACTGCCATTATTGTCTTAGTATATTCCCTCATCTTTCCCTGAGAATCTGTTGTTAACCATTACCTTCTCTGATCATCCAGATAGTTTATTGATATATAATATTAATGTTTGTTCTTTTCTTCTGTATAAATGGTGTCACACTGTGCCCGTTGTTCTCATCCAAGAATTCTTAGAAATTGTTTCATATGAATCTTATGGAAATCTATTTACTCACTGTTTTTCATTGTTGAGTATGGTTTCACTTTCTAGATGTATTACTATGTATGTATATTTTCATTGTTTCCAGTCTTTTGTTCATAAAACAGTGAAAAATAAATATCCTTATATTTATGTCTCTGTGCATTTGCTTTTCATTGAGCTTACTTTAATGAGTTCAGCAAAAGTGTTTTGTCCTTGAGTGATGTTATTGAGTGATTTGTGACCATAAATAACACTTAGTCACTTGTTGTGTTAGTGAACGATGCAAGGTTATCATCAGAATTGTGCTTTGGTTAATTTTTTTATCTTGAGAAGTTAACTTTAGGGTAATCTCACCCTTATCCCCATATTAAAGATATGTGGAATTTGTAGTCCAGACTTAGACCACAGTTACTTGGAATCTGTAGTCAAGACTTTAGACCACAGTTTATAATTTGTACATTATAAGCACTCATAAAAGTATGTGATGAAAACATTAACTACACCTGTAATAAAAACAGTTTTGGGAGAATATAAACTGTAAGAGATACCACTGAGCAATAGACTTTCAGAACTAATATGGATGTTAAGCATTATACCGTCCAGCCTCTTCATTAAATAAATAAGGACAGTTAGGTCTAAAGAACACTATGTGATTGCCCACCTCAACTTACCACCAGACGTGGCCCAGTCAATACTCCTTTCTCTACACCATGGTGTATTTAATAAACTATGTACTATCATGTCATAGCTTAGATATATCTGTCTGTCATTTTTTCAAGAATTAAATATGCTTTTTTTGTCCTCCTGAATCTCTATGATACCAAATCATGAGACAAAGTGATTTAGGATTCAGATCCAGATTTTCTGCGCTTTCTCTGCTATTGTCTATCTAACATAAATTTTACTGTCATTCTTAGTCAAAAGCCTGCTGTGTTTTTATTATTGTCTTTCCATTTTGTTAATGAAAGTAATTGTATTCACTGTCTGTGTAGCCTTTTGGGAACCCACATGTTGTGTGTGTAAATTTTTCCTTCAATTTGCTATTTTTATCTGTGACCCTTATCATTCATTCATTTAGTAAGCAGGCACTGTGGTATATGAATTCAGTGAATTTCTCATGAGATTTAGGAACTGAATACCTGGATATTAACTCATACAAGGCTGCAAAAAATGCTTTAAAAATTACAGTGGCATTAAATGACATGTGATACCAATATTATAGAATAAAAAAGTTGTATGACTCTAATATAATGCTTTTTATATTTATCTGCAATAAATTCAGCTTTGATTTGATGTTATGTCTCTTCAATAGGATGTAAATGTGAATGCACACCTATGTGGGATTCCAAATTCTATCTAATATCATTAGCTTCTGGTTAAGTCATTGATTTTTAGTGATAAAAGCAACTTATGTTTTTCTTCAGTTTAGACGCACAGACTTAGTTGCAGACACAGCTTAATAAATAGTGTACTTCTCTCTTTTGGCTAGGATAGCTTCAGAGGAGAACTGTCATTTGAAAGCTGAGCGTATCAGATGGTTGACAGTGTGTGCTATGTGTACCTTACACAGGACCTGTCATCTGAGAAGAGAAAGGGTCTGTTCAATCTTTCATTCTCTGGTTCATTTCACTCTGGCCCTCAGAAGGGGTAGCTAATTTTCAAGAACCACACCCACATGGGGCTTATGTATAGCTGCATTATAGGAAAAAAACTGGACTTTGATTAAGCACTTCCATGTGCCTAAAGGACACTGTGCTGAGAGCTTTGTGTACATTTAATCTTCACAAAAAATATATCAAGTAGGTACTATTATTATCCTCATTTTGAAGATAAAGAAACACATAGAGTTAAAGAACTTGCTCAAAATTACCTAGCTAGTAAGTGGCAGAATCAGGATATCTGATTAGCTAGGTTTGTCTGGGTTTGAACACCCACTCCCACTCTTAACTGTACTGTACGTTGCCTCCGTGTTAAAGGATCAGGTTGAATGTCAACTGCATGTTCCAACAGCTTGTTTGAATTTGCAGCTGTTACAGCAGCTCCACTTTACCATAACATCGGGCTTTATTGAACTGTTTTGAAACATTCTAATATGCTAGTTTGGCATATTTACATGTTCACTGTATTGTCACTTTAAAAAAAACAAAAGAGTTGCTTCTTTGGCTGTAGAATATGGGGTTTGTGGAGTTAATGGTTCTTGCTAGTCTTTTTTAGATAATTTAACAGTGAATATGATATTTCTATTTTTTCCTGGGTAAGAATCCTATGGAGATTTTTAAAGAGGTGTCATGCAATGGGCCTCTGAGAACACGAACGGGGAGTATGACCTTGTTTTTTATATTTGAAGCTCCAGAATGGGAGGAGTAAAGAACACAGACTCCTGATGGGACAACCTGACATTAAAAGTAAGACCAGCTTTGCTTTGTATTCATTCTTTTTTTAAAAAGACTTTTTTTTTAAGGTTTGTTTATTTATTTATTTTGGGGTTTCTTTGTTTGTTTTTTACACAATAGGATTTTGTTTTCATTTATTTATTTTTAATGGAGGTACTGGGAATTGAACCCAGGACCTCAAGCATGCTAAGCACACACTCTACTACTGAGCTATACCCTCCCCCCTCTTTGTTTTCACTCTTTATAAATCCTTGATAATTCAAATACAAAAATGTTGCATTTTTAGAGTTGGCCATTTTTTAATCTGCGTACTTTAATTAAGCTCTCAAAAAAGTTAAAATCTTCAATGTATTCGTTGGCATTTCTAGTTACCTATCAAATTAGCCTATTTGAATTTAAAAGCCTCGTATTCCATCAGCTTCATCATCTTGGCTATATCTTTAAGAGTTATGACATTTACGCCTGAAATGGAATTATAACCAGGCCATGTGCAACATTAATCTAACCATGATAATGAGCTGTGTTAAACCAAATACTTAGCAGCAGGAAGAAGGAAGGTTACCAGGATCTTGTTTATAGCCCATTTAATAAATCTAAATGTGCCACAGATGACATGCCCTACGCCTACAAGGAAAGAAAGAAAAACAACCCTAGTCATTTCAGCCATATGATCCCTCTTGTTGCTCTTAAAACATCAGCCCTTGATCCTGTCATTTTCAGAAAGTGTATTTTTTGCTTGTCTTGAGTCCTCCTTGCAGTGAGGGCTGAGACACAGTTGCTCACTACAGTGGAGATGATTGTTCAAAACTCCTGGAGGCAGCAATGCACGGACAGGCAAGGAGGCCTCGGCCTTACCTGCGGAGCTTGGACTTTGTCCTGTGTGCAGGGGCGATCATGAGCGTAGTGAGCAGGGCGCTGATGGAAGCCAGGCCCTTTGCCCACGTCTCATGACTCAGCCGACGTGCTGTCTGCGGGCCCCTGGAAACATTTCGCCCAGATCAGCCAGGTGGAGCAGCTCATGCCGGTCACCCCCTACCTAGAAGTCCGCTCTCCAGCAAATGCCATTGAGAGGTGAATTAGTGCGTGAAGTGACAGCATGTTTCTTAAAACATGGGTGAGGTGGTGAGAATTAGCTGTCTAAAAGAAAAATGGGGGACCTGGTAGATTTTGGAGAGGAATTAAAATAATCAGTATTCTTTCTGTTGGGCTCCCTGGTGGCAGGTTTATCCTTGATGGTACCTATACAGGTGAGGTCAGTGAAGCTCCCGACACCTCTACAGGTCCCTAGGAGAGCTAGGTACCTGCTTTTGCCTTGATATGGTTTATTTGCTAATGAAAGAAAAAAGCATCTTGATAACTTGACCTTAATCTAATAGAAGTTTAAAATAATCAAGCCAAGGATTCATATTATTTTGGACTTCCAAGTAGATTTCAACTGGATCATGCTGATGATGTTAACTAGAATTTATTAAGCACTTTTAGTAAGTGCCCTAAACTGAGATAGACATATTACATAGGCTATTTTGTGTTTTTTAAATACTGTCAATCCATGATTGCTAAAATACAAAAAGATGACATGAATTTTCCTCTTAATTCCAAGTATCAGACATTACCAATGTTAATGTTTTATCTATATACCTCTAGTAAGAACATGTAAGTTTATGTACTCTCATTAAACAATGACTAAGTAAACCTAATTACCTTCCCCTGCCAAAAACAAAACAAAACAAAATGTTAAAAAAAAAGTTAAAAAAAAAAAAAAAGACTGATTCAACTTACACAGCATTACCATTTGAAAGTGCTCGTTTCCCCCAAACCTTGCCAATACTGGCATTTTCTTTCCCTGTCTTTAGATATTATTTCTCATTTTTGCAATAATCATGTAATTAGATGTTCATCTCAGAGATTAAAAAAACAAAACAAAATCCCCAAAACCCCTGAGACTTCGGGAAGAAACTTGCCCGAGACCACAGAGCTTGTGAATAATGGGGCTGGGGTTTCAGCCAGCCCTTTATGTCTTCAAAACTGGTGATTCTCCACCTCCTTGGGGCTAATCAAGTCATTTTTTATTTAATAAAGTTTGCTTTAGGCTCATGTACATTTGCTAAGCCCACTGTCCCCTGTCTTGCCATTGACATTTTATTTTATGATCTCCCAGTATCACTGCACTAAAAACACGGCCACCTGTTCTGTAAGTGGTGAACCCACAAAAGCTTTCCCTTCTCTGAATCTCTAAGGCTGTTGTCCACAATTTCAGCACGTGCAGGAAAGCTATTGATACTGTTGGATAGTAAGGTTATTAGATTCTTCCTATCACCAGTCACCTGGTCTTTACCTAGAGAAGGGCAAGGTTCCTATTTAAACTTTTTCTACATAACCCCTGTTTAGCATGGGGACTTGTATTTTCTTATCAGTTAGGTTTTTCAGTGTGTGCTTGGAAGCTTGGGGCTGAATATTGCTGGGGAAAGAAGAGACAGAAGGGAGAAGAAAATAGGGAAAGAGAACAGCTCTGACATAAAGAAACCCAGCCAGCATGGGAGCATGCTTAGTTCTCCTGTTTTATAAATAATTTCTCTCTCATCCCCCAGGAGAACCAGTGAAGACATCCATTCAGGAATCAGAAGCATTTTTGCCTCAGGTACAGAAGAAATGCTCTGACTTGGTATTGTATTGGAAGCACAGTATCTGTGGAGAACACTGACGACTTTAAAAATATCTGTCCTTTAAGAATTCTTTGTGACAGCGATAGGATGCTGAGTGCTATTCTGAGAACTCTTCTGCCCTAAAGGGGAACCTTGAACGTAGCAAAGAGAAAGGTGCTGAAGTGGATTGCATTAGCAGACTTTGGAATGCAGGAAAATTCCAAAGTGGCATGTCTCTCCTCAGCTGAGTGACTGCTGAACACATAAGTAAGCAGTGACACTGAACTTTGACTTGTTCTGACCTTTTCTTACGCTGATACCTCCTCTTCATAACAAGAAGCAATAGAAGGCCTCCTTCTGTACTGGTTTGGAAAGATATCACTTGTACAACTTCAGGTTACTGTGGAAACACAACCCATCTTTTCTCTGTGTTTTAAATTATCTTTATCCCACAAAACTAAGACACGTGTAAAGAGACTGAAGTTTTCATTAAAATTAAATCAAAGCTGAAATAGCTTGTTGATATTGAAGGGAAATGTCAGCTCTGCTGACTTCAGCCTGTGTCTACTGAGCGACTCACCTGCCAAAGGGAGATTTGAGGAAATCCAGAAGAAAAGATGGTATGGGTGAGGCCTTGAGGAAACGGAACAACATTTCGAGTCTTTAACAATCCCTGCTTTCCTTTCCAGCACACACCGGAAGAGAGATACAGGATGCAGAGCAAGCCCCTAGGAATCTGCCTGATAATTGATTGCGTTGGCAATGACACAGGTAGGTCTGGATGCTGCCAATTAACTGATGCCCCCACAATGAGATCATGGCCCATGCAAGCTGTGTGCATCAGAGTGATCAACACTAGCCACCGTGACAAACCACTGCCAAAATGTGGTTTCAGACGGGAGGGGTAGTTTCTCTTGTCACAGTCTAGTGTGGACCAGGCTGGGGAGCGTTGTTCCATGTGCTTATTCAGTGGCTGCATCAGCTGAGGCCTTGGAGTTTTCTGCAGGATCCCCTGGACCTGGCTGGTGGATGAAGGAAGGCTCTCGCGAGAGATTTAGGGGCCAGGCCTGACTGAAAGTGATACGCATCAGTTCCACCCCCATCCCTTTAGTCAGAACTTGCGTGTGGGGCCGCAGCCAACCGCAGTAGACAAGAACTTAGTCTAGCTGTGTGTCAGGAGGAATGTGAAAGGGGATTTGGGGAACGCATGGTATTGTCTCTGGCTCGGAGGCATTCCTTGTGAAAGCTGGTGAGCTTTAGTCTTGTCTGTGCAGGCTGGCTGCTGTGGCAGGGAGGAACCCTGGGATCCAAAGGGGGTTGAGAATGGAAGGTGTGCTGGGCTTCAGTGTTTTCAGATGCCCCATCATTTCACCTAGATAGACTTTGAAAGCTTTTTCTGGGGAATATTAAAAATAGGATAAATATGTGTTCACTTAGAGGCAATGTGTCCCTTAGATCTGCCACCCTGGAATTTGGTTATTGACCTGAGTCTGTACCACCTGTGTGTCACCATTGTTTGGGTCTGAGTTGACTTTTTTTAATTGAAGTGTAGTCGGTTTACAATGTTGTGTTAATTAATTAATTAATTTTGCTTTGAACATGTTTCTCTTTTAATCTTCATAATAACACTCTCATCCTCATGAATAAAGGAAGCTGGAAAGTTCATAAGTGACTTGCCCAAGGTCTCTCAGCTGGAGGCCAGTGTTGTGTTAATTTCTGATTTTTTTTTTTTCCTCCCCCATAAGGGAGGCACTGGGGATTGAACCCAGGACCTTGTGCACGCCAAGCACGTGTTGTACCACTGAGCTATCCCCCCGCCCCCTGAACTGATTCTTTTGCTCACTTGTAGTTGGATGTCTGGCTCAAACTGAATCAATCACTGGGGATGCATTAAAAGAGAATGAGAAGAGCCTTGATAAAGTGCAATAGCATTCACTTTAATTATTTATCTCTTTCTTGAAAGGATTGATCATTCTATTTCCACAGTTTTCCAGCTTCTCAACATTCTCTTAGAATGAGTCAGAGTTGTCTTTTAAGCTCACTTAAAATGTTACCATGGTGAGTTTTACGGGAAGAGACTGTAAGAGAAGGTCAGATTAGGAAACATGAGGCTGAATTTCCCAGGATTTCAGCTATGAGCTCACTTTCTCATGTCCTGTATTTGGTTAAATGTAAGAAATGCTGTCTCCTCAGCTATCGATGTGTCCTTTATTTACTTTTTAAAGAAACTGAGCTGTAGTTGATGTATAAGATGTCCTTTCTGTTTTAGCTGTTAGTATCCATATAAGAATGAGGAAATATTTTTTCAGTGAGTAACGTCCTGCTTTAAAAGCGGTTATATCATTGTCCTCCTCTTTTGGCTGTAATCAGTTCTGTTTCATTAATTGGCAGAAAGTTCCCAACTGGCCTTGGTGCAGGCTGTGTGTCTGTTACATGAAGAGAATCACAAAGATAAAGCCATGACTTCCTGTGAATTTGTGGCTGAAAGCCAGGATCTGAGCTCACTTCCCTTGCTGAGTTATGGGCCTCTCGCCGCTGGGCACTCAACGTGTATTTGTATTTTCTGCATCATAGGATCATGAGCAGAGTTGGGTCCTGGAACATGACTGTGTGGGTTTGAATCATGGCTTTGCGTGTGGTAGCTTGTTACCCCGCCAGTTTTTCTAGCCTCTCTGAAGCCCAGTTTCTCTTCTGTAAAATGAGTTAGTAACAGGACCCATCTCGTAGGAAGGTTGGGAGGAGGGAGTGAGTTCTTATTTGTCAAAAGCTTAGGGCAGCGCCTGGCACTCACACTGTAAGCACATTTGTCCATTTTGCTTAATTTTAGTTGCAAACCACTAAGCTAGCACTTGCCTTGGCTTTGTGCTTGGTACATGGAACCTGACCCCAAAGAAGTGAGGGGCCAGAGAACTGGGGTCTGGAGGCCTGCTCTGGCTCAGGGGTGGGGACAGGTCCCCACAGTCTGGGACTAACTGGAATAGAGGGGGCAACCCAAAAGGGGTAACTTCTGGGGACACACCTAGGTAGAAAGCTGGGCAGACCACTCCTACCAGTCATCATGGACAGTGGGTGTGACAGAGAAGGAGAATCTGAGTACAAAGGCCAGGGTGAGGGAGGGCAGGGAGTGGCAAGATGAGACCAGAGAAAAATATGGAAAGGAGGGTGGAGTGGGAGTTGGAGCCTCTTTGATCTGAGGTACGAGCAGGTATTGGCCTCGGGTGCATCTGTCTAGCTGCTTCCTTGTCTCAAGCTCTCCCTGCGTCTGGGAACAAAACAAATAACTGGGTTTGAGGCCGCTTACACAATTCCCTCGGGGACAGGTGGCCAATGGACAGGTAAGAAACAGGACAACACACTTTACTCCTGTTGTGTTGGGGCTTCTATCACCTGAGGGGTCCTCAATCCATTTACGTGCCCAGATGAGACTCTGAGCAGCAGAAAACTATTGATTAATGTGGAGAGGAAGACAGTTTCTTCTCACACTCCCTCCCCAGGCCTCCAGCTCTTCATTCTCCACCCCCAGCCCCTCCCTCGGACTTTTCCCTGAGGATTCGAGGCCAGGAATACTGCTGGACTTGACAGTAGTCTCGGTTACGTGCAGCACTTTTCATTTCTTCTTTTTCATCCTAACAGCCCGGGAGCTTTGTCTAGATGATGCTGTGGGGTTTCCTTTGTCTCTTGCTTAGTTAACCTTCTCTCTTGGTTAATGCTGAACGTTTGGCAGGAGTGTGGCCGTCTGGTAATAAACATTATTACCAGAGACAAGGGCTCGGAAAGAAACTAACAATAATATGATAAGACTAACTTGAGGGCGGTAGTAATCAGGGTGTAAAATTTAAACTCTACTATCTAATCTATTAAATCCATATCTACTATCTAATCTATAAAAACCTACTATCTACTGTTCAGTCTAATGTGCCAGGTACTTTGCTAATTCCCTTACATGGATTCTTACTTAATCTCCATAAATAATACTGTAAGAAAGGTACTATTATCCCCACTTTCAAGGTAAGGGAGCAGAGCACAGTAAACCCCCCTCCTAACTGAACTGATAGTAACTGAGAGCTGGGACTTGAAGGCTTGACTCTGGAGCCTCTGCTTTTAGCTACTTTGCTATCACATAAATTCCATGTCTCTAGAACCTGGAACAGTGCCTGGCACTTGGGAGCTCAATAAAATTTTTGTTGAGTGAATGAATAAGCTCTGTTGGTCTCAGTGCGTTGTTAAAACCATTCCTTTGTAGAATTTAGCCGACTGTCTTATACCTATCTTTTCCTGGATGAAAATCAGACTTTTATCCAAAGACTGTGCAAGTTCCTTAAACCTTTATAGGTCAACTTTTCCTTTATCCTGTGTTTACTGAGCACCTACTATGAGCAAAATATCAAGCTTGGTCCTGTGTGAACTAGATCTGGAGACCGTGAGGTAGAATCTGGTCTCAGCCACATTGTGAACAAAGATAAGATTGTTGTTGGGTGGCTCATTCTTGAGAAGAATCCTTATAGAGGGCAGTAACCTCTTGGAGCAGATATGGAGGCTTAAGGATTTGGGGCTATCTCAGTTCAGTTGAATTGAAAAGTTAGTCCTCGGTGTTGTGTCATCGGTGTCAGTGACCCAGCAGAGCTTGGCCTGTGTGAGGCCCTGCTTCGTGGTGCCCTGATGTGGTGCTTCTGATCTTGTTAGAAACTCAGATGCGAATGTCCCACATCATAGGCACGTGGCTCTGGACTTTGACCTAGGGCTCTGGCTGGGTTTTAGGCTGCCGAATGAAAGACGGTGTTTGCAGATTTTAAGTGGACATGTTTATTCCTGTCTCTTTTCTCTCTTGCTTTTTCTGAAAAACTTGAAGATTTTTCTGTGCTTTTTAACCAGGCTAAGGCTTAGATTCTTCTACCAGCTGCTGCCCATTTCCCTTGCAAGTCTTGCATAAGTAAACTTCCTCTTTCAGAAGAGCAACAGGAGTTGTGAAAGTCCCAAGTCGATGGTGGAGAGCTTTGCAGTGGTGTTGACTTGAGCTTGGCTGCATCTTGGGGTCACCCAGCTTCCTTTCCCCCCTTTCCCTTAGTGGAATGGGCAACAACCCAAGTCAGCCGCGTTTTCCTGTACTAATAAAATGTAGGAAAATCTCAGCAAGGGGAATCAGAGCAGCTACTGTGGCCTCTGCTCCTGAGCTATGAAGACACATGGCAAGTGACATCTGAGATAATAGATGGTGGCTTCATTCACACGGAGTGGCCACTGCTGCCCGCCAGCTTGGGTGCCGAGGAAGCGTAGCCTCCTGTCCTCACTCCCGTGAGATTAGGGGACTATTGAAGATAGCTTCCCTGGGGAAAAGAGATCAGGAAGTCTGTGGTGGGGCACTTTTTATTTTCCTGGGCTTTCTTGTCCTCTGAGACTAAGCAGCCACTCAATTGGAAACCTAGCATCACTAATGAAATTTCCCTTTAAATCAGTGCTACATAGCAAACCCTTTTTTCATAGACAACATGAACCTAGGCTATAAAAAGGAACTGTAGGTCCACAATCCCTTATTGGAGACCCTTGTATTTCAAAATTAAGAAGTTTTAAGAGTTTAGAAAGATGACATAGTATTCGTGGATAAAGGGACCCCCAAATTGGAAAGCACACCAAGCGGGTGGGCAAGCCCCACCCCACCCCCAATGTGTGGGTCCTTGCCTGCCAACTGAGAAAGAATTCTCAATAGAGGCAGAGGAGAGGGACAAAGTGAAAAAAAAGAGCTGCTTTTATTGCTCAGAGAGAGAGAAAAGAAAACACTTGAGTGGGGACCATCAGTCAGGTTGGCGGTTGCGACAGTTCCAACCCCCAGCTGGCCGGGAAGGCTCTGCTGTTGTTATCTTCATTCCGGTGATGCCAGTCATCTTCTGTTACTGGCTCTTTACTCCCGTGGGGCTCAGCCCTAAAACTAAAGAAATTTTAGCAGGGAAAAAAAGAGAACAAAGAAAGAGATACTGGGATATGTCCTTGGAATTGATGCAGCAGTGGTGGGACATAAAACGTCTTGTATGGCTATGTCCTCAGAACCAAGGAGCCAGCTGCCGTATAAGAGAAATGTCCTGCCTTTCATCAGCCTGACACTTTCTTCTCCTTGCTGGAAGCCAGTCTGGGTCAGTAAGCATGTCTCATCACCTCTCTCAGTGGTACATATACTGAATTCATAGAACACTCCAGGGGGTCTAGGGCAGTACCTCATAATCAAATATGTGACTTTTGTTGTAGTAAAGTATTTGAATGGATACTCACACTAAGTAGAAAAAAAGACTGAAAACAGTCTCTGATCAGTTTAGGGAAGGTTTTGCCACAAAATGAGTCAGGGGAAGAACCTAAGTTTTTCAGAGCTTTTGGGATTCTGAAATTGTGGGTAAGGAGTGGTGCATATGTGGAAAAGCAGAGGACTTCTAGCTGCCAGAGCGACCACAGGGGCCTCTCTTGACATGCACTTAACATGTTTATTATTGATATTGTTATCTCCTAAGAAAAGAAGGAATTAATCGTGATCATTTGTGCTTTTAAAAAAAAAGACATTTAAAAAGTAGTCTGTAATTTCGAACAGTAAAACCCCTTGGCTGGTGTATCTGAACAAATGGAAGGTCAGATTTATACAAGGCTGATCCCACCACCCACTTCCTCCCCGACTGCTGTCTTTGTTCACCATCATCTCCCACCTGGGACCCCCGCTTAATTACACCTTTCCCACAATCTCATCTCCAGATGTCTCAGACCACACCATCTCTGATCTGCCTACTTTACCTAAAACCCCACTGTTCTATGTGATGCGTCAACCATTGTTTTGTCCACATTTATATGCTTTGCTTCTCCAACAAGATTATGGGCTCCTTGAAGGACAGGAACTACATCATGTACCTCATCTGTATCCCATTATCACAGTGTTTCTGTCACACTGGTAGAGGAACTTTCTAAAACATGAGTTTTGGGGTCAAGTGAATTTGAGAAGTGCTGAATAATTTCTTCCCCTTTGGGAGATTTGCAAGGCACGCAGGCCTTAAAGTTTCCGAGCAGTCTTCCTTCTACGAAACATGGTTAAGTCTTGTCAACTGTGTATTTCTCAATCATGTTTGACCTCAAAACTCCCCTTTCCACTAGAAATAGCCTGCCTACTTGTGTTCCATTCATGTACTTTATAGTAATTTGAGCTGGGCTTATTAGAGGTAACTCAATTGTAAATAGACCGATGAAACATTCCTCTTTCTTATTTATTCTGTACGTTTATTTAATGAATCCCTTTTTGTAGAGAGTGTCAAGGTAAATGTGAGCTCATTTTTGATCAGAACACATTCTAAACGAGTGGGGTCGTTTTACTGTATCTGAAATTTTGAATTTCATCTCAGTAGCCCCCAAACCTATAGGTAGTGCTGACCCCAGCCCTTTACTAACAACCCCGTACTAACTGCAAGGCCAGAAGAAGCCCCTCATCATGTGAGGAAGTTAATTGAAAAACAACAGAATTTTACAGAGACAGGGCTGGGTCGGGAGTGGGGTTTCCAGGGCGGGCAGAAGGAGAAGTAGGACTTCTGCAGTTCATTGAAATTTTATTTTCCAAACTCAGCACCCAAGTTTTTCTCCCCCTATTTGCAAGTGAGGACAAGGAGTTTACTGTAGATACGTGGACACAGAACCTGGCCTCTCTGAGCCCTGTTTGGTTTAGACCATAGAGCCCTCCCTCTGGGTTCTAAGCAGGTGGATTCCATGCGAGGGAGGCATCGCAGGCTCCATGGCTTGTGGTGATGTGCCTGCCTTTATTTTCTTTGAAATCAATATCTTCTGTTGGAATGAGCACTCACAGTTGGCAAAGCATCTTTACAGAAATCTCAGTGGATCCTCATAGCCACCTTCTGAAGGACATGGTATAGGCCTTAGTATTAATTCTGTTTTATAGATGAATAAACTACAAATGTAATTGGTTCAAAGTCGCACTGTCACCACCCCTTGGTCCTATAAATCAGTCTGGGCTACATCCATGTTCTTAGTGGCCCAAGAAAGAACATTGCACATGCCAGCTAGCATCAGTCTTCACCATCTGATAGAGAAAGATGTGAATATTAATGGGAAATGCCAGCCGTGATGGCTTCAGGTTGTGTCTGTTGAGTGACTGTGTTGCCACAGGGATATTTAAGGGATGCCCCCCTCTTGGTCTGAGGCCCATCCAGATGTGGTGTTCTTATTGGCCTTATACTTGGCATTGGGGACCTGTATGGCTTTTGGCTTCACCTCCAGCTTTATAGCCTCTTCCCTCCTGTTCTACTAGGTCTGGACTTTCTGTCCTAGACCTTGGATTAGCCACCCTGATGGCATAGGTTAGCCTTCTCTCAGGACCAGGCAAGGTTCAGACCAGCAGGTGGGTGGAGGAACCAGGACTGAAACTCAGATCTTGTGATTGCAAGACTGTTTCTCTTTTACCCTGCTTCATGCAACTGCCTGCTGACTGCCTTGTGACAGACGGCAGCTGCTCCAGCCAGAACCTTCGGGGAGCCCAGTTAAAGAAAGAGATTAAGGCACAGGACAGCAGGTGTTCCGTCCAGACCCCTGCATATCGGCAGGGAAAGGGAGATATCAAGGACTTTGACTAGGGAGGAAATCTATCAGTGATAAGAGGGTTTTGAGGGAAGTGAGCCAGTCTGAGATAATCAGTAAACAAAAGAGCTTTGTCTGGTGTTTCTCTGTTTGCTTCTGCCCCCTAGAGGAGGGAATTCACCATGACGAGTTTGGAATAAAGCAGTGGGATGGAACTGGGCTCCCCTTCCAGGTTCTCTCAGGGTACAGCCCTGTGTTTCATCCTGTGCACAGAACCTGGTACTGAATCCTTGTCTACACCCTCAGAGGCCATGCCTACCGGGCAGTACTGACTCCTTTTCTGCCGCTCTGAGGGTGTTCGAGGACAAGTGAGGTATTTAATAGGTTATTGGCAACCCTCATTTCCTGATAATAGTTATCATAGGATTTTAAGAATATCAGGAGCTTTATTTTTATATCTCTTCATTATTACATGATATATATAACTCATTTTTTTCCACTCTTACCTGTGGGCCAGGCAGATGGAGAAAAGTAGCCTAACTTCAATCTTAGTTAATAGTTATTATCATTCCCTTTTGATGACTTACCTGGTGAATTATTTATCTAATAATGTGTGCAAATCACTCCAAAAAGTAGTAGCTTAAAACAATAATACTAATGTCTTTATATCTCTCACAGTTTTTGTGGATCTGGAATTTAGGAGTGGCTTAGCCAGGCTGTTCTGGCCCTGAGTCTCCTGGGAGATTGTGGTCAGAAATAACCTGGGATCATCTGAAGGCTTGATTAAGATTGGAGGAGCTTCTCAGGTGGCTCACTCCTATGGAGGGGAAGTTGAGGCGAGACCTAAGTTCTTTTTTTTTTTTTAACATTTTTTATTGATTTATAATCATTTTACAATGTTGTGTCAAATTCCAGTGTTTAGCACAATTTTTCAGTCATTCAGAGACCTAAGTTCTTATACACGTGGGTCTCTCCACTGGCACTGGGGACCTTTATGGCATTGGGGAACTATATTGAGAGTTCTCAAGATGTGGCAGCTGGCTTCCCCCACAGTGAACTGTTCCACAGTGATCTAACCTTGGAAGTCATGGAATATCTCTTCTGCCACGTTCCATTCATTAGAAACAAGTTACCAAGTGTGATCCACATTCAAGGGGAGGGGATTACAGTCTGTCTTTTTAAGGGAGGAGTGTCAAAGAGTCATGGACTTACTAGAAACCACCATATCTGGCAGGATGTGGGTCTCCTGAGTGGAAAGTTCTATAAGACTTTATGTGAACGTGTCCAGGCACAGCTCATAGGCCAGGCAAATTAAATGAAGAGCACTCAAGCCAGCTCTTATTTGTCCAGTGGCTGCTTATTCCAGCTTTTTGTTTACCCAAGGCTGTGTTTCTTTTCCAACTTTTTGTCTTTTTCCTGCAAAGAGCCCAGAAGAGAAATTATGATTGCTTACTTTCACTTTTATAGTTTATTACTAAAGTTTGCAAAGACAAGACAGTTGAAATTATTGATTTGAAGCTGTGAGTTTCTGAATTATTTGTGACTATCCATACTTCATATTGTTCCCATTTAGTGTCAAGAATTGAGAATTTGTAGTAAACAGTTACGTGTACCTTCGGTTATTTATCTCCCCATGACCCCTTTGTGTGATGACTGGACTGTATGAGATGGGGCCCCTCTGTTCCTTGTTGGAAGTTATATCCATTCTGACTACTGTCGTGTTGTTTGGTTTGGGGTGAATGCAGCCGTAGACTTCAGGAAGACCAGACCCCAGGGGAGGAAGAGAAGTGGGTACGTAGTCACGGAAACAGATCCAGAGGCATGGCTAATAGTTTGGGTGACAACCTGAATTAGGAGATTCTGGGCTTATGACAGAACAGTTTTTATGCCTCCAAAATGAACTAAGAACTGGAGGCACCCCTCAGACAAGGAACAGAAACTTAATGGTTAGCTCAAAAGGATGTGGAATTCTTGAATGAGGAAGAGAAAGATGTCTGTCTTTGCTATTAGAAAGACGAAATGATCCTGTGTTTACTTCACCAATGAAGGCAGACTGAGCAGATGGGAAAGAAGTGGATTGCGTAGGATTTCTAGGGTTCCAAGGTCATAGAAACTTCTAGAAGATGGAAAAAAGATTTCTTAAAAGGGATAAGGACTAATTTTTATTGCACACCAGGAGCTTTATTTGTATTATCTCATTTAATCCTCACAGCATTCTCATAAGGTAGATTTTATCACTTCCATTTAAAGCTAGGGAGACCCACTTCCTTAAAACCATGCAGCCCGTGGCTATGGTGAGGTCAGCATTAGAAGGCAGGCTTGTCTGACATGAAGTCTGCTTTTTCCACTGACTTGCACTGCTTCTCAAGGCAGTCAATCCAGGATTCCTGGAAACTAGAAGAATCTTAGGAATCACTGTAGAGGGATCTTGGCCAAGGGCTCCCCCTGCTCAGTCAGAAGCTACACTGGGAAGCAGGTCATGAGGAGAACTGGAGAGTCTGGGAATGGTTCCAGCTTAGATCCAGGGACCTCAAATCAGCCCACAGCAAGTGGAGGTGAGGAAACTCATAACCTGAGCCACCTTTTCTGCCACCTATTGGATCTAGGTTTGGATCTGTACTGTGCAAATGCACCCATTTCTGTGAACTTGTGTTATTTCAAGAAAGAGCCCTTTTTTTTTCTTCTTTAACTTTTTTTTTTTTTTTAAATTGAAGTATAGTCAGTTTACAAGAGCCTTTTGAACAATCCCCAACTTTGTTTTGGTTGAGGAGAAAGTTTTTTTTTTTTTCTCTTTGATCATTTAGACTAGAGGTAGGCCCAGTCTGTTCCCGTGGCCAGGTGTGGTGGTGGCCTCAGGCAGGGAAAGTGTTTAGCAGGGGACAGATCATAACTGGGAGCCTGGGTCATGAAAGTCACATAATTCATGTTTCCGGTTAACATATCCCTCCTGCCCTGTTCTCAGGTCCTTCAGCCTCAAAATATGACAGAAAAGCAGACACAGACCATGTTTAGCATTGCTACCCAGTGTCTCTTGAGCTTTTCTTACTCCTGTGTCATCATTCATATTTGTTTGTTTTTCCCAGGCATTCTTCGGGACACCTTCACTTCCCTGGGCTATGAAGTCCAGTCTTTCTTGTATCTGAGTGTGGACGATATCATCAAGGTTCTTCACAAGGTGGCCCGGATGCCCCAGCACCAAGACTATGACAGCTTTGTGTGTGTTCTGGTGAGCAGAGGGGGCTCCCAGAGCGTGTTTGGTGTGGATGAGACTCACTCAGGATTCCCTTTGGATCATATCCGAAGGCTGTTCATGGGAGATGTATGCCCCTCTCTCTTAGGGAAGCCAAAGATCTTTTTTATTCAGAACTATGTGGTGTCAGAGGGTCAGCTGGAGGACAGCAGCTTCCTGGAGGTGGATGGGCCATCAGTGAAAGACGTAGAATCCAAGGCCAGGCAGCCTGGGGCCTGCACCATTCACCGAGAAGCTGACTTCTTCTGGAGCCTGTGCAAAGCGGACGTGTCCCTGCTCAAACGGCCCTCCAGCTCCTCGTCACTGTACCTGCAGTGCCTCTGTGAGAAACTGGGGAGAGAAAGGTGAGCACCTGGGTGGTGGCAGGTCCTCGAACCCTGCGGTGGCGGGTCCTTGCGCCTGTTGTTTGTTCTCTGCTACTGAGATGGAGGTACCACCGTGCCACGTTTGATGCCCTTCTCTTCAGGGAGGAAGAGGGATTTTTCAGTCCCTGTTGGGGTTGCCTTAGGAGTATGATACAGACCCCGGCACGGCTTATGAATGCTTTGTGCTTCAGAAGGTCACTTATTAGTCAGCTTGTGGTTTGGATAGTTTTCTTCAAAATTAAGAAATGTTTAATTAATTATTTTTTTCTTATTACAAAAGCAGTACATATTCCTTACTGGAAAAAAAAAAAAAACACCATGAAATACAGATGCTGAAAGCAGAAAATAACAAGCAGTTATAATCCTGCTAATTGAAACCAACTGCTGTTAACCAAATCTCAGTATATTGCCTTCCAGATCTTTTTTGGAGGCCCATACAATCATATATAAGTATGCTTTTTAAGCCAAGGTGGAATGACTGTCTACTATTACTTTATAACCTGCTTTTAGTTTGTGTACCAGTAGATCACATATGTTTTTACAGGTCAGTAGTCACATTTCTACAGCATCACTTTAATGTCTGCAGAGTAGTTCCTAATACGGATATCGCATAATTGACTTGGCCAGTCTTCAGTCGTTGGGCAGTGTTTTGCTTTCACAGAAAAGAAAGTGTTCAACATCTTTGAAACTCAGCATTTGGGCTTATTCTTAATTGTCTTCTTGAAGGGAAAATTCCCAGAATTAGAATGACTGTTTCAAGAGACAAGCATTTTTAAAGCCTTTGATACATCTTATCAGATTGTCCTCTAGGACCCTTATACCAGCTTTGTATGAGAGTGTCTGCATCCCTGAATTCACACTGATACTGAGTGCCCTTTTATTTCCCCAAGTCTTGACAGTTTTGTAGGTGAAAAGTGGTACCTGACTATTCACGTCTGCAAATCTTTGTTTTTGACATTTCTGATGTTTATTGGCAAGAATACTTTTCTAAAGGAAACACTGGTGACCTGGTTTCCATTTAAGCCTCACTGTACCTCAAATGTAAGATCAGCAGTCCTTTTTCAGCCACCCCCTAATTACAACTGAGACTGTTTCTGAGTCACCCGGGAAATGCATTCTGTTGCAGCTTTGGGGACTCCAGTAATAAATCTCAGGGCCTGGGACCCCCAGCCTCCTCAGTGATGGCTCAGCAGTAAGGGGAGGGCTAGAGCAGGAGCGACTCAGCCTTCCGAGGGAGAGACGCCATGGGCCAGCGGTACTATTGGCCTTTTATGTCCATCTTGCATTTACATAGACCATCCAGGTGGCTTATCGTTTTGTTAGTGTGTACCCAGAATAAAACTCAGTTGCCCCTTGCAGGAAAGGACTGTGGTCATTGGGCCAGAGCGCTGCAAACCTGTTTGGATCACTTGCTAAGAGGGTCGTAGAGTTTTTAAGAAAGGAACAGTTTCAAAGCACTTTCATGTCTATTGGCTGATTTCACCCTAATGATATTCTGTCTCTTTGTTGATATTTGCATGACATTAATTTTTGCCTTTCTCGTTCCCTCCAGAAAATGCTCACTCCTGGAACTCCACATAGAACTCAACAGCAAGGTGTATGATTGGAACAGCAGAGTGTCTGCTAAGAAGAGGTACTACGTCTGGCTGCAGCACACCCTGAGAAAGAAACTCATCCTGTCTTGCACATGAGAAGCCAAAGGCCCTCCTTAGCCCTGCAGTCTCCATCACTAGCCAGGCAGTAGTTTGCAAGTAGGTGTGTGTATACACGTAGGTGAGGTGAGGTCCTAGGTGGTGCTGAAATGACCCTCTCTGAGGAATGCTGGATGGGAGAGGGTGTCTGAAGCATGGCTTCTGAAGTGAAGGTGTTGGCCTGTACTGCTGACATAGCTCTCCAGGTCAGCGTTTTTTGGGAAGGAAACAGCTTTGAAATTTTAAAAACCAGGTACTGGTTGAATTGGGCATCTCAGGATTGCATTTTGCTTTTCATCGTCACCACCAAGTAAAGCCACAGAAATAAGCACTTAGGGTAGCGGCGCTGGAGGCTGTGTTCCGCAGGCGCTGAGGAGACGTGAGGAGGAGCGCGACCCCTGGCTGCGGCCGCCCCTGGTCTCTGCTGTCACCCAGGTTCTCCGAGCCTCGGGTGGGACCCGGCCAGCCGAGGCGCCGCGCTGCTGCCCGGACCGGTTCTCCCGGCAGCTCCCGGCGCCCAGGACCCTCTCCGGCCGCTCACCCGCAGCCCGCCGTCCGCGCAAGTCCCCGGAGCCAGGCCTAGGGCGGGCGGTGGCTCGGCGTGGCCGGGCTGGGCTCGGTGGCGTCCCCGTGGCCGCGGCCGGCTGGCGGGACGGCTCTGGCCAAGAGAAGCACCGGCTCGTGGTGGTCAGCGGGGGCGGCGTGGGCAAGTCGGCGCTCACCATCCAGTTCATCCAGTCCTATTTTGTAACGGATTATGATCCAACCATTGAGGACTCCTACACAAAGCAGTACGTGATTGATGACCGGGCAGCCCGGCTAGATATTCTAAATACAGCAGGACAAAAGGAGTTTGGAGTTATGAGAGAACAGTATATGAGAACTGGAGAAGGTTTCCTGTTGGTCTTTTCAGTCACAGATAGAGGCAGTTTTGAAGAACTCTGTAAGTTTCAAAGACAGATTCTCAGAGTAAAGGATCGTGATGAGTTTCCAATGACTTTAATTGGTAATAATGCAGATCTGGATCATCAAAGATGGGTAACACAGGAAGAAGGACAGCAGTTAGCATGACAGCTTAAGGTAACATACATGGAGGCATCAGCAAAGATTAGGATGAATGTAGATCAAGCTTTCCATGAACTTGTCCGGGTTATAAGGAAATTTCAAGACCAGGAATGTCCTCCTTCACCAGAACCAACACGGAAAGAAAAAGACAAGAAAGGCTGCCATTGTGTCATTTTCTAAGAATCCTTTGAATTTTAGCTACCAACTGCCAGGAAAAGCCCTCGACTTCTCCTCTCCTTAACGGTTTATGTCATGCTGGTACCTTTCTAGCCTTAGACAAATGATTGCCATGGTAGCCTTAGACCAAGAAGCTGGTTAATCCTTTCCCTGAAGCTCATCCTATGGTCATTTCAAGACAGATTTAAAGGAAACACGAAGGCTGCTTCAAAGATACATGATTCCTTTAAAAAATATATCTATATACACAGACACATTCTTTTTTAAGGGCTTTCTTTTATTAGGGATGAATCAGTTTTGGAACCTAAGCTGTTCGCCAAGTTGGAGTCAGATGTTCCCTACTGGATTTTGGCTGTTCTAGCAAGTAGTCAGTGATAAACCTTTTAATTGACAATTACTATAACTATGGATGGCTTCTGTTTTTAATTCTGTGGATTGTGTTTAAACAATTCAAAAATATGTTCCTAATTTTGAGATACTGAGTGGTATTGCACAGTTGTCACTTTACTGAACATGTACAACAGTCCCATGAAGTCTACAAGGCTTACCCTTGTATAGCTTCCGGTGCTAGAATTAAAATTGATCTGTTATCACAAAAAAAAAAAAAAAGGCATTTAGAATGCTTATAGTCATGAAGTTAATAAGCCTCTAGGTATCCATACCCCAGGTGAAAAAGTAAAATCAAAAGACAGAACAGTGAAAAGAGAACATAGCAGAAATGGATGCCATGCACATATCAACAAGGAGATAGATTATCATTAGGGTGAAATCAGCCAATAGATATGAAAGTGCTTTAAAACTGCTCCTTTCTAATGCTCTGTGAGCTGCTTAGCAAGTGATCCAAACAGGTTTGCAGCACTCTGGGTCAAACACTTCCCTTACCTCAGAACTGTTCGGCGGATGAGCTGAAAGAACCTCTATGATCATACCCAATGAGAGTTTTTGTGACTGGTGATGCCATGTGAATACAGCTTATTCATATTATTACAGCACACTATGGAGTCCACAATTTTGAAAAGATTGAATCAAGCCTTGAAAATTGGTAGGATTTTGGCACGTTGAGGTGGAGATGAGAATGTGTTGCAGGAGAAGAAAAATGAATCAAATAAAGAGAGATCAGGGAAATGCAAGGAATGTTTTAGAAACCTTGAGTGTAACTTTTAGCTGGCATAGGGTGAGTGTGAGCACTGGTGAGTGATAAGCCAGCAGGTGGCAGTGGTTGGAGTGCTGCCCTAAACCCCGTATTTGTCTTTTAGTCAGCTCTTACGTAAATTCTTTTGTAAGTTATTTTTCTGACTTTATTATTTATTTATTTATTTATTAACTTTTTGAGTTTGGAATGACTCAGCTGATAGTTTTTATTCAGAATTTCTCATGCAGTTTCAGTCCTTTCAAGACCCAGGTTTTTGTGTCATCTCAAAGGCTTCCTAACTGTTATGCTTGGGCTGGGAAGTCTTGAGCAGCTGGGAGCTGGAACAGTGGATGTTCCTCAGGTGTCTGCCTCTTCTTTGTGTGTTTGCTTCAGCACAGCAGTTTCAGGGAAGATTTTTCTCACTTTAATAGCAGAATTAACAATGACTTCTTTGTCACTTTTGTATAGATTACTAAATGTCTATCTAATTCTTTTTCATTGAGTATAGGTTTTAAATGAAACATTTTAGGCATCCTAAAAGAGAATTACATTAGGTAACAATATAATGAATACTCATGCACCCATAGCTCAGTGTAAATAAAATTGTTTGTTCTAGCTCTGGGGAAAATTTGAGTATTTTGACAGGGGTTGCATTGGATCTGTAGATTGCTTTGGGTACTCTGGCCATTTTGATAATGTTGATTCTTCCAATCCAAGAGCACAAGATATCTTTCCATTTCTTTGTATCGTCTTCAATATTCACAGTTTTTGGAGTATAGGTAACCTTCTTGGTTAAGTTTATTTCTAGGTATTTTGTTGTTTTTGATGCAATGGAAATGTTTATGCCAATTATAAAACTCTGGTTTTTGAAGTGAAAAGAAAAACAAAAGTGAATGAAGGGCTGCAAATGGCAAAATATCCTTCTTTCTTATGGGTGACTTGTACTCTCTCTCTCTCTCTATATATATATAGTATCTTCTTTACTCATTCATCTATTGATGTGCATTTGGGATGCTTCCATATCTGGGCAATTATAAAGGATGTTATTGTTAATAGCAAGGTATATGTATCTTTTTGAATTAATTCTTATTCTGTGCTTGCCTTTATTCCTTTAATAACCTTGTAAGTTTAAAAACCCAAGCTGTATACGTTCTTAGAAACAATGAACAGAACATATATGTAAATTTAAAAAGTATATTGTGTATATGTATTTACATATAATATATTTATATGCAGTCAAATTGTAAGAATTCTACTTAATAAAACTGAAAAGTTAAAAATAAAAAATCAAAGGAGAAATAACAAGAGTGTTCTAAAATCTATCTGAAGACTCTGAAGATATTACTTTAAGTAATAATCCTAAATGTAAAAGAGATAAATGCATTAAAATATTTCAAACTTTATAATAGCCCCAAAGTGAGAATTAGTCAAGTGTTCAGTAATAGGGGCATGGTTATGATGAGATGTTCACTGGTTGGAATTTTATGTAACCAGTAAAGTTCTATATGCAAATAGTAAAAGCTTATATAAGCTGTTCTTAGCTCATTATGTGAATTATCTCATTTAATCCTCAAAATAGCTCTATGAGATAGGTGTTACTGTCCTCATGATTATTTCTTCCCATTTATAGATGTGAAAAGTGAGCAAAGTGGTGTTAAGTAGCTTACCTGTGGTCACCCTACCCTAGAATATAAACTCAAGCCATAAAGAAAGCCTTTTTTTTTCAAAAATTAAAATAAAATTTTTATTGAAGTTTAGTCAGTTTACAATGTTGTGTCAATTTCTGGTGTACAGCATAATATTTCAGTCACACATATACATACATATATTCCTTTTCAGATTCTTTTTCATTATGGGTTACTAGAAGATACTGAATATAGTTCCCTGTGCTATACAGAAGAAACTCATTTATTTATTTTATGTATAGTAGTTTGTATCTGCAAATCTTGAACTCCCAATGTATCTCTTCCCAACCCTTTCCCACACCCCTTACCCAACTATAAGTTTGTTTTCTATGTCTGTGGGTCTGTTTCTGTTTTGTAAATAAGTTCATTTGTGTTTTTTTTTTTTAAGATTCCACATATGAGTGATATCATATGGTATTTTTCTGAGAACCTTTGTTTTTACAGTAAATATGCTTAAAGCAAAAGCAAACAAAAAGTCTCTCTCACAGGGAAATAAAAGACCAGAAAGAAATATTCCAAAAGTGGTGTATGGATGACAGAACCATGGCTGACATGTTTTCCAAATTCTCACCTATATATCTATATAATTGAGAATGTTGGTTTCTATAGTAAAGCCTAGCTAATTATTTCAACTTTCAACTAGTTGGTTCTCCACTGATAAAGAAACAGCCCTCTCCTATACTTCTTCATCTCATCTCTAGCCTTTCTTTTCAGTAGCAGGACCGTGGTCTCGGGGCTGCTTTTCTGGGCCACTTTGGGAGGACCGACTTGTCCACCCTAGGTCTACTGTAATCCCCAGTCCCTTCCAACCTCTTCCATGAACAGGCCATGGGAGGAGTCACTTGCCACCTTCTTTTGTCTGCAGTATTTGAAATGGGAATCTCTTCTCCCAGATTCTAGGAGCAAGTTTTCAGGATTAAGCATGTTACTTAACGCCACTAAGAGGTCACAATTTGAAGTTGGCCTTGGCAGTTTGATGTGCGGCAGATCCTGCTGCTGTCCCCAAATATCCATCCCCTTTTTTCTTAGTAATTGAAGTCTTGATTTGGAACTGGGCACAAAGCCTCACAAAATACAGTCTGGTTGTCCAAGACTCAATTTATAGCAAGATGGTGATCATGTGTCTAAGTCCTGGAGAATAAGATGTAAACATCATTATCATTTGGCAGCTGCTGAGAACTTTACTTAAAAGGTAGCTGTTTTTTGACCTTTGCTTCTTTGTCCCTGTATCTCACTGACTGAAATACGCATATGATGGCTGGAGCTCTAGTTGCCATCCTGAACTGTGAGGATAAGGGCCATATTGTGGAGATAACCAGGTGGTGAAAAAGAAGGAGCCTTCTTGCGGGAGGGCACTAAGGAGCAAAGTCACCAGCCCTAGATTGCCTACCTCTGGACTCACATGTAAAAGAAAAAATATGGAGTTTGTTTTTCTTTTATAGACTGAGTGGTACATTGTTATTTGATTAAAATGCTTTGACTGTTTATGCATACTGTAAGTTTAAATTAATTAGTCTAGATGATTATTTTAATTTTCTAGTGATTGTTTAAATATGTATGTATTGTTAAAAATGTCTTGTTAAAATCTGAGCTGACCTGAGTGTTTAACATGTATGATGCTCTCATTTATCTCCTTTATTTTTTATTAAAAAGTTTTTTAAATACACCTTCATTGTGGTATGGTTCCTATACAGTAAACTACACATATTTCAGATGTACATGTTGATGAATTTTGATAGATGTATACACCCATGAAACCACCACCACAATCAAGACAGCTAACATTCCCAATCACTCCCCAAGAGGTGCAATTTTCGAATTCCCGATTTATTCCTTCGCACCCCCTTAAAGCCCTGGTAACTCCTTTTATTAATTTTTTTTTTGTGATTGCTGTTGGAGAGCTGGAGATGCTTCATTAAGACATTGGTAGGATTTGGACACTATCCTCTTAAGAGATGTAATACACAAGGAAGAGTTCTAACCAAATCATTCAGTATAGTCTGGCTTTTGGACCTGGTTCACAGTGAATAAGAGTTTGAAAGCTGCATACACAAAATTGAGTATAAAGAAGACTCATTAACTCTGCACTTATTTTTAGGATAGCTAAAGACAATGACTTCAAAGGACCCACTGGTTGTAAATCCACGAGTTCTTGTTTCCCTTCTTGCCTGCAGCAGCCCCAGAGATAGAAATGTAGAACTCAATCAAGGTTATTTAGGTGACCCTCTATTTTAGGTGGAGGGGGAGTCACCTAAAAAGTAGATTAGGGGCAAACAAGTATTGTATATATGCATCTCATAGCCCTAGGCATTGCGGCCAAAAATGGAAACAATTCAAATGTCCATCAACAGATGAATGGATAAACCAAACATGGTATATATAATGTAATGTTATTCATCTATCAGAAGGTGCAGATGAACCTTGAAAACGATATGCTAAGTGAAAGAAGTCGGAGACAAAAGGTCACACATTGTATGATAGCATGTATATGAAATACCCAGAATAGGTAAATCCAAGAGACGTACAGCAGATTAGTGATTGTCAGGGGTAGGGTGAGGGGAATAGGGAGAGTCTGCTTAACGGGGATAACGTCTCCTCTGAGGTTCTTGAAATGTTTTGGAACTAGATAGAAGTAATGGTTGCACAGCATTTAAATGTACTAAGCGTAACTGAATTGTACAATTTCAAATAGTATGTTTTATTTGGATTTCACCTCAATTTTAAAAAAAGCGGGAAGAAAGAGAAGATTAAAATCAATCATTTGTTAATCATTCCACAAACACTTGTCCCCAATTTTTTCTTCTTTTTTTAATAGACATGATTTGTTAGAACTTTAGATTTATAGAAAATTTGTGCAGAAAGAACAGAATTTCCATATACTCCCCCATGCCCCACGATTCCCCTATTATTAACAGCTTACATTAACGTGGTACATCTGTTACAACTGATGAACAATATTGATACATTATTATTAAATTAAAGTCCACTAGGGTTTATATTAGGGTTCACTTTGTTGTACAGTTTCATGGGTTTTGACAAATGCATAATGTCATGTATGCACCATTACCATATCATACAGAATAGTTTCACTGCCCCAAAAACACTTTGTGCTCCACTTATTTATCCTTCTCTCCCTCTAAGCCCCTGGCAACTGCTGATCTTTTCACTTTTTCTATAGATTTGCCTTTTCCAGAATGCCATACAGTATATAGCCTTTTCAGACTGACTTCTTTTACTTAGTAATATGCATTTAAAATTCCTCCATGTCTTTTTGTAGCTTGATAACTCAATTTCTTTTTATTGCTGAATAAAACTTCATTGTATAGATATACCAGAGATTGTTCATTCACCTGTTGAAGGACATCTTGGTTGCTTCCAAGTTTTGGCATTATGAACAAAGCTGCTATAAACATTTGTGTGCTGATTTTGTGTAGACATAAGTGTTCGACTCATTTGGGTAAATACCTGGGAGAACAATTGCTAAATTGTATGGCAAGACTATGTTTAACTTTGGAAAAAACTGAAAGACTATTTTCCTAAGTGGCCATTCAATTTTGCAGAATTCCTGTTACTCTGCATTCTTGCCAGAATTTGATGGTTGTTAGTGCTTTGTATTTGTAATTTTTGTAGATGTGTAGTGATATGATACATTGTTGTTTTAATGTGCAATTATTTAATGACATATGATGATGAGCACCCTTTATATCCTTATTTGGCACCCAGATATCTTTATTTTTTTAATTGAAGTATAGTCCATTTACAATGTTGTGTCAATTTCCACTGCACAGCATGTTTCTGTTTTATATATATATGTACATATATATATATATGTACATATATGTACATATATATATATATTCCTTTTCATATTCTTTTTCATTACAGACCATTACGAGGTATTGAATGCAGTTGCCTATGCTAAACAGAAATTTGCTGTTTATCTGGTTTTGTGATCTGGTTTTGTATTTCTGATGTAAGAGATATTCTGTCAAAGTTCAGTAGGTATTCTGTTTGATTTGTTCCATACGTAGGTATAGTTTTTGCTGTATTCGTGGGAGAGTGAGCTAGGTGTCCTTCTGCTCTGCCATCTTGGCTTAGCCCTCGGATATCTTTTTTGTTGAGATACATGTTCATACTTTTTGCTCATTTTAAAAATAATTGTATTTTAATTATTTTTTACTGAAATATAGTTGATATACAATACTTTGTTAGTTTCAGGTGTGCTACATAGTGATTTGACATTTACATATATTATGAAATGGACACTATGATAAATCTGGTAACCATCTGTCCCCATACAATGTTATTACCATATTATTGACCATATTTCTTATGCTGTATATTACATCCCTATGTCTTATTTATTTTATAGCTGGAGGTTTGTATCTCTTAAACCCTTTTGCCCATTTGCAAATTGAGTTGTTTTCTCTTCTTCTTTTTTTTTTTTTAAGTGAAAATAAGTTTATTCAGGGAGATACACACTCCATAGACAGAGTGTGGGCCATCTCAAAGGCGAGAGATGGCCCCAGAGCATGGGGTCATCTAGGAAAGTGAGATGTGCCTAAATTGAGTTTTCTTACTATTGTGTTTTAAGAGTTCTTTGTATATTTTGGATGCAAGCCTTTTACCAGATATTTGTTTTACAAATATTTTCTCCCAGTCTATGGTTTGTCTTTTCATTTTCTTAATAGTGTCTTTCACAGAGCAGAAGTTTTTAATTTTATTGAAGTCCAACTTATCAGATTTTTTCCATGAACTGTGCTTTTCATATTATATCTAACAAATCATCAGCAAACCTAAGGTTACCTAGTTTTCTTCGATGTTATCTTCTAGAAGTTGTAGAGTTTTGCATTTTGCATTTAAATCTATGATCCAATTTGAATTAATTTTTTGTCAAAAGTGTAAGGTCTGTGTCTGTATTAATTTTTTTTGCATGTCCAGTTGTTCCAGCACCATTTATTGAAAACACTTCCTCTTCGAATTGCCTTCATTCCTTTGTCAAAAATTGGTTGATTATATTTGTGTGGCTCTGTTTCTGGGCTTTCTATTGTGTTCCATTGATCTATTTGTCTACTGTAATATGACCACTATAGTTCTGTATTAAGTCTTGCTGCACCCAGTGTTGGAATTTTGAATACACACGACTGTATTCTTTGTTTCATTTTATACAGAGCCCATATTATTGTAACTTTAAAATATTAAATAAAAATTACTTATTATTAAAAAGGTCCAATATCTGCTAATATATATAAATACAATGTATTTATTTTAAACATAAATGGCAAAATATTTTAACACTGTTCTCTCTCTTTTCCTTCATGTGGTCATGTCTATAACTGTACGTTTCTGACTGAGATTTAAGTCATTCACAGTTTTTCACTGTGATACAAGAAACATCTTTTCTTACTGATTTGATAAGGACTTTCTGCTCCAGACCTAGGATTCCCATCCAATTTCATTGTTCTTTTTCAATATTATTTTGGCTGTCCTGAGTCCCTTACATTTCCATGACTTTTAGGATCAGCTTGTTGATTTCCATAAAAAGGGCAGCAAGGATTTTGATAGTGATTTCACTGAACATAAAGATCAGTTTGGGGAATCTTGCCATCTTAACTGGACTCCCTCTTTGCATATGTTGATATCAGTGATATTTCACGTCACTTGACTCATTGTAGAATTTTACAGACATGGCTAAGTCTTACGCTGCCATTTTGAAAAATTATTGAATCAAAGGCTAAATCAAAGGCAGCTTTCTCTCTATTTTTTGTCCTAGAGACAACAAACTATCCTCTAAAGGAAAGACCTTTCCACTTCTTTTGATTCCTTTTCTGGGAGGCAGCATTAAAAATACTTTACTCCTTTAACCACATCCACCTAGTTCCCTTGCCAGCCTAACGCTAGTTTGTTGAACTCTTTTAGGAAATATCACCATCTTGTGGAACTTTGAAGTTTTGTCACCCCAGAATTACCTGGCTTCTTGCCTCAAACAGTTAGATAAGAAAGTGGGATGGAAGGCCTTTGGGGTTTATAGATTGGGGAAGAGGTGAATTTAAAGATATGGGTTCACCCTAAGGAAATAATTATAAATATGTTCAAAAATTTATTTATAAGGCTCTTCAATGCAGCATTATTCACAATAGCAAAAAACTGGAAATGAATTAGATGTCCAGCAACTATAAATTGGTTAAATAAACGTGGTATATTCACGGAAGAGAATTGTCATCTAGCCACTAAACATCAAGTTGTCAAAGACTATTTAATGATATGAAAGAAAGATAGATGTGTTGTTAAGTGAAAATAGCAAGTTGTAATCTTAATCCAATTTTTGAAAAATAATTGCACACAGAAAAGTGAAAGGATATACACTAAAATTGTTTTAACTGAGATATAATTGGCATATAACATTGTGTAAGTTTAAGGTGTACAACATACTGATTTGATGAAATTTTAATGGTAGTTATAGATTATAAAAGACTGTGTGTTTCTGTATTTTCCAGCTTTTCTAAATTAAATATTTAAAGTTCTGCTTCTCTCTCTCTCTTTTTTTTTTAGCAGAGGTAGTGGGAATAGAATCCAGGACCTTGTGCATGCTAATCATATGCTGTACCATTGAACTATACCCCTCTTTTATTTTTTTTAGCCACTTTTTTCCAATAAGAAAAGAGACATGTTAAACTAGATCAGTCTGCAGTAGCGTGACTACAAGATGAGTCACACTTCACTTGTCCAGCTACAGTCTCCTGCCAGTCTCTTATCTGGAGATCTCTGCTGGGATCCTTACCAGGAAAAGCCTTCCCCTTCAGAACTTAGCTGCACCATGCTCCCATATACCCAGAAGAAGGCTATTTCTGGGAAGGTCCGAAGTGTGTGGATAAAAGTATGGAGTGAGGAAGGGAGAGAGTCCTGGACGTTGGGCGTGGTGTAGCTAATCGAAAGAGTCCGCTACCTCAGGACTAGGGGTTGGAGTGGAAGTTTCAAGGCATCAAGCTGTTTTCCAGCAAATAACACCCACCTCCCCTAACACTTATGTCCACCCGTTCTTTAATTCACGAGTTTTTACTTGGGAAACTTGGACCAGAGCCTGGATGTAAAGGAAAGCCAGCTACTGATACCACCCCCAACCCCCTCCCAAGACGGAACTAAAGTGGAACAGTTTGGTATTTCCCCTTGGTCACCAGGGAGGTAGTAGGTTTTGATTGGCTCTTCTTGTGGACCAAGTTGATTGCAACCAATCAGGAAAGAGGCTGGAAGGAATGTTTATTTTTTCCACTACTATCAGCTCACCATCAGCATGCCCTCAGTAACTGTGTTCTGAATAAGAAGAAGTATGAAACGCTGACTACAAATAACATGGCACGCAATCTCCTCTTGGAAACTTGGCTTGAGTTTCCCTTGAGAATGAGGCGTACTAGGATAAAAGTTTAAGTTTTATTGCAGGTGTCTCTATTTTTCTTCCACCTTCCAGGCTTAACTCAAATGCCTCCTCCTCCAAGGCATCCCTATCTGGATTCTTCCCTTGTTCCTTGGGGCTCTTGCGGCAATTAGTGAGCTCACTGCAGCATCACCCTGCCCAGTAGTTACAGAAATTACATTACTTTATATGGAGTTACAGACAGTATCAGCCTTGGGATCAAGAGCATGGGATTTGGAGTTAGAGAGACCTAGGTTTCAGTCCTGAATTCCCAACTCTTCCTAGGGTTGGGATGATGGCAAGATCTACTTTTCTCTGAACTTTGATTTCCTCATCTATTGAATGTGAATAATAACACTGACCTTAGAGAGTTCATGAGAGATGAATGGGGTCAAGAAATAATACTAATCATAGCTATTATGGAAGATAGACATTGTTTTATTCACCTTTGCTTTCCAATTGTGCCCAATTCAGTGCTCTACACATAGGAAGAGCTTACTGTATATGCACTAGTATTGAACAAAGGTTGAAAAACCTAATGTATTTTATGAACAGGGTGAGAAATGAGAGTGTCATCAATTTGCTGCCCCAGCTAGTCCAAGGAATGAAATATGGATAACTGAACAAAGGAATAGAAGACCAAGACTTAGAGTTTGTCTGTCTTACTGTTATCCTTTTAAAAAAAATTGTGGTAAAATATACACAACAAATTTTTCCATTTTAACCATTTTCAAGTGTACAATTCAGTGGCAGTAATACATTCACATTGTTGTGCAACCATCACCACTTGGGCTTGTCTTTCTTACACACACAAGTTCTCTAGACGATGTCTAGGGTATGGAAATGGCACTTCAATACATTTGCTAATAAAGCATCATAAATCTTACTTTTTTCAGAGATTAAAACATCTTTTTAAGATTCTATACTTCTTCCCAGAGCTCTGTGCATCTGGATTAGCTGAATTACAGTGTAGTGACTTAAAATCAAACTCGCTGGCTTAAACTTGGCTCTGCCACTAGCTCACTGTGTGACCGTGGACAAATTACTTAATCTTTCTGTCTTAATTTTCACATCTTAGAAGAGGGGTCATAGTAATAGTAGTTATTTTAAAAGTCTGTTGGGATGATTGGGATGAGTAAGTAGTAGCTGGCCCATGGTAGTTGGGATAGTAGTATTAGGTATTGCTTGTATACTATGTGAAGTAACGTCCTTGAAGTCTCTTTCCTGCTGGACTGAATGTGCTGTGAGGGCAGACACTTCACCAGTTTTGCCTACTGTTAGTTGAATTCCTTGCAAATACTTCCAAATGGGCTTATAGTTCAGCCCCTCCCCCTCTTTTTTTGCCTTAGATTTTTGTTGTTGTTGTTTATTTGCACAGGGACTTATTTGAAGAAGGGTTAAGATGGCTGACTGTTATTTAATGAGTTTTTGGCATTTTATTTTAAAAGTCAGTGAGTTTGGGGAAGAAGATGGTTAAGAAAAATTGACACTTCCTTTTTCGACTCACCAAGAGGAGTGATCCACTTGTGCCTTCCAGGAATTCATTTGTAGGGGCTCTTGGCTTCACCTGGGAAAATCCCTAGCTCTGCAGTGGGCAGATACACAGTGTGAATCTGCCTTTAGGAGACGCTGTTTGTCAGTATTGTCCTACCCAGGGAAAGGGGAGGAGGCAAGGCAAGTGAGTCAGTGATGACATCAGCAAGAAGTTAGAATTAGTTACCAAAGCCAGAGGCTCCAGTTGTTACTTCCCGGTCAGCAACAAGTTGAATTCTCTTCCCACACAAATGGGAGATTCCTTGGAACTTGGAGCACGTGGAGGATTTTAATTTCTTTAAAATTTCTCTGTTCTCAGGAAATTTCCCCAGAACATTTTACCTCCGGAGGATCAGTGGAATTTGATCTGAAGGTAGGTAATTAACACCTTTTCCCTGCTGGTGTCTCACACTCTAGCCTTTTCCCTTGCTTTAATTTACGCCGTAGAAACTTGCAAAAACTGACCACTGTCAGCGATGGGACTGTTTCTGCCTGGATTTATTAGACCTACTGGGGAAAAAGAACGTTTAGAAAGCCCCAGGAAGGTTCTCACACAGCCCTTTCCTGGTAGAAATATGCCAGTTCATAAACGGAGACAAATCTGGCAGACCTGCCAGAGCCAGAGAGCAGAATCTTCAGGAAACTGCAAGATAAATGTGTGATGTTAGAATAAGAAGATGTCCCCAGAAACCAGTCATATTATTTCTAGTATCACAGAGCTACCAGAAGGGAAGAATCCATGGGTGATTACATTAAAAATGACAAATTGTTTGGTTTTCTTTTTCTAACAATAAAAGAAATATATGTTCATTGCATAAAATTTGAGAAACTCAGACAGGAATCCAGAAGAAAATTTACATTATCTGTAATTATACCACCTGGATATAACCACTCTGTGATCTTGATGTTTTGTTTTGGGTTTTTTTTTTTCTGCTGTGTTCGCCTTCCTTTTAGAAAGTAGTTTCTTGTTTCTAAGTAGCCAGGTTTTGCATAATGAGTATACACCTCAGCCCTTAATTACATTGAAAAAATTGTGTCAATTCACCAGTCGGCTGATTAGAATGAAATTTAGTGTAGAAAATGCCATAGTTTATGAACTGCTCAGGTGGAAGTACTGATTTTGGTAATTTATGACTTCCTACGTTGATTTGAGCAACTATTGTCCGAAACCACTCTTTCTGGGATCTGGGGTTATAGCTTCTCTTTCTGTGATATAAAGGCCTGCCCAGTAATGGAGAGCAATGTTAGCGTGTTGTGCTTGGGTTGGTAGACACTTCAGAAATGTAACACCCCCCACCAATTTTTTCTAAAATATAAACGTGCTATTTCTGCCATTTGGTGGGAATGAATTAAGAGCTCCAACTGGAGAAATTGTGCTGTGTCGTCCTCCCTTTTGACCAGCTCCCACTGGGGACATTGTGATTTAGGAGAATTGGAATTGAGTTCCAGTAAAAGGCTCTCTCAAGATCTCCTGAAAGGTTAACATGGAAGTGTTGGGGTCGAGTTTTCTGAGCTATGGGTTTTTGAAGTGACCTCATAGTGATTTTCAGTTTTCAGCACTTCTAGGAGAGTCTAAGGCTTGGAACAGAGGAGGCCAGAACTGGGGGAGCACCTGGGAAGCTGGGGTGCTGGTTGTCCTTATGCTGTAACGTGTGGCTCCCACTGCTCTGTCTCTTTCAGGGTGGCCATGACATCTCAAGGCGGAAGTCTGAGTTCCAACTTAGATGATAACTGTCAAGTGAACTTTCGAGGGAAGCTTCTGATTATAGACTCCAACCTGGGGGATCAAGATGTGGAGCGCTTAAAGTTTCTCTGCCGGGACCTCATTGCCCACAAGAGCCTAGAGAAGTCCAGCTCAGCCTTGGATGTTTTTGATTATCTGTTGGCAGAGGAGCTGCTGAGCGAGGAGGACCCCTTCTTCCTAGCGGAACTCCTCTACATCATCAAGCAGAAATCCCTGCTGCGGCACCTCCCCTACACCAAAGAGCAGGTGGAGCACTTGCTGCCGGCCCGCAGGAAGGTCTCCCTGTTCAGGTGATCAACGCCGCAGGGCCACTGGGCTTTGAAAGGAGGCTGGGATTAAGAGTTTTAATCTTAAAGATGAACGCGTTTTTAAGATTTTTTTTTTTTCCTTGTCTACCTTCCTGGATGGTTTGGTGATTCTAAAACCGGAGATTCTCAGCTTCAGGTGCTAATGAGAAGGGAGGCCGGGAGGTCAGCAAAGTTTCAAAACCCAGCCCTGGGCCTGGGGGTGGCTGCCCTTTGTTTTGTCTCCCGCCTCCACACTGCCAGGGCCACGCCTTCCCGCTCGCCAGCCTCCATGCTCTCAGGCTGGCCTTCCTCCAGTGAGTCACTACTGTGCCCACCTCTCCCCAGCCGTTTGAGAAGAGAGTAATGCATTCTGGGAGTCAAGTCAGCAAGATAAAAAAGGAGATGTGTCTCTGGGGTAGGGAGGGACGTCATTTACGCCATGTCAAGTACATTTTGGGGTGAAACCCAGAGAGATAAAATGTAGGCATCAGACCTTAGACAACACTGTTTTAAATTGTCCACTGATCCAGTAGCTACATCAGACAGGGAAGAGCCTTTGAATCATTACTTTATGGCCTGGAGGATAAGGATCTTGCAGGCCTTACCGCTCCAATGGGCTCCTAGGACCCGAGGTAAACTTGGTCAGTGAGGGAATTCTGGAAATGGTTATTTCCACTCTTCTGGTTAAACAGCTGAGGAATGAATGGTCTCGGGCAAACAGAGGTGTAGTGTTCAGTTTTTCTCGTTGTGGATTATATGCTTCCCCAGAATTTGGGGTAGTTTCCTTTCTTTTTGACAATGGACTTTATAATCACTGGCATCGGCTCCTCTCTGATGAGGGCCTATAAAGGAAGCCGGAATTTCAGGAATGGAGTCCGGGGAAGGGCTGGCATGCCGGCATTGTGTTTTTATACCTTCCTAGTGTGATGTGAACCAGCGCTGGACTGGGAATCGGAGGTCCTGCCCCTACTGCTTACTGTTGTCGTGATTTAATGGGTCACTTTGAAGCTCAAAGTTTTCGTTTTTGAATCTACAAAATGGGATTAATAATTACTCACAGGCTTGTGATCATTCAAATGAGAGATAACGTTTATTAAAGCACTGAATTTACTGCCTGTTCTCTGCAAGTGCGAGGCTTTAATTCGTCTCCTGGGTGTGTGTCTTAGGAACCTTCTCTATGAACTGTCAGAAGACATCAGCTCAGAGAACTTAAAGAGCATGATCTTCCTTCTGAGGGAGTCGATTCCGAAAGTCCAGATGGTGAGTGGGCCGTACCGGACGGGGCCTTTGTAAGCATCGCCTGAATCGGTGACGTTGTTGGAAAGGGCTTTCAGGAGGGCTCGTTTGTTGCGGGAGACAGTGTCACACGAGGGTGAGGAATACGGACTTTTGGTGGGCCTGGCGTCTAGTCTTGGTTCTGTGACTGACTCCTTGGTGTGGGGCCAGTGACTGAACATTTCGGAGTCTCCATTTTCCCACATGTCATATTGTAGACAATTACACTTCTTCCTTCCAGGGCTGTTAGGAGGATTAGATGAAATAATGTACATGAACTATTAGCCAGGGCCTATATTTGGCACCCAGTAACCAGGATGTAAATGATTGACTGCTGCTGGCATCCACTGTGTTTTATGAGGCAGAAATGTAGGGGGCACCACAGAGAAGCAAGGAGGTGGTAGATACCTGCAGAGTGGGAATTGGTCGTCCATCCCCTCCGTTAGCTGAGGTTTCTGAGGGAGCTGTCCTTTTCAGTGGACTTCACAGTGTCCCCCACGCAGACTTCGTGCGAAACTCATCTGAGACACGTGTTTGAAGATGTGCTTTGTAAAGGGCGGTACGGGTGCCTTGAACAGTGATGTTTTTAATATTAATGTGATGCTATCTGCTGATTCTCTTGCTCGATGGGTCACATGTAAGGGCAGGAAAGTAGCTGCACACTGCTCCTCCGTGCCTCAAAACTGTTTTTTCTTTTGATTCTCATAACAGCTTGTGACAAGCAAGTCAGTGAATTTGGGAAGGGGCCAATTTTCAAATTTTATCCTCTAACATTAATTTTGTTATTCAACTGCTATTTTTTACTCAATTTTAAGTTATAAAATGCTTGATAACACCAAAAAATACATGTAACATGTATAGAAGTTATGAAACATAGCACTAGGTGAACAGCCACAGGTCCCCCATCCAACTTAGGAAAGAGCACATCACGAATGCAAAGAGTCTACGTGTGTAGCCCTCCCAGATCAACTGAGATTATTGACAAAGAACTTTTTTTTAAAGGAAAAATCACTGAGGAGTGGAATGCTTTTTTACATGTGGTAGGTCCAATGAGGACCATGTTTAGTAATTCATTAAACATGTTTCCTGGTGTCGGACCTGTAGGTTAATTAACCTGCAGATTACTTCTGTGTTTTGGCTACAATCTTTGAGTCCTTCTCTTTCCTTTTCAGAATGCTCAGGGATTTTAGCCTCTTGCATCTTTCCATTGGTTATCTCTCCAGGCTCCCTTGTGCCAAAGATTGGTTGTGGGTTCCTTGGTGGTGGGGGCTGAGTCTTACTCATCATTATAGCCCCACAACCTTGGAGAATTACCAAATGGCGCTGTGAACAAAAGCATGAGTGAACGGGAGGATGTAATCTTCCCCATCTTTTTGAGAAAACGGCCTGAACCCTTTCTGCTTCTGTGATTTTACTACGAATAACTGGCCAGGGGATTAGCAGATGAACTAAACCACCAAGACGGGGATGTGCAAAGATCCTCTTAGAGCATTCTCATGGTTGTTGCCCCTTGTCTGAATCTAATAATTTTCTTCCTTAGTTAACCCCTGGAAGTTCTGATGTCCTCCTGTTTTTGTTTTTTACACACTTTTTCTTTTCTTTTTATCTTTTTATTCTTAAAAAACAAACCCAACAAGATACAAGTACAGAAAATGACACAAAACATAGAGCTTAATGAATTATTTTAAGGCTAACATCCTTGAATCTACCACTGAAGTCAAGAAATTGAATTTTGCCAGCCACTCCAGAAACCCCTCCATTTGCTCCCTCCCAGATACAGCCCCTTCCTACTCCTTGGAAGTAACTACCATCCTGGCTTTTATAGTAACTATGTTCTCATGTTTTGTTATGGTTTTATCACTTACCTGTATATCTCTAGACCTCAATTTTGTCTTGACCAGTTTTTTTTTTTTTTTAGTGTCTTTTCATCTATAGGTTAAATGCCCACCCTGTAATCCCTTTCTTTTTCTTAAAATGTGTCTGTTGAAGAACCCCAGTACAACTGGCCCGTAGAATTTCCTACAGTCTAGGTTTTGCTGATTGTGCAAGTTTGGTGCAGTTTGGCCTGCTTCTCTGTCTTCCACATTTCCTGCAAATCAGGCAGCTGGGTTCAGAGGTTTTGTCGGACTCAGATCGGGTCCTTTTGCCAGATGAGAGATGGTCACATGTTGTGCTCATTCCTTGGGGTGCACACAATGCCTGGTTTCCTCTCTCTTTTGATACTAGCCACTCTTGATGTTGAACAGATCTACGTATTGATCCTTTGGGGGTCGCAAAATGAAGATATTCAAGTTCTATTATTTCTATTATTTTACTTCCCTCTCACCTATTTGGTTACTTGGTGATACAGTTTATATATAAGTCCTTGATACTTTCTTTATTTACTCGTTCAAGATAATTGCTGGTTTCCTGTTATTCTCTGAAAATGACCTAGTATAAAAAATACATAAATTTGAACTCATGGATTTAAAACTTTTTGATGAGTTTCAACCCACAGCAATTATTATCCTTATTGAAATTCAAATTGTTCCATCTTTGCCCAATTTCCTCATCAAGTTGGTTCTCGAGTCATTTTGACATTACTCTAGCAATATTTGATGACTTCCTTAGTGTGACAAGTTGTCTTATGTTAATTTTTTGTGTATTTTGCCCAGACCTAGAATCCAACATTTTTCCAAAGCCCTGGTTTCTTTTCATGAGAAATGTTATTTCAAGATACAAGTTAGATGCTGGATATGCTCATTGCTTCGGGGTTGATGATTGTTTCTGTGTTTTTTTTTTCCCCAAAGAATAGTGCTAGGAAATGTGTGTGTGTGTAAATTTTTTGTTTTGTTTCAAAGTAAAATATTTCATGAATTCATACTATTATTTCCAAGTCAAATTCGTGTTGTTAATTAATCTCTTCTGTATTATATTTGTATCTTCTTTTTTTTCCCCGGTTCTCATGTTACAGGGCATGATAAAATTTGTTACAGGGTTATTTGCTTTATCCCCTATTACATATACAACACTCTCAGAATATCAATATTAATACTTCTACCACCAATATAATTAATCACAAGACTGGAATGTTTATTTTGCATGTGCTACACCCATTTTCTCCCCATTTTTTTAGGGTTGAAATATATTTACATTGTCAGAGTATATAGCCATTGTATACTCCATTCTCTCTTCTTTTATTTGTTTGTTTTTGATGAGGGTAAGGTAATTAGGTTTATTTCTTTTTAGAGGAGGGACTGAGGATTGGATCCAGGACCTCATGCACACTAAACATGCCCTCTACCACTCCTCCACCTCTTTCTTTTAAAATTTTGCTTTTACACTCTCTTTTAATCCTCCTTTAGTTCTCTTTCTACAAGTAAATATACATGAGGGGTGTGTGTGTATGTGTTTACAAGCATATCCTATAGGTCCATGAGTTCTTGAAGAATCATAAAACCAGGGAATTTTGTTTTAGATAATAGTTTTTTAATGTGCTTGAGTTTGCATTGGTGCAAAGTGATTACCTACTCATGTGACAGCATTTCACCTTAAATGTAGAATTTCTCAACACCAAGGGAGATTCCTGTAGTTTGAAAAGCTCTCCAGGTTATTCGGATAATATTCGCTCCCAGCTTTGGGCATCCTCTCATAATTTTTCCAGTCTCTGGGTTTATAGGTATTACATCTGTTGTGATGCACAGAAGTCCTTACTCCCCACAATGGGGTGGGGGGTAAGAAGGGCATTTAATATGCTCAACATGGAGCCATGATTTCCCACTGAGAAAAGCCAGGGAATGTATTTCTTCCTCTGGGCCTTTCTGCTTAAAAGGCGTCTATAGCTACAGAACTCTTCATGGTCAGGAGCAGCTCAAACATTTCTCCCTCTGCTAAACTAGCTTTTAAATCATCAAAGGCCCATGACCAAGTAGCCAAATGATTTTATGTTTTTCTCTATCCATACAACAGTAAAAGGAGAAGTCACTCTGTTTAGCTGTGGCGTAGAACTGTGGAATAACCCGGTCAAATTCATGGAAACTGCAGTTCCTTCTTGGATTTAAAATGACCTCAGCTTTATTCCAAAGGAGATCTAACTCATCACGTCAGACTTGTGGCTGAGTTATACACCTCAGATAATCCAGGTTGATCTCTGTCTGGCTGTGTGGTAAGATCAGCCTTCTGAAGTGTGTAAAGGACAGACTCTAAGCAACCCAGATGCATTTCCATACCGGGGCTTAATGGGGCTGCATTATCTGCAATTGCAATTGCAAAAGATTTTATCACAGGAGTAAATTTTTAACCAGCCAAGGGAGGAGGGCCTGAACACCCCTCAGCCAAAAAGGAAAGGTTGGAAATTCACAAAGTCTCTCTAGATGGACAGAGCTGACCTGTGCAGGGTGTTTTAGGTTTCTGCTTTGACAGCTTTCACACAAACTTAGAGCAGCATAGCTGCCTTCACACATCCTGAGAGACCCAACAACTGTCAGGATATCCGTTCTCAGGATAGCAATCAACATAGAACGTTGGTTGTAAGGGAAACCACACCCAAACCTACTACCTTTCTAGCAAAGAAGCAGAACAAAAGAGAACTTCCTGCTAATATTTCTCAGGGTGGTGTTCTTAAACTAGCATGCAGACTCCATTTAAATTGTGGGTGTTTGTGTGTGTGTGAGTGGGAGGCGTCATTTACTCAACATCTAAAACAAAGGATAATGGATTTCCATCGTTGCTTTTGGAATCATGTCTTAGCCCCTTTACTTCCTCCTGGTAGAAAGCTGTCAAGATAGGAGTTTCTGTTTTGAGGTTCAGTGAGTGCTCATGCGCACATCAGCTACTGTAGAACCTTGTGCAGGGGATTCCCTCTGATCCCTTTGCCCAGCTGATCAGCTCTGCATGAATCTTCCTTTACCCCCTCTTCCCTCCTGCTTTATTTTCTGGGCAGGTCATTGGTGTGCTAGGGCTGCAGGTGAGGACACACACATTTCTTTGCCTTTTTGGTTCTCCGGAATGTCTTGAAAATTTATCATCTCTCTTTTGATTGGATTAGGATAGAGCACAGTTAAAACCTTGTAACTCTGGCCCTTCCCTTGGTTGTTGGTATATTGAGTGCCTTGTTTGAAAACACACACACACACACACACACACACACACACACTCTCTCTCTCTCTCTCTCTCCCTAACCCATCCTCATCCTTCTTTTGCTGCTCTGTTTTCTTCCTTCCTTTCATTGCTAACTTCTTGAAAGAATAGTCAACACACACTCTTTCTCCACTGACTCATCTCTTAGTCACTCCAATGCATTCCAGGGTGGCTTCAGCCTCCATCACTCCCAAGAAACTGTTCTTGCTGGAGGCACCATGAGACTCTTTGAAACGAGATTTTTAGTTTCTCATCATTTCCCCCATATGATTTTCTTTGCTTGGTATATCCTTTTCCATGTTGGCAGTGAAGGCCTAGTCATCCCTCAAGACCACACTCAGTTATTACCAGCTAGTGTGAAGGCTGCTCTGTGGAACAGGTGAAGGATGAAGAAGCGGGGGGTATCACCATTTGACATGATCTTTGACTCTTCCTTTATTTTTTCACCGACTTCCAACTGACCTTCAGACTCACCAAGTTACACTTCAGAAATGTCTCTCAAATCTGTTGCTGCCTCTGCATTTGCACTCCTAGCTTTAGACCATGTCTTGACAGTCTCTTCACCAGAGTATTTAATCTTCCTGCCAACATTTTCTCTCTAGTCCATTTCCTCCTCAACCTATCCCCAAGACTTCTATTTAAAAAGAAAATCTGTTCATGTCACTCTTCTCCTTAAAAACTCCTACTGGCACCCCTTCATCCTCAGGACACTTGCCCAGACCTCTCAGTGTTCCTTCCTGGTCTGATACCAGCCTACCGTTCCAGCCGTGACCTAGCTTTCACTTGGAGTTTGTACTCAGGCTTCCTGCTCAATATTCCTGAACACACTGTCCCTTTTTATCCATCCAACATGTCTGGGGACTCCCCCACCTGCCTGTTCCCATCCTGCCGACACTTATTGTGTATGCAGTTAGATAGTGTTCAGATGTTCACTTTCTGATTATTTATTCTTTTCTGTGGGCTCTACCACAGTTTTATTCATCTGTATTTTTTCATAACCAGATTCATACACTGATTGAAAAGCCCTTGTCCCTGAAAAGATTATGGTGCCCACCACCCCATTTGTAATTCAATATCAAAATAATACTAGCCAATTTGCACTTTTTCCCAGGAGTACTTAAGAAATGTTTTTCTTTTAAAATACCAAATATAAAATTCTCTCAAAATATTTTCTTCTCATTTCTTTGGTGCTCCTGTTTTGCTGCTAACCTAATCTATTATATCTTGACAGCGTGGGTTAGAGGCAGTATGACTCAATGGTTAATAAGACAAGCCTTGGTATCAGACTACCAGGGTTCAAATACCGGCTCTGCCACTTATTGGCTCTGAGACCTTGGACAAGTAACTGAACCTCTCTGCGCCTCAGTTATTTCATCTTTAAAATGGAGATTATAATCGTATTTACCTCATTGGGTTTTTTTCTTTTTCTTAACAGCATTATTGAGATATAATTCACATGCCAAGTAATTCACCCATTTAAAGTGTACCATTCAATACTTTTTAGTAAATTTATGGATTATATACAACTATCTTTACAGTTGAAACTGAGCAGGACCCTTTGGGGGCCTTCCTGGGTACAAAAGCCTTTCTGTGCCCCCGTTTCTTATTTGAAGAAAAAGGTTTTAGTCTCCTAAGCCTTCCCTGAGTTCCAAAGGGCCTCACTGGATTGTTTTGAGCTTAATATACAACAAGCACTTTCAGGCAGTGAGTTCTGAATATTTGGTATCTGGTGTTAATAGAGACTTACTCAGTAGTGCCCCTCCTCCCATACTTTCGAAGTCCTCCTGGATGGACACTCCACATTAGTCATCAATGCGAAACCTGGTGCCTAGTGGCCACACAGGTAAAGTTTAATGAATGAATACGGATAATCAGTAGGCAAGTAAATGTGACGCCATTGATTCTCTTGCAGACCTCTCTAAGTTTCCTGGCATATCTGGAGAAACAAGCCCAAATAGATGAAGATAATCTGACGTTACTGGAGGATCTCTGCAAAAAAATTGTACCTAACCTTACGAGAAAGATAGAAAAATATAAAAGAGAGAAAGGTAACTAGCTTATGCTTGCTTGCTCACTTGCTTGCACCAGACCATGGGAATTCTTAAACCAACTGGCCATATATGATGTTTACTCATTATTCTGATAGTATTCTCTTGGGAAAGCCAGAAATCCCCCCATTTGTTCATTTTATATATGTGTATACACACACACACACACACACACACAGATATGTACATATATAGCTGATGTACAATGTATGTTTCAGGTTTACAGCACAGTGATTCAAAAATTTTAGATTATAGTCCATTTATAGTTATTATAAAGTAGTGGCCATAGTCCCTGATCAACACATATTTATTGAATGCATACTTTGTACTAGGCACAGTTTTAGAAGTTGGAGGTGCAGCAAGGTATACAGCAAAGGTCCTGCCCTTTGGAGCTTCTACTCTAGTGGGGGAGAGTAGTCTTCTTCTGGTTCTTATATGGGAGTGAGAGTAACAGAAATTGTTTGAATGAAATAACACACAAAAATAGGAGACAGGAGGACACAGAGGTTAAGAATGGGGTCTATGGAGTCAGAGTGCCAGGACTCCACTTGTTCATGGTGCAGTGGCCCTCTCCTCAGCTGTTCTATGTCTCCCTTTTCCCATCTGTAAAGTGGGGATAATAATAGTACCTACCTCATGGGGGTTTTTGAGGATTGAATGGGGGAATTCCTATAAAACGCATGTCTGGCACAGAGTAAGCTTTCAACACACATTGCTATGAATCTGTTTATTAGAAAGGAAAGTCACAAAAACTTTCATATCCTCAGAAATTACTATCAGAGAAGACTTTTCTTTCTGTTTTGTCTTTAGTCTGTCTTGTAAGGGTTGTATTGTTGTGGCATTATTTAGAAGTAGCTGCCCAGGGCAGAATCAAACTTGGTTGCCTCATCGTGTGTCAATATGGTAAATATTTGTGTTTTTTCCAAGTCCATTTCTCCACTATTAAACAAGAGCTAAAAGTAAACACTCACGAATGTATTCATGAAACTTTTTTGCCACACCCGCATTTTGACTCAGAGACTCAATGTAGTGTGCAAATTTATCTGGTCGAAAAAGAAACAATCCAAAAGGAAACTTCTAAGAATTCTATTAACACAAAATGAGATGAACTGTTGTTAATTTGAGAAAATCTTGAACAACAATCAAAGCAATGAATAATTTAATGTATAATTTAAGTAAAAGTTATGAAGAATAAAAACAGTTCTAACCATCAAGTTATCAAGCAATAAATAAAAAGCAGGAAGTTGATACTGAAAGTATTTTTGAAACATTCACTTGAACTCTGAATGCTGAGATATTTTTCTGATCATATCATCACTTTCCTGTGAAGTAGTAACCCATACAAAGTAAACATAGGGCAGGTAGCCAGATTATTTTGGATATTTGAACTCTGGAGAAGGCACTCTAGTTTCTTCGTAGTAAATGTTTACATTCCTCTCAGTGAGTCTTGAGGACAGAGCTTCATATCAGAATTCAAATTTTGATTTTTTCTTTTCCACAACCTACCTGCTCTGTGATCTCTTTTGGATGATGAAGGGAGAAAAATTGTTTTCCTTTACTACTCACACTAACATTTCTGGAACACCTTTGACCCCAGATGTGTGCATTTTTCCACACCAAGCAATTCTCCAACTGGGTATATTAAGGTTTAATTCAGTTCTGACACTAACCAGAGTTATCGCAGATCCTATAGCTTAAGGCCTCAGTCTCTCAAGCCTGCCCCCACCAGTCACAAGTAGTGGGTCCGCAGATTACCCACAGCTTCTGTTCAACTTGGTTACAAACCAGGGGTTCCCAAGACCCCTTCCTCAGATTTGATAATTTGCTAGAACAGCTCACAGAATTTAGGAAAATAGTTTACTTACTAGGTTACTGGTTAATTATAAAAGGATACAACTCAGGAACAGCCAAGTGGAAGAGATGCATAGGGGAAGGTATAGGGGGTCACCCTCTCAGCACGTCCCAGCATGAGCCCCAACCCAGAAGCTCTCTGCACCCCTTCAGGCAGAGGTTTTTATGGAGACTTCATTATGTAGGCACAGATGATTAAATCTTTGGCCATTATGATTAATTCAACCTCCAGCCCCTGCCCCCTTTCCTGAGTTCTGCGAGTAGGGCTGAAAATTCCAACCCTCTGATCTCTTCATTAGGTCCCCCAGGAACCAGACCCCATCCTGAGGCTGTCCAGGAGCCCCCAACCACTGGTCATCTACTAGCATACAAAATGTCACCACATCTACTAGCATACAAAATATCACCAATCACTTCTGAGATTCTAGGGTTTTAGGAGCTGTGTGCCAGCAAAGGGGGCATATATTTATTTATTATTTATATTTATTTATTATTTTGTGTATATTTATTATTATATCATAGGTGTCAGTTAATATTTAAATTTTGACTGCCTACAATCCTCTGGGAGTTTGGGCCTAAATCTGCCATTTAGGATGAAGGACTGAAAAGATAGTGGGTATGCAGACTTAAGTGAAGTGAGCCAAAGGCTAAGCCCACTGCACCTGATTAGGACATGAGCTCTGTTTATGGACCACCTGGGTATCTTTCTGAGTTTTCCTGAGCCTTGGTGTTTGTTTTCATATTTTAAATATATTATTAAAAATAGTGTATAATAATTACAATAAAATTAAATAAAAATTCAAATAATGGCAATAATACAAAGTGTAGAAGTAAAATCTCTTCTTTTGCTTCCACTGCCGATCCATCCCCCAGAGACAATCACTGTTTAGAGTACATTTGTGTAGCTTTTCTTCTATATAGAGATAAATGTGTGTGTGTGTGTGTAGATAGGTAGATACATATGATACATATTGAAGTAAGATCATGCTAATCATATTCCATAACTTGTTTTTTTTCCCACTTACTATATCTGGCATTTCCCCATGTATATAATACAGATATAGCTCATTCTTATTAATGGTTCCATAGAAATAGATTTTATATATGATATATTTATTTAATCAACACTTTTTAAACTTTATTTTTTAATAAAAAAAAGCCTTTTTTTTTCAGTGGAGGTACTAGGGATTGAACCCAGGACCTCGTGCATGCTAAGTATGTGCTCTACCACTGAGCTATACCCTCCGCCTTATTTAATCAACACTTTTAATGATTTTTCTTTTCCTTTCTTTCCTTTTCCTTCCTTCCTTCTTTCTTTTTCTGTTTGCTATTACAGTCTGAGTTCTGGTTTTATTTCTTGAGATAATGCTTTTGTAATGTTTACTTAGCAATTAGAAGACACATTAAGCACCATAAGTTCTGAAATAGTATTTAGTATATGGTCGTTTTAAGGAACTAATTAAATTACAAAAATAAGAAAAATAATAAGGAATAAAATATAATAATACAAGGAATGAAAATATAATGATAAATAAAAATAATTTATAAATTCACATTTTTGTCTGGGTATATATGTAGACCTCTTTAAGAAATGCCACTACAAATTTGCAGGTACCTGTAAAATAACTTCTTTTGATGATGGGTTATCTCAGATTGCTACTAGTCAGAAGGTGATTTTTGTTTCCCTATACAATTCTATTCCCAGCGTCCCAGGTAGTGACACCTCCGGTAGCCACGGGAACTGAGCCATTGCATCAAGGAGAAGAGGAACTATTTTCCCACTCAGACATTAAACAATTACTTGGAAGCTTATCGGTAGGTTCATTGGTGTGTTGGTAAGTGTTTAACCACCAGCCCTACTCTCCAATGCCAGCAAAAGTGAGGGGGAGAGAGAGAGAGAGAGAGAACCTGAGGACCTGATTTGTAGCATTTGGTGTAAATACTCCCACCATGGCTGATTTCCAGTTACCAACATGGCATTAACTGGATTTCAGACATTAACTGAAAAGCTAACGATTGGCTCTCACTAGCTGGTTTGAGCTGACTCCAGTACACCACTGGTTTGCATTGAAACAGTTCTGTTCTTATCCATGGGACTTGATCAGGGCTAGCTTCATGGGTGTACAGCCTGTACAGAGCCCATGCTTCTTTAATGCTCAGCTGCCATTGTTTTCAAATCCTTAATAATGTATGAACAAGGGGCCTCACATTTTTATTTTGCACTGGGCCCCAGAGGACATAAACTGGTCCTGTAGTATTCAGCAATGGAAGGGTGGGTCGAGCAGGACACACGGGGAGAATCTGCATTCTGTTCCTCACAACTTGATCGTGACCCTTGGGAGACACATGACATTCTTCCCTGAGATTTATGTTTCTTCCCAGCTGACTTCACAGATCTATTTTGCCAACATCTGTCAGCATCAATGAGGTTAGTTTGGCCCTGGAATATTTTGCTTTCAGTTTTGGTTTTTAATTGTGGTAAAACACACATAACTTAAAATTTACTATCTTAACCATTAAAATTTTTTTAAAAAATTGCTGTAAAATGCAAATAACATGAAATGTACCATATTAACCATTTTTAAGCATATAGCATTGTTAAGTGCATTTACATTGCTGTATAACCAGAAATCTTTTCATATTGCAAAACTGAAACTCTGTGTCCATTAAACACTAACTCCTCATTCTCCCTCCCACCAGCCCCTGGCAAACACAGTTCTACTCCCTGTCTCTATGAATGTGACTATGCTGGGTACCCCATATGAATGGAATCATATAGTATTTGTCTTTTTGGACTGGCTTATTTCACTTAGTATAATGTCCTCAAGGTTCATCCATGTCAGAATTTTCTTCATTTTTAAGGCTCAGTAATATTCCATTGTGTGTATATACCACATCTTGTTTATCCATTGATCCATGGATGGACACTTGGAGTCCTTCTACTGTTTGGCTAGTGTGAATAATACTGCTATGAACATGGGTGTACAAATATCTCTTTGAGACTCTGCTTTCAGTTCTTTTGGGTATATACCTAGAAGTGGGGTTGCTGGATCATATGATCATTTTATACTTCTCTTTTTGAAGAACTACTGTACTGTTTTCCGTAGCAGCTGCATCATTTGGCATTTTCACAAACAAAGCACGAGGGTTCCAGTTTCTCCACATCCTTGCCAATGCTTGTTATTTTCTTGGTTTTTGATAGTAGCCAACCTAATGGGTGTGAGTTTCACTGTAGTTTTGATTTGCATTTCTCTAATGATTAGTTATGTTGAGCATTTTTTCATGTGCTTGCTGGCCATCTGTGTATCTTCTTTGAGGAAATGTCTATTCAAGTCTTTTCTCCATTTTTTAATTGGGTTAAAGTTTTACTTTTTATTCTTAAAATTTCTTTGATGGCTTATTTACTCCTTTCACGGTGCCATACTTTTACAATTATAATTTTTTAATTTTTAAATTTGGAAATATGTTCAACCTTACAGAAAAGTTGAAAAAATGAGAGCACTGTTTCCCCAGATTCTCTTCCCTGTTGTTGACTTTTACCCCATTTGTTTTATCATCTGTGTGCTCTCTCTATCTTTATCTTTTTTTTTTTTTCCTGAACTTTTTTTTTAAAAACAGTTACACTCCCATTTCTTTCTCTCTTTCTTTATTTTAACAGAGGTAATGGGGATTGAACCCAGGACCTCAGGCATGCTAAGCATGTATTCTACCACTGAGCTATTTCTCTCCCCCCCAGTTTTTTTTTCCTGAACTTTTAAAGAGTAACTTGCATACATCATGGCTCTTTACCCCTAAATACTTCAGTGTATATTTCCTAATAATAAGGGTATTCTTTTTCAGAATGATAGTACAGTTATCAAGGCAGCAAAGTTAAGTTAATACAATAGTTTCATCAAGTCAGTGGTCCATATTTCAATTTTATCTATTGAGCCAATAATATCTTTTACAGCTTTTTGGCCCCTGGTGCGTAATTCAATCTAGGATCATATACTGTATTTAGTGGTCATGTCTCTTTAGTCTCTTTGAATTTTTTCATTTCTACAACTTTTCTTTCTCTTTTGTGACATTGACACTTTTGAAGAATACAGTCACACCCCTCCACCTTCTATAAAAAAATAGAATTTTCCTCATTTTTTTGCATGTGGTATTACTTCACGATTAGACTCAAGCTGTATATTCTGGCCAGAATATTACATCGACGATACTGTGTCTTTCTCAGGGAGTTCCATCTGGAGGCACGTGGTGTTCATCAGCCCTCCAGTCATGATTTTAATTTTGACTATTTGGTCCAGATGTCTTATTTCTTCACTAGATAGTTAATTTTATACAGTGACTATTTTTTCCCTTGGAACTAATAATCAGCTGGTAGGAAGACATTTTAAGACCATGAAATTATCCCACCCCACATCAGAAGTGTCTCCCTAGATTGAGCATCCATTGATGATTCTTGTGTGGTTCAGTATTTACTGTATTGGCTGAAAAGCAATGATTTTCACACTCCAGTATTCTCTCCACAGTTATGTCAGCACTCAGGATCCTACAGCAAGCAAGAGCCCTCCTTCCTCCCCCAAAAGTTATTTTGCCCACTAAATGTAATTTCTCCCCTCATCCACTTTTTTACCTAGTTTTGTGCTCAGAGACTGACTTGCAAGTGGAAACACACACACACACGACTTCCCCCTATGCCTACTGGAAACTGAATAGTTTCTAAGGGGTGTGGCTCAGCCTTATCTCGGAAGTGCTGCTGCTTTGCTGCTGTTGGATGAGTCGGGCACTAGCAGTGGTGGTGCTGGGAGTGCAGGAGGCTTTGGGGGACATCACCTCACGTTACATACGTTCTCAACATCCCTCAGGTTTGGGAGGTGTCTTAAAAGTTATCTAGGCAACCCTGCCTCTGTCCATGATGTGACAGATAGACTAAAACTTGGTAAATTATCTCATGCTTCATATGTACCTGAAAGGTCTTTTTACATAAGAAGAGCATGGCCAACAATTGCATTTAATGAGAAGAAACTGTCGACAGAAATAATCAATAAACAATCTATAATAGGAACAGAAAAGAGTTTTATTTGAGCCAAACTGATGACGATAGCCTGGAAGACGGCCTCTCAGATAACTCTGAGGAACTGCTCTGGAGAAGCATGGTTTTCAGCACAGTTTTATGGCTTGTCAGAGTAACGAATATCAAACAAGTCAGGGATACTTTCCTTCAAGGTTTCAAAAACAAACAAAAACCAACAAAAAATAGACCAGCATGTACACAGTGAGTCAGTGTGGACTTGGGACCTGGGAAGGGAGTTTTATCATGGAAGAAGTATCAGCATTGGTGCCCCAGGAAAGGAGGCATTTAATCTTAATTACTAACCATGGACATTCTTTACTTCTGGCCAATGCATCCTTTTCTTTAATAATTAAATTAGATAAATGATGTGTGTTTGATAGACCACAAACAGGCTGTTCTAGTTATTATAAAATTCAAGTTAATTCATATATAAGCCAGATTGACTTCCCCATACCTTAATAAATGAAATTTTCTTCTTTCAAAACTGTATTTCAAGCAACTCCCCTAATTTGTTTAAAAATCAAATTAATATTTTTGAGTGTGGCCTAACGTTTTCTTAAAGAGAGGCATGCCTTTCCTTTGAGGAGACATAACAGCTCCTTTTTAAGGCCTTACTGGACCCCTCTGGAAAGAAGACTAAGTGTGACCAGGCAGTGGGCCGTTCATTCATTCATTCCTCTGACGCAGATACTTAGGAAGAGTCAATGGGGTCTGCAATATTCTCAAAGAGAGCAGGACAGACCCTAAAGCTTATTCCTGGTCCCGTTTCTGGCTGATTTTATCGGCACAAAGGTGGAGACAAATCAAGGAAACCTGGGGCCAGGAGTTGCTGGGCTGAACCCACTGTGGTAGCTGTGATGCCCTTAATCCCAGAAAATGCACTCAGCTGCTTTCAAAACCAACTGGACAAACCCAGAAAACAGCCTGTCTAGCCCTTGAATGCCATTGGGAAGGACTCTAAGATTCTGAAGAAGGGGAAATGCGTCTTGTGAAAAGAAAAGCAGGAGTCCTTTTGGGAAGTGAAACGAAATTTCTTTGCATTTGTTCTCTGAGCGCCGAGCCGGGGACAGCAGCACCTCAGAGATTCAGGCTGAACCACATCCCTTAGCAGCAACTCCGTTTCTCACAGGCAGCCTGGGGGCGAGGCAGTGCAGCTCTGTCCCTCTCCAAGAGAACTCACCCTCCCGCAGCCAGAAGCCTAGTGGGCTCCTGTGGGGCGGCGTCCCCAGTGACATGCCCGTCACCTCCGACAGGTGTCCTGGTGCAGCCCATCACACAGCCAGCATCAGCCCCTTCCCAGAACACCTTTGTCACAGCCCCTTTGGGGTCTTCGGCTGTGGCTAAGGGCTGGGGGCCATGGGAGTAAGGTGGATGGGGAGAAGATGCAGAAAACAAGGGCCCTAGACCATGTTTCAATTTTGTATTTAATTTTATAAAACTAACAGTAGAAACTATGGAGTCCCCTCAGAGATGCCTGCATCGCATCCCTACCCTGCTTCTCCTCCCCCATAGACTACCATTTTTACTTGTTTTTTGATTTATCCTATTGAAAAAAATCCACCCATATCTCTCTTTTATTATATTCATGTATAGATACTATTCTTCTCCTTACTTCCTTCATGTCGCAGTGTCTCCTGGGAAAGTGTGTAGAGATGGCTTTTTGTCTTCTGCCGCACTGTGTGATGAGCCATTATTATTCTGACCACTCTCTGTCGGCCAACATTAGGGTTATTTCTAGTCCTCAGCTACTCCAAATAATGCTGCAATGACCAAATATCTTTGTACATGCATGATATATTTTTGCCGCTGTGTCTTTGTGAACTTTCCCGTTTGGAAGGAGGGAGCCGATTCTTTCCTTGTCAGTTGCCAGTAACCTTTTCTATGGCTGGGGACCAGGTAACTTCTTCTCTGCATCAAGCCTAGACTTTCAGCCCTCATCCTAACTGTGTGAATTTCCTGCAAGTCATCAATTTCCTCTCTCCCCAACAGGAGGGGTCCTGGCAAGATGAGCATGCAGGGAGTAACCGTAAGTGTTTCTAATACACTTTTGTTAAGTTGGATCAGTACAGTAGGAATAGATATTTGATATACGCCAAGCAATTTGGGGTGACTTGGGAGAAGGTTTACAAATTAGTGGAGAATTCCGTTCTAATTCAGCAAGCCACTGAACGCCTGGATTATACCAGGCCATGGTGGGGATGAAGAGAGGGTGGTTTCTACTCCTAAAGCCTAGCAGAGCCACACAGCAGAGTCTGGGGAACAGAGCTGTTCTCCCTCCACCCTCAGAATGAAGTCACCCTCTGCGGGAGGGAAGGAACCCTTGGCGTGCAGAAGCACTCAGGCCAGCAGCGACGGAGCAGAATGTTGAGTCTGAGGGAATGTCTTCTTTTGTGGAGCAGTGTGATTCCAGATACTGATTGTATTTTTCAGAGGGAGAGAGGTGGGCAGAGACTTGGCAACAGTGTGTTTAATCCTCTGAATTCTTGCCCAGAAACCATGACCTTGAAAAATATTTCAGAATCTGTCAACTGGGCTAAACTGCTTACAAACAAGCAGGTTTTTGGTGTTCTCTCTGTGATGTGTCCATTCCTCTTTTTTTTTTTTTTTCCTGGAAATTTAAACTTCAGAATCCAACAACCCCCACTTTCCTAGGCATCTTTGTCTTTCTGATGGGGAGGTTGCATGATAGGTTGCCGACAAGAGTTACCACCCCTGAGCTCTTGTCACGTGCAAGGCACCGTTCCAAGAGCTTTGTAGGACTTAATCTCTTCTAATCTTCCAGTCACCTGGAGATAGGGAACACCATATTCTCATTTAGTGATGAGGAAACTGGGACCCAAGAGGTCTAGTCCTTTGCTGAAGGTCATGCAGCTAGAATGGAATGGAGCTCGGATTTGAACCCAGGACATACCCTCTGAAGTCCTGGCTCGACCTCTGTGTAGCTACAAGAGCTCAGACAGTGGTTTCACTTCTCTGAAAACTAAGCATGTTTCCTTTAGCTTTGAAGGAAATTCTGTGGTTTCAAAGTATAGACCTGGCTTCCCTGAAGGGTTACATTCTCCCACGGTAAAGAGGAATTTACAGGTGCATAGGACTGCAGTGGGGATCCCTTTTAGTAGGTTCTCTGATCTGGGGATCCAGACTTGTCAGTCTGAGCTGAACACCCAGGACTGACCCTTAACTGTGAGATGAGGGCAGAGCTTCCTGAATTCTACTGAAAACCTGCCAGGCATGCATGGGAGCAGAAAGGCTTCAAGTTACATTTTCCCGTTAATGTCATCTGACAACTCAACTTTGGCTTCCTCTCTACAAGGGATTCTCATCCAGAGGAACCAGGGAGTTTGCAGGCACCCTTCAAAGCAGTACAGTCCTCAGCCAGTGCCAAAGGCATGACTAAGTGCATCCCAGGGCTATGGTGATTTTTGCTCTGCCCAGATTGGGTTGCTGGGTCTTTTTTTTCCCCCTTTCTATTTGGTGTCTGCCCAGCCTCTCTCTAGCCAGTGACATAAATACTGACTCAACCCAATCAAGCTTTTTACCAGGAATGCTTGAGGTGATTCCAAACTAGCCTCTGTAAGGAAATCTGTAATCTAAGTGTTTGGGGAAAGATATGTGAAGAGTCTGAATACTTGTCTTTCTAGGTGACAGAGCAACCCCGGTCTCCATGGAGATGTCAGGAGCATCTGTTGACACTGTAACATCTGAAACCAACACAAAGGTTTGGACTGTTCCTTCAGGTCTTCTCCGGCTAGGGTCCAGCCATTAAGGACTTTGTGGGCTCCGATTTTTGTTTCTTTCTTGGTTCTTCTTCCTCTGTCTGTGATTATCTCTGTCCTTTTCATCTTTTTCTGTAATAATCAGAAGGTGTCCTGATTTTTGGCTGTGGAGGTAATGTTATCACCCTTTCAGTCACACCCTTTGAATTATTTCCAGAATAATTGGTAATCCAAAAATTACCATTTGACATTTTTGTTGTCTTCTTAGAACCTTACCTATGCTTTCTTCACTTTGCTGATTATAAAAAGGAAGATGCTTTACATAAATCCTGGATTTGCCAAAGTTACAAATATATATTCTGTTATTTAACACTGAGAATTGACATTCTGCAATCAGACCAGGTGAAGTCTGAATTTTAATGAGGACGTGGCATTCCACCTTAGAATTAATCAGTTACTTCCAAACCAGGGTCTTGAGAACTCTTTGTCTTTGATATGGAAAAATGGAGTGGTTGGTTAGAAACATTAAGTCCTTAAAATGAGGATCCCCTAGTAAACGTTTCCTATCTCTTCTTTCAAGGAGACTGCTGTGTACAGGATGGATCGGAGACACAGAGGGCACTGTGTTGTTGTCAACAACCACAGCTTCACCTCACTGTCAGAAAGACCAGGGACCAATAAAGATGCTGGTAGGAAAGTCTGCAAGTGTATGAAATGCAAGTTAGGGGTCTTAAAATCATTTTTTTATCTTCACATTTTCTTTCTGTAGTTTTTCTCTTCCATGTAAATACAAGGATATCATAATGTCTTAGTCCATCTGATGGTTTCTAATACCATAAACTAGATGGCTCATAAACAAGAAACATTTCTTTCTCACAGTTCTGGAGGCTGGAAAGTCCAAAATCAAGGCTCTGGCATTTTGGTGTCTGGTGAGAGCCTGCTCCCTAGATGGCTGTCTTCTCTCTGTAACCTCGCTCGGTGGCAGGGCCAGAGAGCCACATGAGGTCTCTTTCTGGGCTCCACCCTCATGACCTCAGCACCTCCCAAAGGCTCACTTCCTAATATCCTCACTTTGGAGGTTAAGGTTCAACATATGAATTTTATGGGGGACACAAACATTCAGACCAGAGCACTTGGGTGTCACCAACCTGCTTAAAGAGTGACAAGCATCCCTGACCATTTATGGTTTGAGAGAGAGCACCTGGGTTAGTGTGAGAAAACCTGGGTTTGAGTTCTGCCTCCACCTCTAACCAGGTCTGTGGGAGAGGCCCGGGGCCTCAGCTGCCTCGTCTGTGAGACAGGATCAAACTCTGGCCTCTGCTGACTCTTGGGATCATTGTGATAGCGCTGTGGGTCCATGAAAAGGCAGGTTAACTGTAAAAGTTTACTGCTATGGAAGTTAAAAAAAAGAAACCCAAAGCGTCAGGCTATTTGCTATGCAATTTTTATAAAATTAACATTGTTTCACCCCTTTGTTTTATTTTGTTTCTCATCATTTCACTATTTCCTCTTTCTCTCCTTTTTTTTAAGAGTGTCTGGAGCGCGTGTTTCAGTGGCTCGGGTTCAGCGTACAAGTGTATGTTAACGTGACTAAAAGTCGCCTAGAGGAGGTTCTGCGGGAATATAAGAGTCATCCAGGCCATGCTGATGGAGACTGCTTTGTGTTCTGTGTTCTGACCCACGGGAAATTTGGAGCTGTCTACTCTTCTGATGGGGACCTCATTCCCATTCGGGAGATCATGTCTTACTTCACAGCCCAGCAGTGCCCCGGCCTGGCTCACAAACCCAAACTCTTTTTCATCCAAGCCTGTCAAGGTGAAGAGATACAACCCTCCGTATCCATTGAGGCAGATGCTATAAATCCTGAGCACGTGACCCGTTCCCTCCAGGACAGCATTCCTGTTGAGGCGGATTTCCTTCTTGGCCTGGCCACTGTCCCCGGCTATGTATCTTTTCGGCATGTAGAGGAAGGTAGCTGGTACATCCAATCTCTGTATAATCATCTGAAGGAGTTGGTCCCAAGGTGAGAGTTTTGAGTTGTTCCATCCACCTACCTGTTCCTCCATCTATCCACCCACCCATGCATCCATCCATGCATGCATCTATCCATCCATCCATCCAACAAACCTGTATTGAGCACCAGCAAGGAAGATACAGAATAAAAAAAGATACAGTGCCTGCCCTCAAGCTGCTCACACTCTAGAGGGATAGACAAGTTGACGAGGAAGATCATCCCCAGTGGTAAATATACATTGTAAAGCACAGGTGTTACGGGAATGTATAGAACCAGCACCTCACCCATATTTGGAGCATCAGGGGAGGTGTCGAGATGACAAGTGGTGGTCAGTGGAATATGGGGGCCAGTGTTCTAAGTGCTTTACATAAATTCCCTCATCTAGTTATTATGGCAGCCCTTCAAACCGATACCATTTGAGAGCTGAGAAAACAGGCATAGTGAAGTAAGTAACCTGCCCGGGCCCACATAATCAGTGAGTGGTGAAAGCATAATTCAAACTTGAGTTCTGTCTCCAGACCCTATGCTTTACTTCCAGTGATAATGTTTTGCCCACTCTTGGAACATTCTAGTAAATGGTACACATCCCACAACCCCTGGCTCAAATGCTACCTCCTCTTTGGAGCCTTCTCGTGTCCTCGCAGCCAGACATGCTGTCTTTCTCCTTGTAACTTGCAGTGGAAACTTGACCTTCTTTTCATATGGTGTTGGTTGCATTCTGCCTTGTATTGTGGAGTTTATCCATATGCCAACCTTGTTACGTTTCATGTCTGCATTCTAAGGGTTTAAGTTCAGGAGTTGTGTCATGTTTATCTTCATATCCCTCCCCAAACCAAAATAGAGGGCATTACTAATAGTGGTCTCTCTCTCTATTTCTATCGTCTTCTATCTATTGTATCTCTATCTACCTATCTATCTATCTATCTATCCATCCACCAGCTTGAAGGAAGAACATGGAAAAATAATCAGATGCAAAATGCCTTTGTGGATGAAGTACATTAAAATATAAGGTGTGATTATTATAATATCCTTAAATACTGAATATAGAATTGAAAAATTTTATATTATTTGGCATTTCATTTTCAATTTCAAAAAAAAATATTTTTTTGTATTTGGCAAGATTTGAGTTAGAATCTTGGCATGTTAGACTGGTAAGAAGCCATATGTTTTAGGGTCTTTTTTCTAAGACCTGGTACGTGATTTCTGTCTCCCAGTTGAAAGTATTTTTTCTTCTTTGCCTGCAGACAGGAAGATATCTTATCCATTCTCACCGCTGTCAACGATGATGTGAGTCGACAAGTGGACAAACGCGGAAAAAAAAAACAGATGCCTCAGCCTGCTTTCACACTACGTAAGAAAGTCATATTCCCCGTCCCACAGGAAGAACTTTTATTATAGTGGAATTCTGATCAACTTGTAGATGTGAAAAGACCCTTTGACCATCATTTCCAACCTCCCACCCCTCATAGAAACCAGTGACAGATGGTGAGCTGGCCTCCGCCTGTCATTCTAGTAATAGGAAATGCCCTAAGTTCTGACGCAACAAATTCTGGGGTTTTTTTTTTTCCCCCTTTTTGATAAGTCTAACTGTTAGAAAAAATTTTTCTTATTGAAGACTTGGATTGTTGTCTTGAATTTAGTTGTGCACCCTGAGAAAAAAGCAATCAGCCTTGGTTTGTGCATCTGTGAAGTAAAAGGTGGGACCTGGTATATTTTAAGGTTCCTTTTGTCTCAGAACCACTATTCGTGGCCTTGACTGAGCCTAGATTCCCCCTTGTTATACTTCTGTATCCCCTCTGCATGGCCTTGTTTTGGACACTGGGTGATGATGAGGTCATGGTTTGCTGACCCCCTCTCTGCTCTCCCCCCAAATTTGGTCTATGCTGCACCCATGTCTTGCTTCAGTGTAAGGAAGGCATTCCTGCAGGAGCTGTTTCTCTTGGGCTGGGAAGAGGGTTGGCTCTAGGAAGATGACAACTCCGTGTGAAGAGAGACACATTCAGCTACTCTGGGAGCAGAAACTCTACAACCTTGTGTTAAATTCCACGTTGGTCAGAACTTTTCAAATGCTGATGACGGAACACCTACCTCGAACCAACGAAAGCAAAGAAGAAAACTGATTGCCTCTTTCACCTGAAAACACACGAACAGGAAGACTGGCTTCAGCTGAGGCTTGAATCAGGACTAAATCTGCAGCACATCATCTCTCTCGGCCAGAATCCTCAGGGTTGGCAGCTGACTGTAGTCAATAGCCCCCACCTTGTCTCTAACACACTCTGCTCCTCTGGACCAAAGTGATGGGGAGAGAGGCTGCCTCAGGGACTGAGTTGTTCACAGGGCTTGTTGCTCTCTCTTTAGCCAGAGGAGTGTCTGGCTGAGTCTTGTGGAGGGGGTGGTTCTGTATGGAAGCCTTGATATTTTTAAAATTAAGGTTTTGAACACTTTTGTGTACTAAACTTTTTGCTTAAGTTTCAAGAGGGATTATGAATTCTTAGAAGGAATTAAATGTTAATTCCTGGAAGGAGGGAGACTGAAAGTCCTGTGGGTAAGGACTTCATTTACACACGAAGAAGCTGAAGCCCAAGGAGACAGACTGATTTGCTACAGCCTCCAGCCAGTTACTGTTTACAGGATTTTATTTCCAACTTAAATGAACTAGAATGTCATGGGTCATAACAGGACTTTACTAATGTTTCCTGGTTATGCAGGTTGCTCATGAAAGATGTCAGAGAATGAAGAAAAATAACTCAGTGGTGCTTGATTTGAGAATTATTTCTGTGGAGGTCACATTAATGCCTGGCAAATTTGCAGTGAGAAATATTCATAAGAACCTTGTTACAATGTAGCAAGTAATTATGTGGATTTGAATGTAAGTTGACCAAGGAAACTAATATATATGTAAAGATGATTTTCCAAAACCATTGTTCATACGTGTCAAAGCTAACAAATAGCTTGGTGGTTACTGTCTTTGTCCAGTTGGATATACACAGCTTTTGGACATTTGATAGTCCTTTGCAAGTGATGGATGGTCTGATACAAAGGAAAGAGCAAAGGATCTGGAGAGAGAAGCCTTGGTTTTCTGTTGTACGCTGTGACTCCCTTGCTCTGAGACACTATATCAAGCTAGTTTTTTAAGCCTTATCTATGAAGAGGAAAAGTATTATCTGTTGGGAGGATTAAGGTTGAAATCTAATTGTGATGCAATGCGTGTAAGGCCTTTGGGTGGCAAGTCTTCTGGTAGTAACCTCAGTGGAAACGGCAGAGCTCGTATTCCTTTGCCCCTAATTCCAGCTGACTTTTAGCCTCAAATCAACACTAGCAACACCCACCGACATTCTCTGAGTGAGGAACAAGACTAGCTCTGGGCTCTGAGTCCAGCTGGACAAGGCACCGCTGATGATGGACTGTCCTGCCCCAGAAACCTGTGGGGCTTGTGCTCGGCCTCTGGTCCCTCGCCTCTGGTCTACTTTATATTTCTGTTCCACTGGACCTTAGTGCTTGTGCAAAGCTAAACTCCAGAATCAGGAAACTTTCTATGAACTTTCTTTTCAGAGGCCCCTAGCAAACACTTGAGAAGTCACTAGAGATCTATGTCTGTGAATCGTCTGTACAGACGCCAGGAGCGTGGTCATTCTTCGCTCATTTTTTCTAAATGGAGCATGTACACACTTGTCTCTTGTCTGTACGTATGTGTGTGTGTGTGTGTGTGTGTGTGAATTTAGAGTCCAGAGACAACAGCAGGTGATTTGGTCACAGCTACTTGGTAGTGGCGACAACCATTGTCTACCTACCTGGATATTTATGATGAAAACGGGCAAACTGAGTAAGTTTCTGTATAGTTTGCCTAGTTTTGCTCAACCTACAAGAGCTGTAGTTAATTCTTTCTTTTCCCTTCTTTCTCTCTCAGAAGTTTGGCTTCTACCAAATAAGATAAAGGACATGAAAACTCTTGATAGAGCATTACGCAAGTGTTAGTTATTTAATAACAATACTGCCGGTGTGTAACATTGTCAGTTCTAGTCACTACAGCATCCTACTGGGCTCTGCTTCAGGGATTCACCATGGTGGGTGGCCGGTTTGATATCGTGGCATTTCCCTTAGCAATACATTATATCCCGCCAGTGCTCAGGTAATTTAAACACATAAGCAACTTCATATTTAAGCACTGCCACGTAACTTCTGTGCTCACATCCTGGCACCCATAGAAAGCAATGAACCTTACACTGCATTTTTTAATGTAGCATGGATTAGGGTCCCTGGCTGGGGTCCCCAGATTTACTGTCAGGTGCCAGTGGTTAATCTGTTGGAAATCTTTCTCCCATCCATCCTCTTACCCCATGACAGACTCCTGCTCCGCCATCCCTCCCCTCCGCTTAACTCTTCCAGCAAAGGGAACTCATACCATACGCCGAGTTGCGGATTCGGGAGACCCCGAGGTCCAGCCTTCCGAGTGGAGGATTTGCAATCCTGCCACCTGGTTTCACTTGTGGACGGCTTTCATTTTTTCTCTGCTGGACTTGAACTGATCCCCTTAGAATGTCCTTAAACCACTGGTTCTCATTCTCAACTCGAGCCACACCAAACCAGTGTAACGGTCTCCTGGTGAGATACATGCTGCACGTGACAAGCATTTTTGGTTTTTTTTTTTAACTTCTTTTTTTTCTAGTAGGGTCTGGGTCTTGTCAAAAGTCTACAGTTTGCTCTTAAGGTTGTGGTAAGAATATAGAGACACATTTGTATCTTTAAACAGAAACTGCATTCTGAAAGTAGATCTCTTAAAAAAAGCACTGAAGGGAATTTCCTGTTTAAAAGAAAGAGCCATTTGTCAATACAAACAACTGTTCCTTAATGTAAATTTTGCACATATAAAATTTTAAAAGAGAGTTTTTCTATTTAAAATGCTAAATTGTATTAAATTTTACTTTTTAAATTTATTTTTGAATAGGGTTTATCTTTACATTGTTAGGGTGTATTGGAAGGGTGTTCAAGAAAAGTCTTGGCCCCATTTCTGTCCACTGTATGCCCAGTCCTCTCTCCTCCTCATTCCATAGATAATTCCAGGGTTTCTTAGTGCAAATGCAACAAATACAAATATATGTGCATTTTAAAATAGGTTATTCTTGACACAGAGTACATACACTGTGAAACTCACATCTCATTTGGTCTTATTTTGAATGATTCTGTGAGATGCCTAGAAATACTGGTACAATTCTAGAACAGGAATAACTTTATGAGCTTTGTGGACTGAGCACTTGTAAATAGTAGTAATTGCATTACCAATAAATAGAGACATTTTTCCTTTTTACTTTTGAGTAATATCTTTGATTTTACTTAATAACTTATTTTCTCCTTACATGGTGATATATGCACATTGTGAAATATTTGGGAAATACAAGAACACACAAAGAAGAAGAGTTAACTCATTTATGTTTCCATTTTGGCGTACACTTCCCCATGATTTCATTCTGTATTTGTCCCTGATCTTCCCCACCCTTTAAACGAGCCTAACCTCCATGTCCCTCAATCACAAATTCAGTCAACTTTGTCATTACCGATATCCGTACCTCTGCCCAAATCTCTCTGACAGCCACCTCCTACCATTCCATCACATTCCCTCTAGGACCCTCCCTCCAGCCCTCTTCAGTGCCATTAAGGCCTCTAGTCAGTCCATTGACCTTATCTGCCATCTTTCCAATGTCAACACCGCCCCTCACTCCCTCTCTCCACCTCTACCCAGCTGGAGTCCACATGTCATCACTAAACTCCCTCTGTCACATCCACCCTCAACACCCTTTCCTTTGCCTCAGTCCTACTCATGGGGCAGAATCCCAACTCTGGTTAATCCCATGTCTGCTCACTCTACGTGTGTACTGGAATTCTCGATTGTGGCTGGTGAACAAACTCAACATTGCAGACGAGCCTCACTGAAAATTGACCACAAACCTCAAACAGGCTCTCCGTGTTTCCTGGAAATCTTGTGACATTTCCCTACTTCTGTCACCCTTTTGCTTTCTCAGACTATTTTATATGATCTTTGGTTTGCTCAGACCTTTGTCATCCTCTAGTCCCCTCACTTTCAGTTGAAGGTCTTACTCATTTCGCTAAGGGAAGTGATCAGAAAAGACTCCACCTTCCACCGCCAAGTCTCCCTGCCCACACGCACCTTAACCCTCACTTGCTGATTGCTCTCCTGTCAACAATGGGGGAGCTGCTGGGGCTTCTCCGGGGAGTCAGTGCCTCCTGTGGCGCAGGGACCATGCCATCCTGCTTACTCACCTCTGCAGCCCTCCCTCCTGTCTCCTTCCTGCTCTGTTGTCCTTCCCCTGTCTCCCAGAGCATTCCCCTCAATGCAAAACAGGCTGTACTTTCTCCTTCCTTCAATACAAAACAAAACTGAACCCCCCTAAAGCTTATCTTCTGTCAGGTGCTCAGAAGCGCCTCTGAAAGGAGGATTCCCGTGCTGGGGTTTTGTTCCGGAAGTGCTGTTGGGACTGGGAAGCAGGGCAGGGCAGGGGCGGAGGCAGGCAAGGCTGAAGCCACCCATGTTCTCTCAGCCTGGCCTGGCTGAGCGAAAATCCTGAGTCCCACTCTACCAGATGTCAGGCAGCCTGTGGGGCTTTTGTTTGTGTGTGTGTAGAGGGGGAGATAATTAGATTTATTTTTAGAGGAGGTACTGGGGATAGGAACCCAGGACCTCATGCATGCTAAGCATGCGCTCTACCACTGAGCTATACCCTTCCCCCTCCGTTAGGCTTTCATTGTCCCTCAGTCCTCTGTCCTTGGCTAAGAGCTGGCCCAGGTGGGGGAACTTAAACTTCCCCTAGTCTGAGGCCAGTCCCTAAAAAAGCCCCCCCCCCCCACAAAGGTGTGAGCCTTTAGAAGCAAAATCCCCTCCAAACAGGCAAGCTGGCGGGGGTGGAGTGGGGAAGGGGTGGGGCAGAGAGGGGGTGGAGTGGGGTAGGGAGTAGAGGGGATTGAAAAGGATCAGCAGAGATCTGGCAGGAGCACTGACAGCATCCCCTAGTCCCTCTGGACCCCACATCACATCTCCTCTTTCCATCCTTAGGCCTGTCCAGCGTTGGCGTGGCCTAGGGCAACAGTAAAATCTGAGGCCCATAAACCACAGGTACGAATATAAATATACAACCAACTGCTCTCCTCTCCTACTGCCTCTTTGGAATGACTTGAGAGGCCAGGTTAGAATTTATTATTTCTGTGGTGGGTAGAGTGTCTGCTCCTGGTCCACAGTCGGCCCCTTTCTCTGCCCACCTCCTGCTCCTTCCAGATGACCCGAAGCACTAATAGGTGCAAAAGAACATGAAAAATGTCACACAGTCAGATCAGCATACCCTTAATTAAGCGCAGAATTTTGTGGAAGAATTTTCTACACTTTCAAACTAAAAGGTTAGAGCTATTTCTTAAGAAGTCCTACCTTTTCTTTACTAACCCACTATAGATCGGTCATTTGTGAATTTACCTAAGCAGAAACACTCTCCTCTTGATTATTTTAAAACTTGAAAAACAACATTGGAAAGCTAAAGAGTGAATCACAAGCTGGGACATGATAAGTGCCATACATATAACTGACAAGCAATCTAGAAATATATAAAGCCAGTATCTGCTGCAGTTTTGGGGGTGGTTATTTCTGCTGTGGTGATATAATTAGCATGGCCAAGGCAGAGATAAGGAGCATTGACTCACTCTTTATTGCCCCGAGCCATCCCTACTGCAAAATAGCCAGCCTGATACCTAGTCTGGAACAGGATGCCTGCAGATGAGAAACTCCCTTGTGACGCCTCTGAGTGCCCCAAGCCTGTTTTAATAAATTAGCATAAATCAAGGGGTTCAAATGCAGACCCAGCCCTTTTCATCTGTGTCCCCGACACCTCACTGCTGCTGACATCCCTCCATTCCCAAAATGCACAACCGGAAGCTCAGTACTAGATCTGATCATCCTATGTTGCTGCTTATTTCACCCTTTGGAAGACTTCTCATCACCCCTACTCCTTCCTGACTCATGCCTCCTGACTCCTCAGCTCTGGCCACCCTGCGGGGAGACAGTGAGTTTTGGCTGGGGGCTTCTTGCTGTGGCCAGATTAGCAACTCCAGCACTTGGGTCTAGCCACTTGATGAGGCTGAAAATGACCACTCGGTGAGAGTGACAGAGAGATGTCACTGTTCTCATGTTCCAGATCAGAAGATCAAGGCTCAGAAAAGCTAAGCAATGAACATGGTCACACTGCTAGAAAGTGGGAAGGATCAGCGTTGAACTCTATCTGGTGACTTCCAAGTTCCTGACCTTCCTGTCTGCACTACACTGCTTGAGTGGAAATAACCCCAGAAGGAGGGCAGGCCTACACAGGGTAACACACCCCATCCTTGTTCCTGGAGGTGGGGGCCTGGCCTCTTTGCCTGAGTTATCATCCTGAAATGTCCAGGACAAACCAATTTTATCAACAGTTTCAGGCCTGTGAGAAATGGACTTGGCCCAGGTTAAAGGCTGTGACAGAATTTGAAAATAGGCAGTTTTATTACTTATAAGAAATGTGATTCATTCTGCCAGTAATTGGAAGCACAGCTGTCTGTGGAAGAGGTAGGCTAGTTCAACTTCCTCCTCAAGCTCTGCACTGGATCCTTAGGTCTGGGAGCCCTGATGGTGATAAATCCATTCAGCCACGGCTCTCCAACCCCCTTTAATTAAAAAAATTTGGGGGAGGGTGGCGGTAATTAGATTTATTTATATTTATTTATTTTTAATGGAGGTACTGGGGATTGAACCCAGGACCTGGTGCATGCTGAGCACACACTCTACCACTGAGCTATACCCTCCTCCGTTGTGTTCACTGGGAAGTTACAGTTTCTGGGAAGTCATTCAGCGGCAGGAAGAGAACACGTGTGGGGACACTGAAGAGGCCCTCAGATCTCCCAAGGCTGGGAATCAGAACTGGCTGAAGAAGATGTGGCTGTGCCCACTGACCATTGAGAAGTTCCCTGGGCGGGGTCAGGGGCCAGAGCTTGTCTGCAGTCGGCAAGCGGGGCTGGTGAGCACGGAGGGGCTAACACAGTTCTCAGGGTGGGCACGAGTCAGGTGCTGGCAGCTGGGCCTGATCACCAGGAAGAGGAGCAGCGCAACCAGGAAGTCTCTCCCGCGGCTCTCGCTTGCTCTGTCCCTCCAGCGCCCTCTACCGACAAAGCCTAAGATTGAGCCAGCTGGCAAAGGAGGTGTATCACAGGGTGTAGCTTCGGCATCACGGAGCCGGACTCAGAGAGTGGACTGGAGCTGAGAGGCAATGCATTGGTTGATCCTGGCGCAATATAAACCCTGCTTTTGTAAACAAGATGGTGTATGTGACAAAGTATGTGCAGAGATGCTATAATAATATTTGTTCACACTTTATTTACTCTGCGTGGCAAGAGCTATTCTAAATATTTTGCAAATATTTGATTTTCATACTAACCCTCAAAGGCAGGAGTTGTTAATGTCTATACTCTATGAATGAGGAAACTGAAGCCCCGTGCTGTTAAATAACGTGCCCCAGGTCACACAGGCTAGCAAGTGGCCCAGCAAGAACCACGATGGCTTTACAAGCACAGAAGACTGAAAGAATCAAACTGTTAACAGTGGAGACCTCTTAAGGCAGCACTGAAAAGGCCATAGGAGAGGTTTTCACTTTTTTCTCAGTGCTTTAAATAAATACATACAGTGATTTTAAAAAATAGTGCTTTCTCTTTTGTTTTTGTATCTGTGAGTTTTTTTGTTTGTTTGTTTGTTTGTTTGTTTTGTTTTGTTTTGGAGTCGGGGGAGTTGTATTTTTCTAAGTAACTAGAATCATTAATAAATGACAACTTCCCCTGCCAGGCGATCCGGGAGAACGGCAGGCAGCGGGGGAGGGCGTTTCCGCAGGGAGCGGCAGAGGCCCCATCAAAGGTTGAGAAAAGGCTCAGTCACACGCCTGAGCACTGGTTTCTGGCTCACTTAGGGTGAGTCTAATCTGTGACTGGTTATCCATGCCGAGCTTCCTGCCCGCCCTCCCCACCCCCAGCAGCTTCTGAGAGAAGGTGGCTAGTGGCTGCCCGAGGGAATTAGTATGCATGGAGCACTTGCTCTCTGTAAGATAATATACATAAGTAACCACCACGCTTCAGCATTAATTTACTCATTCGCTTGGCAACTTTATTAAGCAGTCATTTTTAATCCCTGTTTCCCAGATGGAAAGACCGAGGCTCAGGGAAGCAAGGGAAGGTATCTAGATCCTCAGCGAGAGGTCGAGCTGAAGGCAGATCTGTCTAATCCCAAAGTCCAAGCTCACCAGGCTGCTTTCTAGATAGTGAAAGACTTGGCTTCTTTCCCCAACTGCCTGCTTCTGGAAGGCTGACCCTGGTGGCTGACCAGCAACTTGAGATCCTTCCCAGAAACTGAGGGCTGCAGGGAAAGCCAGGCCAAGGGTGGAGCTTTGAGCAGGGTGCACAGGTTAGAGGGAGAATTCTAAAATGGTGCCTGTGGAGCCAGCATTAGCAAGGTAGCCTGAGATCATGAAAATGGCTCCTAACAGGGACTGACTCTCCTGGGGAGCACCCCAGTGGGTTCCTGCCTCTCTGGCAGACACTTCAAGATTAGTAAGTGGGTCCCCTTCACCTATGTTCCATGTGCTTTTCTATCTGGGGGTTTTGTGCAGTTTCCAGTTCATGTGAGTCTGCATACACCCCCTTTAAGACTAGGTTTCCATTCTCTTCTGTGGTTTTCCTGGATATATTCCTTGTTGGTTTTCAAAGCCAGGTGTTTTGGGAGCTTGTCTCTCCTGGGCAGGACCTAAGGGGCTGGGGTTCCTGATGTGGAGCCTGAATCCCGTGCTCCTCTGGGGAAAGACTTGTACCTTTGTGATCTCTCCCCAATTGTAGATTGCTGCTTCTGGGGTGTGGTTTTAGGGGGTTTTTCCTGGTGATCCTACCTGTTGTTGTTTTTTGTTTGTTTGGGGGGGTTGTAATTAGATTTATTTATTTTTTTTTAAAGTTATTATTAACTTACTGGTAATTGAACTGAGGACCTCCGGCATGTTAAGCAGGCACTCTACCATTGAGCTATACCCTCGCCCCTCTCCTACCTGTCTTGATACTGTCCTTTTACCCTTTGCTGTGGAGGCTCTGTTCATCCAGTTTTCTGGTCCCTTTCAGAGGGAATTATTCCATGTTCAGTTGTAGATTTGTTGTGTTCATGAGAGGAGGTGAATTCAAGATCTTCCTGTGTTGCCATCTTGAACCCTCTCCCTGGTTTCACTTCTTTTACCAAACACCCCAGTAAAGCATGCTGCTTTGTAAAGTCATTCGTTTACTTGGGCATCAGTGAATGGATGGTTCTATCTTCTGGTTTCATCCTGGCTCAGAAAGACAAAAGTGACAGTTGAGAATAGTAGCCTTTGGTTCTGTGCCAGTGCCACCTGTGGGCCAGTTTTGTGTGATGACTAAATAACAGCTTAGATGTCAGGCATGATTTGGGTGAAAAGGCTAGCCTGGGGAATAATAGAAAGAGGCACTCTATATTCTCATGAAACAACTTTAGCGTGAGCTTTGGGAACAGCTTGTTGGCAAATGGAGAACAGCTATGGGGTCCTGACTGAATGTGTAAGAAAAACTTGGAAAAAAGAGACATACTAAGCTGGAGTAGTCAAGGTTGGCTTCCTAGAGGAAGTGGACAGTGTTGTGCAAATTCACATTTTGGAATATCATTGGGAGAGAGTATTCCAAGCTAGGACAACCAATAATGGGGGGTTGGGGGGCAGCAACAGAGACAAAAGTGGGTGGAATAGCATGATGTTATCAGGGACCTAAGGCTGAGCTGGAGCTGACATGCACTAGTAAAGGGCTCTGAGAAGATTTGAGTGTCATTTGGGACAAGTAGAGGACTTGCTCTGTTTGAAGAAATATGCCTTGAGATATTTTGAGATAATTTCAGGGACTAGTCACGTCCCTTCCCAGCACAGGAAGCACTTAAACTTTCATCCTCTTTACTCCTCTGATAACGTATCATCTCTCCTCAGTCGTTAGGTATCTGTATCTAATTTCTGTATTTTGTTGTCAGATTTGTTTTTTACTTTTTGGTTATTACCAAGAGTTCTTAGGGATTCAGAGACACCCATCAGCTCGCTTTTCTTCCATGTTTCCACCTTAATTCTCAGGTATCTTGGGCTGATTGTGCTTTGGGTTCATATGCTTTCCTTAGTAGTCATGTCTCTCAGTTTCCCTTTCCCTCTGGCTTGAAAAGTTTCACCCTTTTTCAACAGAGGAACCCTCCCAGCTCAGAAGTCATTGGTCATGGGCAGTCGTTGCCCCGTTGTCCATGCGCTTGCCCTGGGGAACTCCCACTGCAGCAGAACAGTGAAGCTTGTCCCTGGTGGCTTCAGACACAATCTGGTACAGCATTTGCCTGTTGATAAATGAAACCAAGCTCATGAAACCTGGCTTTCCTTTGCCTTTCTTTCCAATACCAGCGAGCCCCTACTCTCAGGGCGTTTGGGGGACGTTTGGTCCCATTTAGCCTGTTTATTTGTCCCTCTTGCCTTCTCGAGGGGGGAGTGTATAAATAAACAATCTCAAATTATTGCATAGAAATTCCTGAAGCGCTCACATTACTGAGGCAAGCACACTTCTAGCATGTTGGAGGTAAGATGTAGACATGCAATGTCTCATAAGCCAAATCATGTGCAAGAATGCAGATTTGACCCAGAAATTCTCTTCTCCTTCAGGGCCTGTTGTCTTCAAGAATAGAGGAGAATTTTAAGGCCTATCCAGGCCTTTACATTTAAAAAAAAATAATTTATTCCTTTTGTTTGGTTTCTGTGGGGAGAAGGTAATGAGGTTTGTTTGTTTATTTATTTATTTAGTTATTTACCTGCAGGTACTGAGGATTGAACCTAGGACCCGGCGCATGCTAAGCACGCACTCTACCCTCCAGAGTCTCACATTTCCTGTTATTTTTCTTTTTCCCTTCTTCCTCTATCCCCAGAGAAACATTAGAGTCATTCTTCCTTAGAAGAGCAGAAACATAATGAGGCCTTCTGTCATCACTTTTATTTTGCCTGGTGAAACAGCTAATGCTGGCCATTTAAAAGGGAAAAAAAAAGTAAGAATACAGGAAAAAAAGTTAAACTTTTATACTCAGTTGACAAGATAAAATATACGTTTATAGTAATTAAAATTAAACTACTTGAACAGAAAAATGGAACAGAGTAGATAGCCCAGAAATAGTCCCTAAAACATGAAAAGTGTGATGTAGGCAAAGGTACCACAAGTCAGCAGTGAATTGGGGAACATTAAATAAGTGGTGCGGGGACAACGAGCTGACTACTTGGACAGAAAGTCAGGTTAGAGCCTCACCTTCCGTTGTGTATTAAAATGAATTTGTCAGTATTTAAATATAGATATTTAAACTTAAACTTTAAAAAAATCGATAAAAAATGGATTGAATTTCTTATCTCTGTGTGGGAAAGCTCCATTTAGGCTTAAAAGCAGTGAGAGAAACTGAGCAAGGAATATAATGAGAGGAGCAGAATGCACCGTTCCAGAGTGCGCCACTTCGGCGTGTGACTGAGCTTCTGAGCTGAAGACAACTAGGACCCAACAGACGCAGGAAGAGCTTTTTAGCTGACTGCAGAGGAGTCTTATTTTTATGGGTCTCCTGTATGCGTGAAATATGCTTTTTCGTGGTTGATGTTTTATGTCAATTGAATTGTTAGACCAACCAAAGAAACTAGAAGGGAAGAAGGGATAAGTCCTGCGATAGAAAGAAATGGTTTCATGAAGATGAAGTACGCCTGAAAGTCCTCACCGTTGACCAAATAGGTCAATACCAGAAACAAAGTGGGTAGGTTTGAATATCCAAGAATTTAAACTCTCTTTTTCACAAATAAAGCAAAAGCAAGTAACAGAATTGGGAAAATACGTAGATAATAAAAGAAAGAAATAAAAGCTTAATAAATCTATATGAAAAATTTATATACATAAAAAAGCCGATACCTCATAACTATTTAATACATGACAAAAACAGATAAATAGCCAATTTGTATACAAGAAAACTTCTGTTACTGAGGCAGTTACAGGACAGAGAAAAAGAAATCTTCCCAAATCATTTTGTGAGGCACATACAGCCCCGAGTCTCTAAGCACAATGCAAGCAATTTACTTTTAAGAAACTAAGGTAGGAAGATCTTATAATCATCTCAAAGGATCCTGAAAAAAAATTTTTTTTCTGATAATTTAATTCCCCTTCCTGATTTTTAAAAATTGCTAGTGTGCTTAGCTAGGGAGTTAAGATGAAAAGAGAAGTTCCTAACTTGATTTTTAAAAAAAGTATCTACTAGAAGCCTAAAGAAAGAATCCTACTTATTAAGGAAGCTTTTATAAGCATTCTCATTAAATGCAAGAACATGATGGGGGAGGGTATAGCTCAAGTGGTGGAGCATATGCTCAGCACGCTCAGGGTCCTGGGTTCAATCCCCAGTACCTCCTCTAAAAATAAATAACTAAATAAACCTAATTACACCCTCCCCAAACAAACAAATAAAAGAGAATAAAATGTTTAAAAAAATAGAAAATAAACTCAAGAACATGATAAAGTTCTCTGTTATTAATGCTATTGTTCCACACGGTGCTGGAGGGCCTGTCCAATTTGGGAAGTTACACAACTTAACAACTTAACAAATTTAACAAGAATATCCGGTGTTGGGGGGGCTGCTTATCTGTGAGGTTGGCTAGTAAAGCCTTTGTAATTGCCTGTGGTCGAGCCTGAATGCTCACACATAGGATTGCAGCTTGGAGCCAGACTCCTCCACTCCATCCTTTGGTTTTTCAGAGCCCGAGGGAGAAACACACAGGTTACCCTATCATGGACCTGAATGGCTCAAACTTTGACAGACTGTGTCCAAGGCCATAATCAGTAACACTCCAAGTACAACGATTAGGCCTGCCTGGAGGATAGAACCATAACCACGGGCCCCAACCATTTCCCAGCCAGGAAGAGACATCCTCTATCCTGTGTGGCTCTACTATGGAGACCCAGGAGGCTTTTTCCTAAGGCTGGGATGAATGGTTCTGCTTTGTCGGTCTCATTGATCCAGGTGCAACAAGTGTTGGCAATCACACGGACCCCACTTTGGCTGGACGCAGGAAGTTGTGGGATAACGCAGTTTCCAACACTACTGGGCCTGAGGAACTGAGACTGATGTGTTGTGCTTCCGAAGCTGAAGCAGTGCATTAGTGACCTCAGAGAGAGGCAAGGACAGTCTGTATACAACCTTTTTACCTGAAGGACCTGATGGTAGAAATTATGACCTGGAGTGGTAATGCCTGCTGGCAATTTTCCTGAGTAACCGGGGTCCTCCTGGTTTTGGAGTTCCCGTATTATTCAGTGTAGTGCGATACTCTCAAAAGAAGGGTCTATTTTGAATATCGAGACGTTTCTTAATATGCTATATAGATAGATATATAGATATATATCTATCTATATATCTATCTATATCTATCTATATCTATCTATCTCACATTGCTGGATGGAAGACAAGTGAAGTCCTGGTGTTTACAAAAGAAACAACACTCCAAAGGGGTATACACAGTGCTGAGGGTGTGAGAGTCAATGACATCCATGGTGTCTACCAGCCAGAAGTCACTCCCAGTGGGCAGAGTCCTTGAGTGGCGCTGAAAAATCTGCGTGAGGCAGGGGTAAGTAGAAGGGAGGAGAACAGCCCGGATAGTGGGCCCCATGCTCCTTGGCCCAGATGTTCCAGCTGCTTCTGTCTCAGACAGGACCAAGCTGACACTCAGGGAGGCGTTTCGCTTCTGCATCGTCAGAGTCCCAATGTGGCAACACACAGGGTCAGTATGAACAGGTTGGGGTACCGGGGATACCAGAAAGGTCTAGATTTAAAGAAACATGTTTATCCATGGGATTGGGTGGTGGGGAACACAACCAGAAGTTTGTCAAACACAGGGCAGTGGCAGCTTCCTGGGACAGGCTGTCAATGAATTTGGTGACATGGAAGTCACACAGAGAGAGGAGACAGGTTAGATGTCCACCTCTCCCTTCCTCAGGTCCAAAGTTACTCATATCCTATCAGCTGGAGGGGTTTTTCCCCATCGGCTGTGATGGGTACAGTCTGTTCTGCACCCTGAGCAAGAAGAGCCCCTTTCATCCATCCATTTCATTCATCCAGCCGTGAAACCTAATCTTCTGGCTTAGATCCTCTTGTGACTCAACAGAAGTTTCTATCCTACGCTTTGATATTCACCCCGTGGGGCTACCAGGTGCAAAGGGGCAAGGCCGACTTAAGGAAAGTGTTGATGGTGATGATCCTTGAAGACTTCTTAGGCAAAAACTCAGGCTCTGCACCCAGGGGGTAAATGAAGAAGGGGGCTACTTCCTCCACCCTGGCTCTTTAATAGCTCTTCTAATCTCCTATCTGTTTGAGTCTTCAGACAGGGCTGGAGGGAACAGAAGGACCTCACAGGGCTTCTTGCAGAGATGGGGGTGGTACAATAGAAGGAAGTGGGCAAACTACCCGGTCAAACATATGATGCAAATAAGAAGTGCCCTTTCAGGGAACTGCTGTGTTGAGACCCCAGACCTCTCGCCCGAGATGTAGAGTCCTGTGTGGGGTTATCTTGTCCCCTCTCGTTAGCCTTTTTAGCCTGTCTTTTAATTGTCCATTCAGGTGTCACTTGAGGGTAACATGGGGTGTGGAGAGTCCATTGTATGCTCCACGATTGGGCCCAGTGATGTGTGGCTTGGGCTGCAACTCCAGAGCTGTTATCAGATGCAGTGTGCTCAGGAAACCCAAACAGGAAACAAATGTGGTCCTGTAGGGCCTGGAGAGCGTGGCCTGAGTCAGTGGGATGCATGGAAATGGCTAGGCCAAACCAGAGGGTGTCAAATGCACTCAGGATCTAGCAAGGTCCTCTGGATGGGTTGAGAGGCCCAATGTGATCTGCTAAGAATGTCTGGTCCATTGACTGGGGAGTCTGCCCCTGGACAGTGTTTTTAGCCTTGACTGGGGTCTGGCAGGTGGGACAGCCTTTCCATGCTGTGACTAAGTCTTCTGACAACAGTCCATGTGCATAGCCCAGGCTAGGACAGTGTCTGAATTCTCATGCACCATCCTCTTGTGGCTCCAGGATCCAGAGCATCTGCTTGTTCTGTGGTAGAGGATGACTCAGTCTCCGTGTTTACCTGACAAGCATGGTCTGCTCATTGGCTGTTTCCCTTTCTTAGTTTTGGAAACTTTCTTGTGAGCATCCACATGGGTAACAAAAAGAGTATGAGGAGTGAACTGATCCTTATCCAAGTGTCTCATCTCCACAGGGGGCCTTGTTTTATAAGTCAGTCTGAGACTTGCCAGTAGCCTGACCTGCCACAGCCCATGACTTTGTAAATATAAGCAGAGTTCTTGTTGGAGGGGACTGGAGAGCCATCTGTACTGCATGAAGCTCTGTCCAGCTTGCGGACATGCCTTCTGCACTTGCTGAAGGACAGCTGTCTCCCAGGTTGGATGGCAGGTGCACTGCCTTCCGGCCAGGTAGACGTTAACCAGGAGGAGCCGTCATGAACCAAACCCCATGAGTGGTCCAAGAGGTCTTTATACCTGGGGCCCTGCTGGGCCAGTGGAGGCAGTGGCTCCTCGAGCAATATACCTGGTAGGCAGAGGGACATTCCTGAGACCTTTTCATGCAGTTGTGAGAGCGCAGCTGCGCAGGGTGTGTCCACTCATTCCAGTATCCCTATTTTACTATGGATGGTCCTGAGTCACTCTGATCCAGCAGTTTGAGGCCTCTGCTCAGCCCCAGAACATGACTAATATTTCTGGTTTTAATTACCTTACAGTCATGAATCATACACTTAGTATCTACCAGTGCCCAGTAACAGGCCAATAACAGTCCCTTAAAGGGTGTGTACTTTTGAGCTGACTCTAGGAGCTTATGTGTCCCAAAGCCCAATGGGTGCCTATGACCTGTGGCAGTGTCCTTCTGCTCCAGGCTCCAGTTTGCAAACAGGGAGCTTGCTAAGACCTGTAACTCAAGTGGCAGATGTGGTTCTGTGTGGCCCAGGGAAAGGATGGCCTAGGTGGCCCCTTGGAGTGTGTCCTGTTGGTCAGGAGTCTTCTTCAAATATAGTGGCTTTTCTATTAAACTGATAGATGACACCATCAAGAACCCACTGGAGAATGTGAGCTAGCCAGTAGCTGAATAGTCCCACCAGTCCCTGGGCCTTCTTTCTATTTGTTGGGGGTAAAGAGGACTGAATGCTTGCCAGTCGTCTCCTCTGGAATGAGAAGCCACACTCTTTCCCAGATTATGACCAGGGATTTCATTTGGGTATTAGGACTCTGTGACTTGTCCTTGTTAAGAGCCTAGTTGTGTCGCTGCATGTGGGCCAACGGGGCATGTGGTCCTTGCCAGGTGGTGCCCTGGTCTGAGCCCACCAGGAAGAGTCATTAAGAGCTTCTGGGAGCAGAGCTTTTTGGCAGTGAAGGTCTATGTGATGGCAGACAGCCCAGGAACTTAGGTGGCTTGTGGAAGGATGCTAAAGGTGTGTTGTAACCCATTTCACATGAAGGAAAACTGATGCTAATGATCAGGTGAGAAGGATGCTGAAAAAGGCATTTGCAATGTCAGCCGTCACATACCAAGTTCTCTCGGCTTGGGCAGCAGCCTCTGTAACAGTCACAGTGCCGGGTACTGCGAGCACAACGGCAGCACCATGGCGCTGAGCCACCAGTAATCAAGGTAAGTTCCCAGGCACCCGGCGTTTTGCACCTGAGACAGACGGGACCGTTAAGGAGAGTCTCATGTAGCAGTTCGGCTTCTTCAGGCTCAGCAGTGAGGGCAGTTATTTCTCCCCCACCCCAGGCAGGTGGTGTTATTTTGCGGATACAACAGCACCAAGAACCGGTAGTCATGCAGGTGCATAGTCCTCCACGTGCCCCAGGAAGGTGACCCGAAGTGCAGCAGTTGCCATCGGAGGGACAGTGTGAAGGTGATGGGGGTACACCTGGACAAGTCACCCACACCATGAGCACATTCAGTGGTGGGGGCCACAACAAGGGAGGGCTGGAGAGACTTGAGGGATCCATCCACAGCCAGGTTTGGGCAAGAGTTCTGGGGGTGGTGGCCTCAGTTCCCAAACCAGACAGAGCACATTGTCTGTTTGGTGTTCATCTTGGTGCCCAGGGGTTAGAAGAACACAGTCATCAGTACCTAAAAGGCCCAAGAATGCAATTCTTCCCCCACCATTAAAATCTAACTCAGGCGTATGACCTCCAGTCCTCCCTGGGGACAGAGAGACCTCAGCTCAACCCCTAGTCTTCTTTATTTTTGCAAATTGAGAGGTCTGGGTAAAAGTTTCCGGGGTTCTGCAGTTCATCTCCAGTTGGTCAGGAGGGTGGAAAAATAGTGCCTTAGTAGCCAGAGATCAGTCACCATGCAGACCCTTGCAGGCTGCTTGTCAAGTCCCCTATGGCCTGGTATCTGGCCATGAGTTCCTTGGTGGGGCATCAATTTCCTCTTTTGAGACCTATTCATTGAGTAAGGGGACCCAGAGATCTCTTGGGGGAAGGCCCTTGCCCAGTTGTCCAGGAGACCATTTTTGCTTCACACTTTCTGTTGATCTTTCTGTTGTGCTGGTTAGCCGTAGCCACTTTTTCCATGCCTGGGAATTCGTCAGTTAAGAACTGGACCTCCTGAGGAGGTTTACTTGCAGTCAATAATCAGCAGGGGAGGCACCTACGAGCCTAGAATTCTGAGTCCGGTTAACGATCTTATCACCTGCAGTTCACATTTCCTCAGTGTAGACCCAGGGGACCACTAGGGCAGCTTGCCACTGCTCTGGGTTTGGAGCGAGGCGTGGTCCCAGGCTGCTCCTGCTGACACAGCAGCTGCCCTAGGTGGCGGGCGGGGGATTCCGGCCGGCTGCAGTGGCCCCGCGGGCGAGTCAGGGGCACCTCCTCTGCTGGCTCTGTGCTTGGCTGCTCTTCTCCCAATCCTTCTCTTGTTGTTGTTTCTCTTGATTCTGTTCTATTTAATCTATGCCTTTGGGCAGGTCTGCCTTGTAGGCATTTTTAGTTCTCTGTCATTTATGGGAGATGAAAAGAAAGCCTCGGGGACACAACAGGGTGTCCTTTCTTAAATCTCCAGTCTGCTCCCCAGGCTGCTTTCTTCTTGGCACCCCGAGAGTCCCTGTGTGACTGTGAAACTATTTTCAGGGTATTTAGTTGTCTTTAGAGGGGAGGAGTGGTGAAAAGTGAGTCTGAGCCATTGTGTCTCCGAAATAGAAATTCTTCCCTCATTTTAATATAAGAAAAAACTGAGTCACATCATGAGGGCTAGAACTTTTCTGTTTCCTTTCCTGCTTTATGCCAGAACAGCATCTGGCTTAAAATAGGGACTCTTGACTCTCTCTCTTTCTCTCTCTCTCTCTCTATCTATATATCTCCCCCATATATGCTCTATCTCTCTCTCTCTATATATATAATACATATATGCTTTTTCTCTATATATTTAAATGAATGAATGTCCTAACTAACTAGAATCCTGGAAGAAAAATATTTGAGACCCTAAATGAACAAAAGAACATATCATCATGCATTCATTAAATGTTTCTACTGAAACTGTTCTTAGAGATTGTCTAGCCTAACTCCCTCCTTTTGAAATGTAGAAATTGGACTGAGAACCACAGTGACCAGCCCAGACTCAAGTCTGGGAACCTCTCTTCCTGGTCTGTTCTCTCTCCACTCAGCAACAGGAGCGTCATGAAATGAAGGAGGGTATGTCTCATTTCCTGCTCACACCCCTGCCCTCTCATGCTGTCTGTTCTGCCCATGGAAATTCCAGAAGTAGTCTGCTCACAGGAACACTAGCGATATGTTCTTGATTTGACTTTGACTATTTTTGAGGCGTTTCTTGGCAAGAACACATCCCAGAAACAAGCACCTGTGTTTGCCTTGTGGTAAGATGTATTTAGAATTTTAGGAAGGAACTGATTTGTTTCTGGAGTTGTCTGGGTTGATGGCTACAGGGATGTCCAGGTGATAGCTTCTTTTAACTGATTACTGATTTAAATTACAACTTTCTTCTGTAACTGAGAACAAGTTTGGGTCCTTACAGCTCTCTGGTTAGAGCTCTTTCCTCCTGGCTCCGTCTTTTGCCCTCAGTTCCTTTGCCCAGGTGTTCCTGGATTTCTTAGAATTCCCCTTGGCACAACCTATTCATGAATAACAGCCTCAGTTTTTGAGGTCCAAACATCCTACTTCCTCCATCACGATGATTAATTCTCTCTCTTTTTCCCAGTGTTTAAATAATTAACAAGACAGAGAAAAATATCCAGAACAATATAATAGGAAATACAGGGCAAGAAAATCATGGGGAATCTTACCTCATAGTTGACCAAATGCAGGGGTAGTTAACTGTTGCCAAATTGTATGAAGGTCCTGCTTAAGGGACTCTGGTGTGTAACCAGCTTGTGCGCTGAATCAATGTCCAACCAGATCTGTTGGGACACAACTGACTGAGGCGGCCAGTGACAGATGATCCCAAGTGGTAATATCATCAATTCAGGTTTTCAGTTAATACTTCAGAACAAGATGCAGATTTGGCCTCAGAAAATCATTTGGAGGATTTTCACTTTGGAAGGGTTGATCCATGACATTGAAGGGGCTGGGATGTTGGAGAGATGCCATTGTGACTTCTAGTGGCTGCCCTGTGTATATGTATTTATCATTCTAGTCATGCTGTCCTGCAACGCCCCTGCTCACTTATCTGCACGTCTTAGAGGTTGCTCTGTATCATAACTTCTTCTGTTCTCTGGCCTGCCTTTTTTCTCTCTTATTGGTATCCTCTTCTGAACAGAAGCTTGTAATTCTAAAACAGTCCTGTTGACCTTTTTTTCCCCTTATGGTTAACACTTTCTGTTTCTTATTTAAGAGTCAACATTGTGAAGACATTCTCTTAGGGGTTTCTTATAAAAGCTTTGTTACTTTGCTTTTCATATATATATTTATGATCCTCTGGATTTGAAATCTTTGTAGGGAGGTGATAAAGATCCATTTTTATATGGCTAGCCAACTGATCTGTCATTATTTATATAAAAATCATTCTTACTTCGCTTCACTGCAGTGTCTTCTTTACTTATTAATCAGATGATCTTTTATATGTGAGACTTTTTTTTTTTAAGTAATAGACTTTATATTTGGTATCAGGGTGATGATGGTCTCATAGAATGAGTTTGGAAGTGTTCCCTCCTCTGCAATTTTTTGGAATAGTTTCAGAAGGATAAATGTTAACTCTTCTTTAAATGTTAGGTAGAATTTACCTGTGAAGCCCTCTGATCCTGGACTTTTGTTTGTTGGGTGGTTTTTAATTATTGATTCAACTTCAGTACTGGTAATTGGTCTATTCATATTGTCTATTTCTTCCTGGTTTAGCCTTGGCAAATTGTACCTTTCTAAGAAATTGTTCATTTCCTCTACGTTTTCCTTTTTGTTGGCGTATAGTTGCTCATAGTAGCCTCTTATGATCCTTGTATTTCTGTGGTGTCAGTTGTAACGTCTCACTTTTCATTTCTGTTTTGATTAATTTGGGCCCTGTCCCTTTTTTTCATGATGAGTCTGACTAAAGGTTTATCAATTTTGTTTAGACTTTATATTTCAGAATAGTTTTAGGTTTACAGAAAAACCGAGCAGACAGTACAGAGTTCCCATATACCTCTCCCCCATCCTTCCTCTCTCCACACATTTTCTTCTATTATTAACATTGTGCATGAGTGTGGTACATTTGTTACAATTGATGAATCATATTGGTACATTATTAACTAAAATCTATAGATTACATTAGGGTTCACTCTTTGTGTTGAACAGTTCTGTTGGTTTTACCAAATGCAAATGGTCATGTATGCATCATTACAGTGTCATACAGAATAGTTTCACTGCCTCTCATATCCTCTGTGTTCCATCTGTTCACTCTCCCTCTGCTAATCCCCGGCAAACACTGATCTTTTTACTATCTCTCTAGTTTCACCTTTCCCAGAATGTCATATTGTTGGAAAGACACAGTATGTAGCCTTTTCTGAGTGGGCTCTTTCACTTAGTCATATGCACTTAAGGTTCCTCCATGTCTTTTCATGACTTGATAGTTCATTTCCTTTTATTGCTGAATAATATCCCATGGTATGGATGCACCCCAGTTTGTTTATTCACTCACCTGCTGGAGGACATCTTGGTTGCTTCCGCATTTTGGCAATTATGAATTATGAATAAAGTTGCTATAAACATGCATGTGCAGGTTTTTTGTGTGTGTAGACATAAGTTTTCAACTCTTTTGGGGAAATACTAAGAGCATAATTGCTGGATTGTATGGTTAGAGGCTGTTCAGTTCTGTGAGAAATTACCAAACTGTCTCCCAAAGTGGCTGTACCACTTTTCATTCCCATCAGCAACGAATGAGAGTTCCTGTTGCTCCACATTCTTGCCAGCATCTCGTATTGTCAGTGTTTTGGATTTTATTGATTCTATGAAGGTATATAGTGGTGTCTCATTGTTGTTTTAACTTGTAATTCCCCAGTGACATACAATGTTGAACAGCTTTTCATATGCTTATTTGCCATCTGTGTATCTTTTTGGTGAGGTATCTTTTCAAATCTTTTGCCCTCTTTATAATTGGGTTGTTTATTTTTAAACTCTTCATTCTCTTTAGTGTCTTTTGAAAAACAGACATTTTTAATTAAAAAAAAAAAGTCCAACTTCTAGGGTGTGGGGGTTGGGAAGGGACAGACTGGGATTTCAAAATGTAGAATAGATAGGCAAGATTATAATGTATAGCACAGGGAAATATATACAAGATCTTGTGGTAGCTCAGCAAAAAGGAATGTGACAATGAATATATGTATGTTCATGTATAACTGAAAAATTGTGCTCTACACTGGAATTTGACACAACATTGTAAAATGACTATAACTCAATAAAAAAATGTAAAAAAAAAGTCCAACTTCTCAATTATTTCTTTCATGGGTTATGCTTTTGTTGTTTTTTTTAAAAATACACCACCAAATGCAAGGTCATCCAGGTTTTCTTCTACGTTACCTCCTAAAAGTTTTAGAAATTTGTGTTGCACATTTATACACATTTTGAGTTAATTTTTGTGAAATGTGTAAGGTCAGTATCTAGATTTTTTTTTTATGTGGATGTCCATTGTGCCAGTTTCCATTTGATGAAAAGACTATCCTTTCTCCATTGGATTGCCTTTGCTCCGTTGTCAATGATCAGTTCTCTGTGTTTGTGTGGCGCTATCTCTGGGCCTTTTATTCTGTCCCATTTGTCAATTCTTTTACCAATAACATATTGTCTATTGTAGTGTAGTAAGTCTTGAAGTTGGGTAACATTAGTCTTCTAACTTTATTCTTCTTCAGTTTTGTGTTCTGGGTCTATTGCCTTTCCATACAAACTTTCCCTTTCTTTCATCCTTTCTTTCTTCATTCCTTCCTTTCTTTCTTCCTTCCTCTTTTCCTTCCTTCCTCTCTTTCTTTCTTCCTTCCTTTCTTTCTTCCTTCCTTCCTTTCTTTCTTCCTTCCTCTTTTCCTTCCTTCCTCTCTTTCTTTCCTTCTTTCTTTCTCTCTCTCTCTCTCTCTTTCCTTCTTTCCTTCATCTATTTACTTATTTATTTAGGTGGGGGAAAGTCCATACAAACTTTAGAATCAGTTTGTAGAGATCCACAAAGTATCTTGCAGGGATTTTGATTGGGATTGTGTTGAATCTACAGATCAAGTTAGGAAGAACTGACATCTTAACAGTATTGAGTCTTCCTGTTCATGAATGTGGAATATCACTACATTTAATAGATCTTTGATTTCTTTCATCAGGTTTTTATTGTTTTATCATATAATATAGTACATATATTTTTAGATTAATACATAGGTGTTTCATTTTTTGGTGCTAATATGAATGGTGTATATTTTAAATTTCAAATCAATTCTTCTTTGCTGGTTTGTTGAAAAGTGGTGCATTTTTATATGTATAATAATCTGTATCCTGAAACCTTGGTAAAATTGCTTATTAGTTTCAGGAGTTTCTTTCCGATTTCCTACATAGACAATCATGTCATCTGTGAGCAAAGACAGTTTTATGCTTTCCTTCCAAATCTGTATACCTTTTATTGTCTTATTGCATTAGCTAGGACTTCCAGTACAATGTCAAAAATGAATGATGAGAGGGAATAGCCTTGCCTTGTTCCTGAACCTAAAGGGAACATCATCTAGTTTCTCATAATTGAGTATGAGGTCAACTGTAGAGTTTTTGTAGATGTTCTGTATCAAGTTGAGGAAGTTCTCCCTATTCCTAGCATGCTAAGAATTTTAATCATGTATGGGTGCTGGATTTTATCGAATGTTTTTCTTCATTTATTGAGATAATTGCATGATTTCTGGACATTTTGTTGACATGATAGATTACATTAACTGATTTTCAAATATTGAACCAGCTTGCATACCTGAAATAAATCTCAGTTGGTCATGGTGTATTATTTTTTATACATTGTTGGATCAATTTGCTAATATTTTGTTCAGGGTTTTTGTATCTATGTTCATGAGAGATATTGATCTGTAGTTTTACTTTGTTGTAATGTTTTTGTCTGGTTTTGTTAGTAGGGTAATACCGATCTCATAAAATGAGTTAAGAGGTAACCTCTCTGCTTCTACACCTAGAAGAGATCATAAGAATTGGTGTAATTGGTTTCTTCCTTGAATGTTTGGTAAAATTTGCCAGTGGACCTGTCTGGGCTTTGTGCTTTCTTTTTCAGTAGATTATTAATTATTGATTCAATTTCTTTAAAGGAGACCCAGGTGGTAGATAAAGATGTGCTTAGAAAATATAACACCAAAAGCCCCCAGTATTTTATTGTATTATTTGTGCTGAACTCACCAGCCTACCAATAGCAAGTGCCTTTATTGTCTTTTCCATCACTACTCTCAATGATGGTATGAGAAGTCTTCTGGGATGGTCTAACTAGATATTGGGCAGATCCCACAGATTGTGACTTTTTTGGTAAAAGGAAGGATAAAACAATGTGACTTATTTTCACCTGTTAAACATTTTGTTCAGATGTTTTAAAGTTTCCATATCAACTGATGTCAAAGGATCCTCTTACCTTCAGCTCAGGGATAAACCTCAGCTAGGAAACCATCAGTTGAGGAGGGGACCATTTATTTTTTCCTTTGTCACTTCTCTCTACCCACCCCATGTCTTCTGGGTCCCCCAGAGTGGCACAGGGGAGGAGATAAAGAAGAAAAGTTCTTTCTGCTCAGCTGTAGATCTCTCTACAGACAGAGTCGGTGCCCACTGCCATGCAGGCATCCAAGTCCTGACACATCCACACAGATGCATGGGGAATTCCAACTTTCCACGGCACTGTTACAGTGGAGTTTTTGACAGTATAAACTCCTACCCATCATAACATCCTGAAGGTAAGAAAATTGTTGACGTCACCACCGCTCAGCAGAGGAAAGCCAGTTTGGAAACAAGGTACAACTAGGATTTCCTTATGGGCCAAAATGGGTAAATGAGAAGGTTGCCTGTCTCAAGACCTCTTGATCAGAGCCTGCCTAGAAGAGCTGCTTGCCAAGGCCTTGATATTGTGGGGTTCACCTCTGAGGCAAGGAGCCTGATTATAATGGGTACAATTCTGTACTCTCAAAAACTCCACTGAACTGTACATTTTAAAATGGTTAAAATGGTAAATTTTATGTTATACATATTTTATCATAAAAAGTATTTTTAATGGCTTTTGACATTTGTCTTCAGGTTTGAGATACCAAGAAATGGTTCCCAAGAAATGGTTCTTGGACCTGGGCATATAGTGAAGGCAGACCTTGGAGGATCTTCACTTTGTGCTCAGACCTTCAAGAAAATATTTAAAAAGCTAGGTTCGTGGCATGAATATTGGAATCACAGCCCAACAATAACCTCTATTTCTTCCTTTCTAGATCAGTGGAATGGGTTCTTGTCTGCTGTAGTGTCTTTGAAGTAGAGAGGCCAGGGACTGGCATCCAGCAAACTGCAGAATATACACGTGGGGGTCAGAGCTGTACACTCCTCCACCTGCCTGTGGCTCTCTAGTCATCTTTATAACAAAACAAAAATCGAAAGACTTAAAATCCCAGTTGTTAAAAACTTTTAGAGAACTAGCTGATCTCTCCCTGCACAGCCCCAAGGGAATGAAATAAATGGATTGGAATGCAATCTACTTTCCTTTCCCTCACCACTTTCTGGAGGGAGTCTAGGGCCAGATCCAAGGCCAGGCTGAAGGAGGAGGAGGGCCCCAACTGAATCCATACACTGGACCACCTGGCCTGTGGGTCAGTTGCACACAACTTAATAGAGAAGCAACGCACACAGAAAAACATGCACATTCAGGGGATTTTTGTTTCACTGTCAGTATTTGCCCTTGACTAATGTCCTGTGGTTCAAGTCCTGATCAGTGGGATGGGTGTGCTGTAGCCAGCTGAAAGGAGGCTGAGTCATTCCGGGCTTTCTTTGGGAGACTTCCAGATCCAAATCTGTTTTTAGCAGATTAATAGATGTGAATTCTGGAGCAGGCCGTCACGTGGGAGCTGAAATTCAGGAGGGTGGAAACCTCTCAGCAGTTAAATCAAACCAGGCTGTCCTCACCCTGCGCTGGGCAGGGACCAGCTGACCATGTCCTGCTGAACTGCAACACCCCAGATCTTCCAGCTTTTCTAGGACTAAAGACCAAGTACATTATTCATTTCTGTGTCAATAATCACATGGACATATATCTCAAGGTGGAGGTGAGAAACTCATTAGAACAAGTGAATTAATATTGATCCTTGCAGATTATAAGAAGAATTTAACAACTAGAGGTTCACAATTCACTTGTTAATTATTTGTCTTTCTTTTTAAAAAGACCTAAGACTGGGAGAGCCTGGGATCAATACATTACAAAGGACACAAGTGGATGCCCTGAGACTCCCCCACTCATCCTCACTATGGCCCCCTGGATGCCTCCTGGGCTCCTCCATCTCTGGCCAGGCTTGGGGGGAGGGTGGGTGGTGATGAGCTTAAACTCTCAAGTGAGACTTTCCTGGGTTCATGTGCTGGCCGTGCCCTTTATCAGCTGATTGACACTGAACTTAGTTTCCCCATCTGTACAATAAGTCTAGTAATTCATAGCTACCTTACAGACATTGTGAACTTAAGTAACCATGGTGTGACTATTTACTCAGAACTGCTGAAGGCCCAGGCACCACTTTAAATGTTCATTCTATTGTATCTCCTGTGATTCTGCTCAGGTAGGAATTTCCAAGCTGCAGCCTGAAGATCAGCGTTTTTTTAAAAAAAATCTCCTCAGTTAAAAAAAAACCAAAAAAGCAAAAAACAAACAAACAAACAAACAAAATTTCTCCTCAGTTAGTCCTCACGTCAATCAAGTTGAAAATCATCGCTGTGTATTCACGTTTACACAGTGATTAACTTCTCAGGGTCTCAGAGAGACACAAGCCTCCTTCTGCCGCTCACTAGCTGAATGTACACGGCCGAATCTTTCACCTCTCCAAACCTGTTTCCTCACTCATAAAATGGGAGCAAGAAGAGCATCCACTTCTGAGAATTGTTCAGGAGGTGCAATGAGCCAGTCTGTGTGGCTGTGCCGGCACATACACAGTGTTTATTAAACAGCAGGTGCCCTTAGGCCAACTCATTTTTCTTAGGTGACCTTTGGACCTTTGTGAATAGGTCACTCTGTTTTAGTTTAAATTTACTGCTCTCCCACATCCATGTGGGTCATTTCAAATCCTAAGTGGTAGGGAAGGGGGGATAGTGTGTTACAGTGGGAAAATCCTTGTGTTTGGTCCAACAGGACTGAGTTGGAATCTGTGTATTCATTGAAGCCTCAGCTTCCTCATCTATAAGATGGGAGAACAATCCTCTGTTGTGAGAATGAGATAATCGTGAATGAAAATACTGCAATGTGAATAAAAATACTGCAATCATATCAGTAAACAAAGAATGCTGAAACCAAGTCACCAGCGGCTGCCACCACTCCCCAGTGAGGACAGGCCTGCAGCCCAGCCTCTGCAGCCACTCACAATGGTGCACTCTGAGTGGACTCAGAATAATAAAGGACAAAATAATGGCCCTAGATAGCAAGGTGCTTGTCAAAGGAATGAATTCAATGAGCCCAAATGTTTGCTTCCTTCCATACATAGAAAAGCACTGAATTCTTTAACTTGAGGTGCCTGGTTTCTTTTAGATAACAAGTAATCTTTTAATATTCCAACTACCTGGTCTTTGTTGTAAAACTGCTATATATCTTAGCTCCTCCCCTACCTTTTCAGAGCAGTCCCTCAGAGCGATCTGAGAGGCTGTCATCCCGGCTCAAGTCCTCCTGCCAAATAAAACATAACTCTTAACTTTTAGGCTGCACATTTATTTCAGTCGACATACTCATACAAAGGCACAATGTATAGGTATTATATTATCGTTGGTGTTTTGATTATAAAATGTACACGATGTGAAAACAAAAAGGCGGAAAACCCTTTAAAAAATTCAAACAGGAAACAGGCAGAGAGCGGGGTAGGTATGGAGGATGAGGAAAAGCTGGGGAGGGCCTGGGGCTCAGGGGCCTAGGGGACAGATCTCAGCAGTGCCACCCCTCCAGGCTCGGCACTGGATAGGCAGCAGCCACTATTAATCCTAAGGGCTCAGCACTGGCCAGGATGCCGACAATGTTGTTACCTCTGCCCAGGGCTAGACCAGACACCACCCCCTCCTCTGCCTTCTTGTGCAATATTTCCTCACATCTCAACTAGAGACCTGCTTTCACCCAAGAAGAGCTCTTGCCATATGATTTGGGGGGCTGGACCATGGCTTCAGTGCTGAGATTTGGGCCACCGAACAGAGGGACAATTCCTCTCCCCAGACCCCTTTCAAGGGAGAATGGCATTTTCCTTGCCACAGGCAGCCTCAAGCCTCTCTTTAAAGTGACCAGACTTATTAATATTAAATGTAGTGAATATAAATGCTTTCCAATAGTGCACGCACAGCTTCCTGGTTTCTGGTTTGCACGTGGAAATTGGGCACTGGTTCCTTTAAATAAGAAACATTTCCTATTGGAGTGAGTCATCTCTGGTCTCTAGTTCTCAGAATCAAGTTTATTCTCTAGTTACCTCTGTTCAGGAATTTTCTTTCTCTGTTACCAAAGACCAGACTTCGCCCTTCCGCTGGACGGCAATGTTTTCACAAGTTCTCCTTCTTTAAATTGAGATTTTTAAAATCCCTGCTGAATTTGCTAGTAAATTCTCAATGTGGAGAGCAGAAAAACAGGAAGTGAGTCCGCTGAGGTAGGCAGAAGAGCCTGGTGGAGTGATCGAAAGTAAAAGAAAACTTCTTCCTGGAGGCATTTCTAGCCCCACCCCCCTTCCTCCCTGCCGGGTTTCCAGGGATTTTTCTCAGGTTGTGTGAACCAGCCTTAGTGATCAGAACGTGTCAAGTTAGACAGTCTAGGGGACTCGGCATCGGGAACTTGGTGACTGTGATGTTGCCGGGACAGGGTGAAGCAGGTGAGTGCCTGGTGCAGAGGTGGCGTCTGGACACCACGTTTCTGGGTCTCATGAGAGGGGCAGCTCAGGACCTGCCAGTCCTGCCGAGTGGAGTCACCTCGGGGTCTTGCAGGGGCTCAGATCCCCGAGTGGGTTTCTCTCTGAACCACAGTCGCTGGCTTTTCTAATTTTTAGCTCTGAGGAATCTCCAGCTCCTCTGCTGCCTCAGATACAGACACAGTGCCTCCCTCCTGCAGGATTACTTTGGAGATCCACAAGAATTATTTCCCTACTTCCGTTTGGCCCTGGGGCAGAGGGTTGAGTTAATCACCCTGTCTGGTCCAGATTCCCTGTGGCTTGGTCTCCAAGGCCCAGGGCCCCTTCCGCCCTCCCTGTTCTGGATACTTTCTTTGATCTCCCAACTCCCACCCTGCTTCCTACCCGCCTCTCTGGCTGCCAAAGACAACTCTTGAAACCTTTTGAAATGCATGGGTGAATCGATCTGTATCTTTGCAAAATGTATCCTTGTTCCACGTGTGTACGTGACTTTTTAAACTTTGTGACCAGCAGCCAGGAAGTAATTTCTGTTTCCTCAACATTAAACAGGAGTAATACTCCCTCGTGAGGTGGTTGTGAGGATTTGTTGATAATAACAGTCACTTACAGCGGTGACCCGCACTGCTAAGTAGCCGGTAAGTGTTAGCAGTTATTATTACGTATTGGTATAATTTATATTGTGTTTTGCTCATTCTGTTTCTCACTTTTTTTTTTCTCAAGAAAGCACTCTGCACTTTAGGTTTTACGTATTTTGCCGGGTCCCACTTTCTAACCACTACTTATTATTCCATGATGGGCAGTCTCCACAATCCTATGTAAGATCTTGCCCACCAGTCCTCAGCCTCATCCAGCTTGTAAACCTTTGCCAGTCCGATGGGTACAAAGTGGGTAGCTCGTTGCTTTATCTCGCATTTCCCAGTTTACTCAGGAGTCTGAGCCTCATTTGTACGCTTTGGCCATCTGAGCATCCGTGTCAGGGAACCCCACGTTCGTGTCCATTGTCCTTCTATAGGGTTTCTTTTCCTTGTTGATCTGCAGGAAACCTTTGTATGTTCTAGATACTGCTACTCCTGCAGCATGTCCTGGGAACACGGGCATGAAAGATTCGGTCTCCGCCCTATGAAGCTCACAGCCTAGGACAGGAACTAGTCACAAAACAGTGGGGCGAATGCTGGGTGGATGCTCAGGAGGCCTCAAAAAAGAGCCAGAGACCACCTCCTGGGCTAGGATTTAGCCACAAACAGGATTTTCAGACTTCACAGGGCAGAGTCCAGGGAAGCAAAGGGCATGGTAGGACGGCGGCACCGCTACCTAGCCCTCTGCAGATGGAGAGGCACTTTCAGACAGCCCGTTGAGCCTCTCAGCTGTGAGATGGGTCTCTGCCCTCTGAAGGCTTGTATTCTTTGGGGGAAAGAAAAAAGGCAGTTTCAAAGAAGAGAGGTATTAGATTTTTTCCCCTCTACTTTTATCATCAGAAAACATTTCAACCAACTGAGAGCAAAAAGGCAGGACTAATGTGTGTTTTGTTCACTGTTACATTTCCAGGGCCCAGACTATGGTGAGGGCCCCAGGATTTGCCTCTCTGGTAAGTTTGGCTGGGCCTTTTGGTAGGAAGGACTGTGATTTCAGAGTTTTCTAGGCTGCTGAGGGTGGGATCTGGTGGCCTCAGGGCCGTGGAGGTGATCCATGTATCTGAGTGTAGATGGGGGAACCATGAGAGTTTCTGTGGAGGTCAGCAGACCGGCTGAGGGCCATGGCAAAGGTCCCCTAGTTTCTAGGTCTCAAGACCTCTCAGGAGTGTTCCATGAAATTTACTGAATAAAACGTTAAAGCCAACAACGAACCCAGAAAAATCTGTAAATTCCTGAAATATGGAAAGAAAGGGTCCTTTGCTATCATTTAGTTCGACTTTCCCAGGTTGGAATGAGTAAGGAGGCCCCAAAGAGAAAATGACCCGTCCAGAGTCACACAGCCAGGGTCCAGCTCAGGTGGCCTGGGGACCCACCCAGCACCTGTCTCATTTTCCATAGGCTCCCTCAGAAATATGACAGAGGTGCTGCGTAGAGGCCGGCCTACCTCGCCCGGCTTGTGTGACTCAAGAGTTTCGAAAACAGGAAGTAAGCGAGCTGCACTGTTGGTTCTTTATTCGACATTTGTTCTTGTCTTAGCTGTGTCAGGGGAGAAGAGGCCTGTGAAGAAGCCACTGTGAGGGCCCCGGGATTTGCCTCCGGTAAGATTGGATGGGCCTTTGGAGAGGAATGTTTTTGGTTCTAGAGTTTTCTAAGCTGCTGAGGATGTGGTTCTGGTGGCCTCGGGGCCCACGGGGTGATCCCTGCCTTTGAGAGTAGATGGGGGAACCGGGAGAGTTAGCAGTGCCTCTGGGGGCCGGGTGAGGGTCCACAGATTCCAGATTTCCAGACCTCTCCAGCTTCGGTTGATGCATTCTTGGGCGGTTTTCTGAAATACTCCCAAGTCCAGTTATCTGTGCAGAGGCCTCTTCCTTATGCCAGCCAGACTTGTCAGAGAATAGAAACCAAAATTTAAATCTAAACTGACATTGCTGCTTGGTAGAGCTACCCATCTGCCGACATACAGACCCACCAACATAAACACACACACACATAAACAGACACATGCACACAGTCCTAATAACTCAATTATGTATTTTTTTGAGAAATTAAAAGGGTACAGAATATTACAGGGAATAATATAATAGCAAGCATAGACTGATAATCAGAGACCTGCACTTGTGGGGTAAGCATTTCTAGGTTAAGTTACACATTTCTTCAGTTTGGTTGGTTGTAAGTTTTGTTGCCATTTGGAGACGTTTACTAAGCTGTGTGATAGCCCTGGCTGGGGCCCTGCAGTGGACAACGCTTGTGTACAAGGTGGACATCTGGCAGGTTCTGGGGGAACCCCCAATTTGGGGTGGCTGTCCTGGACAGAAGGGAATTGGCCACACTATTGCTTAGGGGTTCAGGCCTGAAAGCGGCTCTCAAGTACTCTTGAGCTTTGAGTGAGATGCAGAGTTTTGCCTTGGAAGATTAATGCAAATTTTGGGTTTATTTTCCTCAGCTTTGAGGTAGTTTACCATATCACCAAAGGACGGAGGATGCTGCTAGAATATTGTTAGAAGGCTTGTTTATGATTAGGTGAGATTTATTTGCAATTAAATTGTGGTATAAAAGGCAGTGGTAATTGAGGACTCTAGAATGAGAGGCTGAGGTCTAAATCCAGGCTTTAGCACGTAGCAGCTTGGTTTGTAAGGTTCTGATTCTCTCTCTGCTTTTGTGGATTTGTTAAGAATTCCTGTTTTTGTGTTTTGGGGGTTTCTTTGGTCTTTCAAAATTTTAAATAATTTAAAATCTTTAAAAACATTTTGATTATGTGTCTTTCTTCATTAAATTCCTTCCCTGGCTTCCAACTGCAATTAGTATAAAGTCTACATCTTTGCACGTTCTGTCATTGAAACCCTCGAATGAGATGATCAAATCTGGGCCTGACACCTCTCTCACTAGCTTATTTCCAAACTGATTTTTGACACCTGTAAGATGAGGATGATCATAGCAATTTTTTCAGAGAATTGTAGTAAAATGAGAGAAGAGAAATATTTTTATGTTTATATGGTTATATATTGTAAATGCTTATATATCATAATATGAAAATTTATTTATATAAAGACATTTGGGGGCATATATTTATTATAAAATATTAAATATACTTATATATTATATGAAGTTTTTTAAAGATACATAATATATATGGACTTATTTTTTAGATATTATATAACTGGAGGCATTTCAATTCCCATCCCCATCTGTTTGCTCCACCTTCTATGCATTATATGTCAAAATATCCAGGTTTCTATGTTCTACAAATGTATATACACACATTATATGTGTGTGTGTGTGTGTGTATATATATGTATATATATATATATGTATATATATATATATGAATATGTGAATAAAATTTGAAAAAAACACCAAATGTGATCCCAAAATTACTTTTAAATGGCAAGTTTCTAAGTGATTTTTCTTTTTCTTTTTAAAGCTTTTGCACTTCCTCTAAGGAACAAGTGTTACTTTTACTCTTTTAGGGTAAGAAAATACAACAGTGAGTAGTCTTTTAAAAATATTACTCTGATAGTTTCTAGCTTCATGCCCGCGAGCTCATGCAGTAAACCCAGGTCCCAAAAAACAGAAAATGCCTCCTGGTCCCTGTATCTGTAGAGCCAGAACCTAGAGGAAGCCCATTGATAAGGGTGTAAAATCTAGTGCAGGTGTAAAATCTAGACATGACTTGCCAGCCACTACGACCAGAGAGATGAGTGCTCTAAACAAACAAAGACTAAACATCATACCATAGTGTGTTCTAGAAAACTTGGGTCAGGAAAAAAGCCTTGTCAGCACTTTCTCTACTAAGTGTCCGTTTTAATATGATGCAAAAATCACTTAGAAAGCATTGTCAAGCTATTGCAAAGATAATGAAATGAGTGAAGTCAACTGGCTACAGAGGACAGGAACCAAGCACTAATCATTGTTATATCCAAATTCATGTCATCCTGGCCTTGGATTTTATTATTTTATGTTATCAAATGCTGTCAGAAAATGCTATTGAATATGTAACAAAAGCCTTAAGAAGGTTTGTTCCTTTTGTCTCAATAACACTACTTTTAGGAAATTATTGTAGCAAAATAATCAGAGGTATACATGGAGATCTGCATGTTAAGATCATGCTAAATGTAAGCAGAGACTGGTTAGATAAATTATTGTCCATTCTTATGATTAGATGCTTTACAGATTTTAAAATCCATGCTATAGAAGAAAAATAAAGACATCAAGATGTACTTATAATATTATCAGTGGAAAAATCCACTTATACCTCAGAAATATGATGTGTTCAAATATGAGGAAAAATATACATACGTAAAATATTTGGTAGGAAAGACAGTAAAATATTATTAAGTATTTATATTTGGGTGATAGAATTATAGGTAATTTTTCTTCTTTGTATCTTTTCTAGGTTTTCTGAAATGAATACAATAAGCATTGTTATCATTAGAAAAAATAATAGCAGAGGGGAAAAATAAGGAGATTCTGCTTTCATTTGATTCTTTGGTTGATTTTATTCTGTAAAATGATATTTTAATAGTAGTTAGAACTGATTAAAAGATTTAAGGATGCTGGACCTAATGGTACTAAACAGGCTGGACCTGGGTTAGATCCTTTCCAGTATCATATACTAGAATAAAAATAGATCTTTAAAAAGGGATTTTAAGTCCGTGTACATTTAGGATAAGTAATACATGCAAACAGTAAAAATTCACACTGTGCAAAGGGTATAGAATGCAAAGCAAGCCTCTTTCCTGTCTATACCTGGGCCTCCCCACCCACAGACCTCTGGTTCCTCTCCTCTGAGTCAACCACTGAAGCAGCTTTCTCTGTGTTTTCCTCAAAGATCTGTGAGTACAAAATTGATGCACTTTATGAGTTCGGTATTTCTCTTTCCAGAATTTCCTTATCTTTTATTTTATGCTTTTATATATATGTCAGTAATCATTGAAAATTTAATTGTACTGTTTGAGTATTTTTTAAAAGTAGATGTATGAATTTTTGGTTGTATTGCAACTTGCCTTTTTCACTGTCATAATAACATATCTTTTTATTGTTGCTGTTGTTAATGGAGGTACTGGGGATTGAACCCTGGACCTCATGCATGCTAAGCATGCACTCTACCACTGACCTATACCCCCCCCCATAGATATCTTGAATATCTACCCATTTTTACTTCAGAAGATGGAGTGCATTTTCTTAACTGCTGCATAATATTCTGTAGTATGACTGTGCCTTATTTTATTTAGCCATTCCTTTCTTGGAGGGTGTTTGGGATGTTTCTGGTTGTTCAGGGTTACTTTATCATGCTGTGGTGAGATTCCATGTGCACAGCCTGTGGAGCACACGTGTGTTCCTATGGAGTGTGACTTAAGGAGTGCACTTGCTAGTTTGTTCCCTTGAATATCCAGCAGTTTTTGTTTGCTGCACTTTGAACATATGCTTTTAGGTGCTGGCCACATATTTAAGATATCTTTCCTAAATAAAAGTATTTTCATGATAATTGATTGCTTTTGCAGTGAAAGAGCTAGCTTCTGCAGCCTTTGTGAATCCAGTGCAAAGTGTATCTTTCCAAGGCACTGTCCCTCCAGTTTCCTGAATCAAGAAAACTTGTCTAAACAATAATGTAAGCTCTAGATTAAAAGGGAGAGAAAAAAAGTTTTGCCCATAATTCCAATTCTAAGAAGGAAATAATTAGAGATGTGCATAGGATATATGAAAAAAACTTCTCAGTGCAATGTTATTTTTAACAGTAAGGAAACAGAAAATTGCTTAAAATAAATTTTAATATCTCCACATGTTAGACATCAAGAAACATTACAAATATGCCAAAAGAGAGTATTTAATGGTAGGGTAAATATTCATTTTAAATATTAAGTGCATAAAAAAAACAGGTGTATACACCTGGATGTGCAGCCTGATTCTAATTTTTATATAAATATATCTCTGTGTGTGTGTGCGTGATCACACAGTTATCTGTGTGATCATGTGTAACTGTGATCATGTGTAATTTTTGTATTTTCAATTTCCACCCAAAAAACACTGCTTTCTAATCAAGATTGGGGGAAAAGGTGTTTTTTTGTTTTTTGTTTTTTTTTTTTAAGAAAAACTTCAAAGTCTTTGGGACCACTTTTTAAAAACATTTAAAAATATACCTTAATGTTCATGTCAACAAGTTTCTGTTCAAATATCAAATGTAGAAAATGTGTGGGTCCTGGTTCACTTTTATCACCACCTCGTGATAGGATTTGTGGTTTCATCCCAGTATGTCAGCAAATGCAGGGAGCTTAAAGACTTTAAAGATTCAGGAGCGTTGTTTCAGGAAGAAAAGAGGTCTAAGCAGATTAAGGTTCTTTGAGGTTAAGGAAGGTGCCCAAGGGCACAGAGTCTGTGGGAGCAAGGAAGAGTTCTTCAAGGAAGAGTTCGTCAACTTTGAAGAGGCTGAAAAGCCACTGCTTCCAGCTGAATTCTCCAGTGAGGAAGTGGGAAAATGCCGAGGGTGAGAGGAGTGCTCAGGTGACATGCCTGGTCGGTGTCTGGCCCCACAGGCAAGCTCCCTCCTTCTTTCAGGTGGACACTCCTTTGTTGGTTAGTTGCTGGCCGTTACTCTACATGCATCATAGGTGTTATGTACTCACAGCAGTTCAGGAGACGGTGTTCTTCTGATCCCACTTTACAGAGGAGGAATCTCACCTCGGAGGATGTGAGCTGCCCAGGCCTGGGCCGCTGCCCCCACTGGGTTCTGATCTAAGTTCTGTCTGACCCACAGCCCCAAACTCTGAACCACTGCACTGCCCGCCTCCCTGACAGTCAGCTGCTGGTGAGCTTCCTGGCTTTGATGGCGACCCTGTGGCCTACCTCCTGGAGCCAGGTCCCAGTCTTGTTCCTGTGACATATCCAACATAAACCCTGCTCCAAGGGCTCCTTGCACCACAAACACGGGCCTGTCAGAGTAAGGAAGGTGAGGGGGCAGTTGGCCAGTGCGATGCAAGGGGCTCAAGAGGGAGAAACCAGGATCCTGGGCTGCTTGCATGAATGTCGTCTGGGGTCTCCTAAAGCACTGTCCTCTCCTGTTTTCACCTGCTCAGACATGTAAGTCTGCGACAGCACCCCATAATCTGACTTAGAGACTGAGTTGAAAGACTGATGGAGTTTTCTTGGTTCCGTTTCCAGTCTTGGGTTATTGACCAGCCGTGGATGCTGGTCCAAAGGCACGTGGGGGACAGCACTGTACGGTGTCCTCCCGCCACCATTGTTTCCACCAGTCCCCACCACTTCTCCCACCTCCCACCCTTCCAATCTGTCCTCCACATTTTAAATGTTAATCCCATATTGGATGATGTCATTCTCATATCTACAATCTTTTCTTAGTTCCCTGATACCTCCGGGACAAAGCCTGACTCCCTTGCCCCTGGTATGAGGCCTTTTATAATGGTTCCTGGCCACAGCTTCATCCCTACGCCCTACCCCTGCCCTTCCCAGATCCTTTCCTCCATCTTTTGCATAAATTATTTCATGCATTAATTGTCTTTTTCCACCTCTTCCCCCAAGGTGCCTCCCCTCCAGGAAGCCCTTCTCCCAGGCTGAGTTAAGGGTCTGTCCTCTATGTTTCTACCACACCCTTGTCCCAACTCTCTGACCACTCCCTAGTTTGTAAAAAAGTCTACCTTCCAAAATAGTAAGCTACTTGAGAGTGGGAACTTGTCCTGTTTGTTCATTTTTTTTCTTTCCTGTATCCAAAGCATAATGTCTGACATATATAATAGATGTAAGATAATTTGATGAAGGAACAAGCCAGTAGTGGTATTTTTCCTCCTCATCTGAACGTACCATTGCATTTTGACCTAGGTTACGACTACGTTCTCCTAACACTTGAGCAGCATGAACTTCAACAGATGTCTCTATAATATTGGGGAACAGCTGGACAGTGATGACCTGGCTGCCCTCAAGTTCCTGAGCCTGGACTACATCCCACATAGGAAGCAGGAGCCCATCAAGGATGCCTTGATGTTATTCCAGAGGCTCCAAGAAAAAAGAATGTTGGAGGAAAACAACCTGTCCTTCCTGAAGGAGCTGTTTTTCCGAATGAATAGACTGGATCTGCTGACCACCTACCTGAACACGAGTGAAGAGGAGATGGAGAGGGAGCTTCAGATACCAGGCAGGGCCCAGATCTCTGCCTACAGGTGGGGAGAGCCTCCACAGTGGGGACCTGGGAGGTGTGGGTTGAACGGACACAGCTCTATGGGCAGGGCTGATGCTGTTTGCAGGTTGTCTGTGTGGTGTGACTTTGGAGGCTCTGGGAAGTTGTCCCACCAGGGCCAGATTAAGAAATTTAGTGACATTAAGAATAATACAGAAAAAGATGCTAAAAACATAAAGTAAAAATTTCTTTCCAAAGTGAGACATTACCTCTAGGTATGCGTAAGTTAAAATAGATATTTAAAAAATGTTCTAACTCTCTCTCCATTACATGTCTGTTGCTTACTTTGCCTGTAATTGAATGAAGCATCTCTGCTTCGCACCTGAGACCCCCTCCCACCTGCTTGTGGATGACTATGAAATTCTCAGTGGGGTTTTAGGCTTTTATTCCACACTTAAAGGCTTGTGTTACCAAGTTCTCCAGTGAGGTGTATGCTGCCCGTTGTACTGGACTAGCCAGGCTGGACCCCACAATGGCCGTTTGGTCCCTGTGATCCCGGCTGCCGCCAGGAGAACGGTGGTGGCTTGGGCCATCTGTCCCGCCCAAGGTCTTGCGGCTCAGCCCCTCCTCACCTGTAGGAGGGTTGGGAGCTCAGGGACTCGATAGTCTCTGTGGAGTCCAGCCTGAACAGGATGTTCGGTCACATCTTCCTGGTTCTGTGACAAGACTTTGAAAGTAGAAAAACATCGCCAACTTCTCTCTTTCAACATCGCGTTACCCCACCCTCCTTAAAGTTATTTTCAGCATTCTTTTCAAAGAACTTCCACTCAAGCCTTAGCTGTGGCCCATTTCACTGTCCTGCTTGCTTGTCAGTAACCATGGCGTGTGTGGCACTGACTGCTCACAGCCAGAGCTCAAAGCCGCTATCCTCTGCTGCCTGGCCTCTGAATGCCCCGTCCTCCTAGTCTCAGAGATGTGCGATTCGGGCACTCAGAGGTTTCTCTACTTAAGTCTGACCATTTTGATTTTAAATGTCAAAAGGGATATTCCAAGTGCACTAGTTTTCTAGGGCTGCCTAGAACAAACGTAACCAAGTGTCACAAACTGAGTGGCTTAACACAAGAGAGAAATTAATTTTCTTATTGTTCCGGGGGCTGGATGCCTGAAATCAAGGTGTCATTGGGGTTAGTTTCCTCTTGGAGGCGCTGAGGGAGGATCTGTTTCCTGCTCCTCTCGTGGCTGCAGGTGGCTGCAGAGTCCCTGGCCTCCCTTAGAGGGACATCACTCCAGTCTCTGCCTGGGCCTTCACCTTGCCTTCTCCCCTGTGTGTCTGTGTCTCAATGTCCCCCTTCTTTTAAAGACACCACTCATTGGCTTAGGGCCACCCTGATCTAGTATGACCTCATCTTAACAAGATTAGGTCTGCAAAGACCCTTTTTCCATATAAAGCACATTTACATGTTCCAAGTGGACACGAATTTGGAAGGAGAGTAGGGAAGGACACTATTTAATACTGGGTAACTTGGATTCAATTGAATTGTGAAGTCCTTGTAATGAATTTTTTTCATTAAGGCCTCAATTAGTCATAAAAAACAACAGCTCCGTAATTAGGAGAACGGGAAGGCCTCATCTTGTGCCCACTGTCTTGGTCTTCTGAAGGTTGCACGCTTTCTGTAATGTGCGCAAGGCCGAGGCAAACTGCCAGTGCAGACAGTGATGTGGGCCTCTCAGTCGGAGGGGAAAGAGTCTCTAACAGGGGCAGGATCTGTCTGTTCAAATCTTCAACATGCTAGCTTGGGAATAAAAGGGTCCATGCAAGTACGATCTACTGATTGTTCATCATTGTTGAATATTAACCAGGAAATTGAAAATACGCTAGTGTGACTACTTTCCATTTATAAGAAAACACTAGATGTTTACATTTTCAAAAGATCATTGCTACCTATAAAATTAGAGTCTTTTTTTAAACATTTTTTATTGATTTATAATCATTTTACAATGTTGTATCAAATTCCAGTGTTCAGCACAATTTTTCAGTCATACATGGACATATACACACTCATTGTCACATTTTTTTCTCTGTGAGCTACCATAACATTTTGTGTATATTTCCCTGTCCTGTACAGTATAATCTTGTTTATCTATTCTACAATTTTGAAATCCCAGTCTATCCCTTCCCACCCTCCGCCCCCTGGCAACCACAAGTCTGTATTCTCTGTCTATGAGTCTATTTCTGTCCTGTATTTATGCTTTATTTTTGTTTGTTTGTTTGTTTTTGTTTTTGTATCCAGATTTATTTCTAGAAAATGATGGTGCAAGAAAGCCGGTAGGTTTCGGTAATGAGGAATGTAGAAGGGCAAAATGCCTTGTGACAAGTTAAAAGGGGAAGTAGCTTAGGATTGGACCCAATCTTGGCGAAACTGAGAAAGCTTTAGAAAAATACTTCTAGGGTAGAGATTCCATGAGAAGAAGGAGGAAGCAGATTGTAATACTGGATAATTTCTTGTTTTGCACTACAGTTGACCATTGAACAACATAGGATTTAGGGATGTGGACCCTCCGCACAGTCAAAAGCCCATATATAACTTGTAGTCAACCCTCCATGTCTGAGGCTCCACATCTGCAGATTCAACCAACTGCAGACCTTTTAGGACTGTATTACATATTTATTGAAAAAAATCCAGAAGTGAACCTGCTCACTCCAAACCCACGTGGTTCAAAGGTCAACCGTATTTTTATTTTCAGAATTTTAATTTTCTAATTTAATTTTGAAGTTAATATGTTTTTGTATTAGTTATTTTCCTTTACACTATAATAGTAAAAGTTTTTCCAACTTATAAAACATCTCTTTGTTCATTCAACAAGCATATCCCAGGAGCCTTTCATATTTGGGGAAATAACGCCTGTCATGTTTGAACACTTAGTATGTTGCCAAAAGTTGGTTTAAGTCCTTCCGATAAACTTATTCATGTAACCCTCACCACCTCCCAGTGGGGTAGATGTAGCATAATCTACAGTCTACAGATGAGGGGAAGAGTTGTGCACCACTTCTAAAGCCACACAGCTCGTGAGTGGTGGATCCAAGGTTCCAACACCAGGAGTCTGGGTCCCCTGCACCTAAAACACTGTATCTTATGACTCTCTGGGCTTACAGAAACCAAAAGAGCACTACCCTTGCTCTCAGGGAACTCGGACAGCTTCATAATCAGACAATTATAGTATGTGTGTGTGTTACCGTTCTGGTGATCTACAGGCACAGCAGGGTGAATGCAGCTTTGAGGACAGTCTGGCAGTGCATGAGTGGTTAGTGGATGAGTGGTTTTCTGCAGATGGACAAGGGAATGAAGGTGTAGGGGGCACAACATAAAAGGGTGAAAGGCAGGGCAGCTGGGTGTGTTCAGGGAGGAGATGAGGGGACAGTGGTGAGGTGTAGCCAGAGATGAGGAGGCAGGCTGGGCTTAATTCACAAAACTCTTTATCCCAGAAGGAGGTGTTTGGCCAACTTACTGAAGGTAGTGGCTTAAGAACGTTGACTGGTTTTAATTAAGAAAGTGATGATCTGATTTGCATTTTGAAAAGCGTAATATTCAAAATCAAAGTTTTTTTCTAGCAACAAGATCTTTTTTTTTAAAAAAAAACTGTAGTTGATTTACAATGTTTCAGTTGAACATACAGCAAAGTGATTCAGTTAGGTATATATATGTGTGTGTATATATATATATGTATATATGTATTCTTTTTCAGATTCTTTTTCATTATAGCTTATTACAAGATATTGAATACAGTTCCCTGAGCTATGCAGTAGGTCCTTGATGTTTATTTTATATATAGTAGGGTATATCTGTTAATCCCAGATTCCTAATTTATCCCTCCCACACCCTTTTCCCTTTGGTAACCGTAAGTTTGTTTTCTATGTCTGTGAGTCTATTTCTGTTTTGTAAATAAGTTCATTTGTATTGATTTTTTTAGATTCCACATATAAGCGATATCACGTGATACTTGTCTTTCTCTAACTTACTTCACTTAGCGTGATCATCGCTAGGTCCATGCAACAAGATCTTGACTTTATAGTGAAGGACAAAGGAAAAACATAATTCATTTAACTGAAACTCAAAGTTGGGGGACTTTAAATTCTGTAAAGAGTGGGATAGTTGGGTGTGAATCAATAGTTGTCAGTGTCACTACACCAGCCTCTTTCTAAGAACTCAACTCGTGGTAATAAATCGTACCATTACTTGGCTTTATTTTAAAGAGAGGCCATTAGAATCAAGTCCACTGAGACTACAAACATCAAATGGGAAATTAAGAAAGTATTTCTAAAGTGTTTCTTTTCCCGCTACAGGGTCATGCTTTTTCAGATTTCAGAAGATGTAAACAAACTGGAATTGAAGGACTTTAAGTTTTTTCTCAGCAAGGAGATCGCCAAATGTAAACTGGATGATGACATGGTAAGACCTGATGTCTGACAGAGAGTTAGTCCCGAGGACCAAGTGGGGACCCTGCAGAGCTAGAAGAGACAGTAGTGGGCCTGAGACCGCTTCCCCGCTGCCGCAGTCTGTGAAAGCACCCTGGAACTCGTGTGTGTGTGTGTGTGTGTGTGTGTGGTGTGATGGAATGTTGTGTGAATGTGTGCTTGTCTGTACGTATGTGTTGAGGGCAACACTCAGTCTGGAGGTGGATCAGGTACCAGAGGCAACGTTGGATGCGAGGCAGTTTCCAGGGCTCCCACGACGGGGACCAGGCTGCTGCGCTTTAGCGACGCACTCAGGCTGTCTCTCATAAAAGTGTGCACAGGTGGCCTTGGCATAGTGTCTAGACCTGGGGACTGGGTGACGTCTGCTGTGGCTTCTTCTCTGTCTCCTCATGTCTGTCTTCCTGAATGAGAGTGCCTCCCTAGTGGTCCATTGATTGGCTTTGTAAGACCAAGATGTTCTCTCAGGGGAGTCAACTTGGGAAGCTAGGGTGGGCACTTGGTTTGGAGAAAGTGGAAGCAAAAAATAAAATAAATAAATCCAAAAGCCGATATGGCTCCATCCAGTCTTCCAACTTTACTTCTCCTCCCTCTAGACCTTGCTTGATATTTTCATAGAGATGGAGAAGAGGGTCATCCTAGGGGAAAGAAACTTGGACACCCTGAAAAGAATCTGTGAGCAAATCAACAAGAGCTTGCTGAAGAAGATCAACGATTATGAAGAAGTAAGCAGAGGTAAAAATAACCTGAGAGCTGCGAATCAGCAAAATGTAATCTTAAAGAGGCAGACCCCTCTATGTCACAGCTGTTTCTAATCAAGTATGTGCATGTTTCTTTTTTAACTCAGAACCAAGGATGAGCCTTGAAAGCAGTCCAGGGGAAATCTCAAATGGTAATACTTGGAGATTTGTTTTCAATGTTTATTTCATTAATTTCCTCCCTGGTATCTTCATCGCCTCCTCTCCATAACCTTCTATCTCGTCTGTATCTTTTTTTTTTAATTATTATTCTAATCTTTTTTTGCATTTTTAATTGAAGTATAGTCAGTTTACAATGTTGTGTCAATTTCTGGTGTACAGCATAGTGTTTGTCATACACATACATACATATATTCTTTTTCATATTCTTTTTCATTATAGGTTACTATAAGATAGTGAATGTAGTTCCTTATGCTAAATAATAGGACTTTGTTGTTTGTCTATTTTGTATATAGTAGTTAGTATCTGCAAATCTCAAACTCCCAATTTATCCCTTCCCACCTCCTCTACCCTTTGGTAACCTTAAGTTTGTTCTCTATGTCAGTGAGTCTGTTTCTGTTTTGTAAATAGTTCATTTGTGTCATTTTCTTTAGATTCCACATATAAGTGATATCATATGGTATTTTTCTTTCTCTTTCTGGCTTGCTTCACTTAGAATGACAATCTCCAGGTCCATCCATGTTACTGCAAATGGCATTATTTTATTCCTTTTTGTGACTGAGTCATATTCCATTGTATATTATACCACATCTTTATACAGTTGTCTGTCAATGGACATTTAGGTTGTTTTCATGTCTTGGCTATTTTAAATAGTCCTGCTGTGAACATTGGGGTGCATGTGTCTTTTCAAATTAGAGTTTTCTCTAGATATATTCCCAGCAGCATAATTCCCCTAGCTCCATTCTTCTTTCTCAAGATTGTTTTGGCTATTCAGGGTCTTTTGTGTTTCCATACAAATTAAAAAATTTTTTGCTCCAGTTCTGTGAAAAATGTCATTGGTAACTTGATAGGGATTGCATTGAATCTGCGTATTGCCTTGGGCAGTATGGCCATGTTAACAGTATTGATTCTTCTAATCCAAGAACACAGTATGTCTTTCCATCTGTTTGTGTCGTCTTCAATTTCTTTCATCAGTGTCATAGTTTTTGAAATACAGGTCCTTTGCCTCCTTAGGTAGGTTTATTCCTAGGTATTTGATTCTTTTTGATGTGTTGGTAACTGAGATTGTTTCCTTAATTTCTTTTTCTGCTATTTCATTGTTAGTGTACAGAAATGCAGCTGATTTCTGTATATTAAATTTGTACCCTGCAACTTTACTGAATTCGTTGATGAGCTCTAGTGATTTTCTGGTAGCATCTTTAGGATTTTCTATGTATAGTATCATGCCATCTGCAAAGTGAGTTTTACATCTTCTTTTCCAATTTGGATTCCTTTTATTTCTTTTTCTTCTCTGATTGTTGTGGCTAGGTCTTCCAAAACTGTGTTGAACAAAAGTGGCGAGAGTGGGCATCCTTGTCTTGTTCCTGACCTTAGTAACTCATCTGCATCTTAATGGACCTGCTCTCCTAATATCAGAGGCTACTTGTTGTCACCTTCTCTACACACTGGAAGATTTAAAAGGAGTTATCAATCATAGACCCTGCAGCCCCAGGAAGGCAAGTTTGAAATAGGGGGAGAGTTGTTAGTCAGTGATAAGATTTTAGCTTATTCTGTGGACTGCAAGGATACTACATTCAAGGTAGCCTGTGAATTTTCATTTTAAAAGGGACCTATGTTGTCCTGGGTGCTACATTTCCCTACTAAAGTAACTTCCCTGCCATGTGTCGTTCCAGATTTGTCTCAACTGCTCGAAGGGGAGGGGTCCCTTGGAGATCTGGCCTTGTCGGACTCTCGGGGAGACCAGGACAGTGAGCCAGAGGTACCTGGAAATTCCCATCCCTTTTCCCTTTTGAACTGCAGATTCTAGTTATTGTATTCCTGAGCCTTTTTAGCTTCCAGGTAAACAAATAAAAGACAGAAACTTATTGAAAATGTTGAGAATTGTAGGAAAAATTCACAAAAGTTCACTTTTGAACTTAAAAAAGGTGATCTCTTTGGTTTCCTACGTGCTGAATTTCTATTTTAAAGCCAAAGACAAAGGCGTTGGAACAGTCAGAGGGCAGAGGGGTGGGGAGCCTCCAATCTGATCCTTTCAGCAGCTATGTCAGCCTAAATTGGAGAAGGTTTTTGGGGAAGAGTTGAGCAGGTTGGAAGATGCAAAGTCTTTTCTTTTAGTTTGGCATTTCAAAATTGTTTCTCTTTTGTGATTCGATATCAGCCGCAAATGTTCACTATGTAGCCATCTCTATGTTCTTGGCCCAATGAGCTGGCCCAAAAATTGCCTTTCTAGACGGAATCACTTCTGTTTCTGTCACCTTCAACCATTCACCAAACACATTTTGACTCAGCACCCCATTCACCTCTCTCCGTGGCAGGAAGCAGAGGAAACCACCCTGTATGCTAAATGTCCCATGGGAGACTTGAAATTGAGCTTGAGAGAGACCATTTACTAGTGGACTCCTGAGAAATTACCAGACTTCTCTCAGTCTGAACATCAAGGATTAACCAAAGTCATGTGGCACTTTATAAACTGTAAAGCACTCTGCAAGTGTTGTCCCCGCCCATCAGCTAATGATAACTGAGTGTAGGAGAGATTTGGTAACTTGTCCAAAGTCTTAAGTTATTAAGTAGTAGAGCCAGGAATTTGGCCCCTGAGTCTGGGGCCCTTTTCTCCACCTCAAAGAACTACATGGATTTCCCAATAAATGTGAAGTATCTCAGCACTGAAACTGCCCTGGGAAAATCGAGAGGGCACAGGGTCACCTCTGATTGATACTGTCTAGTGCTAGAGTCTGGATACTGTAACGTGTAGCACAGCCAAGACCTGCCTGACCAGCGCATCTCTCCTTCTAGTCACTGTGGTCCTGAGAGCCAAATTAAGCCATCAGCTTTAAAAATCCTGGGACCACACTATATTGTGTGATAGGCAGGCCCTCAGCTGTTAGCCCAGAAGTATGGATGAGTTGAGCAGAGAGTCAAGGGAATCGTAAGGTCACAAGGGGCAGCCCAAAGATAGCACTAGGACAGTCACTCGTCCAGCAACTCCTGACTGAGCTCTCACAAATTAATAATAAACCTACTCTCTGTCACAGTTGTTCTCTGTCTTGAGCAGAAACGAGAACAAATAATGGCAATACAGTGTGATGACAACACTATTAATGTAAGTGCAAATGTTCAGGTGGCCCACGTATTGGGACACTGACTTTCCACACTACCTATGGGGCAGAAGTCCAGGGATCCTTGCAAGGGGAATGAGTAGAAACTAATTCCTTAGGTGAGCAATGCCAAGTTGGGGTGGCACCGTGGAAAGTGCACACACGTCCCAGTTTGGCTTAAGAGACACCTTACCTCAAACTAGGAGGCTCTTTGTTCACAGCTCAAGTGTTTGACCCAGAGTCAGCTCCTGGGTTGGATTTTTATTTTCCAGACATGGAGCGAAGTTTACCGAATGGAAAGCAAACCTCGGGGATACTGTTTGATCTTTAACAATTATGATTTTAGTGTAGCACGGAAGGATGTGCCCAAACTTCACAGCATTAAGAACAGGAATGGAACAGACTTGGATGCAGGTATAGTAGACCCCCAAAGAATACAGGTTTTGTTCTCTCTTTCGTGTCAGGCTTTTGATTTTCTTTTATTTACTAGTAAAACATTTTTGTTAAAATGGCATCGATTGTATTTCTGATCAAGGGTGCACAGTATGTAGGACGAATGGGTTTAGAGATCTAATGTGCAGCACGATGACCATAGTTAATGACACTGTGTTGAACACTGGCAGTGTGCTAAGAGAGTGCGTTTCAGGTGGTCTCATCTCACACATACACACAAAGTAACTATCTGAGGAGATATGTTATTAGCTTGACTGTAGTAATTATTTCACTATTCATATCATCATGACGTACACCATAAATATATGCTATTTTTATTCAAAAGAATCAGACAGGAAGCCTGAAAATGTTGAAAAACCTTGACTAGCTCTATTAGAGCATTTGGAGAAAAAAATAATGTCAAGTATATAGAAAGCAAAGCAATGAAAAAGTAATGCTAATTCCAGGAAAGACAGAAAGTTTAATAAGAAAAGAAGCATAATTAAAGAATATTATGTTATATAGTACTAGTAATACAAATGTTTCTATTGTTTCAATTAAACGTTGTAAATAATTGTGTAGGAGCACCAAATGCTCGTCACCCACAAGAGGAACTCAATACAAAATCTAAAATTTGAATTTAGATTCGAACTCTTATCTGCTCCATGTTCTCCCTAGTTCTGGGCTGTGGTCTGGGAATTATTGTGGTGTCATATGACTTTTCTTGTTTTACTTTTCAGAGGCTTTGAGCAAGACCTTTAGCGATCTTCATTTTAAGGTCGTAGAGTTCAAGGACTCCACAGCAAAGGATATCTTTGAGAATCTGCAGCAATACCAAGGCTTGGACCACACTGACAAGGACTGCTTCATCTGCTGCATCCTCTCCCATGGAGACAAGGGCATCGTCTACGGCTCCGACGGGCAGGAAGCCTCCATCTACGAGCTGACCTCTTACTTCACTGGTTCCAAGTGCCCGTCCCTTCTTGGCAAGCCCAAAATCTTTTTTATTCAGGCTTGTCAAGGGGATAAATACCAGAAAGGTATAGCTATTGAGACTGACTCAGAACAGAAGGAAGCCTATTTAGAAATGGATTCATCACTTCAGAAGAGATATATCCCAGATGAGGCAGACTTTCTGCTGGGGATGGCTACTGTGAACAACTGTGTTTCCTACCGAAGCACCGTGGAGGGGACTTGGTATATCCAGTCACTCTGCCAGAGCCTGAGAGAAAGATGTCCAAGGTAATTTTTGCTTACTCAACCCTTCATCCATCTCTAAATGTCTAGCTGTGGATCACAAAGCTGTAATTCTCAGGTCAGCTGCAGAGTGGGAGAGAGGGCAAATGTTAAGATCTTTAGTTCACAGATAGAAAAGACTGAGATACCTTGGAGTTTCTTTTATTTAGCCCCTCAAAGGACAATCAGGGTATCACAGAGCTGGAAGGACGGTAAAGTCATATAGTCCAGCTCTGTCTTTAGGCAGAAGCATGACTAAACCAACTCAACTAGTTTTGGAGGTCATCCAAGAAGGCAGTAACCCATTTCAATGTTTAACATCCTCCAACCCTGTCAAATGTTCTGTAATAGCTAACCAACCTCAAACCCTCTTGTGGGAGATAAGTGCCAAAGAAGAGAAGCCTTTTATACGCCCCCTTATTTGGCCTGAGTTGAAGTCACACAACATGTGGGAAAATATCCTTTCCTCATTTACTATATCTTATGCTTCCTTTAGTTAAACAATGATTTTGTTTGGTACAGTTCACCAAAACACACACACAACCAGCAGATAAATAGCAAGGAGTCTTCTTCAGTTTCCTTCTAGTTCTGTATCTCACTATGTTTTAAGTGCTTGGAGAGGAAGGATTTCCCATGGCAGATAAAGCACAACATCAAGACTGCGTTTTCATTTTGTAACTTAGACCATGAATCCTGCAAGGTTCCCGGTGGAGCTAGCTGCAGAGATGGACCAATAGGTTGTCCAACTCAACTGATAGGAGAGGCTGGTGAGAAAGGGGCGGGGCAGCTGCGGGAGACATTCGATTTCCACTTGCCTGAAGTTTGATGGCGTCATAGATGAACCCATAGAAGCAATGCCAATCTGAGGCAGAGGACGTCAGGAGGCATTGAGGCGATTAGCGGGAAGTGACACAGAACATGGAGTGAAGGGAGGTGAAGACAGGTCATGAGGGAAAGAAACCAAATCTGATGTTGACACGGATGTTTCTGATAGTCAGTAGAGAGCCTGAGTAAACCAAAGGCAAAGTGATTAAGCTCTGAGACAACTTATTTACCCAGAAAGCTGTGGTCGGTCTTGGATTAGCAACTTATTATTATTTCAAATGCCTGATGTTTTGAGGGAAATAACTGTCACTGATCACAGCAGATGAAAGGGTTTACCAGTTGATTTTCCACCCACAGATGGTCACAAGGTTATGTTATGTTTTTCAGAGGTGAAGATATTCTCACCATCCTCACCAAGGTGAACTTTGAAGTAAGCAATAAAGATGACAAGAAAAATATGGGCAAACAGATGCCACAACCTACTTTCACACTGAGGAAAAAACTCTTCTTTCCTCTTAATTGATGCTGCTGTTTAGTTGCATAACACTACGCTTAATCTGTTGTTAAAATGCTGCTAATTTACTCTTTTTTTTTTTTTTTTTTTGGATAGCAGGAAGGGGAGAGAATGGGAGTCAGGACAATCTAATATTTATACAAATTCAAGCCTAAATCTCTAGCTTTGCAAGAACTAGACATTTATAGCCATAACATAACTTTAGTTGCACTTTTAATTCGATGAAAATGTTTAAAAATAAATGATTCGACCAACAAGGGGCTAACATATATAGATATATGCTACTATATATAAAGTAGATAATTAACAGTTTTTTACTGTACATGACAAGGAACTATATTCAATATCCTGTAGTAACCTATAATGAAAAAAATATGAAAAGGAATATATATACATATATATACATATATATATATATATGACTGAAACATTATGCTGTCCATCAGAATTTGATACAACATTGTAAATTTACCATACTTCAATTAAAACAAAAGTTTAAAAATAAATTTATAGTAGACTTGTTATGCAAGGGGAATTTCAGTGACTCCCTTTCAAAGATCACTGAGGGAGATTTTGGTGTCCTGACCTGGCTGAAAAAACCCTGGTGTGTTGCGGTTTAAGGCACAATGCTCCCACATCCAGCCTGATCGATGCTGGTGAGGGTGACAAGCAGTCACGTGAGCCTCCTCTCTTGAGCCATGAGAAGGCTCTGCTTTTCAGGGATGAAGGCTGCCTTTTCTCTTCTTGCTCTTACAATAAGTGCATCATGATTTGCTTTTTTGCTAACAGTGCTGCACTCCTTTTATGCATTTTCATTTGCTTTCTTGAACTTTTCAAGTAAATTGAAATCTTTAGTAGTTATGCTACTTTTGACAGCTAAGTTTTTAAAGAGTATAGAATAAACTGTAATTATCTGACTCTTCCTTGGAGATTGTTTTTGTTTGTTTTGTTTTTGTTTTTTGCTGATGGAATCTTACAGGTAGAAGGCATCGGGATCACAGATGGGTTCTCCTTGAGCCTCCTGACGTTGGCTCACACGGTTGTACTTCTTAAATATTTCTTGTCCATATTTAAAAATTGGGAGATGTCACATAAAAACCAAAATGCTTTAAAAAAAAAATCAGAATATCTGACCACATTTAGGCCATGTTCCTGTTTGGCAACAATGGAATGAGTTCACCCAAACCCCATAACCCTTACCCCACCTTGCAGGCCCCCACCCCATCCTGCCCAATCCCCTCCACTGAAGCTGCTACTAATGACCATTTATCACTGTGCTTGTGTGATTGTGTTTTCTTATGTCCAGCCTACCTCACTTGTTTATGTTGTCTGCCTTGTGGGCATTCGATTTCTGGTGAAGGTAGCAGGAAGTATCAGAAATTCTTCCCAAATCATAGGTTAGGGAACATGACTGAGAGATAGGGGAGTGGGGACACATATAAGAGAGAAAAAGTTTGGGGGAATCAAATGAATAAAGTCTCTTTCTTGCTAGCTAAATGTTCTAGGGAGACAAAAGTGCACCCCAAAATATAGTCAAAATTTAATAAAAGGACATTCTTCAGATCAGTGTCTTCATAATGAAATATGTAAAGGTGGAAGACAAAACAATACAACGCTGAGAGAAAGCTCAGCTCTAGCTGTAGAGGAAATCACTTTTCAATGAAGAGTCATGAAAGTTTATGTAACTGAGTTGAGAAATCAAACATTCCCAAGCACTCAGAAGAAAAAAAATTGTGAAAAGACACAAGTAGAATCAAGGCAACCCAAGAACTAAATACATCATATGCGTTTCTCCAGAAAATCTCACAGGAGTTCTTAAGCCTACCAAGATGGGGTTCCTACCCTCTCTGGTGGTAGAGATCAACTTTTCTGCTTATGGTTCTTGTGTTTTGTTGCTAGCATCTTCTAAAGTGTCAGAAATACCGTCCTGCATAGTAATAGAGGTCAACTTCCCAGATCGTTCATCATAAATTTCTTCATTTTTGGCAATTATCCTTTGTCTATAAAAAAAAAAAAGACCAAAAAAAAAAAAAAAAGAGATGTATCTTTATATACTCAAAAGGTTGAAAGAGGGATAGAATATGTGCGGGGACAGAGAAATGTGGTTTCATTCCTTCACTGGGTTAGAGGGGAGTCTCATTCATTGTTTGCAGTGGTTTTGAATTTAGTGAGATATGATAGCTGGATTACCAAATTCCCTCATATGAAGAATTTTCTACTAAATTAACACAACGAATAACTTCCCTTTGTTAAAGTATTGACCAAAATTTATTTTAATGGTTTAAGATGCATCTTCATGTAAGAGTCTAATTTCTGACCTGAAGTTGATTTTCACAGGAACCAAATGCAGCTGCATCTAAGGGTAAACCACTGACACCTAAATCCCTTGTAAAAAAATTAATAAGCAGAAACCTCAATTAAACAGAGTAGGGAGATCAGAAGAGGGGGCACTCTCGTCCCGTGAAGATGGCAGAGCCCAACAGGAAGAAGAAGGACTCCTTTCCTGGTAAGAATTTAGCCAATGGAGAGCCCTGGACTCTTTGTTTACTATAGCTCTCCCCACTTCCTTCTCCCCTCTATAAAAGGGTTCTTCTCCTCTTGCCATAGGGAACTTGCATGTGGCTCACCATGGTTGCAGATCCCCAATTGCAATTCTTTACTGATCCCAAGTAAACCCATCTTTGCTGGAGAAGTCACTGGCAGTCTATTTGTTTTAGGTCACCATTTTGGTGGCTCATATGGGGACCAGAGGAGATCCCAGATAGCTCTGGGGCTGGTGAGCAACAGGTTTGGTGCCCACAATTGAGCCCACTGAGTTCACTGCTGTTCTCAATGACCCGGGAGTTTGAAGGTACATCTTTCCCCTGGATCTGAGTTCATGCCCTCTTTGCATTTGAAGCTCTCCAGGCTTTATTCAGAATCTGTTTAAGGTTTTGTCTTTCCGGTTAAGGCCTGTTCTATGTGTAAATTGATCTCATTTTGAGATTAGACTGTTTCAACTGAAGCTGGCTGAGAAGCTGTCAGTTCATTCCTTTGGGAATAGGAGCTGCTTCACTGAAACTGTCTATTTAGCTGTCGGCTCATTCCTTTGGAATAGGGGCTGTCCTCTGGAAACTGGCTGAAAACCCTCTGGTCTGGCTCATTTTGGATCAGTCTGTTTCTTGAGAACTGGCTGGTATTAGCTTGTAGGCTGTTTGAGTCTCAAGCTGTTTGAATTGAGCTGTTAACTGAGCTATTTAAAAATTATTCATTTACAGAAAAACCTCTGAGAAATGGGACACCAGTTACCTAAATATTTTGTTGGTGCCCCCCTTCCCTGCTTACAGGGACTCCAACAAATTTTATATTTAAAAACTGTGGTCCTTCCATAAGTGCACTTCCAACTAAATGGACTAACCCAACAAAGGCAAGTTAGGATCATAATGGCCATTATGGAGAACTTTTGAAATCCCAAACTTAACTTTCTTAAAACCAAATTGGACCACAGTATCTCAGAAATTTCCAAAACTGAGTGGAATGTTTATTTTGATTGATATTTTGAGGCTTCCGAATGCTATCAGGAGTCTAAAATTGCCTCTCTGCAAAATAAGATTTTGAGGTTCACTGAGGCAAACAAGTGATCAAAGATACACTGGCTCCTGAGGGCCCAGGCTCTTCTTCCTCAGCTCCCTTGTCTCGGGCTTCGCCTCTGGCACCATCTTGAGAGTCTCCCTTGGCTTCCTGTAGGCAGACTCTGCCTCTAGCACCAGCTTCCTCCTTCCCTTCTACGCTGCCTCCACTTCCTCCCTACCCTCAGTTCCGCTGTGCTAATTCCTTCACTGAACTTCCCCTTCTATCTGAAACCCTCCCCACTCCCTTTTCCTCTAAACTTGGCAGAACCTGTCCCTTTAAAATTAAGCCTTCTGAGGATCCAGATCCTTAATTTCTCATACTTCTTGGACTAAAGCTGAACTGCGAGTCACAGTCAAAGATTTTCTCAAAGTAGCCAAAGATCCTCACAGACTTGCTGAGGAATTTACTACCATCATTCAAAGTTACCAACATGGTTTCTCTGACTGATATCAGCTGGTTCCTATGCTTGTTGGTGAGGGCCAGGCTCAGCATTAGATGAAAAGCGCTAATTAGGAAAATCCTGAAAGGTCTCTAAAATTGCAGTCAGGAGACTGGCCAGCTAACTTATTATATGGCTCAAGCAACCATGAGGCGACTTCACTGAGCAATTCCTAGGGCATTTCCAAAGACGATTGGAACAAAAGTCGGGCTTGCACACAAAGATCTGATGAACCTGTTCATGACTGTTACAATTGACTTCAGATTGTTTTTAAAGAAAAGTTTGGCTTTCCTAAAGAGGTTGATTCCACCCAGGTAGCTTTTAACTCTATGTTTATGAATGAGCTGATCTGGGACGTTTCCCTTCTATAAAAAGAAGCAGGATGGGATGGGAAACTACATCCACTCAAAAATTTAGATAATCTGGCAAACCAGCTCTCTCACACTCTAGATGAGTCACCTAGAAGGAAGAATGCCAAAATTCTTCATCTTCAACTCCAGAAGATGAAGTGTCCTCAACAAGACAAGGATGCTCCTACTTCTTCCAAATATTATAAAGAGCCAGGGCATTGGGAAAGAGATTGTTACAAATTTAAGTGCATCAGGCATCTCTAGCCCTTTAACCAGCCTTTCCAACATCCCCCCAATTCTCAATGATGGGACTCTTTCCAATCCTCCCTCTTAATTGGCTTGGAGAAACATTTCTCCAGATTGGGGATGAATCTCTTCCAGTTCTAACTGGCATCGGAGGTACACTCTCAGTGCTCAACCCCATTACTATAAAATAGCCCCTGCCTCAGAGCACTAAAACAGTCAAATAGCAGGGATCCATAATGAACCTCAAGAGGTTCCTGTCTCTGAACCTATTCCTTTTTGTTTGGGTTCTTTGAGATATGGACACCCTTTTCTCCTTAGTTCCTCTGCCCCTACCCATTTATTAAGGTGTAGATTCTTAGAGAAGTATCATGCCAGTTTTTTTTCTCCCAAAAAGAGGGAAATAATTCTAGAATTTGACAGCAGTCATCAAAGCAGCCAACCGAGTGAATTAAGTGACCCTGTGACATCTTTGATTTACTCTGCCTCTCACGGCACTAGAACTGATTCTGGAAACACTGATCATTTGTCTCTGTTGAATCAGCTACCATCCTCCTTAAGGGCACAACCTCCAACTGATATTGGCAAAATTCACAGTGCACCTCTTATCAAGATTCAGATAGACCCCGCAATACCTCTTCCCTATAAGCAAAGAAGCCCTTCAAGGCATAAAGCCCATAGTAGAAGATCATAAGGCTTAAGGTCTTGGATTTTGAAATAATCCTCAGTCATAAAACTGAATAAACTCACAGACTGTCAGGTAAATCTCAAGTGTCATTTTGCACAAAAACTAAGATAGGAAAGGGAGAGGAGCCTAGACACACTCCCAGCACCACTTTGAGTGAACGGACTGCAGTGGGTAACTTCCGTGGCCAGGCTCACAGCGAAGGTCTCCCTCCTGAAAGTGCCCTGACTGCACGAGGGCATACCTAGGTTCATTGTCACCTACTCCTCACCCAACTCCTCCCAATTCCTAAAGATAACTCAGCCTCGTCTTTCTGAGCAGCATCATTCATACCTTAGATGAATGTTTTCTTCGGTCAGGTTCTGTATTGTGTATTTAAACTTTTCTTCAGCTTCAGCAAGCTTGGTCTGGAATGTTTTCTCCAGATTTCCAACCAGAGCTTTCTGAAAGACATGTACATTTGAATAACCATCCTTCCCAAATTAGAGTCATCCAGAGCAGAGCAATATGGCAGAGCTGCACAGAGACCTGGTTCCTCCTTTCAACTTCCGTCCCCACCCCAGCCAGGACTCACCTCTCTCTGGAGTTCCAACTGGGTTTGGTAGAGGGTTGTGTTAAGTGATTCTAGGATAAGAGCTTGAGCGTGCAACTCTTCCTCCATGACCTGTGTAAGAAGAAATCATTTCAGGACATCGTGATGATGTCTACCTATTTATTCTCTTCTCCGGGGCACCTGGATTAGAATCTAAAGCATCAACTTAAGATACTCCTTCTTCCACACCATTCAGTCACTATGTCCTGTTAATTCTTCCTCCTCTGAATCTCACTTGTCTGTATCCTCCAGCCTCACGGTCACTGCCCCAGAGCCAGCCCTCACCAGAGCTCACCTGGGTTGTCACAACAGTCAACAATCATCCATTCATTAAACAAGTATTTCTTAAATATCTAGTATGGATTCCAACTATATGACATTCTGGAAAGGGCAAAACCACAGAGACTGTAAAAAAGACCAGTAGTTGCCAAGAGTTGGGAAGGGAAGCAAGGGATGAATAGGTGGAGGATAGTGGATTTTTAGGGCAGAGAAACTGTTCTATGTGATACTGCAATGAAAGATACATGGCATGATGTATGTGACAAAACCTATGGGATGTATAACACAAAGAGTGAGCCCCAAGCTAAACTATGGACGTCAGTTAAAAATGGGTTGATGAACCATTGCAGTATCATAGGAAAGGTTTGGAGTCAGTGTTCCCAGGCAGCAGTATTGTACATTTCAGAGCTTAAAAGGAAGAATCCAGCATTTTATTATTCAAGGCCCCTTTGTGGTTTGAGCCTCACTAGAAATGGAATGCATTTGAGATCATACAGTATATTGTTCATACATTTGTTCAGATCTGGCTCTAAATAAACAACAATGGCTTTGTTTTTCAGATAGTTCTAAAATCCCTTTTGACTTATTGAATCTAGCAAACTCAACTTTAGGTCTTCCATTTTTTAATTGATTCGGGAAAATTATCATAGATTCCATTTTTTGAGAGTGTATCATTCTAGTAAGATATTTGTAAGATGCTAATTCCACAGGACAAATGAAAAAGCTTACCTCTTTGGTCTTTCTCAGCTCCTCTAATTGCAAGGTGTCTCTTTCATGTTGTTTCAACAGCTCCTAAAAATATTTTTTTGGGGAAAAGATCAACACTAGAGTTCTGGCACTTCTTTCAGAAAATTAAGAAAGCCAGAATAGGATTCAGGAATATAATGTAATATTCACCAGTGTTTAGATGGTGGGTTAATGAAGCACACATTATAAACTAATGACATGACATGCTGAAGTTACATAATGAAAATGTTACTCATGTGCAACCTAAGTGCATTGAGAAATGTTAAAAGAAATCATATTTTCATGAAAGGCTTTTCTTGTTAGTGTATAGATCAAATACTGTTAAATATCCAATTCTCCACAGGCTGAACTTTATATTCAGTGCAACCCCACTCAACATGCCAGCAGGCTTTTTTGACAAGATAATTCTAAAATTTATATAGAACTACAAATGGTATCAAAGAGCTGAAATAATCTTGAAAAAGCAAAGCTGGAAGATTTTTACTTCCTGATTTCAAGCTGCAATAATGAAAACATTGTATTGTTGACCTAAATATAGACAAACTGTTGAATGGAACAGAATAGAGAGTCCACCCCTTGCCCCCTCAAATACAACAAAGACACCAAGGCAACTGAATAGAGGAGAAAATGGTTTTCAACAAGTCATTCTGGAACAAGGAATATCCATATGGAAAAAGATGACCTATGACCTTTATCTCACTCCATACACAAAAATTATTCAAAATCGATTATAGAATCATAAAAGCTAAAGTTATAAAGCTTTTTAAAAAATATATCTCCATGTCCTTGGAATGGGCAATAATTTCACAGAGTGCACAAAACGCTGTAACCATAAAAGAAAAAAATTGATAACTAATTTTCATCAAAATCAAAAACTTCTACATGTAGCAAGACAGCATGAGCAAAGTGAAAAGGCAAATCACAGGCTGGGAGACAGAATTTGCAACATATCTGTCTGATGAAGAACCTGTCATAGTACAAAAGAACTCCTATGTAGCAATAATAAAAGATGAACAACCCAAGTTCTCTTTAAATAGCAAGACTTGAACCAAAACTTCACAAAAGAAGATGTAAAAATGGTCCAATAAGAAGATGGAAAATTGCCTGACATAATTAGTCATCAGGAAAACTAAAATGGTAATGAAATATCACCTCATACCCACTGGAATGTCCAAAATTAAAAGGCTGGTAATACTAGTTGTTGATGATTCAGAACAATTGGAATTCTCATACATTTAGGATGCAGGAGTAAAATGGTACAACTACAGTGAAAAATATCTTGGTAATTTCTTATAAGGTTAAACCCATACCGACCCTAGAGCCCAGTCATAGCACATCTAGTTATATTCCAAAGATAAGTGAAAGCATATATCTACAAAAATAGTTGTACAAGGGTGTTTATAGAAGCTATATTTGTAAAAGCCAAAAAAAAAAAAAAGAAACAACCAAAGCCTCCCAAAACAGAAAAATGGTCAATACATTCTGTGATACTCCTGAAAAGAAATCCTACTGTGCAATAAAAAAGGAAGAAATTACTGGTGTGAATAATGAAGGGATGAATTTCACAGAAAGTATACATTGAGGGAAAAGAAACTGTACACAAAAGAGCATATACTGTATGATTCCATTTACATGAAATTTAAAAACAAGCAAAAGTAATCCATGGCTGTGGGAACCAAAAAAGTGATGAGTTTGTCAAAACTCATCAAACGTGAGTTGTACATGACCAAATTTGCTTTGTTTAGTTTGCAACAATGCCCTTTCTCTTCAGTTATGGTCAAGGATGAGAAGGACATTCAGAGACAGTTTCTGGCAGAATAGGGAATTTCAGGTTCTGTGTATGTTAGGATTCTATTATTTCTTGTTAATTACAATTTTCATTCCAATAACTCTATGGTAAGACTGTTTAGATAAAGGACAGCAAGACTGACAGTCTACTTGTATATATTTCCCGAGAAGCTGGGAAAGGAGGACTATCCCATAAAGCCAAAAAGCTTGTGTAATTACAGAGGCACACCTGGGAATCACACGTCCCACCCAGACTGCACATTCAACCACTGATGTGCTTTGGGTTGAGTTACCTCCTTCTCCCGACATAAGTTCTCAAGCATAGCATTTATTTTCTTCTTCTCTTCTTTGGACTCTAACTCAAACTTTTTGGTTATCCTATATTCTGTGGAGGTAAGGAAATCACATATATGTTTAAATGTGGGAAAAACAGATGCAGAAAGACAACCAGAATACTTGAAGATAACAAAAATTCCATACTGGGTCAAACTCAAGGTCCTTTCAGCCTGATGTTTGGCCTCTGATGCCACCTGGAGATGCTTGAGAGTGAGGTGAACATGGCAGTGGTCCCCAATTATATCAGCCATATGGGATTTACCTCTAATGCCTCTGGTTCTTTTTGTGCAGTTTAGGTCAGACCCATTGCTTACTATTTGTCCATTCCCTCTGCTGAAGTAACCCCTATGTTTTCTTATGTATCCTTATCTTAAAATACGGCTCTCGGCTAACATGACTTTTCCACCAATAAAATTCATTCTGTACGTAGCCTTGGGGTAGAGATAGGCTTCAGTGGAGGGTGAAGGAACCTGCCAGCAGAGCCCCAATTCTAAACAGGAGGAAGGAGGGGTTAGGGGCTCACACAAATTTCTCCTTCCACATCACAGTGCTGGAGATGGATAGGGAGGCAACCCCTGGGCTCACAAGATTATGTCTGGACTGAGCTACATAATGAGCAGCTAAAGTCTGGTCTTCCAAACTAAGTTTGTAGCAACTTAATGTAGACTTTGGCAACATGGGATGAGTGTTGTAGGAGTAGCTGGGAGTCTAGGGGAGGAGCCAGGCTGCTCTACACCAGGATTCCAGGTAAAGCCTCAAACAGGAGCAGCTCCATGTTCCATTGCCCACCCTTGACTCCAGGGTCTTCATGCTCCCTTCTGGTAGTCCAGAGTGGGAATGGCCTTGAAGATGAAATTTCCCAGGGAGTACCTGCATTTACATGAGTAATTTGTTAAAATCAACTAACTTTGATCTGAATTGGGTTGGTTGAGGATGTGGGAATAGGTTTACATAGCCCCACGTCTACCTCAACTGGTCCTCTAAGTCAGGGAGCAGAGTCTCCATAAATTTCTCCCTCTTTTTTCCATTTATGAAGAAGCAGGGTGGGTAGGAGGCTCTCCTGTTGAGCATTCTGGATGATCCATGCTCTTTGCTAAGTGTTGGAAATATTAAAAATATATGGCAATATATGAATGTATCAAATCAACATGTTGTACACTTTACATGTATACAATCTTACATGTCAACTATATCTCAATTAAAATATATATTATATATGAAACTTGGCTCCCTGAGAGTAGGGCATGGGAATATAGAGACTCTCAGTATAATGAATTGTGTTGTCCTTCCCCCAACAAGTGAATATTTGAAACAAATTCAAGAGCTATTTCTCCTGGAACTTCGAGGTCACCTGTATTCAGATAACAAGTCTGCACTCCTACATATGTCCCCAAGCTTGTTCCAGCCACCAGTGAGTTCTAGAAGGTGCAGCTTAGGTCCTCAGGGGGCTCACTTTGCTATACTCACTCTGGAGGCTTATTAGAAATTCAGATGCCTGGATCCTACCCTAAACCTACTGAGGTCTCAGAAGCGAGGCCCAGTATCTGCCGATATAACATGCTTCTCAGGTCATTCTGATGCTCACCAAGGCTGAGACCCCAGAAAAGACTCCACCCTTGTTGCACTGTCTTGAAGACTCCAGACACCCTCCATTCAGGAGTCCAGCCATGCGGCTTATCACCCATAGTGACTCCAAGGCTGCCTTCTTCAAGTTGAGACCGAACTTAATGCCAGGTTTTTTGTGCACCTGTCATCAAGAAGTCCAAAGTTCCTGTACTCACTTTGCCATAGCAGGATCTTTTCCCTCTCCAGCTTCTCATCCTTCTCCCATTCTGCCTTCTTCTTTGACCACTTGTCCTCCAGCTCATCATAAATGCTGTCCTGTGGAGGCGCAAAGTACCATGAGGAAAAGCATCCTGAAAGGCTGCACCCCTGCCTTCCAGACCCGAGGCTCAGCTTTATAGCTTCCCTCAGCTGGGACACTTGCCAGGGGTCCCCATATGGTGACTGGTGGGAGTCAATTCCAGCCCAACCCACCCGCGAGCCTGTGGAACCTAAAGATCACAGGCAAACTCTGCCTGGTGTTTGCCCCCCTGGAACTGGGCTTCCTTTGCAGACAGGCAGCGTTCCCCATGCTGCAGATTCACATGGCAGCTCCCTCTGAAACAGGAATCACTCATCATAGCACGGGAGGAAACACGGGAAATGACTAGTTTTTAATTTTTTTTGAATAATTATACCCACTATATTTTCTTTCAAGTCATTGATGAAAGTGTTTTATGGAACAATGCCAAGTCAAACTTCTGGTTCACTCCACTAGAAGTGATTCTTAAGTTGATATTGAGCAATTAATTAGCACTCTGTTAGGTTTATATGTGCAAGAAATGCCCTTAATTGTGCTTCCACTTGGTCTGCATTTTCTTATTTTTGTATCATGAAATTTCTTACCAAATGCTTTGTCAAAATACCGTATATATTTATATATTTATATACTGTCTCTAGTAATTCTACCTAGTCATTAATTTGAACACTTAGAAAAGAATGGGACGTTTTTCCGAGGGTTCATTTTTCTTCAGCAGACCTAACTCCCTCTGTGGTTAGGGTTAAATAAGCCTAACCTGATGGTAGTCCCATTGGTTGGCTCAGACCTCATGAGACGGGGACATCAGGAGGGGAAGTCTCAGGGCCCGGAGGCTGCCAGGAAGGTCTCAGGACCCTGACCCTACTTCCTTCTCAGGTTAGCAGCAGGCTTCACACAGTGCCTGGGCGCCAGTGCTCATCTGTAATTGTGGCCATTTAGGTAGAGGTTCTCATCCTTTTCAAGATTGGTGGGCAGGTCAGTTTCCATAGAGCTCACCGTCTCTGGAGAGGCCCAGATTGAAGCGAACACAAAGTAATTTGTTAAAATCACAAATTAAACCTAGGAAATTGGGGCAGCTCACCTGCTCGTCAATCAATGCTTCTCTTAGGCTCTGCTCTGTGATGTTTTCCCTGAGTATATCAAGGTGCATCTTGAAAAATGAGTTTTGAATAAAAGCTCAAAACTGAAACTGTGAGTGGTAAATAGAATTTCAGAGGTGGTGCTGGTGCCTAACTTGGTTTCCTCCTTTGATGGGTGATCAACTGTCCTTGTTTGCCTGGGACTATGTTGTTTCCCTGGGACTCCAGATTGTCAATGTGAAGTCCCTGGCAAACCAGGACCAGTTGGTCACCACAGGAAGGGGGCTTGCTGTCCCAGCGCTCCCCTCGTCCACTTCCTGTCTCCCACTCTCTCACCCGCTAGGAGGAAACCATGCCCTAGCTTTGGTTCCCTGGGCTTCCATCAAGTTAGCTGATTAAATGAATGGGCTATGTTCTGAGATGGCTAGGGCACCTCACTCTCTGCTTGTGGGAGCAGCACAGAGTGATAGTCTTTTTTGATGACAATTTGGCCAGATTCATCAAAGGCCTTAAAAATGTTTATTTGCTTTGACTCAGTACTCCACTAAAATCAAAGATGTTACAAAGCAACATTAACAGTGGTTGTTACCACAGGGGTGATTATAGTTCATTCTTTTTGTTGTTGCTGCTTTTGGTTTTTGAATTTCCATTAAAAAAAATGAGCAGTTATTACTTTTATAATCACAAACATATTTTTCAATGGGCTTTTTTAGGGTCCAGGTGACCATCTTGTCCTGCACGGACCCCATGTCAGTCCCCAGGTTCACTCTTCTCCCTGGGTGCACTGAGTGCCACTTAGGTTCAAGGATGCTGGGAATTTCAGGAAATTATTTTCTGAGCAAGAGGTCTAGATGCATCTCTGCGTCATCAGCCAGGAATGAGCCTTGCTTCTCTTACTCTCATAATTCACCACGGAGCTCTGAATCTCACCTGATATACATGAAACATGTTCTTCAAGTACTTATATTCCTTTCCCATCTCCTCTGGACAAAAGGAAAACAACAAGGTCATCATTATTCCCCAGAAATGCAAGTTTTCAAGCTCCAATGTGAGCTTTCCCGCACACCTTCTCCACCTCAAACTCCTCCTCTAGGTGGTGAAACCATGGTGTGCCTCCACAATCACTCCAGAAGCTTATTAGAAATTCAGATGCCTGGACCCCACCCTAAACCTACTGAGGTCTGAGAGGTGAGGCCCAGAACCTGCCGATAATATTCTTCTCAGGTGATCCTGATGCACACCAAGGAGGCTGAGAACGAATCCCTGGGGGCAAACCTATATTTGAGGGAAAAAGAGAAGCAAAACCTTGGAGGATGTACCTACTTCTCTCTTTTTTAAATAACATTTCCTAGTGTGAATTGGTTTTGAAAACAATATATGTTCTCTTTAGAGAACTGGAAAACCAGCAAGGTACAAATACCGTCTTTTAAAAATATAAGAGAAAAGAAAGGGAGAAGGTTATAGAATTTCTCCTTCTCCCCGTGGAGATTAGTCTATACACTCAGAATTCTGAAAGATACACACTTTGCCCTTCCCAAGGGCAGCACTATTTATGGGATAAATCACGCACACCACCCTTATGGTTTATAAGGCCATACAAATCACAGTGTGTCAGTTATGAGACAGGAGGGAAGAGGGCAGGACACAGCCATTAAAAGAATGACACAGCATTTAGCACCAGGATGGTGGAAAACCCAATTCCCAACAGTCCCTGAGGCCCAAGATGGCGGGAGATTCGCCCTCCAGTGGGCCTTGAGCTACGTTATACACATTGTAATGTACTAGCATGGTGAATGACACACAAGCACCTTGACACAACCATGAAAGGTCAAAGAGAGGGGCGGTGGCCCAATTCTTGGGAATCCCTGCCCCTTCCCCAAAGTAGTTCGAATAATCCTCTCACTTGTTAGCATATGAAAATTAGCAACTAGCGGTCTCTCTGTTGCCTTCCAACACGGCCTGCTCTCTGTCTATGGAGTGTGTGTCCACCTTTACTTTAAGCAACCACCCCCTCCCCAGCCCCCGGGTACATCTCTCTAAATAAATCTACTTTTACTCAACTGTGGCTCACTGTTTTTTTTTTTAGCATATGTCAGTGTTTATTCCTTTTATGGCTAAACAATGTTCCACTGTAGGCATATACTGCATTTTATTTATCCATCCATCAGCTGATGAATTTAGGTTGATTTCACCTTATGACTATGAATAATACTGCTATCAATATTCATGTACAAGTTTTTGTGTGGACATATGTTTAATTTCTCTTGGGTATACACCTAGGAGTAGAATTGCTAGATCATGTGGTAACTCTATGTTTAAACATTTGAGGAACTACCAGATTATTTTACAAAGTGGTTCCACAATTTTTCACTCCCACAGAAATGTTTGAGAGTTTTGATTTCTCCACATTCTTGCTATCATTTGTGATTGTCTGTTTTTTGGTTATAGCCATCCAATTGTGTAAGAAATAATACCTCGTTCTGATCACTCTTGAATTCTCTCCTGCATAAAGCCAAGGACCCTCACTTGATGGGGGGCACATCCCAGGGACTCAACTCATCCCAGACCTGGGACACGGCCGTCCTCTGGAGCTCCCCCCGCTCCCACTTTTTCCTGTATCAGAATTTAATGAAACACCATCACTCTACAGGTGAGGAAACTTGCTAAAATGCAACAGTATTACATTTGTAGAACTTTTAAATATACTTCAAAAAGTGCCCTCACACTCTTATCACTCTGACAAAGGCAGGTATTATTGTCTTCGATTCCCAGATGGGGAAACTGAGGCTCAAGGAGATGGAGGGACTTCCTCAGATTCCGACACTTGGCTGCAAGCCTTTCCATCTTCTGGGAGTAGGGAGGACTTTGGTTGACATAGTTCGCCTTTTTTTCAGTTTCATTCTCAACCACTCCCTCTTCCTGGGCTTTAGAAGGAAACCTCAAAAGCCTAGCCAGAGTCCACCTGTGGCTGTGGGAATTCCTGGCCCTAGACCCACATGGTCAGCCTCTGCCCCTTCACCAGGGTCATTCTCCCATGTCCCAAGCGTACCGAGTTTATCCTTGGCAGCCAGCTTCTCTGCTTTCAAGGCTGCTTTGTAGTTTTCCTCCAGCTCACTGAGCTGTGCTGCGTGAGCCTCCTCAAGCTCCCTGTGGAATCCCAGGAGAAGGCTACAGTCACCAGTGGAAGGTTCACCTGATCCCACCTCTTCTCCCTCACACGGGAAGCTGGTGGGCAGGCTGCATGGCCCTCACTTCTTCCACATTCACCTGGCATCCATCCAGAAAAGGGTGAGAAGACCCCTGGTTTCACTATCCACCATTCTGAATGGAGCTGGCAGGGGCCACAGACTCCCTCCAACAGCACAGTCTTTGCATATAGTGCTCTTGGAAAACTGTGGGCTGCAGTGGCACCCAGGATAATTTTAGAGTCCAGGGTCCCTCCAGCCTCCATTCCAGGAGGCAAAAGATGGCAGTGTTCAAAAAGAGTGTTAAAATAAAAGGTTATATGAACTATCAAGCCAGGAAAAGACATGGAAGAACCTTAAATACATATTAATAAGTGTAAGAAGTTAGTCTGAAAAGGATACAGGCTGTATGATTCCAACTATATGACATTCTGGAAAAAGCACAGCTATGGAGACAGTCAAAAGATCAGTGGCTGCCAGGGATCAGTAGGGAGGGAGGGAGGGAGGACTAGGCAGAGCCCAGAGGATTTTTAGCGCAGTACAACTATTCTGTATGACATCATAATGGCGGATACACGTCACTAAACATTTGTCAAAATTCATAGAATGTACAGTGCCAAGAGTGAACCTTTACGTAAACTGTGGACTTCGGGGGATAAAGGTGTATCAGCGTTAAGTTTACTGATTGTAACAGATGCCCTGGGCTGGTGTGGGATGTCAGTGATGATGTAGGTGGTGCAGGTGTGGGGTGAGGGGTATGTAGGAATTCTCTGTACTTGACTCTATTTTACTGTGAACCTAAAATTGCTTAAAAAAAAGTCATTTAATACAGTAAATAAGTTAATTAATTTTTAAAAAATTTAAAAAGCAAGTCTGTGACAACCAGGAGGACTTCTCTCCAGCAGGACTACTGAGGCTGCTCCGGTGCCCAGCAAGGGTGTGGAAGGGGACTTCGTGGGTTTCCTCACTCACACCGACACACTCACACCTCCTTCTCTCCCCCTTGGTTTGTCTCTGCAGCCCTGGCTCCTGCCCCTCCCATACCTTCTTCCCATTTTCCCCAGGCCCTGACCTAGCAGCCAGGGACAGGAGAGGTGAGAAGAGGAAGAGAATGAGGAAGAGGAGCAGGGTAGGGAGAGACTGGGCTGAGAACAACATTTACCACAGAAATCTCGTAGAGAACCAAAAACTGGCCCTTCTCAGCATTCAGCCGAAAGGGAGATTATAATTGAAATGAAATAACTGGATGGGAAAGTGCAAAACCAAGAATAATCTTCTCTGTGCTAGATTTCAGTGGCCTCACATCAAACCATTCTGCTCTCCAAAGAATGTCTCTCACCTCCCCTCCCCTTGCCACGCACCTCCCTTTGGCACCTCCTGAAATCCCAGTGAGCTGAAATCCTGCTGGGATGCAGGAGCCTTAGGGCTTCCAGCACACAGGGACACACTTCCAGCACACACTGGCATATGCCAGAAAGCATACCTCTTCTTGCTTTCAAAGTTCTGCTGCATCTCAGCACAGTGGAGATCCCTTTCATTAGCGAGCTGGAAAGGAGGCCAGCATTAATGAGAGAGCACTGGGGACCCCACTTCCCCTCCAACCTGCACCTTCTGAGAAGCCTTCTCCATTCATGGGGCGCCCCACTCCCCACGCCCCTCCTGTGTGTGTTCTGCAGTGTCATCGTTACTGACAGAGCAGAACAATTCTTGCCTTGCTCTATGTTGTCTGGTACATAATCAATTCATAATGTTGGTGCATGGAAAGCATCCCTTGCATTGTTTTGTGGGCAGGTCTGGTCTCTTTGGCTGACTGTAGTCTCTTTGTAAGATCACGGCCTTTGGCTTCTTGGATACATAATTCAATTGAGCAAACATTAATTGTGCAAAAGGCTTGAAATGGAAGAGTCAAAGAGGCCTAAGACTCAGACTCTGCCTTCACTGAACTTACAACCCAGTGTTAATAAATCCTCATTGGCAGAATGGCCATGTTCCAGCAGATGGGATATGCTCATTCCCAGCGGCCCTCCCTTCTAACTCGTCGGATCCTCTGGCCAGTGTCTCAGGAAGAACGGACACTTCCAGCTGAGACAAGGGTTCAGGGCTTATCCTTGTCCCTCTCTGACTACACAGTGGCAGCCAGCACTCCTCCCTTCCCCAGGGTCACATGACACTTTGGGGTGTTCACAGGTGGGAGAATTTTAAAGATCACACTCTGAGGTCCCTCCATGGAAGTAATCTAAATATGTCTTCAGCAGGGCGGAGGCTTCGGTGAGTCTAAGTGTGTGTTTTGTCCAATAACCCACCACTGATGAGTTGAGTGATCTCATGCAGTTTAACTTCCTGAGCCTCCATTTCCTCTCTGTAGAAAGAGGCTATAAACCTGGCAGGGTTTTCAGATAAATACAGTAACGAATCACCAGTAGGGAAGGTCTCAGTGTGAGTCACATGCTAGGTCACCGCAGGATTCAGACACACTGGGGAAGTCAACCTTCAAACGTGAGTTTCAATAAAAGCAGGCAAGGGCGGGGGGTGGGGTGGGGAGGGGACTTGAGCGTCTCCGGTTTATCACTCCAGCCCGTGCCACCAGGCACCTCTGCTTGGAGTGAGGAAGAAGAAACCATGATAAAACAGATGGTAAAATCTAAAAGAAGTGTCACCCACATCCCGGGGAAACACAGAGTGCAAACTGAAATCAGTAGATTCTGAAGAGGGGATTCGGGCAGTTAAAACAGCAATGGGGAGTAGGTACTGGAGGCTTCTGGGCAGCTTTTGAGCAAAATTGGAAGTATTGGTCATGCTGGTGCCATTAGCAAGAGCCTCAGCAATGTCTGAAATTTAATGCAGCACAAAGACCACAGCAGGCCCCCCTGGAAATGGCTGGCGCCCCAAGTGTGGGGCAGACAGTGGTACTGAACATGCCGGAGGCGCCCCGAGGACTCCCGGAGCTGAGTTAGGCCTCGAGGAGGGACTTGAGTTCTTGAAGTTACGGATGAGGATGGAGTCAGAGAGCTACTCCTGGGTGACCATGGTCCGATCTTCACACCTGTCCCCTGGACAACCTGGTTCCCATGACTGAGTGCGTGGCCTCTTGCTGGGAACCCAGTGGGTGATCTGAAACTACTGGTCTCTCTCCTTCTTATAGAGATGCCGGCCAAATTGAGTATCACTCACCAATTTTTGGGCAGCATGATGGTCTCTGTTCATTTGTTCTATTATCACTGTCAGTTCTGAGATCTGTTCTTCTAGGTCCGCAACGATATCCGTCCTAGGGACGAGTAATCTATCACCCACACAGCTCCCATGCCTGGCCAGGCAGGCCCCTCCCTGAGCAAGGCTATGCTCTGCACCTGCTCCGTCATCCTGGGGGTGGGGGTGGAGGGGGAGAAGGAATTTGGCAGTAGGGTGGTTGAGCCTCAGAGGCAGCCCTTTTGGGTAAGCTCGCCAGAGTGAGCAGGGGTGGTTTGGTGACCCACTGAAGAGAAGGGAGAGAGGACTATGTCAGGAACCTATTAGGCTTTGATCTTGACTCGGTAAAGACAGTTGAAATGGAGGATTAGGAAATGAGGTCAAGGAGTAGGATTGATGCTGACAGTGAATCCGAAACAAGGAAGGGGCCAGGAATGGGTCGAAGAGGTTGATTCAAGAGTGTGGCTTTCAGAGTAGACTACGGATTTTTGTGTTTCTGGGTCTGAAGCCTCTGTGACATCTGGAGTAAACAAGGGGCAGGGCAGCAGAGATGAGGTCCTTGATCCAAGAGGGTGAGAAAACAAGAGAGAGGATGTTGGAGGAGGTGGGGAAAGAGAAGATACAAAAGAGAGATTTAGGAGGTAGAATGAGACAGCTGTGGGGACCGACTTTACATAGCCCCGGAGGATGGAGAGAGTGGGGCTGGAATGACCGAGGGGATGGCCATGCGTGGCCGGGTGGAGTCAGGCAGGAATCCTCTGTCTCTCAGAGGCATAGATTGAGTGGCATCTTTGGACATAACAAAGAAGAGATGCAGACTCGGGCCTCCCAGAAATTCCGACTTTCTTCTTAGTTCTCACTTCCAAATGCAGACTATTTTATAAATATTTTATCTATTCATCCCCTCCAGGAACAAATACTTTCCTTTAGTATGAGTTACACCACCCCAATTGTTTTACAGCTCAGCTGACTGACTGGTCCGTCATCCTGACTCCAATGGACTTGGAGCCAAGAGGTGGGTGGGGAGAGGAGCCAGCGCAGGGTGGAGCAGGGAAGGGACACGGTGGGCTGGCCCTCAGCCAAGACAGGGCAGGCGGGGCTGGGTCTGAGGAGCTAGACGCGGGTCCAAGGGCATTACCTGGACATTTTGACTTTGTCCATGTTCTCTGATTCTGATTGCTTTTTCCGATCAAACATCTCGTCTCCCAGGCTGACGGAAATCTGCTCCCTATTCCGAAGGAGTGTGTAGCCAGGAGACACGTTGAAAACTTCCTGAGCATGAAGGTGGGAGGTCAGGTAACATTGCAGACTTGGGTGCTGAGGCTGCTCCAGTCTCCTGCTAGTGCCCTACTCACATCTCAAAAACAGGCCCATAAGGCGGGATTCCAGGGCCCAAGGCCCTGCGCCCTCCCCAGTTACCACTCGCTCTCCTTCCTCCCCCAGGTTTCTCTCCTGAAATCCACTTGCAGGACTCAGCTGGCTCTTGTGTGTCACCACAGGCCTCTCAAAGGCAACAAATGCAAAGCCCATCCATTGACCCCCACTCCCCGCTCTGCCTCTGAGCCCGGTCCTCCTCTGTGCTCTCCTTCGTGGCCAAGGGCCAGGAGGCGGCCCCACAGTGTGGAAGTTGCTCAAGGTTTAGAATAGATGGGCCTGCGTTTGAATCCTGGCTCTGCCGCCAACCATAGTTATTCAACATCTCCGTGCCTTAGTTTCTTTGTCAGAGAATGAGTATAATAACTCTTCCTCAAAGGGCTTTTGTGAGGAAAAACCAAAATAACATGAGAAACTGCCTAGCTAAGTTGCAAATAAAACAAAACAACCCCAAAAACATTTTAGTCAGTTCCTTCTGCATCCCACATTAGATACCAAGTCATTCATCTGGGCAGGGCTGCCAGGCAGCACAGGCCAGGATGAGACTGGCGTCCAGAGCTGTTCAGGACACTCCGCAGCACCCTGGACCCGTCATTGTTCTCCGAACTGTAGCTCAGCCCCATCCTCCCTTCTCCCGCACCCCTGCCCCTGACACGGCCCCAGGCCGCGGTCATCTCTCTCCTTGGCTCTGGTGATCCCCTCCCCGCCTGCCTCTCCTCCTTCAGTCTGGCTCCCCTCAAGTTCACCATCCTCTCCACCTGGAGGGCTAGTGTATCTTTGTTGTTTTCTTTCCCTGACCATTAAGGGACTAAGTGATCCTTGTTTAAGGGAGGTAAGTTGGGGGCAGGGACAGAGGAGGCAAAAGGAAAATAGATAAAAGCAGAAAGTAGTAAAATAATATCCCACCAGAGGGTGTTTTTTTTGTTTTTTGTTTTCTAAAATGTCTTACCTAGTCCTGTGCCTGTGTCCGACCCCGAAAGGCTCCCAGGCACCAAAAAGATTAGATCCAAACTCCCGGACAGGTGTCAAGATTTTTCTGGCCTTGGTCCCCATCTCTTTATACAGCACCTTCCTGTCCCTTCTCCTCTCAGGTGCCCCGATGGTCCCTCCCCCAGAGTTGTGAGTTCCCAAGTGCAGCAGAGGGTTTCCCACATTGGGGCAGGAGCTATACCCAGGCCTGGACTGATGGTCACCATCTGGTTTCCTTGGGACACTCTCCTCACCCTACACAAGGCGGTAGGGGGTGGTAATTAAATGCTGTCTCTGGGGTCTGATGGAGCCGACCTCAAGTCCTGGTTCTGCCACTTACCAGATGCATGTTAAATTGAATAATTAACAACTCTTCCTCATAGGATCATTGCACAGATTCAATGAGGTAAGTATGTGTAAAAGTCCATGCCTGCATACAGTGGGTCTCAATAAATGTTAGTCCCACTGCCTTCATCCTGTTTTTACTCACATAAGGTAATTTACTGCTCTCCTCTTGTTTTCTTAAATAGATTTTCATTCTGCAAGAGAAAAGCATGATCAGAAAGCAACCAGAGAGCAAAGAAAAGCTCCAAGCTTGGAAGCTGTACCCAGCTCTTGCCACTCATCGGTAACAAGTGACATTACCCGGACAGTCTCTGAGGTCCCTTTCAGCTCTCAAAATGTTCTACTTCAGGAAATAGGGACTATGTAAAGGTCCAGGGAACATTGGTACACAGATTGTGATGAAATGGTGGGTAGTAAAAAAGTGGGAAATTGACTCATCACCAGTCTAATTGTAGAACCATTGCTAAAACAGGGGCCGAGAGATTTGGCGTGAAGATCCCAAGTGCCCTCCTATGAGCGCAGTGCATAATCTTCAATGCACACGTTTTCAGTGACATCTATGTTGTCTGCACAACTGCCTTTCTCCATGTTTGCACCAGAAGTTGGTGTTCTGGGACTCTGAAAATGCCAGTTAAATGAATTCAGGATAAGCAAAGTGTTACTATTCTGAGATCTGGTGTTAACCCTGATTATAATTAATTTTCGTTTTCAAGTACAGAAACATGAGCACAATATTGGGTACACAAATGTCACAGGAGTATTTATAAGGGAGCTTAGCTGGGACGTGGGAAGAGTTGAGTCAGAGAAACTAGCTTCTTCTGATGTGGTGGCAAGAAATGCAAGTTGGATCGTGTTACTCTTCCCAGAAGCCTCTGATGGCTTCCTGTCCATTATGGGCTAAACTGTGTGCTACCCCAAATTCAAACATTGAAGCCCTAACCCCTGCTATCTCAGAATGGAACTGCATTTGGAGGTACAACCTTTAAAGAGGCGACTAAGTTAAAATGAGGCTATTAGGGTGGGCATTAATCCCAGTTTACTGGTGTCCTTGCAAGAGAGATCAGGACACACAGAGAAGCCCAAGAATGTGCACGCGCAAAGGAAAGACCATGAGAGGAGGCAGCAAGCTGGCTGCTATCTGCAAGCCAAGGGGAGAGTCCTCACCGGAAACCAACCCTGCCAGCACCTTGATCTTGGACTTCCAGCTTCCAGAACTGTGCTGTGAGACAATACATCTCTGTTGCTTAAGCCGCTCAGTCTGTGGTTTTGTGTTGTGGTGGCCCTAGCAGCAAATACACCATCCCTTTCAGAGTAAAAGCCAAAGTCGTCGTTACAGAGGCCAGCACACTTCACTGTAAGTGTTTCCTACTATTGCTACTACACATTACTACAAGTTTAATGGCTTAAAACCACACCAACTTGTTATAGTTCTGGAGGTCAAAGTCTGAAATGGGCTAAAATTAAAGTGCTGGCAGGGTTGTGTTCCTCCTGAAGGCTCTGCAGGAGAATCTGGTTCCTTGCCTTTTCCAGCTCCTAGAAGCTGCCCTGTTCCTCGTGGCCTCATCCTCTGTCTTCAAAGCCAACAGCAGCACCACTCCAACCTCTGCTTCTATGGTCATGTCTCCTCCCACAGTGACTTCCTCCTTCACAGGTAAGGACCTTTACGCCTACATTACGGCCACCTGGATAACCCACGATAATCTGTTCAGTTTAAGGTCAGCTGATCAGCAACATGATTCCATCTGCAGTCTTAATCCCCCCTTAGCAAGTAACAGAACTTAGTTACAGTTTCCAGGGATTAGGTTGTGGGCCTCTTCAGGGGGCTTGTTATTCTGCCAACTACCTTCAGCATCTCTGCTGCTTCTCTGAGCTCATTCCCACCACTCTCCTCACTTCCTCCACTCCCCTGACACACATGGGCCTCTGCTTTCCATGAAAAAATCAGGCATGCCAAGCAAGTTCCCACTCAGGTCCTCTGCACTTGCTGTTCCCTTTGTCAGGAATGCTTGCCCCAGGTTTCAGCGTGACTCCTGCTGTCTCTTTACACAGGGATCACCCTGACATCTCTGTGTAAAATAGCAACCCCACCCTCACCATCCTCTTTTCCCCATACCTGCATTATTTTTCCGCATAGGGTTTGGGGACCTTGGATGGATGAATGTGTTTATGGTTATCTCCCTGCCTCTGCCCACTGGAATGCAAGTCCAGGAGAGCAGAGACTCTGCCGTGCTCACTGCTGTCCCCCTGCCCCTGACTCAAGGTCTAGCAAATAATAAGTGCTCAATAAACACTTTACAAATAAATAGAATACAACGATTCATGCAAAGGCCTAAAATTAAGTCACACTTCTAAGCTTACAAATATGGATAAAGAATTTAAGGGGTGAGTAAAAACAGAGCTGCAATCTACAGAAAACCTTAGATATAGTAAAGTAATCAGGAAAAGAGAGAGTCAGCACCATAAATCCATGGGAGACTCTTTGCCTAGGATGTGAATGGGGCATGTGCCCTTCTAGGGCAGCACAGGGGTATCCGGGCTCTTCTGCTAAGAGCTCCTTTGAAGCGACTTTGAAAGCTGTGCGGACAGAGGGCCACAGAACCCATGTGTAGGATTTGAGGTTTGGGGGAAATCTCAGTGGGTTCTGGCCATTCTCTGACATCCCTGGCAACAGTAAGCTCCAGTCAGGAAAGGCTGGGAAGGCCAAGAAGGGAGATAATTTTATTCACAGAACTTGAACCACCCCTGCCCCCTGGATGTAAAAATACTTACTTTGGGGTGACAACAGGTTTCTTTAGGGGTTGGACATAATTTTGTTTTTTTGAAGCTGGAGGAAGAGGAGTTAGCCTGAAAGTGAAAAATAAATAATGAGGGAGAGAAACTTGGAAATTCAGAAACCTGGTTTAGCACTCCCAGAAAAGGTAGATCTCACAGTGATCCCAAATTGGAATACATGGTCTGACAATGGGAATCTTTAAAATCAGGATGGTCTTGAGGAACCTCAGGCCAAAGGCTTTGACACCTGCTCATGGTCCCGGGGGTTCCTGGGCTCTCAGTATGGATCGTTCCCCACTCCCCCATTCCCAAAGCTCTTCGTCCCCTGTGGAGGGGCAGCTGCCACGGGCCCTTTCCCTGCTGCACTAACGCTGAGACTCCTTCGCTGAAAAGGACACTCAGCTCAGACAGGACACTGCACTCAGGCAAGAGTGCAGCTGGGGAAAGCTGGGCTTTCTGGCCCTCTTGGGATTTTGAGAAGTTGACTGCTTTGGAAATCTTGTGAGAGAAACAAAGCTGCAAGTGGAGCCTGAGCTCCCAGGTCCTACTCTGCCCCAGAGGATCCTCACTTGGGCTTCGCTGGGGAGGTCCTGCTTGGTGGCTGAGGGGTCTTGATTAGCTTCCGTGGTCCCAAGTTCCAGGGGTCCCAGCAGGTGCAGTAGACGAGAGGGTTGGGGTACATGGCAGATCAGGGGTGCTCTTGGCTGCTGGGTCAGGAGGCCTTCGCTGAAATGGGAAAACATCATATAGAGTCAGAGCAACAATACTTAGCTTGGGAAGGACCCAGGGAAGGCCCAAGGCACAGGTGGCAGACTCTGGAAGCTGTCGAGGTGGTACAGGGTCTTGACTATGCAGAGAATATCACCTTACCCCTTGCTGCCCTGTAGACTTGACTTGAAAGCACTTTAACCTTTGACATAGTTGGGTGCTTACTGTGAACCAGGTCCACATCAGGGATCAGTTATTGTGATGCCAATTTTACAGAAAGTTCTATGCAAGACCTGTTATCAGGCTTTCTCTTCACTTCAGAGACAGCTAGTATGGAAGAGCAAGTGCTTAGGAGTCAGACAGACTTGTGTTTGTCCCCAGCTTTGCAACTTGCTACCTCGGTGACCTCTCTGAGCCCCAGTATCCTCATGTGAATTTTGTTTACAGAAGTTTTATTTCTAAATTTGTAGGACAATAGATTTATTTTTGTGTCTGTGTTAAATTGAAATATGCTATTGTAAAGAAAATCAAAATAGAGAAAAACTTAAAGAAGTAAAAATTATCCAAAGTACTAACATCTAGAGATGAACACTGAAAATATTTTGGTTAATGTCTTCTAGAATTCTCTCTAGTCTAAAGAAACAGATTTATATAATTTTCCACAAACCAGAACAAACTCCACTTACATTCTAGATATGCTTTTTTCAACAATGTCATGAGCTTCTTTTCATGTCAATAACTATATATATGTCATCATTTTTAAACTTAAGTTTACTGTGGAGTACAAAAGTAGAGAAAAGAGTACATTGAACTCCATTACCTAGCTTCAGTGATTAATGATCTGTGTCTAGTCTCATTCCTCTATACTCAGCCCACTCCTCTAACACTAGATTATTTTAAAGAAAATTTAAAGCAAATCTATAATTTTAATTATACTTCAGGCAAATTTTTAAAACAAGTCTGAGAGTTATTTCTATATATATATCATCCATGACTGTGTAAATTTCTATGAATGTACTCATTTACATTTTTAGCCTGTTTTGTATTTATGAACATTCAGTTGTTTCTTTTTTTTCCCTAATATAAACAATGACTTGATTTTTTTTTTTTTTTTTTTTTTTGCCCTTAAAAGCTAAAGTCGTCTTCTTCCAAACACCTATGGGGATGAAACTCAAAATATTTAACAACCGGGAAGACAAATCTATTGAATAATCAGAATAGTCATGGGCTATGGGCTGGAACCTGGAGGACCCTTCTCCGGTCCCCATGCCAGACATTAACCCCTTACTTGCTGAATCCTGAGTAGGTCTGGGAGTGCCAGAGGAGGTGTTGGGGCACCAGGATGTCACGTGAGGAGGGCATTTGAAGAGTTTGGACAATGTGTATGCACAATCAGTATGGCACTATTTCAGTATCCGTGCATATGAGCTAAACATTGGCCCTCTACCTCCAGGACTCTTCCAAGAGGAAAATACTGTTAACAGCCTTTTGGGTATGCTTCTAGAAATATTCTATAATCTTTAAAATTTTTTACACAAATGAGAGCAATATTTTACACACTACACCATGCCTTGCTCTTTTTATGTAACAGATTATCTAATAGATATTTCCATATCAGCATAGATAGATCCACTGTATTCACAGTGGCTTGACAGGCTTCGTATGGTTTTAGGAATATAGGTGTGTGTGTGTATGTGTGTGATTTAGAATTCTTTTTCCTTATCCTTTTTCTTTCCTTCATCTCTTCTGGATGACTTTACCTGAAGCTCAGTGGACTGAATGTGCCAACTGGTGATCCTTTAGTCACCAGTGAGCCAGCTGAGCCTCCAGCAAGGTTACTGATTAGCATTAACCAGAAGAAAAAAATATATAAAACATCTTTCCAAAGAGCTTACCTTGGACTGCCCAAAGACTTGTTTTTCCCATGTGGCTCCTCTCCAAGTTGGGAGTCTTAAAGACACCGCAAGGTTACAGAGAAGCTGTGTCGCATCAACACAAAGTCCGAATTCATTTTAGGTCAAATCCAGAGGTTCCAGAACTCGGAACTTTAGTGGTCATTCCAAGTGACTGAAATGCCAGAGCAGAAAATCCACAGTATGTGTGGTGCAGAGAGACAGGCTTCCAGTGCATCCAGTCAAAGGCCTTTTACAAAGGCTGACCTGGCATGAGTAAGAATTTCCCTCCTAAAGTCGATCTGGTTTGAGTCTTCCAATATTGCAATGAACGTCAAGCTAGAGGAGAAATTCCCCCTCCATTCAGACTCTTGATTTGGACCTTGAGTTGTGAGGTTTGTCCTTGGAAGATGGCAGGGGAAGGTTTGTTTCTTTCATTGCTATGGAAACAGAATGGTAGCACCTCATTGGCTCAGGCACTATGCTCTTTACAAGAGAAGGCTGGGGAAGCAGCCATTAAGAAATTCTCCAAGATGTGAGACAAGATACATTTAAGATATACTTTCAGAGGAAACAGAATTTAAGAGCACTACTAGGCTTAACTGGCTGTGGCAGTAGTTGCCAGACAGGATCTGTGATGGATTTTAAGTTCCTCTGTCATTTGCTCACAGAAACCTCAAAGTCTAAAGTGGGCACTCTTCTTGAATTTCAGGCTTTGAAATCTCTAAGAGTACAAATCTCCCAGAGCAGGAGTCTTGTTCAGTCATCAAGGAGCTCAGATTTTATTTTTTCTAAATAAAGCTGCTTTTCCTCATTCTAGAAAAAAAAAACTTTCTTATTAAAGATAAGTGGCTTTCATTTTTACTTTGCTGCATGTCACTATAAGAAATATATTTTACACATTTTATAATAAAAATTTGCATGGAATAATACCCTTGCTACATACTAGTCTCATCTATTTCTTTTTCTTCTATTTAAAATGGAAGCTGATTATAAATACACCAGATTGATTTCATGATCCTCTGATGAGTCACAACTCAAAGCTTTCAAAGCACTGTTATAAATTCACCTGTTCATTCTACTCCGTATTTATTATCTACTGTGTTCCAGGCACTGATGTGAGGTGTGGGGAGATACCTCAGCTCCTGTGCTCCATAGAGCTTAGAGACTGGTGGGGAAACAGACAATTTATAATATCAATAAAAGCACAACAAAGCTTATATAAAAGCTTTCACCACATGCAGTGGGAGTGGGTAGCAGAGATTTCTCTGTAGTTTAATGAGTCAGACCACAGTTTTGATGAGAGAAAGAATTTGACTAGCTTTGCAGATTGGAAAGATCATTTTGACTGCAGTGTTAAAAAAAAACAATTGGAGGGGTCAAGACAGGAGGGAGAGAAACCAGTTAGGAATCTGTGGCAGCGGTCAAATGAGACCCAACGGTGGCCTCAATCGAGAGAGTTGCAGTGGGGATGGGGAGAAGAGGACACGCTAGGACTTGGCGATGATGCTTCCTGGGTTTCCGGCTCAAGCACTTGAGTAGTCGGTGGTGCCATTATTGTGATGAGAAAGTCAGGGGATAAACAGGCTCAGGGGAGCAGATCATGATTTCAGGTCCAGACTTACTGAGTCTGAGGTGCCCGGGAGACATCTAAGTGGTGATGTCTACTTCAGAGTTTGTTACATGTTCTGTGGAATTCAAAAGAAGAGTCTGGGCTAGAAACACTTTAGGAGTCTTCAGAGTAGATAATATTTTAAGCCACAGGAGTGGATGAGATCACACAGGGAAAGAGTGTGTGTAAGAAGAGAACAGGGTCTAGTACAGAGCCCCGGGGAACACCGCTGTTTATGACAGTGTTTCTCAAAGTGCGGTCAGTAGGTTAGTTAAAGCTGTATAACCATCACTTGAAGGAAAGTGGCTTAAATCAAAGAGGTTTATTAATTTCATGAAACACAAAGTCTGGAGGTCGTGTGACCAGAGTTGATACAGACTCAGAAATGTCATCATATATTTAATACCTTGTAATAGCCTATAATGAAGGGGAATATGAAAAAGAATAGACACATGTGTACAACTGACATCACTATGCTGCACACCAGAAATTACACAACATTGTAAATCAACTATATTTTAATAAAAGAAGAATTTTAAAAAGTTGCTGCCAAAAAACAAAACAAAACAAAACTGAGTTCTTTCCATTCTTCTGTCAAGCCAGCCTCAGCGTGTCGCCGGAGGGGAGCCTCGGAGCTGCACCGTGGCTGCCACGACTCCAAGCACCATGAGCAGACGGGTTGGAGACTACCGGGAAAGCTAAAAGGGAGGGAAAGATGTTACCAAGAGAACAATGGGATTGGATATTTACTTCAAGTCCATTTATTGTGTGAAAATTCATATTCAAATGCTTTCTTATGATTTAAAAAAAAAAACAAAAACAGGATTTGGGTCTTGTGTGGAGAGTGGCTAAAAACAAAGATACAAAGGAGCAAGCACTGAAGGAAAATCCCAGCCACTTGGCTAGGCTGAGGCTTAGCACTAATTATTTTGGGATTTTTTTTCCCCCTCTTTTCCTCTTTTTAGAGACGAGTACTTTTTCGCTCCGAAACAGTAGAAGGGAAGGAAATGAAGGCTTCTAGGAGCTAAGGGTTAACTGCTCTTCTCTTTGAATTTAGGGAAACTTCGGCATTGCATATAAAGCTCTTTCCAAAGACCAGGGAAGGGGGCTGGTGCTACTAACATTCTCAGTAACTTTCCCCAAAGCAATGTGCCTTAGTATTTGGAATGCAGGTGGAGGAGGCCAGAATACCAACAGGATAACCAAGTGTAAGGTGAATAAATGAATGAGAGAAATTGTGACTGAACAATCCACATAGGTCGTCAGAGTTCATCTGCACATTGCTTGGGGAAATGGGCCCCATCCTGTATGGTGCAGCGGCCCTCACGAAGTGGCAAATGTGATCAGCTGGTGAGCATTCTCCATGAGAATACTTCGTGTGCAGAAAAGACAGTGCTCTGTTAAGGAGCTTGTCATTTTCTTCATGTTGCTCAGTTTCCTTTGATCATTTCTTGTTTTTCAGAATCGGAGTTAGGGGTGCTATGCTAACTCCCAAAGACCCACTCGTCAGTTCCCAAATGGCTCCTAGCCAGGAAGCCACAGGAATCACACAAAAGCGTGCCGTGCCACCCTCATACTTCTAAAGAGAGGCAGCTGCCCTAAGCCCTGGTCTTTAGGGGGCTCTGCATCACAGGTGTACACAAAACCCAAGCTTACTAAAGAACACACAGGTCCTGGATCTGGAGCTCAGCTCTGCAATAGTAGGACCCATCCATTCTGAGCATCCATTCTTACCATTAAGACCAGCAGGCTCCAGGGGAGCACTTCACATCTCTTGCCCTTTATGTTCGAAACAAAAGATGACTGTGTGAACATGCTTCAAGGTTTCTTGGGTTGTGCTGCTGAAGTCAGAGACACTGCTTTGGAATGCAGGAGGGATGGGGGCCCCAGCAGCAAGGTGAGAGGAGAGGAAATTCATCAAAAACTCTCAGATAGCATGAATACATAGATTCAAGCTTAGTGAGATACCATTTTCCAGTGGTACTGTGCATCCATTTTTTGTCCTTTTCATGTTTTCATTTGTAACTCCACAGGAACTCATTATTGGAGTGGTACTTGCAAGAACTACATAGTGTGGCTGAAGAGAATTTTGCAATATGATTTTTTTTCTTCCAAGTAAGTTTTATAATTTAAAATTTTTATTTATAAATTTTTTTTTTAATGGAGGTACTGGGAATTGAACCCAGGACCTCACACATGCTAAGCACAAGCTTTACCATTGACCTATATCCTCCCCACTGCAATATATAATTGCAATATGCAATTCTGAGTACCTTTAACTTTATATATGTATACAGGTCTAGATGGAGCATGAATGAATCATGGTGCCAATTCTTTCCATTACAGTATGGATCTAGAGATTGCTTTGAGAGATGGTGAAATAGCTAATAAGTGGTAGTGAGTTATATGAAATTAAAATACTTTGTAAAATTTTCTGGCCTGTTGTTGTCACGTTTGAATGTGATGTGAAATTCTTACCTTTAAACAACTTAGCGATTTTGCTGAGAAGGCAAGAAAAATTAATTTAACGAAATAATACTTTGATTTTCATGTATTTTTCTTTAACATTTCACATCACCTTTGGTATGCTTCACTCGTACTTTCTTCCTGGCTGCCAGCCAACAGTTGTGTTCTGGCATCTTTGCCAAGCCTGCACAGCAACAATTGTTCACTTGAAAATTGTATGGCATTTAGTCCTTATTTCACAAAAACTAATGAAAAACAGAAATACCAAATTTGATATTAACATAACTCAAACTTAATATGATAGAAACAGAGGTGAAAGTCAGCAGGATGCTGAAAGCCTCAAATCTTTACCCTAATCAGATTTTTGAAGTTAAATACATCTGTTGATAATCATTGCGAAAGAAAACACAATTAAAGATGCTGGGAATATCACTAAATTATATATCAAAGAAGTTGAGGCTCATACTTCATTTATTTCTCACAAAATGTTCATATTTCTAAATGAATATTAAATGAATTTTTAAAAAGATACAGCAATTAAATTGTGACAGAGAAAAGAGAACATCAAAGAACCTTTTCTATTAGAATCTAGCAATTTTCAAACTTAATTTCTTGCAAATAGTTTCTAAATAGCTTAGAGTATCAGTAGTAAATTCTGGACTATAGGAAAAGAACTGCTTCATACTTCCTATTTTCAAATTAAAGATCTGCCTATCAACGACTTTAGGTTTTATTTTTTTGTTGCTGATAATTTGCTAAGGAAACAACATGGCTATTCCATTTCTAAAAAATCTAAGAAAATACAATAAGATCTGTTTACTACTCATGACTATTATTGGTTTGTTTTGTGTTGGTTTGGCAAATAGAGGTTGTTTTCTGTACCAGAAACAACCTAATGGAAAGGAAGGACAAGCAGGATTATCTGTGAAAAGAACTGGGACAAAAACACAGGAAGACAAATGAAAATTTAAGAAGATACTCATGTTTATTATCTGATTTACATTTGACAAAGCAAAGGTAGGTGCACAAAGAGCTGTTTGACAAAGTCAAGCCCCAGATATCAAACAACAGCATCTCCCTGGCAGCCCCAGAGGGCACCGATGCCACTCCCGGGGGCCGGGCTGGCAATGCAACCACTCAGCCACTACACACTAGGAGCTCGAGTTTCAGATGTCAAAAGTCAATATTACCAGCAAGTACTAATTATGTACCAGAATGTTCAGAAAAAATAACAGGCTTTGAATACTGTATAAAATACATCTTTTATAGAGAATAGGCTCTTGTGAGCTGCCTTTCACTTATTCCCTCCCTTTGCCAAAGCCTGTTCATTCAGGTGAAATCAAGGACATATAGTACAAAATTTGTTTAAAAATTACTTTAACAATGGGTATTAATTTTTTTCCCAAGACCCATGCCTAAGGCTATTTACATCAGATTTGGGATCATCATAATTCAGGAGAACTTTTAATTCTGAGTTCACAGGGAAGGTATCCATCCTAGGAGATAACAGGATACTCAGCAATACCTGAGGTATAATCATCGAAAACCTTCAGAAGGAAAAAAGAAGACTGAAGTTTCCTATACTGGCATGAGAGTACATACACAGCTGATACAGAAAAACTAAAATGAAGGAAAAAAAAAAAAAAGAAAAACTAAAATGTGCACAGTGCTAAAACCTAACAGATAAATTAAGAAGGAACTTGCTACAAGGCTCCAGTTCTTACTATACTTTACACACAATTTCATTATAATAGAGATTCTCAGGCTGTACCAAAGATGATTTTAGGTGGAAATTTCAAAAACAGCAAAACTCAATTTTAAAACAGGATTCATTTCTAGAGACAAGCACACACCAGTGTACAAGCACTGTGTTTCTGGTGGAACACTAATGTCAATTTAATTTTCAAAAACCAAGGTCTGGTCCTCTTTAATCAGATGGGCTTATTTGGCTGTGAATACGTCCTCACTCTGCCTCCAAAGTGATCATTTTAGCATCGGTTATTTTAAAAGGGTACTAATTATACAGAACACTTCAAAATCTATCTTAATTTATAGTTGTTTATATAATATACATAAAATCTGATCATTTAAAACTTTGTTCTACTCTCTGGCCCCATACTTCCTAATTCCTGATGTTTCTTGGAAACTGGCAACAGGAAGGTTGCTTTCTTAGAGAATAAATAAAAAAAACTTAAAGAATTGGCTAAAATAAGCACCCCAGAATTACTTTCTTGAAATAGAAACTCGAATATTATCATTTAAAATGTGAATGGGAATATTTTCGAAACTGAAACATCAGGAATTCCTCTGGTCCACATTCAGGACACTTATATCCACTTCCAGACCAGCTGGAATTCCTTTCTGAACACCTATGTATGATCTGCTGACTTCAGAATGACTGAGCAAAGGGGAGAGAATGGGGAGAGAGGACAGTCTCACTTTTTGTTTTTAAGAAATTTATTTAGGAAAGTTTTATTAAAAGATCATAAAAAGCATGGAAAACTCACACATTCTTACTACTGCATTTGTGTTGCTTTTTAACCCTTTTGAGCACAGAGCTCTTCCTGAGGAGAGCGAGCTCAGGAGGACAGAAGGACCCTCCTCTGGCCCGTAACAGGGGTCTGGATGCGAGTCAAAGGAGCAACACTCATCAGGAATTCTTCAGAAAACTGCCTTTCAGTTAAGTCAGAACAAGGGAGCAAAACATTTGCAAATTAGGCACCCAAAAGATCAAATAACATGCTTCCCATTTTCAAAAATAATTAGCCCCGCCTTCATCTTCGCCCCATCATGTCTTTCATGGAATGGCATTTCTTTCTGAACTGGACTGCCGAGATAAAGCCACATCATCTGACCATCTGACAAGGAGCAGACCTTGGTCAGCAACACTCAGAAAACAGATCTGTTTCTCTTCCCACTTCACAGCCTTGTGTCACACTGCTCAAAGCTGAAACTTAAAACCTAATCCCGGAGTTTCACTTTGTTGTTTCACATCATTTGTTTAAAAAAAAAACAAAACAAAAAGGAATCTCAGAGAAAAAGCAAAGCTTTGACTTTCCAATTAAAAAGTTCATTCTCTAATTCTACAGATATCAAGAAAAAGGCAGATGTATTTTAATTTTATTTTGTATTAAAAAAAAAACCACAATCTCAAAGCAAGCACCTGGGTTTTACTTCAGTTTATAATAATTCACTGTGCCTGAGAATTTTTGTGCAAATACATGTCACCTTTCATTAAAAATATGCATAGCGCATTTTGGAAAAAGTATAGTTGCAACCAACCTTCCTTACAAAAAAACTTACAGACATAAACACACAACATTCTCTAATTCCTATTGATTGCACTTCTGGTTTAACCCTTCCAGCCTCCAAGAAAATTTGAAAGACATGTAATTATTTTCATATGCCTTGGCTACTACACTTATCCAGAAGAAATATTTTGAAAACAACTTTCCTTGGTTCCAATTTCCCATATTTTCCTTCTTAAAGTAAATCTCTCCTACCCACTACTCATGTTGTTTTGGGCGGATGTTGTATAAAAAATACAAATTTAAAAAAATGAACTCTTGTTAATCACAGATACAAAAGGAATGTGGATGATGTTTGGGCTCCCAGTGGCTCAAAGGCCCGAAAAGAGAAAGCAAAAAGGGAGTCTCCATTATTCTGATCTTATGAAAAAGGTAAAATTCCTTGTATGATAACTACTCCTTGATGGATACATAGTTTAACCAGACCTTAACAGGGGCCAACATAAAAGCCATCTCATTGTTGTCTCAGTAACAGGCCAAGCTTCCAGCAACCTTCCAGAACAGCTTTCAACAGGCAATGGTCAAAGTAGCCTTTTTCCCTCCCATCTCATAACCTGGGTTCCCTGCTTATGCTCACCAGAAGTAAATGTGCTAGCAAGTTCAGTCTTTCTGGTATGTTTCAATATTACTGAATTGATTTTCTTTTTTATTTTCAAGACAAGAAAAAACAACTGAAGGACTACATTAACACTTTCATCCTTCTCTGCCTCCAAACAGTCATGACCCATTTATTTATACCTTCAATTTATCAGACGAACCTCCTGCTTTGGGGCCTCATCGCAATTCTGTTTCCATTCTTCCACTTTCCCTTTCCCACATCCACAGCCCTTCTGCAACATGCCTCTTCCCTCAGACAAGACCACATGTATCAGTGCAAATCTTTCCTTCATGTGCTAATTTGTATAAGAGGTCAGCCAACTGCTGACCCTCAGTTCTCCTTCAGGATATCCATTTTGGGTGAAGATGTGCAAACTGGGGTGCCAAAGCTACCCATCATGACTGGAAGACTCTGGTTCCTCCTCAGTCCACTCAATAAATTGCTACCTGAACTTAAATAAACAGCAGAGTTTGGTCTTTGAAGACTATTTTCTGCCTCTTGGCTTCTTCCATTTTTCTGGGCCTCAGGGGTTTTGATCACTCTGGCTATGCCCAGTCTCTTCAGCCTGTCCACTAAGTTCATCTTCAACTGGCCAACATCAGGAGGGTTCCGGGATGGTCTCAAGCCATACATCTCCTGGAGGAATGTTTCCGCTGGTCGGGAGGCCAGAAAATTTTCAGAGAGGTGGACTCGAGGCTCATCAGGCAAAGGAGAAGGGCAAGGTGAGTGAGATGGTGAATTGGGTGGTGTGGAAGGGATAGCCAGGCCTCTGGGGAGAGGCTGGAGGAGGGGGATCTCTGAAACTGGACTGTGGTACACTTTGGCAGAGATGCCTCGCTCTTGCAGAAGTTTGGCCAAGCTCATGGTGCTGCTGAAGGTTATGGTGGAATCTCGTCGATTGGTGATGGACTCACCGATGCTGAGTCTATAGGACAGAGCAGGAGAATTCACCGCCGTGTTTGATGAACTGCTACCACTACTTCCACAGGATAAGGAGGGGAAGCCAGTGCTTTCCAAGAAAAGAAAGAAAGAAGAAAAGCAGGACAGAGAGTTTAAGAATAAAAAGTAATCCTGAGTCAGCATTTTAAGTAATTATAGCAGTTAGCCACAGCAAATACAGAGGAACAGCCAACAAAATATCAGTATCTGAGGAATGAAGTTTTTGATGCGTTACTTCAATAATTAGTTTTTTGTAATTTGTAATTTAGTCATTAACTTATTGAAACATATTTCTTTTCACAGCATATGAAAAAGTTTACTATGCGCTTAGATAACTTTATTCTTAAACTTTGACTCTAAAATATGTATCTGTAGAAATACAACTAAATTTTATGATAAAAATAAAAGAAGTTTAAGTATTAAAGAAAGTAAGCTTTAGAAATTTCTCTTGATATAACCATTCTATAAAGTAAAATATACCGAGACAATAACCCATGATTTAACAACTCTTCAGCCTTTCAGAAAATACAATCTTTCATAACTAAGCCAAAGTTGCTCTTCTAAAGAGAAATTTATTTTTTTAATCTTTCAATTTTTATATGACTGAGAACAAATAAAGTTCTGTTAAATTTCCATTTTTAAGAATGTTAATTCCAACCAACAGTAGTATAAAGACACCCATGGAGTGACTGTTTCTCAATCTTGACTTAAAGCATGTATTTCTGGGAAATTAAAAATAATCAAAAGCTTCAACAGCTATTAGAATCTTTCTTCTTAGTCTATGTTTTGTTAAAAAGAAAAAAAAGCTAAATAAAAAATCATCTACTCAAGGAAATGGAGAGGTACTCCTTTAGCAAATGTTTCCCCCTTGAGCAAATGTTAATAGCATCTGATAGATAAACTTTCACTTTAACACAAAATACTCAGAATATCTAGATGTCAAGATTTTTAAAGATTATGAACAAAATGCAGATCTAGGATTAATAAATAAACTTTGTAAAGTACTAACTTGTATTAAAGAAGCAAATGCAAATAAGTTTGACTACTTCTCAGTACCACTAAGAAACTCTTATCTATTGTACTCCCAGTCTCTCACCACCCCATCCCTACTTAATTGTAGAATTTCCTGCCCTTTCCTAAACTGTTAACTTCATTACCAAACAAAACAATGGTATCAAGAGTACTGAGGTACCACTGAGAGTCTTCTCACGAACCAACTTTTTAAAAAACTATTACCCTGTTGACCATAAGAACAATGTGGAAAAATCGCAGACATGCCTGTTCATTACAGACTTTATTGAGGTCTTTATTGGATACCACCCAAATGCTTCCCTAAACAATCAATTTGCTTCTGTCTTATAGACATAGTGAATCATAATCTGATGTCCCTCTACTTTGGCAGCTAGAAAGTTATGACTCAAATACACAGCTCACCTTGCTTAGAGAGTATATAAGATTTGAAAGTACAATTGTGCACTAGTTTTATTCCCCTATCCATTTTATATCCTTACTCTTCATTCCTCTTTGCTTCATTTTTCCCCCCTCTACTTGTAGTTAACATTATCCCTGCAATGCTCTCAATATCTTTGAAAACTACCTTTGATTCTCTTGAGAGTTGGTAGGATAGAAATTACAGCAATATTGCTTATTGTTCTAGCCCGGGTAGTGCCCAGAGGGTTCTGGCATTGTCCTCAGCTTCTGGGAGGTAACCTATGCCATATCTGCTAGAAGGGTGTTTGTTTAGGATGGGGCTCGCCACACCAGATCTGGGGATGGACCTGGCCGCACCTAGTAGTTGACAACGGGGGCCGGTCATGCCAGAAAGACCAACCATGTGATTTAGGGGGGAAGCTTGGGTCAGTGGACCTGGAGATGGGTTCAACTATATGGGTAATCAATCAATCATGCCTTACACACTGAAGCCAAAGTAAAAAATCCAGACACTGGGGCTTGGATGAGCTTCCCTGGTTGGCAATACTCCGTGTGCACTGTCACACATGGATGCCAGGAAAGTAATGAATCCTAAGGACAAGGGAAGCTTCGTGTGTGGAACCCTCCCAGACTCTGACTTGTCCATCTCTTCCTTCAGCTAATTTTAACCTGTAACCTTTCCCTGTGATAAATAGCAACCATGTGCATAACAGTTTCAGCGAGTTCAGTGAGTCCTCCTAGAAAATTTATCAGACAACAGAGTGGTTTGGGGAACCTCTGAACTGGCAGGTGGTATCAGAGGATGGGTTCCTCAAATCTTGCAGTTTGGCTAACTCTGGGTATAGTCTGGGTCATTTACTACCTGTCTGCCCTTGGACCATTCACCTGAAATTTCTATGCCTCACTTTTTTCATTTAGACACTACATACTCACTTGCCCTGACTACTTCAAAGAGATATAATGATCAAATGAGAAAATAAAATGTGAAAATATTCTAATGAGAAATCATCACAGACATTAATTAAAATTCTAGGAATTAAAATGACAGTCATTTAAAAAAGAAATTCATAAAGACATAGTTGAGGTAAGAAGTAAGGCCTCAAATTGCTGACACCCTCTTACCTGGGGGTAACCTGAGTGATATCCGAGGGATGTAAAATCCTACAGGTGGTAAAGGTGAACGTCGAGTTTGTGCATGACAGACATTTTCCTGGGTGTGAGGTTGCAGCTGCAGCAGGGTTTTTTAGGGAATCAAACACAAAAGTGAAAGAATATGTTAGCAATGTAAAAAGTTCATCATTATTTATTAATAATACATCATTTATCAAGTGTCTTTTGTACAAAAGTCTCCAAATCTAGAAATGAAATATACATATTGCATTTGTATCCACTGGTTGGTATATAGCTAACTCCTTCAATAATTTAAAACTGTAATTCAAAAGGATTTAAAATAGCTTACAAACAAGAGAGAAACACATTTTTGAAAAAAAAAATACTAAAAAAACCCCACCCAGAACTAGTCATCCAATCCTTCTAGCCAAACTATCTACTCCAGCAGTTCTTGAAGTGTAGTTTGCAGACCTTGTGGGAGTTTACAGGTCAAAACTACTTTTACAGCAATGCTAAGATGCCACCTGCCTTTTTGACCAGGTTGGCATTTGCACTGCTGTTGCAGAAGTAATAGTGGGTAAAACTGCTGGCTCCTTAGCACAAACAAAGGCAAAGACACCAGCTGTACTAGGATTCTTCACTGTTGTGCATAAGAACATCCTTGATGAAGCAGTAAAAATTATTTATTAAATCTTGACCTTTGAATCTTTTCAATATTCTGTGCGATGAAATGGGAAGTAAGCATTAAGCCCTCTGCTGCATACTGTGATGCAATGGTTATCCAGAGGAAAAGCACATGTACAATTGAATGTAACAATTTTTCACAGAAACCATTTTTACTCGAAAGAACAACTAATAAAGGTATTCAGACTTGGATATCCGGCAACATTTTCTCGAAAATGAATGTGGTGAGCTTGTCTCTTCAAGAAAATAACTGACAAGATTTGCTGCCAGTGACAGAATTTGAGCTATCAAGTTAAAATGAGTGTTTTGGTAGATCTGTATCCATCATTGAGAGCTTGAAAGTTTCCTAATACTAAAAGACTTACCTGCTGAGACAGGTGGTGATAGTATATGATTTTAATATATTATATAATGAAACGTGTCAACATTTGGAAGATCTGCATAACTCAGTGAATTAGTATTTTCCCAAAGCACAATGCATGATGTTATAAAATCATGCATGGGTAAAAGATGCAATTCAAAGTGTAGGATAGACTAATAGATCTTAATGTAACAAAGTATGAAAAGTTCACTGACAGGGTTTTAGATTCACATTGTTACAAACCTTAGAGAAACTACCACTTATCAAGTTTTGATGTAATTTCAAAGAATATCCACAAATACCTAAAGAGGCTATTAAAATACTCTTTCTTTTTCCAACTACATATCTACGTGAGGCTGCTTTTCTTCATATTCTTCAACCAAAGCAACATATTGTAATAGACTGAATATAGAAGCTGATACAAGAATCCAGCTATCTTTTATTAAACCATAGAGACTTGCAAAATTGTAAAACAAAACCATTCTTCTCACTACTTTTTAAAAATAGCTATTTTTTCATAAGACATATTATTTGTGTTAATATGTAACTATTTAAAAATAATTAGTTAATAAATATTTTTATAATTTCTCATTTGATTTCTAATATGGTAAATATCAACAGATATCATTCACAAGACAAGCTCTCTTGAATTCTCAATGGTTTTTAAAAGTATAAAGAGATTCTGAGTCCAAAAGGTTCGTGAGCCCCTGACTGAATTGCTCTCATGCAGGTTGGCTGAGAAGTGAAGAGAATCGTTAAGAGCCGCTAGTGTTACGGATTTCCATCATCTTATATTCAAGATGGAGTACACGCCTGTAAGATTTAAGTAGAGGCAGTCAGCTGACCATATAGTTATGCAGAAAGCAAAGCACTCTTCTCACCTGAAACTGGACCACCAGCTGAAGTCATGGGTGGTAGGAAGATTCCTGTTACTGGCTTCGATATTGGTGGTTTTTGTTCAACTTCTGAAGGTTTCTTAACCTGAAAAGTGATACCTTCCTCTTCATCCTCTTCCAAATCTGAGAGGTGATAGATGGCATCCTGGGGCAACTGGGTAAAGCCTTTAGTTATGACACCTGGTCGTGGGTCAAGAATGGTTCCTAAATTTGGTTGAGCAAGCTGCTGCCACTGGTGCAGAGTCTGTGATCCTGAGTATGCAAGCCAAAAAAAGGGCATGTTTTAAATTTTCAACAAATATTAAACCTTGGAAGAGAAGCTAAAATTATATGTATAACAAAGTAATGACAATAATAAAACTATTTTTTTGGCCTTAATATTTTGGTAACATTTGTAAATTAAAGTTCTCTGTGGAAGATTAACAAGATGCTAAAGGTATGAATAATAATCTTTCTATTTCAAAAGTTAACTCTAAAAAGGACAACTAAAGTAGGGATGAAAAAACCAAGACAACACCCTTAACAGGAACTAGGATGCAGAGGCAGTGATGAGGCGGAAGACATGTGCCTCAGAGGTGGGGCTGAATTTCCTCAGGTGACAAAAATCAACATTCCTTTGGCTTGGAACCATGCCTATGAATTTTGAAGTCAAAAGCCAGGCTCTTAGGTTGGAAGACACCCTGAATTTCAGTGTTTTTTGTATACTTCTCCACCCTGCTCTTGACCATCCTTTCACCAGGCTCTCAGGGAGAGTAGGGAAGTGAAGAAGGTGATAAAAGGAGGATCTAATCTCCTGGTCGCTGTCTACGGATGCCGGTGAGTGATCACTGCAAGCTAGATGCAGTGTCTAATTATGTCACTGATACTCATTTTATCCCATTTTATCTGAAAAATACTTGCACTGAAGATTAGTGAATAAAACTAACTAACAGAACCTTTGAGTTTGAGGGGTCCTTATTTTTTCTAATGCAGACATGATAATAGCAGACGATCATTTGAAGATTGTCAATATTCCATAAAACAAAGAAATTTATTTTGAATTCAAGTTCTATTTTAGAAGAGAACAGAAACTGAACTGGAATGATCAGAACAGAACAAAAGAAAAATACCTCTAAGCAAATGACACTTCTTGGGTAAAGAACTCTTTTTTGAAAAGGAAGGTAGAGATGAAGTATTATATGCAGATTATTTTTATTTATCTATCATATCCCATTTATCTTACCATGAAAACTGCTGTCTAAGATATTCCAAGGAAATTCCTTAGCAAAGGACGAGAAAAGATTACTCTTCCTCCCTCACATTTGTATAAAAACACGAGTAGAATAGAACTGACAGTCAGCCGATGGCTTGGAGAATGCATATCTTTTCACTCATTTTCCACAAAATACTGCTATGCACTGGCACCCAAACAGCGAAGGGCTAAAAAGATATCTTTTGCACATAGTGCTCTTATAATTACAGTACAAATTTCAATTCCAGGGGGAGGAAAAGCCAAGAAGCAACATGTTAGAAATGGCCTTTACTTATTTATTACCTTCAAGGGGCTTGACAATTTGTAATTTTTCAGGCATAAAACCTCGAAGGCAACTGGCACTGCTGAGGTCTGTGATCTCTGACTGGTCAGTGTAGAGAGAGGCAAGGCTCTCGGTGGGGGTCTCGCAGCCACTAACCCCTTCTTTCTGGTCAGCCAGAACCTGGATCTTCCGCTCCCATTCTTCAGCGAAGAACTGCTTCTCACTTAAGTAGTTCTGTCGCCGCAGACTCAGGCGATGCAGGGCTGCAGCCACATCACTCTCCGCAGAGGGTCCTGGTTGATCCACCTTCCGAATGTTCCTGCAGGACAATCACATGCACTGACTAGACCTCTCCTTTCCACAATGATGAATGTTCAAGAGACTGATCTTCAAAATGCGTATTTTATTCTTAGATATTAGGAATATAGAAATAGTAACAACAAACCCACACCTCTAATACTATATTCTATTTTTATAGATTATTTCAAGTGACTTCAGATAGACAAAAATATACTTTATTATGTGGTGTTTACTAACTTCTATTTCACTTAACTTTGAAACTTCAGATAATGATCATCTATAAATTCAGTTAAAGTAGTTAAACTAAATATTATCATATTTCACTCAATCTATATTACCACTGATGGTTAAGAGGTACCATTATTTTATGTACTACTAAGAAATAAAAAAATACTACCCATTAAAGTATGATATGTCATTGGCTGCAAAAGAAAAATACTTTCAAAAATATCAAAATGTGAAAAAAACTACTTTGGGTCATAGAATTCTCTATGAACACTGTAGACATTTAAGAGGAAATGCAGATGGTCAATAGGCATATGGAAAGATGTTCAACATCGCTAGTCATCAGGGAAATACAAATCAAAACCACAATGAGATATCACCTCACACCTGTCAGAATGGCTATCATCAAAAAGAATACAAATAACAAATGATGGCAAGGATTTGGAGAAAAGGAAACCCTCGTACACTGTTGGTGGGAATGTAAATTGGTGCAGCCACTGTGGAAAACAGTTTGGAGATTTCTTGAAAAATTAAAAATAGAACTACCATACGACCTAGCAATTCCACTCCTGGGTATATATCCAAAAAAAATCCAAAACACTAATTTGAAGAGATACATGCACCCCAATGTTCATAGCAGCATTATTTATAATTGCCAAGAAATAGAAGCAGCCTAAGGGTCTATCAACAGATGAATGGATAAAGAAGATATTGTGTGTGTGTGTGTGTGTGTGTGTGTGTGTGTGAGAGAGAGAGAGAGAGAGAGAGAGAGAGGGAGGGAGAGATGGAATACTACTCAGCCATAAAAAAGCAAAATTTTGCCATTTGCAGCAACATGGATGAATGTGGAGGGCATCATGCTAAGTGAAACAAATCAGACAGAGAAAGACAAATACTGTATGATATAACTTATATGTGGAATCTAAAAAAAATACAAGAAACTAGTGAATATAATAAAAAAAAAATTGGACTCACAGATATAGGAACAAGCTAGTGGTTACCAGTAGGGGGAGAAGGGGCAATATAAGGGTGGGGGACTGGGAGATACAAACTATGGGGTGTAAGATAGGCTCAAGGATGTATTGTACAACACTGGGAACACAGCCAATATTTTGTAATAACTGTTTTAAGTGGAAAGTAACCTTTAAAAATTGTATAAAAGTTAAAAAAAGAACATGTTGCAGACTATAGGAGACTATTAATAAAGAAGCAAATGAACACACAAATTTTTGAGACCAGTTTTCATAATGTTTTTGAGATATCAGCATTTGAGAAGTTCATTTATTCAATAAACATGCATTGAAAAGTCAAAACAAACAAAAAACAAGATTCGTAAATACTGCATTTTCATAGTTCTGTAATACATAGTTTTTCACTTTTCCACATTTTAAAAATTGGTGGTATCTTATCACTGATATCAGAAGAAAGAGTAGCAAGGCAAGTTTTAGTTATTCTATGTGTGAATTCACATAGATTTGTTTCTCTTAAGAACTGCGTACAGTGAGGCAGTACTGACACATAAGGCTACTGTGGGTGCAGAAGCTACCTGCTACAGACCAGGCAATACAATGAAAAACCCAGGGTAATGGATTTCTGCATGAGGAAAGACTTCTCTCAGGTGCCAAATATCTAACTTTCAAAGCCTTCAGCTGACTTTCCAGTAATCCTCTTTAATTTCTAGTTCTATGTAATTCAATGAAATGAATTAATGAAAAGCAGGAAAAAAAATCTAAAATTAAACAAATAGGAAATTGAGAGCAATCTGATTTTCCTCAATAGGTATTCAAGATTATTGTGTATCCTAAAGGCACCAAAGCAGCTGAGATTATGAGCATGAATTAAGAGAAAGTGTCATCCAATGCTATGTATAACTGCCAATGACCAAAGAGATGCAAACAAATTTAACTTTGAACACGAAGACTTAGACTCAAATTTTGCCACACCAAAGAAGGAAGTAGCAAAGAATTTTATAGTTCAATACAAACTCTATTTAGAATACACTAAATTAAATGTAGCTTTTTCACTCCAATGACCTGCCTTACAAATAATGATACAGGGAGTCATTACTGAATGAAAACTGACAGTTCAGAACTTCCTTGGGATAGCACAGAGCAATGATAGAATTCGAGTATATGAATCTATGTTTCTTACCCTGGAACCTCCTCCGAGTTGTTCCCCTGGCTTAGGATTGTTTTGTCCTCTGTTTGTTGTAAACCAGACTCAAAAGGTTTTGCTGTCATGATGACACTTGAACGGTTGGAGCCTGGAATGGGTAGCAGAGCTGGGAATGAGATAGAGCGGCCCCGTGTGTCATTGGCAACCTTGACAGTATCAAATACCCGTTTCTGTTGGGCTCTGTCAAAAAAGAAGTGTTCATTATTACCACTGCCTACCACTGGAGTGCTTCAGAAAAGAGACACATACGTGCAGTTCATTAAAAATAAAGCCACCCTGAAGAGCCTCTAAAGTTTAGGAGAAATCATTAGAAACTAAATTTCAGAACAGGAGAACGCTCTCACAAATGTGAACACTATGAGGAAAAATTAAATAGTAAGCAGATTTACTACTGAATTTCAAAATATCAGTCACTTTGGACTGTGGCTTCTTTTTAATTTCCATCTCAATGGTTGAGTAACAACACATGCGATCTGTACTTACTTTTGTTTAAAGAGAGAAGATTCCTCATCCAAACTCAGCTTCTTACGCATGGTCCCCTCAATCTCAGCTGCCAGAGATTCCTAAGAAAAAAAGCCTGAGTTTACTACACTGACTACCTAAGAAGCCTGTTGGGGGAAAAGAACTGTCTTTAAATTAATTAACAGTTTCCAGAATCCAATACTTTTGGTGTTATAATGAAAGAAAACATAAGAAAATAGTCACAGGCTAAAATGCAGGGGGAAAAAAAGAGACATTCTAGAAATGTAACTTTTAAAAAGTACCAACTACTTTTTCATGGTATATTTTTACAGGAAAGCAGTGGGGAAGAAACAATTATGGTAAATAGAAAATACTACATTTGTAGACACACAAAAATAAGAGTATGAAATGCTATAAACCAAGATGTTCATAGTGATTCTGCAGAGGTCAGGATTTGATGGTATTTAACTATTTTTGCTTCTCTGTAATTTCTAATTTTTCTATAATAAACATGTACAGCTTTTATAACATAGAAAATCATTAAAAGAAAAATAAGCAAGCTTTCCCTTTCTCTGGTCAGGAATGAAGAGTCAACTGGCATGTGTGGCATGCTCAGTGGGGCTGAGTTGACAATGACTAGAATTGGAGGTATGGGTGTGAACTTATGATTTTATATATGTATTATATTTATTTTCTATATCTTTATTTAAATATATGTTTATTTATCTATAAACAAACATGGATATGAATGAAAAGATAGATATAGATGTGTTCTTGTACATACGAACACACATATATTTCCTAGCTCTACCTGCTGAGAGGGTCTGGTAGCAATGACACTCTAGTGGCAATGGACACCTAACACCCAGATTTTGGATTCCAAACATCATTCCTCATTAAAAGTAACCAGAGCTCCTTGGAGAAATGGCTGATTCCAGACTGGGACAGAGAAAAGGCAAGATGAGCTTGAAGGAGATCCCACTGGCCATATCTGGGACAATTTAAGTATCAAAATAAGTATTAGTAATAATGGATTATAATCCATTGGCTAAAATAGAAATCTATGAGTGTATACTAACGTAAGTGAACAAATGAATAAATAAGTGAAGCAGAAAAGCTCTAACTTACAAAATAATGCCAATGAATAAATGTTGAAAAATTATGGAATTAGAAAACCACCATTTGGCAATCATTCTAGTAATAACTGAGTCAGACACAAATCATCAATGGGGGCTAAAACTAGTGGGTAAAAGTCTGATGAGAAACAGGATCTTTAAATAATCTCAAAATATCTCCCCACAAAATAGTAACTTGATCACTTGTTTAAGATAGTATCTGCCAATTTTCTTCATTGCGAAGTTAATTAGTAACATTAATTCAATCAACTATTAATTAACATTGATTATAGTGGAAAAAATTGGCAAATACTACCTTAACTAAGTGATCAAAATTAACTAATATCATTAGTAATGGGATAAATGGCCAATGTGTGCATTCTGATACAATGTACTGAGAAGAACATGGCATTATTTCTGCTAAACATGCATTGCCTCAATCTAATCATGAGGAAACAGCAGACAAACCCAAATTAAGGACATTCTAAAAGGTCATGAAAGATAAAGCAAAGACATAAGAACTGTCTGATTAAAACAACCAAATGCAATGTATCCTTCAAAGAACACTGTTGGGACAATTGGCAAAATTTAAATGGGCTCTGTGGAGGAGATAGTGATAGGACTGTATCAGTGTCAATTTCCTGAAGTTGACAGTTGTATGTGGTTATATAGGAGAGTGTCCTTGTTTTTAATAAATACACACTGAGGTATTAAGGAGTAATACCGTGTATCTGTGACTTACTGTTAAATGGTCCAGAAAAAATAAGAGAACAATACGGAGAATGTAGTAAAATGTTACACTTGAGGAATCTAGGCGATGAATACCTGAGAGTTTTCTGTTTTACTGTTGGAACATTAGTCTAAGTTTAAAATTATTTCAAAATTAAAAGTTAAACAAAAATTCTGCGTCTATATTCTTCAGAAAATCTATTATAATTTATAGTTTCGGTCCTTAAAAAAATTGCACGGAAGTGTTTAAGAGCTAGATTGTTAAAACAACCCTTTGAATCAACATTACAAATTCTGGCATAAACTCAGAAGTTATCATTAATTTCTTTAATTAAAAAAAACCATTTATTGATGAATTAAATAAACATGATTCCTGCCCTCATGGAGCTTACACTGTAACTGAAGTTAAATATTTGAAGAGACTCAAGATCATTAAAAGAGGTTTTACATGTTCACTGCACTATTTGAGAAAGTGACATGTGGTGGGCCTAGGGCAAGGATGACCCAAGTTGAAGTAGCTCTATGGTACACAGACCCAAACCTAATTTCCTTAGGGTTCATCTTTATATTACAATAAATCTAAAAGGTTAACTGTTAGAAGAAAGGCAATAAATAGGAGTATCAAGGTAGATATAGATATGCAAATAAAGGCCTAAGTTCCTTGAATTCCAAAAACAGGGACAAACCACATTATCTCTGTTCAAGATGCTTTACACCATCAGAAGCCATATTACCCTCAGGACCATCTAGCCTTAAACAAGTTTCCCTAAAATACATAACATCTTTCTCATTCCTTACCCCAGGAAAAACTCCATAGGACGGGGAAAAGTAGAGATGAGCAGCAGGGCCAGATCTACTCCGAAGTTCCTTTATTTCTTCTTGGGATTCATGTAACATTCCCAGACACTCCATGTTCCTGTCTTGTAACTCATGCAGCTGAAAGAAAGGATGGTAATTAGTGTCCTTTATTATATTCTCAAAATGACAATGGCGGCAAAACACCCATTGGGCTAAGAATTAATTTTATCCACAGGACTAGTTAACTTTATGAATATAATTTTAACACAGAGACTGAAACAAATCAAGCAAGGAAAGTATATCTATTTCAAGCTGCCAGAATTAGGGTATATCTTGGCCAGAATTACACATAAATGTGATTTCCTAAAAACCTGAAATGTAGCTGAGACAACCATAATTGTCAATTCAATATTTGATGTTTCCTATCCTTAAAATTCTTACAGAGACGGGGGAGGCTATAGTTCAGTGGTAGAGTGCGTGCCTAGCACGCACAAGCTCCTGGTTCAATCTCCAGTACTTCCATTAAAATAAACAAAGAAACCTAATTACCTCCCCCCGGGAACAAATTAACAAACAAAAACAATAAATAAATAAAAATTAAAGAAAAACATATAGAGGAAGTATAATAGCTATGGTCAACTTAGTTTAGCTTAATATTAGATACGTACGTTTTTAAACATCCCTCTAAGTCTATAAATGACAAGGTCAAGTCTACAAAGTATTGTATATGATGTCAGGGTGCTCAGTTATCCTAAACAAGCAGTTACTTCTCTCTTGTTTCAGAATCTTCTTTATAGTTAGATACACAAGCATGTTAAAAAAGTACACAATTCTCAGCGTACATTTTAACTTCAAAAATTTCTTCAAGTGTAGTATGTTGATTGCATCAGCAGTATCACTACGGCTAAGGGTGCTTATTAAAATTGCAGAGTCTAGGCCTTCACTCTGGACCTACTGAATTAGAAACTTTTGGGGATGGTGCTTAGGAATCTCTATTTGAAACTTACATTGAAAAAAAAAAACTCACTCTGCCAGGTAATTCTTATACGTACTAAGGAACCACTAAATTATATCTAATATATAAGATTTTTATGTAGATAGAAAGTAAGAGATTTCTGCTATTTCTCCTGACATATATGGTATAAAACCAGATATTATTATTATTATTGTTATTGTTATTATTATTAGAAAGTATCTTATTTTAAAAACTGTTGGGTTAGTTAAAGTAGATTGGTAAAAGGGTCACATATTCCTAAAGAATCTTATAAAAGTCAAGGTTTCCCCAATTAATCAAGAAGGATGTTGTCATGTTATTAGTTTCAGAGAGAGAATTTTTTTAAATTTTTACTTCTTAGATCTTATAATTTCATCTTAATCTTCTGCTGTTGTTTTACATCTGGTAATCACCTTTAATCATTCTTATTCACAAAGAAAAGAGAAACTATTCACTCCTCCCTTCCCATATCACACAAGATAAAGGAAGATTCCATTACCTCCATCGTCAGTTGTCTTTGGGCATCTTTGGAAGCTTGGAGGTGAAGTCTCAGTTCTTCCTTTTCAATCACATGCTAACAACATATTAAAAGAGACATGTGAAACCTTCCCATATAAAATACAGGCTACGCTCTCTCTTTTTAAGCCATCTTAAGAATCTTTCAGGGACATAGTCCAGAGGACTATCAAAAGCTAACCTTTCAAAAGCCAAATAAGCACAATAAAATGGGCAGACTGCCAGCTTAATCAAGGTGTTCATAGGACAATGAGCATGAGTCAGGAATTGACATCGCACTTTCTGAGGAAAATCTAACCCCATTTTAAGGAAAGAAATAGTGATTTTAAAGTAGTCATTCACACTATTTCATGGCAGAAGAATAAAACAGCAATCAGACTGAAGCATTGTAAAAGGGCAGGGTCCATGCTTATTTTGCTTAATGCATCTAGCACTTGGCAGAGTATAAAGCACTAGGTCAGTGCTTTTGTTGAATGAATGAACCTACTTCTTTAACTTTGTGCTGAAGATCTACAATCTGAGACAAGAGAGAGGAGATCTCTTCTTGGTATCGAATCAGTTCATCACTTTTCCCAGACAATTCTTCAGTCATTCTGGACATCTGAGCATTTGTTTCACCTTGAAAACAAAACAGAAATAAAACTTAATATAAATGTAGAGCAGAGGCTGGCAAACTATGGCCTAAGGGGCAAATCCTGCTTTGTAAAAAGCACTGGACTATCACAAATTGATTTTTCTTTAACATAAATTTGAAATAAATCTGGATCACACAATAGAGAAAACTAAAGGTTCTTCTGAAATAGGTTAATGCTGGGAATTTAACAGGAGGCAACGAAGCTAAGAAGAGATGACCTGTAAAGGCAAGCAAGCTAACGATTTTGCCGCACTCTTCTTTATGAAGGACAAGAAGGCTGAAAAGAGATAGGTGAATTACCTGTCTTTGTAAGTGCCGAGACGTTTCTGTCTTTGAGAACTCTTCAGGGACATAAATAAGATCCCAAAAGAAATGAAAATCAAGCTTAACAAATCTAACAAAAGAATATTCCCAGAATGGAGCAGTCACAATCTGTTAAAGCTACTGAGATGCTTCTCCTACTGAGATATAGGAGAGAGACTTTCTGGGATACCTAGCAAACTGAGTAGGGCTTCTAAAGCAATTCTTACAATCTAGCATTCTGGCATGCTGTAGAATTCCATTGGGGAGATAAATCTTTATTTCATATAAAAACTCTGACATCTAAACAAGTGGCAAAACTATTTCTCAGTGCTATATACAACTATTTTTCAATGGATAGAATGTCTATAATATTTCAAAGGATGGCAATAAGGAGGCAAGAAATCAAGATCCAAGTTCTTGGGTAAGTCATTTCTTTTTTGTTTTTTAAAGTGTAAAAGGTGGGTAATGATGGAGCTGATGGAGAAGATTCAATTTACATTCCTTCTGGTTCTCTAATATTCTGTAGAAGGTACCACATTCTGAGGCCCACAGCCCAAACGATTTGATATGATGATGTCATATCTTCTTTTAACACAAAACGGTTTATATTTACAGAGAGATTAAAATTTTTTCTCTAGTAAAGCTGATCTTTTTCCAACTGATTTTTTAAAAATTATTTTAGTTAACAATACAATGAAACTAAATTATATTTCTTTATAGACACAGAGCTGGCACTTAATACTCATTGAATATTATGTCTTATACCATCATTTAAGCCCTAGCTTTGCTACTTACCAGTTTTCTGACTTCAGCAAATCATATTCTCTATAGAACTATATCCTCATCAACAAAATAAGAGCTTTGGTTCCCTTCATTCTAACATGCTATAACACATAGAAATATAGGTCTTTATTTAATGATGGCAATTTGAAACAAAGATACTTCTTAAAAGTACAAATGGCATTTTATATAGAGCTGTAGGCTCAATGTGATATTCCGAGATTTTCAGTAATTATTTAAAATTGTTTCTTAAGATGCTTCTACTGAAACCATTGATCTAATTTCTGAGTCAGCCCAATGAATTGCTCAGAGGCTACAAAAGAGAATATGTTAATACTTACGAAGTTCTTTAACACAGTCACTGACAAGCTGCTGTTCCTTCTCTTCATAGGTAATAGTTTCTGTCTTTATGTGACAAGCCTCCATGGGAAAAAAAAAATCAGTATATGATAATATCTTCTAATGATTTTACAGTATTAACTAAAAAACCCTTTAGTACTCATTTGAAGATAAAAGTTCATCACTTACAAAGGGAAAAAAACCCATAAAATTTTACCTATTATAAAATAAAGGATAAGGAAAAGGACATGACAAACATCTCCCCCTTGTTCCTCTCAGGGCCTTTGCAATGTGCCTGTTCATCTCCACCCCCAGCCCCTCCCCTCCACCATACATCTCTGTTTGGCTAATCTACAGCTACAGCTAAAACGTCACTTGCTTAAGTAAGACTTCTTTGATTCCTCCCACCCCCACTATACAAGCTCATGCAACACTGTAATTTTCCAACAGAGTTCTTATCACAGTTGTAATTACTTAGCTATTTGTGCAAACTCCACAAGATACATATTCCATGCTGTGGCTTTCTCTGCTTCATCTGTCAGCTTGCTATTATCCACTTTTCAGTGGGATCTAAGTAACAATGGAAGGCAAATACATGTGCCATGGCTGCCATCCCCTAATTGGAATGTCAATAGCAAATCCTTAGTTATGCCTTATTTCCCCTGAATACTGTCTGGACCTAAACCTTATAGCCTTTAAGGTAAAAGAAAGTAGGAATAAGTTGACTGTACCTTCGATCGAAGAACCATGTTCTCTTCTTCCAGTTCCTTGAGCTTTTCCTGCAGCATGTCCAACTGCAGCAAACCTTGAGATAAGTTAAAGGACTCATTGAACCGAAGAGGTGTAGAACAGCTGGAATCAGTCTCACTCTCTTCAGAAGCAATGGAGACAATTCGAAGTAACTCATCTTTCTTGGAGAGCTCATGCTGCAGCTGATTAACCTGCACATCAAAAGGGCTTGATTTACAAGATGGCCTTTATTTTGCATTGCTTACAAGTAATATAGCATCTAATTCACAGAGCCATTGCTTCTCACCATAAAACAAAACCGCAAAATCAGCTTCTACGTTTTACTGACTCAAGTAACAAGGGCTAAAAAGAGAAAACAAACCTCAGATACTTCCTAATCTACAATTTTAGAGCATTAACTCAACAAATACAGCTTTTTCTAAACTAGGTGAAAATAAAAGTCAATTTTTATATTGTTTATAATAGGGATATAGTAGGAAAATTTCACATAAGATAATGACACATTCACAGTTCAAAACAAAACTGAAGAAACTTCAAAGTATCAGAATAGAGTCTTACTTCAAATTCTCAACTAAAGGCTTGTACTTCTAAGCTGTATGACTCTACATGACTTCTCAACTTTAGTTCTAGGGAATAAATACTTTCAAAGCAAAGGCTTGAATGTTATTAAACATGAGGCTTTTATAAAATATAAATGAAACCAGATAATAACAAGTAATGGAAAATTTGAAGTGTAACAATTCAAGTAAGTAACAAATCAGTTCTCACCAAAAATACTTATTGCTATGGATAACATATTTTCAAAAATTTGTTTTCCTTTTGTTTGGGTTTTTGAATAAAAAGATATTTTATTTGGGGATATATATATTTTTTAATAAATTTAAGATAAGATCACACACAAAGCCTACACAGAGGGGTGGGATAAAGAGTTAGAATCTAAGGACGATGCTGTAGGTACTAAATATAGGCCAAGATAGAGTCACATGGGTACTCCTCTGTACAGTAACATTTCATTTCTCTACTGGTTAGTTCGATGGATACCAACAGTCAACACGTGCTGGTGTTACTTTTCTACCTACCGTCATCACTTCAGGGAGAGCCAGGAAAATAAATTCTTCATTGCCCAAGACCTAATTGTTTCATGCTACAAATACTTGATCCAAGACTTACTTGATCAAAGGCTTGTCCCAGTTGCTCCTCCAGGGCTTCATTCTGCTCAGACAAGACATGGTTCCGCTTTAAGAGAGCTTGTCCAATTCGAGCAGCTAGCTCCAGATCACGATCTCTCTGTTAAAATACCAAATACATCTTCTCTTTGAGTACAAATAAAATTAAACGGTAGTTTAGAACTTCTGTAGTCATTTTTGCTAAACTCAAAACAATGTCCCAGAAAGCATCAAGATCCATTTTAATGCCCAGACACACACAAATGAATACAGGGTCTGACACACAAATGGTATGTTGGTTAAATGGATGACCACCATAGTTGGCATTTCTTTTCTTGATATCAAGTGAGATTTATTGATTACCCTATTAATTAGGATACAGCAACCCAACCTTCAAACTTACGACTATGGTGAATTAGAAAATCAATATAGCCTTTAAAAAGGAGGACAAGGCCTGACACAAAGTAAAAGTCCAATAAATATTTGTTGAATGCATTTGTCTATCAAGCATGATAATGATACAGTAGGCATGTTGAAAACAGTTCCAATTAGGGCAAAGCTTATAAGCATTCAGAGCCAGAGGCTTACAGGAAAGCATAATCAAGAGCCCTGTTGTCAACTAGTGTAAGAATCTTATTGTGAAATAAAACAGGGAATATAACAGACTGGAAGTTTTGAGGCTATAGGGTTCTTCTTAGAGTAAGAGAAGGGAGTCTGCACAAGTTGGAGGTAATGATGCAGGGAGGCCTACAGAAAAGTCAAGCAAGGCAAGAGTGACTCTTTCTGGGTAAATGGTGATACTTAGCAATTGCACAGGAATCCCATCTATACAGTGGTGGTGAGGACAGTACTTTGTAGAATGGAAAACTGTCAATATACATCTAAGTGCCTTATAGTATATGAGTAGGGGTTCAGCTTACATTAATCACTATATATTCTTATTTGCTCCATAGCAACATGAAAACAGGTGGATGGATTATCTCTAAATTTTCAAGGCCCACTTATCTCATTTTCAATATAGGCTAAGTGGGATATACAAAATCATTCTGGGGAGCTGCTGGGGGTGAGGGGGGTATGGGGAGAAGTTTTCTTCAAAGAGAAGGACAGTTTCTATAAGATCAATTGAAAGTGAAGCATATGGAGAGACCTTTAAGACCACCACTTGGAAAAGATACACTACACATACTAAAAAGCCTGTCATGGACAAAGTGAGCACAAATAATAGCTTAGACTGAAAGTAGAAAATGGAAGATGCTCCAAACTGTTGGTGTTGATTTATAACGGAGCTGTTTCTTGAATGGGCAGTTCTGTTTCAAGGTGAATGACAACAGGGATTTATTAAAAAAAAATTTTTAAAGATTGTTTTTCTAGGACAGAGAAGGCAACCAGCATCATTATAACAATAACAACAAAAAATTAAGTCTTCCACAATTTCATAATAATAAACCTCAGAAACTGTTGACTTTGGTATGCCAGTTGCTCTAGTTATAACAACCTTATACAAAATAACCCAGAGGAAAAACATCATCATTTTTCATTTGGTGTGTAAATTCTAAATGATTTTCAAGTTTTAGCTTTTTGTACCTTAGAAAAAGAAGACATATTCCTACCTCAGCCAGGAGGTGTGTAACCATGTCAATGTCATTGTAAGTTTTGGTCATCTGCTCCACCCTGTCTGTACCTAGAACTGAAACAGTAAAAACAACTCATCAGAGGATTTAGGAATAACACAAAGTTTTAAGTATTTATAAAAATTAAAAGGTAACAACAATCACAAACCCAGACTTTCACGAAAAATATTTAGTATGAAAATATAGGTGAAAAAAGCAAAGGAGAGAAATATTTCATGTGCTAGATTCTCAGGAAATAGACCAATTACTACAAACAAAATGTACATCATACAGTGAATTAAGAAAGTATCAAATGATCACAAGGCAGTCAAAGGCTTGTCCCAACTTGACTATCTCCTTTTCCCTAAATAGGACTGAAACTTTGACTCACTCACACTAGAGAATGTGGGCCTGGAGAATTAATTAAATCACCAATTGTTTTATATCCTAATCTAAATTAAAGTTATTGAGGGGCAAGCCCGTGAGAAGTTACATATAAGGGATTTAATTAGAATTCTGCTGTGATTATCTTTGACATCTGTGGCCACCTATCGTGTGAGCTAGCACACTAAACGAGGAACAGGACTTGTAGGACCTTTTTGTAATTCTATTATCAATCATAACCCTTTTTAGCTTAATTAAAAACTCATTTTCTTTATGATAATCTTCATCATATGTAGGCCTCTACTATAAAATAAACTGTATGCTATACTGTTACTTGCATAACTCAAACCCATTATTCCTGGCCCTCCATAAATTCAGTAACTGCACTTGACTAATTTAGTTCCAGAGAAAAGGACAAATATGACCCTAATGATTCCACAGTCAGAATATGCAATACCATTTTAAGCTAATGATGCGTAATAAAAGAGGGGTCTTTTGACTTTGGAGTGTATTACGTGAAACAGACTTGTGTTTGACTTTGACTGATTTTATAATTAGTTGCCTTAAAGTGTGAAAACTCAGAGGCTTGAAGCAGAAAAGCTGAATTCGGGTATTTGAATGAGCTTGAACAAGTCACTTATCCCTCCTCAGATTCAGATTCCATACTTCTTAATATGGAGGTGATAACACTCATCTCACAAGGTCATTAGGAGGTTCAAATATGATACTCTACTAAGCAGTAGTCAGTAAACTGCTAGGTGTCATACAACTGTTTACAGTTATACTATTTAAACACAATGGGATGTATGAAACAGCCCTCATTTAAAATTCTCTGTAAGTAATGCACTGAGTTGGCAGCAGGTACTATGATTTAAGTCATTTGCAGTTCCTTAGTCTCATTTTAACACTGAGGTTGCCCCAAAGACACCATTAGATAGGTTCTACTTTAATCTGAGCCTCTTATTTTTCTTCCTAGCATCACTGCTTAAAATAAAACTGGGAATTACCCAGAGCTTAATTATTAATGATAATCTTGCTCCTAGTTGAAACTAAAACAAAATTGTTAGATTGACAGTATCAGGAGAGAGTTGAAAAACTTTTAAACTGAAATTTAAAAGACTTTTTAAAAAATCCAGAAAGAAACACTTTTACTCCAAAAGAATTTGTATTTACAAGTTGAAAAACAATTCTATAATTTAACCACAGGGATAAAGGAAACAGCCTTTTGGGCCTAAGGAACCTTCACAATTTAACTTGGTAGCATAGCAGAAACAAAGGATTACAAATTAAGGCAGATGCTTACAGTGTTTGGTATTTTCTACTTCTGGTCTCAATAATACGAAGAGAGAAAAAAAATCAAGTCAGTGTATCTATGCTCTAAACTACAGAAAACTAGCCAATGATTGCAAAAACAAATGTGGCACAGGGCAGTGGGTCTCAACTCCAGATTCTAATTTAATTCATTTGGAGGAGCCGCTGGGCACAAGTAGGAAGTAAAGGTGCCCCGAAGTTCTGAAGCGAAGCGAGGGAAGAAAACCACCGATCAGGGTTCACATGCAAAGCAAGAACCAGGAATCCTGGAGACTCAGTTAAAAACAGTTTTTATACAACTAATTAAAAAAACACATTACATGGCTTATATTACATGACTGATCAGAGTTGAAGATGAAGTGGCCAATTTAATTGAAGTAAAACTAGAAAGTTAAGAATGTAATAAAATGCTGCGAGGTACAAGTCATACATGATGAAAGGGGAACAGAAAATGAAGGACACAGTAATACAGAAATCTTTATAATAAAACATTTTAGTGAGAAGAAACTAAAATATATTTCCTATTAAATGCTTATCATCTGTCACAGTCTGACAATTTAAAGCTAAACCTTAAGAAGTTATCTAGTTTTATGATCTCATTTTCTTATATGAGGAACCTTGACTGAGAGGAATTATGTGACATGTCCAAGATCACCAAGCAAGCTATTAGTGGCCAAGCTAAGATAATAATAAGATGGTGATAACAACTCCCATCTCACAAGGTGACCCAAAAAACCCTAGGTCTGCTCACTCTCAGAGAAGGGCTCTTTGCACCATGCTGCTGTTTCTACCACAGTCCCACCAAGAGCAAAGGCTTTTATCTAATAAAATACTATCTATCTGCAAACAACATAGGTCCAAATTTTGTTTTTAAAGTGTAAACATATCTATACAGACACAAGAGAGGCTGGAAGGATACACCTTAAAAAATGTTAATAGCGGTTATCTTTGGGTAGGGATTATGGTTGATTTGTTGTTCTCTTTTTAGTTTTCTGCTAATTTGCCATGAAGAACAAATGTTGTCTTTGCAATCAAAAAATAGCAGCTTTTGTTAAGAGGTTTCAAAAAGGAAAAGTGAATTTTCAAATGCTTAAATATTCATTACAGCAAAGAAGCTAGATAATGCAACTAGAATTCTCCAATTCTTATGTTTTGTGTGAAACAGTCTATATATCACCAAGTCCCAAAGGGTGGGCCACCTCAATTGCACAAGGTCGCTCAGTTGATGCCAGTCAGTCACAAAGTATGTAGGAACACAACGGATTCCTCTCTGCAGCCTGATCAGCTCTGTCTTCTCTTCTTTAACACAATACTCCTGATAAAGACAGGCTGCTTGGGGAGATTCCAAAAGTACTCATGGCAAAGCTCTTAAGTGCCCTCTTGGCATTTAGACATTGTGATTAAATGCTTCCAAAGTGACAGACTAATTCTTCACTCTAATTCTGTAATCGAGAATGCAGAGCTTAGCAGGTTAACTTTATTATAACGAATCCTATCAAGTCCTGTTTTCCCTTTAGTTCTCAAAGGTTAAAATAAAAATATGTTAAATGGTACAGAAATTAGCAATGTTCCTTGCTTGACTCCAGACATCACCTTTCTAACTCCCTAAAAAAATTTTATACTTCAGGGAGAGGATAAACATTTTACACAACAATTTTGGTTTCCAAAGGTTGTTAATTAATATTCAACATTTATATTTAATATTTGGAGAATCTAATGTTTCTGAGAAAACATAAGGGGTAGATATACATAAGCACTTTGCTAATTCTTATTTTATGTTATGGATGCATAATCTCACATCAACCATCCTCCAAATATTTTCAGATGGAAAATGCCAATGTTAATCCATTTTGACACCCCTGTCATTTATATGAGAACTTGAATAGTTCTCTCATATGTCCTTTTTCAAGATCTAGAGTTTTTACCACAATTACCTAATTTGAAGAGACTTCTAATCTTTCATCACTCTCCAACCCTCCTACACCAAAACCCAAATATGATACACAAATGCTGCCCGCGTGGCAGAGTAAAAACTGCAATAGTTCCTGATAACTACAGACAAGTCTTGAGGTTTTAACCCCAAAGAAGTGGTTCTTGCTGCTATAATACAGAGAATATTTCTACAATAAAACAAACAAACAAACAAACAAACAAACAAACAAAACTGCCTTCAAAAGAACTGAGACAGAATAAAGGAGGCTGATGATATACACTGTCTAGGACAGCCCTTCTCAGCAGGGTTCCAGGGAAGAATTAAGTCCTATAGATAATGATGTGAGTGACAATTTTCTCAGTTCTCCCAGGAATAATACCTAGCTAGTACATGACACATAGGGGATAAGGTAATCCCTTCTACAATAGATGTCTTAGGGCATATGACTTAATTTTTCTGTGGAACTAGTTGAGAGGATTATAAATCTGCTAACCTCTCCAACTCGACTGATGATTAATGCTTCCTGAATATTATCAGTTGTATTTCTTTCCCTGCCAGTACAGATTAATGATTTTTGAGGGCAGAGCTTGAAGAAAAGTATAACTATCTACCGGAAGTAATAATTTCTACAACTATATTTCCCTGCAAAATTTTACAGCCTCCCTAATTCCTTAAATTCTCCAATTAATATCACGGTGAAATGGCCAATGGCTTTGGTTAACAATGCTCTGGATAAGAGGCTAAAAGCCTTAATTTAGCATTCAGTTACTTAAAAGGTTTCTTGAGGACAGAAATAGTTTTGAGTTTCCAATTCAAGTTTAAAACAGGTTTACAATTCTTTTTCTGAGCTGTAAGTAATCTGGTTATAGGAAAGTACTAATAAAAGCAAGTTAATGATTACTATGAAAATGAGGATTTCACAACAAAAATCATTCTCCAGCTAGAATCTTTAAAAATAGCAAAGCAGCCATTGGGAAAATATCAAGGGCTTGATAGAATCTCATATCTAATTCAAATGAAAATAACTTTACAAAAACACAATATTGAACTTAGAGGCTTATTACATATTTAACAGCTACTACACATATATCTTTATAGTGAATGAATAAAAAAAAGTAAGCTCAGCTGAATGCAGATTTTTGGAATCTGCATTCCAAAAGGTCAAAAGCAAAAATGATCTCCTTTAACCCACAACTCAAAAACAAACAAACAAACAAACAAACTCCCTATTTTAAAGTTTAAAAATAAAGTTATTTTATTTTAAAGTTATTTTATTTTAAAGTTATTTAGTTTTTCTCACTTTTAAGAGTTTGCTGTATAACGTACTTATTTTCAGGACAAATTTGGCTTAGTTTCTCACTGAAATATTCTCTCTGAATCCTTAAGTAAATGATGATTACTATATAGTGTGCACTTATTTCTTCTTGGCATTATTAAAACTCCTTACATATCCAAGAACTATACTTTTTAGTGACTTGACAAGTTCCTGTGATTTATGTCTGTCTAATAGGGAAGATATGAGTCAAAAAGTTGATGGCTCAAGATATTAAACTATTAAAATAATAAGTGTTGAGAGATATAAAGGAATATTACAATTTTAAATACTTTCACTACTTTTTAGAAAGAGTTCCTTTTTCTACTCAGTCAGAGGAAAGTATCAAGTAAAAGGTGGGAGAAATGGGAAACTCTGAGTGTGCTTGCAACCCTGGACACACAGTCATAAGAATGATAAGCTTTCTGTGTTCAGATGTAACACAATTAGAATCATTTCTTTGTGTTGTTAAATCAGTTCAAGTTAAAGTAGGTACACACTGAACAATGGCTAGGGATGTCAAACATTTTAAAATTCAACACCAAGACACACATGATCTTTAGTACAACGGACAAACTCTAAAATACTCACTCATATAACGGAAAGTCTCTTCAGCAAGGACTGGAGAGAGGTCATCAGATGCATGCTGCTGCTGTTGTGGGGACTGAGTCCAGTCTTGATTTTCATATAGAAAGAGAGAGTCCACTCTCAGCTTATATTGGGGTAGCTGTTCTTCCAGCAGGCTTACCAGCTCAACTTCAGGGAGATCTTCATTGGAGCAGACATCTAAAGAAGAGAGTCCATATAAATGAATCCAACATATTTCAATTCACGAAGCTACAGAGGAAAATCAGTGAAATTAGTTCTGTGGACGTAGGATAACCAAACAAACATTAGTCAAGATTGTTTCACCTGTGATTTTTTACTCTAATTACACCTTATCTAAAAATATATTGCTTAGGGGGTATAACTATGTTTCTAAAGTTTAAATGAATTTGGACAAATTTCTTATTTCCTCCTTATCAATCTGTTTAGTGCTGCTTAAAAGAGATCTGATCTCAAATGACTTATATGCTTGGAGGAAAAAGGCAACACAAAACAACCCGTAGCAAATAGCCAGTTCAAAAGGAATAAAATTATATAGCCTTCATTAATAGAATTTGAACTCTGTGGGAGGATTCTTCAAAATCTGGAAAAATCACATTTTAGTATATTATCACAGCAGCTAGATATAAAAAGAAATGAATGTTTACTGGTTAAATGTTACATAGTAATGTTAACATTCCAGCACAGTGCTGTAGCACTGGCACTGGAATAAGTACTTAATCATTTTTATTTTAGAGATGTGATACCTTTACAGTTCTGAATACCTTTCACATTACTACTCTCGCATCTGCACACCTCTAACTCCTCCTGCATACACAACTCTGAACACATTTGGGCCCCTCTGCCTTTACGTGTTTGCTCCTGGCTTCTTGTTCTAAATACTGCTCATCATTTAACACCTCCCAAATTTAGCAGTTTCCAAAAAAAAAAAAAAAAAAGTTATCCCTTTTAACATGCTTGAAATACTAGGGCCTAAAAATAGAAAAAATACAGGATGTCATTCCAACCCTCTCGTTATTAAAAGAGATCTGGTATTTCCTTTGTGGGTAGCCTAAAGAAACATGTTCTAAACTCTGGTAAACAACAACAAAGAATAACAAACATTTAAAGAAAACATACCTTAAAAGAGTAAATCTCAACTACTTAACCTTAACAATGCTGACATTAATCAAATCAAATATGAGGAGGCTGAAAATATGACAATCCTATTCACCCAGAAGGACAAGCAGAGGCTTCATAACTATGAAGAATGAGGTACATAATCACAGAGAGGAGGTACTAAATATAGTTCTAAAGAAGCTTCTCTCAACCCTTAGCGGACCTCTTAAATAAAAGCTCTGAAAATACATACAAATTCTATTACTATGAATTTCATGTGACTATTCAAACTTTTCCAGCCACAAATGTATCACCTACAGATTGTCACTGTAATACTTGCAGGAAGAGGTGACTATAAATACGTGCAGAGCTTGAAAGAGACTCTTAGGCCTGCAAGGGTATAATGAAAATGAAGAAGAAAAGTAACATTCATTAAAAGAACTACTATTCCCTAGACATTTTCTTTTAATAAAAATTAATGAAATTCTGTGAAAATCCAATTCCTTACTTCCAAAAGGTAATTTTAAAAATCAGCATTCAATCAAGGTTTCATAGATTCAACTAAATATTCTTCAGACCAGCTCTTCCTATTTGCTTCTGTATTTCTGATAATGTACCACTTACTGCTTTCCTGATTGTCTAGTCTTAACAGCCCCCTCACTACGTTTTTACCATCCAAATTTCTTTTCCTTATGCTCACTTCTTTCTAGCCACATTACCTCCATTTAGGTTCAAGGCCTTCTCTTATTTCTCTTGAATATGACCTCAAAACTGGTCTGTCCTCATTACACTGATATTTTCCTCCACATCTTCATATTTTATTATATCATTCTCCCACACAAAGCTAAGAGAGGTCTGGATTTCATGCAGCCAGAGTAGAAAAACCTATGAATAGCTGGGACAATCAGTAAAGGTCCTAGGAGAGTCATGTCCACTGGCAGTAGTGTTAAATTAATGCTAGAATAAAGCACATTAGAGTATGGTTTAAAGTGTGATCTAGAGGCTCAGATAACAAAGATTAAAAACAAACCCCCAAAGGACTGACCTCATCAGCAAGTAACTCAAGGACTTGCTAAACAGTAACAATCTTCCTAGGAAGACAACAAAATTCAGACATCAAAGAACATAATGTTCAAAATATTCTGCGTTTGATAAAAAAATTACTAGATGTGGAAAGAATAAGCGAATTGTAACCCATTACTAGTTGGAAAATGAATCAACAGACATAGGCCCCATAATACTGTCAATTGTCTATGAAGTTTACATAATTCCATTCAAAATTCCACCACTTTTTTTTGGTTGAAATTGACATTCTGGTTTCAAAATTTATATGGAAATGTGAAATATCTAGAATGGCCAAAATAATTTTTGAAAGAGAACAAAGACCAAGAATTTGTACTACCTGAATTCAAGATTTACTATAGAGTTACAGTAATCAAGACAATGTGGTATTTACAGAAAGATAGACTTAGGGATTAAAGGAACAGAATGAAGAGTCCAGAAATAGACTCATACATACATCATCAAGCGATTTTTCAATAAAATTACCAAGGTAATTCAATAGGGTAAAAGATAATGTTGTCAACAAATGGTGTAGGAACAACTAAACATTCAACTGGGGAAAACAAAATCTGGACCCTAACCTCATTCTATATTCAAAGTTGATTATAAAATGGACTGTTGACCTAAATATAAAACCAAAAACTATAAAATTTTAAAAAGAAAACAAAAGAGAATATCTTTGTGATCTTGAAGTATGCAAAGATATCTTAGAAATCACACAAAAGAATATGAACTATAAAAGCAACAACTGATTATGAGGCTCCACCAAAACTTAACATTTTTGCTCTACAAAAAGACACCATTAAGAAGATGGAAAAGCAAGGAACAATCTGGAAGAAAATATGTGCAACCCATTTATCTAACAAAGGATTTACATCTAGAATAATAAAGAACATTTGCAATTCAACAGTAAGACAAATATAAAAATGGGCAAATGATTTAAATAGACAACTCAAAATAAGATCTAGAAATAGCCAATAAACACAAGAAAAGACACTCAGCATCATTAGTCATCAGGTAAAAATAAGTTAAAACCACAGAGATAGCAGTACATATCTGCTAGAATGGTTAGAATCAAAAACACTGACATTACCAAGTGTTGATGCTGTCAAGCAGAGGTCAGCAAACTATGGCTCACAGGCCAGTTGGAGCCTGCTGCCTCTGCCTAGTTTTGCCAATCAAGTTTTATTGAAACACAATTCCATTTGTTCTTTTACATACTGTCGATGGGTGCTTTACTACTATAAGGACAGAGTTTAGTTGTTGTAACTTGGCAATAAAAACTAATGAACTGTTGACACATACTACAACGTAGATAAATCTCAAAAACACTTTGCTTCATTAAAAAAGCCAGATACAAAAGACACAGATTAATTTATATGAAATTCTAGAACAAGCAAATTTTACCTATAGTAACAGAAAAGCACACTGCTAGTTGCCTGGAGTCAGCAGTTGAAGGGTGAGGAGACCTCGGTAAAAGGGAACTTTGGGGGATAATAAAAATGTTCTACAACTTGATTGTACTAGTGGTTACATGACTGAATATATTTGTCAAACCGAACTGTACACTTAATGGGTCCATTTTATTGTATCCTAATGCAAATATCTCAATAAAGCTGAATACAAAATGGGGGGGAAATCTTTGGGTTTAGATGGGTTTCAGAATTTTATGGAGTTTTAGAAAAGTAATACCGTCCATTTACTGTATGTTACATAACATCTCCAAATGGTTTTGTAGCAGCACCCCATATTTAAATATATTAATATACTTTCAGCAAACATAAATATTTAAACTAAATGAGATAAGTCTAGAAACAGCTGCATAGATCAGGTTTTGTGGACCAATGAGTTTTACAAACAAAGTTCAGAAAAAACTTTGGGTGTATAGTTTTTTCAGTCTTGCAGATAAGGACTTATGGGGCTGCATCTGTGTTTGCATACACTGTATACCATGAAAGCCTCTTATGTACAGGTACTGTAGTCAGGTGCCTGCAGGGCATAGAAACACAAGCACCTCTGTCCTTGTGGAGATGGGAAGACAGGAATAGGAAGACAAGATAGTGAGAGGAATATAATGCAGTTCCTACTGACCAGGGCTCACGTATACAGGGAGTGAGATTTAGACAACAAACAGCACGCAGGGCAGATTTTGATAACGTGTTAGGAGACCAAGGAAAAAAAGATATTAATTCAGTCAGTCTCTGAGGAGACCAGGCTGGAAAGGGAGGCTGGGTTTCATCATGGCAGGTCTTATACAAATTTTATCCCGTACGCAATAGCACTTCATTTATTAGACTGCACTCACCAGTGATGCTCTCTGAGTCTCTGTGATTGATATTCATGAGGTTTTCTTCACCTGTCGGTGATGTAAAATTGGCATTCTGGGATTGATTCATGCAAGCTCCTGTTTTGCTTTGGTTGAGAAGGACAGCTTTGGTTTGAATCAGAGGAAAGAGAAGCCATCAAGCCATTCAATAAAGAAAGGATCTGGTCAAATGGATATTTTCTTTTAAACAGATTTTTTCTGATGAGTCAAATGACATCTGGAGCAATGAGTGTTCTCATGTGATTATCATACCTTGGATGGTCATGACCTAAAACAAAGAACACATCAGGTGACTTCAGAATTCAGCAGGTCTTTAATAACGGCAATCCAATTACCCGGAATGTCTGTCATTAAGAATGTTTTCCTAATGATACACACCACATGGATAAATCTCAAAATAGTTATGCTGGATGAAAGAAGTCAGACAAATAAAGTTTATGATTCCATTTATATAAAATTCTAGAAAATGTAAATTTATCTATAGTGACAGAAAGCAGATCAGTGGTTGCCTGGGGTTGGGGAGGGATTATCAAGGTGTAGAAAGGTTTGGGGGATGATAAATATGCTCATATTTTGATTGTGATGATAGTTTCACAAATACATACATATGTCAAAACTTACCAAATTCTATATTGGAAATGTGTGCAATCTAATGTAAATTATAATTCATTAAAGCTGTTTAAGAATTTTAAAGATGATCTACTGTTCAAAGTAAAATAATAATAATACTTTGTGGGTTTTATAACATGCACAAAAGTAAAATATATTAAAACAATAGCATAAAGGCCTGGAGAAGAAAAATGGGAATATACTGTTGCAAGGTGTTTATACTATATATGAATTAGTAAAATATAACTCAGAAGTGAACTATGATAAATTTTAAAATGTATACTATAAGCCCTGAAGCAACCAATAAAATAATTCAAGAATTATAGATAATAAACCAACAAAGGAGATGAAATGGAATAATATAAAGCTGGGTTCCTCAACCATGGAACTACTGATATTTGGGGCCAGATAATATTCTGTCATGTGTACTGCAGGATGTTCAGCAGCATGCCAGCAAAATCCTCTCCCCAGACTCTCTCCCAGTTTTAACAGCTCAGAATGTCTCCAGACATTATCAAACATCCCCTGGAGGACAAAACTGTCCCCAGTTGAAAATCACTTAAATAAAAGATGTTAACCTCACTTAAAATTAAAATAAATAAAAATGTATAGAAAATATTTTTCATCCATTAGATTACTAAACATGAAGTTAGAGGGTATGGAGAATGCAGCACTCATACTGTGGATAAAAGAGCAAATTGATACAAGCTTTCAGAAAGGCTATATGGCAATGCTTACCAAACTTTTCAATGCATATACACCATAATTTAACAATTCTACCATTAGGAATTTATGTGATGGATATACTCAAAGAGTATGCTAAGATGTATGTATAAGGATGCCCATACGGTATTTTCTTTTTTTAAAGCATATACACAGAACTGGAATCAAAATATCTATAAAAAATAGTTTAATAACAGTTCATATGAAGGACTACAATGCATAGGTGTGCACTTTAAAAAAAAAAACAATTGTTACCAGTTAAGAAAACTGTTCAATATTAACTATAAGCCTAGCTTTATATCAAAAGACAGTCTCTTCTAAATAGTGTCTACTTGGCAACTTGCAGCTTCTATTTATGGCTAATTTGTTCTCATGCCTACTATTTACAGGCATCATAAACATTCAGTGCTTTTACAAGAGTCACCCACAAGAAATAGAAAAGCCCAAAATAAAAGCATTAAAGGAGACTGAAAATGGTCACAGAGGTAGCACAGAGAGGCACTCTCAGCAAATACTAGGGAAAGAATTTCTGAGATAGAATGTGCAACAGAATTAAACATTACAGAGAAGTCAAAGAGTTACTTGGTTTAAAAGAGGTGGCATAAGAAGACCATAAAATCAACAGTAACCTTCTGGAAACCAGGTCAACCAAGAGGTTAGGTCCAAAGCCAGGCTGCAAGTAATCAAGAAAGACGGTAAGAATGGAGTTTAGTGAGTGTAGAGCAATATTTCCAACATCTAGGCTTTCAGATTTCCATGAACCAGTAAAATTTCAAAAACTTCTGTGGTTACTGGCATAGTGTTGCTGTTTTTATACTTCATAAGTGAAAAAATATACAGAAAAAAACCCAACATAACAAAAAACAGTCCTTCCTCCAAAAGCTTATAATTTTGTGTTGGCATAACAAAAATTTTTCTATATTTGAATTAAACATTTAAAAAAATTTCTTAAATTCTATTTTACATATATAACTATTTTTCTTGAAACATGTTTGCCAATATAGCAATCCGCCCTAGCAAGTGCAATGTGAAGTAAAGATCAAAAATATTTGTTTAGGTATGTTGATTTTAATTCCAGTTGTCAAATACTCATTTTCATATTCCAGATCAGCCTATCATATGCAATTAAACTCTTCCCCATGTACTATCTGATTGTCCAAATTGCCATACCCAAATAAACCACTGCAAGGGGAATGGAACTAAAATGGGATCAAACCAATAAAGACTTGTCCACCCCTGGAAATCAGGAGGAGAAAGAAAGCAAGTCCCCTGAATATTTGAACATCAGGAATCTGAACAAAATCTCAAAACAAAATCTCAACTCAAGAATCAATGATGATTCTTGAGTAGGCAACCAAAAATGATCTGCTATGTAAGTCTCCATGTCACATGTAATTTTTATCAAGGTCTTTTAAATTATAATACTTCAGAGACCCAAATTCACAGATTATGAATCCAGTGATCTATTTTTAAAAATAGAATGGCAATGTAAATATAAGAATAAACATGCTACTGTCTAATAGGCTATGTAGTACAGTCGGTAACCTACTGACTGAATTTGACCTGCCACCTGTTTTCTATAACCTGTGAGCTAAGAATAGGTTTCACATTTTTAAATGGTTGGAAAAAAAATCAAAGTTAAAATGTTTCATGATATGTGACAATTATATGAAATTCAAATTTCAGTGTCTACGAATAAAGTTTCACTGGAACACAGCCATACTCATTTGTTTATGTGTTGTCAATCGCTTGCTTTCATGATACAATGGCAGAACTTAGTAATTGTGACAGAGACCTTATAGTCAGGCAAAGCCTAAAATATTTACTATCTGACCCTTTACAGGGAAAGTATTCCAACCCTTGATCTAGTAGTAAAATAATTCAAGCATCAAATAACCATCTATCTAAATCAGTAAGTTCCTAGACCAACTTCTGAAACAGGGAACCCTCAACATTTAGATATACTTGTGATTAGATCATTATCGCTAAAAGAATTTCAGTAAAGAACAGACTTCTACTTTCTACACCTACAAGCATATTTAAAAGTTATTTTCAATTTCTAAGAAAGCATTTTTTTTTAAGTTGTAAGTTAGAAATCTGCTTGTGAAGAAGGAAGTGGAGAGGGGAGGGAAGATAAGAAAGGAAGAAAGAAAAAGAAGAGAGGGAGCAGGAGGGGGAGGATGAAAAGTGATAAAAGCAAAGTGCCTCCCAAATTGGTTCCTAAAAAAAACTGGTTCTTAATCATATTGTAATAAAAGACCATTGTGAAAATCTAATGATAACTTTGAGACTTTCTGCCTGCCACTACCACTCTGTTACACATTGGCTGGTTTAATCTTATATTTACAGTATGATCCCTGGTTTTTTGTTTTGGGTTTTTTTTAAATTTTTTAATTTTTATATTTACATATATCACACAGGAACACAGAAAATCTATGTAAGTTTCAACTATGGATGCTAGATCTTTGCTCTAGTGAATTGCTCTTTAATTAGTTTTGGAGGTTTTGTTAATGATTTGTTCTTAACTTTCACATACAAGAATAAAGAAAACCAAGGAACTAAGTCCACCTCCAGAGTCCTGCAGGGCAATCCAGGAACCTTCCCAACCTTCACAATGTGCATCAGGTCAGAGGTAATCTGAAAGTGATATGTTCTTCCTGATGACTCTTTAGAACTAAGTAAACCCTTTGGATACACCCTGTTCTAGCACTGAGCTCCTCAGCAGGATTAGTAGCAATGCTGAGTATAGGACAATGTATGTACCTTGGTATTAGACACACCTGAATTTTATCTTATTTACTGATTTTCAGGCTCTGAGCACATTATTTAACAGTTCCTAATTGTCAAGGTGGGAGTAATAATTAACTACTCTTTACAGGGAGGGTAAGGGATGAGGACTAAATGAAGACTAGAAATTCCTAGCCTGGTACCTGACATCCATCCAAATGCTCATTCCCTCTAGCTTCCCTCTCACTTGGGCTGAAGAAAAGATGGTGTCCTGTGCCTAATGTTTCTTAAGTTTCTGACTTAACAGTCAGCTGTGAGCCCAGAATGCCTACCCTGTTTGCATAGATGTAGCCTAAAGATTACTTCCGAATAATCTTCATATAGAAAGAGATAAGGATTAAGCAATGAAGTGACAAGTGTCACAAACAGGACTGCTAAGGGAGATTATTCCTGAAGCTAGTTCCTTCACAGATTCTGGGAAAGGGCTCTTATAATAAAAAGCTTAACAATAACTAACACCTTCATTCATAGCATAATGGCTGTATTAGTTTCCTATTGCTGCTACAATAAATTACCACAAATTTCATGGCTTAAAACAACACTAATTTATCTTACAGTTCTGGACCTCAAAGGATGAAATAGTTTCAATGGACCAAAACCAAAAGCCAAGGCATTGGCAGAGCTGTGCTTCCTTTGGAGGCCCTAGGGGAGAATCCATTTTCCCTAGCTTCTAGAGCTGCATTCCTTGGCCCAGGGCCCCTTCCTCCATCTTCAAAGCCAGCAACACAGTATCTTCAAATCTCTTTCTCTGCTTCCATTGTCACATGCCTTTTCCTGACAAATCTCCTGCTATCTCCCTCATAAGGACACCCGTGATTTCATTTAAGGCCCAACTGGATAATCCAGGATAATCTATCTCCCCATCTCAAAATCCTTAATTTAGTCCCTTCTGCAAAATCCCTTTTGCCATATCAGTTAATATTCACAGGCTCCAGAGAATTAGGGTCTGGATATCATTGAGGGCCATTACTGAGCCTACCACAGTGGTTAAGAACACGAATTCTGAACTGCAGCTCTGCTACTTACTAGTTGTATGACCTTGGACAAATTACTTAACTTCATTTTTTCATCTGTAAAATGGGCCTAATAACACAGTCTACTTTATTGGGTTGCTATGGGGATTAAGTGAGTTATGAGAGGATAACAGTAGCACCTACCTTGGATGGTCACTGGGAAAATTACATGAGTTAATACACGTAAAGCTCTTAGAACAATACCTAAGAATACAGCAAATGCTATGCAAATATTAGTTACTATTATTTCTATCACCACCAGATAGTACAATTTTTAAATAATAATAATAATAATATAATATTTTTATTATATTATATAATATATTATTATTATTATTATTATTATTATTATTATTATTATTATTATTATTATTATACCGCACACAAATTTGGGCACATTGTAAACCCTACTCTTGACTGCTTAATGGCTTCTTCTCTCAACCTAAGAAGTCACATTTACTTCCCACCCTCTGATGAGTGATGTTAGTTTAGTGCCATTAATCATCTTCTTTCTACTTCTCTGACATATGAATAAACAGAAAGCTTGCAGAATCAGAGTCCTAAATGTAGTAGAAACGAAACCCTGGCAAGCACAAACACATTTTCAGTGCCCTTCCTCGTTTGTACACACACATCCTTAGTACTTCCTTGAGTACCATCTACTTACTCTGCTGGATCTTTATTCACTCTTTTTAGGAAAAACTTCACAGCTTTTCTTTATAAAACAATCAACCAAGCATGCGTTACTTAATAAGCCAGCCTTTGTAATTCTTGCACATTTAGGAGATAATAGAGTAAGCTAGCCAAGTGACTTATTTTAATAAGAATGAGACTTAAAAAGAACAAACAAACCATGTCACTGATAATAAATATTGCTGGCAGAATACAACATGCTGATGACTTAGATAGTTTAGCCTAGCCATGGAAACAAAATGGTCAACAGTAAGGGCCTAAATATAGGCCCTGTGCCTTAAAAAAAATCTTGCTACTTCCTTAAAACAGGATACTCTGGCCCAAACAGCCTTATAGAAAGGCTAAAATAATTCAGGGACACTTCATTTTGACAAGAGTGCAAAGCCTAAAATTACAGTAAATATAATGATGTAACAAACATTTAAATTGGAAATATATTTTATAATTTTATTGTACAAATAATACTTTGGAGATTAATTTAAAATACATATTGGCTGCTGATCTGCATGCAGAAGTGGCAACAGTGCCAATCACCACCTCCAGCAGCAGCTCTTGTAGGCAGTGACAACCTTAATCCAGACAAAAAACCTGTATAATTTACAAAATAAATGTACCATGTTCTCACATTAAATAATGCAGTTTTTGACAGTGACAGAGACTCACTAATTTTAATACATCTGGTTACATCAAACATAAAAATTTACCAAAAAAAAACGCAATAATTTTAAAACCAGATATTGAACCACAAGAAGACCTTGATAGCTTCGGCGCTCAGAGCTGAAAAAAAAGGGAGGCAAGAGGGTGTTGTGTCACCACCAAAATCTGATCTGGACAGTGAGCAGCAGACCTCACAAAGGCAGAGTCCAGCTGGGCCGATGAACCACTGTATACTCCATCTGGTACCACCATTCCACCAGCATTATAAAGTTCACCCTGGGGAACTATCTGGTCCAAGCAAATATCTGGTCCCTCTTTTTTTGTGTCATTCAATTTAATGACCAGTAGGGTTTTCAGAATATAAAATATATAGAGGCAGCTCTACTTAAAAACAGGGTGGATTCCAAAAGCTGTAAAATCCATTCATTTCAAAGTTCAAAAGTTCACAAGTGAGATTTAGGTTTATAGGGTCCACATTCCCTCCTAGCTGATATGTTTTTGGCATTTAAAAAAAAAGTGCCCTGTTTTGTTTACAAAGAACATTTACCGAGGCAGGCAACCCCTCCCTGCCACAATCTCTAGCAACATAAGGGAGGGAACCTCTGGCAGCTAAGGAATCCACACCAGAGTTTCACTCGAAGATTAGAAAAGGCCTTAAACCCATGGTGCCATCTGTGGTTTATGATAAGTTTCCACAGCACCAATTTCACTCACCATGCTGTCTTTAAGTTCTTGAACTTCAACTTTAACCCGAAGTAACCTTTGACTAAATGGGCATCTCACTTTAATGATGATCCTCTGCTAAAACCATTTCAAATATTCACATTTCTTCACCTTTGGCTGACTGTCAACTGTACAGATACATCTTTTTTCACATATCCTGGGATTGTCCTTCATAATCATTCTTATTGCCCAATCATATAGGTAATGAGTAATTTTCTCACTTCAATTTTTTATACTATTTCTATTTTAGTGTTCATCTGTCTATCACTAGCACTGCTTTCAGAGACAAAATGGGGCTTGTAATATTTATATGATACCTCAAAACTATATGTGTGTAAAACAAACAAAATAATGGCTGAGTTGAAAGTGACCACCTATTGGTGATCAGCAGAGCTGAATCCCTTGCTCTGGAGCATACAATGTCCCTATCCAGAAATTTTCATAAGTTATAAGTTTTAAGTAGACAAATTTGTGTTTCAAAAAATGTATAAGAAAGTAAACCTACCATGCAAGGACAGGGCACCCTGTCCTACACATTTAGAGATGTTGATTGTGCTTGGCATTTGGTTTCAAGCCAAATATTAAATAACATTTGAAGAAAAAAATTATCCTGATGTCTTGTTTACAAAGATAATGAATGTATATTCTTTGATGTAACCCAGTCTGAACTACTGCAGTGGAAAGTGAACCCATTTCTCTATACCTCAACAAATAGTAAATAACATGAGAATGGTTAAGTATCTGATTCATAGGAGTCTTCAAATCACTAGGAGCTAAAACCACCACAGCAAAACTGAAGAAGGTTTTCAAGGCAAGGAATCATTTGTGAGTCAATAATTAATTTTATAGAAAAGCAGCTATATTATACAACTGTGGTTGCACATTCCATACTTTACCTTTTATAAAATTAGGCAAATAATCCAAAAGCAAAAGGATATTAGAGACTTTTTCAAGAAAGCAAGGTTTAGTAATTATTAGAAGCCATTCTGTTTCATATTCCACATCTACAACATCATTAAAGTACAATCACAGTTATCAAAATATAACCCCAATCATGAGGAAAATGCTAAATCATGCTTTCATACCTACTGTTCAAGAAGTTAAGAAAGCAGGATTTTTTTAATGTTAAAATATAATATTTTATGGTGTTTTAATAACTAAGTTTTACCCATCTAGAAAATTCATACATCCAGTGTGCTGGAGTACCAACTATGGCATCTAAGAAAGGTTATTACTATCTGTAGATTTTATTTTCAAATTCTTAGAAGTATAATATTATACATGTTAGTAGATAAGTTTCCTTTTCCCATCTGGCATTACAACAAGTTATGCATATTGGTATTCAAAAGTAAAGTCAGAGAAGTTTAATAGCACCTTTGAATTTGTAATGGACTATAAAATAACATTTACTACAAAATCCACTTATTTTCAGAGACTTTTCATTAGTTTTCCATATTCCCGAATTGATAATGTTAAAATGAGAAATCTGTACTTGGATAACAATCTCTCTGTGCTGTAGTTTCCTCATTTATTAAATGGGAACAATAATAGTAACTATCTTACAGAGTTGTTATATGGATTAAATGAATTAGTGTTTATAAAGCATATATAATAGTATTTGGTAAATAGTAAGCATTATTTATGTGTTTAATATAATTAAAAAGTTAAACAGATAAGGAGGAAGAATTATAAAATACAAACACCACCATTTCACAGTACCTGGTCTCTGGGACGTAGATTCAGAAGATACAGGATTCAGATCAGTTTCTACTAATCCAAATTGTCAACAGCTCTAGCTCTCAAAAAGCACATGCTTGTATGGAATTGCCACCTTGCAATAATTCATGAGTTATAACAATTATTCTTAACTAAGGTAATCCTTTCTTGTCACTAAGTACTGGTCTTAAAGAAACTCTCATGAAAATTTACCCAAATAAAAAGGTTGTGTTGCGAACACAGACTAGCACAGCCATTCAAAGGAACCAGAGAAACTACGTTGTTAAATTAAATACACATATACCAGTAATTCTGCTCCTGGCTGTATCTATCTCAAAGAAATTCTCATATAAGCCCATAAAGAGATGTGAGAGATTGTTTCCTGCATTGCTGTTTGTGACAGTTAAGGCGAGGGCCCACTCCCTGGAGAGCAGATAGGTAAAAGGTGGATACATACCAGAGAACAACAGCACTAGGAATACAGTGCTGATGGAATAAAGCAGGAAGCAAAATGAGAGCGATACCACAATGCAATTTATATAAATTAAACTTTTTTCTGCATTTTCTGCACTATAAGCATATTAAAATGCTTGCCTTGTGGGGAGGAAAGTGGGAGAATCTGGGGATAAAAGCATCCCCAAAAGCAAGATATGGGGATAAAAGAGAAATTTTTAAAAATCTATGGAGGTCCTACTATCCGTTTGGCCGACTACTTATTGTGTAATTATTATTGCATCTCTTCAATCCTTAATGTCTGAACATGTGCCTGGACATGAAAACATTTGCTGGAGACAATGTGTGCAGAACTAGCAATCTCTGCAATGTAAACTATGTGGGGCACAGTTCCTGACAATATCTTAAAAGGCCACGTCACTTTTATATTACTACCTAGCTGCTCTAAAGCAGTGTATTTAGATTTCAACCAAAGAAATGGTTAAAAACAAAAATAAGAACTAAGTGAAGATAAGCCTCAGTGTTGACATCTTCAGGTGTTTGGTTATCTGGTAAAAGTTTTGAAAGGAAAAGTGCTTAATGTTCAGAGACGACAAGAGTTTAAAAGTAGTACCAAATAAATTACATTCCTTAAATGAACCTATTCATCATTTGATAAAAATCAGCCACAAGTGAAACTGAAATTTCCATTCAGTTTCTCTTTCTCTTTAAAACACACAAACACAACACACACATATACCATGTGTGCACCTTTGTTTTTCATTATAAATAAAGTAATATATTCAAAAAAATTCAGGCAATAGATAAATATGAACAATCAAATGAAAGCTGCTTGTAGTCTTTTAGCATCTTTCACTAGGGTAATTAAGTTTGTTTATTTATTTAATTTATTTTCTTTAATGGAGGTACTGGGGATTGAATCCACGACCTCTTGCATACTGAGCATGCACTCTACCACTGAGCTATACCCACACCCTCCCAAATCTTTACTAAGAAATAGAGTATTAACATGCTGTTTAGCAGCCTCCTCATTTATCTTTCCATGCCAACATATTATCAATCTGTGCCATCATTTTAATATGATTTACGTTGTAATGAATTACACAGTATTCAGAATATACAATTATACAACCACTGATAGTTTCCATCAGTAGCTTTCTAACAATTGCTCATCCACTTTAAAACTCAAGAATCTCAACTTTTTTTATAAAAAGCCAAGTAGTAAATATTTTAGACTTTGCAGCCACATAAGGCTTCTGTTGCGTATTATCTTTGTTGTTGTTGTGTTTTAACCCTTTAAAACTGGAAAAAAACATTCTTAGCTTATAGAACTGGCTGGACTTGGCCCACAGGCTATAGTTTACTGATCTATACCCTAAATCATAATATTTTTGCCCCATAGAATCAAACAATGACCCAAAACTCTTAAAGAAAATGCAACAAGTAGCTAAATAAATACTATCAACATCATCTGTTTGAAACTCTCCTTTTAGACAGGAATTCCAAATTTTGCTTGATGTCCTAGAGACAGTGAGTATCAAAAAAAAGATAGTAGATACTATTTACACAACCCTAGTTTTATCCCTCTTTCCCATCACGCATTTTTTCAAACTTGTTTCTATAAAAGATCATAATTGACTTAGAAATATAAAAACTATGGTGAATTATTATTTGGCAGTTAAAAATAATTTAGTGAAGCCATATACAGTTTAGTCAAAGGAAATCGGATAGAAAATAGCTTAAAAATACCAAATACACAACCTCAAAAGGGTAGACTTCTGTCTTGTTCACCAAATGGTCTTGATTTAGTTCTCTAAGAGAAGGGGAAGGTTGATATTTAAACTCGATCTGAAATTCTGTATCCTTTTAAGAGATCACTATCTTTGTGCCACCTGGCAAAAGAGCTACACAATGCTACATAGTATAATCAATTCTAACAATGCAAAAGCTTTTTCAAGATAGGGTTTTCTTGTAACTTCTTCAAAGAATGGAGACTGAGTTTAGTATGAATTATTTAAATTTTTGAAAGTTTGATAAATAGAGAAAATAAGAGTTACTGGTAGGGTTATTATTATCAAATTATACCTAGCAAGGCACACATTTCATCGTCTTAACATAGTAAACAGTGGAGTTCCTCTTACAAAAGAAATGTTTTTTGTTTGGGAAAATACATGGAAAGGGCACTTATGGTGGAAAGAAAGGGCTTGAAGCATCAAAAGGAAGGCTGATGCGCTGCATAAGCCCAGGGAAAGAACTATTGTTTTTTTTCCCCCTCTAGAGAGGGAGAGAGGAAGGGAAAAAAGTCACATCCAGATGGCAGTAACTCAGAGGCCACAAGAACACTAGGAATTTGCAGAAATCTTAGGACTGTTCTGGTTTCCTTCTAACATGAAACTGAAGGTTCAAACCAACTGTTTAGCTATTAAACATTCAGCTGACATTTGGGTTATAGACATTAAAATATTCATTGACAAGAGCAGTTGCTGTCAAGAACTTATATTCCAGGATATTAATAAAGTCATCACAGGTTTATATTTTAAATCTTTTTTTAAACAGAAAATTATGTCCTTTTGACTAAAGTAATGGTTAAAAGAAGAAAAAAAAAATCAGAAATGAGTAATTCAGAGTAAATGACATTATAGAGTTTGTGGATTTCCTGGTCTCTTAACCAAAAATGGGGGGAAACACCTCCAGCAGAGGCAGTTTATCTAATAGATCCCATGGATACTAAAGTCTGTACTATACTGCAGGAACCAAATAAATCCTTCCCCAACAAATCAGAAGGAATTTTCTTTCATGTTGACTGGTAATGTTAATGTAATAGTGTAAATCAAAAGACACCACCACCTGAAAACCTACAAACCCTTCACGGAAGATTAAGAAATAAAGCGAACAGGAATAATCATACTGGCAGACTTAAGACTACTTCTGTATGATCTGTTTTTCGGGACTTATCTTCAAATCAAATAGCCAAGAAGATCCCTTGAAACAGCACTTTCACAAAGCAGTAAGATAAATACAAATTTTAAAAACAGAAATAATTCAAGAAGAGGTAGAAAATCTGTGTCCTCATTTCTGTCTCCTCTAACTATCATACATAAACTTGCTTTTGGTGGCTTAAGATGATCCTAAATCATTCAGCTGTTTTAAACTTAAAATACCTAAAGTCTTCAGAAGTAAAAGTTTCCAAAAGCTGCCCAAAGAAAAACTGTAGGCAGGACAGCTCTTCAGATCAGTAATCAGTGGCACCAGGACACGCAATCTTATATGACCAGGAATGGGGTACAACTTAAAACAGGGATGAGTGCTGGTCAGGACAGAATATTTATTATAAACATATTTATAAACATATATAATTCTAGAATGAGCCTAGAATTCTGCATATTTAAGACATATAACCATTTAAGTAATATAATTCTACTGGGTAAGAGACACTGCAATTATATCATGGCTTAGATATAAGACTCGTTTTCCAAACCAGATGTCACAGTCAACTTCAAGACTTCAAGATAAGGTAATTTTTGAGGGAGAATTGAAAAGTAGTGGATGATTTTGGCTTGCCAATGAAACTCAGGAATCAAATAAGAACAGATACTTTGAGGGGAGGGGCATGGCTATTGGCAAAACAGGACACAATTTGATTCTGAGCTTGATGGGTACAGATTTAGGAACTCTCTTCATCCAACTGTCTTTAGCAGCTAGTATCCCCAGCTCTTCAGGATTTTATCAGGGTCCTCTCCTTTCTCTCTTCAGGTATCTCATCTCCTTTGAAGGCCTTAATTTCCAATTATATGATAATTAGCCCTCAAGGGTCTATCTTCAGCCCAAATCGGCATTTCTTGGCTTTAAGCTAGAATTCTCCATATTGACTTAGAATCAACCCCATAAATTCACCACATTCTAAACTGAAATCATTATCCTTTTCCTATGAAATCTGTTTTTTTTTCCCTGCTTTACTAATTAGTTAATATTATCAATTCATCTGATCAGCAGAGCCAAAAATCTAAGAGTTATCTTTCTTCTCCTCAGTCCGTGCTTTCCAGGCAGTCACCAGTTCCTGTCAATTTATTTTCCAAGCCTATCGCTCTGGCCTTATTTCAAGCCCTTCTCTCTGTCCTTGTCTACTGCAATGGCTTCCCACCTAGCCCTCCAGCCTCAGCCCTCTCTACTCTGAGCCAGTGTGGCTCTTGGGATGCATACTGCCTCCCAGCCCACTCCTCCCCATTCCTTTAGCATACTGTTCCTTATGTTTCAAAAGTCCTCCACCTCTAAAGGCACACACACGAAAAACTTCTGGTAACTTGGTTTCTCATGTATATTTTCCTACAAGGGAAAAATATACTACGGAGACCAAAACACGCAGTTCCCTTGACAGTTCTACTCTTTATCAAGAGCAGACATCCTGGCTTATTTATCATTCTTTAGTGAGTTTGCTCAGTATGTCTTTTCCCCCAAGCCCGATCAACTCTGGGCACACTGAGAAAACTTCAGTTTCTGGACCTGAACAATTGAAAAGGACACACCACTGCCCTGTGAGACTTTTCCTGTGCAGAAACTAGCTCTTTTGACACTGAAAGCAAAACCCCAAACATCTGTTAAATTCATGACTTGACTGTAGAATATACCAAATGAAACTAGCCCTCCAGAAGTTTTTGAAAATTGGTTTATAATGGTAAACAACTGATAATAGACACAAGAGCTTTCTGTGTTTCAAGTGAAAAATACATGATGAAGAAATATTCAGTCTTTCCTAATAATAACAGCTAACACTGATGGAGCACTTATTATATGCTAGGCATTGGGTTAAACGCTTGATGTGCACAATCTGCTTTAATCTTCACAACAAACCCATGATGTGCATATTATTATTGTCACCACTATATAGATAAGGAAACCAAAGCTTAGATGTTAATTAACTTGCCCAAGCTAGTAAAAGCCAAGAATCAAACCAAACACTGTGTTTTTCCAAAGCTGGGGCCTCTCACCTCTGAGCTCTACTGGCAAGAGGCTGGGTGTGTAGGGGACAGTGAGTGTGTGTAGTTTGAAAAAGCCTCAGAGATAACTCTAACACAATCCTCTCTCTCCACTCCACTTTGTAAAAACATATATTGATTACTGAATAAAGGGGGGAAAAGCAAGTAAGCCCCCAATTTGTTCTTAAGTGGTTTATATTTGCTTTTAGAAATGAGTCATCTGATCCCAAAGTTGGCTGTATTTACAATGAAACAGAATGACCTCTGTTTTTATGTCTATTGTGATTTTCTTTAATAAGACAACTCCAAATCTGAGTCTGACTTCGCCTTTCAGTGGGTCTTCTACAGCATCAAGAAAATAATACAAATGTATTATCATAAATTGGGTATAATTCTGTTACTTGTTCTGGGCTGCTAAAAATAAGTGGCATATCAATCAAATAAATCCTTATTCCAATAAATTAAGTCTACCTGTATCTTAATATCTTGCAAATGCCAGACATTCAATAAACATCTGTTAAATGAATGAATCAATCTGTAGGCAAGTTACATCCTTGCAATCTGCAATAGGGAGAAAACGGAACTACATGAGAGACAAAACTGTTAGAGCATTTGAAAACTGAAGGCTTTCTTAGCCCAATTTACAAAGATCTGCATAGGCCTCTCATGGGTTTCAGTAAGAAATGTGAGCATATATGCAAGGCTATATCAGTTAAGCCCATCAGTTACACGGAAGTTGAAAACATCCCCTAGAGATAGGTTTGACAACAGTGTGGCAAAAAAAACCCCACAAAATCTTTAATACCAGTATCCTCTGCTTTTCGAAAGTCGACTGAACTTTACACCACTTTGCTTTTACAAAAGACCTACATTAGTATCTATTTTTGCTAACTAAAAGAAATCCAAGGGGGATTTTTGATGTTACGAAAAAAGCATTTGTTTTGGAGAGAACTGTTATAGAGGAATCGGGCACCCTGAGCAGCGGGAGGGGCACCGTCACGCTCCTTCCCAGGGAACTACGCTCAGCATCTCAGCGTCAAGCCGCTATAGCTTTGAAACGTCTCTGTGACCATCTGTGCTTTAATCCTGATTTATTTTGTGCATCTGTCAGCAAGATGTGTCCTAAGGTAACTGCTTCACTTTACACCATGCTGGCTTTCCAAAAGGTTTCCCAGGAACGCTCTACTTTCTGATGGTGAGGGAAACCTGTACCCAACCCCTCTCCCCCAACTCCTCTTTCTTATTTTAGAAACATTGTTAGTAAGATGTTTTCCTCCTAACATTAAGACATGGTCAGGAGAAAACTCCAACAAGCTGCTATGGGAAGGGAAAAAAAGTCCTCAGAATAGACTAAAAAGAACTTGATGACTCAGGGTCATTACTATGACTAGCAATCACTGTATTATGGCGACTACGGTGAAATGCTCCAGGATTTAAAAGAGCTCTCTCTCCCTACACTAAATGGTCTCAAATTGCTAAATTTTTTGGAGATTTTAAGTCCACTTCTGATTTTCTTTTCTCACTCACTGTGAGGTTATCAACCTCAGTTGCCAGTGTGCCTCTCCCTTTTCTAATCTTCTGTTGGCTGAGAATACAGATAACCAGGTTATCAGAGAACCCAGAAGGTGTCTGCTTGAGACTGAACCCCAGGACCTGTTTTTCGGCCCTTGGCTGGTTTCTCAAGTACCTCTTCTTTCATCCCTCCAGGATAGGGATTTAGCCAGCTGGCTTCTCTTCCTTTAGCACTGTCGCCAAGAGCTTTTCTCACCTCGTGTTCTTTTCCCTAGGCTGGCTATGAGTACACTCTGTCCTTTCTTTACTGTCTCCCAAGAAGAGTATAGGTCCTCGTCCCTTTTGTGAGAATTTTACTGTTAATCATTATGAAGAAAAACGGTGGAAACATGGAGAAAGCGGTTTAGAAAATCTTCAAATTTTTCATTCTGATTTTACTTCTTTTTTTGACTTTGCTTCTTAATCAATATTTCTTGATTCCCCTACTTGGATGCCCCCAGGAGACTATATGCTCAATTTTTTCCTTATTATACTATGAGCTCCTTGAATCAAGGTATCTTACTCTTGTATGCCCGAAGTCTTAAAGCAACTGACACATAGTAGGCTTTCAATACAAGCCCAACTACAAGCTTAAAGATTAAAAATGTCAGCACACTGAATTACAGAAGTAATTGAACAAAACTGATTATTAATACATTTCAGTCCAACATCAATAAATGACTTGCCTTGAAAAACAAAATCAAGCTAAGATGGAACATTCAAAAGAAAATGTATTTGCTTCATAAAAAAAATCTGTATAAGAGTTTGCTGGTAGGGGTGAGGGTATAGCTCAGTGGTAGAGTGCATGCCTAGCATGCATGAGGTCCTGGGTTCAATCCCCAGTATCTCCATTAAAAAGTAAATTAAAATAAATAAGCCTAATTATCTCCCCCTCAAAAATAAATTTAAAAAAAATTTTAAAAAAAGAGTTTGCTGGTAAAAGGATAATTTATCATTTTTTTTAAAGCAATAACACACTACCCATTTTCCTTGTAATAGCTAAAAAGAACTAGTTGTCAGCTTTGTCAGAAAGCTAAAGCTGAACCTTTGGCTCATTGTTTAGTTTTATTATGCTTTCCACTAAGAGCATTTGCAGCTGTTTATGAATGCATTTAAAATAAGTCCCACGTCAAATAAGAAATGACCAAGCATCTTCTTTAAAAAAAAACCTCACAATTACTAATGTAAGTCTTATTTGTAATCTTTCAATTTTGTGACTAAAAAATAAAACAAAGGTACACTCAGTGGTTTAGCCTAGTACAAGCTAAAATGATGAGAATGTTTGAAAAGAAATTTTTTTTAGGTTGTTAAATTATGTGCTTTAGGAATAGTAGTGCCGTCTCAGAAATACTGTAGTTGGTTTCCAGTCTCCTCCTCTTCCTTTCTTCCTTCAGACAGAGAGTGCTCTTTCTTAACCAACAAGCTTCCCTTTGTTTTGATTTCTACTACTGGTGTGAATAACCCCAAAGCACCACACAACATGCCTGTGACTGAAAGCAATTAAGAGCCAAAAGCAGAGTTTTGGCACTTGGACCCCAAACATGTACTTTACAAAAGTGATGAATTTTTGAGAAATCCATTTTCTAAGTTGACATACTTTCTAAATATAAAGAAGTAGTTAAGTTCTCCTGAAAAGGTCACAAAACCATGTGAAGAGGGGCTGCTGCAAATTCATCAGCCATGAGTCTCACATCATAGACATGTCCCCCACCCCTCACCCCCATATCCTCTTTAATGCCCTTCTTTTCTGAGCCAATTCCATACCATATGTTTCTCACTCATCTCTGAATTCCTGTCTGTTCTCCATCTCTCTTACTCTCATTCCTCCCACCAGAAATCCACACACTACAGCTAGCTTTCTCTTCATACTCTGAGAATTAAGTACAAACATAATCTCAACCATGCACTTGCATACTTGTTGATGGGAGTACAAACAGAAATCCTCTAAGAAGGGGAACTGGGTGGCTGGAAGACAGAAGGGGGGAAAGAAACTTATTTTTCATCATACACCTTTCAATTTTTCTACCATGTGTATATGTCCACCTAGTTAAAAAATAATGAAATGTATGTTGCTTAAAGTCTCTGCTCTTGCCTTCCCTAAACTTTGCTCTACTGGTTATCCCCATATTCCACTAGCTTCACCCTCTTCCTTGAACTATCATCATGCTCAAAGTCTTCCATTTTATTAAAAACAGATAAAATTTTAAGTCTCCCTTCCCCAAGACTCTGGGTTCCCCTCTAGCTGCTGTCCTCTGTCCTCAGCCAAACTTCCTCACAGAGTATTTACTCTCATTCTCTTTTCCTCGTCTCTCATTCATACCTCAACCCCACTGCAATCTGACTTTTCTGAAACCACTTTCCCTTCAGTCACCAATAGTCCCTGCTAACCAATCCAATTGTACCTTCATGGCCATTATCTTATGTCTGCTTATGTCATGTCTGCTTCCATATTATTGACCACTCTCTACTTCAACTTTCCTCCTATGGTTCTTCTGGAGCCTACAACTTACAACGGATGCTCTTTCTTAAGCCCCTTCATTGGATCACCCAGCTCCCTCCCTTTGATCCTTAAATGTTGGTGTTTTCCAGAGTTCCAATTGTGACTATGTTTTTTTTTTTTTATTGTTGTTGTTTTTCATTCCCCTTTGTGCAAACCAGCCACTACCACAGATTAAATCACCTCTTTAGTGTTAATAAAGCCCAATCTCTCAATCTGGCTCTTCAGACCAGACTTCTTCATGAGCTCCACTCAGATTTCTCACAGGCTGATTATGATCCCCTGAACTGATCCACTGAACTGCAGATGCCTCCTTTCTCTCACCTTGCCACATCCAACCCTCTGTCAAATCCTGTACAGTCTAATACCAATATATATCTCAAATGTACCCACTTCTCTTTATCCCCTCTTCTATTATCCTAATTCAAGCCATCATCATCTCTTAGAATATGAAAAATCTCCTAACAGACTTCATGTTTAATTGCCTCTCTACTCTCCATAAGGCAACAACAATAAAGTTTTTAAAACTAAACTCCTTTTTAAAAAATTCAAGGAAATCCATAATATCTAGAATAAAATCCACACCTCAAATCATAGCTTGTAAGGTCCAGCTTCATCTGGCTTCTGATTACTTCTCCTCCCTCCCCTCCTTGCTCAGACTCAGCCACAGGCCTTTTGTCATTTCTTTCCACTTCTCATCACATTGTCTCCTGTCTTGGGCCTTGTAACTGTTTTCTGTACCAGAATACTCTTCGCTCTTGTTCTTTATATGGCAACTACTCCTCACCCTTCAGGTCTCAGCTGAAACGTCATCCTCCGGGAGAGGTTACCAGTCCACCTGATCTGAAGCAGCCTTTTCTGCCACTTTTATTTTCTACCTCAGCATCTAATATTTCTTTCACAACACACATTACAATTTACTTCCTGGAAGTCCTCTTCCAGAAAGAAAGAGGGAAGGTGCTGTCTTCTCCCTTTCCTCCTCCTTGCTGATCAGAATGTAAATATAATGGCAGGAGCTCAAGCAACTCAATACATTTTTTTTTTTTTGTTGAAATGAACTACTAACTGAACTGGTGGGTGAATTCTTTCACCATTAACACGCATAACGATCGCCTCTATTGTTATCCAACAGAGTGTAACACTCTTAAATTGGACCCTATTTTATTTAAACCATTCCTTCCCTCTTTATGACTTGCCAGAAAGCTTTCTAAAAAGAAAGAACTCAAAGTTTGGCAAACTGACAGAGATGTATGGATAAGCGTCAAAGGTTTCAATGATCTTTACAACATGAATTAGTTCCACTTCTATACCACGGGTAGACTTTGTATGCTCATTTTCTAGCATGAATAAACCATAATACAGGGTGTAGTGAAACAGAATGTCCCCAAGGTTACATGAGTCAGTAGTAAAGCTAGCAATAAAGTTGGAACATTACATATTAAGAAGGCAGTTATAAAAGAAATTTCAATAAGATAATCTCAATTAACAACTAGTCAACCAGCTGCTTATTGACCAGCTTTCAATAAATGCCTCTTGAATTAAACTAAAAGTACTAAAGAGAGATATAAAGTAGTATGCAACAGCCTCTGTCTTAAGAGAACACAAAGATCTAAGAAATCTAAAATCTAATGGAAAGAGTTCTAATGAGCCCCATGATCTAGATAAGATCTAAGATCTAATGATCTAAGAAATCTAAGGATATAACACCACCAAATAAAAAATAAGGATTTAATGAGTATTAGAAAAGAACTGTTCTGTAGTCAGTGAGGGGGGATTTCTTTTCTAACTGAAGTGGCCTGCCTTCAGTAAGATTTAATGCAGGGTCCCTCAAGGAACATAGGGTTCCTCAAGGATGGAAAGATTTCAATGGTGAGAATGGAGGTGTCTGGTAGTTAACGACAAAGAAGGAAAAAGAGGCCCCAAAGCAAACAGCAGACAGAGCCAGTTTGGCAGCAGTGTACAGAGCAACTTAAATCGGAGTTGATTATGGGGAAGGTACTTGGAGCTTTACATTGGACTAGTTCAGATTAAGAACTGTGCACTTGATTCCACAGGGAACCAGTTTCTAAGTGGAAAGCGGTATTTGCAAAATAAATCTAGAGTCAGAATACAGGATAAATTTCAGGAATGGAGAGATTAGAGACAGAAAAATAATTAAGAAATTTTATCACATTGTGCTTGGATTATTGTAATAAAGGTATAAACTAGATAAATGGAAACAGTAGGAGGGATGGGTGAGATTTGTGAGACAGTGAAATAGGACTTGTTAAATTGGGACTAGATGAACTTGATTTATCCTCTCTGAAAAGATAATTACTTCTAGTATACACCTCAGTCATTTGGCTTAAAAACCTCACAATTTTCCTTGCCCCTCACTCCCTCTTTCCCAGACATTAGCTGTCGCTCACCCCACCGCTCCCAAACTGGCTTCCCCAAACATACAATACAGTCCAGCCGAAACAAAGGATTGTATTTACTAGTTCCCTAGACACACCAGGAGATTCCTAATCTTATAAATCTGTTCATGCGATGTCTTCTACCTTTAATGCCCTCTCCCTCTTCTACATATCCAAAGTCCAGACTAGACATTCCTCACACCCCAGTTTAATGCCTCTTTTCCCACCAAGCTTTCCCAGAAGCCTCAACTCAAAGTAAGCATTGACTCTCAACACTGTTCATTTTTCTCTAAAACACTTTTTTTTAAACCTTATAATTGTTCTTTATCTCCTCTGATAAACTGCATACTCCCTATGGCAAACATACCCAATTTACTATTGTTTTCCTTCCTCCTCCTTTCATAGGGAGTTGAAGATGTTGATAAATAATATATGGCGACAGTATAGTATAATGGCTAAGAGTATAGACTCTGAAGACAGACTGCTTGGGTCTGAATCTTAATATTGCCATTTATTTGCTATGTGTCCATGGGTAAGTTACTTAATCTCTCTGTGTTTCAATATCTTTATGTATAAAACAGAGATAATAAAAGTAGACATTTCATAAGGTTGTCAGACGAAATGGTTTAGAATAGCATAAGCACCATAAAAGTGCCTATTAAATGCAGTGAAAAAATACTGAATATGTTGTAATATCTGAGTAAATATTTATTTATGGAAAGCAAAATGTCAAAAGCAAAACCAGTCTCTAGGTACAAAACAGGTATATACAAGTTCTTTTTAAAACTTCTTCTGTATGCCCTAAGGGTTAGCCGTGCCCTTTACAGTCTTCCTTGTGTTAATAATGGTTTGTTTTAGTTTGACATTTCAATATTCTGAGAAAATATTTAGTTCGGCTTCCTGTGGCAACAAGACACCTAACGGATCTCCTTGCCTGCAGTCTTACCTGTTTTAATCCATCCTCCCACAGCTCACAGAGTATCTTTCTAAAATGCAGACTTAATGTTTTCCCACTGCTACAAATCCTATCCATTCCATCCCCCTTAGAATAAAGTTTAAAATCCTTTGCATCTCATACAAAAATCATCCTAATATGGCCCCAGTCTAGTCTCCAGCTTCATCTCTCAACATTTCTTTCTTTCTAAAAAAATTTTTTATGTATTTATTTAATAAAGTTCCTGGGGATTGAACCCAAGACCTCATTCATGTAAACGCGTACTTTACCACTGAGCTATATCTTCTCCCTTCTCAACACTTCTTATCATGAAACCTAATTACCCAGCCACACCTCAAAGGTTTTTGTATTTCATTCCTTTTGCTAGAACATTTCTCTATTAGTTTACTAGGGCCACCAAAACAAAATACCACAGACTGGGTAGCTTGAACAACAAGAAATTTATTTTCTCATAGTTCTGGAGGCTGAAAGTCCAAGATCAAAATGTCAGCAAGTTTGGTTTCTCCTGAGGCTTGCAGATGGCTGCCTTCTCAATGTGTCCTTACATGGTTTTTTTTTTTTACCTCTGGGCACACATCCCTGGTGTCTCTCTTTGTGTCCAAAGTTCCTCTTCTTATAAGAATACCAGTTAGAATGGATTATAACATATCCTAAAGCCTCGTTTTAACTTAATTACCTCTTTACAGACCCTGTCTCCAAATATAGTCACATTCTGAGGTTAGAGGGGTTAGGGCTTCAATTTACAAATTTTGGAGAAACACAGTTCAGCCCACAACAACCCCTTCCCCTTTTCTTTGGCCAAGCTAATTCCTGTTTGTTTTTCCAAGACCGGCCCTAGCCTTCCCATCCCAGGCAGATGGCACTGCCCTGTCTCTGTTCCCATAGTACTTCTGTACGCTGCAATCATATTAACACACTATTCCAATTGTCTCTTTCCTTTTTCAGATTGTATTCCTTAAGAGCAGAGACTAAATCTCTAGCGCTCAGCACAGCATCTATCCCATTGAAGGTATTTACTAAAGATTTGATTATTTACAGAAAGTAGAAGAAAGAATGTGGACTTTGAAGAAAGGCAAGCATGAGTTCAGATCCTGGCTCTACCATTTACATATCCTGTGACTTTGGGCAAGTCACTAAGTGCTGACTTTCTATTCTACATAATGTAGTTATAAACATAAATGACTTAATAATAATAAAAGCGTCCAGTTGTAGGGTTGGTACACAGTAGGTGCTCAATAAATATTAGAGTGAAGATTCTGAGACTGCCTGGGTTTGACACACAGTGCCACCACTTAGTAGCTGAATCACCTTGGCTATGTTAACTTAACCTCTGCTTCAGTTGCTTATCTCTAAAAACACCTCATAATGTTACTGCAAGGATAAGTTAATATAGGTAAAACCTTTAGACAGGGATCTAATACATAGTAAGTATTATAAAATGTTTCCTATTATATGATCACTGCAGATTCAAACAAATATGACTGGAAATCATGAGTACTTTAGTTCCTTCAATTACTAAGTTATTTTAAATGTGAATATTTCCTTAATGTCTCAGATTTCTTACCAACTTAATAGGATTGTTAACTAAAGAGGTTCAAAAACTGGTAGATGATATAAACAAAGATCGAAATGAACATGAAATTACATATTATCACCTGTCTCATTCCTTATACTGGTGTTTAACATATTTTGTGTATTGAAGTAAAAATCTTATACAAGTTTTTCTACTCTTTGTGACTATGGATTTTAACCATTTCCAGTAGGGAATAACACTTCTTGGCTCATATTTTCAATTACTGAACTACTAACCTTTTGAACTGGAAAGTCCTTTGAGATGAAAGGCTGATCCTATAATGGCTTACAGAAGTAAACAAGTGGATTTGTAATGGGCTTTTAGGGTCTTAATGAGCAGCTCTGTGGAGGATGAGAACTGCAACCAGAGAGAACTGGTTCAAAGGTACTAAAGCAGGGGTTCAGAACTTATTCTAGAAGTCCAAGGTATGTAGTGGGATCCCATATCAGGAAATAACGCTAGAAAATGCTTTTTGATCATCCAACCTTTAAGGTCAGTCATTTCTGAAGTAGGTACAAGTCATGTGACTTGTAACTTTGAAATAAGTTAGATCTAGGTATGAATCTCCACTTGTTACATAAGCAAAGTTTTTGAGCCTCAGATTACGCAACAGGGTTATTATAGTGAACAACTGATGGAATGTACGTGGAGTTCACAACTGAGATGCCTGGCTGATTGAAAGGACTCAAATATCAGTCTTTCTAACCCCTATCATCATATGAATAAGAATCTGTAAAATGATAAATCATGGTCTTTCCTATAGAATGTGTTTTCTGAATGTCTGAGACTTGTTGAACATTACTTAATTTTAAAAACAGAAAGCTGGAATAACTGCTGAGATGATCAAGTGTTTTCACCCCTGTGCTGTCTCACCATCAAATGTCCTTCACAATTTCTCCTGAAGTGTCACATCACCACCATTAACATGCTATTTGGAGATCACTGTAGCTCAGATTTCTAATTCTACAGCAAAGATTTGAAGGTCGGAAAAAAAATTTAAAAAAATAGATTTTTTTTAAAAAACAATCGTCCATTTCACTTTATTCCTATAGTCCATTCTAGCTTGATGAATTCCCAGTGGAAAGTTAGTTTCCAGCGCAGAAACTGCAGGTTTAAATAAAAGGCTCGTAGGCAAGTAACTGAGTTCACCACTATTATAATGACTCATAAATCTTTTAAGTGTTTGAGAGATCATTTTTATGCTGGTATTAAAGGGACATCTGCCAATATCCATTACTTACTTTTGAAACTAACGTCAGCCGTGTCTGGTTCAAAATCAATCGCAGGAAAAGCCCAACTCAACATAGAAAGAGCTGTTTCCAATACCCTCTCCTCTCGTTCACATCACAGAGGGTGACCGAAGCTTAAGGTTTAACGTCCAGACACTAAAGCCACTCATCGCTCAGGGATGGGACAGCAGGTGGATGCTGTCCGGCAGAGGAAAGGATGCTGCCAATCCTCAGGGGTGCAACTGGGGGTGCACCCAGAGGCCAGAGCCCAACGCCCATCACTTCTCACTTACACTTGGGAAACAACCCGCTTCCCACCTCAGGGTGGGGACCCGGAGAGGATCTAGCCCTCCCGTACCCGGCTCCGGCTCCAGTGTCCGCGCGTGTCCTCCGAGGACCCGGAGGAGCGCGGCGCGGACAGTCTCCTCTGCCTTCAAGGGAAGATGGCAAGGGCAAGTTCGGGTCGTGCGCGGGAAGATTACTCACAGGATGGCCCTGCTACCTCCGTCCTCCGCCGGCGCTCTCTCAGGAAGAAGACTAAAGCGGCGGCAGCCTGAGAGCAGCAGCCGAAGCGGCCGCCGCTGCCAGTAATTGCCCGGGCGTGGCAGGGACGGGCGAGAGACTTCACAACATCATCACTTGGCGACTTCGGTTTTGCAGCGACGTCGGGTCAATGACAGCAGCCGTACAATTGGGAAAGAGAGGAGACCCACTCTCCCAGCAGCCTCCACGGCCCCAACGCAAGACCTACTGGGAATTGTAGTTTCCTCTCGACCACGCCCCTTAGATGGGAGGCCACGCCCCCTCGCTGCTGACCTGGGGAGGGAGGCGGGGCCGCGACCCTGGGGCCGTGTGGGGCAAATCCCGTTCCCGCGGGCTGCCGAGGCTGGGGCAGAGTTCCAGGCCCACAGTCCCAGTCCGTGTCGCGCGGTTCTCCAGAGCCCCGCGGTTGGCACTGGGAGCGGGCCTTACGCGCTCGCGTTGCCCCTGGGCGGGCCGGGCCCCCGGGCCCCCGGGCCCCGCACCGCTGGCCGCCTGAGGAGAGCTGCTGGCCGTGGTCGCCGCCAGGGTAATAAGGGAGGCCGGGCCCGGGAGGGGAAGGGCTAGGGGCCGGTGGGGACGTGAGGGAGCGTGGCTCTATCTGCGCGCCTCGGGAAGCCCGAGCCTATAACTCGCCGCCTGACCCCGTGCCCGAGCGGCCCACGGAGCCGTGGCGGAGTCCGGCTCAGCACAGCGAGCGGCCCCTGCGCCCCGTGCAGCTCCGGCTCAGCCCGGAGCCCTGGGCCGCGCGGCGGCGGAGGCACCTGCGTGCGGGGCAGCCGGCGCCTGCTGGGGTCGGCGGTGCCAGGTGCGCGGGGCCCGGCCGCCCGCGGTGCCCTCCCCGGGTCCCGCCACCCCCACCCCCGCTCTCACCTTTTGGCGGCACTCATCCACCCACAGAGTTTCCAAACACACGACGCCCTCCCGCCCCGGATCTATGTGCCACCTTCTGCAAGTTCGCTACAAAGTGCCCCAAAGCAGGACTCGGAAGGAAGCTTTTACGTAATTAAATGCTCAAGCTGCGTTTTGTCCGAGGTGTTTAAGTCAGCGTTGTGTTTTTCCCTCGTGGGTTCGTTGTGTCAAGTGCCTTTTCCCTCAAAACTTGATCAGAATTTGTGACAGCGCCTTCCTAGTATAGAGTCTGGCACACTGTAGGCGCCTAGTAAATATTTTTTGAAAGCGTGAGTCAGAATGCTAAGTTTGGAAAATTCTACCGAGTTGTGTGTCGCTATAATTTTTAAGATTTTATGAGTTTCCAAGATCACTTTGAAAATTACAATAATTTTAAAGCTCCACAAAGAGAGTTAAATCGGTTTTTTGGGTTTTGTTTTTGTTTTTGTTTTTGCGTTCTCTGTAACAGTGGTCTCTGTTGGATTCTTAAATTAACTCAAAACCTGAGTTCTGTCATTTAGATGCGGCTTCTGATTTTCACAGAAAGTGTTAACCTTTCAGATTAAAGGCTTCAGAGGAACCATTCTATTATGGAACAAATTTAAATGATTTATAAAGCTTTATCCTAACTAGCTTTTTAGATACCAAGTGTAAAAGGCCACACTGATGTACTTGTGAATACATTTAGAAATACAGTCTCAAGTATGATTTTTAAAAAGGGATTTATATTCATACCTAGTGAAAGAGCATGCAGGAGAGAATTATGACAGCAAATATATCTTGCGGGGAACCTCTCCCCCCCTTACTAGGGGCAGCTGCTGCCTTGACCTCAAAATGTCTTGTAAAATTATCTCTTAATAGTCTGTCCCATCTAAAGCAAATCCTCTGGGATTAAACCAGGCACAGGGACAACCCCTTTAGTGCTAACAGTTCTCACAGATTGTGTCAGTTTCTTATGAGTTTTTCTGAAAAATAGATGATATAATGGAGTCTAAAATTTTTCTGTTAAGAAAGAACTTATATTACACGGAAAAAGCAAGAAACAAAATCCTAAGAACCGGGAAACTCAGTTAATCACGACATCCCTAATCTTTCTGCTTGTGGGAACGTATACTACAGGGGCCTTGTCTGCCCTGATCACCAGTGAGTGTTCCTGGTGCCCGGCACAGTGCCTGCCTGACCCACAGCACCCATGCATTAAACAGTAGTAGAATGAATACTTGGCTGTTTTGGATAAAAAGTGTAATGACTTTCTACAGGCGTATGGTTTCTTTATTTACTTAGATATTTCTTTAGATTACTAGGAGTCTGTAGTCCTTGTGTCAAAGAATAGCTGCCCAAATAGCAGTGGGTTTATGGCAATTAGATCTTCAAGGAATTTGTATGTGAATCTAAGTTATTTTACTTTTGTTTTTTATAGTAGGATATTTCTGAGTCTTGAAGATAAAGCAGAAATCTTTGGAATAGATGGATTTTTGTCACTCTCTGTGAACTAAAGCGGTTCAATGTCTCTTTTGGTAAGTGTTTATAAATACAGATCTAATTTTGTGTCAACAGAGTAGTTAGATGTTAGTGCAAAGCCATAATCTGTATCTTCTATTATCATACTCTGATGGGATATTCTTATGCTCTGAGATGTTATTTTGATCTGAATGACTTTTGGTCTTTAAAAATGAGTTAAATTCTCATTGAGTTTTTGTGTCTTTAAAAAAGAGCTTCTCCTGTACTTTTCTGATATACTCCTTCTATTCCTTTGTCCCATACCCACTTTTTCTCATACATTTTCTCATACATTTCTCATACATTTACTCTTCCATCCAATTAGCTATGCCTTATCCTTCAAATCTTTCAAAATCCCTTTTACAAATTTCCATCTGACTACAGGCAAGCAAAATAGCATTAAAAGTAAGCTCCTTGACTTAACAAGACAACATTTGGATCAATGTATAATATGATGTGTAGAAATCAACTTGGTTTTTGTTTTCATTAAGTCTATGGTATTTACTGTAGATTAAGTGGTTTTACGTCTTTAATTGTGTTTTATGTAGAATATAATATGTATTTGAATACTGGAATCATTAAAGCAGTGATCTTTTAATAAGTGATGGGTACATTTATGTGATGATTTATAATTTAGAAATATTTTCATATATTATCTTTCAGTCTTTAAAATTGTAATGATTGGCAGGGCAGGTGGGTATAATCCTCATTTGGAGTTTAGCCCACGATTGCAAAGAATTAGAGCCAGGGCTCAAACTCGTATCTGCCAGTCTACTCCATCACTTGCCAAGTCTGAGAGGCAGAACTATGAAGTTAGGAGACTGTATTGTTAGTTATTTGGAAAATATAGAATGCATGTACTTTATGTTGAAAGTAAAGTTTTTCTACTTAAAAGGAGAGCTTTTTATATCTGGAAAATACATTGAGGTGAAATATCTACCTCAATTTCTAAAGCAGGGATCAACAAACTTTTTCTGTAACGAGCCAGATGGTATTCGTGTGTTATATGGTCTCTGTTAAATTACTCATCTATTGTTGTAAAAGCAGTCATAGACAATATGTAAGTAGATGCAAATAAATGTCTGTGTTTCTGTGAAACTTTATGCTCTAAAACAAGTGATGGGTCATTTTTGACTCATGGACCATAGTTTGCTGACCCCTGCTCTAAAGGATTACTTAAGATTAAGAGTTTTATATCAATATGTACGTTGGATGAGATGTAAAAGGGCATTTGATAGATGAAGATTCTGAGATTCAAAGGTCTGTGTGGTTCCCGGGGCTTCCAAATTTGGGTGAAAGTATGTCTTATTTAATCTATTATTTCATAATTATGGATTTTTTGAAAAATAATAGAATTTGATAATGGGTCATTTATATTTGTTTAATTTGTTAGTAATTTTACTTTGTTATATTCTTCCTACAATGATGAAATATTTAGAATCCTTTGAATCAAAATATTCAAATTTTCTCCTAAATGAGACATTTGTACAACTGATATAAAGTTAATATTTTTGCTTATGAAGGATTCTTCCCCATTCAAGTTTTACCATCTATTTGACAGCCAAGAAATGATGTTTTCAAAGGTGCAGCAGTTAACAAAATTCCAGACCCCTAGAAAGGAAGCAGATGTTCAGCATAAACCATGTTATTTGCACTAACAGTTTAGGCACTGTGATCTGTTCTTATTAGGGAATGGTGGGAACCCTCCCAAAATCTGAGTTCATAGATACCAGCCAGGGGTCAACCTTGCAATCAGGCCTTTCCAAGGAGAGCTGTTTTAGGCTACTGTCAACTCTTTTCTACACAATGGTATCCGTGATTATTGTGAAAGATTCAGGGTAAGTGTTGCCAAATATATATAAATACCAAGTGTAATATACAGGTGGTTTTTTGATTTGAACAACAGTAATAAGTATCTTCAAAAACTATTTTGTTGTAAATTTTATTCACCCTACACAAACCAATAGAAACTTTACAAAGGAAATAATTCTACAGCTATCTTGATACTGTTTAGCTTTGTTCCTCAGGGGCGAGTTTTACATAAAACAGTAAAATGATTGTGGTGAGATTAATAAGTTATACAGACCATAGGAATTTAATCAGTAATTTAGGCTAACTGGGAAAATGACTAGTTTGATTAGTGAGAAATTCTGGTATATTTTAAAAGAAAGGAAGTTTGATTACTTTAACTGCAAAGTGTTAAGTAGACATAGATGGACTTATCTTAAAGACTCATTTGATATTATACTTTAATGTTCATATAAGAATGAATGTTCATGAGGTGCTTGAAAATCACTAAAAGTCTCTTTCATATAATTTGTTTATACTTTTCTTTTGACATAACCTTCCTAAATAGGATAACATCAGCTTTACCCCACTAACATGTGTAGGTGTTACATTTCTTTATTGACAATATGTGATAATAGAACCACGGGTTAAAATTCAAGAAAATGTGAATTATGATAGTGACACCAAGCCTCTTAGTTTGCTCTGAGTTGGTTAGAGATGTTTATCACCTTATGAAACAAAATTGGTTCCAAATATACTCAATGTGTGTTTTCATGTGGATAAACATGGTTCCTACACTTAAGGAAAAAAACAAAACAAAACTGAGGATCAAGATAAAAATGATATATAATGATATAACAGAATAATCTTTAGCTAAATATTCAGAAGAAAACTATAAAGATGATGAAAGGATTAAAAATTAACACCACCAGTAAAAATGAATTGATATTAATACCTCCAGAGTAGAGGGCAAGAATCGGAGATAGTGCCAAGTAAAATTAAAACATGTGTGAAATTTGTCTTCATACCTAGCTGCTTCTCCCTTCTCTCCCCTACTGTATATGAAGCCTGGCTCCAGTTCAAGTTCGTGCATGCTGCCCTTTCTCTCTGCTCCTCAACCCGGTCAACAGACTTTTCTGTATTCACATGCCACCCTTACTTACCTTGTGACTTATTTTTTCACTTATTTAATATATTTCTGAATTTACAGGATTGTTTCTGCACTTCACGAACACAAGTTGAATCACTCAGACCTGAAAAAGAGTCTGAAACCAGTACTCATCAAAATTTGGTAAGAAAATGGTTGAGTACAATTAATACTCCTCCTTTGCCTTCTGTAATACCATTTTGCAGAATATAATTCCTGGTTCTCCTATATCTCTTTTTCTTTACAGTATATTTTACTGTTTCTTCTTCCTCTACTTAAGCTATTCTCCAGAAGTGTGTAGTTGGCCTCTTCTCTTCTGCTTCACAGGCTCTCCCTATGCAGTCTCACCTGTTCCTGTGGTTTCTGTTGCTCAGATTTGAGATTGTCCTGGAGCTGTCTGAGGTTTTCCTTCAAGGCAGGAGGGGACCCTGTCATCAAGCAGGACTAATGATTCTCAGATTTTTATCTGCAACTCGACTCTTTCCCGGGCACCAGATGTGTCTGTAGAATACCTCTGATTAGAGTTTTCAAAGGCATCGCTGTAGGGTTTGAGTAAAACCGTATTCTTGTCTCATACTTTACTGACCCCTTGTATTTCCTGCTTTGGCAAGTGAAAACCCGTCTACTGAATCACTCTAACTAGAAACTTTGGAGTTATTCTCACACTGCCTCTATCTCTGCCCCCACATCTGGTTATATACTAATTTCTTATGGATCTGTCTCTGAAATGCCCTGGAGTCCATCCCCTCCTGCTACTAATGAAATCTCATCATAGCTCACCTGGACTATTATAGGTAAACTTATTGCCTCTAGCTTCCTAGACACACATATAACCTCCTCTCCCACTCAGATCAATATTCAGCATTTTTACTAATACAGGCCTGTTTGTGCCACTTTCCAACTTTTCAAATTTCCATTGGTTCCTAAAGCCTGTAGAATAAAGCCTACACTTCTTAGTATAGTATAAGGACTCTAAATGACGTGGAATATGTCTGATTTTTGAGTTTCGTTTCTTGTTACCAAGTCTCTTATTTCTGCTTGAAATACCTTTTTCCATTTTCTGTCTCTAAAATTCCTCCTCATGCATAAAGAGTTGGTTCCAGTATCACATCTTTGAAGCCTTTGAGCTTATACCTTTAATTCTGTTATGCTCCTGCAGGTCTTAAACGTTCCCATAAAATGGCATTTACTATATCATCTTGCAGTGATTATTGTATATGTCCCTCCAACTATAAAATGATCCCCATAAAATAGGCATCCTGTCCTTTTCATCTTTATCATCCCTGGGCAATACCTGATATATTAAATGATACCTAAAGAAACTTGCTGAGAAAACTATTTCTCTGGGATCTTCCCCCCTTAGTCTCTTAATCTTTATTTTATATTATAATTCTTAAACCTCCCTTGCAAATACCTTGCAAATAAAGTAATCTCAGTTAATCCTGTTTATAAATTTATCCTGATCTTATCTTCAGTTGTCTTCATTTTTGTCATTTCACTTTTACTCACTAACACTCTAGTCTTCTAGTTACATACCCTTTTGTACAAAAGGATATAGTGTCCAATCCTAGTTTTCATCCAAATATTATCCTTCAAACTGACATAGTATTTAGAAAGTAAAGTGTCTCTTTTTGGCTCCTTGCTGTTACCAAGAGAGGCCTAGAACTCAGGAAACTTCCACAAGTGCTGCTTTTTTTTTTTTTGGTATTGTGCTATAATACACGTAACATAAAATTTACCATATTAACTATTTTTAAGAGTACAGACAGTGGCATCAAATGCATTCATAATGGCGTACAACCACCACTGCCATTTATCTCAAAAACTTTTTTCATCTCATAAAACTGAAACTCTGTACCCATTGAACAATAACTCCTGGTTCCTTCTCTCTCCCAAGCTCCTGGCAACCACCATTCTACTTTCTGTCTTTGATTTTTGACTACCCTAAGTACCTAATCTAAGTGGAATCGTACTATATTTGTTATTTTGTGACTGAGATTTTTCACTTACCATAATGTCCTCAAGGTTCATTTGTGTTGCAGCATACTGCAAAATTTCCCTACTTTTTAAGGTTGAATAATGTTCCATTATATGTTTATACTACATTTTGCTTATCCAGTCATCTGTTAGTGGACACTTGAGTTGCTTCCACATTGTAGCTATTGTGAGTACTGCTGCTGTGCACGTGGGTGTATAAATGCCTCCTTGAGACCTTGATTTCAATTCTTTTAGAGAGATACCCAGAAGTGGAATTGCTGGATCATATGGTAATTCTATTTAAGTTTTTTGAGGAATCACGATACTGTTTTCCACAGTGGCTGTACCATTCATTCTACATTCCCTCCAACAGTGCACAAGAGTTCCAGTTTCTCTACATCCTCTCTAATACTCATTATTTTCTTTTTGATAACAGCCATCGTAGAGGGTGTGAGGTGATATCTCATTGTAGTTTTGATTTGCATTTCCCGGGGGAGGGTATAGCTCAGTGGTAGAGCATGTGCTTAGCATGCATGAGGTCCTGGATTCAATCCCCGGTATCTCCATTAAATAAATAAGTAACACTAATTACCTCCCCAACACCAAAAAAAAAAAAAAAAAAAGTCCTGCATTTCCCTAGTGATTAGTGATGTTGAGCACCTTTTCATATTTTTATTGACTGCATGTATGTGTTCTGTGGAGAAATACCTATTCAAGTCTTTTGCCCATTTTCAAAGTGGGTTTTTTGTTTTTTTATTGTTGAGTCTTGGTTCTCTTATATTTTGGGTATTAATGTCTTATCAGAAGTATGATTTACAAATATCTTCTTTCATTCTGTGTGTTGCCTTTTAACTTTGTTGATAGAGTCTTTTGATATACACGATTTTAAAATTTTCATGAAGTCCAGTGTGTCTGTTTTTTCTTATGTCACCAGTGTCTTTGGTATCATATCCAAGAAATCATTGTCAAATCCAATGTCATAAGGCTTCATCCCTATGTTTTCTTCCAAGAGTTTTATTATTTTAGTTCTTAATTTCAGGTCCTTCATCCATTTTGATTTAATTTTTGTATAGATAAGCGTCCAGCTTCATTCTTTTGCATGGATATCTAGTTTTCTCAGCACCATTTGTTAAAAAATACTGTTCTTGCTCTATTGAATGGTCTTGGCACACTTGTGAAAAGTCATTTGACCATATATGTGAGGGTTTATTTCTGAGCTCTTTATTCTGTTCTATTGCTCTTTATATATATCTGTCTTTGTGTCAGTACCACACTATTTTAATTACTGTAGCTTTGTAGTAAGTTTTGAAAGTAAGAAGAATGAGTTCTCTGATTTTGTTCTTTTTTTTCCAAGGTTGTTTTTGCTTTTTGTGGTCCCTTGAGATTTAATAATACTAAGTCTTCCAATCTTTAAACATTAAGTGTGTTTACATTCATTTGTGTCTTTTTAAATTTCTTTCAGCAATGTTTTGTAGTTTTCATTGTACAAGTCTTTCACAGCCTTGGTTAAGTTAATTTCTAAGTATTTTATTCTTTTTGATGCTATTGTAAATGGAATTTTTTCATGATTTTTTTTCAGATTGTTCATTAACCAGGTCTTTTGAATTTTTAGGAAATTATTGAAAAGTTTGACACCATGATTTTTGCTTTCTAATTCTCTAACTAGTCATCAAATCAAAAAGAGAAGTGAAGTTAGTTTAAAGATGATTTATTCTTAGTACACCTATGCTGTCTTCTTGTGATTGCCGTATTGTCTTCTTAGGTGTCCATAACTTGTCTATGTAGTAATTTGATATCAGACCTTACTGGGCAACAGCATCAAGCTTGCCCCTTTGTAATTTTCTCCCTTTTTTTGAAAATTGAGTCAGTGTTTGACTATTTCCATTCTGGTTTCTCATATGAGTTCTGCTGTATTTGCAAACAATATCCTAGATGCAATAGTCTTTGGGCTGAAGGTTTAAACCTATTTGAAACAACCTGTTTTGGGCTTCATCTACTTAATTATAATATAAGTTCTTTTAGTTTAAAGAAGACGATTTCCCTAATGGAGTTGATGGAAGCAAAGTAGACATTGATGAGCCTGATTTCAATCCATCATCTGGTAACCTGATGCCATTTTTTCAAGCAGTGAACTGTAAGCCTCAGTTCATTCTGTGCTCTAGCCTTCCTGACAGCTTATTACTTTAAAAATGTTTTAAATTGTTACATACTGTCTTTCTCTCTCATATGTGTTCTTTAAATCTGAGTTTAAGACTACCTGTTCTAAAGAAATCAAATTGATTTATTTAGATTTCTTTCTTCATTGGGATTATTTCCAATGGTAGAATTTCTTTTTACAGCCTTTCATCCCTTTTGCAGAATATTCACCTTTATTCACCTTAAGTCTTGAGCTTATAATTGTGTTTTTTCTGCTCTCTTAAAAGTTTAGGGAACATGTAGAATCAAGGATGTGAAAAGTAGTTAGCAGAATTCCTAGTACATAGTAATGTCATTTCTAACTCCCTTCTTGCTTCTCTTTACCTTGGAGGCAGTAACAAGATTTCTACCACCTGCTGGTGACTGTAAAGGCTCCTAAGAGTCTTGTGGAGTACTGGTGTCCTTTTGGAGATCCCCATGGCTATCATATGACACCAGTTGTGTTGGCCTTTCTTTCTCCTGTGTGCATGTTATTTCACTGCCACTGGGACCTGGTGCAAACCTCGGACTCTGATTGCACTGTAATACCTGGTGAAACCCCATAGTGGTACATGGTCATTAACTCAGGAAATCTGTACCCTATCCTGTTGTCCCATCTCTTAAAGTTTATTTTTCTTTCTGACCTCTGTTTCAATTCATCTCATCTTGTGAAAAACTTCTTCAGCTTCTTTTAGTAGGCTACAGTGTGGAAATTGTTCTTTGATTGTTAACACCTCCACTAGCTGAGCACTTGCAATTTGTAATGGTTATAACTGGCGACCACTTGAAGCAAGCACATGCATAGAATATGCTTCACAGGTCCCTGTGTCTCTTCCCTTTATATATTTACTAGATACCCTGAAGAGTCAACAGTCATTCTTAGCAACTCTTAACAATGCTTACTGGAAATTGTGCTGAAAAGTATTCTTTGCTACATGTAATTCTGCTTTTCCTGCCCTTTCCCCCTTCACAGGCTGATAGCTTTCTAACTAGCACCATTTATTAGCCACTGTAAACACTTTTTGGATCTTAAAACAGTCTCATAAGCCACTTTTCACTGCTTTCCTACTGAGCCCTTGTGTGTTTGAAGAGACAATATCGGTATATAATACTGGAGTAGGGAACCAAATTGGGCACCAAAAAAGTTTACACCTATTTTCTTTTTATATTTTAAAAACAATGCAGGTTGATGACCCAGCCCTTTCCTTGTTGCATCCATCCACTGGAGCCAGTGAAGTGATCTGTTCCACGAACGTTTCTCACTATGAACTCCAAGTGGAAATAGGTAATAATACCAGGTCTTACATAATTGACCCATCATTGTTAGAAATGAAATTGATGACAAAAAGATTATTTTGTAAGGAGGTCTTTTTCTGTTTCTACCCACAGCAAAAAACTAGATGTTAATTGTCAGTCAATTGGAGCTATTAATTTTATGTCTGTCCCAAAACAGTAGCCCAGATTTTTTCAAGATTATTTTGTAGAATTTTTACTTTTTTCACTGAAGTACTTATAGAGGAGGAAGATACTAAACAATCTAAATATTTATTATTTATATATTTATTGTGGGAAACGTCTGATCATTTGTCTGAATTAAATCAAATCATGTGACTCTTTTCAGTCACAGACCTTTAACAAGATTACTTTCTTTTAACTTAAAAATTTATCTGAAATCTCATTTATAGTAGAAACTTTTTTCAGTTGTTTGGAACAGGCTGAGTTATTGTTTATAGCTTTATATATGTGTAACATTTGCTCTGAATATTCAGAAACACTTGAAAAAATGTGACAATGAATATATGTATGTTCATGTATAACTGAAAAATTGTGCTCTACACTGGAATTTGACACAACATTGTAAAATGACTATAACTCAATAAAAAAATGTTAAAAAAAAAATCTGTGAAATGCTACAAACAGATACTATGTTAGGTGCTAGGGATATTAAGCCATGTAAGACACTTGAGGAGTTCCCATCCTCTCTGGGAATATGAACATGGAAGACAGCTATGTTTTATGCCCTGGAAAGTAGTGTAGTAGATGTGTGCTAAGCATTATGGGAACTGAGCAGATGGAACATCCAGCTGTGCACCTTGACTCTTCTGGGAGTCAAAGAAGATAGAAGATAGCAGAAAGGGGCTGGATCCTGAAGAATGAAAAAAAGTTGGCTAATATTCTAGTCAGGGTTTTGTTACAAACAATAGAAAACAATCTTGACTACTTAAACAAAAAAGGCATTTTTTGGGAACAATTTTGCTAATTCACAGAATCATTGGCGAAAGAAATAGGCTTGGAAGAAACCTAGAGAAACTACGTGACTAGAACCATAGCCAGGGCCACAGCGTAAGAGGAGCCTGGTTAGTGTTCTACCTAGTAGGCTACTTTTACCACCAGACACTGAACCCCACTGGAGAGTTCCAAACTTAACTGAAAGAAGTTTTATTACAAATGGGATTTTAGGTGAGGTTTTTAAGTTTTAAGTGAGTTCTGACTGCCTCTGCTTCTTTATGTAACTCACTTCATCCTCCAGTTGGCCAGGCTTAGGTCATTGATCCTCCCTTGCCAGGGTCAAGGTGACCAAAAGAGAAAAAGATTTGACCTTTTTAAAAATAGTTCTAGTAGAAAATGCCCCCAAATTGGAAAGGACTTTCAGATGGTGTCGATCCAAAAAAGGTTAAAAAATAAGTAATTCAGTAGGTGACTGAGGGGGACTGTCACATAGTTGCTCTGTGCCTAGATGCAGGAACAAGGGGAGAGTAAGCCGTAGTAGGAGATAAATCTGAAAAAGGAGGTCTGGAACACATTGTGAAAGTCCTCACATGGGGTGCGTAGAAGTTCAGAGTCTTATCTGTCAGTCCCTACAATGTACCGCTTCATTACTCAAAAGATTTAAGGAAAGGTTTGAAATTTATCCTCTCTATATTAGAGAGGCATTGTGGAATAGTGATGGTGATAGTAATAGCATTGTGTATTCTTCCATTTCACCTCTTTACCACTCCCATTTTTCAGATGAGAATACTGAGGCTCTGAGAATTTAAGTAGTAGTCACACAGCTAGTCATATGAAAGCAAACCTTTGTGACTGCAAGTACTACGCTCTCAGCTGCTGCACTATAGTACCTTTCTTTTGTTAAAATGCTGAATTTACAAGGACAACTGACAGCCGTTCCAGGCAGCAATCTGGAAGATATAATAGATCAGTAATTTACAACCAGAAGTATCATCCTCATCACCTGAGTCTTTTTAAAAATTACAATACCCATATCCCATCACAGACCTACTGAATCAAAACTTCTGTTGAATGGGACATACGCACAGGCTTTTGAAGTAACTTTGGTGTACATTGTGTTTGGGAATGCAGGCCATAGTGAGGAGGTCACTGCATCTATCCAGGGAAAGAGGACAGGACTTGAGCTAAGGCAGTGATGCTGACACTGGGCAGGAAGGGATGAATTTCAGATTAACTTCATTTCAACGATACAAGTGGCAGAATTTGGTGACTGTGGAGAGAGGGAGGAAACTAACCTTTATTAGGTGTCTATTAATAGGTTGCCATTCTAGGTGTTTTTAATTTAAAAACTGACAACACCAAATGCTGGTGAGTATGTCAAGCAACTATTTTTATGTCACTTGTGAGAATGCAAAGTGATTCAGCCATTTTCAGAAACAGCTTGGCAACTTCTTATAAGGTTAAACAGATATGACTCAGCAGTCCCACTTACAAAGAGAAATGAAAACATATGTCTACTTAAAGACTGCTTTAGGCAATTTTATTGGTAGTCACCAAAAACTGAAAACAACCCAAGTATCTATCGACTTATGAATGGATAATAAATTGTGGTATATCTGTATGATAGATTATTACTCTTCAGTAGAAAGACAGTAACTACTGACACGTGGATAAATCTCAGAAGCATTATCTCACACCAGTCAGAATGGCCGTCATTCAAAAATCCACAAATGACAAATGCTGGAGAGGCTATGGAGAAAAGGGAACCCTCCTACATTGCTAGTGGGAATGCAGTTTGGTGCAGCCACTGTGGAAAACAGTATGGAGATTCCTTAAAAGACTAGGAATAGACTTACCGTATGACCCAGGAATCCCACTCCTGGGCTTATATCCAGAAGGACTCCTACTTCAAAATGACACCTGCACCCCAGTGTTCATAGCAGCACTATTTACAATAGCCAAAACATGGAAACAGCCTAAATGTTCATCAACAGATGACTGGATAAAGTAGATGTGGTATATTTATACAATGGAATACTAGTCAGCCATAAAAACCAACAACATAATGCCATTTGCAGCAACATGGATGTCCCTGGAGAATGTCATTCTAAGTGAAGTAAGCCAGAAAGAGAAAGAAAAATACCATATGAGATCGCTCATATGTGGAACCTAAAAAACAAACAAACAAATAAACAAAGCATAAATACAAAACAGAAATAGACTCATAGACATAGAATACAAACTTGTGGTTGCCAAGGGGGCGGAGGATGGGAAGGGATAGACTGGGATTTCAAAATTGTAGAATAGATAAACAAGATTATTCTGTATAGCACAGGGAAATTTATACAAGATCTTATGGTAGCTCACAGGGAAAAAAATGTGACAATGAATATATATATGTTCATGTATAACTGAAAAATTGTGCTGAACACTGGAATTTGACACAATATTGTAAAATGATTATAAATCAATAAAAATGTCAAAAAAAAAATCTCAGAAGCATTATACTAAGTGAAAGAAAACAGGCACAAAAGACTATCTTCCTTATGGTACCATTTACATGACAGACAAAAATCACATTAGTGGTTGCCAGGGACTGGGAGTAGGGGATTGCTGAATAACGTCCCATTGTTTGAATGTATCACAATTTTTTATCATGTCACGATATTAGCCATTATAATAGATATGTAATGGTATATTGTTGTGGTTTTAATTTGCATTCTATTTTGAGCAGCTTTTCATGTGCATATTGGCTTCTCTGTGGATTTCCAATTTAATCTGCCTATTTTTTAATTGCGCTGTTTGTCATTTATTATAGATTTGTAAGAGTTCTTTCTATAGTACTCTGGATGTAAGTCTTGTCAGATAGAAGTATTGTTAATACTTTCAATCAGTGGCTTGCCTTTTCATTTTCTTAATAGTGTTTTCTTGAGCAGAAATTTTTAATTTTGATGAAGTCCAGATTATCAGTTTTTTTTTCTTTGGTTGCTAACACAAATTTTATATCTGATTATAGGAAGAGGATTTGACAATTTGACTTCTGTCCATCTTGCACGGCATACTCCTACAGGAACCCTGGTCACTATAAAAATTACAAATCTGGAAAACTGCACTGAAGAACGCCTGAAAGCTTTACAGGTAACAATTTAAAAAAAAAAAGATACACTTAATGTAATGTCTATTTAAGGACATTACATCTGTAAGAATTTTTTTCCCCCAAATTAATATATTCTGTTAGAGAAAGGTGAATTTCTTTCTTCTAATAAACATGCAATTACAGAATTGGAAAGAATCCTTGGAAGCCAGATGCATGCAAGAACAAATATATTCAGACTTTGGTAACTACTATAAGTTGTTTCAAATGCATATCGTATTAGAACTCTGGTCTGGAATTTATAATACCCCTACTCAGTGCAGTCACAAATAGTCATTAGGGAAATAGAAAAATCAGAAACAGTTTCCTTTTCATCTAGTTAGGTAAAATTAGCTTCTGAGTTGACAAATTTTAACAGATTGCATTTCAGGAATATTATAATGCCATTTTCATTGTCACTAATCATTTTTGATACAAAGAGGGTAAGGATTTTATTTTGGTATTATCCCAGTTTTTAAAATATTTATATGTGCACATGTATTTTGCACAGAAAAACATTGGAAGAAATTATACTGAAATGTTAACAGTGATTCTCTCTGTGATTTAGTGTTAAGAGTGACTTTTATCTTCATATTTTAATGTATTTTTAAAATGTTTCATAAGAACATAGTATAGTTATTAAAAGCATGACCTCTGGAGTCAGATTTTCTAAGTTCACATCCTACTTTCACTTCTTTTATTAATTATGTGCTCTTGGATAAGTTTCCTGACACTTAGAAATGTTCTCTTCTGTAAAATGGAAATTACAATATCACATACTTGGTGTAACAGTTGTGAGATTTGAAGAGATGGCGGCACTAAGAACTGTGCTTAGTACTAATAAGCTCCACTGAGTGTTAGCTGTAGCTACTGCTGTTACCTTCATCATGAGGAAAAAAGGTTGTGTTTAAATGTTGTTTTTGTTTGTCTACCCCAGAAAGCAGTGATTCTATCCCACTTTTTCCGGCATCCCAATATTACAACTTACTGGGCTGTTTTCACTGTTGGCAGTTGGCTTTGGGTTATTTCTCCATTTATGGCCTATGGTAAGAAAACTCATTTTAGGTAAAATAACTCATGGTTTAGTCTGGATGCTTTAATTATGAGTGTGATGTTAGATTTATGATCCACTACTTTTAATTTATAAACTGGATGGCCTGCTCTAGATTTCATGATGCATTTCTATATCTGGTTTATGTTGAATTTTAGTTTTTGGGAAAAAAAGTAGAATGGGTCTGATGATCAGTGAAACCGCCACTGATTGCTTCTCCTTGAAGTCCATGCCTTTGAACAAGCTGTCTTTTCCCTTCAGTTTCTTTCTCCTCTCTTAATGGAGAGCTACTATTACTCTTCAAAGCAGAAGTAGTTTTCCACTTGTGCACACCATGCCTATCCCCGTTTCTCTACACGGTACACTTATTTCACTGTATTGTGAACATCTGTGTGTGTACCTGTCTCCTGCGCTGGACTTGAGCCTCTTGAGGGCAGGATCGTGTATGTATTTTTCATTTTGGCGTCCCCAGGTGCTTATAGAACACCTAGCACAAAGTGGTGTTCCATAGCTGTTGAATAAATAAATGAATGGATTCTAGAGCTTTGATCTTTAGGATAGCTTTTGTGAATTGCCTCAGGATTTAAAACATACATATTCACACAGTATGTTTTTTCAGTAATATTGAAGATCGTTAATTCACCTTCGTAATCTCTAGTGTGTCGTTAGAAAGTCTTTTTAAGGATTCTTGAAGGAAAATTACCTTTGTATAGGAAAGTAGTTAGACTCTAAAATGTAAGAGGTGTGTGGTTTATGGTTGAAAAGAACATTTAAAACATGGCTAGAAGCAAAATCACTTTCAGTGTTCATTTAAGGATTTCAGGGGTTTCTTTTTAGGTTCAGCAAGTCAACTCTTGAGAACTTACTTTCCTGAAGGAATGAGTGAAACTTTAATAAGAAACATTCTCTTTGGAGCAGTAAGAGGGTTGAACTATCTGCACCAAAATGGCTGTATTCACAGGTATATACTTATTTGTATTTTATGAAATGAAAGAATTTGAGAGGAAGAAATCTTTTAGGAAGCTTTTAGGAAGGAGCAGTTGAATGTTAGAATGGAAGGATAGGAAACTCACATGAAAATTGAGGGATAAAGGGGCCAACAGGTACAGTAGATGCTGATGTTTTATAGTTCATTCACTGGGAGTGTTCAGACCACCTCCTGTGTGCCAGGTGTATGCTCAGTGCTAGGACGGAGTGCCTGCCCTCATGGAGCTCAAGCCTCAATAATGAGGGATACAGAAACCTGTCTGCTTGCGGTATAAACTAGGTAGTGGAATACGAGTTAGCACTTGTGGTTTTTTTTTTTTTTTCCTTAAGCAAATAAAGATCTTCTTTATCTGCTTTTCAGCTTTATGTCATGTTTGTATCATGTACAAATTGTAACTAAACCTTTCTCTGATTTCTTAAATATTTTGCAGCACCTTGAAATTATCATACTAAATATCAGTTCTCTGGTTACCAAACTGTAGATTTAGAATTAATTGGCTGAATGTTAAAAACAGTGCTGCTCTAAGAAACATTGGGACTTCGCTTTCCTTTTTAAGTTACTTTTAAATAAGATTTTTTTTTTTTATTGTTTGTTTCAACCTCCTTAAAGCTTTTTTTCTTACTGTTTATTGTTTCTTAGCAGCAGTCTGGTTAACTGAGGATTTCTAACACTGTATTCTAATTGATCAAGGTTTTATTATACTTTATCAGATTATTTTGCCGTCCTGCTCTATTAGTTTCCAAATTCTGTGCTTTGGATGAAAAACAAGTCTCTTTTATAATTTATTTGACAAAGAAAATTTTTATATTAGACATATATTGATAAATTTTGTGAATACTACAAGAGGCTGCCTTTTATTGGATAATATTGTATTTAAATTCTAACCTTATGCATCAAGTATTATTTTATAAAGAGTATTGAATTTCCAAGAGAATACATGGATTTATTCTGACCAGATTTTTATTCTTTCTTCATTGGCCAATTTCCTAGTATTTAGAATTGTTTCTTTTTGTTCTAGGAGTATTAAAGCCAGCCATATCCTCATTTCTGGTGATGGCCTAGTGACCCTCTCTGGCCTGTCCCATCTGCATAGTTTGGTTAAGCATGGACAGAGGCATAGGGCTGTGTATGATTTCCCACAGTTCAGCACATCAGTTCAGCCGTGGCTGAGTCCCGAACTACTGAGACAGGTCAGGTGTGGCCATTGCATTGGGTTGTCTGTGCGTCTTGAGTGTCTTCTGAGCTTGACTAAAGGACAGTTGTGTCCTTATATTTGGACTGATGAAAGGCCTACTGCAAGACTTTTTAATTCTTTCTTGTTAGGAACTTTTAAATGTATACCATATGTTAGGTATATCTTGATTTCTCATGAGTCTTTTTCATTATTATTCACCATCCTTTATCAAAAAGCACATGTATATAGCTTTTTAAGTTATTTACACTAAAGGACTTCAAATTAATTGTTCTGCAGGATTTACATGGATATAATGTAAAGTCAGATATTTACAGTGTTGGGATTACAGCATGTGAATTGGCCAGTGGGCAGGTACCTTTCCAGGACATGCACAGGACTCAGGTAAATGCTGCTAAAATCTCTGAACTTTTCCCTTCATGAGATCCCGTACATTCTAGAAAATTTCTTTTAAACATCTTTGCTGTAGACTCCTAGGATCCTACTGTTGTTGTTTTGAAGGGGTTGAAGGAAATTTTTCTTTCTTTTAGATGTTGTTACAGAAACTGAAAGGTCCTCCTTATAGCCCTTTGGATATCAGTATTTTCCCTCAATCAGAGTCTAGAATGAAAAATTCCCGATCAGGTGTAGACTCTGGGATTGGAGAAAGTGTACACATCTCCAGTGGAACTCACACAGTAAATAGTGACAGATTGCAAACGCCATCCTCAAGGACATTCTCTCCTGCCTTCCTCAGCTTGGTTCAGCTCTGTTTGCAGCAAGATCCTGAGAAAAGGTAATACTGGTCTCTTCTAAACCATAAATTATCCGTGTTTTGTATTGTATGGAAGTTTTGTGGTATTTCCTTCCTGCCAAATTCAAATCTTTTATCAGTCTTTTCATCAAGATACTATAGTCTAGCCCAGAAAACATCAGTGTTAAAATCAAATAGAGGCAGTGAGCACGTGGAGAGGATACAGGATATGAAGCCGGAAGACACGGGCTTTCGTCTCCACAGTTTCGCTTCCTAACCAAATCACCTTGTCAAGATCAGTTAATCTTTCTGGACATTAATTGCTGCATTTGTCTAAGGCACTTTAGACACTTCCAGGCAGTACAAGAGTGTTAGTTGCTGCTATTACAATAATTATTATCATAGATAACTATTAGTGTTGGTATTTTGGAAATAAGGTTTGTGTCTTTTTAATCTTTTTTTAGCCCCTTAATGCCTATAAAAGTGCCTAATAAATGTAAAGTCCTAGACTAATTGAAGGATATCACTAGAGTTAATTCTTCCCTTTAGTCAAGGTTGAAGCTAAGAACTGGGCTTCCTGACATAACGTTCTTTTTCCTTTTAATTGTTGTGTATTGAGTTTTATAACTCTAAACTTACATAAGTTCTAATATATATTTATACCAAAAAGGTCTACATTCTAATTTTTGATAATTTTTTCAAAAAAATTTCAGGCCATCAGCAAGCAGTTTATTGTCCCATGTTTTCTTCAAACAGGTGAGCTGATCTATCTTCTGGTGTCTATAGATATTTTTTAATACTATTTAAAAGTATGTCATTTCATTGGCTTAATGGGACAGTTTGGTTACCAAGATCCTTAATAATAACTTTCTTACAAGGTAAAGTTAAAAATAAGAAGATGTTTTTTGTAGTTCAATTATAGATTTTCTAAACTATTTCCATTCTGCAAGACAAGATGAGTAAAAACAGAATATCATCAGGTGTTACTGTATCCTCAGTTTATATTTTGATTAATTTAGAGACATTTTATTCTTCTATGTTGGCTGGAAGTGGTGAAAGGGCAAAATAATTCTGATAAAATCAGTTTATTTGGCTGTTACCTCTTGTTTTCAGATGACCAGAATCAAAGGCATTTTTAAATGAAAATACCTAAAAACAACTTAAACACTTTTAAGATGATTTCTTTAAGTTGTTTATTGCTAACAAAACTAATGCATTGAATTTATGTACCAACAGCCTTATTTTGAGTTTCTTTAACAGATGAAAGAAGAAAGCCAGAGTTCAATACTTTCACTGTTGCCTCCTGCTTGTCACAAGCCATCAATAGCACTGTCTCCAGCATCACCTTGGACTGAGCCGGAATGTGATTTTCCTGATGAAAAAGACTCAAACTGGGAATTCTAGGGCTGCCTAATCCTTTTATGTCCTATATACTTGACACTTTCTCCCTGCTGCTTTTTCTTCTGTATTGCTAGGTACAAATACTAGGATTATACTTGAAAATACAGTTGGTGCACTGGAGAATCTATCATTTAAAACCACTCTGTTCAAAGGAGTATGAGTTTATAGCCCCTTTGTTTAGCTCAGAGTGCTATTATAACTCCAGGGAAACTTTGGAATTATTAATCTAAGTACATTTAGTGTCATCTGTTCTCAGACTTCTTTCCCCAAGCTGTGACTGACTCCTCTTCTTGATCTCTCAGTGTAATTTTTGAGCCAGTTAATTTTTCAGCATTTTGCTGCCCTCAAGGGAATGAACCTTCAGAGGACAGTGCTTCCAATTTTTACTTCCAGATTCTCTAGCCTTTTTGATCATCTATTGTTAAACCAACAGGCTAGTTTATCCTGGCATCAGACCCTTTTGGTATAAGGGAAACTGTTTATACTTTTCCCATTTTCTTCTGTTAATACTTATGGTAATAGCAAACTGAGCCTCACTCACATTAAATGATTCACTTGAAATATATACAGAAGTTGTAATTTGCTTTTTTAAAAAAATTTTAAGGGGTTAAAGTAACACTTTTCTACTTATGTAAATTATAGATTATAAATTCATGCACCCCGTGGGAGCTCAATAAAGATTTGTTGAACTGAGTTTATACTTAATAATTTTCTTTGTGTGGTTTAACAAAGCTAAAAGCTAGATTCTAATTTGTTTTGCCAAGGAAAGCTCTTTCTCAAACAAATAGCTTCATTTCTATAACCTCACGAATGGGGACAACCTGGTATTTGATTCAGTTGGAAGCAGGAGATCTTCGGCCCTTTACATGATTATTCTTGCTGCTGTAGGGGATACAACATATAAGGACATTGAGATCTTGATGGTTTTACCTTATTAGCAAAAGAGATATGTTGCCTTAAAAAGAGTATGTTGTTTGAACTGTGATAAGTTGGGACTTATCTCAGTTAGTAGAGCTTCTTAATTTGCACACTCTTATTTTAACATTGCATTAAAATTATTTTGAAATGATTATTTTAAGGCTTAAAAATTAAAACCAATGAGACAAATAATATACAAATTAATACACGTTTTGAGACACAAACTTTTTCATATTTACTGGTCAGCCCCTTTCAAGAATGTTTGGGTTACTCCATCAAGTAAGCCATGAAGACTTGCCGAAGTGGAGGAGAGAGAGGAGATGAATACCAGCTGAGGCCCTGCGATCACCTATCCTGGTGGGGGCTATAATTCATTCCACTACCTCCTCCTAAATTTCCCTTAGCAAGAGAGGCTCACAGGAACCATAGAGGAGATTCTCCCAAGTCTGTGTGGAGAGTCAAGATGTGTAGTGCTAAAGGAAGATTGTGGAGGCCGGAAACAGTCCCTTTAGATCTACTGTATTGGAGTTTTACAGAGAAACATAACTAATGGATTTTTTTTTTCAATTGAATTATAGTTGATTTACAGTATTGTGTTTCAGGTGTACAGCAAAGTGATTCCGTTATATATATATTTATATTTATATTTATATTTATATTTATATTTATATTTATATTTATATTTATACTTATATTTATATATTCCTTTCCAGATTCTTTTCCACTAATAGATTGTTACAAGATATTGAATATAGTTCTCTGTGCTATACAGTAGGTCTTGTTATTTATCTATTTTATATATAGTACTATGTATCTGTTAATCCCAAACTCCTAATTTATCACTCCCCTACTTCCCTTTTGGTAATCATAAATTTGTTTTGTATGTCTATGAGTCTGTTTCTGTTTTGTAAATAAGTTCATTTGTATCATTTGTTTTTAGATTCCACATATAAGTGGTATCATTTGATATTTGTCTTTATCTGTCTTACTTCACTTAGTATGGTAATCTCTAGGTCCAGCCATGTTGCTGAAAATGGCATAATTTCATTCCTTTTTTTTGTTTGAGTAGTATTCCATTGTGTGTGTGTGTGTGTGTGTGTGTGTGTGTGTGTGTGTGTTTATCCAGTCATCTGTCGATGGCCATTTAGGTTGCTTCCATGTCTTGGCTGTTATAAATAGTGCTACTATGAACATTAAGGTGCATGTATCTTTTCGAATTAGAGTTTTTGTCTTTTCTGGATATATGCCCAGTAGTGGGATTGCTGGATCATATGGTAATTTTATTTTGTTTCTTTGTTAAAAAATTTTTTTTTAAAAAACAGCTTTACTGAAGTATAACTGATACACAAAAAACTGTACATATATAATGTGTATATTTTGGTGAGTTTAGACATATGCAGACACCCATGATACCATCACCACAATTAAGAAAATAGACATATCCATCCCCTCCCAAAGTCTGCTTGTATCCCTTTGTGTGTATGTGTATGGTAATAACATTTAACATCAGATCTACCCTCTTAACAAATTTTGAAGTGATTTGTACAGCAGATGGGAGTTTTATAACACACAGTTTCAGTTATGCAGCTAGAATGTAAATTCTAATTTACATTCATTAGATTATGATTGAGGCTGATCATATCTTCAAATTTTAAAAGGCTTTGCAGTTTTTCCTCTAAATTCATGTCTTTACATAGTTTTTTTTATCATGTTGTTGATAGTTTCCCTATTGATCTGTGGGCAGTGCATATTTTAAGAAAATTAGCTTATTGGCATTATTTTTCTTCAATTTTTAAAAGTGACTTGATATTTGTATATATTGTGAAATGATCATTACAGTAAGTCTAGTTAATATCTGTCATCCTACATAGTTACAACACAGTTTTTGTTTGTTAACCTTTTTTTTGAGGTATAGTCAGTTTACAGTGTTGTGTCAGTTTCTGGTATATAGAATAGTTTCCTTTTCATATTCTTTTCATTACAGGTTACTATAAGATATTGAATATAGTTCCCTGTGCTATATATAAGGACTTTGTGATTTATCTATTTTATATATAGTAGTTAATATCTGCAGATCTCACACTCCCAATTTATCCCTTTACCCCCTGGTAACCGTAAGTTTGTTCTCTATGTCAGTGAGTCTGTTTCTGTTTTGTAAATAAGTTCATTTGTGTCTTTTTTAGATTCCACATATAAGTGATATCATATGGTATTTTCATTTCTCTTTCTGCCTTGCTTCACTTAGAATGATGATCTCCAGGTCCATCCATGTTGCTGCAAATGGCATTATTTTATTCCTTTTTATGACTGAGTAGTATTCCATGGTATATTTGTGCCACACCTTCTTTAATCCTTTCATCTGTCAGTGGATGTTTAGGTTGTTTCCATGTAAATTGTAAATAGTATGCTCCCCAGTTTTTGGAGCAGAAACCCCCAGTTCCAGTTCTAATCAGCGGTGTGAAGTAGGTGGGACTGGCATGCTCCCTTTGGGAAAGGAGCTGCTGTGTATTACTCCCCAGGAGCTGTCCACTGGGATGTGTGCTCCGTGATGTTGCTTGTCATCCAGTGTGCAAGCTCACAAAGTACACTGTTGTTGGCACTGCCCTCGACCCCACCTCCATTGTGGAAATACTGGTAATCCACCCAGATTTCAGCCCACCTCTGCATATGGACAATCCACCAGTGCTTGTGTGCTTCCAGAGGGGAGCTGTGCCCACTGTGAGCATCAGAGAATAGACTGTTATGGTGAGGCCATGCCCCTCCCTTCTCATGCGCATTGACAGTGGGGCTCCTATGGTGGACCTGGGCTTCGTCCTGTGTGCACCCCCAGACCCCAGGTCCTTTGGAGTCTCCATGCAGCCCAACCAAGGCCTCTCCCTGGGTCTGTCTGCTGAAGCCCATGTTTCAGCACCCAGCCACTGCCCACACCAGTAGGTGTGGATCTCAGGCTGGGCAGTGCAACAGGGTGGCCAGTATAGTGTGTTCTGGTCTCTTTCTGTCTTGCTTGCTTCAAGCCAGCTGCTGCACTCTCCTCTGAACCTCTGAAGCTCCCAGTCTGTCTTGACTGACCCCCCAGCTAGTGAAAGGGGTTTGCAGGGTGAGGGAACATTTCCCCTTTCACAGCTCCTTCCCAGGGGCACAGGTCTTGTCCTGATTCTTTTTTTTTTTTTTTTTTTGTCCTACCTGGTTACTTGGTGATCTTTTTTTGCAGCTTTGGTTGTATGAGACCTTTTGCTGGTGTTCTGTTCATGTTCTGTGAGAACTGTTCTATATGAGATGTATTTTTGATGTATTCATAGGAGGGGTGAACTCCATGTCCTTTTATTCCGCCATCTTGAGCTCTGCCCTTCAGTGGATTTTTTTTTTATAAGGAAGTGGCTCCCACGATTATAGAGGCTGACAAGCCCCAGCTCTGCAAGATGAGTGGGCAAGCTGGAGACCCAGAATAGCCAACGGTGCAGTTCCAACCCGACGGCTGGCAGGCTGTGGACCCAGGAAGAGCTGATGTTTCAGTTCGCGTCCAGAGTCAGGAAAAAACTGATATCCCCATTTGAAGGCAGTCAAGCAGGAGGAATTCTCTCTTACTCGGGGCAGGCGGGTGGGGTGGGGAGGATCAGCCTTTTTCTTCTATTCAGGGCCACCCACATCAAGGAGGTCAATCTGCTTTATGCAGTCTACAGATTTAGATGATAATTTCATTCAAAAATTCCCTCACAGAAAGAGCCAGAATAATTACTGGGCATCCTGTGGCCCAGTCAAATTGACACACAAAATTAACTATCGCAGACAGTAGATACTGTATGACATCCCCTCCCTGAAAGTCAGTGCATTTAATTTTGCAGCATGGGCTCCTGGCATGTTGTGTCAGTTTTCTATCACTGCTGTGACAGATTACTATAAATTTGGTGACTTAAAACATTACAAGTTTATCATCTTACAGTTTTGGAGGTCAGAACTGTAAAATACACTGGCAGGGCTATGGTCCTTCTGGAGGCTCTAGGGGAGAATTTGCTGCATTTTCCAGCTTCTGGAGGCAACCTGCCTGCCTTTGCTTCACAAGCCAGCGTTTCTTCAGCTTCTGTTGCAGTGGTCACACCTCCCTCTCTGACTAACCCTTCTTGAAAAAACTTGATAAAACTCTTGATTGTATTGGTCTTATCCAGATAATCCAGGATAGTCTCTCCATCTCAAGACCCTTCATTGAATCAAAGCTGCGAAAGTTCCTTTTGCCATATAAGGTAACATAGTCACAGCTTCCTGGGATTTGGACGTGAATGTATTGAGAGGGAAGGTCATCACTGTGCCTCCCACACATGTCTAATCTCACCTTGGTGTCTGCTTTCTGAAGGATTCAAACTAGCACAGCCACCTTAGCTAAAACGCCCTCCTGTGCACGTCTGCAGTACTTTCCCCACAACACTGACACAAACAACTCTGTTATAACGGCTTCTGTGTTTATGTTCCTGACAGACTGTGGACTCCTTGAGAATATTGTCTTATTCGTGAGTATATTCCTGGTATGCAGCAAAGTGTTTGGCATATTATAGACATTTAATAAATATTTAAGGAATTCTTCCTTGAATAAAGGGCATGGGTTTTTTCTTTTGTTCTTTTTTAAAAGCCTTTTGAAAAAATTTGAGAGATTTCTATAGTAGGAATATTGCCATTAAAAGTTTAATGAGGCAAAGTGACTTGAGATTTTCCATCCAGTAGATATTTCCTCCTTAACTGCAAGCCAGATCAGTGTTTTTCCACATAAATACTGTTGATCAGATTGCCTGTTAGCTCTCAAATCCATTTCTCCACTCTTCCCCTGCTCTGCTTCACAGGGAACTACATTTTGCATGCCCCCTCACTTTTTGGTTTCCAGAGAGGCAACAGCAGGAGATCAGAAGGCAAGAAGAGAGAGAAGAAACAGTTATTTCTCACCCCTTGACCCACTCCCCCATTTCTTGCGGTGTCTCTCTGGGTGGCTGTGTCTTCTTTGTCTTCTGGCTTTAGGACTCTGGTCACGCCCCTTCCTGCTGTCCCTTCTGTCTGAGGGGTGGTATCAATTTGTGCTCCTGCCAACCCCTGGATTGCCTAACCAACCATCCCTTATGGATTCTTGCCTTGGTTCCATCACCCGTGAAACCAATTCCCTGTGTTCTATTTGAAAGATCCAGAGGTATTTGTGATTTCCCAGTCACACTCTGACTGATACATGTACTAGCAACTTTGAGCAGTACTAGAAATTCCTGGTCTCAAACAACAAATGACTACCTTGGTTATACCGTGAAATGAATGTTCAGGAATTATGTTTCCCTCTGTCAATTCTATTTAAACTCCACAGACTTTATGACTTATGGTAGAAAATGGAAACTGGCAAAAATTCTATAAATTGAAGTTCTCACTTACCAAGTGAACCAAAGTTCAACAAGATCCAAATATTGTACTTGATAAGAATAGAACCAATTCTCAGAAGTCTGATTTAAATCCTATGCTGATTTAGCTAATTTTTTATGCAGTTTCTGTTTTATATAGTTTCTTCCTGAGTTTTGTGTTATTAAGAAGCTCTTTCCTAATTTTTCAAGTAAGTCAGAAAGTCACTCCAGCATAGAAGATGCCTCAGGAGTTAGTATTAAACTTGTTCTTTATTATCTTTATAGTGTAAGAAAATATAATATCAGATGATACTGAAGTTAGTAGACGTTCTGTAGGCCCAGAGAACTGCATACTTTTGAATCTGGAGCTGAAGAGTTAGAATAAATTCATAACAAAAGGCTAAGCATACACACATAAGTACAAGTAGAAACCCTGAAAACTGGGTGGCCAGGGATAATTTAGAGCATAGCAAAGATCTGGGACGTCAGAAAACTGACTTGGAGTGATAGTTATATGGTGAAAAAGGGGGAAAGCTGGAAAATAAAACTTCACTAATAAATATGTATTTCTGAGTTTGTTCCCCTAAGGTTCATAAACAAAAACACATTTACATCAAAAGTGTGTTTCTTTTTCATTTTAATTAAAACAAAATGGTTCTAACAGATGAAATTTGGTTACTGACTTCTATCACACAAAAGGACAGATCTCCAAACCATTTTGTTAATTGGAGAAATGATATTCTAACTGCTGGCCTCACATATCATTTTGAACTGTTTAACATTTGGATAATATCACAAATGAGCGAACGCTTTTCAATATGCTCTTTTAAATTTTTTTTTTGGCCTAATTTTATAGATATCAGAATCTGGGATTGGAGGATTTATATGAACTAAGCCTGCTGAAACCATTCGAGGGCTTGTCAATTTCCCAGTGTAGCTTTCTCCTCGTTTGTTAACCTCTGGAGCAGTATACGGTCTTGCAGAGTGTTTTAACTGATTATGGCTATCATCTGGGCTGTTTCCTAAAAGCCTTGCTCTTGATTTTGCTTTTTCAAGATGCTTAAATGAAGTCTCGTGTAAATCCTCAAATCCATCCAAACAATCCTAAATATTAAAATAAAAGATCAGGTTGGTGAGTTAGTTTTCCTAAAGAGCACATTTTAGATTTATAAGGACTAAAATTTGTAATATCAACAAAGAAAATGAGAGCATTCAAATGTTTTATAGGAAGTCCCCAAATTTAGACCCTACACTCAATGCCTGTCATTAGATACCACAGAAATTATACTTTAAAAAATCTTATTGTTTCAAAGGATATTACTTCAATAGGGATGGAAGACATGAAGCTGGAAACCAGGAAAACTTAGTAAGGGAGCTGACCCCAGGGATTAGACTCCTAAGCAAAGCCAGCACTCCTATAATTCTCCTCCTCCAAAATCTCTCTTCCTCAACCTCAAATATAAATTATGAATGCTTATATTTTACTTTTTATATCACCCAAACTTCCATTCTTTAAAAGTTAACAAACATCTTCTTTAATATATACTTATACACACATACAGAGCCCAGCATCTAAGAATATGTTTATAATGTTTATATTAAAATATTTTTGTATATGGTCTGAGGCTAAGCAAGTAAAACATTTAGAAAAATTGCTGGAAAGATACATACCAAAATAATTTTTTTAAATGATGGTTGTGTTAGGATAGTGAGATTATGGGCTTGGTTTTCTTTCTGTATTTTTTTTTCAGATTTGTATGACTGTATTTTATTTTAAAAAAATATAGTCATCTACAAGCACTCATAGGAGGGTATGGAGTTATTAGTCATTTCTCAAATTAATGTAAACTTGTTTCCTCTGCAGTTTGAGCAGCTTGTCCCTTAATGCTTTGCAGAGATGGCCACACCAAGGGAAAGGGCCTGCTTTGATTTGGAGAGGAGGTAAAAGTAGATTAATAGAATTGGAGGGTGGGAGGAATTTAGGCATGACCAAGAAGAATTAGGTCAGCAAGAGAGAAGACTTATCAAAAAGGAAGTATGAAGGGTCTACATTTTTGCCTGGATTTGCAAGTAAACATTCTTCTTCCCTCTTAAGTACATGGAAGCAATTAGGTAAGTCACAATATTAAGGGAATTTCTGCTACACTGGTGAGTAACATAATTTTTACTTCACAGCTGATATAAATGATTACTAGAGTGCTAGTGGAGGGGTGTGGAGAACCACACCACTGGTTATTTTTCTGGAAGCTCCTGCAACTCAGTTTCTCTGTCTTCTAACTTGATTGCTTTGGTAGACATCCTGGATTTTTAGAGAATCAGATAAGCAATTCTTTCTGATGATCTGAAATGTGTCCTTACCACTCAATTCTGTTAATTTCACTAGAGAGAATATAGTTTAGGTACTGTTGGTTTAAAAGAGGGAAATAAAGATTATCTCCCTTGACCACTCTTAGGATAAGGGTTCTAAGATCCTTTATGATCCCATACCATATAATATAAATGCAAATTTTTGTTTTGTTTGGAAAGTGATATTACAGACCATTTTCTGAAGAAACTTGGAGAAAATCTTTCCTTTCCAAAAACTATGAATCCATCTTCTACTTCCTTTTCCTTGTTTGTACACATGTGCACAAACACACACACTCACTCACTTACTAAATTACTGAATTTAGAAAAGAGAAATTGAAATTGAGACTATATGCTATATTCATATTTATCCTGCTACAAATCTGCTTTACTGTTTACTAAAGCTAATAATTTCCTTTACTATGGAAAACAGTTCAAAGCAACTATTCTGAAATTAGATCTATTTTCTCGTTCAGAGGTAGAGTTCTACACATCAAATTATCAATATAATACCACTTCAGAATTTGTGACTTTTCCCAACTGTGGGTCATGCCTGTTTATATATACTAATAGAGAAGAGTAGTGATCCAGAAAATTAAAACAAGTCCCTTCCATTCCTAGATTTTAACTTTGTTTTAGAATGGTCTATATAAAGAAGTATGGTAGCAGATTTACCTCCCTAATTGTTTTATGTTAATATTAAAAACAGACATGAATCCCTATGTTTCTCAGCACAGGATATGGCAGAGGGGTGGTGGTGAAAGAAGAAAAGAGTAGAAGTTAAACTGAAATTTTGCAATTCTTAATTCAATAGATTGTGAATTTTGCATATCTCTAATGCTTAGCAGAATAACTGGCACATAATAAGAGCTTCATATTTGTTTACTGAAACAAAGGTAATTCAGCTATCTGAAAAAAAGACTTTCTACTTCTACTTGCATGAAAAGAAAACCCCAGTATACTTTTCATAGTATACAGCCACTGCAAGTGTTTGTACAGGTCGTGCCTGTGCAACAGCTCCAGCTGAGTCAGGGCTGGAAGTAGCCAGTTTTCCACAGACAGAGCTGTGTGCCCTATCCAGGCTGTCTCAGCCTGCAGTCTGCCCGGAGCAAAGAGTGCTTTTTTCTAATTCATGTTCCAGAGGGGGTCCCCTTTATTTAATACAAAGGCACAGAATGTGTTAATAATCCTTTTGATTTTCTGATTGCATTTTGAATGAGGTGAAGTGATATTTGAATATCAGAAGAATTTTTAAAATCTGAAAATCTGTTTATCTTGGGGCAATTAAGGTTATACACACACTTGCATGCAGACACATATACTCTAAGTAGATTATCTATAGAAGTTTGCCAAATACAGAAATAGAAGACTTGGAAAAACAGTATTACATGTATGGTTCTTCTTGCAGTCCAATGAAGCAGTGTTCTTGGAACAGATTTTCTTAGAATTCTTGTGGTGGGCAGTGTGGTTGGTAGTATCTTAACTATCTTGTTAAATGATTTTTCTTGTTTGCTGCTGGCATGGACTTTTTCTTTTTGGACCCTGGGCTTTAGATGTTCTCTCTTTAATACTTCCGGGAAAAGGGATGGTTTTGAGTTTTTCTCAGCTACCACAACTTTATATTTAAGCAATCGTGATTCAGGGACCTTGGTACATCTTTCGTTGCAAAGTTTGTTTGGTTTTATATAAGGAGTTTGTGTTTCTTCTTTGTAATGTGCATATGTTACTAAATGTCGTTTTTTATTATTGTTATTATTTCCTTTCAATCTCTGACAATACTGGCCCTCTAATTCTGATTCCTCCCCAGCCTCTGAATTGAGACACATTAAAGTGTTATTCTGCCTGGAAGGAAAAGTGAGTTTGGTTATGTAGTCCTCATATTCATTCGGCATTTTGCAGTTAGGAATTCTTGGATACGGTGACAGCGCTGCTTCAGCTTTTTCCTCTACCATCAATTTATAGATGTTATCACACTCCTTTCTGTCAAGGGACTTCATTTTTAGTGTCCTTTCAAAGCAAGGATTTGATCGAGTTATTTTTGATTTACCACTCCAAATATGTGGGTCTTGAATCTCTGTTTTAAAATCAAAATTTTCTGCTCGAGGAAGTTGCACGAAACCATGTCCTTCCCTTTGTTTCCTAAGCAATGTATCTGTCAGTCTTTCTGATGATTTATTTAATGGAATCGCCTGGGTATTTTTGTTGGAAGAAGGTTGTGCTTTAGATAAACTCAGTGTTTTAGCTGCTTCAGGGCAATAATAAATTTTCTGTTCCCTAATTTTTGATGGATTTTCTTCAATATTCTGTAAAGAAAAATGTTCTTTTTCCTCCTTTCTGGTCAACTCTGTTTCTACAAGTCTATCTTCAAGAACTTTTTGTGAAGTGGTTTTTTGAACAGTTTTTGAATATTTATTTTGCTTTTCTGATTGCTTCTCCACAAATTGATTTTCATCTCTTAAAGACAAATCTGGCTTTATACATTTTAATGGTGTGGAACTAGAATTAATCAAATTTATGTGCTGGCTGATCCCCTCTAATTGCCTTTCTGTGATTAGTCCTGATTTTGACAGTTTCTCTATAAAAAGGCTCTGGAGGTGTTTGCTTAAATCAGCTTTTATATTTAAGAGTTCATTTTCTGATAAAGCTGTAAGATATTTTTGTAGGGATTTATTTAAGGGATATTTCATGTTTACTTCAAGCCTTTTACCAAAACTCCCCCTTGAAATATCTTGTCCTAATTTGTTAAAAGACATAGAGGGGCTTTTAGCTCTTAGAAAAGCTACGTTTGAGTGCATAGACTTAGATTCTGCTTCTTTAAATAAACTGTTTTCTGAAAAATTTTTTAGGAAATAGTTTTGGAGAATTTCATTTAAAAAAGACCTTAGCTTTATTTCCAAATGTTTATCTATGAAATGATGATTAAAATTGTTTACAAAAGATATGATTTCTTTTACAGTTCCTGAATATTTCTCTAGAAAAATATTTTGCTCTTTTGGTTCTGCTTTCTCATTCATCAAACACAGATTCTGGTAGATTTTTGGTAAGTCCTCCTTGGTGATATGTCCTGATTCTGAAAGTCTTTCTACAAGGTAATGCTGAATATGTTTACTTAATTCAGATTTTAAATGTTTTATTTCTGACTCTGAGAGTTCTTCTAGAAATACACGCAGGTTTGGACTTAAAATAGGTTTTCTATCTAGTTTGTCTATTTTATCAAAATCCTCTTTGATTTCTTCAAGGTCTTCAGTCTTGTTTGGAAAAGGATGCTCAATTAGTCTTTGTAATTCTTTGTCAGTTTGTCTGCTTTCAGACTTACTATATTTGAAAAAAACATTAAATATGTTTTTCAAAAAGGATTTTAACATTATTACATCAGAGTCATTGAGTTTACCTATTAACGAGTCACTTAAATTTTCTAAAGTAGAACTTAGATCATTTTCTTTTCTGTCAAGTCTCTGACTACTACTTGGCAAATCTGTTTTTTTATCTGGTGTTGACTGATATTCTGAATCTCGTGGGGATGTATTTTGGCTTTTGTCTATGAATTCAACTCTATTAAAAGAAGAAGTGGTTTCTTTGGGAATGATGGGTATATTCGGCTCTGAAAGATGTTCTGTTTTGTTTTTGATTTCTGAATAATATTCTATGGACTCCTTTGGCTTTTCTTTAGCAAAGGCTGTCTCTGTATCCAGCAAAAAACTCTTCTGGTATTCTTTATCTAATTCTATTACTTTGATCACCCCAGAATCTAAAAGAGTATCTACAGGAAATGCTTGTATTATCTGGCTTATAACAGATTTGGCTGGAGGAAATTCTGTTTCATTATTGTTTTCTTCATAGTGAACTAGAACATTGGAAGACAAACTCTCCCAAGCTGTGGGTAACAGACCCTGTGAGTTCATCTGTGTCTCACTTGATTTTTTCACTCCTGTCCCCAATTCTGAGAAGATCGGTGCAGTGAATATTTGCTTTATAATATAATCATGTACAAAGCTATTCAAATCTGGTGTGGAGCTAGATACTTCACTATCTAAATGTTTCTTTTTGAAACTACACTTTTTTTTAATTGGAAAATCTATGTTACCAGCATCTAAGTGTTTTTCAGAGACAAATTCCCTTTCTACCTCTGGGGAATTTCCTGGTACACCTTCTGAATGTGAATCTGCAGGACTACCTTGACTTATTTGACTTAAAAGAGACTTTGAATTTAAAATGTCTCTTTCTGAAAGCCAGGTATTTAAATCTTGAATTTTTTCAAATACTTGGTCTTCCAAACTACTTGGTCGTTCATCACGAACACCCAGAAGTGGAAAACTATGACTCTTCTTTCTTGCTTCAGTGTCCATAGGAACTTCCGGTGTAGAAAATAATTTATCTGAAAGGTCTTGCAGATTTTCACTTAAAATTGACTTGAGCACCATTGACTGTTTTAAATTTTCTATGTGGGAAGTAAGACTTAATGATTTTGAGAGGCGACACTTATTTACATTTACTTTTCCAGTCGTCGATGATTCTCCCTCAAAGTTTGGCAAAGATACATTAGGTAGTCTTTCCGGTAACTTATTAGTATCTAAAGTCTTTGTTGTGGTGATACTGGGATGATGCGCTAGATTATTCTTAGTGTCTAATGTCTTTATTGTTATGATCCCAGGATCACGGGCTAACTTATTCTTAGTGTCTAAAGCCTTTACTGCGATGGTATCAAGATCACGAGGCCAGGTTTTGCCAGCAGGTCTCTCAGTTTTTGAATGTGTTGGGTAAGGAGGATCTTGGTCTTCATGCTCTATAACCTCTGCACTTAAAATATTTCTACATTTGAACATATCATGGTCTTTCCTTTTTCTGACTGACATTTTGTTGTTTATATTCCTTAGAAAGGGATCAAAACTGTTCTCGATGTTGAATTTCTGGAACTGTAACATTAAAAAAAAAAAGGTAAGAAATTGTATAGCATTTATTTTGAATTTATAATAAAATTTCTAGCTAATTTTCTGTGAGCAATAAGTCAACTTATCTATTCATCTTCCTGCCTTTTACAAAGAGAAAACCAACTTTAATTATTTTACAACATTTGAAATTGGAATAATAATAAGAATTTTCATGCAAATTTAAAAAATTTCTAATTCTGGTACTATTTTGTGTTAAAGAGCTTTTTGCTACCTGGAATATTTTTAAATACCTAAAAGAGACTCAAAGTAGTTTTTTTAAAGAACTCAATTTCCAGTGTTAGCTGCATTTGGTTAGACAACTGCTAACATCAGGATCTAAGTCCTACCCATATATTTTAGTAGCAATGTAGGAAATTTTTAAAAATGCAAAGCAAGTAGTAGATACTCCATCAGAAGTATCATAAATATTCTCTCTTGACTGACTTGAGAGGATAGATCACCTGCCTTTATGTCTGAGAGTTCCAACAATGATGAGTTCCACCCAGTCCTTTGTATGTTACAGTAGAATCTTGCTTTCTGATAAATTTTATATATGCCTCAGAAACGGTAGAGAGCAGTACAAATATTTCTAGATTACAGTGAAATTTCAGTGTAATATCTAAAGGCAGTTTTGTGGCTCTGGGATCAGGCTATTCTATGATTGAAAGAGCCTTCAAACTGAAGTCTCTTATTCAAACTCTTTGTTAATACAACTTTTACATTATCCAACTGAAAAAAGCAAAATGTGAAATAATCAGCCTAGTGTTTTAGTTTATATGATTTTCAAATGTTAGTTGATGTCTCGGTGACAGCATAAGAATCCCTGGGTTTTTTCAGAAATACAGATTCCCAGGGTCCATTTCTAGACTGAGATTCACTTGATCAGAGATGGGACCTGGGAATATGTATTTTTGTAAAGATAAGTGAATGTTTCTAATAGGTAGTCTGGTTTTGGAACCACTGAATTACACAAAGTATTAGAGAACCCTAGTATTTGAGTATAACTGATATTGAGATAAGAAAATTCAGGACTCACCTGATATTTTGGTTTGAATTCTACATATTCTGGTCTGAAAGATGGTGAAATGTATTCTTTTGGTGAAAATACCACCTTGTAGAAAGAGAAATTTTAATTTTAGACTGCTTGTAATGAAAGGATATTTCCTAAGATAATTTTATTCATTCAATTGTTAATAAAGATATTAAATATTTTAAAAACTAAGTATTTTTCTCATAACTACTATAATTTGCCAATCATCAAAGAAATGTATATATGTAATCTTAGCTTCCTTGATACAATATTCACCCTATTGAATATGTAAAATCAAAATAATGCTCAGCAACTTCAAGCAGAAACAAAAGTAGAAAAGAAAGAATTGTTAGAACAAATGTAATCTAATTTTAAAAGGTTGTGAAACGCTTTAGATAATAAATGGTGTCTGGTATTATACTGAGATGGCATTTTCAGTAATTCTTCACCTGTAATCATTCAATGGGTACTTAATGCCTAAGGAAATATTTGGTGCTAAATCAAGGTGTGTAGGAAGAATTACAGAATCACAGAACCATTGAATTTTTAGAGATGGAAGACACTTTAGAGAAAATCAAATCCTACTCTTTGTTTTACACAAGAATCTGCAGTTGAAGTTACTGCCCTAAATTATCCAGATGATTACTAGCCTAAATCCTAGGCATCGTAAATTTTCATCTGGTGCTCCTACTACCGACACAAGACTGCAGTGGAGGAGACTGGTGCTTTGGAAGCATCATAATGTGCATCCACATTTCCAACTCATCTGAAGAAAATCTGACATCAACTTTTTGCAGAACACTTTTGGTACTATAAACCACTTTCCTATATATTATATCCTTTAGTCCATAGAAGTTCTATTATATATCAAGTCAGTAAAAATAATGATTCAATGAATGATGCTTTCATAAGAAATATTTTTGGTTTAAGTGTTCATTAATATTAAGCAGTTAATAACATGACTTTATTCTTAAATCTTCAGCAGCTTCCCATGTTTTGTTATGCATTGTCCTCACATACTGACTATATTATTTCTGCAAGTATCTCAATATTCCCCACTATAGTTTCTCTCCTCCAGGTAAATGTGTCTAACTCTGAATTCTTGAAACACATCTCGTACTTTTCCACACCGGTTTTTTTGCTCATTTTGTTTTTCTTTGCTTGAATTTCCTAAAATCTCCCTTTAAAAGTTTAAATTCTAACACTTGAAAATTCATTGGTTTAAATGAATTTAGTAGAAAATTAAAATTAAAAATAAATGAAATATGTATAACAAGGAAGTGGAAAAATAAATAGTAGAAAAAAATATACTCTCATTTTTGTGAAAAACACAAAACAAATAAAAACACCCCCCTAATATAGCCATGGAAAAATATATGAAAGGATACAAAATGCTAACATTGTTTTCTCAAAGGAAAGGAAAGAGGACACTGTTAACTTTTACTCTGTTTAATTCTGTATTATTGATTAGATGAACATAAAATACTTTTGTGAATAAAAAATCCAGAACAACTATATTAGAGGGAGATGCTCAGGATGCTAGGGAAAAAACAGTAAAACAAGCCAATACAGGAGATTCAAGATGGTAGGCTGAACATGTGGGTTTAGTTTCTCCTACCTCCCAAGGGTCCAGCAAATTAACAGGAAATAATACTTCAAAAAGACAAATATGATGACAAATTGTCATTATAATGGAGTAATCACAGTTCAGGCATATAAAAGCAGAGTCTGGCGGCCATTGAGGATCTGGTCTCAGACATGGCTCTGCACCACCCAAAATGTGAACTTTCTTTGTACTAGACCCAAGGACACCACCAGCCATATTCAGAACAACACTTGCCAGCTGCAAACTTATGGTCTTAAGGTCTCCTCTTGTTACTATGCAACCATATCAGACCCCAACCAATCCTTACTTTAACAAGCACCCTTACTTTTTGTCAATTCTAATCATAATTCTTGATAAACAACTCATGTAACTAGCTGTAACCTTGAAGTTTTTGCTTTTATAAGCCTCCCCCATCTTGCAGTCTCGCAGAATACAATTCAAGCACTTGAAACTGTGTCTTCCAGGCTGCAGTCCTAACGAACTCCAAATAAACACCTTTTTATTTCAATCAGGTCTCTGTTTCTAAAATTTTGGTTAACAAATCCCATGGCAATACTGGAAATCAGTAAGGTGAGGCACCAAGATCAAGAAAGCTGAGAAAATTCAGAAAATATGAAAGCAGATGAGACTGACTTAAAAAAAAAAAAACCCCATCAAGAAAAGCAGAGCTTTAAACAACAGAAATCAGGAAGACCTGAGAAGCAATAAATTCAAGGTCAGCATATACAAAGAAAATCAGATGATGCTGCAATCATCATAGTTATTAATTAAAAAGCTGCATTTGGAACAGCTGGATCACTTGGACCCTTCTTTATCACTGTTCTCTTTCTCAGTGCAAACAGAATACATTGCTGGCAGCATTGTCTTTCCCCGGTCACTCACCAAACACCAACAAAACACAACAAAATAAAATAAAAAACAACACCTGCTCTCTAAAGAAAATGTGTAATCTCCCTAGGTGGAGATCCTATATGGGTTCTGAGTCTTGGCAGAGAAGCTTGTTGGCACTCACATTTCCACATCAGATAACTGAAGGGGGATAAAAAGAAAGGAAGTTCTACCCAGGAGAGAAATACATTCATTCTTTGGAAATGTTTTAAGATCTCCAGCCATCCTGCCTGTCTTCTTCCATCCCCACACACCCTCAGGGAAGCCTGCCTGTCAAACAGAGCATACCTATACAACCAATGTATTCCTTTATTCACAAATATAAACTGAGCCAATAAAGCTCACCAGATATATGAGAAAAATCAGTACATGTAAGTGAAGGATCAATAAGAATAAACAGAACTAACCCCAGAGTAAACAAAGTTATTTCTGAGGAATGTGGGGGAAGGATGACCCTTGGAAAAGATTCTAAATAGTACCTTCAGAAATAATTCAAAAGGGTATTGATTTCCACTTAGGTGTATAATAGGCAGTTCAAATTTAATGTATGCATAATAGGACTCTAGATTACCACCCTACTCCACTCTACACTTAAAAAACCCACAAAACATTGGCTATTCTGTTTTCCCTCATTGTCAGTTAATGGTACCACCAGCTACTGTTAAGCCAGAAATCTGTGTCACTCTTTTCCTCCTCCTACTTTCCACATCTAACCCAGCATTAAGTCCTGTAGCTCCTGCCTTCAAAATATATCAAGTTTCCAAACACATCCTATCATCAACCCCTCCCTCTACCACTATAGCACAAGCCACCATCATCTCTCCCCAAATAACAGTCTCTTAACTAGTCGTCTTGCTCCTGGTGACTGATAGTTATTTTCCCAAAGTACATATTATCTCAAGAATCTTAATTTTTTTAGGGGCAGAAATGACCCTTACTCAAAAAGCTATATTTTCCAGCCTCCTTTAAAGACAGGAGTGGCTATATGACAAGGTTCTGGCCAACTGCATACAATTGGAAGTTGTTGGGAGAAGCTCCTGAGAGAGTATCTTAAAACAGGGGCAGAATTAAGGAAATAATCCCACTTACCATCACATTAAAAAGAATAAAATACCCAGTAATAAACTTACCTAGGGAGACAAAAGACCTGGACTCTGAAAACTATAAGATGCTGATGAAAGAAACTGAAGACAAAACAAACAGATGGAAAGATATACTATGTTCTTAGATTGGAAGAATCAATACTGTTAAAATGACCATACTCTCCAAGGCAACATACAGATTCAGTGCAATCCCTATCAAATACCAATAGCATTTTCCACAAAATGGGAACAAATAATTTTAAAATTTGTAAGGAAACACAAAAGACTCCAAATCTTGAGAAAGAAGAACAGAGGTAGAGGAATCAGGCCCTCCGATTAAGACTAGACTGCAAAGCTACAGTAATCAAAACAGAAAGGTACTGGTACAAAAACAGACACATAGATCAATGAAACAGGGTAGAAAGCCTAGAAATAAACCCACACAATTGTGGCCAATTAATCTATGACAAAGAAGGCAAGATTATACAATGGAGAAAATAGTGTCTTCAATAGGTGGTGCTAGGAAAACTGGACAGCTACATGTAAAAGAATGAAATTAGAACATTCCCTAATACCACATACAAAAATAAACTCAAAATGGATTAAAGTTCTAAATGTAAGACCAAATATTCTAAAACTCCTAAAGGGAAAGACAGCCAGAACACTCTTGGACATAAATCACAGAAATATTTTTTTGGGTCAGTCTCTAGAGTAATAGAAATAAAAACAAAAATAAACAAGTGGGACCTAATTAAACTTAAAAGCTTTTGTACAGCAAAAGAAGTTATAAACAAAAAGAACAGACAAGCTACAGAATGGGAGAAAATACTTGCAAATGATGCTACTGACAGGGGCTTAATTTCCAGAATATTCAAACAGCTCATGCAACTTAATAACAACAACAACAAAAAAAAACCCTAAACAACTCAATCAAAAAATGGGCAGAAGACCTAAACAGACATTTCTCCAATGAAGACATACAGATGGCAAATAGGCACATGAAAAGAGGCTCAACATGGCTAATTATTAGAGAAATGCAAATCAAAACTACAATGAGGTATCACCTCACATCAGTTAGAATGGTCATCATCAAAAAGTCTACAAATAGTAAATGCTGAATAGTGTGTGGGAAAAAAAGGAAACCTCCTACACTGTTGGTGGGAGTGTAAGTTGGTGTTCTCTATGGAGAACAGTATGGAGGTTCCTTAAAAAACTAAAAATAGAGTTACCATATGATCCAGTAATCCCACTCCTGGTCATAGATCTGGAAAAAACTCTAATTCAAAAAGATATGTGCACCCCAATGTTCATAGCAGCACTATTTACAATTGCTAAGATATGAAAGCAACCTAAATATTCATTGACAGATGAATGGATAAAGAAGATATGGTATATACATACAATGGAACACTACTCAGCCATATAAAGGAATGAAATAATGCCATTTGCAGCAACGTGGATGGATCTAGAGATTATCATACTAAGTTAAGTAAGTCAGACAGACAAAGAGAACTATCATGATATCACTTATATGTGGAATCTAAAAAAATGATAGAAATGAACTTATTTATAAAACAGAAATAGACTTATAGACATTGAAAACAAACTTATGGTAACCAAAGGGGAAAGGGGGAGAAGGGATAAATTAGGAGTTTCGGATTAACAGATACACACTACTGTATATAAAACAGATAAACAGCAAAGATCTACTGTATAACACAGGGAACTATATTCAATACCTTGTAATAACCTATAACAGAAAATATGTAATATGTATATGTATGTGTGTGTGTGTGTATATAACTGAATCACTTTGCTCTACACCTGAAACTAACACATTGTAAATCAACTATACATCAATTAAAAGACAAAACAAAATAGAACAGAGGCAGACTGAGCTGACAGGTACTTAATTGACCTTCATCCCTTTCCTTCTTCCTGTCTGGAACAGATTGTGATCTGAAGGTATAGAGTCCATTTTGTGTTACCCTGCAGTAACATGCACATACTGAAGATAGATTCCAGAAAGAAAGGAAACATGGGTCCATGATGACATCATGAAACCACTGCACTACTACTTAAGGCAGTGTTTCTAAGTTTTTGTTACTCATAGATAAACATAATCAGTTAAGACTGATCAAACAACTTCCACACATACCGACTCTATTCTTCCACAATGGAATCAAGCTACAAATCAGTAATAGAAGGAAACTGGAAAATCACAAATATACAGAAATTTAACACAGTAGCAACAAGGACACTCAGTGCCAAGAGCTTGGTTTCTAACTATCATTCTCCAGTAAAATAACTAGAACTACTTGTAGAAATGATTGATTCTAGGACTGGAGTAAGAAAAATACAAGATAAGCCTGGAACATCTTATATTACTAAAGAGTATGAAAGTGCTCACAAAACAAAAGGATGGGGGCATGTCAAAGGGACAAAGGACACACCAAAAGAGGTCCCACTGGCCAAAGCTGGAAAAATTTATAGACAAAATAAATAAAACCATATTGGATTATAACCCAAAATAGAAAATATGTAAGAGTTTATAGTCATAGAAATAAATGATATAAATAAATAGAGAAGAGACAAATCTTCACAGAAGAATTCCAAAAAATACATGTAGATTCTCCCCCACCCAAGAAGTGGAGCTTAATTCTCACCCGCCACCCACCACCACACACATATACACTTGAAAGTGGGCTACACTTATGGATTTGCTTCCAAAAATCAGAGTAGTGAGAGAAAAAACCAGTAACTTCACCATGGAGAAACCTGGCAACCACAACTTTAAACAGGTGGTGAAGGTGAATATCACTAGGGTCATCAAATAGAAATCATGAACCCCAGATGTGATGTGTTGAGGAGCATTTCATCATTGTGGTATTTTCCCCCAAATCTCATAACCCAAGTCAAATCATGAAAAAAAAAACCAAAACCACCAGACAAGCACATATTGGGGGACAGTATACAGGATACCTAGCCAGTGCTCATCAAGATTATTGAAGTAATGAAAAGAAACAAAAACAAGGACAATCAGAGAAACCGTCACAGACCAGAGGAGTCTGGGAAAATATGACAACTAACTGTAATGTGGTGCTCTGTATTAAAACCTGGAACAGAAATAGGACATTAGTAGGAAAAATGGTGAGACTCAAAGTCTGGAGTTTAGTTATCAGTAGTGTACTAATGCTGGTTTCTTAGTTTTGGCAAATGTCACATGGTAATGTAAGATGTTAACACTGGCGGATAACAAGTGTTGATGAGATTGTGGAGAAAAGAGAATGCTGATGCACTGTTGGTGGGAATGCAAACTGGTACAGCCTCTACGGAAAACACTGTGGGTTAAGGGGCAGTAGTTCTGAAATTCCCCAGAATAAAGACTTCTCTTAATATTTTTATATCAAGTTATGTGGTCATCCTTGTAGCCACAGAGGCAGAGTGTCAAGTTTGCCAACTACACCAAGGATTGGAGTTGAGGCAGGGATAATATCCTCAAGAAGGGATATTGACAGACAAAAATATGTTAACTATATGAACAGTTAATAAATAGTATTGAGACAATTGTCGATCCCTTTCAGTAAAAATGCCAAGTCTTACCTCATACAAAGAAAATAAAGTATAGATGGATTAAGTATTTAAATATAAAAAGTATATATAGAAAAACAGCTAGGAAAATGCTGACATAATCTTGGAGAGGGGAAGGATGTTCTAAAGAAGATATAAACTAACAGCCACAAAGGAAAAGGTGCCAGATTTAACCACAGAAACATTACAAATTTCTATAAGGACCCCAAAGAAGTTAAAAAATGTGGTAACAAGCAACATAGATGATAAAGCATTGTTATTCCAAATACATAAAGCATTCTCACACATAAAACACACAACCTAACTAGTAAATATAAGCAGAGATTATAAAGTCAAATAACAAATAAAAATGGATAATACATGAAATTGTTTACTCATTAATTCTCAGGAAAATACAAACTAAAATATCAATGAAATATTTTGTGCATCAAACTGGAAAAACAAAAATGACCAGGCTGTGGGATAATGGGTATTTTCCTACATGTTGGGTGCAAATGCAAATGCAAATTAGTAAATCTGGTTTAAAGGACAATCTGGCAGTATCTATCAGAATTAAATATGCTCATACACTTTGATCCAACAATTCTACTTCTCATATTTATCCTGTAATATATATGTCCTGGTGAATAAAGATTATACTTACCACTTAGAAAGTGACTATTATGTTCCAAGCCCTTTAAAATTATTTGGGATAGATTGACAGTATACTCATTTCGCAGATGAGAAAACTGAAACTCAGATGTAAATTGCCCAGTTATACAACCGTGGTAGTGGAAGAATCTCATATGAACCTAGATATTTCTGCTTGGTAAAACCCAAGCTCTTTTTTACTATATTGTACTAGTTCTCTACAATCACCAAACACTGCCTTTCACTGGTAGGTGAAAGTAAATTCCCCATCCCCATTCCTTTCTTGCATCCTGACCTTTAAGGAAATGATTTAGCATCCTGTCATTGTCAGGGTTTAAATAGAAACTTACTAAGCTATATCTTGAACATCTTAATTTATGAAGGGGCTCTAAAAATGTGAAGGAACTATTGAAAGACTGTCACCTGAATCAGCTATGAGTTAAAAGAGATGTTAGTCCTTTCCAATTCAGATTAACACTGCAGAAGTTTGTCTCAAAATACTGCATTTCTTTAACACACTGTCTACCTTGGCTCATAAAAAACTCTTCTTTTAACTTCAAACTTCAAAGTTTATTTTACCATAGAATTCTGAAGAGTTTGTGACTTGTTTATGAAGCAATTAGCTTAGACTTTCAGGAATTTGTTCTAGAACTCTGATGTATCTTCAATTTACAAGCCTGTTACCCCAGGTGACAGATTCTTTCAACCTTCTAATTCTGTTGACTACATGTAAACTATGATTTATGGGTTACCTACTGAATTTATCTTGTTCAACTTAGTTTAATCTGTCATGTACAGGTCCAACTAACACCCTTAAGAAAAATATTTAAGGTAAATCTTCTTCCTTTTTTAAAAAATTAGATTCTTCGTTTTGAAATAATTGTAGACTTCTGTTCAGTTGAAAGGAATAACATAGAGACCATCCACCTCCTATTCAGTTTCCTATTCAAGAGTAACACCTTGTGAAACTTTCGTAAAACATCACAACCAGGATATAGACATTATACAGTTAAGATGTAGAATATTTCCACAAGGATCCCTAATGGCCCTTTATAGTCACACCCATTTCTTTCCTGCTTTCACCTCCTACTTAATGCTTGGCAACTACTAATCTGTTCTTCATTTTTATAATTTTGTAATTTCAAGAATGTTATATAAATGAAGTCATACAGTAATGTAGGACATTTTGGGATTGGGTTTTTTTTAACTCAGCATAATTCTCAGGAAATCCATCCAGGTTGTTGTATGTATCAGTGTTCCTTTGTATTTACTGTTAAGTATTATTCCATGCACAGTTTATTTAGCCATTCTCCAGTTAAAGAATACTTGAGTTGTTTCCATTTTTTCACTATTATAGTAAGGCTGCTATAAATATCTGTGTTCAGGGTTTTTTTGTGATCATAAGACTTACTTTGCCTGGGATAAATGCCCAAGAGTGTACCTGTTGGGTTATATGGCAGTTGCATATTTGGTATTTTGAAAAACTGCCAAACTGTTTTCAGGAGTGGTTATAAAATTTTACATTTCCATCAGCAATTTCTCCACATTTCATCAGTACTGAATTTTATTACTGTCTTTTTATTTTAGATATAAAACTTAGGTCAAGGTTTGGTTTTGTTTGCCCATCACGTCCAGTTGCTCCAGCACTACTTGAAAAAGCTATCATCCTCCATTAAATTGCTTTTGCATCATTGTCAAAAATCAGTTGGGTGTATTTTTGTGGGTCTATTTCTGTGATGTCTCTTCTGTTGTCTTGATCTGTGTGCCTCTCTCTCCTCTAATACCATACGCTATCTTGATTCTTGATTACTATAGTTACATAGTAGGCCTTCATATAGTAAAATGATTTCTCCTACTTTCTTCTTTTTAAATGTGATTTTAGCTATTCTAGGACTTGTGTCTTTCTATATACATTTTAGAATAATCTTGTCTATGTTTACAAAGAGCTGGAATTTAGATAGAAATTGCATTAAATCTATAGGTCAATCTGAGGAGAGTTGACATCTTTACTATGTTGAGTTTCCCCATTCATGAACATGGTATGTCTATTTATTTAGATCTTCGATTTCTTCCATCAACATTTTATAATTTTATCATCTGGATCCTTTATTTTGTTAGATTTATTATTTATTTGATTTTCTTTGGAATTACTGTAAATGTTATATTTAAAGTTTTTGCTTCCACATGTTAGTACATAGAAATTCTGCTGATTTTTCCATTTTGAATTTTTATCCTTCAATCTGCAGAACTCACTTATTAGTACTACTGATTTGTTTTGTTTTTTGTAGACTCCTTGGTATTTTACATAATTCTTTCATCTGAAAATAGAGACAGTTTATTCCATCTTTCCCTTTCCAATCTGTGTGACTTTTATTTCCTTTTCTTGCTCTATTACAATGGCGAAAACTTGAAGTACTATATTGAAAAAGAATAGTAAGAGCATACATCTTTGCCTTGTTCCTGATCTTGGAAGGAAAGCATTCAGTCTTTCACCATTAAAATAATGTAGTCTCAAGGTTTTTGTAGATGCTCTTTATTATGTTGAGGAAGCGACCCTCTAACACTAGTTTGCTGAGAGTTTTATATCATGATTGGGTGTTGATTTTGTGAAAAACTTTTTTGATATGTCAATTGATACAATCACATGATTTTTTTTCCTTTAGTCTGCTGATACGGTGCATTACATGGATTGATTTTCAAATGTTGAAACTAACTTGCATATCTGAAATAAATAACAAAGTTTGTCATGGTATATTATTCTTTTTATACAGTATAGTATTGGTGTGCTAATATTTTGTTGAGGATTTATGCATCTAAGTTAATGAGAGATATTAGTCTGTAGTGGGGTTTTTTGTACTTTTTTCCCCAGGATTTGGTCCATTTCTTCTAAATTGTCAAATTTATGAGCATAAATTTTTTTCATTATTCCTTTATTATCTTTTTATTGATTGTAATATATGTAGGGGTACACTAGGTTTCATTCCTGATTTTGATGATTTCTGTCTTCTTTCTTTTTACCTTTGTCAGTCTTGTTAGAGGTTTATCAATTTTATTGATTAAGAACCAGCTTTCTTCCTTGATTTTCTCTATTTTTTATTAGCTTTCCATTTCATTGATTTCTGTTCTTTATTATTTCCTTCCTTCCTTCTTGCTTTGGGTTTATTTTGCTCTTATTTTTCTAAGCTCTTGAGGTGGCAGCTTGGATTACTGATTTGAAAGTTTTCCTCTTCCAGTGTATGCATTTAGAGCTATACATTTCTCTCAGGGATGTTTTAACTGTGTCTTATCAATTTTGATATGTTGTATGTTCACTTTCATTCTGTTCTATTTTTCTTTATTTCATTTGAGATTTCCTCTTTTACCCGTGGATTATTTAGAAGTGTGTTGTTTAATTCCCAAGTGTTTGGTTATTTTCCTGTTGTCTATTGTTGATTTCTAGTTTGATTCCATGTTATGTAAGCAAGATAAAGATGGCCTCTGTATATTGCCCTCTTGTTCACAGCAGGCTGAGACCTATTAGCTCAAAAGCCTGCCAGCACTTGACTAAAATTTGAACATACTCAATTATCTTAAATACAACCCAACTAAGCAGATTTTTAGCTCTTTAGTGCCTGCCTTCTTTTCATACTCAAGAAATTGTGCCCAGCATATACTAGTCATAGGTAAAATAAACCCCAGGGGTATAAAGACACTAAGACTCTGCTGCACTTTGGAGTTCTCTGACCCAGAGGCTCCCTGACAGGCTGCTGAGTGAAATCACCTAAACATGTAACCCCCTCTCAGATACCCCTCTCCTCTAGGAAATTCCTTGTCCTTCTCTCCTTCTGAGTAGTAGCCTCTGTGCTGTAGCCTCTAGATGGTCTCATGCTGTGACTTGCCCCCACATGCAAACCTGTCAAGATGTCACTCAAATAAAGCTTACATGTACTATTGCCACCTCATGGTTACATATTTTTCCTTGATCAGCCCCCAAATCTCTTGAATCTCTTTTTTCCATTATGGTCAGAGGGCACCACTATATATGGTTTTAACTCTTTTAAATGTGTTGAACTTGGTTTTATGGTGCAGGATGTGGTCTAGGTGAATGTTCAACGTGTACTTGAAAACACGTACTCTGCTTTGTTGGATAGAATGTCAGTTAGATCCTGTTGGTTAATTGTGTTGTCAAGGTGTTCAATATTCTTGCTGATTTTCTGACTAGTAGTTCTATATATTACTGAGAGTAGGGTGTTGACATTCCCAACTATAATTGTGAATTTCATTCCTCTTTCAGCTGTATCACATTTTGCCTTGTGTATTTTCACGCTTTTTTACTTTAGGATTATTACGTCTTCCTGGTGGATTGATACTTTTATTATTATATAACGCCCCTACTTGGCTCTAGTAATTTTCTTTGCACTGAAGTCTATGTACTCTATCTGATATTAATACAGCTATTGCTGAATTTAATGATTACATTTTGCATGACATATCTTTTCCCATTCTTTTGCTTTTAATTTACATATGTTATTGTATTTGATGTTAATTTCTTGTAGGCAGCATATTGTTGGATAATGTTTTTTATTCACACTGCCAACTCTGTCTTCCAAATGGTGTATTTTGACCATTCACCATTTACTTAATGGTGTATTTACATCATTTACCATTTACTAAATTTCCACATCGGTTACTATTGACATATTGGGCTTAAGTCTGCCATTCTGTTATTATTTTCTGTTTGTTTCCTCTATTTCTCATTCCTTTGTTTTTCTTGACTTACCTTCCTGTGAGTTACTTGAATATTTTTTAGGATTCCACATTGATTTACTTACAGTTTTGGAGTATATTGTTTTTTACAGTTTTATTAGTGGTTGTGCCAGGTATTATAATATATTCAGTTAACTTACTATACTCTACTAGTACTGATATTTTACCTCTTCAAGTATAGCAATTTAATTCCAAGTAGGCCCTTTCACTCTCCCTACTTAAAAAAAATAACTGTCTTGAGTATTTCCTCTACTTAACATTGCACATCACAGCAGTAATCTGTGTTGTAATCTTTGTTTCAATCATCACATATTATTTAAAAATTCATGAAAAGTAAAATAGTCTATAATATTTGCCCATCTGATATTTCTTTCTTTCTGTAGTTCCAAACCTTCTTCTGTTAATGGTTTTCTTTCTTTTTAGAGACCTTCCTTTAGCCATTCATTAAGAGTATGTTTGCACCAACAAATTCTCTTCGTTTTCATTTGCCTGAGAATGCCTTTATTTCCTCTTCACTCCTGAAGGATATTTTTGCTGGGTGTAGAATTCACAGTTGCCAGTTCATTTCTTTTAGTACTTGAAAAAATGTTGTGCCACATCCTCTGGTTTTCACGATTTTAAGTGAGAAAATCACTGTTACTCAAGTAGGTATTCCCCTATAGGAAATGCAGTGTTTCTCCTGGATGCTTTCAAGATATTTTTTTCTTTAGTTTTTAGAAGTGTAAAAACGTTGTGCCTTGGTATAGATTTCTTTGGGTTTATCCTCTTTGGACTTTGCTCAGCTTCTTTAATCTATAAATTTATGTCTTCCACAAAAGTTGGGATGTTTTCAGCTATTATTTCTTCAAATAATTTCTCCTTCTCCTCCTCCTCTTCCACTTCTTTTTCCTCCTCCTCCTCCTTCTTCTTTTCTTTCTCCCTCTTCCCATTCTCCCTCCCATCTCCAATTCTTCTGGGATTCTAATAATATGAATATTAACTCTTCTGTTATTGTTCCACAGGTCCCAGAAATAATGTGGAGTTTTTTTTTTTTTCAGCCTGTTTTCTTTCTGTTGTTCAGGTTGGGTAAATTCTATTGATTTCTATTGATAATTCCTCAAGTTCACTGCTTCTGTCCTCAGTCATCTCCACACCACTACTGAGCCCAATCAATGAGATTTTAATTTTGGTTATTATCTTTTTCAGTTCTATAATTTCCATTTGGTCTTTTTTATAACTTGTATTTCTCTGCTGATAATTTTTATTTTTTCATTTGTTTCAGGAGAATTTATGATTGCTTGATGAGGCATTTTTATGGTGGTTGTTTAAAGTCCTTAGATATTTTCAAATCTATTCCTCTTGGTATTGGCTTCTGTTCATTACCTTTTCTCATTGATGTTGTGGATTTCCTGGTTCTTGGTATGACAAGTGATTTTCAATCATATCCTGGACTCTTTGGATCTTACAAGACTCTGGATCTTTCAAAATATTTTTTAGCTGGCAGTCACCCTGTTGAGGTGCTGCGTGGGGGCCAGCCAGGTGGCTCTGCACGTTCAGCTTCCCACCAGGCTCCCCTGACACCGCCCTAGCAAACATGGGGCAATGACTCACACTACCTTGTTGCAGACAAGTAGGATGGACATTGAGCCCCTCCCTCTACCCTGCTGGCATCTTTCCAGGGAAGTGGGGCAGCCACTTGCACCACCTCTTGCTTCCACGTGTGGGTGTAAGGCCATTTCTCCACTAGGCCCCTTGACAACAGGCAGTACAAAGGGAGAAGCGAAGTGCCATGTAGCCTGCCTCTCACCACCTAGTTTTTACTCACTGACGTCAGGTGAGGGTGGAGGCTCAGTTCCCCACTGGATCCTGCTGACACAGTGAGGAGGATGAAGCCTAGTGATGACTAGGACCATACAGCACAGCCTCGTTAAATCTTATTGCCTCTAAGTGCAGATAGGGGCACAGCTGGCTACTGGACCCTGATGGGAGAATCAGAGCATTGCCTGCTTTCACCAGGCAGGGAATGAAAGATAAGCTCCCAGCCTAGCCACACCAACACTGTCCAAGCAGGGGGACTGGTACCATGTGTGGAAAGAGAAGGCATGTGGTTCTTGCATTGGTGTTTGGCTCAAGTAGGGCAGGTATTGCCAAAAGAATTTTCTGCTGTTAGCCCACCCTTTTCTCGGTCCCTTGGCTAGTGGGTAAAGGCTTTCCTTGGAACTCTTTTGTCTATTGGCAGCTTCTAGTTGGAGGCTTCTGCAACACCCTTTTCAGAGTATAGGGGATCCAAAAAAGGAAACTTAAGAGAACTCACCACCATGTCCTCCTCAACTCCTGAGATCCCCAGGCAGTCTACCTTCTTCTTTCCATATTTCAGACTTCTATGCTTGTTTGTTGTGTTATATGTACATTTTTTAGTTGTAAGGGAGAAGACCTGGGAGTAATGGGGCTATTCCATCTTGGCAGAACTGAAGTCTATTCATTTTAATGTAAAACTTCTAAAAATTTGTAGGTTTCTTTAGCATTGCTGTTTAATTTCTCTACACTCTTATAGTAACAATTTTGTACTTTGAACAACAGCAGTACTAGAGTAACAACTTGTAAAGATAAGTTGGGATGTCCTTACCTTAGGAATTAGGAGATCTCATCTTGATTCCTACCTAGTTGGTATATATGAAGGCTATCCTTTCTCCTGCTGTGTTAGCCATTGTGCTTCTCCCTAATCCCGTGATAAATCTTTTTCCTTATCCTCCATTTACCCTTTCTTTTCTTCTTCTGCATACATTTTAAAGTGGTGAACTTTTGTATACCAATTATATAAATTGTATGCATGTGTATGTGTCTGTATGTGTTTCTAACAAAGAAATATACCTATCATTTGCAGGGTTTTCATTGAGTTGAACACCCCTCTCCCCACCTAGGCTTTGACTGCCCCCAGTCTAGACCTTGAGGAGTTATAACATGCAGTTCCCCACATGCACTGGTGGACTTTGACGTTGGCTGCAGGTGATCTTATAGGAAGTGAGGAGTGCAGTATCCCTGAGAATAGGAAAACATATTTAGGGTATACTTGTGAGCATTTGCCTAACACTACCGACACCTTGAGGGGGAAGTTACAGAGCACCTGGTAGACAGAAACTATTAGTGGTAACAGTAATAAACCAAAACCCATATGGTAAATAAGTAAAATACAACATCCACCTGGTGACTACCTTGTACCACTGTGCTAGGTGCCAGAAGATAAAAGATGAGTGAGATAAATACCTTGCCCCAATCTAGTAAAGGCCATGGTCACATAATCAATTATAAAGGATGGGATATTGCTCTAGTGGTAATGTGCCAAATCACCATAGTTAATATGGAGTCAAGCCCAATCTTAACCCAACTGTCAGATCATCTTTATCTGTCAGTTTTACTTTGCTTATGCATACTGTGCTTTATAAATTTATCTCCTTTAGAACAATCGTGTTCCTGTAATGTAATGGTTTATTCCAAGTAAGTCTTTTCCTCTTTCTGGCTATAAAGTCTTTGAAGTCAAGAGCTACATTCTTTTCATTTTTATAGCCACAGTACCTGGCACATAGTAGGCACTTGTTGAAAAACTTGTTGTCAAGTTCCTAGGTTCCAGACATTGTTCTAGATGCTGGGAATACAAGACACAAATTCTTAGCTGTCACGATGCTTACATTCTGGTAAAGGAGATGAACCACTATGATTAAAGATCATAGTGCCCTGTCATTTAGCAGGTGGTTTGTACTTTGCTTAGGAGTCTCTAAGTGAATACTCTGAAGACCCTTAGGGCTGCATATTTCTGATAAAATTTGTCTTTGTTAAAATAGTCAGAGTTGGAATAGACATAAAATCTTTGTTTCTCTAGTTCATTGATCCTATCACAATATGAATTGCTTGAATGGTCCTGCGAATGCCATTCCATGAGGGTTCAGTTCAATTCAACCAACACAATGAAGCTGGCAAGGCACTGGAAAATATTTTACATATATTAATCACACTGGATCACACTTTTTGGTTAAAAAGGCCTTTCATTACCCCCATATCTACCCTCCCTCTCCTGCCCCAGTTCTGTTAGGTACATTCTTCACAGAATGCTCCCAAGGCATCCTATCCACTTATTCAGTATTACAGATGTATTATAATTCCCCTTTTCTGTCAGCTATATTCACTAATACATTTTTAGTTACTTAAGATCAGGGGGGCAGGAGAAGGTGGTTGATCATATGCATTCTAGGGTCAAATCCCAACTCCCTCATCTAAACTTACTGAGCCTCCATTTCCTCATCTGCAAAATGTATACAATAACAATGCCTACTTTGCTGTAAGGATTAAATAAAATAATGCACATAAAAAGCTTAATAGACACCCACCTATAGTATATTATTGTTAACTATTAATCAGCATGGTGCCTGCTATACAGTAGGTAGTCAATAAATGTTACATGAATTAATCTCTGTATAACCCCAGCTAATAGTGAAGAAACTGGTGCCAGAATCCAAATCTTGTGACTCAAAGTCTTGTACTCTTTCTGTAACAATAAGATATCTTGTAGATATTATGCAACTTTTTCCCTAAATAACACTTAGAACAGTAATCAAGTGGGATTTTTGTGCTCTTTTTAGAGCATGAGCCTGGAAAAAGTAGTTTGAAAACCAAAACATTCAATTTCCAGGATATTTTAATAGCTTATTGGGACAACTGGATGGAAGATTAGAATAAGTAATGTCCTGGACAATTGGGATTTCTGTCTTTAAAGTGACTAAGCCCTTTTGCACAGAGTCCAAGACATTCTTATATCAAATTCTACTCTCTACAAAAGAGAGTTAGCATGGTTCTAATGCTTGAATTAAGAAGTCAGTCATTAAAAATTACAAAGAGAAGCACTTACAGGTCTTTTAGGGCTTAGAATCTTTCCCCTGGTGTGAGCATGGTTCATTAACTACTGAGTGCAAAATATGAAGTAGACCAAGTTTTGCTTTCTCTTCTCACCTTTCATCTCTGTGGGGTTTTTTTTTTTTTTGCCTGATCCTCACCCTAAGCCACATAACCCTTCTTCCATTTCTGAAATACTGCTGTTAGCCTGCCATGGCATTTAGACAGTTGAACGCTGAACAACTGAAAATTCTTAAGATGCAGAAAAAGGAATCCAGTATAGTTAATTTCAAGTATTAATGGAAAATTGGGATGAGGAGGATGGCTTCTTTAAAAGTGTTAATATCGCAGCAGCTGGGCAGAGATAGTCTATGTTTTCCTGGTACTACTGTGAGTTGCCTATTGAGCAACAGCCATTTGAGGAGAGGCAGAAGCAAAGAATTAAATAGTACATATTGCTAGAGTTAATTTTATATTTGTATTGCTTTATAATAATTTATACATTTATAATAAACTATGATAAAATAAATACAAGTAAAATTAATTTACAATAAATTAATAAGTTCACAATAATAAAGCATATGCTTTCTTGATGACAGAATACTGTCAGTAAATATTAATTAATTCAAAACAATGTAAAATGTTAACAATGGTTTTTAAAGGATATATCAATCTACTCACTGATTTTCCTTTTCTGTTTGTATTTTTCTGTCCAAAGTCTTTATCTTGCATTAACTCAACTGAAAAAGAATTTAAAAATAATAATTAAGTTAGCATTTGTGGCATTTGACAAGGGTGCTCTATAGACATGTCTCTAACGTGTACAGCACAGCAGTTAAGAGCAGAGGGGGCTGGAACCTGACAGCCTAAGCTCGGTCTCTGCAACTAACTAACCATCTCACAGTGGACAAGTTATCTTCTTGCCTCTCTCTGTCTCAGTTTCATCTGTCAGAGGGTGAAATCCCCTCTCATAGGACTGTGTGGTTTAAAGAGCTAATGCATCTAACACTGTGTCTGGAACCTAATAAACACAACCAAATGTAAATTTCGCTGTTATTGCTACCGTCATTGCTACTCCCTCTCTTCTGACCCCTGACACACTGCCCCCTTGGATCTGTCATCGACTAACTCTGATTGTTAAAATGCATATGTTGTTACTAAAATTAAATGTCATCATGCACTGTATTTTATGTAAATAAAAGATTGTCTTTTAGTCAGATTATAGTCAATGTATTGAATACTTCTACTCTTCTGGTTCTTCCTGCCAGTTCGAAAAGTGAAGTAAAAACTTATAAAAAAAAAAAAAAGAAGTCTCATTACTGCACTCTAGGTGGTTCTGAATTGTCTGTGGCTGTTAAAGATTACGCACCTTATTCAAAGCTGAGCTTGACTTGACATTAAAAAGATTACTTTTACTCATCCTTCTCGGAGCCTCAGTTTAGCCTGTCCTCTAGCAGTCATGTGGGTAATCTTCCATCACACATTTGCTATACATACCCAACTCTGAAAGCTGTGTGGACCAACAGTCTACATCCTAGATACCTTTCATGAATAATTATGTATTTCCTCAATTCAATTCATAACCCTAGAGAGGAATCTTACATAATAAACTCAAGAGAATGTATAAAGTATGGAGAGGAGCGACCACAGTCTTCAATGAATTGTGCTGCTGGGCTAAGATAAATGTGCATAAACATCAGAGCCAGAGGGTGTCTATGAAAATAGCTCCCAAGTAACTGGGCGAGGCATATGCCTCTAATTTGCTTAAAGGTAATGCTAATTTAAGAAATTTAGCAAGAGTGCTGTATGAACCCTACTAAATGAACTCTTTAATGTACTGCATTTTATTTTATATAATGTATCTATAGAAGTATTAGGTTAATTATGTAAGACTAGTCTGCATAAGTAAACCGAAAAGTGTAATGCAAAATATAATAAAGCCATTTTAAAATAGATTTAGGAATCTTGAATAGTTTTTAAAAGACTCTGATCAGATATAAATTTAGGAATATAGATTTTTAGAGAAACTGGAGACCAAACAGTCTTAAAACCATCTCCCTCATTTTAAATATGAGAAAAATCCAAAAAAGTTAATAACCTGACCAAGAGCAAATAGGAGTGAGCAATAAAAAAACCACTGTTTTTAACTCTAAGCATTAACTTTTTCAAAGGTACACCATTGATGTTTTTTCCAATTCTGATTTTGTTTTGACGCTGCTTATAAAGTGTCCTCTTTACTCTTCAGAGGAGAGTGGACCACTGGCTTGTCTCACAGACTTCTTTTATAGAATTTTCAAACTACTTAGCCTTTCTATGCCTCAGTTGCCTCATCTATAAAACTAGGATAATAGTGTCAATTTCACAGGGTCGTATGACTATTAAATAAATTAATACATGTAAAATGTTTACAAAGCTATGAAGATTAAAGAAGGCAATGTAAGACAACCGCAAGGGAGTACTGAAATATTTTCTCAATATCTAGCTTCATTCTTTCATTTTTAAAATGGGAAAATCAAGGCTTTTGTAAGACAAATGGTTGCCTAAAGTCACAAGGCTAGTTAGTGGCAAGGCAGGGGTGAGATCCAATTTATCCCCTCATTAATATTTTCTATTACTTGATAGATAATTTCTCCTTTTTAAGGAATAGTCAGAAATAATAAAATAAGGAGTTTTCCTGCTATTCTATTAGATTTACTCCAAAAGTTCTTTTATGATTAGATTGCAAAGGATATTAGAATGAAAGTCTTGTAGGAATCATATCATGGGTACCCAAGTATCCTAGTCTTCCAGGATGTCTTATTATTCCTAAATGCTATTCCAAATGGTAACTTTTTCTTCTAGAATAAATTGTAAGTTAGGTGTACTTTAAATTTTTCCTGATATTTAAAGTATTCCTGAAACTAACATCCTATGTTTTCAAAAAGCTTCCTGCACCCAATATATGTTCTTAGAATTGTTAGTATTCTACAGAACAGATGTATAAATACATATACATATGTATGCATATGTATAAATACAAAGACATATATGGCTAAAGCATTAATTTGTAATCATTTTCATTTCACTACATTTAACTATTCAAGATAAGCCCAACCTCCCTTTTTGGGGGATTCTTCTAAAAGGATACTTCTCAGTCACACTTTCATCAGATATTTTCCCTGTATGTCCTTTTTAAAAATATATATATATATATTTTTTCCATCTTCTATTCCCCAGTAAGTTCTTAATTAGAGGACACTCTCTACAGTTCAAGGATGCTTTCAGATTACAAAGAAATGTGCTTGCTGCTCATCTTCCCTGTCAAGGGTTTTCATTATCTTATTTTCTCCTCATTTTAATTAGATTACTAATCTCCTCTGGATGAATATTCAGTTACTACACAGCCATGTTCCACTTGTTAAATATTAAACCAGCTCTGTACTAAACTGTAAAAAGTTGTTGCCTCAAGATGTCCAAGTGTCCATCTCACATTCATTGCCCTGGCTACCTTGAATCCCTTAGGAACCTCCCATTTCCTTCAACCCCAACATGGCACAGCAAGGGACCTCCAGAATCCTGGTCCAACAGCGTTGTCTGGTCTGGATGCTCCCTGCTTATACTATACTGGTTGTTAAGTAATTTGAATATCACCTTTGGCTTTATTGATATGTCAAATGTGTCTTCATTAATGATACCTCAGAACTCCTTAAATGTTTCATGCATGTAAAATAAATATCTAGGATCTTAAGGCCACCTGTATTTTGTTTTGCTTGATCTCCTACTAATATTATAATTCCATAGGTTTTCATGTCAGTAATCACAAATATCTTAGTGTAATTTGAAGGAATATCTTGATAATAATTATTTTACATGAGTTCATGTTCTTAATTCACTGAATATTTGAAAATTACAGCTATATATACAAACCATTACTTACCTACACTATTAGGGATATTTAAATTTTCATTCACTGAGCTAAAGGAACAATATGAACTCTGAAATAAAAACAGATGAGAGAAGGCAAATAGAAAAACAATTAAATATCAATATGATTTTTAAACTTGGCATTACTGATGGCTATAAATAATAATAAAGTGAGATCCAGTGTTACCATTTGGCTTTATTTTACATAAGGAAAATAATTCTCTTATTTATATAATATTAGTAGGCTGTTGAGGTAGGAAATGGCAAGCATCAAAAAAAAAATGACATTACTTTGTATATAACTGACTTCTTATTCTCTCTAAGCCCTAGGGAACAAAAATAGTAACTTCAAAGATAAAATAAAAATAAGGTTAATATCAAAGAAAACATATCAAAAGTGAATGGAGAAGTGATATCATGAAAAATGGTAGGGTAAGGTGGTCAAAGAATTCATCTCTTCACTGAAACATATAAACTATCAAAGATTGACAGATAACTGTTTCAAACTCCATAATCTCATACAAAACTCATAGCAGCCAGGGATTGGTTAATTAAAAAAAAAAAGGACAGCTAAATTTTGGTGTTTTAAGAAATCTGTCAGGTCATTAGCTCACCACTGAGATAATGGAACAGAGATTTCAGTGACTGACCACAAATGACAAGGAATATAGCCTTTGTAAAAAAAAAAAAAATAGTTTGGATAGGTCACTAAAGAAATGTGACTGCAGCCCTTTAAAATCAACAACAGTAACTCTGGAGAAGAAGAAGAATTTAATTTCCAGAGTTAACATTATAATATTTAAAGTGCCAATTTCTAACAACAACAAAAAACAAGGCATACAAAGAAACAAGAAATATGGCCCATTCATAGGAAGAAAATTCATTGATAGAAATGTCCCATGAGGAAGCCCAGCTATTGGATTTACAAGACAAAGGTTTTAAAACAACTTTCTTTGGCCATCATTTAAAAAGTCCACAAACAATAAATGTTGGAGAAGATGTGGAGAAAGGGGAAACCTCCTATACTGTTTGTGGGAATGCAGTTTGGTGCAGCTATTATGGAAAACAGTATGGAGATACCTTTAAAAACTAAAAATAGAGTTACCATATGATTCAGCAATCCTACTCCTGGGTATGTATCTGGATGAAACTCTAATTCAAAAAGATACATGCACCCCAATGTTCATAGCAGCACTACTTACAATAGCCAAGACATGGAAACAACCTAAATGTCCATCAACAGATGACTGGATAAAGAAGATGTGGTGTGTGTGTGTGTGTGTGTGTGTGTGTGTGTGTGTGTGTGTGTGTAATGAAATATTACTCAGCCATAAAAAAGAATGAAATAATGCCATTTGTGGCAACATGGATAGACTTGGAGATTGTCATAGTAAGTGAAGTAAGCCATAAAGAGATATCACATGGTATTTTTCCATGTGAAATCTAAAAAAAATTAGACAAATGAATTTATGTACAGAACAGAAACAGACTCACAGGCATAGAAAACAAACTTTCAGTTACTGGGGGCTAGGCGTGGGGAATGAGGGATAAACTGGCAGTTCGAGTTTTGCAGATACTAACTACTATATAAAAAATAGATATACAGCAGGGTCCTACTGTATAGCACAGGGATCTATATTCAATATCTTGTAATAGCCTATAATGAAAAAGAATATGAAAAGGAATATATATATGTATAACTGAATCACTATGCTGTACACCAGAAATTAACATGATATTGTAAACCAACTATACTTCAATTAAAAAAAAAATTTTTAATAAAATAAAACAACTTTTTAAAATATGCTTAAAGAGCTAAAGGGACTCATGTACAAACAACTAAAGGAAACCAAGAAAACAATGAACAAAAAATATATATAATAAAGAAATAGAAATTAGAAAAAGGAACCAAATAGAAATTCATCAGAGAATATAATAATTGAAATAAAAAAATCTTGAGTTCAAAAGCATATTGAGCAGATAAAAGATGGAATCAGTAAATTGAAGATAGTACATTAAAATTATCTAGTCTGAGGAGCAGGAAGAAAAAAGAATAAAGAAAAATGAACAGAGCCTAATGGACCTGGGGGACAACAATCAAATATACCAACGTACACATTATAGGAGTCAAAGGAAAAGAGAGAGAAATGGTCAGAAAGAATATTTAAAGAAATAATGGCCAAATACTTCCCAAATTTACTAAAAGGCATGAATCTACATACCCCCAAAGCTCAACAAACTCCAAGGAGGATAAACTCAAAGATATATACATCAAGACATATTATAATCAAACTCACAAAAGACAAAGAGAGAACTTAAAAGCAGCAAGAAAAAGGTGACTCATCACATACAAATTTCATCAATAAGATTAGTAGCCAATTTCTCATCACAAACCATAAGTTAGTAGACAGTGGAAAGAAAAAACTGTCAATCAAGAATCCTACAACAAGTAAAACCATTCTTCAAAAATGAAGAACTAAGATATTCCTGGATCAATAAAAGCTAGAGGGTTTTGTCACTATTATTTCTGCTTTACAAGAAATGATTAGGGAATCTCCCAGGCTGAAAAGAAAGGACACTAGACAATAATTCGAACCCATATTAACAAAGAACCCTGGAAAAAGTAACCATGTGGCTAAATATTATTATTATACTTTGGGCTGTAACTCTTAAAGTTTCCTACATGCTTAAAACATATTTATTTTTATTGAAATATAATTGACATACAATATTGTATTAATTTTAGGTTTATATAAAGATTATGTGTATATATATATATGTATATATTGCAGCATGGTTACACAATAAGTTTAGTTTATATCCATTGCCACACATTTATACTTTTTTTCTTGTGATGAGAACTTTAAAGATTTACTATATGCAACTTTCAAATATATGACACAGTATTGTTAACTACAGTTACTATGCTGTACATTATATCCCAAGGACTTATATCTTGTAACCAACAGGTTAATAATTTTGCCCCGCAAATAATTTTGCCCTGCAAAATGCACCTCTGGTAACCAACAGGTTAATAATTTTGCCCTGCAAAATGCACCTCTGGTAACCACAAATCTGGTCTCTGTATAAATGAGTTTGGTTTTTGTTATTTAAATTCCACATATAAGTGAAACTATGCAGCATTTGTCTTTCTCTGTCTGATTTATTTCACTTACCATAATGCCCTCAAGATCCTTCCATGTTGTTGCAAATCACAGGATTTCCTTCTTTTTTATGGCTGAGTAATACTGCATTGTGTATGTATACTACATTCCCTTTATCCATTCATCTATTGATGGACACTTAGGTTATTCCATATCTTGGCTATTGTAAATAATACTTCAGTCAACATGGGATGCAGATATCTTTTTGAGATAGTGATTCTGTTTTATTCAAATACATACCCAGAAGTGGAATTACTGTACCGTATGACAGTTCTATTTTTAATTTTTTGAGGAAACTTCATATTGTTTTCCATAGTGGCTGCACCAACTTACATTCCCACCTCTTATTTATTTTTAGTATTATTTTGTAATAAGAAAACTTAACATAGCAAAATTTTAAGTATACAACAGAGTATTGATAACTGCACACACTATGCGGTTCAGTAGATCTCCAGGATTTACTCATCTTGTATAATCCAAACCTTGTACCCTTTGACTAATATTTCCATTTCCCCCTCTCCCAAACCCTGCAACCACAATTTCACTCTCTGCTTCTGTGAGTTTGTCTATTTTAGATTCAACACATAAGCACCATCATGTAGTACTTGTTCTCTTTGTCTGGCTTATTTCACTTAACATAACATACTCCAGGTACATCCACATTGTTGCAAAAGGATTTCCCTCTTTCTTTTAACTGAATAATATTCCATTGTATGTTATATATCGTACTTTTAAAATCCATCTGTCAATGGACACTTAGGTAGCATTCATATCTTGGCTATTATGAATAATGCTGTGATGAACATGGGTAGGTAAATATATCTTCGAGATCCTGGTTTCAATTCCTTTGGATATATACCCAGAAGTGGGATTGCTGGATCATACGGTAGTCCTATTTTTAATTTTTTAATCAACTAATTGGGATGTCCATGCATCCCAACTGACCACAGAGCTTTAGCTGTTCCCATCAGGGTGTAGGACACATAAGTGAGCCATCATGAGTGTCCCAGCCCAATCAAGCTCCCAGATAGTTACAGGCAAGCCAAAATCAACTAAGCAAAACAACTGCCTAGCTAAGCACCACACAATCTTGAGAAATATATATAAATGGTAGTTTGTTATGCAGCAATAAATAACTCACTTACCAAATTAAAACTGAATATTTTGGAAGTCAGACTCAATAAAGAAATTAAAAGGCAAACCACAAACTATGAAAAAGTATGTGCCATGAATATACATGGTTAATATCCTTATAATAACCAAGAGAGCTCATTATAAAACCTAAACAACATCACCAGGTACTCAACAGAAAAAGAATGGACATAATCTGTCTACTCACAGGGAAAATCAAAATGGCTAATAAGCATGAAAAAGTTTTCATCATTATTTAAAGTATCAATACGCAAATATCATTGGTGAGAATATAAAGCGGTACAGTCTTTCAGGGAAGCAATTTGTCAACTTGCCATTTCTATAAATATATGAGGAGATAATCACAGGTAGAAATAAACAGGTAAAAGGATATTAATTTCAAGCTTAATGTCCAAAAATATAGAAACTGTTTAAAATTATTGAATATCTGTATTTAATAATAATCTACATCTTCTAAATTTTTTAAAAAATCCAGGTAACATGCTTATAATGTCAAGTTTAAAAAAGGATAATATAAAATTATATATACATATAGTTTAATCCAAGTTTTCAAAAATAAATAAGAGATATATATGTGCATAACAAAGACTGATAGGAAATAAAATTATTAAATGTGGCAGTACAATTATAACTACTTCTATTTTCTCCTTTATGCTTCTATTTTCTAAATTTCCTATGATGATTGTATATTACTTTCATATTCAGTAAAAACAAGAATGTTTTTCTTGTTAAGTTACATTGGTTAGGGTATTGCTCTAGGTAATTAAGAGTAATTCCCCAACTAGAGATATTTAATAAAATTGTATCTTTTGGAATTTGGAAAGGAATTTAGAAAGGACCTAGTATGATCTATGCATTCAATAGATGAGAAAATAGAGATTTAGATGCCCAAGCTTGCTGAAGTATTCAGAGGTAGAAACTTACTTAGAACTCAGATGGTTTCCTCACTGACCAGTATATAATTTTAAACTGCTTTAAATAAGACATAAAGATCTAAGTAGAATAACCATCATTTTGAGAAATGCTTTACCCTGATATACCTTTAAATTTACATTCAGATCATTTTCATTTTAAACTATGAAATTATTTGTAACGGGGAGCACACATGCTATTTCCTATAGTTTCATTAAAAACTTCCACTGAAGTACCTTCCCAGACTTCCCTTTGAATTTCGATTTTGTTATGTTACATTTCCAGGTGAACTTCATACCAACCCGTGACACTGCTTTGTATTACTGGTATCTCAGCTCACTTTGCTTTTCCTTCAAGGGTTTTTCCTCCTAACTTGATGAGTAGGGTAGGAATGTTAGATATACTTAGACAGACTTCTGCTTGGAGATATTGAATGCATTTTCAATTTATTTGTATTTAATTTTTTAAATTTATGAATTATTTTGTTTTTCCTAGTCTCGTACTTCTAATATGAGGGCAGATACCTTTAAAGTTCAAGGTCTTCCTTTGGATCATGGCTTTGAAAGCTACCTCTTGATTCTGAATCTGGGGAACCTAAGCTTGTGTTCTTTCTTCAAGCTAAGCTTAGGTTGTTGCTTTGCTACCTAATTTCTATTGGAGATGAATCTAAGTTTCTCCTCTTTATTCTACCTGGATTTATATTAATATTTTTCAATTTTACCTCTGATGGAGATGAGTCTGTTTTGAAAAGGCTTGGACGTCTATCCTTCAATTTTTCTTCTGATGTAAAGAATACATTTTTCACTTTTCTCTCTGGTATGGCTACTGGCTGGTATTCCTCTAAAGCTGGTATTAAGTCTTCTTCTGTTAATGTCAGGCTAGGAACAGTGGGCAACGGAGTATCTATTTGCTTTGTTGACGCACCACTTTTAGGAGCAACAACACTGGAATCATCTTCACCTGACTGGTTTAAAGTTGGTAGAATCAGGCTTTTCTTACCATCATTATCCAGTAACTAGAAAATATATCAAAAAAAAAAAAAAAAGCCACTGATTAATCATTACCGACTAGGAAATATTTTAAACTAACAAACCAGACTTAAAATCATTTGTACTTTTATCTTTTATCATAACAAGTTACCATCAATATTTGTAAATTATTACATTCTTTATTAAAAGCATTGAGAAATTCTCAGCTTGCCTGAAACCATGGACTACAGAATATTATCCATAAAAATGATCACACTGCATTATAAAGTGGTGCTCCTCATATATTCATATTTTATAAATCAGCAATGTCTCAAAGAAGAAAATTGAGAGGTCTGACATTTTACTGTTACTATACTATCACCAATATATCATAAAAGACGAAAGTTTATTATAGCAAATTGGCACAAAGAACAGTATCATAAAAATCACAATTATGTCATAAAAGAAATTTTAACAGCAAAATAGTACAAAGAATAGTATCATAAGAGAAAGGACAGTCTGTTAAGCCAAGTACATTTAGCCATATGAAAAATTCTCTGTGTTATCTTTTTTTTCTCTCTCCTTGGACTGTGGAAAACAGTTTTAGTTGGAATTTTGGGAGCCCCTGACCCAGGAATTGAAATCATTGTCTTAATTGTCAAGTAGTACAGAAGAATCTTTTTATTTTTTATTAGTTTACATGGGAATCCACTGCCCTATGGAACGACTACCTTCTGTAAAATTAGCTAAAAAGCAAATAATATTATGTGAACTCTACTTAATTCTATTATAAAATATAACTATTATTATAGTTCTATTATAGAGAATATATAGTCCTGTTATAGAGAAAAAACTAAAGAACGTAATTAGGTCTGTGACAACCATTTCTAAGATCATTGTGCAGCACTTCATGCTTTAACTTGTTTCTCCCCTTCTGTTCGTGAATACCTTTTGTCTCCTATATTTGTATGTATTTTAAATGTTACATTTGATGCTGAAACTTCCCTTTTAACAGTGTGATTTAACTTAAATAAATTGTGTAAGTGTAAAGACATTCTTATAACAAAAATAAACATGAAAACGTGAATAACTTCTTTTTTTAATTTTTTAATTTTGAGGGGAAGGTAACCAGGTTTTTAATTATTTTGGTGGAGGTACTGGGGACTTCACCCAGGACCTTGTGCATACTAAGCAAGCGCTCTAACACTGAGCTGTACCCTCACGCCCCTTTAATAACTTCTTGAGTGCTTTTTTCTTTACATCTATAAATATTTCTCCATTTAAAACTATTTCATCCTTTTATAAAATAGTAACTATTAGAAATTCTCTCTCAAGTTCCCTTACCTCACTTGGAATAGTTTCAGCTCCCTTCTTTATAAGAGGGTTATCTGTTAAGAATTAATAGTGTTTTATTATATATAAAACAACCAACACATTATTTATATACACTAATAAAATATTATAATTTTCTCACCAAGAACAATTTAAATCAAGGCAGCTATTCAAACATAAACACTACATATTTAGCAAAAATAGGCTGGCGAATCTCTGGAAAGATGAAGGAGTGGTAAATGAGTAAGTGCAGAGATAAAATGAAATGTATAAAATGTTAGGATTTCAGATCCATCAATATAGGACATAAAAACAGTTATATACTGCATTTCGCTAAAAGTCAAGAGGAAATAAAATAAATCCTAGATATTTAGTGACAGAGTTGGGACTGGAAAAAGAGATTAGAATAAAGTTGCATGTAACTGGAGAAAATAGGACCATTCAAGAGAGGCTAACTGAATGCTCCAATCAAAAGACATATGGTGGCTGAATAAACAATAAATAAGACTCATCTACATGTTGCCTACAAGAGACTCTATTCAGAGCTAAAGACAGAGAGAGACTGAAAGAGCAGGTGTTAAAATAATTTGAGTTTGGATAGTTTATGGTGCACATTATAGTTTGGTACAGTCAATCTAGTTTGTGAATCACAATACAGGTGGGTTTTTTTTTTGTTTCAATATAGATGTTTTGTTTGTTCCAAAAAAAAAAAAAAAGAGGCTAACTGAAGTACTTGTAAAATTTTCCTAGAAATATAATACATATTTAACAGACAAAAAAGAAAAACCTAAAAGGGAGAGGGAATAAATAACTGAGACACAAAGGAATGCATAAGTCTAGTAAATAACAAAATTTATTAAGGTCACTGTTAGCTTCATGACTGCTCTCAGCTCATTTTTCTGAGCCTTCGTTTTCTCACATGTAAAAAAAGATCAAGATAGCTTATCTCATAGGTATGGTACAAGTTTATATAATATGAGAGCAATATGGTTAGATGCTTGACCTCTTGGGTCAAACAGACTAGGTTCAAATTAATGGCTGTGTGACCTCTGTTTGATTTGCTCCTCAGTTTTTTCATCTGTAAAATGTGGATAAATAATAATAGCACCCTCAATTGACTGCTGTGAGGACTGATATATATAATCCAAGTCAAGTGCCTGGAACACAGTGATCAACAAATGTTAGCTGTAACTATAGGAAGCTACTGGAATAAAAAAAGGAAAGAAGTCACTAGATGATCCAATAGGAGTTGAAATTAACTCTTTGAATAAGTGAAAAAAAGTAAAGAAAAAAAAAAACAGCCCATGGTAACCACCAGTGCAAAAGAGAGGTTAAACTCCAATCTTCAACAGTGATATTGAAGAGGGAAACTGTGATTCTCCTACAAACTAAAACTTGAATGTTTCATTTAAAGAGATTAAAGATGACTATATGTATGTATATGCATAACTGAGGCTCTGTGCTGTATACCAGAAATTGACACACTGTAACTGACTGTACTTCAATTAAAAAAAAAAAGGAGTATGTTAAAGATGCAATAGCTGGGGAAGTAGAATTAGAGAAGTAACCTGCGTCAAAACCCTTATAACAACAAATCATTAATCCATACCAGCAGAATCCAAGATTTTAAAGACAGAGTATTATGCATCTATTTTAACTTACTAAATGAATCTTTTAACAGAGAGATTTTATTTTCATTGAGTTATAGTCAGTTTACAATGTTGTGTCAATTTCCAGTGTAGAGCACAATTTTTCAGTCATACATGAATATACATCCATTCATTTTCACATTCCTTTTCCCCATGACTTACCACAAGATCTTGTATATATTTCCCTGTGCTATACAGTATAAACTTGTTTATCTATTCTATATATATCTGTCAATATCTACAAATTTCAAACTCCCAATCTGTCCCTTCCTACCCCACTCCCCCTGGCAATACAAGTTTGCATTCTATGTCTGTCAGTCTGTTTCTGTTTTATATTTAAGTTCATTTATTGTCTTCTTTTATTTTTTTAGATTCCACATGAGTGATATCATATGGTATTCTCCCTCTCTTTCTGGCTTACTTCACTTAGAAGGATACTCTTCAGGGACATCCATGTTGCTGTAAATGGCATTATGTTGTCATTTTTATGGCTGAATACTACTCCATTGTATAAATATACCACATCTTCTTTATCCAGTCATCTGTCGAATGGACATTTAGGCTATTTCCATGACTTGGCTATTGTAAATAGTGCTGCTATGAACATTGGCGTGCTGGTGTCTTTTTGAATCAGGGTTCCTTCTGGATATATGCCCAGGAGCAGGATTCCTGGGTCATATGGTAAGTCTATTCCTAGTCTTTTGAGGAATCTCCATACTGTTTTCCACAATGGCTGCACCAAACTGCATTCCCACCAGCAGTGTAGGAGGGTTCCCTTTTCTCCACAGCTCTCCAGCATTTATCATTTGTGGACTTTTGAATGATGGCCATTCTGACTGGTGTAAGGTGATATCTCATTGTAGTTTTGATTTGCATTTCTCTGATAATTAGTGACATTGAGCATTTTTTCATGTGCCTATTGATCATTCATATGTCTTCAGTGGAGAAGACACTTGTTCTTGTTCAGCTCTTCTGCCCATTTTTGGATTGGGTTGTTTGCTTTTTTCTTATTAAGTTGCATGAGCTGCTCATATATTCTGAAGATCAAGCCTTTCACAGTTTCATATTTTGCAAAAACTTTCTCCCATTCTGTAGGTGGTTGTTTTGTTTTGCTTATGGTTTCCTTTTCTGTGCAAAAGCCTGAAAGTTTAATTAGGTCCCATTTGTTTATTCTTGCTTTTATTTCTATTGCTTGAGTAGACTGCCCTAGGAGAACATTGCTGAGATGTATCTGAGATAATGTTTTGCCTATGTTTTCTTCTAGGAGGTTTATTGTATCTTGTCTTAAGTCTTTGATCCATTTTGAATTTATTTTTGTGTATGATGTGAGTGAGTGTTCTAGCTTCACTGATTTACATGCTGCTGTCCAGTTTTCCCAACACCATTTGCTGAAGAGACTGTCTTTATTCCACTGTATGTTCTTGCCTCCTGTGTCAAAGATTAATTGACCAAAAGTTTGTGGGTTCATTTCTGGGCTCTCTATTCTGCTCCCTTGGTCCATATGTCTGTTTTTGTGCCAATACCACGCTGTTTTGATTACTGTAGCTCTGTAGTATTGTCTGAAGTCTGGGAGGGTTATTCCTCCAGCCTCATTCTTTTTCTTCAGTAACGCTTTGGCAATTCTGGGTCTTTTGTGATTCCATATAAATTTTAGTATGATTTGTTCTAGTTCTGTGAAATATGTCCTGGGTAATTTGATAGGGACTGCATTAAACCTGTAGATAGTCTTGGGCAGTATGACCATTTTAACAATATTGATTCTTCCAATCCAAGAGCATGGGGTATCTTTCCATTTTTTTAAGTCTTCTTTAATTTCTTAAATCAATGATTTATAGTTCTCCATGTATAAGTCTTTCACCTCCTTGGTTAGATTTATTCCTAGGTATTTTATTACTTTGGGTACTATTTTAAAAGGGACTGTTTCTTTACTTTCTTTTCCTGTTGATTTATTATTAGTGTAAAAACGCAACTGATTTTTGTACATTAATCTTGTAACCTGTTACCTTGCTGAATACTTTTATTAGTTCTAGTAGTTTTTGTGTGAAACTTTTAGGGTTTTCTATATATAGTATCATGTCATCTGTATATAGTGACAATTTTACCTCATCTTTTCCAATTTGGATCCCTTTTATTTCTTTCTCTTGCCTGACTGCTGTGGCTAACAGTTTTTTTTTAAAAGACTGCATGAAGAGTATCTTTTATTAATTAAATATCTTACTGATAATTTGTATGAAGTTCTCAAATTTAATGCTAACTTAATTTCTTGTCCCTCTCTCCTCCTTTCTCTTACCTATACACACATAAACACACATACTCACACATACCATCTACATAAAAGAGACCAATAGTTCTACAGTTAACAATGTTGACCAAAAATATCTTTTCACAGATTACACTTAAGATTTAACTTTTTTCTTGCTTTTAAAAGAGGAAAGGAGTATTAAAAAATAAAAGTAACTCTTAACTGGATCTAAGTCTTTTCTTTGGAGTGTTACAAAATAAACAGTATATACCAAAACTATAATGAAATGTATTTTTTTAACCACTGGCAGGTTAGCACTTTATTGAGACTATTAACATCTTTAACAATGAAATAACACACTTTATTGCAAATAGAAAAAAGGCAGCTTCCCCCAGGAATCTCTGAGAGGCAACACAAGAACAAAAACTCATGCAATTAATGAAATGTATTTTTATTCCCTAAACAACAACAACAAAAAAAACAAAAACAAACAAAAAAAGAAATCCACTTAAAAAGAAATTACTAGTTTTTTTGTTATTTGTAATTTTTAGTTATTTTTAATAATAAATACAGAAGTAAATTAATTTCTTAACCTGATGTTACAATATTGGCAGGTTTCTCTTCAAATTGGCTTTCAAGTACCTCACTGGTATTACTTTCCTAGATGAAAAAAAAGAAAGAAAACATATTAGAGACATATTTAAAGAGCTAAAAAAAAGTTTTCTTTGCCTTCACAGCTTCTTTCAATACTTTAAAAAAAACTTACAGAAGACAAGAACATGGATTTGTAAGAAAAGCAAATCAAACAGTACTATTTTAAAGAGAGGCACACCCTGGCTAGGAGTTGATGGTCCAGGGAGAGGAGACCCAAGAACTGATAGGGTATTTGAATGACAAATTTGAATGATGAGAGAAGAAGATTACAAGATAAATGACATAATGTTTACCTTCAAGGAGTATTAGAGGATGCCTCCAGGAAACAATCACTTTTTTACTGCAATACATTATGGTCCATCAGTTGCAAAGTGATATGGCTCTTTATAAAATTCCAAGAAGAATTATCAGGTGGGGTGACCACTGGCTCTTATAAAATACTGATTTTTCAATGAGAACCCCAAGTCCAGAGTTTAATGAAAGGCCCCCCAAGTTTTCCATAAAATACTAATTCTGTATTAGTAAATGCTAATCAATTTATCTTATAGCAGCACAACACTGCCCAATTATCTCAGAGGCACTGGAAAACATGAATACATCAATATGTTATGACTACCATTTCAAGGCTGTGATTCTAGTCAATGTTTTTATTTATTCACTGAAATCCCTATGAATCCTTTATTGCCAGGTCAGAATGTATATAGATTAGATCACATTTCTAAATATTAAACCTTACTTATATATCTGATAAGGGTCTCGTATCCAAAATATATAAAATCTCTTACAACTCAACAATAAAAGTACAAATAACCTAATCAAAAATCAGCAAAAGATACAAATAAAAATTTATTCCAAGAAGATATACAAATGGCCAATAATCACCTAAAAAGATGTTCACATTATTGGTCATTAGAGAAATGCAAATCCAAACCATAATGAGCTATCATTTCAAATCCACTAAGATGACTATGATTGTTTTTTTAAAAAGGAAAATAACAAATATTGGAGAAGATATGGAACCTTCATACATTGCTAGTTGAATGTAAAATTGTGCAGCTGCTGTGGAAAACAGTTTGGCAGTACCTGAAAAGGTTGAATGGGGAATTATGATGTAATCCAGCAATTCCACTCCCAGGTATATACCCAAGAGAATTAAAAACATACATTCACACAAAAACCTGCACATGAATGTTCACAGCAGCACTATTTATAACAGCTGAAAAATGGAAACAACCAAATGTCCATCAGCTAATGAGTGGATTTTAAAAAAGCAGTATATCCATACAATGAAATACTTGGCAATGAAATGAAGTATTGATACATACTACAAAAGGGATGAACCTTGAACACACTACACTAAGTAAAGAAGCAAGTCATAAAGGACCATATATTGTATGGTTCCATTTATATGAAATATCTAGAATAAGCAAATCTATAGAGACAGAAAGTAATTAGTTGTTGTCTAGGGCTAGGAGGTCATGGGGCGTTTGAAGGGTATAGGCTAAGAGAAGTGGGGTTTATTTTGGGGGTAATGAGAATGTTCCAAATTGATTGTAGTGATGGATGCACAACTCTGCGAATATACTTAGGGCCACTGAATTGTGCACTTTAAATGGATAAATTGTATAGTATGTGAATTATATCTCAACAAAGCTGTTAAAAAATAAACCTTATAAATTATCAATCAGTATTTACTGAATGTCATATTATCAAAATAGGAAAGTACATGAACTATGAATAGCATTTTACACAGAGGGAACAAATAAGCATTATCTGATAATCATTTTAATTATTATAGTTCTTTAATAAAAAGTAAAAAAAAACTATATATAGGCAAATGTATTATATTAATTACCTTAGGTTCTTTAAGTTCCAACTTTGGGTTAAGAACTCCTTCTAAATAGCTAGCTTTTTCTATCCATGTACTCAGATGTCTATATTCTTTTTTCATTTTTTCCAGCCTAAAGAAAGTTACAGATTTAAAAAGCAAGTGCCAAAAGAATATATATGGTATGAATCAAAGAAGAACACATACAATGTGACACACTGATAAGAAGTTCTTAAAGAAGAAAACCAACACTATATTGTTGAAGGATACAAAGGAAAAGGAATGATTACAACAAAAATCAGGGTAGTAGTTACCTGGGGAGAGTTAGGAAGAGGCATGTAATCTCATAAGAGCACATGAAACACATTTATAATATTGGTGGTATTGTATTTCTTAACCTGATTGTAAAATATCTAGGCAATGATCTTATTATCTTTATTTATGTTATAATACATGTTTTAGAAATTATCCTATATATAGGTCTCATTATTTAAACTATATATACGTATTTTATAAATTATTCAATATATATGTGATATCTTCTGCAATAAAATAAATGAAAAGAAAGAAAAGAAAATAGGAGTAGTGAAGTAATTACTGTGGCAGGAGGGAGACAGGAGGGCTTAGAGAAGTGTAAGTGAGCTAAATTTTCATTTGCCACAGCAGGAAGTTGATAGACAATGTTTAAAATAGATAATACATAAGAACATGACTAATCTTATGTAGTTTAAAATCTAAAAATAGAAAAATAAAATCATATCAATAGTATCTCTTTTTATAAAATAATTTCCGCTGTCTCTTCACCTAGCTAAAGAAATGTATGAGGAGACATTTATAATAATATTTACTTGATATTTCCAAATGGTGGGATTCAAGGAGAGCTTTTATATTGTTCTTTGTATCTCTTTATTCCTTGAATAATTTATATCATTATATCACTTTTATGATAGTAACATCATTATTTTATTGAAGCCTGGCTGATTTACAATGTTGTATTAGTTCTAGTGTACAGCATAGTGATTCAGTTATGTATATATATTCTTTTTCATAATAGGTTATTACAAGATATTGATTATAGTTTCCTATGCTATACAGTAGAACCTTACTGTTTATCTATTTTATATATAGTAGTGTTTATCTGCTAATCTCAAACTCCTAATTTATCCCTCCCCACCACCTTTCCCCTTTGATAACCACAAGTTTGTTCTCTATGTATAAGTCTGTTTCTGTTTCGTAAATAAGTTCATTTGTATCTCTGTTTTAGATTCCACATATAAATGATATCATATGATTAAAAAAAAAGTCCACACTACCCAAAGCAATCTACAGATTTAATGCAATCACTATAAAAATACCTATGATATTTTTCACAGAACTAAAACAAATAATCCTAACATTTATATGGAACCACAAAAGATTTCAAATTGCCAAAGCTATCTTGAGAAAAAAGAAAAAAAGCTAAATGTATCACACCTCCTAACTTCACACTTTACTACAAAGCTACAGTAACCAAAACAGCATGGTACTGGCACAAACACAGACATATATCAGTGGAACAGAATAGAGTGCCCAGAAATAAACCCATGCACTTATGGTCAATTAATCTATGACAAAAGAGGCAAGAATTTACAATGGAGAAAAGACAGTTTCTTCAATAAGTAGTGCTGGGAAAACTGGACAGCTATATGTAAAACAATGAGATTAGAACAGTTCCTTACACCATATAAAAAATAAACTCAAAATGGATTAAAGACCTAAATGTAAGACCTGAAATCATAAAACTCCTAGAAGAGAACCTAGGCAGAACACTCTTTGATGTAAATTGTATCAATATTTTTTTTTGGATCTGCTTCCTAAGGCAAAAGAAATAAAAGCAAAAATAAATAAATGGGACCTAATGAATGGGAGAAAATATTTGCAAATGATATGACCAACAAGGGATTAATATCCAAAATATATAAATAGTTCATACAATTCAACACCAGAAAAACAACCCAGTCAGAAAGTGGGTAGAAGACCAGAGTAGACATTTTTCCAAAGAAGAAGTATAGATGGCTAACAGGCACATGAAAGATGCTCAACTTTGCTAATTATTAGGGAAATATAGATCAAAACAACAGTGAGATATCACCTCACACCTGTCAGAATGGCTATCATCAAAAAGTCTACAAATAACAAATGTTGGCAAGGATGTGGAGAAAAGGGAACGCTTGCACACCATTGGTGAGAATATAAATTGGTGCAGCCACTATGGAAAAGAGCATAGAGGCTTTTCAAAAAACTAAAGATAGAACTACCATATGATCCAGCAATTCCACTTAAGTATATAACCAAAAAAATGAAAACACTAATTTGAAAAGATATATGAAATCTAATGTTCATAGCAGTACTATTTACGATAGCCAAGATATGAAAGCAACTCAACTGTCCATCAATAGATGAATGAATAAAGAGAATGTGGTATATACACACAATAGAATACTACTCAGCCATAAAAAGAATGAAACTCTGTCATTTGCAGTAACATGGATGGACCTACAGCATATTACGCTGAGTGAAGTCAGACAGAGAAAGATAAATACTGTGTGATATCACTTATTTGTGAAATCTAAACAATAAACGTATCTAGCAAAACAGAAACAGATTCACAGATATCTAGAAAACAAACTAGTGGCTGCCAGTGGGTAGAAGAAATAAAGGAGGAGCAAGATAGGAGTATGGGATTAAGAGATCCCATATACAAACAAAAATGTATAAAATAGATAAGCAACAAGGATATACTGCACTTCACAGGGAATTAGAGCCATTATTTTGTAATAACTTTTAATGGAGTATATTCTATCAAAATACTGAAACACTATGCTATAGACCTGAAGCTAATTCAATATAGTAAATCAACTATACGTCAATTTAAAAAAAAAAAAAGAATTCACTGTCAAAGAGAAAAAAGATAGAAAAAGAAATCTGTCATGATTTATACACTAATAATGAACTATCAGAATGGGAAATTAAGAAAACAATCACATCAAAAAGGATAAAATACCTAGGAAAAAATCTAACTAAGGAGGTCAATGACCTCCTTTGCAAAACAACGCAAACAAATAGAAAGATATACTGTGCTCATAGACTGGGAGAATTAATATTGTTAAAATGACTATACTACCCAAAGCGATCTACAGATTCAATGCAATCCTATCAAAGTAACAATGGCATTTTCCACAGAACTAGAACAAATTCTAAAATTTGTATAGAAACATAAAAGTTCCTAAATAGATAAACAATATTTAGAAAGAATAAAAAAGCTGGAAATATGCTCCCTAATTTCAAACTATATTACAAAGTTACAGTAATCAAAACAGTATGGTACTGGCACAAAAGAGACAAATCAATGGAACAGACATGAGGGACCAGAAATGAACCCACATTTATATGGTCAATTAATTTATGACAAAGGAGGCAAGAATATACATTGGGGAAAAGACAGCCTCTTCAATAAATGGTGCTGGGAAAACTGGACAGCTACTTGCAAAAGAATCAAACAGGACTACCTCCTCATATCTACATACAAAAAACTTAACTCAGAATGGATTAAAGACTTAAATGTAAGACCTAAAACCATAAATCTCCTAGAAATAAATATAGGCAGTACATTCTCTGACATCGGTCTTAGCAATATTTTTTTGGATATGTCTCCTAATGAAACCTAATTAAACTTAAAAGCTTTTGCACAGCAAAGGAAACCATTAACAAAATGTAAAGACAACCTACTGAATGGGAGAAAATATTTGCAAATGATATGACTGATAAAGGGTTAATATACAAAGAAGTCATACGACTCAACAACAGCAACAAAAACCCAAACAACCTGATTAAAAAATGGGCCAAGGACCTGAGTATACACATTTCCAAAGGAGACGTACAGATGGCCAACAGGCATATTAAAAGATGCTCAGCATCAGTAATCATCAGGGAAATGTAAATCAAAACCACAATGAGATATCACCTCACAGAATGTCAGAATAGCTATTATAAAAATAGACAACAAATAACAAGTGTTGGTGAGGATGGGAGGAAAGGGAACCCCAGTGCACTGTTGATGAGAATGTAAATTGGTACAGCCACTATGGAAAACATCATGGAAGTTCCTCAAAAGATTAAAAACAGAACTACTCCAAGACCCAGCAATTCCACTTCTGGGTATTTTTCCAAAGAAAACAAAAACATTAATTTGAATAGGTATATGCTTCTCTCTGTTCATTGCAGCATTATTCACAATAGCCAAGATGGAAGCAACCTAAGTGTCCACTGATAGATGCATGGATAAAGAAGATGTGGTATATATACATGCAATACCACTCAGCCATAAAAAAGAATGAAATCTTGCCATTTGCAACAATATGGATGGATCTAGAGTATGTAATGCTATGTGAAAAGAGTCAGACATAGAAAGACAAATACTGTAGGATTTTACTTATATGTGGAATCTAAAAAACAAAACAAATACAACAAATCAGAGACAGAGTCATAGATACAGAGAACAAACAGGTTGTTGCCAGGCTGATGGGGGATGGAGAGGTGAGTGAAATAGATGAGGGAAATTAAGAGGTAGAAGCCCCCAATTACAAAATAAGTCACAGGGATGAAATGTACAACTTGGGGAATATAGTCAACAATAATGTGATATCTCTGTAAGCTGACAGATGGTAACTAGACTTATCATGGTGATCATTTTGTAATGTATAGAAATACCGAATCACTATGTTGTGCACCAGGAACTAATATGGTGTTGTGGGTCAGTAATACTTCAAAACACAAACAAACTAATAGAAAAAGAGATCAGATTTGGGATTACCCAAGGCAGGAGGTGGTGCGACAGGGAATTGTATGAAGGTAGTCAAAAGCTATAAACTTTCCAGTTATAAAATAAATAAGTGCTAGGCATGTAATGTACACATGATTAATATAATTAACACTGCTATATGCTATATATGAAAGTTATTATGAAAGTAAATCCTAAGAGTTCTCCTCACAAGGAAAAATCTTTTTTCTTTTTATTTTATTTTGAGTCTATATGAGATTATGGATGTTCAGTAATCTTATTGTGGTAATCATTTTATGATGTATGTAAGTCAAATCATTGTGCTGTGTAGCTTAAACTAATACAATGCTGTATGTCAATTATATCTCAACAAAACTGGAAAAAAATAAATAAATGTTACTGAATGAATAAAACATAGGACTAGAGGAAAAAGAGGGTCCTTGGTCATCAGCTCAGTGTTTATGAATTAATTTATAACTCTGAGTAAAAAGTTGTTTAGTTATAATTGTTTATACACATAAACAATTATTTAAAAAATATTTGGGAGTTCTGTCTCTAGCAATGATGGAATAGGTTATTTCAGACAAACCATCTCACTGCTCATCTTAAAAAGCTAGAAAAAAGATTTAAAAATTTTTTGTTTGAGATAAGTATATAAGGATGGGGAACAAAAACCAGAATTCAGACCCCGTTAAGGATGAGAAGCCATGGTAAACACCTAGGCTTTCTAAAGCACCACACAAGAAAAAGTGCCTCCTTAAATATTGTACCCTAGTTGCCTCACACTAGTCCCAGTCTTGATGCTAGAAATAAGAGTAAACCAGAAAACGACTAATGCTCACAGGAACTAAAGCCCAAGTCATTTCAAACCATTTCAATCTCATCTCAGTTGAATTAAAATGATCTGGGATCGCTAGTGTTCCTAGGATACCTGGCTGCCATGTAGAAACAAATGTATATATTGTCTGTAAAAACATATAATCAAGAGCCTCAGATTAGTTCTACAGATTTTCAAATACAGTGTTTGGCACTCGATAAAATCAACTAGGCATATGAGAATATATGATTTGACTGAAAACTCTGAGAAAAAAAAACAATAAAAATAGACTTAACAGGAAATTCAAACAATCAAGTTATCAGAGATGAACTCTGAAATAATAATGATTAATATGTTCAAAGAATTAAAAAGTAATACTGAGGATTTTGGTAGACAAGTGAGAACTATAAAATAAAGGAAAATTCCATAACTGAAAAGGAAATAACTGAAACTAAGAATTCAGTTGGCTTAACAGCAGGTTAGAAACAAAGAACAAAGAATAGGAATTATAAGACAGACCAGAAAAAAATATCTGGACTAAAACATAGGGAAAAAAGATGGAAAAATACAGAAAAAAGGATGAGACCGATAGAATATATTGTTGAGTGAAGAGGCAGAACAAATATTATACTTTCTCCCTTAAAAATGAGTTCTCATCTCTTTTCTTGACATAGCATTGACTTTTTTAAACAGACACTTAAATATGATAAGCAAAACTCTGAAAGAACCTCTGAAACCCATGAAATATCATGATGAAGGTTTCTGGACCAGTAGCAAGCCCACGTGTCAAAGGAAAAAATTAATCTAAAGAACATATAAGTAAGATGAATTTTTTTGTTTTGTTTTGTTTTGTTGATTTTTACCTTTCCCGAGGTTGTTGCTGAAGTTTTTCAAGTCGCACTACAGGTGACTGGTTGGATTGGGGCACTGTAGTGGATGCCCCAACAGTAACATTCAACTCTGGGGATAAGAATGCTGGATATTCTATTGGCTGTGGTATAATAACATTTCTGCAAAATGATAATAAAGTTAAATATTAAAATTATACAAAAGTACACTTCTAAAATCAGTGTTAGCTATCACTTTTTAAAAACTGAAGTATAGTCAGTTATAATGTGTCAATTTCTGGTGTTCAGCATAATGTTTCAGTCATACATATACATACATATATTCATCTTCATATTCTTTTTCATTAAAGGTTACTACGGGATATTGAATATAGTTCCCTGTGCTATACAGAAGAAATTTGTTTTTTAATCTATTTTTACATAAAGTAGTTAATATTTACAAATCTCAAACTCCCAATTTATCCCTTCCCACCCTCTTTCTCCCTGGTAACCATAAGATTGTTTGCTATGTCAGTGAGTCTGTTTCTGTTTTGTAGATGAGTTCATTAGTGTCTTCTTTTTTCTTTTTTTAGATTCCACATATGAGTGGCATCATATGGTATTTTTCTTTCTCTTTCTGGCTTACTTCACTTAGAATGACGATCTCCAGTTCATTTAGGTTTTCCAGTTCCGTGACTGTGCATCCTACTGTAAGGTCAGGCCTACAAAGAAGAGCAATCACAGGGTTCTACAAGGGTGGCTTCTTTCACAAACTTATTTCTCACAGTCGTGGTGAAAAATGTGTCTTCTGAAACCTCCCAGGGTGAATAAGTAGGTCTTAAGTGACAAATCCACTCTAACACTACAATCTCTCTAAAGTTTTGAATCCCTCCTCTACATTAAATCAAAGTAGGTCTGGCATTTTCAGTTCATTCACAGTGGCTATCTTTTGGTCCATGTTTCAGTAACCAAACTGTTGGGAGTCTTTTTTAACTTCCCAAGCTGCAAATCAAATGCAGAGGCTGACAAACTGCAAGATCTGCAGGATGAGTCAGCAAGCTGGAGACCCAGGGGAGCCAATGGTGTAGTCCCAGTCTAAAAGTCTGCAGACTTGAGATGCAGGAAGAGTTGATGCTTCCATTCAAGTCCAGAGGCAGGAAAAAGCCAATGTTCCAATCAAAGGCAGGAATTTTCTCTCATTCAGGGAAGGGTCAGATTTTTTGTTCTATTCACTTCTTCAACTGATTGGATGAAGCCCACCCACATTAGGGAGAACAATCTGCTTTACTCAGTCTACTTACTTAAATGTTAATCTCATCCAAGAACACCCTCACAGAAACACCCAGAATAATGTCTGACCAAATATCTAGGCACCGAATGGCCTAGTCAATTTGACAGAATTAACTGTCACACCCACCAAGTCATTGCCTTCATTCCAATTGTCAGTATCTCTCATGTACACTAATACAACAGCTACCTCCAATCTTAAACCATTCTGTCCATATTCAATCCTACTGACAGAATCATATAAAAATGCAACTTGATCATGGTATTTCCCCCACTAAAAATTCTTCAATGGCTCTACATCTGAAGCACTTCCAAAATTTTCCAATAAAGACTCCTGCGGGTAGAAGACAACGAAGGTCTTCAGGGGTGTAACTTAATGCAATCAGACACAAACCACATCATTTCTTGGAATCATTTTGTTATCTTGAAAATGTATGTGACTTTTATATTCCAAGGCATAACATGTAGATGTTAATTTTAAGATAACATTTCCCTCTCAAAATCTCTGAGCAAAATAATGCTCCAGAAAGATGCACTGTATTTTCCAGTGCCTTTGTGTTGCTCTGCCACACTCCTGAGGACTCAGAGGAACAAAATTTACTCACACATGAGAGCCCTAAACCTTCAATGATGATGATGGTGATGATAATATATTTATTACTTTAATAAGTAGCCAACAACTAACTAGGAATTTTACCATTTGCTTTCATGTTCTAAGTCTTTATATGTAACTTACTGAATCATCACAGTAACTTAATTGGGTAGTTATTATTTTTATCCCACTTAATAGATAAAGCACAAAGAGTCTAAGTAAGTTGCCTAAGGTTGCACAGCTAGTACATGGCAGAGCCGAAATGGTAAGCCCTTGTAGTCTGGCTCTAGAGTCTGACCACCATATCTTGTCCCCACCTACTGCTCCAGGTCATCTCCCGTTATTCCCCTCCATGCTCCTATGCTCTTAGCAACCCACAACTAACTACTCACTGTTCTCCAATATAACATACCCTCTTGTGGATCCCACCTTTTACTTACGTGTCTTTTGGGGGCAGTGTGTCTCCTCACCCTTATAAAATCAACCCGATGCATTACTATTCATTTTTCAAGTCTTACTTCAAGACTTGAAGTGGAGCCTTACTTGATAATACTTTCCTCCTAACTCCCCTGAGAAGTATGAGAAGCTCCATGGCTGTGTCCCACAGTCCTTTATGTTTACCTCTAGGAAGGCTCTATCTCATCTGTATCATCACATTTCTTTTTACATGTTACCTTTGCTACTTGAGGGCAGGGACCATTTACCTTTGTATTATTACTGCCTCGTGAAGGTAGCAAACATTCAGTAAGTGTTGAATCAGTGGATGGATAAGGAAATAACAATCAATAAACATAAGAAAATCATTCAACTTTACTGTTCCAACAAATCACCAATATTAAGTGAATAAAATTTATTTTAACAATAATACCCAGTGTTGATGAGACTTCAGAACAATATGCACTTCAGAAAATAATTTCCCATTCTATACCTAATTCCCTCAATCTCATTTAAAGTATTTTCCATTCCTTATTCTTGGATAGCACTGTAGATTAAATATCTCTCCCTCAGGTGATCTATTTTTACTGTTGGCATTTCAACACTGTTTGACATACTATATTTTAAGCTTTGGTCTGCTAAAGACATTTTTTGACCATAGACTTTTTGCTGAAGATTTTAAAGTAACAATTGGAGTATGTGGAAGTGGAGGTAACACTACTATACTGCAGAGCAGAAAACTGACAACTATTAGGCACCTTGATCTTAAAAGTTCCTCATGTCTTTCTGCAAAAGGAATATCTCACTGGCCAACCTTCCTCATCAGGTTTCTCCTCTCTTCCCTCCATCAGCCATGAAGTTGGCAACTTCTCTCTTCTTCTTATCTCCAGACTTCCTCAACTCCTCTCTCCAGGGTTACCCCCAGAAACTCAAAATCTCTTCCATCTTAAGCAAAACAATTCACTTTCTTTACATTGGAGTCTAGCCCATTCAAGCCATGCCTTAAGACAACCAAAATGCTCCATCAATGGATTAAATATTTTAAATGCCACATGATATGATTGTGTTAATAAGACTAACACTTACGTCACAGGGTCTGTTCTTTCTGGAGGCGGTGCAACATTCATAAACATACATGGCTCAATCATTCTCTGAAGAGGTTTTAACTGAAGAAGATAGTAAGTATATATTAACACTGTTTAGTTACCATTACAGTTCACCCTAATGCTACTATCCCCTGGGACTACAGAATAGGCCTTAAATGATACATATATGGAGAAAAGGAATTAAGAGAGGAAGAAAGAATGAACACTGAGCACCAAATATCTGCCAAGAATTTTACAATTTTAATATTATTTAATCCTTTCAATAATCCTGTAAGGTAGATAACTGCAACTATTTTACAGATAATACTGAAGACCAGTTCTTTGTTCAGGGTTACCCAATAGGCATGAGAGGCAGGATTTAAACGCAGCGCTCTCTCCCCCAGTGCAGTAGTCTTCACATGCTATCATGATAGGTAAGTAGGGGACTATATTACTGAAAGGTTCACAGAAATGAACTTTTATGAAGCTGAACTTATATGAAATTTCCCACTCTTTTCCTTACAATACCTTTGCTCTGAGTTTTAGTAGAGTCCACCTACATAAAACAATACAATACTTGCCCAGTCTTACTTGAAATGGATGTATCTCCCTAAGAATGGGATTGTCACATGATATACTTATATTCAGACAGAACACCTACTTCTGAAGTTGGTGCTCATAAACTACGACTGCCACAAAAAGGATTAAACAATTAGGAATCCCTATTAGGCCTAATTCATGACAAGAAAATAAAGAAAATAGGCAGAAAGAAAAGAAAAATAAAAGCAGAAAAAGAAAAGCTCATGCCTAGTATCAGTATATTACTCACTTGTGATTCAAAATGTGTTAAAAAAACATTATGATATATACCACAGGCAAAATTTAAAAACACATTTCACAGGGACTTCCCTGTTACCACAATGGCAGACATACTTAATAAGACTTCTGTATCAACTCTCAATTCATAATCAAAAAACAACCAAGAGAACAAAAAACAGCAAAAACTGAAAATTGAAGATTGTATGTAAAGTATAGGGGTCATTTCCCCTATATACCAGAAGTACTAATGGGAGCAGATTTATAAATTCCCAAAAGCTGTGATAATACCCAGGGATAGCAAGAGTTTTTTCAAATGTGTGGTGAAAATATGTGTTGGTACTACTTTTCTAGGACAATTCCTTGGTCATTACTGACAATAACTTCAATTGTCATTACTGACAATTCCTTCTAGGTCATTACTGACAATAACTTCCATTCTAAGAATCCAGCCTAAGACATAATGGAAGAAAATGATATAGGTTAATGTACAAAAATTTTCACTGCAACATGGATATATGTCATAAATTTAAAGGGGCAGGCTAAAGCTAGGAAGGGATCTTCTTTGGGCATATTACTCTCTTGACGAATCAAGAAGGGCTGATGTTGGAATAGTCATGGGGAGAAAGGATTGTATGTGATCAGAGTACAAAATATTAACTGAACAACATCAAGGACTCCATTTCTAATAATTGCTTTTAGATATGAAAATCCACACTCACTTCTTAAATACTTAAATTTTGTTTTCAATGTACATACACACGCAAACAAGTTGTATAGTAAAGACATTTGAATAAAATATCATTATTTTTAAATGTATAAACAAATAATGGAACAGTTTCATTTTTCTTTAGGCCAGAAATGGCATTCCTTAAAAATATTTATTTTAAAGAATTTATCAAACTGGAAAGAACAAAGGCTGAGGAGGATGATTTGACTAAAGAGTTAGAGTAGAATTATTTTCAAAAAGGGAACTAACCTGATGTGAAAATCCATAACCAAAGTTTCCATAGGAGAACATAAATTCCACTACCACCCTGCAGATAAACTAAACATGTGCCAAGTTTATTTTATTGCTTGATCGGAAAGCTATTTTAACAGAGAAGTGATAGCAAGTGATATTTTTACTTCACAAATTTGTAAGTTAGAAAAACCAAAACATGAATCTGTTGATTAAAAAAAAAATTTACACAAGTAACACCTACAGAAGAATCCATGATGTTCCTGAAATGTTAAAAACCTTTTATGCTAAAATTAAGGAATATTATATGATTAAAATATGAAAAATATTCATTTATAATTGTTAATACAATTATGCTGAGATACACTTAAATATATCAGCATTCTTATCCATTATATATATTTAAAGTATTTATTCACACTTTTCCCATCTCCACTTCCATTTTCTGATAAAATTTTGATTTATACAAGTGATTCCTTCTCTCTGAACCCCAGCTTGCTCACATGTGAAATGAAGGAGGCTGTCAGAGGTTGTGACCTCAAATGTCCATCATTCTGTTTTTTATGTCCCTTGTCCCTGATTTAGTTATTGGCAGCAGAAGCTTCTCTGAGTAGAAGATCAATTAATCAAGATAGTAAGTTTTAAGTATTTAAAAAGAAATTCAAGTAAGAACTATAAACAACTCTTTAGAAACTCTTCAAGGAGAAAAACAATACTTCCTCAATTTAGCAAGTGAGGATCCTGAGGTCATGCAGTCAAAGAAGCAGCTGGAGGCATTTCACTCTCCCACCCAACAATTTCTAATTTTCTTGTTCACCATTTGGCAGTAAGATAGCAGCATTTTTAAAAAGGTGGAGATGAAGATTTTCGTGAGCAAATATTATACTCTCTATTTAATACATTTCTATTCATTCAAATAGTCACTGGTAGGGTAACAAAAGAATAAAAACAGTATCGGAGTAAAGTTAGATGAAATGTTAAATGTGTGCACAAAGCTTTGGAAGTTTCAGTAAAGTTCTTACCATGTGTTTATTCAACATTTGGAGTTCTTCAGTAAAGCATCCTTTCTAGAAAACAGTAAGAAATAATAAAATTCTTAAATATAGAATCACTGATGTTGGTCACTTGTATATTATCTAAACCATCTCATAAATTTTAAAAAATTAGGTAATGATTTTAATGTACTTATTAATTTAATAGCTAAAATACAAATACAGTGAATGTTTAGAAGAAAATAAAAATTCCAGATTGTACCAGAAATAAATGTTAATATCTACATTTATGTTTTAAAGAAAAATGTTCCTGCTACTTACACTTCCCCTTTTTGGAAGTCTTAGAGGAAGAGCCATGCCTGCACTCCTTTGAGGGGTTACTTAAACATAAGTCTACCTGATAGGCTGACTCATGACAGAACTGCGTGCTTCTCTCATCCTTTGGGGACTGTTGGGATCTTTTTGACCAGGTAAACCTTTGGTATCCCTGGTCATCATTTCTGGTCATCATTTCTGGTCATCCCTGCTGTGCTAATCCAACATCCAATGGTTCCCTTTCTTCCCAGCATTTTCCACTGGGGCTCATGAAATCCCCATTCCACAGTTAACAAACAACTTTACATCTTCAACTGCTCCACTAAACATTCCCCCTTTGCTTTCCCCCAGACCTGACTCATCACTAAGGATGCTGCTCCCCTTTCAGACTCCTCAAGCAAAGGACCACATAGCTCAAGGTCAGGTGGTGGAGTAGGATCCTCCACACTCCCTTCTACTGCTTTCAGATCTTATTATTTTAGGTAGATAGAAAGCTTTCCTCTTTTATGCCTCATGCTATCTGGCATGTCTTTCAGACATTCTGGTCACTAATGCTCACTTGGCAGAAACTTCGGCACCTGGTCTACATGTCCTCTGTACCCGCAAACGTAACAATCCACAAGAAACTATTTATCACCTGCCCTCTCAGCTCCTGGTGAGGCATTATAATGAGGAAAATAACAGGTCTAGAAATTGAATTTGGTTCTTTTTATATTTCCTATTTTTCTGCTTATGTTTATGAAAAAAGAATTAGAAGAAATTTTTGAGAACTTAAATGTTATATTAGAACTGTAGAATAAGGATAATATTTTTCATTTAAAAAATTTACTCTTATAAAAATAAACACTGGAAAGTTTGCCATATAACTATAGTCCAAACATAGCTCCTTCAACAAAATGTTACTAATAAATTATGTCACATTTTTCTGACACCTAAATTGCCATACAAAGTAAAAGGAATTTTAGTCATTTCCCAGATCTTCTCCCCAGATTCTTCTGAGAACCCTCAGTTGTTTACTCTTATTCATAGTCAATATGTTCTCCTCTGTGATCACCTGATGCCTCTTTGCTAATTTATTAGAAAGCTATCTGATTTCCTAAGCTCTTATCACAAAAGGTTTCAAACATATCAATCAGTTGAAACACTACACGTTCCATATACTTTCCATCTAGATCAAATGTAATTACTTATGCTAAGTTCAAGCTCTTGGTTAAGTGGTGACTATCACTTCTTCTTTTTTTTCACCATAAATTATGAATTTATTATTAGCTTTTAAATTTAGTTTAAAAATCAAAGTAATTCATATAAATAGTTTTAAAAGGAGTTAAATCATAAGTATAGCATTATATTTCCTTTCCTGTAAACTTTTTTCTTAGAGCTAACCTATTTTTTAAATTTTTATTGAAGTATAGTCAGTTAACAATGTGGTGTCAATTTCTGGTGTAAAACACAGTGCTTCAGCCATATAGGAACATACATATATTCATTTTCATATTCTTTTTCACCATAAGTTATAAGATATTGAATATAGTTCCCTCTGACATACAGTATAAACTTATTGTTTATCTATTTTATATATATTAGTTAGTATCTGCAAATCTTGAACTCCCAATTTATCCCTTCCCCCCAGTAACCATAAGTTTGTTTTCTATGTCTGTGAGTCTGTTTCTGTTTTGTAAACAAGTTCATTCGTCTTTTATTTTTTTTAGATTCTACATATAACCGATATCATATGGTATTTTTCTTTCTCTTTCTGGATTACTTCACTTAGAATGACATTCTCCAGGTCCATTCATGTTGCTGCAAATGGCATTATTTTATTCTTTTTTATAGCTGAGTAGTATTCCATTGTATAAATATACTACCAGTTCTATTATAGAGGAACATTTTCCCCTTTGCAAAAATTATTCTATGTGCTGTTACTTTGGTACCATGTAAATATCTTGTCCTCCAATAGCCTAAAATTTTTAGTACCATTACTAAGTCTTAACTGACTTAATCATTATTCACTATGAAGAGTTGCAAAAATGTTGAATTTGTAATTCTATCATCCCTGCCATATTTATTAACTGACATTCTTCTGTTAAAAATGTAAAACTTCCTTTTCTCTTCCCATGCTCTTTTTTTTTCTTTTTTGAAGTTCACCAAGGATTCATCGATTTTTCTTTAATCAGAATTTGTAATGATCTTTTTGGTGGTTAAATTATCCTCAAACAGGCCAGGAGGAACCCCTGCAATCTGGCTCCCATGTCTTTTGAAGGAACTCCATTACTCTTTGAGGGCTTCCTTGCTTTATGTCCTAACAAATACTTCTGAAAACCCTTCAAATTGTTTATACTTGTTCACTAATCAGTTAGTCCTCTTCCTCTGAGTTCAGGGCAACTATGGCTACTGGAAAGTGAAGCAGGGACTCCTAGAAAGGAAAAATCAAGAGGGAAGGTACCACAAAATCTATGTATAAACTCTGCCCCAAACTTTGGCTGACCCCTAAATGACACATGCCCAGGGCAGACCGCAAGCAGCCCAGCTAAGGATAAAGAACTGAAACTGGTGCTGCCAGTTAAGAGAGTTTGTGGTTTGAGTCTTGTTTTAAAACATTTCAGAAAACAAAACAAAACATGCTTAGTCTTTTAGGTTGTATCACTGCCCTTCTAGAAAATAAATTTTTAAAAACATTACGCTGTTACAAACCAACTCTTTTTTTTTTTTTGAACCAGAGGGAGATACTGTTTACTAAGCACATGAATTTGATGACAGATAATAAACAAAAGCAGTCCATCAGGTATAAAAAAATCATAACAAACATCAACTGGACAATGTGATATCAAGGTGAAAAAATGATTTTGATACATACCTGAATTACTTCATAAAGATGTACCTGAACACTCCCTAAAAAATTAGGCCTTTTTGTATCATCATATCGCATTAGTTCTAAGTAAATATTATTCTTCTCATCATCTTGACGTCTGGGAACCTTCATAAAAAATACATATGAAAAGAATTAAATTTTCAGCCTGAATTTCTGACAGAATTTCTGAATACATCTATAAACTACGTATATATATGTACACACCTAGTGATTAGTTTTTATGTTATTAGCCAATCTCAGTCACATATACCCTAATGCCAACAAAAATAAGGTTCTTGTTTATGTCTAATGTCACTTATAGTCTTTTTGAAATATCCACTGCTAACACTCTCTTTTTAACTCTACACGAAAGTTTAGCCTCAATACTCTACTGAAACTACATTTTCAAAGGTAGTCCAATACCCAATATCCAATCCAAAAAATGTAGGTAATCCAAACATCTAATTTCAAAACACATCCAATATCCTTTCCAGTCTTTGCTCTTTAACTTTTCGATAAAATTCATATCATTGTCTCAACTTGAAACTCTCTTCTAACCTTGAACCCTGTAACACAATACCATCATTATGTGACCTTTAAAATTCATACACCCTTTTGCCAATTTGAGTATTAGAATATTAGTGCCTTTAAATTTTTTAATTGAGATATAATTGACATATCACATTGCATTACTTTTAGGTGTATAACATAATGATTTGCTATTTGTATATAATATTAAGTGATTATCACCATAAGATTAGTTAACATCCATCATTACACAGTTACAATATTTTTCTTATGATGAGAACTTTTAAGATCTACTCTTTTAGCAACTTCCAATTACATAATACAGTATTGTTAACTATAGTCACCATGCTGTGCATTAGATCCCAAGGACTTATTTATCTCATAACTGGAAGTTTGTACCTTTTGACCACCTTCACCCATTTCACACCCCCACCTCGACCAAGCCCCAGCTTTGGCAAACACTAATCCATTCTCTGTGTCTATGAGTTTGGGCGGGGGTGGGGGGAGGAGCGGCTTTATTATACATACAAATGATCAAACAGTATATGTCTTCCTGTGTCCAACCCATTTCACTTAGCATAATACCCTCAAGGTCCAACCATGTTGTTGCAAATAGCAGGATTTTTTTCTTTTTATGGAACATGTTTCTAATCTATTCACTGTGGATGGACACTTAGGTTGTTTCCATGTCTTGGCTATTATAAATGCTGCGATGAATGTGGGGGTGTAGATATCTTTTTGAGATAGTGATTTTGTTTTCTTTGGATAAATACACAGAAGTGGAATTGCTAGGTCATCCGCTGGATGGTTTAAGAATCCTCAAGCTTGACACAAAATGGTTAAAGTGATAAATTTTACATTATGTGTATTTAACCATTAATACAAATGAACAAAAACTATTTTTTAAAGCCTTCAAGTATGGAATATAAAGTGTTCAAGTGGCACCAAACCGGCAGTGGCCTCAAGTCTCTTAGAGGCAAACACAAGTACTCCTCAGAGATGCTACTTTCATCCTAGGCCTCAAAGAAGGCCCAAAGACAATTTTCCAAGGAAAATGAGTACATAAGGAATGAATTTAATTACTAAGTCACTCCCAAACTTTCCATTAGAGTTTCACTAAAACTCTCCTCTTATTAGACTCAAACTAATGACTCCTATTAAAATAAATACAGGGAAAATATTTTGATTATTCTAATGAAAATAAGTACCCTGTTAATATATATTGTTTTCTGGTATTAATTTAAAGTTTTATTTAAGTGGACATATATCCACAAAATTCTTGAAAACTTTTCAATGAAGCTGAGGAAAATTATTTGCAAAGTAAAAGAAATAACACAGATTTCCCCTAGCAAAACAATGCCTTTTTTAACCTATGTTTAAAGAACTATCTTCAATACTCAATACTTAGGCAAAATGAAATATATATATGGCATAGAGGAAGTGTTTTAGGACTTCACTAAAATTCAACTAATGTAATAAAATTATTAGAAACAATTGGACTAATCAATGAATCCTATGGCTAAATGAAAGTGTTGCTCATTTAAAAGACAGTTCAGATACATTTAAGATTCTAAGAAGCTTAACTATAAACAGAAGCAAACTCAGCACAGCAAGCTCTGTGTGAGAGGGAGTTTAATGAAGTGAGCCTAAAGCCAGATTGCATTCCCGGCTCCACCAATTACTAGTTCTATGACCTTAAGAAAGTTCTTTAAACCTGACACTACCTGTTTCCTCATCTGCAAAACAAGGATGACAGTAAGTGTATAGATATTCTGAGGGTTTGTTATAAAGACTGAACAAGCTAATCCATGCAAAAATAATTAGAGAGAGTATATATAAGAAGAAAGGAGAGAGGGAAAGGAGCAGGAGGCAAAAAAAAAAAAAAAGAAAAGAAAAGGTGTGCTATGGACTGAATGTCTGTGTCACCTCAAAATTCATATGCTGAAGCCTAAATCCCCAATGCGACGGTATTTGTAGTGGGGGTGTTTGGGAGGTAACTAGTTCATAAGAGTGGAGCCCTCGTGAATCTGGTAAGTATCCTTATAAGAAGAGACGCAAGAAAGATGGTCTCTCTTTGCTCTCTGACATGCAATGAGAAGACAACCACTGGCAAACCAGGAAGCAGGTTCTTACCAGACTCCAGATAAGTCAGCACCTTGATCTTGAACTTCCCACCAACCAGAAAGGTGAGAAATAAAGGTCTGTTGTGTAAGTCACCCAATCTATGGTAATTTGCTTTAGCAGCCCAAGCTGACTAAGACAGAGTGGAAGAGGATAGATGGGAAGAGAAGAATATGACAGAGAAAAATGTGTGCCTGCATGATAAACACTCAGAATCACAGACAGCAGGATCTCAGAGAAGAACACCATGATGATGTATTCTAGAGTAAATTATAAAAACATCAACATAGTCTATAATATAGAAGTAGAATACTATAAAATATCAAATAAAAAAACATTGCTTTGGTTTCTTTCCTATCCCCTGGAAAAAAAGATACTGTAAGTGTAGAATATTTGAAACTATAAAAATGCATACTTATATCTAGAAGAGAACTTTAACATTACCTTTACAGAAAAATACTTCACATCATCAAATGTAATTATAGTGTTCTTTTCATTGTTTGAGGATAGCAAGCTATAAGTTTTTGTACATTTCACCATGTTGTTTATAGAGATGCGAATGAATAAATTATTACAATATTGTAAATGGACTGAAAATAGATATTTAGGAAGCAAATCTTGTTGTAACTGATTAATAACACATTACAAAATTAATCCATTAAACAATTGAGGAAGTATATTTTGTTGTTACTGAACAATAATACACTATAAAGTTAATCCATTAAACAATCCAGGCTAAAACCTAAGAATCAATCAAATAAATACATAAATAATAGAGCATATTAAACAATAAGGAAAGTCTTTTAAAAGAGTATTTTTGCCCATCAGTGGTAGGCACAATATAAGGAAAAGGTTGATTCTTCCTTAGATCACTTCTCATTATTATTATCCTCACATTTCCATTATAATTCCTTTGCAATTTTTCCTTTATATTATTTTTAAGGTGACTAAAACATTGGCAATATATACTTGAAAAATTTTTCCCAAGCATAATTATGTAGATATTTAAAAGATATGTCATTTCAGAGTAATTTATTCTTAATTTTAAGACAACAAAATTTAAAACAGCATTCTACTTTTTAACTCATTTCATTATATACTTATACCAGATTGGTCTATATTTTTATCTTTCATAGCACTTCATGCATTTAAAAATTTTGTTTTTATGATTGTCTTCAAAACTCTTTTTATATAGAATTCTCTTCAATAGTTCACTTTACATAAAAAAAAACACCAAGTCTTTATAATGAGACTGGTTTTATGCCATGATAAATCTAATAATAAGCATTCAGCTTATTTAAAGGCACTGAGAAAAATAAATCCTTTAAAGAACGTTTAAGAAAAGCATAGTTATTACTTAGAAATAAATTAGTATTGGGGGGAGGGTATAGCTCAAGTGGTGGAGTACATGCTTAGCATACACAAGGTACTGGGTTCAATCCTCAGCACCTCCTCTAAAAATTAATAAGTAAGTAAACCTGATTACCTACCCTCCAACGAAAAAAAAAAAAAAAAGGAAAGAAAGAAATTAGTATTATCATACAAGAAGATATATTTTTTTTAATTTATATGATGATCGGGATGGATTACAGACAGTTAAAAATGTCTTGTCACTCTCCACATCAAAAAGTGGAGTTTATTTTCCTCTGCTCTTGAATATGGCCTGGTCCTGTGACTCCCTTAACATGAGAGGGACATGATCACAGCTGAGACTAGGATAGGCTGAGAGAGGCACCAGCCAGGGTGCAAAATTTAAAGTCACATCAAAGTTTCAGTAATCAAGATTGTATTTCAATGTACTGTTTTTAAAATCAAAATTAATGCAGAATTTTTTTTTAATGATGACAGATAAGACCCTGAGACTACATGGAAAGAAAGGTCTAACCCTTTCAGCATCCCAGCTAAGTCCAGTCTTTCAGGCATTCTCACCAAAGCACCAGACATGTAAACGAGCCATTTTAGATACTCCAGCCCCCCTGAACTGCCAGATGGCGCAGGCCCGTCTGTGATAACATGAAACAGAAGGACCACCCCGTGAAAGCACAGATAGTGACTGATAATAAAATGGTTAATGCTTTAAGCCACCAAGCTTTGGGGTGTTTTTTAATGCAGCAAAATATAACTCAAACAGTCATATATAATCATAGTGTGGTTCTTAAATCAAAAGAAAGGATACTCCTAGGCGTAAAATTTCTGCAGTTCTTTACATTAATAGCCAGACAGCCAACCTGTAACAATCAAAAAAACCACAGTGAATGAATTTTTAAAAGTTAATTTTCCTTCCATTTTACTCTACACAAACTATATTTTTAAAAAGTTTCACTTAGTTTTTCTCATTAGAAATAATGCTTCTTAGGGGGAGAGTGTAGCTCAAGTAGTACAGCGCATGCTCAGCATGCATGAGGTCCTGGGTTCAATCCCCAGTACTTCCCCTAAAAATAAATAAGTAAACCTAATCAACTTCCCCACCAAAAGAAAAGAAAAGAAATATTTTTTTATTAGAAATAGCTAATTAATAGAAAACACCAGAAAGCAAAAATACATAAGAAAATAGGCAAGATTTGGTCCAAGTAAACCTAAAATAAACAAGAATACAAAGCAAAAAAAAAAAAAAAAAAAAGTCATTTATTAACTTCAGTCCAACTATCCCCCTTTGAATCATTTTTATTTTACATTAGGTGAGAACTGATAAAAACAATCTTGCATATAATAAGAAATATGACTTGCTTCAGATAAGCTCTTATCCAGCATCCTAAAACCACTTCATTCATTCAACAATCATTCATTGAGTATAATATGTGAAGGGCTATAAAATATTCATTCTCTCTTGTGTAAAGTGTTTGTAAATGTTAAAGAAAATTGTACCCTGTGTTTAACCATAAAATCAAGCACCAAATTAATACAGGAATACTTGAATACTAATATGCAGTATTAGCCAAATATAAGCCATTTGGTCTTCAGTGATGTTTGGTCTTAAAATCCAAGTAAAAACAACAGCAATATTATATTAAATACTGTGAAGCAAAATAAATGTCCCAATAGTAGTTTCAAATGTAATGTTAGTAATTATAAAGATTTGGTTTTAGAATAATACAGAAAAAGAAGTTAGCACTCAATACTTAAAACTACTGTATCTGAATGATGAAATTCTGAAGAAGAAAATATGGTAGTCTATTTCTTAAGGAGACATAAGTACGAAATGTTATGTTCTAATCCAGGTGGTACTTAAAATGGTATTGCCACAGATGAGTCCATGAATCATGGATTATTTCTTAAAATTGAGTGTACACAGGAGGGTAAAACAGAGAAATACAGCTACAATTTTGTACTGCATAGTTCTGTATATCAGCATTCTGTCATACATCACTTACCACTTGCCCAAGAATCTCAACATGAAGCCATTAATGACTACCCTAACTTTCCTTATATTTCAATAGCTTTTATACTTTTACATAAGAGATCCATATAATATAAAAATAGAATAAATTTCTATTGAAGTATAGAAAAAGATTTAACACTCAAAAATACAATGGTGACAAATGACAAATGCTGGAGAAGCTGTGGAGAAAGGGGAACCCTCCTACATTGCTGGTGGGAATGCAGTTTGGTGCAGCCACTATGGAAAACAGTATGGAGATTCCTCAAAAGACTAGGAATAGACTTACCATATGACCCAGGAATCCCGCTCCTGGGCTTATATCCAGAAGGAAGCCTACTTCAGGATGACACCTGCACCCCAATGTTCATAGCAGCACTATTTACAATAGCCAAGACATGGAAACAGCCTAAATGTCCATCAACGGATGACTGGATAAAGAAGATGTGGTATATTTATACAATGGAATACTATTCAGCCATAAAAACCGACAACATAACGCCATTTGCAGCAACATGGATGCTCCTAGAGAATGTCATTCTAAGTGAAGTAAGCCAGAAAGAGAAAGAAAAATACCATATGAGATCGCTCATATGTGGAATCTAAAAAACTAAAACAAAAAAACAAAGCATAAATACAAAACAGAAATAGACTCATAGACATAGAATACAAACTTGTGGTTGCCAAGGAGGTGGAGGGTGGGAAGGGATAGACGGGACTTTAAAATTGTAGAATAGATAAACAAGATTATACTGCAAAGCACAGGGAAATATACACAAGATCTTACGGTAGCTCACAGAGAAAAAAATGTGACAATGAATATATATATATGTTCATGTATGACTGAAAAATTGTGCTCTACACTGGAATTTGACACAACATTGTAAAATGATTATAAATCAATAAAAAAATGTTAAAAAAAAATACGATGGTGACCATTCACAGGCTGCGGATAACAGATTCTGAGACACATCTGTGGCCCAAAGCAGTAACGGCATCAACACCTTCACCCCCAGATGCTCTCAAACGTGCACTTAAAACAGGAAAGCAACCAGAACCCTGTTCACAAAAACACTTCATGTGCCCAATTTTAAGACACGGCTTTTTCACATTTTTTTTTTCTGAAAATGGGATGTGACTTTTAGAAACAGGAGTAGTGGGTTGTGAGGCAGTTATCATGGCCTACATACATCCCAACCTCGCCAAATTGCTGAACGTTCAAAGAGGAGGTGATGTGGCTGAATCATGCACTGAGAGGAGCCATTAGTCACATACCAAACATCTCTCTGTCAAAACTTCCAGCTGGCTCTTAGGAGAAGCTTTTTAATATCTAGCAACATGTAATTCACATGAGGGAAATACAAACATTGAGGTTAGGAACTGTGGGTGAAGTAGAAGTATTCCTCAAAATGTGAGTTCTAAAGAGATGCAGAATCATATTCAAGAGTATGAATTATAGAAATTAGTACATCAACGTAACGACATGCACAATAGTTTATGGACAAAAGTGATTTCAAAGAGCCTTTCCTAAGTTTAGATTTAGACAGTGAAGGCTTATACTCCAGCTTTGATTGCGAAATAGGGAAGAAAGTGTTACATATGAATAAAGGTAGGCCATGGTCATTTAAAAAAAAAAAGTATACATTAATTATTCTTACTCACCCCCCAAAAGGTGGTGTTAAATTCATCATATATTTTTTACTCAAGAAAATGTATTAGTATATGATAAGAGAAGAGAAGAGGGACAAGAAAACTCTCACTTTATACCCATTAACTCTTCTCATGGTGTTCAGAAAGTACAGGTAACTGTAAAAGAATACAATACTTGACAGCCGTAAACGCACACAGATCCTCGTGGCCTGTACTCTTTCTATGGCAACCAAAAGAGAAAACAGGTTTTTCTGGTTCTCAGCCTGGATATTAGGTCCCAGCTGTGTGTTTGTGTGTACACGTATGACTGATAAGTGTGCTTGCTTTTGTTTCTGTGGTTTATTATTTTTGGATGAGGGAGAGTTGTGGGATCAATTTTCACTCAAACTTTCCTAAATCTGACAATATATATAATCATCTGAAGAGTTCAACAAAAATACTGATTCCCAGACTCCAGTCTCAGTTTCTAAGTTATCACATCTTAGGTGGGGCCCAAGAATCACTGTTTTTAAAAAGTATCCCAGGTAATTCTGATGTAACTAGAGTTTGGGAAATTCTAACACAGACAACATTTTTTCAGTGAATCAGGATGTTTTCCATAATTTCAGCAATTATTAGAATGCTTTTTTGACTCCTAAAAATGAAAAATTCATAAATATCTTTATCAGAGGACCATTTTCTATACATACTTTTTTGATGCCAAATAATAAACATTAACCAGTCATCATATGAAATAAGAAATAATTTATAGGTTATTGAGGCTTAATTCATACATACCACATCCCCAAACGGCACCAAGGCTGATGTTTCAGGTGTTACTGCCAGTTCTTTACTTTCAGACCCTTTAAGAGTTTTCCTTAGCATCTACAGTGTAAATAAATTAAGACTTTAGAAGGCAAAGAAGAATACAATTAAAGACTACTTCAATTCAACAAACATTTTATGAGTATCTAGTATGAGGTATTATATATTTTATAATATATATTCTATGACTTGAAAACTCATCCCTATCCTCACTAAGTTTATCAGTAAGTTATCAGAGAAACAAAATGTATACAATTAAATATAAAATCATTAAGGGCGTCACGAGAGAGAAGAGAAGTGCATAATAACATGAGCAATGTGTTCTCCTTGCGAACTACAAAAAATTGTCACTACCATATTCCAGACTCAATCTGATGTGAATTAGGTCCTGTATCCCACAAATGGCAGTAATCCTGCTTGGAAATTATCCCAGTATTCCTTCAGTTAATAGCCACTGAAGGAATGAGAATTTAACCCTTTGGAATATTAGGCACACTGGGAAGGAGCTATGAATAGATGGCTTTTGGTTTTTAGTTGTGTGATTTTGTCCAGAGCAACTTCACTAACTGATACTTGTGGGTTGATATTCAACTTTGTCCTTAAGGGCTCTGGTCACTACACATAATGGTGAGCCTTTAAAAATTACAAGACATTTTAATATACATTTTTAAAATAAAGTAAAGAGAAAGGGAAGGGAGGGGAAAGGTAAAGGGAATCGCAAATAAACTGCCTATTAAAAATCTAACCTGAAAAGAATTATATTTATCCCCAACCTTAGCTGAATTTGAATCAACATGGACTTATTTATGAGCAATAGTTTCTCAGGAATCTTTGTTGTTATATGTCTTTCAAGAATCACTTGTTTAATTTTTATAGTTATAATAAATCCTTAGTTATGCTGAAAACTGTTTTAAAGTATTCAACAAATATGTCAGTTGTACTGAAAACATTTGTTTTACATATCTTGGATCTTTTTGTTATTCTTGCAACTGATTGGTTTAATGTGTTTTACACATGATTAATTCATAGTTTAAGGTAACTGAATGACAATTACTGGACTGTTATTGTCACAAAAATATCAATCTGTATACAGTGTATGTATTTAATACGGAACCTCATACTTTCTAATGATTTAATAACCTTATTATGGAAGTCTACTTTGAATATGCAATTTTAATAGCTACAAAATAATTGGGGGAAAATCCTTTAGAATACTAATACTTAATTTACCCTTAACAACCTGGCATTTTGGTAACAACTCCTCATTTTATTGGCTTTTCACTTTTCCTACCTCATACCGGCAGAGCTCTCTTCAACAGCATCAGCTGAGCAAAACAACTCTGCCAAATTCTATTAGAACCCTGAATAAAATTTCCAAAGACTAGTCTCGTAAAGCCTCTGACACCACCTAGAATTTCTCCTGAACCCACAGAGAATTTTAATTTTAGTTAATCCCACTATGTCTTTCCGCCCTATTGCTTTTGGCCCCACCCTGAACAGAAGTTCCTGGTGGCACTTCTCTTAAAAGGCTGTACCCTCACTCACACTGATCTGCGCTTCCTCCCCAGTGACCTTTCTGGCCCACTCTCCTCCCCTCCACAGTTTTCTCTGAAAGCCCACTAGCCTACATGCCTACCTTGTCCTAGGACGCTCCCACTCCTCTTGCTAAGGGCGACCTCACTATCCTCACAGAGAATTAACATTCACTAATGTGCTGGCACGACTCCTTGCCTGGCACTGCACTGATTTCGGCTTCAAGCGTTCCTGCCCTTGGGAAGTTCAGCCTGGTGTTGAAGGCAGGTAAAAAGCAATGACAATGTGGGGTTTTGCCATCAGTTACTACAGTGTTTTATTTATATTTTGGCTGTATATTGAAATATACAAGAAGAAAGAGTTTTATCTTTACTCGTTCTCTGCACAGAATCGTATACATGGAAAAAGAATAATTTATTTGTGATCAGTCAGACCTTGCCATTTATTATAAAAGCTACAGGTAAATGGAATTAAACTCTAAAAGAGATTTTTTCAATTCTTTTTCCCTGCCCGAGCTCAGGAGCAATGACTCCTTTTCACCCTCTGTGGTTCTCTGTCCCTATGAAACAAGGACATTCACAGCAGGGCCCAGGGGTTATCCTCTAGAGTAGTGGGAGAAAATATTAGAATTTTCCATTTTCTTTAACAAATAAGAAAGCAAGCACATACAGCCGACTATGTAAGTATAGAACAAAAATTCTGAGGAAAAGTGAGTTTCATGCTCAGAGAGGTTCATATCAGTGCTCTCCTGCTTTCAGGGTATTGTGTTTGCTAGTTCAGTGGGTTAGCCAATTATATTACCTTGAGTAGTAGAATATTTAGTCTGCTTTGCAAATAGAAAAGAACTGATCATACGAAATCTCACAGTAAGGCATTTTAAAAAGTTGGCAAAGATGCATCATGCACTTCAGTTTTACAAACAGAAAAATGTTCTGATTTGCTAAACTTTTGTGTGATGACTGTCAGTAGTATGTAAACTGGCAAATATTTAAAAATATGTATTTCTTAATCTGTCCTTTCACAGTAAGTAGGTGACCTTTTAATGAATGTGAATATGACTTTCTTTTTAAAATAAACTCATGTTAAGGTGAGAACATTATGAAAACTATTGGAAATATTTATAGTTAATGTTATTTTATGTGCAAAAATGTATTATGAGCAGCATAGAAGGTCATGGTATCTCATATAAAAATCTTAGAAACAATTTTATTATTTGTTTAAAAATCTCATGATGTTTCAGCAGGGTCAGAGACCATTTTTCCTTTGAAATATAAAAAATGCAACGCCCTCCAATTAGCTTACCAGAACTAATTAATCACAGAAGTAACATTTTACTCAAAAAATCTGGACTAAAAACTTTGAATAATATAAATGAAAAATCAGTACTGTAATTTACTAGGCTCACCCAAGATACATCTCTTCCATTTGGAACTTCAAATCTTTGAAGGTATCTTTTTCAATATAGCAGTATTAAAAATCAAATACTGGGTTACCAGGGAAATGAAAGTTTAACACCTCAAAGAGATACAACTACACATCTCTCAGACAGCTAAACATAAAGAGACTGACAATATCAAGTGGCAAGGACATGGAGTAACTAGAACTCTGATACACTGCCAGTGGGAATTTAAATTGCTATACCCTCTTCGAAAACTCTTTGGTATTTTGTACTGAAGTTGAGCATACACACAATAATGACCCAGAAATTCTATTCCTAGATATATCCCCAACATAATGTAGGCATATGTGTATCAAAAGACATTGCATCATTCACTATAGCCAAAAAGTAGAAACAACCCAAATATCCATTATCAACAGAATGAATAAATACAATGTAATATAATCACACAATATTATAAAGCAAAGAAAATGAGTAACCACCCACACACAACATGAATGAATCTCACAGAAAAAAATATACTGAACAACAACAAAAAAACCAAAATACATATTTTTAAATGCATATAGGACATTCTGCAGGATATACAATATGCTAGACCATAAAATAAGTTTCAATAAATTTTGCAGAATTGAAATCATACAAAGAATGTTCTTCTATTTCAACAAAATAAAAGATAAAGAACACAAGGAAATTTGGGAAATACACAAATCTTGGAAATTAAAGACATATTTGCAAATAAGCCATGGGTCAAAGAAAAAGAAAAAAAACAGAAATCAGAAAGTATTGTGAGCTGAATAAAAATGAAAAAACAACATAAAATTCATGGAATGCAGCTTAAGTGGTACTTAAAAGAAAACTGATAGCATTAAACACCCATGCTTAAATAAGAGCAAGCTAAACCCAAAGTAAGCAGGAGGAAGAAAATAAAGATTAGAACAAAAATCATTGAGATTTTAAAAAATAGAAAATCAATGAAAATGAAGGTGAACTCTTGGAAAGATCACCAAAATTGAAAAACCTTTAGCTAGACTGATGAAGAAAAAAGAAGTCACAAATTACCAAAATCAAGAATGAAAGGGGGACGTCACCACTGGCCTTATAAAAATTTATTCTTTCAGAGTTGTGAAGGACAGAAATTTAAAATCAGCACCCCTGGGCCAAAATTGAGGAGCCAGTGGGGCGATACACCCTCCAGAGGCTGTAGGGAAAAATCCATTCTTGCCTCTTCCAGCTTCTGGTAACTGCCAACATTCCTTGGCTTGTGGTCATATTACTCCAATCTCTACCTTTATGATCACATTGCCTTCTCTTCTGAGTGTGCCCAAATCTCCCTCTACCTCTCTGTTATACAGACATTTATGATTATAGGTAGGGTCCATCAGATAATCCAGTATAATCTTCCCACCTCAAAATCCTCAACTTCATTGCATCTGCAAAGTTTATTGCCATATAAGGTAACTACTATAACTATAAACAGTTTCATGCTAACAAGTTAGACAATTTAGATGAAATGGAAAAATTCCTATAAAGACATATATTACAAAAACTGAATCAAGAAGAAAGAATATCTGGAAAGACCTATAACAACTAAAGAAATTGAATTAGTAATTAAAGCTCTTTCTACAAAAACAAAAACAAAACAAACAAAAAAACGTAGGCCCAGATTGTTTCATTGGTGAATTCTATCAAACATGTAAAGAAGAAATAATAACAATCCTTCACAAATTCTTCCAAGGAAAAAAAGGAGAAGAGGAAGGAACACTTCCCAAGTTATTCTATGAAGTCAGTATTACATTAATACCAAAGCCAGGCAGACATCACAAGATGACAAAACAACAACAAATTTGTATCCCTCACAAATAGACGCAAAAATCCTCCACAAAATATTAGTAAACTAAACCCAACAACATATAAGAAGGACCATATACCACGACAAAGTGGGATTTTTCCATCTGAAAATCAATGTAATAAGATTAATGTAATAAGTCATATTAATAAATATGTCCAATAGAGGACAAAAATCACATGATCATTTCAATAGATACAGAAAACGTATTTGACAAAATCCAAAATGCATTCTTAATAAAAACTCTGAACAGACTAGGAATAAATGGGAAATTCTTCAACATCATACTCAAAGGTGAAAGACTAAATGCTTTCCCTCTAAGATTGGTAAGGCAAGAGTGTCCACTCTCATTACCTTTAATTAACATTGTACTGAAGGTTCTATCCAGTGCAATCAGACAAGAAAAAGAAATCAAAAGGTATCTATATTTGAAAGAACTATCTCTATTTGCAGGTGACACAATCCTGTATATAGAAATTCCTAAGAAATCCACCAAAAAAAAAAAAAAAAAGGGAAGAAAGAAAGAAAAAAGAGAAACTACTAGAACTAATAAATGAGTTCCTCAAGGTCTCAGGGTACAAGAACAAAACGTAAAAACTGCATTTCTATATAATAGCAATGAACAATCTGGAAATGAAGAAAACAATTCTATTAGAAGTAGCATCAAAATAGTAAAATACTTAGGAGTAAATCTAACAGAAGAAATGTAAGTCTGGTACACTGAAAAATACAAAACATTCCTGAGTGAAATTAAAGATCTAAATGAATGGAAAACATTCCATGTTCATGGGTGGAAAGATTCAATACTGTTAAAATATCAGTTCCCAAACTGATCTAACCACTAGCTAGCTTAATCAGTAAATGGGGATAAAACATAAATAAGAAATGACAAGATTTTTAAAAAATCATAGAAGACCAGTTTGCAGAACTATGAATATATTTTAGAACCTAAATGAAATGTATCATTTCCTAAGGAAATACCATTTAACAAAACTGATTCTGCTAGTGTAAACAGCTTAAACAGACCATTTTCCATAAAAGAAATAGAGAAAGTTAGCAACTATCACCATAAAAAAGCACGAAACCTGGGTGGTTTCACAGGGAATTCCACCAAATTAAAAAATTAGATATCCCATGGCACCATTAAAGAAGACTTTCTTATTCTTTTTATGAAGCAAGCATAGCATTGATACCTAAACTCATAAAGAAAATTATAGATGAATATCCCATAAATATGGATACAAAAATACTAAATAGTAAAAACAGAATCTAGACAACTTAAAGAACATAACAACATAAAGAAATTAATATGCAATAACCAAGTGGGATTTATTCTAGGAATTATTAGTAAATTCATTAATATGAAACACCACATCAACAGATGTAAGGAGAAAAATTATATGATTATCTCCATACATGTTTAAATGGCCTCTGACAAAATTCAACACACTTTCCTGTTAAAACGCTCAAGAAAATAAGAAGTAAGCCAGTCTTGAAGCTAGTTATTTCATTTGATGGGGAAACACTGAAGGCATTTACTAAGATCAGGAATAAGATTGCCTACTATCTCCACCACTACTCAACAATTAGATAGGAGAAATCAACTAAAGGAAAGTGAGTTGGAAAAATAGAAGTAAAACTATCTCTGTTTGAAGATGACCTAAGAATATACCTAAGACCCTAGAGAATTAATAACAACACTAACTCAAATGTTTTAAAAACTCAATAAGGAAGCAGGATACGAAATCAACACACAGAAATCAATAGTTTTAACATACATAAATAATAACTATAGTTAAGGTGAGGGATAGATTATCCACATTTTCACTAAGGTCATCAACTACATATCCCTCGATCTCTGCACTATCTCTACTTAATCCTTCCAGTACTCTCAGTAATTTACATTTGATAAACCATTTTAAAATTCTCATTGAGATCTCCAGTCATTTACCTCTCCTTTTTCTTTCATCCAGTTCATCAGACTCTTCTGGTTCCACCTGCTTCCTTCTGCAGTCTACACCCACAATCTATAATCCTCACATCAGTGCCTAGCTTTTTCTTCTATATGTAGCGATTCTCAAGCATGAATCTAAGCATCACCTGGGATAGTTTGAGAATTGAGCATATTCACAGGGCCCCATCCTTCTGATTCAGCAGGTTTAAGGTGGAGGCCCAGGAATCAACCAGGTTATAAACAAGCACCCCCAGAATATTTGGATACTGGTGATCCAAAGATGAAGTAAACACTGGAAGAAGAGATGCCCTTCTTCCTATCTCAGGAGGATACCTCCACCTGTGCTCCAGAACTCATACTTTTCTACCCTCTCAGAGATCTTACTTTATCGGCCTCACTCTACTATTTCTCTAATCTCACCTTAAATCCTGATAACCAAAACAATTTTTTCAGCAAAGCATATCTGATCTATGTCATCCTCCTGCTTAAAATCCACCAGCTTTTCCTATGACCTGTAGCAGGTTCTCAACTTTGAATATCCTTGAAATCAAACATGTTCGAAGCATTATCTGCAAAGCACTATTTTCCAAAATGTATTAAGAGATGTGAGACATCTCTGAGAGACATATTTGCCTTAGTTTTGAAAAATTTGTATTTTGTACAGAAAATACTAAACCTACTTATATAGCTGTTCTCATTACCCTATGATAATCCACTTTCAAAAACCATGTGCCATACACACACCAAAAAATTCCAAGAAGTCATAGAAGACATTATCTGTTGCCAAATATATAATGTTCCATCTGTGGTGTACTGATGCATAAACAGAATTTACTACATTGAAGAGGATCACCCATTCCATGTTCAATGATCTCCATCATGTATATTATAGTAGTTGTTATAATAATTTAAATAACATATACTTATCATATTTCTCTAAGTTTACTGTATAATAAACATTTGTACTACATAAACTCATTCCTCTGGGTCTGTTTGTCTGAAAAGAATTCATTTATTAGGTCATTATAACTAAATCCAAGTGCATATTTCCTAAGCTCTTTTTGTTGTTCCATCAAAATATTAAAATATTCTATGGTCAAATAATTTGGGAAATCAAACTTGGATAAACAATATACCTTGCATATATGTGCACTACTCTTTTTTGAATGTATGTAGATGTTATTTTGTCCAAATTTAAGCAAATTTCATTAACAACGCTGTGCCATGGGAGCTTTTTTATCATTATAGATTTTCCCAGTCAGTAGATAGTAAAGAGCCAGCTACTTTCATCGTGGAGAGATTTCTTTTTTTCTTTTTTTTTTTTTTTTTTTACAACAAAAAGGGATCCTCATATTCAAAACAGTTGGAAGTCACCATTCTACAGAATAAAGTCCAAATTCCTTAATAGTACATACAACAAACACTCCTAAGGCCTAGGTTTCCAAGCACATGTCTTTCAACACAAACTTCACAATTTTTCCTTGTATTATCCTAAAGCTAAAATCCTACTGTGCTCTCAATTTATTGTAACAATGAAGCAAGGGTATCCTAAGTTTTCAGAATTAAGAGGGTGCTTTACACATCAAGTAATTCAACCCCTAAATTTTACAGGAAAGGACATCATCTTTTTGTGTACCATTTGTTGCCTGATAAATATTATAATATTTTAAATAAATTAAAACTAACAGAGAATGTAAAATTTCTTAATAATCCTCTAACAAACTTTGAAAAAGTGAGTTTCAATGTGATTCCCCAATTCCATTTCCTCTATGCTCTGGCAGTACCACTAAATGGTAAACTCAAGAGTTTCCCACATTTCAAATATAAATTTACCTAATTAGGAACAGGAGACCAATAATTCACTCTGCATACATGATGCAGGTTTGGTCCTACAGGTTCATCTGTAAGAACCTCAGGAATTGAAAACACGGGTAACTAACGTTTCAGGAGTGTAGCCCTTTAACCACGTAAATGAAATCCCAATGATGGTGATGACGATAGTGACAACAGCTAACATTAACACTTTACTTGGTGCTTTGCACTGTGTTAAGTACTTTCTATCATTACCTCCTTTAGTTCTTCAGACAGCCCTCTAAAGTAGGTAGTAATTATTGCCTTCATTTAGCAGTTAATTGATAATTACCAGGGTCCCACAAGTAAACTCTTCCTCAGGTGCTACCTCCTCTCTCTCTTCCTCAGGTCTCCCTCCCTCCCATCTGCATGCACTGACCCTTTTGTCCTTTCCGATCTTCTAGGTGGTCGGGTAGAGAACAGACTCTGCCCTCCAGGCCTCAACTCACATTTAGTATCCGGTGCCCAGTGGGCTTCTTGCCCTCGTCCTTGGGCAAATCCGACGTCTTGCCATGCTCCTGGAAGCTAAGGGCTGCGGAAGAAAACTCCGACCCCCTGGTGTGCGTGTTTTCTAAGTTGGTAGGGGGAATCCTCTGAAGTACTGGCTCTGTGTATAGGGAATGGACCCGCCTGTTGTGGTTATCTGCTGTGCTGGAAACCTTAGCCATCTCTTGGGGCGGCTCCATCCCTCCATCCTCGGCTGGGCAGGTCTGCGCCTAACCGACGGCCCGCTACTGCGCAGGCGCAACCCCCTCCCCGCCTGTCCCACACTTTTCCTGCGCACGCGCGGACCCGCGTGACCCGCACGTTCAGGCCAGGCTCCTGGCCCCTGGCGGGCTCGGAGGGCAGACTAGTTAAGCGAGCCTGGGGGGTCAGCTGCAAGCACTTGGCCAGGACATTTCAGTCCCCCTTAGAAGGAAGTCAGAGCATGCTGGTGGACCAGAAACTTTCAGAGTTTCTTTACTGGCCACACAATTTTTGATTCCTTAATATGGAAACCAAGGGACTCCAAAGTGTCCTCTACTGCCTCAGGATCATTACTTGGCGGCAGTTCTGTATGGAATCTATTTTTCTTTTATGCAGAGGCCACCTCAGAGTTAAGCCTTCAGTTAAGTCTTATAACCCTGTACACGTACCCCCAAAGCTGATTTAACTGCTGTCTCCAAGCTGCTGCTTGGCATGTCCCTACCAGTGGCCTAACACTATTAGAATTAGTTGAGTTTGGGGGGGGAGGGGTTCTTAATTCTTATTTAAGTGTAGCTGAATTTTTAGAATTAGTTGTATCAGAAGATAGAGTTCTTATGTGTCAGGAACCTGATCCTCACCTTTCATTCAGGGTGCATGGCACAATAGCTCCAAACCCTTGATACATGTCTGTGGTCACTTTGGGGTCTGTGATGTGTCGTGTTTAATCACTGTGCCAGGGACTTGCTGTCCATCAGCACAATGACTTCCTTAGGGTTCATGTGATGCAACATTTTAAAAAAAAAACCAAAAAACTAACCTAAATTTAATTAAATCCTCTAGACCTAACATTCTATCTACAGGAAATTCAGGAAACAGAGAAACAAATTGAATGATACTTTTAGGGGGGAAAAAAACAAACAAAAAATGGAGGTGGAGCATTTTTGAAAAAACTGGTTGGATTCTTCACCAAAAAAAAAAAAAATCATGAGGGAAGTTACGGGGAAATGTAGAATGGTACAGCCACTCTAGAAACAGTTTGGCAATTTCTTTAAAAAACTAAACATGTAATTACCATACAATTCAGCAATTACACTCCTGGGTGTTTATCCAGAAAAATAAAAACTTAGATTCACTCAAAAACCTATATACAGATGTTCACAGCAGCTTTACTCATGATAGTCAAAAAGTGGAATCAGCTCAGATGTCCTTAAATAAGTAAACTGCATTATATACGTACCTCGGAATATGACTTAGCAGTAAAAAGGAATGGACTAGGCCATACAGCTTAGATGAATTTCCAGGGAATTATGCTGAGTGAAAAAAAGCTAATCCCCAAAGATTACATAATGAATGATTCAACTTATAACATTTTCAGTTACAAAATTTCACAAATAAAAAGACAGATTAGTGGTTGCCAGGGCTTAGAGTTAGGGGTGCAGGGAGCGGGATGTGGGAAGGAGGTACGTGTATTTGTAAAAGGGCAACATGAGAGATTCTAATGGTTTGGGGGCTTGTTTAGTATCTGGACTATAGTGGTAGATACACAAACCCATACAACTGATAAAATTGTATAGGCTTAATACACAGCTACACACACACACCAGTGCATACAAGTATAACTGGAGGAACCTGAACAAGATTGGTGGGTCAAATCAATGTCAATATCCTGGTTGTGATATTACACTATCAATTTGTAAAATGTTATTTGGAGGCACTGGCAAAGTGTACAAAGGATCTCTCTGCATTATTTCTTAAGTTTGCATGAATCTACATTTATCTCAGTAAAATTTTCAATTAAAAATTGTCCTGGGGGAAAAAGATAAGGAGACCATTTTAAATTAAGAGATAACCAAACGAAATGTGTAAAACTTGACTAGATTTTTTTTTTTAACCTTGACTAGATCTTGAGAGACAACTGGGAAACTTTGAGAATGACTTGAAATCATTGTTTCCCAGCTATTTGAATGATGTTGTGCTATGTAGGCAAATTTTCTTTTTGGAGGATGCATACTTAAACATTTGGGTGAAGCAGCATGATGTCAGCAACTTACTTTCAAAAGATTTAGCAAGAAGAAAGGGGGATGTATAAAGAAGGCAAATGAGCAAATGTGGCCAAATTTTAACAACTAATAATCTACATTGGTGTAGATTACAGTTGCTGTTACTAGTCTTTCAGCATTTTTACATTTGATAGTTTCCAAATAAAAATCTCTCAGAGCTCGCTCATGTGTATGGCCTTTTCCTTGCCCCCACCTCCTTAAAGGACCTGCACACACCCCTTACCCACAATACTTTCCTAGATCCTTCAACTCCTGTGCCCATCTATGTCTTCTGACCAGATTATGAGCCTCTAAAAAGGCAAGTACCACATTTTATTCATTTCTTCATCTTTTTTGTCCTCTCACAAACCTAGGAAATTTGGTCAAGATCAAATCATCTATCGCAATCCAAGCTTTGTTTCATAATGAATTACAAGTTCTACATGTAGGCCAAAGGTCCCAAATGCTGGCTAGTCTACTGGCTATAACACAACCACCAGCATATCTTTTCTAAAAGGCAGTGTTCCAGGTACTACCTCAGACCTAATGAATCTGAATCTCTGGGAATGGGGCCTAGCAGTCTATATATGTTTTGTTCTATTTGGGGGGTATTAGTTACTGCATATTTTGTACCCAAAAAAACAATGACAAAAACCCCATGGGGCATCTTACCTTTTGACACTTCAGTAACTCTACTGAGCATATCGCTGTAACCAACATGTGATACATGGAGAAAGGCGAGAAAAATTACGACTTTGAGCCAAACATGGAGACACACATTAGCAGTGAACTTCCCCCAAGTTTCCCAGTCATCATGGCCAAAGGATTTTTGATAGACATCACTGTTCTCTTTGATGATAGATTTGTATGGCTCCACCAAATTCCAGGGACTGGGACATGGACATCTTTGGGGGACATTATTTAGCCTACCATAATCCCTTACATTGGTTCTTTTGGATTTCTCCTTGATGACACTATTCAGGTGTGGTAAGCCTCAGCTCTAATGAGCATGGCTTCCCTGAAGTTTGCTGACGGGGAGGATCACAAACTCCTGGGCTGCCAGCTTGCTGCCAGCATAGGAACCACTGCTGATCACAGTGAAAGCTGGAACTGGCAGGGTGACTTCAGGATTGCCGGTTGGTTTACAATTCTATGACAGCGGGGGAGTTCCGTTTTCAGCAGATCCAGCCTCACATACACCAAGATGTTCCCTAAGGTGTGTGTACCAAATTTAGACCTATTCTCAGAACCAGCTATCTCCAGCATCAATTTCTCAGTCCTCTTCGGTTCCACAACATTCAGTGGCTTGCTGATCAGGAAGGCCCAACAGTTTTACTGAGGTGCTTCAGAGCCTTTGAGACAGATTTTCCCATGGTGAGTCTTATCACTGTCTTGAGCTCTAGGTCTCAGGCCAGTTGAGGCACCACTGGGTACAGCTCTGAAGAGACGTCTTCCAGTGCAGGATCCACCTCAAGTGTGGAATTTCCATGAGAGCCAAAGATCTCTGACAAAGAGCTTAGGAATAGGCATGATGTATTTCTACTCATGCTTCTTCTTGTGCAAAAAGAGACAAAGGAAAGGGTCTGCAGAGGTCAACTGAGTGTTAGCTTAATAAACTCAGAGGCCTCTGCTTTATTCTCCTGAGTTCTTGGCCTGCTCACCTTCTCTTTTGCTATATATGGTTTTTAATGCTCCCTATATGATTCTGATGTGCAACCAGATATGGGAACCACTGGTATAAGTTTTAGAGGGAAATAAACTTTTATGGTTATAAAATTTTTCAAACAAAAGTTACATTTCATTTTTATTAGCCATAAAGCATCTTTAAAGCTGCATAACATTACATTTATACTTATTACATGATACACAACCACTGGGCCAATTTCAGAAAAGACAAATTTCATATTTCAATTTATTCAGTAAGGAGACATTAAGTAAATAATGAAGATCTTTTCCCCCCTTCTTCCCTATTCCCTAAATTTATGTTGAAACCTGATATATATTTCATAACACTAAAGTTATGGCTTTTAAAAAAAACACTGTATTAGTGCTTTTAAAGATAATGATTATAAATGAAACTAACTTGAGAAAACAGGAAAAAACACTTTCACCTGCTGGTTCCTAGTTCATTATCTTTGTCATTAAGACAATAATGCTATAGAAACTCATGTTTGGGTATAAATTACAGATATAGTTTTAACATTTTCCATAATCTTGAGAAATTTTTCAGTATCATGTAATCAAAAAATCAATTCCAAATACATCTGTACATAGCTTATAAAAATACGTTTAAAAACCAGAATGGAAAAAGTTATAAATACTGGGTCATTCTTCTGAAGGTGAGTTGGCACTATGAAGAGGCTTTGATTCCTTTATCGGGGTAGTCTTCCACATCAGAGGAGAACATCAGCTCTGGGAGAGAAGATGAACAAATCATACTCAAAGTAGTTTCCCAGTATCTCAAAAAGAGTTGTACAGCTTAGTTATAATCAGTCTCTTAAAATACTGATATAATACATGGTAATAGAAAGCCCTCGAGTACAAGTGTAAGAATTACTGATATTGAAATCTGATTTAAAAGGTGAGCTAATGACAAATGTACAAGTTTTGCATTTTGAAATGTACAAGTTTTGAATGTACTGTCAACCCCCCAAAAATAAAACATATACAGTGGAGAAAATATAGTTACTCTTACCAGGAAATTTAAATCATTTAGAGAATCCAGGATCATTTAACAGCTAAGATGTCTAATTCTATAGTGATCATGAAAACTTAAAAAGTAAGAGGTAGATGTAGAGGAGGACCTGGAACTAACATGAGGTGTGTGTGAAATTATTTGTGTAACTTCTGCCAGCAGATAATCTAGTGCACTTATTCGGAGGTCATTATGAAAGGATATCTTAAATATGTTACCACATTTAATCACCATGACAACCCTAAAAGCAAGTATTATCATTCTCATTTTATATTTACTTTTTTTTAATCCACATGGAAATGTTATTTGACTCACATGGCCCTAAAAGAGAGCAGGATTCTGTCAATATTTAGTAAGTAACATACACTTTGTGATATAGACTGAATACTATACAAGCCAGCTGGGTGCACTTCAATCCCAACCACAGTGCAGAATGTTACTAGTTTACATTTCTACATTTAAACTATTACCTAGCATAGACACATAATTTATTAAAATCCCAAGAAATATAAAAAAAGAAAACCTTAGGAACCTAATAGAATAAAGTGCCCTGATGTATTAGGTAAAAAAATCTTTGAATGACTAAAAACTATACTGAGTGAAAGAAAAACAGTGAAATACATAAAGCCTAAGAAGATTTTTTTTAACATTTAAATATATCAAAAGGAATAATTAGTGAAACATCATGAGAAAAGGTACATTCATGAATGAAAATACATAATACAATTACATTTTTCTGTCTCGGTTTTTACAAATGGAAATGTTGGAAAGATTCTCAGTTCCAAGACTTCTGAGACATAGGTTATAATCAGTTGATCAAACTGCAGTTAAATGCTCAGGATGTTTAACAAATCAATAATAAAATAATAACCAAAGTCCAGGAAATATCAGAGTCAATGGTAAAATCGTGGAACACCTGCCCAGGAAATACCACTTACAATACAAATACTAAGCAGTCCCTAAAGCAGTGCTGAAGGACAAGGAGTTTGCTTGTGTGATTCTCCTCCTTCAGGTGTTCTGAGCAGGGTCTGGGGACTAGAGATTAGTAAATCTCACTTCACCCTGGGCACAGTGAAAGTAGGATTACTAAACACTTCATTAGACATTGAAGGGTTAAGAATTTGTGCCAGGTAGAGGAGGAGGTAAGAATAAACTGAATATGTGTCTAATAAAGGCTAATATATGAAGTGTGATTTATTTCAAATTAAGAGATCTTTGATCAGAAAGAGACTCAGAGAAGTGAAGACAGTTCCAAGAGAAGAACTACCTCCAAAATATGCAGGACCACAGAAGCCCCTCGATAAGTACTTTGAGGCTCCAGCTCTCCCACACACTCCTCCCTGCTTCTCTTGACGTTCTGTTTCACTACTTTACTGTTACTCTTCTTGTGTTATTTTATTTTAAATATACCTTTGTTATTGGACTATTATAAGCTCTACTCATTAAAATAAGATTTATAAAGTCATTATAGAAGATTTCATGATACACTATTTTTTCTTTAATACCTTCACTAAGATCCATGCCTGGCCTGTAAGACAAAAATAGCCAAGATAATCCAACCAGAAGGGTCACCACCAGATTCACCACAATCCATGGCTGGAGAACCTGTTCCTCAATTCCTTCTGCCCTAAAGGTACAAAAATAATAATTAGAAATGTCTTCATTTTGGTCCATATATCCAAATACATCTATTTTATAAACTTAAAAAAAAAGTAGGAGGTTCCTCATCTAGAGGAGTAACAAGCATAAAATAAAACTTCTGCTATCAAATACACCATATACACCACGAGAACAAAGGCACAAAGGTTACTGAATTCTAAACAGATTTGCTTTGTACACTGTTGTGAATAGAAATTCAGTGTTGCTAAAAGTTTTCAAGTTTCCTTTCCAACTACTGTAGTGCTACTTGTCAATCTTTTCTTTCTCTCTTTATCTCATGCCCCAGCCACTTTCTCAAAAAAGAATGCCCCTCTGAGTTCTGCAAACTGGAACCTCAGCCGTCCTGTCACCCTCATGCTTGACCACTGATCTGCGGAGGCTGGCTGTCCCTGGTCTGCTTTCCTTCTAGCACCGCTTGGTTTTCTGACTCCGTCTCAGGTACCCACTCCCATCACTATTCTGGGGTATCGGGCTCCCTGATTGTGGGTAACGGGGTAGAGCTCCTCCAGTTCATATGTAATGGTTTATTTTAAAGCCATAACTTGAGATTTTCTCTCTTTTTTTAAAATTGAAGTATAGTTGCTTTACAATGTTGCGTTAATTTCTGGTGTACAGCATAGTGATTTAGTTATGCATATATATTTTTTCCTTTTCATATTCTTTTTCATTATAGGCTATTACAAGGTAGTGAATATAGTTCCCTATGCTATATAATAGGACCCTGCTGTTTATCTATTTTATTTACAGTAGTTAGTATCCGCAAAGCCCGAACTCCCAATTTATCCCTCCCTAACCCATTCCCGCACCCCTACCCCATAATCACAAGTTTGTTTTCTGTGTCTGTGAGTCTGTTTTGTAAATAAGTTCATAACTTGAGATTTAAAAAACAGATTTATAAAAAGCAGACATTTCATTAAAAATGCAGGAGTAAATAACAATAGTTACCCATTAACCAATGGAATAAGGCTTTTTTTGCTATAATTTTGAAAATGAAAAAGGACCTTCATTATTATTTATAGATGAAAAGAAGTAAAAGAGAGGATAAGGACAGTATCATTACTCCCACTGCTGCTGTTATTACCATCAACAGTGACTAATGCTACTGCGAATTCTTACCAGAGGCTGCCGTTAACAGAAGAAGGTGTGTAAAGGTGGATTCTGTCACTTGTCATTTGCTGACTCAGAGATAATATAAGAGCAGTAAAGTACACTGAGAAAAAGACAAACGAATTACTAATAACATATTTTTAACAACCCAGTTTATTTTTTATTTACAGACTAAGGTCAAAAATAATCTGTACTTTGGGGAATGATGATACAAAAGTATTTCACTTGGTCAATCTCAATAGGCTAGATAGTCTTACATTATTTTTTAAGAATACAGGTAAAGAAGGGTCTTTTGATATGCTTACTATTTCATCATTAGACTGACAAGAGTCTAGATCTTTTAAGAAATTAAATGATCTACTCAAGGTCCTAAAATTAGTTTTATTAATATTTTCATAATTAGAACAAAATTTATTGCAAATTATCAAAAAGATATAAAATAGTATTTGTTACTGAAATGCCGTATCAGCTTAATCTGTATAATGTCAAGTAGAAAACACAAAAGTTAAATATTAAGCAATACAGATAGCAAACTTTTAAAAGTTATTTAGATAACCTCTATTGAAAAATAATTCTAACAAAAGTATGCCGACCATGGTTTTTTAATTAAAAATTCCACTGAATATCTATAAGTCATATTTATAAGTAGCAATAATATATAATCATTTTAAAAATAAATTTATACTTTTCCTGATCCAAAGTTACACAGTTATCAAATTAGACTATTTACTTACAGAAAGATGCTAAAGCTGTTGGATCCAGGGCAAGAAAATTTCTGATTGCTACTGATGTTTTAGCAAAGTCGATCCTAGAAAATATAAAAGCCTCCTGTCACAGTGTAACTGTACACTTCTTACAAAACTGCACTCTCTGGACTATATTTTCTTCCTTCTCTATTTTAATGCTACCATATATATTGTCGATTACTGAGCTTTAGCTACAGTTTATTCTTAATACTAAATACTTAATACACAAGAAAGAATCTTATTTACAAAGGCCACATAAAACATTTAACTAGAAGACTATTGTAGCCACCATTCCTTTAGAGTTAAAAAGGAACAATTTAAACTTGACCTGCAAATTTCATCAGATTCTACCTCATCCTATTACCCATATCATTACGGTATAAGTTGTTTTTCTTAATAGGTTGAATTGTGTTCCCAAAAAGATATATTGAACTTCTAGACCCTGTGAACGTGACCTTATTTGGAAACAGGGTCTTTGCATATGTGATCAAGTTCAGGTGAGACCATTACAATGGGCCCTAATCCAGTATGACTGGTGTCCTTATAACAAAAGACACAGACCCAGAGACACACAGGAAGACTGTCATGTGACAACAGAGGCAGAGAATGGAGTAAAGCATATACAAGCCAAGGAACACCAAGGATTGCCAGCAACCACTGGAAGCCAGGGGAGAGGCACGGAATAAACTCTCCCTTGGAGCCCTGCAAAACCAAATCGACCTTGCTGATACCTTGATCTTAGAGTTCTAGACTCCAGAACTGTGAGAGAATAAATTCTTGTTTCAAGCCACTGAGTTTACAGTACTTTATCACAGCAGCCCTGGGAAACTAGCACAGTACCCAGAGTCCTGTCTATACCTGATCCAGTTTGTTTGGAAGATATCTGGGACTTTTTGAGTTGATTATATCTGGATGAAATTCTCGACTTAGAGTTGATGCAGAAAGGCTTAAGACTTTGGGGGATGTTTTCATCCACAGTAGCCCCATCTCCACCAAAAAGCACAGAAACAGAATGGCTTTTTTAAAAAGTCAAAATAATATTAAATCCTATCATTCTATTTTGAAAATATCATAGTCAGGGACACATTTTGCTCAACACTTCCTCCTGAAGAAAAGTTAGAGGGATCTGCAGTCACAAGTCTTACCTGTCAAAAGCCGAAATTGTACTCAGAGCCAAAAGCAAGTAGAGAAGACTCTGGAATGGATATGCTAAGGTCTTGTATTGTTGCAGAAGGTTTGAGAGGTTAGAAAGCTGATCTCCTGCTAGAACATATATCACAACAATATTCCACACAGCACAGCCAGCCAAGAAGCCGTGAGAAAAGAGACCGATCATCCTGAATGGAAAAGGGTTTCATCATTATGCGTGCATTACTAAAGTGAAAAGCTAAAATACTCTTTAAAGCTCTTCACATGTAAGAATAAAATTCAAGACTTCACAAAAAGTAAAAACAAATTTTTCTTTTTACTACACTGATAGGCAGATCATTTAACTCTAATTGAAAGCTTAAAAAAATATACCCACCCACCATTTCAAGTTTCCAATTTTGTTAAGAGTATTGAACAATCAACACTTTTTTTTTTTTTCACAGAACACTTGTTTTAAGAAAAGCCCAACAAAAAAAGCCACCTGAAAGCACGGTGCACTGACAATGCAACATCTCTAGTAGTCCAGGAAGGCTTCACATCCATGGACACATCTATCTTTTCTGTGGTCTTTATCAGCTCTGAACGATCAGCAGCCTGGAATCGCCCTAAGGACACAAAACACAATTACAAACAACTAGCAAGGGGGAATGCTGGTGGTCTTTTTCATTATTCCACACTTCAGAACCCAAAGACTAAGACTGAAATTTTGCTGTTTTCCTATGTAAAAATTATCCCTGATTCAGTCCCTGTTTCAGAAAGCTCTTTTCTTTTGGTTGCTAAAACATTTTATTTTTTAATCTTTAAGAAAAATAAACAATGTCCATGTACTTTCTCCTCAATCCAAAATAGATATTAAAGTAACAGTCTTAGAAATCAATCACATTTAATGAAATACAATAGTGAACTTGCAACTCAGAAAAAGTCTAGAAACCTTTAACATGACATAGTCTAAAAAAATCCTAATTTATAGACTTTAAAAATATTAAAGTTTAAATTTCAACACTATAAATGTAAGTCAATATTTGAAAACACTTTAAATGTCTTAAGAAAAGATGCCAGTGTGCACAGCACAGTGTTCCGTGATGACAGAAGAGAAATGGGCTGTTTCATACACTTCTCTTAAGAACATTCCCATGCAAAGTATCAGGTCAAGTGCCAGCACTGCAACACTGGGAGCAGAGCTTTATGCTTTTACTGCTGGTGAGGAGGCGCCTTCTCATTTAACTACCGATCCACAAATGGACCTTAGGAAGCAGAAAAGGTTCCACTTCAATTATTCTAGCCAAAGCTGGCTGTTAGATATTTTGGAGAAGAAAAGACAAAGATGCGATACCTAATTTTCCCAAAGAAAAGGCAACTTCTGGGCAGACAACTGGTAACTTTTATGGTCAGTTACTCTAGTGGGTAGATTTCTATGATAAGGGAAGCAAGAATATAAATGAGGATTGTGTGATACTGCTTGAAAATAGACAGAAGTAAATTAAATGGCCTTATGGTATACTAATAAAAGCCCTTAACCAGAAGTCATGAAACCTTAGTTGAGTCCCAGTTCTGCACTAATCAACCGCCAGACCCTGGGTAAGTCAGCCTCTCTGGTTTCTCACTGGCCAACAACTCCAAGATTCCACAGGTGGGCTCTTAAGGAATCAGAGTTCTAAAACAATTTACATAAAATCTTAATTGTAAATTTTAAGGCCTAATCTTTCTACTCTCACGAATAACAATGTGATGATTAGCTTTCTGTACAAATTTGTATCCATATTTTTGTATATTTACTTAGTTTAGATTTCCAGAAGTATAACTTCTAGGTCAAAGGCTATCCCTGCATGATTCTTAAAGAACATGTTCCCAAACAAGGAACTACTTACGGCCTTTTTCCACAAACACTTTGCCCACAGGCTGGCTAACGCCAGTGGGCGCAGTGAACACAGACTGCTGTTCCAGACTGCTCTGCTCATCAGTGATGATGTCTTCATCTTCCACCCCTAGCTCATTGGCGTAATGTAATTCTGCTGGCCGTGTTTTCCTGTACTCCGAGAGAAGATAAGAAAAATGAATGATTATTGACTTTTTACAGACCCAAATAAAGACGTACCTGTGAGTCTAATGGAAAGAGCCCTGGACTTGGAGTCAAGAAATTTGTTTTTTACTCAAATGGATCCATTATTAACTGCTATGTACAGCAAATCATCTATATTTCTGTGGGCCTCAGCTTTCTCATCTGAAAAATGAAGTGACAACTAGATTTGTCAGATTCTTCACAGATTCTTCACATAATTCTTAAAATTATGTGATTCTATAATAATACTGATCACTACTTGTAGGGTCATTTCCAAATACAAACAACAGTGTTATAAAACTTCCAGTGTACTTCTTTAAAGAATGCCATTCTATTTTATCTGAGACTTAATTTCCTATGCTAAAATGGACATTTTTATTTACTGCTAAAGTAATCATAAGTTGAATTCTGTTAACATGAGAAAATAAATAGCCTATTTTATTAATACAACCTTTAATTTTTAGTATCTTTTACATGTATTTTTTTCTACTTATATAAAATCTTCTATTTGTGTTTCTCTTTTTTAGAGGCAGCGCCTATAATTTTTAATTTAAATACAATATTTTACTTTTCTCAGTGGTTTACTCTTTCCAAATTTATCCTTAGATTGGTTTAATTGATATTTTTGTAATATTCCTTATCCTAGAGATATACAACCACAAGTATTTAATAAGACTTAGTTAGAAGCTACCAAATTAAGCATCAGAGTACCTCTGGAGAAGATTTAGGAGGACAAATAAATTCTTACTTTGTCTTCCTTCGAGGTTTTTGAATAACTGGCTCCTCAGCTGGCTCCACGTTGATACCATTTTCATTTGGTAATAACGATGGACTAGACGTCGTCTTCTGGGTAAAGGCAGTCTCCAATTCTGAAGATAAGGTAGATTAAATTTTCAAATTACTACAGTGTAAAAAGAAAAGTAATGTACAAGACTTCTGTAAAATAACAGAACTCTAAGAATTTTAATTGGCCTCCAAATTTTTAATCACCTTACAAAATTTTTAATTTTTTAAATTTTATACCTCTAAAACACTTAACAGAAAACTTGAAATTGCAATGCCAAACAATATGGAAAAAAATTAAGTAATCCAACACCCAGGGTATGTCAAGAGATCTCCAAGATTACATCCAGGTTCTGTGATTCACTCAAAGGACTCACAGGACTCAGTCATTACACTCACCATTATGGTTTATTACAGAGGAAAGACATAAAGCAAAATCTGCAAAAGGAAAAAGCTTTGGAGCGTGAAGCCAAGTCCAAAAGAAACCAGGTACAAGCCTCCAAGAGTCCTCTATCAATGGAGTCACACAGAATGTGCTAATTCCTCCAGCAGCAAGTGGTGACAACACACGTGGGGCTCTCCCTTCCCGGGAAGCTCATCAGACACTCAGCGCCCAGGGTTTTTATTGGGGGCTGATCACACAGGCACCCTATGCTGAGTGCATAACAAAATTCCAGACTCCCAGAAGGAAAGCAGGTGCTCAGCATAAATCATACTGTGTGCACCCTTATAATTTAGAGAAAGTTTTCTATCAGATGCCAGTCAAGAGGCACCCTTACAAGTGGGCCTTTCCAAGGAGAGCAGTCTCAGTCCCACTGTCTTAACTCTTTCCTGCACACAAGGTATTAAGTTCAAGTGAGTCAGTGGAGCCTTCTAGCCCACTAGCAACTCTTCCTACCTCGAAATACAGACAATGGTTCCTGGAATGCCCTCCTAGATTCTATTTTAAAAAACATATTACTAGAAGCAGTAGAATCCACCACAGTTGTTCTGAACAAAACAAAACTCAAGATCCTGCTATCTTCTAAGAGGGCAACGAATTAGTCAGGAAATTATTTTGTAAAAAATTATTCATAGGGGTTGATGTTAACAGGAGAGAGCTAATCTCTCACTCCTCGTTCTTTACTTTGTTTTACTCTATCAAAACCTGCTGTCTTTTTTCTAATTATTATAAAAACTATACACACATAATATATGAAAATTAGTAAAGTATAAATGAAGAAAGAAAATTTTTTTAAATCCTCCCTAATTCTTCCTCCTAAAACAACTACCACTGTTATTACTTTGCTATATTCCTCTAATCTTTTTACTATATGTGTCTGTACATACGTATGCTCTGGATTGAATTGTGTCTTCCCAAAAGGTATGTTCAAGTCCTAACCCCCGATACTGTCAATGAGATTTTAGAAATAAGGGCTGTGCAGATGTAATCAAGTTAAGATGAGGTCATGCTGCATTAGGATGGGCTCTAAATCCAATGACTGGTATCCTTATAAAAAGTGAAACCTGGACACAGAAACACAGGGAAAATGTGAAGACAAAGGCACAGAATGAGTTATGCTATCACAAGCCAAAGGTGCCAAAGATTGCCAACAACTAAAAGGTAGAAGAGGCCAGGATGGGTTCTTTCCTAGAGCCTTCAGAGGGAGCTTGGCTCCACAGATACCTTGATTTTGAACTTCTATCCTCCAGAAATGTCAGAGACTAAATTTCTGTTGTTTTAAGTCAACCACTTTATGGTAATCTGTTATGGCAGCCCTAGGACATTAATAAAACATATTTTACAAAAATGGGATCCCTTGATACATTCTATTTTATAATCTTTGTTCTTAACAATATATCACTGATGGTTTTCCAGGTTACTATTTCACTTTAACAGTCTTTTAATGGGTACTTGGTTTCTATTAAATGGATAAAACATGGTTTGTTTAGCTAGTATCACATTGTTAAATACTTGGTTATTCTCAGTTTCTACTCTTACGCTGCAGTTAGCATCCTTTAATTACTATAGCTATTGTAGTTACTTCTATTCCTAGAGGCTCCGGCAGGCTATGTCAATTTATACTTTCTATCAGCAGTGTACTAGTGTCTGTACCCAATTCTCGTCAATTCTTTCATATCTAACAACAGTTTTGGATTTTATAATTTTTAAAAGCACTGCCAATTTGATAAGCAAAATAAATGATATAATATTGTTTACCTTGCGAATAGTGCCTGGCACACAGCAAGACAAAAAATGTTGGCTGTTGTTTCATTATATTATTGTTAATATAGAATTTATCCTTTCTCCAGTAATTTCAATGTCCATTTCATAATATACTACATTTGCGTACATACCCAGATCTAAGCTTTGTGTTTTGGTTCTGAATTTGTACCCCTTCTCTCATAATCTGTACACATAACGATGAAAAGAGATCCTCTAAAAAAAAAAAAAAAAAGAGAGATCCTCTAAAGTATTCTTGACTTAACCCATTGGAGTTACTCTAGTGATTAAAAATTTTAAGCAAAAAAGAAAAAATGGGATATGGATGGGGAAAACTAGGAACAGACAGGTTTTTAAAAATACCCCCCAGTCACAATCTGTACGTACCAAGAGAGAGCCTCGGCTTCCTCTGTCTCTTTTGAACTGGAGCTTCCAGATGTTCTACAGGTTCTTTAGCTGGTGGCTCACTGCCCTCAGATGGCTTATGAATGGCCGTCTGAGCGAGACCTTCTAAAGAAGCGCTAGCTACAGAAAAACAGAGTGGAAAAAAATGGGATAACCTGAGCAGGGATGACTGAATCTTAAAAACATGGGGGAAGAGGGAACTGGAATGTTTCCTCCGCAACAACCCCTTCTCTTCCAGAATTAACTGTGCCCCAAATCTTGATTTCCTTCCTCCTCACTTGTAACTTTGGGCTTTAAGCTGAGAAAAGAAATAAATGAGGGGACAAGGAAGACTGAGGAAGAAAAAAAAAACAGGGGGCTAGAAAGAAGAACAAAAGGAGAGGAAGCAGAAAACTGCTTAAGACTTTCAAAAAGGTGAAAACATAATGGAAACTGTCACCATAGGAAACTCTCTTACTTGCCGTATGCCTTGGGAATGATCAGCTTCTATATAATTTACCTGTCACTAATACATTAACACATGACAACATCATCATGGATAACTGGAGTTAACAGAACTTATCCTTCCATTTGATCATACATTTCAGTGTCTCCCCTAATCAAATCTTTGAACAGATTTCAACACATTTTGGCAGATTTGAATTTTACTTAACTAAATTAAATTCCCTCGCCCATTTCTTCACAAAAGAAGAAATACAAATAAATGAATAAACAAATGAAAGGATGCTTAACTTCATTAGTATTCAGAGAAATGGAAATTAAAATAAGCTGTTTTTTGCCCACTGGGTTGACAAAAAAATTTTAAAGGTTAATATTGTTCAGTGTTGTCAAGGATTTAGCAAACGTAACACTCGAACTCTGTTGGTGGCAAGAAAATAACCAAAACTCCCTTGATGGCAATTTAGCAGAAGTCAATCATATTAATACTACACAGGTCCTCTGCCTAGTAGTTTCACTGCTAGCAATCCACCCTACAGAAAGATCTCTTCTTCCCCTCCACCTGCTACACTATGCAGAAAAACTGCAAATTGTAGGAGTGAAAATTTTGAAATAACCTAACTGAACAACAATTTTAATAAAAGCCTCAGGATAAATCCCCTTTTTTTGTCTGGAGCTTTGATTTTTTTTTTCTCTTTCTTACAAGGAAAAAAAAACTGGTAGCTGGGATAGAGCCATACCTCCACTCCCTCAACTCTGTCTTTATTGCATCCTTCACTTGTGACCATTCTAAGTCCATATGTACGTGTCTCTGTGTATCTGTGAGTAATTTTAGAGCCTAGCATTTCAGTGAGCATCTTTGTGAATCTAAGTCTCTTTGCCTCTCTTTTCTTTTTGACTGTATGTCTTTCCTGCTCTATGCTTCCATCTCCATTTCTCTCTTTTTCTCCACCCACCATCTATTCCTCCATTTGTTAGGCAATGATAAGCTAATACAAGTTTCTGACCAGGTGGAAGGTATGATCAGCTATGAGCTTTAGGAAACTCATACAGCAGTGGTGGGCAGGACCAACTGGAGCAGAAAAAATTCGAATTACAGAGCAATGTCAGAGGCTGCCCCCAGCAGCTCAGGTGAGAAGAGGAAAGGAGCTAAACTAACTACAGCTGTGACAGTGGAAATGAAAGGCAAAAAGAGACACAAAAGATACTATAGAAGAAGCAAGCTTGTGAGAGGCAGCAAGGAGGTGACTTTGAGGTTTCCAGCCTGAGTCACTGGGAGAGTGAGGGTCCATTAACATAAATTTTAAGTGAGAAGTAAAACTTGACTTGTTGAAAGTGATGATAAATTCTGGACATGCTGGGTCTGAGTCACTGACAGAACATCCAGGATTATTAGCAAATAACTAGGATAAAAAGCAGTTCATAGAACTTGGTCATTTTTGGAGCTTTAATACCAGGATGATAATGGCCCTGCCTTCAGATTCATGCTCTAATGTAGAGATTCTCTGGCTGAAATGAGGGATCCAAGAATCTTGTGCCTCTAAATCCAGTATCCTGTTCAAGGGTCTGGAACCAATCACCAACTTATATTACCTAGAGATAAAAGACCTCAAAGAGTCAAAGAATGCTGCAGAAGTAAGATTTGGGGTGGCACAGCTCTTTATAACATGAATGCTTCAGACATTCTTCAGGCTACCCACTGCCTTATCCCTCACTACCACCAAGAATCCCACTGCTTCAAAGTGAATTTGATTCCATCCTCAACACAGCAGTGACGTGGAAATGCGGGAGTCTTGCCTCTTCCTGATCTGTGATGTTTACCATGCTCAAGGTCCTGGAAAAACTTGTGATCCCACAGAACAAAAAACAACTTCTTACCTAGTGTGGTTTTTGTTCTGGGCTTCTTTTTCTTAGGACGACTAAGTGGAATATCATCTATAAAACAGAAAGAACAACAGAAAAGGCTGCCCAAAAGTCAATGCAGGGAACAGTCCAAAGGGAACTTTTAGTAGGGAAAACCTTTCCCTCTCTTCCTTGGGTCCAGCCAACTTCTATACATTAGAGGAAGAAGGCAAGAAATTGACAAAGTCAAAGAGAGCCAACAGTGTGGTACTAGTAGCTCCCTGCTGGTCAGTAATGTTAGAAACTGACAGAAAGTGGGCTCACCAAATATTCATCTGATCCCCTACATTTCCCAGCCCCCTTGCACTCAGGTGGCTTATGACTGGTTCTGGACAACAGGCTGTGAGCAGAAGTGAGTGGTATGTGTCATCTGGAGGCCAAAAGCTTGAAAGAGCTAGTGAGTTACCCTCCAGCTTTCTCTTCCCTTGCTGTGGCAACTGAGGAGGCCTCATGTTAAGATGGCAGAAACAAAAGAATCAGTAAAAAAAAAAAGATGGTAAAACCACAGCAGGGAAGTAGCCTGAATCACTAGATGATTAGTAAAGAGATAGTGAAAGGTAACTATCCTGGACTGTTGCTACAGTGGACTTTGCATTAACCAGAAAAACCCTGTATGATATTAAGTCATATTAACTGGGATTAGTGTGACATAATCCAGTCTATCCTGATGAAACGAGGCAAAGGAAGATGCAGTCCCTGTTATGAAACCATAAACTAGCCAACAGTAATGATCTGGGGACTCAGTTCAGGGATGAGTGCTTTTATATCTGTAAGGTCAAATAGCAACCATCATTTTTAAATGGCAGTCATAAGAGATTATTATAATTTTTAAAAAGCCCATAGCATTATAAAGTATACTATTCAGATTCAATTTTAAGAGAAAATTAAGGAATCTAACTTTCAAACACCAAATACTGTATTTAGAAAGTTTTACATTAACAGTGAACTAACTCACCTTGATTAGCACTTTACATGACACCGACCAAATTTAATCAGGACAAAGACAAAAAGAGAAATTGTATTAATTAGAAATCTATTATATTCTCAGACTGAAAATTGACTTAAGTCCTTAGAAATTTAAAATAAAATTAGCTTTCACACAAAGTCAGCTAGTTTACAAACCTAGCTTAATATTTATAAGTCATAAGCTGTTAGATAAGATTCCTAACAAAATAACCCCAATATATTCTGAACCTACATATACATATTCTCTACTGTCTATTAATAAAGTGGATTAAACAGATTAAGAACTCTTATTTTGTCACTGATTAAAATCAGCTTAAACTCTGAGGAAACTATTCTAGCAAACAAGAGAGGATCAGAATTCTGATAAACAAGGAACTAAAACATGCAGAATGGATCCATTATCCTACCATGTGGACACTTGGTCTTTGAAATCGAACATTTAATTATAACTGTTACCTTAATGATTCAAGGATTTTTCATCTTTAAACTTTTAGGAAGCCTTTTCTGAATTATTATAGTTGTGTAATGGTACTAGTCAATTTTTTTTCACTTTATTCATTTTGCATTTTTAAAACTCAATAATAAAAGTACTGTAAAGTATTTTTACCTTGGCACAGGTGGAAGGGCTCGTGGAGGACGCTACCAGGATGGGGAAAAAAAAAGAAAACAGCTTGTAAATACAAGTCGTAGAGCATTTTTACTTCAAGGATTTCAAATGTTTGATAACCCTGTTCCTCAAGTGAAACCCAGGAGGTAATGATGGGAATCAGATGGACAATTTTAAGTTTGTTCTATCATTTCTGAATTTCATATAAAATTCCTTCCTTCCTATATTCCCTATCCTCTACAGGCCAGGCCCTGTTCTAAGCATTATGGATACATTAATGAACAAAACAGAGAAATCCTTGCTTTTATGGAACCTACATTCTAGTAGTTATATATTAGAATATTAAAAATATATATATAATCATATGTATTATTATATATATTATATATATATACATATATATATATATATCATGGCTATAAAATATAAATATAAATAAATGAGGGAGAGTGAGAAGTGCTACTTTAGTTAGGAAAAGTCTCTCTATGAGCTGAGACCTGGAAAAGAAAAGAGCAAAAAGGGGGCAAATATAAAGGCTTTTGGGAAGACTGGGCTTAGAGAGTTCCAGATAAAAGATCAGTAAGAATGAAGCAAGTTATCAAGGCATGAGCAGATCAATTAGGAAAACCAAGGTAAGGAGCCTAGATTTTGTTTTAATTCAATGGGAAGGCAATGGAGGTTTTAAACCATACAGTAACATACTTTTTAAAAACATACTCTGAATACAGCCTGAAGAACGCAATTTAGGGCAGAAAGAATTTATTTAAAACGTAGAAATGCTACTTTACATGAACAAGAAAAGCGTAGTTCAGAGAAATTACAGCTAAGTAGCATTCCGGAAGCTTTCAAAATAAAATACTAACAGAAATGCCTAGAAATGAGTTTAATGTTCCAAGTACCTCAAGCTGCTTGCAGAGGACATTGATTTAAAAGGGATAAATTTTAAACACTCTTGTAGTTTGTTCCACAGCTGTCCCATTTAGTTATCCATTCACTCAAAAAGTGTATTAATACAAATGGTACAAGATTAGGACAAGGCCGGCGGTCTTAACACCATCCAGTAGTCAAAATTCAACTGGAAAAGGAGTTACATGAAAGCGCTATTGTTCTAAAGATGCTATGGACAGCGTTCTAGCCAATTACTCAGTTCACTTATTTTAAAAGTCCCGCAAAAACGACGTGTCATCCATCCAGAAAGCCAACCTCCACACTCCTCAAAAGTAGGACAGCTCAACTGAACTCACAAGTATCTAAGGCTCGCTTACCACCTGCTTCTTCCCCATTCAGTGTAACGCGGACTCCCGGAGGCCGCCGGCTCCCAGGCGCTAGCGGCTCACACCCGGCGGGGGTTCACACCGGCCCGCCCCGCCGCGCGCGCAGGCGCAATGCGTCATCGGGCTGCGCTGCACAGGCCGCTCCCGCCTGCAGCCTCCTCCTAGCGAGGTGGGACCCAGGGGTAGCAGGGGATTTGGTCTGGCCTTTCCAGTCTACGCCTGCAGGAAAGGGGGCGTTGGAGTCGGGGCTGACGTGTCCCGTCAGCTGGAGGAGAGACGCTGGCGGGTGCGGGGCGGCAATCACGATTTTTCAAATGGTTTCCCTAGTGGTTGCGGTGATTTGTTCCCAGGGACGTGAGAAAAGACGAGGATTAAAAGTCCCCGCTGACAAACGGCGATCTCTTTCCCGGGCGGCTAAATGCCCTCCGGGAGGAGTCGATAGGAAGGGCCTCGCTGGCAGCCTCGGAACCCGCAGAAGCCGGGGCCGCAGAGGAGGGAAGTGTCGTCATGGCAACAGGCGCACTCAGGCCCCCGGAAACTCACGCCTGGCTCCTCTGCCCGCTCCTGCTGTTCCGGTCCGGCCTTGGGAGAAACTTCCAGCCCCCACCCCAACTCTACCCTGTGAGCACCCAAGGGGCCGATGCGCGCGCTCCGGGAACTGGGCTCCCGGGTTCTGATCCCCGGAGCTTCGGCGTCCACCCCGCCCCAGGCGTAGCGGCTGCGTTAGAGCAGCGGCCGGCGCGCCCCTCACCGCTCACCGGATGGTCCTCCTCCACCCGAAGTCCCGAGTCGGCCCTCATGGCCCTGTCCCCCCGGGGCTTCCTCAGCGCAACCGCGGCCTGCCCGAGCCTAGTTCACCGCGACGCCGCGGCCTCCAGGACCTGCGGGAGGCGGGGGTTTCCCGGGGCCTGTCTAGGTCGCCGCCCCGGGGCCGGGTCTCCGCCCTGCCAAGATCCTCGATGCCTGGCGTCAGAGTCAGAGACGCACGCGTTTAGCCACCAGGCCCAGCGTTTAGGTTCGGGTGTGTGCGTGTGGGTATGTGTGTATACAGGCAATTCTCAGATTTTCTCCAGTTACTTACTCTCCATCCAAGAAGCGCCACAAAAAATAATCAAATCCGGGCTCACATAAGTGTTTAAAATGACTTAATTCTCTTTGTTTTGTTTCGTTGGATTTCTTAGAAAAATAATACTACAGATACTTTGAAGTTTACGCTCAATCTGTTTTACAGTTAAGACAGAGCAGGGAGATGGCGTGCATCTGGAGAAAGTTAGGGAATGATGTAGAAGAGGAACAGATCGGGGCAGGAAGGGCGCCTGGGTTAGGGAAGAAAGAAAAACAAGACTTCCTGGACTAACATCCTCACCCCATGGTTTTCTCACATATTGGTCTCTAGCACTAAAAACTATTGCTCTTTCCCAATTTAGGCATAAATGTAGATATTGGCTTTGGGGAAAATTAATGATTGTTACAGTTCTGATCAAAAGAAGCATTTTTCCTCGTAGCCTAATGTGTAACATGACGATAACAGTGCTGTTTCTGATGTTAGATGTGAAATGTGTGTATTAACCCTTTCTTGCAGAGTTAGTCAAGTGGGCACTTTATGTAAAACCCATATTCATAAAACAAGTTTCATAAGGTAAATACAGTTTCTGAAATTAAATACTAATTTTATTTCGGGAAGCTCTTTTAATCTGAATCATACAAAGACCATATGAAATCTATGAAAAGTTCTCATAGTCGGGGGCCTTAACATTATTCATATTCCTACCAATTGCTGCATATGAGGTAAAGGAAAACATTTTTTTCTAAAAGCCGAAAAGCCAAACTCTACATAACCATGCAATACACGTTTTTTTTTTTTTCAAATAAGATTAATTAACAAACTGCAGCACTTTTGAAGTTGCACGTATTATAATAGGGCAAATACAATACTGCTGTTTTAGTTTACAGCTGTTTTGCCAGCTCTCTGTAACAGATGAACATTCTTAAAACTCCACTATTAAACAGAAGGCCTCCTTAAGACTCAGTATCAGAGGAAACCCATGTTGCTGGTACCCACTGAGGCTCTTCCTGAGCCTTCTGAACTGCAGACAACAGCTGGGCACGTGCATCATGCAGGTTGTCGTTCACAATCACATGATCAAAAAACTGACCAAACTGAGTCTCCATTTTTTGGGCTAAATCCTCCATCTCTTGTAGATCTTCATCCTTTAGGAGAAATAGAAAAACACGCATAGCACCAACTTAAAGAGATGAATAGACTTAATATGCAGTTTGTTACGCTATTACGTTCCGTTGTATGGCTATTCATAAAAACAATTAGGTCATATCGATGTCTTCCATTCTAAACCACATAACTTATGTTTCTATCATTAGTCTTACTTAATGTCTCCCAGGTCACGTTTTTTCCAAAATTGAGTAACAGTTTGTAGACAGACCAATCCTCTCAGCCTCCTAATTGGACTTAAATTATATTCTATTATCATAACACTTGAAGCTTTCAAATCATATACTACATAAAACCAGAGAAATTTTACCAGTTGAATATAAATAAAACTTAAATTTCAAGTGAACGTTAATCTGATAAGAATGACGTTATTTTGCAGATACAAAATGGCCACTTTGACAATGAGGATGGTATGACCTGGTTCTTTGAAATCAGGTATATAATTAAATTACTGTTTGCTTCACGATGACCGAATTCACCTATTGTCTATTTCTACTATTGTGAAAAGTTCGTTTAGTCGAGGTCATTTGGCCTTCAGTTAGCACTAATACATTAAATTCATTGCTGTTATTTTCTTATTTGTCCACATTAATTAAAATAGTACAACTTGTTGCCAATGCAATCATAAACACAAATACAAATGCAGGCACTGAGATCTTGTGGTAGTGCTCCTTTAAAAGGTGACCATACACATGATCCAGAAACAATTCTGTTAATTTGTTTAGATTGCCATAAAAATGAGAACAGAATTTTAAATGCCCATAAGATTCAGAGAATATATCCATAGACTCCACACTGTCTGAAATGCAAACTGGAGAATCAAACTGTCATACAGTAATCATTGAAAAAGTAATGAAGATAAAAATAAGAGATAAAGGATAATATAAAAATACCCCATGGTCACTTCAGCAGCTCATATACTAAAATTGGAACAATGTAGAGATTAGCATGGCCCCTGTGTAAGGATGACATGTAAATGTGTGTAACAGTCCATATGTTTAATTTCAGTTTTGCAAGATGAAAAAGTTCTGGAGATCCGTTTCACAATATAAATAGGCTTAACACTACTGAACTGTACACTTAAAATGGTTAAGATGGTAAGTTTTGTGTTTTATGTTTTTTTTACCACACACAAAAATAAGAGAATGTAATATCTTGATCTAGGTAATGGTTACCTGGGTGCATACACATGTAAAAATTCAGTGAGCTGTACACTTACGATTTATACACCTTGCTGAATGTATGTTTGACTTAAAATATTTAAAGTGGATTTAATGGGGGAGGGGGAAATATATATATGGGGGAAAAAATCACCTAGGAAGAGTTCACTGATTAATCCCACCTGGATTGGCCCCCTATTTTTTTCACCAAAATCATGAATAAACATTTTTTGTGTTTTTAATATATATACTTGGATATTTCATATTACAGATGAGATAATTGGAGCATTTTTAATGTAAACTCAAATGCTTTTATAAAATAAATAACCCATTTTAAATACAAACACCCAATTTTTGTGTGTCTTTGCAAATTGGGGGCTTTTTTTAAAAACTAGACCCAGAAAGAGGAGAAAGAAAATAAAAGTAGCATCATAATAGGTATTAAATTTTATTTTAACATATATAAATGATGTCCAGTAAAAAGGATAAATCATAAGGGCATTATTCATTAGAAACAAAAATTATATTCCTTAACATAGGGATGCTGTGGAAACAGTACAGTGATTTTTTTGACTGGGAAAAAAAGAAAAAAAACACTTTCATCCTTTTCCTCTGTATCTTACCTTGAACTTCATGTCCACAAAGTAGTCTGTAATGATCTTGGCATTTTTCCGAGATCGCTTCATACAACTCATGCTAGATGGCTTTATAAATATGACATAAGGCTTCAGTTCATGGGTTCGAGCCACTTGAATACCCTAAACAGAAAAATTAAGTGCACATTTAATATCAGAATTCCTAGTGGCCAAAACACCTCTGTTGGAAGAGTATTAGGCTGACAGATCTAAAAACAGAAGGCCTAATTTCCTAGAGTCAACATGAATGTTCTCGAAATTTCTAAGACTAGAAATTAGCGGTTATTTTTAGCCAGAGTATACTCTCATGGGCTCCCAAGTGCTAAAAAAACATTTTAATAATTAAGAGATGGAGCTCTAGAATCAAAACTAATTTCAAATCCTGGCTCTTCCTTTTACTAGCCATTGACACCCTTATTGAAATCTGAGAACAGGATCCTATACATGATCTCATAGGGAGAGACAAAGACAGCCTCTCAAGGCTGATAAGCTCTGTTTCACCCTCCTTCCCTTTTTTCTTGCCATTGTTTCACATTGGCTGCTACTGACATCTTCACACTGACCACCAGCTTCGACCCAAATAAGAACAGTAAGAACAAATCTCGTCCCCCGATTCTCTTTAGCACACAAGATATATCTTTAAATGACTACAGAAAACACAAAGAAAATACAAGGATTATAAAAATTTGGACTACACATTGTATGTTCTTTATCTTTCCTTAACTCACTCACTCCTGCCCTATTCCACATATGGTCTCAGGGAGGCAGCTAGCGATACAATAACATAGGAACTTTACCTCCTTGGGTAAAGCAACGTATTCCCTCCACAAGAAGTTACCTTCATGCCTTTTGATCAAGGTCAAAGCAAGATTCTCAGTTTTCTCTATGGCTACCCACTTCTGTTTTTGTGTCTGAGAGTCTAGATTGTTCCCCCCAACTAAAGACAAGATATTCACAATTGATCTTTCATTTAAGGTCCTGGTCCTTAGATATGGGAAGTGGTCTCATCTTTAAAAGGCTAACAGAATAAAGTGTCTCAACTACAACCTACAGCACGTACACAAAACGGATGACATGCACTCATTACTTTCGGGAGGGGGAAATTTTCCACCACAGACCTACCTGAGGCTCTAAGTCCATGACACAGATCTTTCCTCCATCGAGGACTGCTTGAACAGCATCCACACTGGTGCCGTACAGGTGGCCTTTGTACTCACCATACTCAAGCATCCTGCAAGGGTGGGATGAAGAAAACAAGAACTCTTTCTATGAATAAAAGATTATTAGTAATAACATGAACATAAACTCCAAGAGAAGAGAATAAAATATGTGGATCTTGCTAGCATGAAAGGAATTAGTGGATATTGGACAGGAAAAAATATATATATTAGGAGATTTAGGTCTTAACTACTTCAACTACTTCAAATTCTCTAATAATTCATAACAATTCTGTTCCCTCTCCAAATTCAAAACATTGGTGTATCAGTATATCAACATCCATTCCCTTGCTTAATTTTTCAGAAACAAAAAGAAATTACCTCAGAAGTTTTGGACAGTGCATAAAAATAAGGAATCTATTTTGAATGTAAAACAACCAGAAAGGAGAATCAGATTCTGAATGTCCAGCTTACCTATGACTGTACATAAGGCTTTCAAATGTTTCCTTCGACACATAGTGATACTCACGGCCATCCATTTCATAACTCTTTTTGGAACGAGTAGTATCTATCAAAAAAGAGCATTTTTAAAAGGCTTTATGATCTTCAAAATGTTTTGATTTATTACCAGTTTGCATCTGGATAAAGATGTCTAATCAAAATAAATAAATGAATGCATAAACAGATGGATAAATGAATAAAAATGCTGGAACCAAAAGGAGGGAGACTCAATTGGTGATAAGGAAGTCGACATTCTCACATCAAAATCAGTTAATCTATTAACTTTTGTTAAATGCTCACAGTGTAGACTAGACAAGAAGGTATTGTGTATTAAGCCAGGATAGGGAGGCCCTAAAGGAACTCCTGCTATTACTTCAAAACAAGAAGTAGTGAACTACATGTGAGCCCTAAGATGCCTAAGGCCCCAGGTAGCAAAACCAGCAATATCTTATGTTTATATAGTACATTTCCCAGGCTCTCATTTCATCCCTATACTCCTAGCTAAGTGAAATGTTACTATCCATGATGTACTGATAACTGAAGATTTTAGAGAGTAACTAACTTGATCACATTCAGAAGATGAATGAAAAGCAAAGTTAAAAACAAGAACCTAGGTGTCCTGATTCCTCCTAATGTCTTCTACTAAAGCAGCCTATCTCAGATATGAAATGGAGAAAGCCCATGACCATCTGCAGTCTTGCACAGATGCATTAATATCCAAGTAAGACGGTGATTAGTTTCAGGGATCTCCCGAAAGGAAAGATTGGTGGAGTCTGGATTCAATCTGATTCTTTGATATAGTTACTTTGACTATAGATTCTTCAACTTAAATAGTACCTGGTGTAGAACACAGGAGTTCATTGAATACCTGCAAGTGATTCATTGTCTGCTCAGCCATTTCTTCAGCTAACGTCTACTGAGTGTTTATGTCCCAGCTGTCATGTTAGGTTTGTAGAAAGACACAGTTCCAACTCTGAGTCCTGTATATACTGCAAAGCTGCTAGTCCCTTAACCTGCATTTCAACAAATTCTCTTTATTCAGGAAAAAAATTGTGTATTCACATTTGAAAAAGTTTAAGAATGAAATTTTAAGAATTAAAAATTAAAAAATACTTAAAAAATATAATGAAATAGATCAATGCCTGATGATATCAACACATGGAAACGACCAAGTAGGAACTTGAAATAGGCCCTAAGTGATAAAAGGAGTTACAGACATTCAAGAAGCTCAAGAAGAAAATGTTATCTGGGGGTCATTTTTGTTTTATGTTTATTCAAGCCTCTCTAGATCCTTAGAATTCCTATAGTTATGTTATTTCTCCTATAACTTTGTACTGAAAAAAATTCTACTAAACATAATTCTCAGATGATAGTAAATTATGTTAATGTAAACCTAAGATGACCCTTTCTCCTTGACTTGTGTTGGACTGTATTTTATACAGTAGGTGAAAGTCTGTGAACTGGTACATAATTTCAGTGTAAAACTGTTCACTCATCTTAAAAAAGCAAAACATGGGCCACATTTTCTCTTTGAATGATGGTTATCCATACTCCTTACAATTTTCCTATGTTCTATGGGCATTTTATTTTTATCCAGATTATTGAAAAAAGGTGGATGCTTTTCTAGTTTTTGTTTTCGAGATTAATGCCCATTCTGACAGATGTAGACAGTACTCAGAAAGGACAACCTGTGGCTTATGATCATAAAGCAACTTCATTTGTTTGTTCCGGGCCCTGGAGGAAAATCTAGCATTTCCCGTGACTCTCCAGATGACTCTTAGGTTTATTAAAAAAGTTCATTATCACTCATAGCAAAAACTCAGTATCAATCTAATCATTAAAATTCCATTCCCATGTAATAGTTGAAATTATGAACTTCATTTGTATTTTTGGCTTCTTCTCCCCACATCTGGCTCAGACTTGCTTCACCCAGTGAAGCCTGCAGTCAGAGAAGCCAGAGGTCAGGAAAAGGAGTTTGATTCATTTCTTCTCCTCCCTTTCATTGCATTTCTACTGCTCCTCCTGCAGTTTTATAACTCTCCACGGCTAGCGTGCAGAGAGAGGAGAGACCAGCAGGGCAGGAAAATTCTTACTTAATTGATGCTGATGCTGGCTGCGTTGGCTCCTTTTAAAACTAGCCGATATTTAAATCTGGCTCTTTACCTACTAGAGGATGTAGTGGGCTATTTTGCAAACCCTACCACCACCACCTCTGGGTATCTTAAGTCCATCTCTAGTCCACCTAGTCATTTGTGAATTCTTCCCCACTCTCAGGTATCTGGGCATTTGCTTTTGACCTCCTTTTACTGAAGCTTCCTCTTGGGCAGGAACCAAGATAGCCCCAGCCTGACTTCCTCTCCCATTATCCATCCAGATCTGGTCCTTGGGAAAAATCACAGCCCTTTTGCTGTAACAGACTCTAAAAGGGCAGCTACCTTCCCAAATACAGCCATTGGCCACTTCCTCTAAGCTCTCATTCTTTAGATTTTTCAGACATAATTCTGACACCAGGTTTCTGTGTCACCCAAACAGCAGGGAACACATAGTATGCTCTTTAAGTTCTTTCCCTAAGATCCTCTCTCTTGTCCTGAAGTGAAGGGGAAGCACCTACACCCACACGCTCCTCCCACCATGGATGGTCTAATACTTAATAGATTTATATAAAATTATACATGCATATATTAAAATTTTTAAATAAATAAAATGAAGCATTTAAAGAGCCAAGTACACTGCTGGGAAGATAGTAAGTACTCAATGAATGTTAAATAGTATTGCTAAATATTTAGTTTTCCTTAAAGGTTATCTATATGATTGCTAAGAAACGGGGGGGGGGGGACCTTTTAAAAGCCTAGCTAACTACATGCTAGTAAATCAATTTTCTCTATTAAAATAAACGTAGTTAGAAATATTGAGGACTCTCTTGTGTTTTATATTTTTATATCAAAGATGGTATAACATAGTTAAGTTTGAGATCAGTACATCTGTGGAGGCAAAGAAAGTTTTACCAAAACATGAACATCTATGAAAGCAAAAGTAAACGTACGTGGCACAGCACTTTGGAAACGGTTAGGATCAAGTTCAATAAGTTGTCTTCTCAGTTCATTTACTCCAACACCAGAAGGTCCTAAACACAAAACGTCACATACAGAAATTATTAGAGGTGGATAAATATAGTTATGTGGTGAAATCATCATTTTAGTCCTTCTGTTGAAGACAACACTTGAGAGCACATGTCTTTAGGGAAATAACATAGCTTCCATTCTCATAAATTATAACAACCCCAGAGAACTCAGGGATTTTCCTGGTGACCCGTGGAGTAACCCACACTTCTTCAACATCCAGAAATGAGACAAAGAATTGCAGAAGCCTGTCACGTGAGCAAACTTTGTCTAATATTGATTGCTGTGAAAATTCTCTGGCCTCATTTTAGATCATTTCAGACAAGTTGCCTTTTCTCTTCCAATGAAGCTTCAGTCACATCACAGCCCAGAAACCAGCCTCCACAATTACAGAATTCAGGGGCACATTTCTTGACAGATAGAGTCAACACCGCCATGTGCAGCTGGAGGCAGGGCAGACGTTGTGGTCAGAGGACTACGCAGTACACAAGCCCATGCTTAGGATACTGTGCTTGGCTTAATGCTCTTCTTTTGCTGCATTCTTAATTATTTTTGAGTAAGGGGCTTTTGCATTTTTATTTTGCTCTGCAGCCTGCAAATTCTGTAGCTGGCCCTGGCTGTAAGGCATGTTGTTCTGCCCTAAAGGGACCTGCCTTGATCACAGCTGGCATAGAGAAGACAGCATTAAGAGGTAGGTTCCCACTGCTGCGGGAACCAGCTTTGCAGAGATCTTGGTCACAAAGCAGGTCGTCCCAGCACTTAATTTGCCCTGTTCTTTAGCATCAAAGATACAGTCAAGACTTTCAGACACTCTTCTAAAGGAGATGGTTACAAATTTCTTAGGAAAATGAATCTAGGATTTTTATTTCTAATATAGACTAATGATTCAGGCTAGGGGAACACTCATCTATGCTTATGGAACAAATTCTAAACCGGAGCGGGGGGGGGGGGGGGGGCGGGGTGTGTGGGGGTGTGTGTGACATCTCAGTTATAACCTCATCATGTTATATCTTGTTATTATACTGGTTCATATACAGCATGGCATACCGCATTCAACTGTAGATAATGAAAGCACGATCAATAATGTTTTATTTATAAACACATGAAAATTAGGCTTTATTATATTTTAAAAGGTGTTTATACGGAGGCCCCTAAAGAGCCCTGCTTTTACCACTGCTCCCAGCGCAAGACTGAATCCAGAAGGAGACCTGCGCTATGGAGGAGGAGCCACTGCCTGCGGGGACCTACCCACGAGCACGATGAGACGGTGCTTGTCTTCAGGGCGTCGCTGGTACCGCACCACCTCCTCGTACGGGGCACCCGCCGCGCCGAGGCCGCCGCTGGCGCCGCACACCTTGGCGCGCAGCTGGCTGAGGTGGGACTTGCGGCGACAGAGGCGCATGCTGCGGCGGAACCCGGCTGCGAGGGTGGAAACGCACAGAACGTGAGCTCCAGGGCAAGGGGATCGCCTCCTTCTGCACACCTGACGGAGCATGCGGTGACTGTGATCCAGAAGTGTGCTTTTGTACCTGTCTGTCTGAAGGTGGAAGATCGGAAGCAGTATAAAAGGAAAACAGCAGAATGCCCCCAACGTTAGCTCCACGTTGCGTGCAGCGCCCCCTGTGTGCCCGGCATTGGACCCCGCGCTGGGGATATCATAGTCAACTAAACCAAGTCCATTTCCTCGTGAAACTTACGTTGTATGGGGGAGGAGAAATCAAAAACAAGTGCTTAGAAGAAGGGTAAATGGATAGAGAGTGACGGGATGCTTTTTCAAGTGAGTGGTTCAGAGCGTCTCTGTAAAGCTGATGTTGAGCAGGGGTCTGAATGAAGTAATGGAGCCCGGTGAGGCGGCATCTGCGGGGAAGCGCAATCCAGGCGGAGGGAACAGCAACGCAAAGGTGCAGAGAAAGGACCGTGTCTGGAGTGCTTGAGGAAGAGCAAGGAGGCCCGTACAGCTGCGGGGCAGTAAGCGGTAGGGAGAGTGGTAGGAAATGGGGCTGGAGAGGAAGCCGGGATGTCACACAGAGACTCAGTCAAGTGCAGGATTGTGGTAAAAGTGGGATGGGACAGCACTGGACGGTGGAGAGTTGGTTGTGACATGATTTGATTTCTGAAGAATTTCTGGTTGCTGTGGGGAGGGTATAAGCAGTAGGGACAGTGAGTGTCGGCTCAGGGGAGGGCAGTTAGGAGGTACCGCAGTGTCCCGGGTGAGGGAGGACAGCGGCTTGGGCCAGGGTGCAAACAGTGGAGCAGGCTTATTACTCACATTTCTCAGATGGATAGACTAAGACACGAATAGGTTAAGTGGTTGCCCAGAAGTGGGTGGTGATTTTTGGTAGAGCTGGATACCTTAGCCGTGATTTCTGAACTCCTAGACCCCTGCTTTATCTGCCTACTGAATCACAGGGCTTCTTCTCAGAGCTGTTCCCAGGTCCTCTCAGAAGACAGAGTTAGGGACTCCCTCCCTCCCTCCCTCTGTCTCTCTATGCACATTTACATTGCTTGTATCTGTATAAGTTGAACATCGTGAGTTCACACCAATACCTCCAATGCCAATTCAACAACACAGTTTTCATGCTAGCCTTCCCCCTTTCCATATGCACAACTCCTCTCTCTGAGTGGAAATCTGGCTCTTATTCTCCTCAATATGTCTACTTATTGTATCAATCAAAAGCACCTGTGCCAGATGGGAGATGCACGGTCTCAGTAGCCTTGCAGAAAGCTCCAGCCCACGCTGGATGAAAAGGGCATCTTTGTAGAGGCTGTGAAGTATCAGGGCCCAGGTGATGACAGCTGCCCTGCTCATTTCACTCTGGCTCCAACCACCTGCTCCCGGCTGCATCACCCTGCAGAATTGCCCTCCCCACCCTGCTCAGGCTCTGATGCTCCACCTTTGTGCAGATGCCTATCCTGCTCAGCCTGCCTAATGGCTTTTGCACTGAATTATTCTGGAAGGGATGCAGAAAAGTGGCTCCATGTTTGTTTTAAAGCTCGCTGATGATTCCAGTGTGCATCCAGGTCTGGGAACCAACATTCTATTTTATGTACTCTGCAGCCCTGTTGTTCTCCCACTGTCTCCCTTAAGGAGGGAGCCCAGCATGGTTTTAAATGAGTGGTGAATGTGCCTGGTCCTTCAGGAAGCTCTGCCCAGTTGACGGATTATGGAAATGGGGCTATAAAAACTAAGTTTAGTAGTCAGAGAATTGATTTCTTTAGAGTAAGAGAAATACAGTATGGAACAGTCTGGAAGAAAACAAAAGATTTGTGTTTGATAAATAATTGAGCTATCCAGTGTAAACCAGATGAACTATAATAAATGATCAACACATTACAATATTGACTTTAGAAAGAGAGAGATAAACCAGAACAAGGTACTAGTTTGGGAACGTCCATTAGCAAAAGAAGCTTTCAGAAGAGTCAGGCTCATTCATAATGGTATGAATGTAACTTAGCAAGTGACAAAGACCCACCTCTTATTAATCATTACCTACCAATAAAGAACTTCTGACCATAGCCAACAAATTCTTCCTTGTCTGGAACACAGCAAGTGGCAGGAACAGAATATGTGGAGAAGAGGGAGACGTTTACTTAGAACAGATGCATGAAATTGTCTGCAAATCTTCAAGTGACAGTATTTCAGTAGATGGCAGCACCGCTGAGTCTATCCTCGGGTGGCTATTGAAGAGCGTCCTGAGCACTTTCCATCCTATCACACACACCAGACTATACAGAGACGCTCTTCAGAAATTTAGCAAGTGTTGGGGGGAAAAAAGCTATGCTAGCCTTATTTAAAGTTATAAGAAAGATATTGAGTCATAGTAAAGACAAAAATTGGGGTACACATTTTTAAATATGTTCAAAGAAAACTGATTTTTAAAAAAGGAAACAGATAAACTGGTGTTGGCTTTAACTTGTAGATATGAGGTCCTGTAGATTCTACAATTAATCTCTTTGTTAGAGATGGGTTTTTATCTTCTCCCTTATGAAATGGTTCATTCTGTATAGAATTGGTATTTGCTCTATGGCTACCAATTGCTTTTGACTGTCCAGGACTCTGAGAGATGAAAGTAAGGAAAACTGTGCCCAGTGGCTCTGAAACATCTAGAGCTGATTGCTCTGGTCTCTGCTTCCACTGGGATCTCAGAAAAATTGTTATAAACTCCAGGAATAAATGTTACAAAAATATCCTTTGCAAATTACTTTTTACAACACTACTTTGAGGAACACACTTGGTTTTACTAACGTGTTCTTTTTCACTTAATACAATTCTGTTCTGATCATTAAAATAATATAGAAAGAACATTTGTTCATAGAAGGAACAGTCACGTACCTTTTTTCTTAACCTTTGTGTTTAAACACACATTTGAAGATATAAAGAAAACGCACCAATATCAATTCCATCTTCTGGGAAGTAAGCACATTTTTTCTAACTGAAAATTGTCAATAAGTTTAAAGGAAATGTTTACTTAAGGATAGAGTCACAAAGCTTAATTACTTTCATGTTCATTTTACAGTATTTTCTGTGAAGTTGAATATTTTATCACTGATTTCACCCTTAAAATATCATTTCTTATCTTAAAGTGTATCTCATCAAGTATTCATGTTGAGGAACTGAAAGACCTCAAACATAGCTCTATTTGCCTTACCAAGGACATAAAAATGAGCAATTACCTTCTGAAAGTTCCTCTGGATATTTGGGTAAATGAAGAAACAGAGCATTAAAAAGTTAAGCTGAGAAGATCAAGTTGGCAAAATAAAGACAAATAAGAGTAAAGACAAATGACACAAGTGAGGCATTCATGTCACCCTTACAGAAAGGTGTGAGCTGGGTAGGAGCCGCCAAGGCGTACAAACAACGCGCAACTGGAGACTCAGAAACTCATTGGACCTGCCGCTCCTGCTCAGTGGACAATAACTTTTCCTGCAAGCTGCTTATCTAGACTCTTTCCGAGGCTTTCTCTCCATGTAGACTCCTCTCCACTTGGTTGGCACAGAATGGGGCTTGAAAGAGAGAAATCATAGAAAGGCAGCTGATTCAAGCCTTCGCTGCCCTGCTCTCCGAGGGGCCATCTGGCTGCAGGCCTGTGAAGTGAAGTGGTGGATGGGGTGGAAGGGGCACTGGGCCAGGCGCTGCAGCAGCCTCTGGCCCAGGCATCCTCATTCCTGACCCGTCCCACATTTCCACTCTTGGAGACCGCTGCAAATGAACTCAAGAGTGTACTGTTTTCTAGATATTTTGAGACATCCACTGTCCCTAGTTTTGTTTATTTGGGGGCTTTTTTTGGCTTTTGTTTTTGTTTATTTTTCAAATGGCATTCTTAATTAGGCAATATCATCACCTCCAGGGAAATTCAAGGAGGTCACATGGTACTTCATTCAGAGAAGACTTTGGACCAAAACTGAAGAAGCTTAACTGCCTACTAAGTGCTCTAAGGAACAGAATTAAACATCATGAATGAATGTCAAGGGTTATTTAACTAGAAAAAAATGCCAGCTGGGTGCCAGTTGTTCCTTAATTGAGCTCTTAAGTGAGCTGGGTTCAGAATGCACTGGAGCATTCTCACTCTTCTAACTCTTTTAAGAGGAGTCTGCAAGGTGTGCTCTGCAGTAACTAAGGGCATCTGCATTCCTTGGCAGAGCTGTTATCAGAGGACCATGCCGACTGCCCCTGTTGTTTTTTCATAATAGTGCTAGCTAACACTTATTCACTTACATTCTAAGCACTTTACTTATATACATTATTTTTCCCGCTTTAGACATGGGGCAACTAAGGGACACGGAGGATAAGTGATGGGGACCCCCAGTTAGCAAGTAATGGACCAGGATCCATACTTGGACAATCTGACTCCAGCCCGTGACTTTGACCACTTCTCAACACTGCCTCTCCTTTCACAGACACCACAGAGACCTCTGAGTCTCAACCACGGCTTTAGCATGTGGACTGTCTTTCAGCAAAATGATGAGTTTGCAAAACAGAGCAAAGGAGAATGACTATAATCCAGAGGAATTGAAACGAAACCAAATCCAAACACTGAGTTAAATGCAGACCATTCAGTTACCCCTAACAGGCCAACTATCTAATTGGAAACAGGAAATTTAGAAACAACATACACAGTAAGTAAATAACTTAGCTGAGTAGTTCCCAGCTCCATCTGTCTCAATGCCATCTTTTTTGTAAGTAATATCTGAAATGATCTCTACTCTGACAAAATGAAAGTCATAGATATAATCTAACAAACATACTTTAAAAACCAATGCAATGCTCTAAATGTAACATAAAGGAAAAATTAAAAGGAAGTAATTTATGTTTTAAAAGTATTTATTTCAAAAAGTATATATTTCAAAATATAAAGCTTTGGGCATGACTTCTTTAGAAGTCAGAAGAAACTATTAAATACTTATACCAGTTATACTGAAGACGCATAGATTTAAAGGAAGTAGGAAGATCATAAAATATTCCTTCTATGAAGTATAGAAAAATAGAAGAGCAAAGTAACAAGTGGGCACTGGAATAAAAAGTATTCTGATAAGTAATAACAGGCCAGATTTATTTGTATATACAGGAAACTGGCCTAGTTGAAGTAGGCGTATATATGTCTATTGTATCATATCCCTAAAAAGTGTTTAAATTATACAAAATTTGGAATATAGATTTAAAAATCAGTACCAAATACTTATTTTTTACTTACCAGATTCAAATGTTTCTTCATCTAAGGTTTTCCATGGAGGCAAAAAACCAAAAGTGTCATTGCATTACTATCCATACTGAGTCTATATTTCAGCAGTCTGATTCCCTGATCCTGTGATTCTGCACACACACCACCTTTAAAATGTTTTTCCTAAATCAAGGCCAACTCAGAGGTGTCTCTATGGCACATAAAGCCTTAAATGAGATATGGGTCCTAAGCAATTGGGCTGTGATGACAAGAGGGATCGAGTAAGAGCTGAAAATAAACAAATAAAGTAATAGAAGAGAATAAGAAAAATAAAATTAAACAGAGGCTCAGTGGGAAGGGAAAGGTGGAATGTCATGGTAAACTCCAGTAGGTTGTTGGATATTGTACAGCTTTGCTGCTGGAGGCTTGCCTGAAGATGTGGGGGTCCAAAAGCAAGGGGAGTGTGACAAGGAGAGTGAGTATATGAATGTCTCACTTGGGTAGGCTTGTTTAGGTGACAGAAAGACCTGAGATAAACCAACTTCCTCATAAGTTAAAACAAGTCTTGTTAGGGTTTTAAAGATACATTAAGCATAAAGAACCTAGAATTTATATGGAGAGCAATTTGAAATATATAGCAATATTACCATGGCATACATCCCTGGATCAGGCAATGATGCAGCTAAAGTTTACTCACGTGTGTAACAATGTATTTATAAAGCTATTCATTGTAGCACTGTTTATAATAGAAAAATGGACATAACTCAAATGTCTACTAATAAGTGATTGTATAAAAGCACAATAACTTATTTAACTAATAAGCTATTTTAAAAAAATATATGAGGAAGCTCTTTATGCACTATAATGGGATCATCTCCAAGATACATAATATTAAGTAAAAGAGACAGGAATAGAACAGTGTAAGTAGCATACCATCAAAGAGTACATGCCTGTGTGTTTTAAAAAGATGTGAGAATGAGGGTGTCAGAGGGGAGGAAAAAAATTTACATCATTGCACAGAATACATCTGGAAGGATGCCCAAGAAACTGAGCATATTTATTGCCTCAAGAAAGAAACTGAGTAGGGGAACAGGAAGAGAGATGGAATTTTACTGAATATACTTTTGAAGTTTTTGAATTTTAAACATGTGAATGTGTTACCTAAAAGCAAATTTTAATTAAAATTATGGAAAGGAAATGAATATTACTGCAAATTGAAAAAAATAAAACCAGGATGTGTACTTGGTAAAGAAATAAATAAGTATCAGTATTTTTCTGTAGTTTTTCTGGGAAATACATGTAAATGTTTGAAATACCAAGAATTTAAAATTTCATATCATTCTTTAATTTCTAAAAACTAGATTAACCTATAACGCCAAGATAAACTCTTCCATCAGACTAGAGACTCTCCAGCTAGTCTCCCAACAAAACCCTAGTGATTCTTGGGCCAATCTTGGCTGTGCCACTAAATTTGAAAAATCTTTTCCCAATTTACAAAAAGGCTTAAGAATAGAAATGTGAAACGTTTTTATGTATTTCTCAAAAATTTGGAACCCATGATTACTTCTCTATACAAAAATCTACCAGAAGATGATACCAGGCAATAACAAAATAGACATTTTGATTTTTAAAAATGTGGTATCTCAATATTTTATAGTATTTCACAAAGAGCACTGGTGGTCTCCAGATGTTCCTCCTGAATGTTACTAAACGTTAACACCTAACGTTACTATGTGTTCCTGTGATCATTTTCAAAACACTGCTTTCTAGAACACTGTCAAAAATGTTGGCCTGGAGTTGGGAGATATTCCTAGAGCTGTGCTTCCCTTCCAAGAGTCAGAACCACAGATAAAGGCTGCGGTGGGAGGATTTATTTTACACATTTCTTCCAGAAAAAGGGGACTATGGCCCCTCTACCTGACTCTGCTTCAGAAAATCTATAGATGAGCTGCTTCGTATTTCTCCTGGCAGTAAATCTATCAAGAGGAAGTGCTACCTGCTTCCACACATTTCTCGTCAATCTTCATGTCATCTCCTATAAAAGAGCATAGAAAAGGAAAGACTGGACTTAAAATGTGTTAGTATCACAAACAAAATTCCATGTGCATACACTTATGTCAATAAAATCGAGACCACTCTATAATTGTGTTACTCTTTACAACTATTGCTTCCTTGGAGAGATGAAAAGGACTCTACTGAACTAAATGAAAACGTATGATAGGGGAGGCTACAGGACAAAAAATGGTTAAAAATTTTAAAGCATAGGCTTTTGAATGCTGGACAAATTAGTTTACCTCTAAGCCTCAGTTTTCTATCTATAAATGGGGGTAGTAATAATACCTACCATATAGGATAGGATTGAGATAATGCGGGAAAAGCTCAGGCATGTGGTAAGTCCTCAATAATTATTTTTACCTTTAGCTTGGGTGTATATAAGAGAATAAAAGAATATCACTTTTAAAACCATTCATCCTAATACTCAAAACTCATTACAGTGTGACCCAAACTCAGCTTTGAAAGCTCATCTCTCTTTCATATTTCTTACACACTGGTTCAAGCAGACACCATTGGTTCTTCCTCTGTGCCTTTGCGTATGCTGTTCCCTTTGCCTGCAATCCTTCAAAGTCCATCTCCAACGCTGATCAAAATGCATATCCCTGCCATGGACTGCACAGCATTTTCTTCCTACCACCTTGAATTCTCTGCTACTGCACATCTACTCTGCCTTGTAATATAGTCATTTGGGTGTTTGCCTTATTCACCCTCCTGGACAGCTCCTTGAAAGTGGAAACTGTCTTAACTGTTTTTTACATGTTTTATAGAGCTTAGCACAGTGTCTTCCACGTAGTAGGTACATGATAAATTATTGATTAAACTGAATCAAATTTTCCTTTTAATATCAAAATAGTTGATTTGAAAATACGTTCTAGAAAAAAAATTTTTTTTCCTTTCAGCATTGTACATCTTGTGCCTAGCTCAGTACCCTGCAATTCCCAGGCAATCAATAAACAGTAGTTTAATAAATAAGTCTCATACAAACGTACAAATTACAGTTGTATAATAAGCTGTAATATTTAAAGTAATATAATAAGTTTATTACCACCTCCTTACAGACCATATCATTAATTAATGTTTTTAAGTAAAATATGCAATATGAAAACTTTTATGAAATAATACTGTTTTACAGAGGCAGGAGCACAGATAAACAAGTGACATAGCTAAGATTTTCAACACTGTCATTCAATTCCTATATTCATTGATTATTTTCCAGATCAGTTATTTATAACAATAGTGAATTCATTAGTTTCTAGGATGTAACTGGAGGATTTTGCTTTAAAATGCAGACAAAAACTACAATTGTCATTCCTATTTTACAGAAGCCAGGAGAGCTTCTCTAAGAACAGCACAAGCAGCCCCGATTTTTCTAGCATGGAACTCTGCGAGATAAGAGAGCCACTGACTTTGGTCTCTTAGAATGAACAATTCCACACTGTCAGCTGGGGGAACTGATTTGTATCCCCCACAAAATGCATACATATGTCGAAGTCCTAGCCCCTGTATGACTGTGTTTGGGGATGGGGCCTTTAAGGAGATAATTGAGGTTAAGTGAGGGCATAAAGTTGGGAACATAATCCAAAAGAGCTTGTAGCCTTGTAAGAAGAGGGAAAGAAATCACATCGCTCTCACCCTCTCTCTCTCCCTCCTCCCTCTCCCCCACCATCCCCCCACCACCCGGCCTGCATTCACAGGGGAAAGGCCCTGTGAGCACAGAGAGAAGGCAGCCGTCTGTGAGCCAGCAAGAAATGTCTCACCAGAAACCAGCCCTCTCAGAGCCCTGATCTTAGACTTTGAGGCTCCAGAGCTGTGAGAAAGAAAGCCACCCCGTCTGTGGTATCTTACAATGGCAGCCTAAGACAGTGGGCTGGTTACCCAGCAAGACCACGGAGACCAGCCGTCTCCCAAGGCCTGCCGTGGTCCTCCCCTTCCCCTCTCCAGTGTCGGGGATGAATGCGGGTGTTGTGGGTGGTGTGGGTGGAGGCTGAGGGGACTGCTCTTCTCTCTTCTCTCCTCTCCACAAGCAGACAGCATCTTGCTTTCTTGCTCTGTGTGTGTGTGTGTGTGTGTTTGTGTGTGTGTGTGTGTGTGTGTGTGTGTGTGTGTGTGTGAGTGTTTGTGTGTGTTTGACACCACAGAATCATCTGGGTATCTGAGCATGGAGAAGGGGGGAGGTAATAACTGGAGGCCCCATTTGCCCCTGGCGTAGGGGCCTACAGACAGACAGACACGTCAGTCCAGACCACATGGCTTGCAACTTCTGACAATGTTCTTACATTAACAGTCTTTTCATCCATACCCTGGGAACAATAACAGTTTCTTTATAGGGTTATTTTTAGACATTGCATATAAAGCAATTGAAGCAAAACAGTGGAACAGTTTCACAACTTTCATTGAGTTCTTATCATGTGCTAGCTGTGTTAGACTCTGGCGCAGCATGTAAACCCTGGTTCTCTTCTTTCATTCCTCTCGGTGCTAAGGACAATTACACTGTGTGTGCATTCTTTTGAACAACATGTTTTTATAAATTAGGGCATTAGTGATTAGCACACCACTAGGCACAGGAAGAACTTAATAAATAGCTGAACTGAAGTGAAGTGCATTGAGAAAAATACAGGAAATCTTTAGGAGACTTTGGAGATGAGTTTTTCCCCAAATACTGTTCTTACCTTCTTCCATAGAAATCGCTGGGTGCAGACAAATGATAGCAGTGGGGAAAAAAGAGAGAGCAAGCCTGATAGCTTATGCTGTAGTTTCTTAGATTAATTAACAGTAAGAAAATCAAAGTGCCAATATTATTCTCTAAAACTTCAGTAGAGATTTAATAACAAAATGATAAGTGAATATTCTGTAGAAACCAGTACATTTATGAGCCTCGTTAGAAATGGGATCTCTTTGCTTTTGGCAAATCTTGCCCCATCTGTCCCAATAAGCGATGTGAGTTGCATTCTACGCATGTCCGAAATAATGCTCCTGTTACTTATTCATTATATTTTAGGAACTCAAATCTTGAGGGAAGGAAAGGAGGAAAAAGAGAAAGAGAAGGGAGGGACAGAAAGAGGGATGAAAACTACAAGTGCATCTTCAGTAAATGACTGTTTAACAACCTGTAAATTAACAGCCCTGGGATTTTTCAGTAACTCTTGATTAATAAAGTTGCCTATACCTCCGGAGTCAGTAACCCACTTCTGAGATTTTTTTTTCCTATGGTAACATTCAAGCAGAACCGAAAGATACAAAATAATATTTATTTGCAGCATCATCTACAACAGCTAAAAACAAATGCCCTAATCGTTTAGAAAATGATGTGCTCCATCAGAAACATCCCCGTAAGAGGTGTCCCTTTAAGTCAGTGGCTCCAAACCTGGGGTTCCTGGACTTAGAGATTTGTGAGGATAATAATACGGGCTGCAAACACTTTTCAGGATGGACTTTGCAAAAAGTCTAATATAAATGGCATGTTGGCTATGCAAGCAAATTAAAGGTCAACCAGTGGTCCTCCTAGTTATCAGATACTGATTGGAAGCTTAGTTAGCAGTTCCAGGTGTCTTGGAAATAGGAAAATGAGTTAAAGAAGTACTTCCATACGGTTTGGTCTGGCAAACAAACTTTGCAATGCACAGGGGAAATAACCAAAATATTACTATGTACCATGACAGATGTTCCTGATAACAGCTGTTACTGTTGACCATGTGAAATATGTTTCCATAACTGGAAGGCAGTATGAAAACATTGTCAGTGTAAAGGAGTGTCAGTGTAAGAGGGTCTTCTTTCAGAGATGTCTCTATAGTTGTCATCATGTCTTTTCAAACGAATTAATAATAATTTTCAACTTAGAGAAGTGCAAAGTAAAGTGGGTGAGGAATTTCCATGGGCCAAACTATGTCTGCCTTAGTGCCCTCCCAGTCCCCTGGCCGTGTCCCTCTCCCTCGTCCGGTGCCTCTTCCCCTCCTCTAACTCCTACATAAGCCCTGATCAGCAAGTTCCTGATGGGCACCCTTCAATCAGGCAGTGAGTCATTCACAAGCATTCACCACTGTGGATCTCTTTGCTGACCATTCTTCCCCTGCCATTTGAAAACACTGTATGGTGGACAAACTACACTCATTAAATAATAATTCGGGCCCACCTTTATTCATCAAAGGTACACACAAGTGTGCCACTAGGCAGCTTTGCTTGCCAGTATGTATAGACTAGCTGTAGAAATCTTGGGGGACTTCAAGCCAGGGAGCGTGATCACTGAAGTTGTTACTGACACAAGAATGTTTGCATTTTCACAAACAAAAGGCTCTTCTAAATCTAAAGGAATGAATGTCTTTGGTAGGATTTCAGATGGCTGCCCAGACGTTATTGGGGGGGGGGGGATCTTTAAAGCTCCTCTGCTGGGCAGGAAGCCAGCCCCAGGGGAGAGGGGGCAGGCTCCCCCCCCGGTCCCGCCCTACCCCCCCCCCCCCCCCCCGCACACGTTGGGTCCAAGGCAACAGCACACTTACATATGGTGGACTGGAGGTGGTTGTGAGGCTGGTATGGCTGAGACCACCAGAACTCCCGTTGCTTCCTATGCAAAAAGAAATACACTGTGAGAAGAGAAACTAAATTAACCCAGGTTAACCCAGGTGAAATAGATCCAGGACAGAACATTTCCTAGAATCCTGTTGCCTCTACCCAGGTGAAAAAGGAGATTTTACCTCCAAACACATTGTCAAATACATTTCCAAATGCACAGCCTTTCTTATCATTTTTCCTGCCTCACAGCATCTTTTTCAGAGCCGTGCTGGCTTAGAGTGAAAATCTGGCCCATGACCACTAGTTCGCATCTCACAGGGCTTTTGCACAGGAGCCATGGCTCATGCCTCTCCGGCAGGTTAGCCTGTTCCAGCAGGTCTCGGAATTTTCACCGCATGCTCTGGTTTCCCTCCCTGGCTGTGATGCTCTCTACAGTCCCTTTAGAGCCACATGAATTTCTGCTCCTTCAATTGCCCTCTGTTTGTGTGCTAATCCAAAAACCTGTCATTTCTGTGTGCTTCTCGCAGGACCCCCATGGGAGCCACTCTCTGCTCTGAGACCAGGAGGACTAATCTCATTAGGCCTTTATCCCTGTGTGTGTCCTTAGCCCCCAAAACTCAGGTCATCCCTTATCCTCTGCACTTTAATCCCTACAAGGCTCCGTCCACCACCCGCCCCTCCCTGAAGCCCTTTCACACACCCTCTGGATCTGGTAGTAAATCTTCAGCAAAATCTCTCAGACGTCTGCCTCTATTTTGAGGGAGCCCTTCACCTTCCTGCTCTAAAATCCAGGTCCCCCTGAGTTTGCTGCTCCCCTGCCCCTTTCAATAGGTGGCTCCTTCCTCTCCTAACCCCCGTGGTGAACCAGCTCTGGGGGAGGGGGACCCTGACATGCAGCTTGGTTGATTCCCTTCGTGTCAATATTCCCACTGTGGCTGATTTCAAGCTGCCACCCTGCCGTCACCCACGGTGGGTGTGAGAAGAGGTGCACATGGGCTCTGGGAGCTGGCGTCGGTGTGCCACTGCACGAGGCCCTCACTCCATGGGGCTTGGAGGTGGGGGTCTGTGTCCTGCTTCGCAGGACCATCTCCAGACCATTCTCCCTTTTCCCTAGAATCTGTCGCTTTGAGTACCATTCCCCTCACTCTGCTGGTAGCATTCTCAGGTTATTCCTGCTCACGCCACGCTCTCAACATTGTTCTGTCACAATGTGATGATTTTATTAGGCACGTAAATGCCCCTTCCAAAACCTGGCCTTTTGGTTCCTTTATCTCCTCTTTTTCAGTGACCTCCCCCTCATTCCGCCTCATTCTGCCTCCCACTGTCATACCCTAGATCTTTCCGTTCCAGTAACTACAGTCTCTCCACAATTTCGATTTCCAGCATCTCTTTCTTCTACCAACGCCTCCTATCTTCCCAACCCCTGTAGTCTGCTGACCTCATCGGGACCTACAGTCCATTGATCACACTTGTTTCCACTGACCCTTCCCCTGTCACCTCCCTCCCTAACAAGCTTAAGTGTCATGGTCCTTCACTAAAACCACTCCTTCGGCCCTCTCTTGATTTACTGTTAAATCTAACTCTCTGTCTAATCTAGACCTACCCACCCAGGAAGCTGACAAGAATCACTTCAAATTTATGGCCTTTAACCTTGTGTGGGCCCTTAATGCTGATGCCACTGTATTTAATCAATTTGCTCTCCTGTTCTCATAGAAAGTTTTGAAGGTTTCTCCTCTCTCCTTCCCAGTTCCTCCTTACCCACCCTTACTCTCAGCTTAGGCCACTGCTTATTTCACCAAGAAAATACGAGCGAATGGAAGAGAATGGCCACAAGCCCCACCGTGTCCCCTCCCTCCACTGTGCCACACTCCGGGTTCCCTACTGTTACTATTGCTGTGGATGAACTGTTCGTGACCCTATAGAAGGCCAACCCCTCTGCTTGCAGATGCCACCACATCTGCTTCCGCCTGCTCAGGTACGTCCACAGCAGCAACTCAGTCATCTTTTCTCTTGTACCATAAAGTTTCCCTCTCACTGGGTTGTTCCCGTGAGCAGTATCCACCCAACCACAGAAGTCCTCTCACCACTTCACTTTCCCCTCTAGATGCTTTTCTATTGCTCTGCTCTGCTCTATACAAAATGTCTCAAAGAACTTTCCATGCTCCTTGGTGCCATCAATTTCTTCAAACCCCGTTTTATGAAGATTTTGGCCCCACCCCTCCACTGAAATTGCTTTTATCCAGATCACCAGTGGCCTCCAGTGCTAAATCCAACAGTCAGTTGTCAGTCCCTCAGCAGCGGCTGACACAGCTGATCGAGACACTGCACCGACCTGATTTTCATCCTGACCCACTGGTCATTCCTTCTCAGTCTCCTCTGCTAGTTCCTGTTCCTCTACCTGATCTCTTATCACTGGCCGAGCCTTGGGCCCCTTTCTGTCTTCTGTCTAACCTTACTTCCTTGGACTTCAGTAGCACAAAGGTGAGGATGGTGGGTTGAGATTCAGTAACTAAGTCTTTAACTCAGCCTTGAAAGATGAATAGAGGGAGTCAGAACTACTTTCTAAAGTTTAATTTAGTTTCCCAAGTTCTTTTAGCTCTATTCTAGTTGATATGACTAGTCTGGCCTCTTTGGTATGTAAGATGCTTAGGGCACATTAACAAGTTGGTATTTGGATTTATAAACCACCGTGTGTGAGTTCGTCTGTCTGTTTGTCTCTCTTTGTCTCATCTTAACTGCACTAACAGAAGCCTGAGAGAATGTTTTTATTTCCTGAGTCCAGCAGTGATAATTTTCTTACCTCTTCAGAAGGTGGTTAGAAGGGATCAGGCCAGCACAGGTACCAAGGTCCGAGATTTTCCGGGCCTGCCACCAGAGGGCATCATTCTGGTCCACAATCTGGAGGATGTCCCCCTTCTGGAAAGGCAACCCCGCATCTATGCAGGGGATGGCGGGATCCTCCTGGGGCCAGTATTCGGTCATGGCACGGACGTACATCTGACAGTAGGTGCATAATGGCACCATCAGAAGAATGCTTACCCATGGGCTGCTGAGACTTCACACCATTTCTCCCGTTCCTCTGCCTACTGGGGCTGTCTTCCTCTCCATCCTCAACAAAATAAACTTCCTTCCTGAAGTTTAAGTTCTTAGACTTTCTGAGTCTAAGAGCCACAAAAAAAAAAAGTGACTCTGGGAATAGAATCTTTTAGCTCTGAGAGGATTTTGCTCAAACGTTCACTATTCTTTTTTGGGGGGTGGGTGGGTAATAAGACCGATTGATTGATTTTAATGGAGGTACCGGGGTGAGCCAAGGACCTCACGCATGCTAAGCACACACTCTACCACTGAGCTATACCCTCCTCTCCCAAAGTTCACCATTCTTGTTGTTACTTCTTAACTTCTTGGTACCCCGTCTCCTTTTATTGTGTTCATTTCCTGACTTGCCTTTCCTGTCATCAGTATTGAAAAACATGCAACACGGTATTGAAAAAAGTTCAACACGTTATAGACGCTAGTAATAAGATGCAAAGTATTTTGTCACTGTTATTGTTATTGGAGGATTTACTCAGGGTGGGTGTGAAGGCTCAGCTGGTTCTTACCATCTTCTGGCTGTTAACAGGAGGGTCAGAAACTGGAACCACCTTGAACATGATTGTGCCACGAGACATGGCCTAGAAAATGTCAGGGGGAAGAATGACAAATTGCAGAGTTTGCTGGGTTTGGCAGATGGAGTTACAACTCATTGTGTGCAGGTCAGATGCTGACATCTCCCGCAGGGGCTTTGACAAGGGTTCAACAGCTGAATATCACTGCCCAGAAACAGCATTAGGATGAAACTGAGCTCCGCTTCTGCCCCACTGTGGGGCTTCCAGGATCACCGGTCTGTTAAACCCACACTAAGGCCTGGCCTCTTGCTGCCCCCAGGACACCCCACTTAGCAAGGCCTTCTTCCCACAGGCTCTGTGGGAAGGAGAGAAGCTCGCGGTCTGACTTCCCCTCCTGGAATCTCAGTCAGCCTGTCTTTCCTGAACACTTGTTTCTGCACCAGGCAGCCCAGTCTGATGGGGAAGATGATGAGGGGCTCCCAAGTCTTCTGGGGGGAATGACAAGCTTCCAAGCTAATCATGGAGGAGACAGAGAGCCTCTTAGCCTGAAGGGGAAGTTAAGAATCCTCTGTTACAACACCGTGACAGGCATGGGAGATCCAGACATTAACAAGAAAGATCTCGGTCTCACTCAGGAATTCCACGATCTCACTCCGCGGGCAACCCCACAGCTGGCACCGGAAGGGCTAAGGTGGAGGCACGTGGTCTGAGGTTGACAGACCCCAAGCTCCCGCTGCAGTATCTTGTGTGCCACACAGAACCTTGCACCCGCGGTTTGCAAAATATTTAGGTGCTTGTTATACTCCTTATAATAATACCAACCTCTCATCTCAGTCCCCAGGGGACATCCATGAAAATCTAGCACTCCCCGCAAGAGCCCAGTCTGGTCTATGTGGCATATAGTAAACGACCCTGGGCCCCACATGGGGGTGTATTGGGGGGAGTGCTGCTATGACTGATGACAGCTGGACTGTGACTCAGGCAATGGTTTGAAGGATGGGAATGGCGACCAAAAAGAGACCAAAGGCTCATATAATGGGGTCATAAATCCCCATTCCAACCACGAGGACAATGGAGGACCAACCAGCAAGGATGTCCCCCTCCCTGTATGCTGCCCTCTGGTGACTTCTCTTCTACCACAGAGCTTCCTCAAGGAAACCATATTCAAATGTTAGGGGAGCAAGGATTTTTTGCTCAAGTTCAGAACCTCCTCCGCAGTCTCACTGCACAGAAACAGATGAATGTGCGTGAAGAAGGCCAGGAGGAGACTCTTACCAAAATATGGATCACTTGCTCAGGGTCCAGTCCTTCAACCGAAACTCCATTCACTTCCACCAGTTTGTCTCCAGCATACAACAGCCCTAGGCAAACAGGAACACAAAACAAAGAAGGGTACAAAGGAATTCACAAAAAATGGGGGTAGCTACCCCAAAGCTACTTAACAAGTTCACTAACCCAAGCATTGACATTTTAAATCTTTTTGTAAAATAATAATAATAAAGCACATTGGTTATTCCAATTTACAGCATCAGCAAAGTGCATACGAACTGCATTTTCCACCTCTTCACCGACTCTGGGTATTAGCTGATGGTGATACTTTTATTTTTGCTAGTCTGATGTTGTGAAAGGGAACTGGAACACCGGTAAGAAGACAATACTAAAAATAAAGATGTCAGAGTTGTGAGTAAAATGGTGAATGAAATGCAAATGGGGTAGGGGAGGGTATTCTTCAAAAGAGAAAATGTGGAGACACTTGGGGGTTAAGGCTGAGAAATATGAGGTAAGACAGTGGGGAGAAGAAGCAGGCCAATATCAGGGAACAAAAACCAAGAATGATGAAAATTTCAAGAAAGGTACTGTCAGCAACATCAAATGTGCTAGAGAAGCAAAAATAAAACCGAGGCTGAAGGAAGGGCCAGTGGACTTAGGGACTAGGACGTCCCTGGGTGGTTTTTTTAAGAATGTTCGGCTACAAATCCTGCAGCAGGTTTCTGGGGCGGTGAGCAGTGAGGACACGGGACAGCAGGCACAGAACAAGTCATTTCAGAAGCACAGCGGTGAAAGGAAGGGAATTCGATTTCCTGGTAGAAAAGGCAAGTGCAAAAGGCATTTGAAGACGGGAAGAGCTATGCCTGTTTGAAAGCAGAAGGACAAGTGAAGAGTGAAAATTGAGAGTATAGAGTGAGGCAGACCTGGACTTGAATTCTGACTCAAATTGTGTAACCTTGAGCAGATGAGTCATTCAATCTCTTTGAGCCTCAGCTTCCTCATCCATAAAATGGCATAATACTTAGCTTGTTAGGTTGCCATAGGAATGTAAAGTGAAAGAACAGTGATATGGTGCCTAGAACAGAGGGTCTCAATGCAGAAGGTAAAATGGGGCTTCTCTGGGATGTTTCTTTCTTTCTTCTTAGTGAACGAGCAATAGAACTCATTAAAGCCTCGACCATAGTTAGGAAAGGGGTTTCCCTGGGAAGATTAAACAGGCAAGGGTTTCCTACTTTCCTGGTCACGCTCGCACCCTGCTACTCCAGCTCACCACTCCTCTCGGCCAGCCCGCCGTGGATGACTCTGGCCACCAGGATGTCCCCTGTCATCTCGTGGCGTTTGATGGTAGCTCCCTGGGGAGAGAGCACAGTGGAACCCCTTTGTACCTAACATGACCACTTTTCTGGGGCTTCCCTCAGTGTCACCCTGCTCTTTCAGATGAGGGTATTCATACCAACCAGCGCCATACCACGCCACCGTCAAAAATGACAGGCCATTCCACCTTCGCCCGCCAAAGTCTCTACCCAGCCAAATAAACATCAAAGAATATTTAGATGCTTCCAAAGACAGAGAAAACTCCCACAATTACAACCTAATCAGAGGGACTATTCTTAGAAAATTAAATTACTGCCTTCCTCAGCTTCCCTCCAATAAAGGAAAAGACTTAGGCCAATGCCTTAGAACTGAGTGAAATATGTGTGCGTGTCAGAGAGCCAAATAATGAAATAAAATAAAAAGTCTTCTTTCTCACAGCTCTTTCAAAAAGAAAAACACTAAGCAGAAATCTTTCCTAGTGCAAACATTACAACATGTGATGTGTTTGAAACCACAGGCAAAATTCATTAAGATACAATTTAGTCATTATTACCATGGGTTTCCTCTCACATTTTCTGAGTGTCTCAAACTGTATCTGTGCCCATGGACAAGAATATTGCCCAAGTAACCCTGGAGTTCATAATTAGCCCTGGTATAATTCTAAATGAAAAGACAAAATGATTTCCTTACCAGGGGCTGTTGGTTTTTCACCAAACAAACAATCCTCATTGCCTCCTCGCTCTCAGGGATGTTGTCTGGCAGTGGGGGGAGGAGGGGTTCAAAGTCTTTCTGGGCCACAGTGTCGTGGGCGCTGAGCAAGGCCTGGGGACAGAGAAGGAAAAGGTGAATTAACGTCACACACAGCACACACCCATCTAGGAGATGGTGACTCAGTCTGTGCAAGACACACAACAACCACCAACACATGCGTGCCAGGCATACTTCTCAGCATTTTATGTGGATTAACTCAGTCTTCACAATAACCCTGAGGCGAGTATGTGTATTGTCCCCAGTTTACAGGTAAGGAAAGAAGGGACAGAGAGGTTAAGCAACACATAATATATTCTTTCATTTCTGATAAAATGTATACTGTCACGTTCTCATTCCCTGGAAACCCATGTGATCCATGGTGCTCCTATGAACTCGAACCACAAAACAACTTTTGTAATAGTTTTCCTAATTAAGGTGGAATGAGGGATCAAAACATCTTGTTGGTTTGATTTGTCAGTGACACCCATGGACTCATGTGAAACAGAATGAGGAACAGTAGTTCCCTGCATTAGGACATGATAGTGCCTTCCAGCAGACCGCTAGGTTACACATCATTTCATGGAGTGGGGGAGTAGTCATTCTACAGCTCTGTCTGAGATTCGTGGACAGAGCTTCATTGGCACTCAGAGTAAGTTCTCTAGGTTTATCTTGTGGACTAAAACTTTTGACTCATAAATTCCATTGCTCCCAATACAGACATTCTCTTAAAGTTCTAACGTGTTGATAAACTGATCTCAAATCAATAAATACTGAGAGATAGGTTTCTGTTCTGCAGTCAGATATTCTTCATAGACCCCCTCACAGAGCTAGTCATCATTATAGTGTATTTTCCAAATACCTTCACACACTTTTTCCAAAACTTAAAATATTCCACAGTTGGAAGGGACATATACTACCCTGATGGCCCACCCCTGATATTGGATTTTAGAGGAACAATAGCTTAGCTTTGTGGTGGTGGGGGGGGGGCGGGTGGGACGGACAAGACACCATGAGAAGTTCTGGGTGCCTCCTCATATATACGTCAGGCTTGGCTCCGTGACAACATTAAGCCAGTCACATCTGAGTCCCACATCTTTAGGTACACTCTGTTGGTCACCCACATACAGTAATAGAACATCTATTCAGAGAGCACATTTTCTAGCACATTTACTTCTTTCCAACTTTGTCTATGTGCCAGATATGTCCATTTTAGCAAGCACTTGCCTTAAAGTGTGGAGACTGGAGGATCTGTCTCAGCTCTTGGATCTCAGGACACTTGGGGGTTTCACGTAATATCTTCACTACCTGGTTGATGGAAAAACATACATTGTGAATTTTTAAAAAAATCTTCATCACCCAGTTACCATCACCTAGGTTGGATAACAGATATACTGGTGAGCATGGTATTGACCTAAGAAAAGCTGTTACTGAAGACTTCTTTTTCATCTGTAAAGTCAGGGCTTAGAATCTTTCCTTATTCATTAATATTTATGACAGCTGGTAGAATCCAAGATTTGAGGTATATCTAAACCACAGTGCCCCAGTCCTGGCACATCCCAGGCTTGGAAGAGGAATTAACATAATTTTGTAATATCTTATATACTAAGGCAAAAGCCCTCTAGTGGCTCTAAAACGGCTGTTTGCTAATATGAATGCTCTACGGGCAGGTTAAGGTATCTGAGTTCTCCAAGGACAGGCTCAATTGCCTGGAGAACTCAGGGAGTTTAATTCTATGAGATGCTCTATTCTTCTACTGGAAAATGGGAACAGTAATTTATATTTTAGGGCTTATGATTTGAGTCGCAATTTTAATGTTTGTTTCAACAAAAAAAAGTGCTAAACAGCATAAACTCCGATCTCTTTGCTGTAGTTTCAGTGTAGACCTGCTTCCTGACAGGGCGTAGACCTTCCAAGGCTTTCTCCAGCTCCATGAATCTTCAGCAGTCAAGCACCATTACACACAGGGAAATGAAAACAAGCAGTTCACCAAGTTCTCCTCAACCCACTAGGGTTGCAACTGAATAAAATTCAAGTGTGTGTTTCCCTGTGAAAAACTGAAAATAATCCAAGTTATTAGTTACTGGAGTTGAGGTTAAAAGTTTTTTCTTTTTTCCTTTTTTTTTCCTATTTCTTTTATTACAGTTTAGGCAATAAACAAAGACAAAATGGATTGCATTTATTCAACCACTCAGCAACTACAGATTGACCATCTATGATGTGCTAGACACTGTTTAGAGTGATGTAAATACAGCAGTGAAAAGGCAGACAAAAATCTCCATTCTCACAGAGTTTATAGTGTCATGAAGAAACACAGACAATAAATAAAATATATAAGGAAAAGAAATAGTTTTATTTGATGGTGAAAAGAGTTAAGAAGAAAAGTAAAACAGGGAAGGTGGACAGGGAATGCTGGGGGGGGGGGGACTGCAATTTTAGATGAAGTGACCAGGGAAAGCCTCAGTAAGAAGGTGACATTTGGGTGGAGACCAGAAGGAGATGCGGAAGCAAATAGCATGAATAGATGGGCAAGAGCATTTCTGACTTAGTGAGTAGCAAGTGCAAAGGGCCTGTGGCAGGAGCACATCTGATTCAAACAACCACAAGTAGTTCATCTGGCTGGAGCAGAGGGAACAAGGGAGAGACTGGTGAGGGTCATGTCAAAGGGGAACAGGGGCTACATTGTTTGGCTGTGTGAGAACTTTGATGTGACTCATCTTCAAAGAGCATCTTTTTGGCTACTGTGTTAGGATACAGGATACGCCACAGGGGAGCAAGAGCAGAAGCAGGAGTCCGGGGAGGAGGCTAAATCACAATTATCCGTGTGAGACGACGATGGCTTATATAATTTGGCACAGCAGAGGTGGTGAGATTCTCGACAGATTTTGAAACTAGAGCTGACAGGATTGGGTGTGAGTATGAGAGAAAGAGAAAATCAAAGGTGACCCCAAAGATTCTGGCTTCAGTACTCCAAGAAAAAAGATGTCCTTACTGAGATAGAAAAGGCTGGGACATGAGTGGCTTTGGGGGTGGGGACGATTAGGATCTCAGTTTGGGACATGTTAAGTTTGAGGACACCTGAGTAAGACGGGAAGCAGGCAGTTGGAGGAAAGAGTCTGCAGTTCAGGGCAGGAGCCCAGCCTCGAGAAGTAAATTTGAAGATCATTAACAGAACAACATTACCATTTCCATAGGGTCCACGGTTTAGGGAGAAAGAGAAATGGACACATGCTAAAAATATGTTTTGTTTTGTTTCACTTTAATTTGGGGAGACAGCATGCCAATTCTCTTCTATTAAAGCTCAGTTAGAAACACTTACTCGATGCACAATCACCAATTAGACTTTTCTGTTGGAGCCTTTAAACTAGCACTGTGAGTGAAAAGACATCACATTAAAGCTCTCCTATTCTCTGGATGAAAAATCACCTCACCTCCGAGGACAACGCCTGTGCGTGGGGTGCAGCAGGAACGAGCTTCTTTTCTTTGAATTCCTGGAGGGAGTCATAAACCTGCAGAGGGCAACGAGGAGAGAATGAACGCCACACCAAGGGAAGGTCGCCGAGGGGAGAAGCAGCCCACGCAATGGCACAAGCAGCTGAGTAGCATGTGCTGGGCCTTTCATGGGGTGTCTCTAGGTGTCCAAGAGAAATGAGCTCAAGGTTGGTGGCTCTAATGCTTCAGAGGCTTAATTACTGGCTGCCGCCAGAAATTGATCTTCCCCAACCAATATCACTGATAAAAAGAAACTCAAACTCTTGCTCTTGTTAAACTAAATTAGAGTGGGGTATCTAAGCTTGAGACCAATAGAGATCTGGGGCCAGAGACCTCTGGGAACTTCCAGGCTGGGCAGCGGCACAGGGCAGGAGCTATGGGATCAGGGTTCCCCGGGGAACTGAATGAGAGGTTGGACACACAGTACCTGCTTAATGCTCTATGCTCATCTTGTGTTTGTTTCCTTTCCTCCCTTAATTCTCCAATTATAAAAATTCCAACTTTGTCTCTGGTGACCCTTAGGAATTGTCTTCCGTACCAGGATCCAGGGTTGAGCCTCTGCAGTGCAGCCCTTCATCCTATTTTAGGAATCCAGTTTCTCTTACAGATGGACAAATGAGGCCCAGGAGGCCAGCTCAGCCCCATCTTTCTGACCCAGATCTGGTGCTTCCTTGCTCTACCTCAGTGCCCACGCTCAAGTTTACCTGGACAGGATTAAGGCTGATGGATGGATTCAGGGAGCACAAAGCACAAGCTGCCTACCCATGGTAGCAAGGGCAACGTCTTGAGTGACATTAAAACTCCTGTTTTAGCCAATCCCAGGAGGAGAAAGTGCCTGGTAGAAATCAGGTCATTTCCCCCTCAGGTTTATTGAGATATAATTGACATAGAACACTGCGTAAATCTAAGGTGTACAATATGTTGATTTGATACACGTGTATGTTGCAAAATGATAAGAACAATAAGTTTAGTTAATACGTCTACCAATTCACATAATTACTATTTTGTGTGTGTGTCATGATAACATTTAAGATCTACTCTCTTAGCATATAAAACAATATTGTTAAATATAGTCACCATGCTGTATGTTAGATCCCAGAACTTTTTCATCTTATAACTGGAAGTTTGTACCTTTTGACCAAAATCCTCCCTTCATCCCCAGCTCCAGCCCTTGGCAACCGCTACTCTACTCTCTGCTTCTATGAGCTCCACATTTTCAGATTCCACATGCAATGAGATCACACAGTATTTGTCTTTCTCTGGCTTATTTCATTTAGCATAATGCCCTGAGGTCCATCCAAGCTGTTGCGAAAGGGAGGATTTCCTTCTCTTTTACGGCTGAATAATATCTCATTGGCCATCCCACTTCTGAGTATATAGTGAGAGTGAAATGAAATCACTGTCTCAGAAAGATATCTGCACCCCATGTTTACAAAAGCCAAGACATGGGGAAAAAACTCTGTGTCCAGCAATGGAAGGATGAATGGATAAAGAAATTAGGTGTTTTAAAACCAGTGCTGTGAGGAGTACATCTTTGCTTATGCTAAATATGTTGACCCTGTTCTCTTATTTTAAAAAATATAAATATAAATATAAATATTAACATGCATTATAAGGCTGTCCACATTTCACACTTAACTGAAGGAAACATATCCCCCCAAAATAACTTCAAAAGTATCTTTCTTGATAATAACATTTGTTCAGAAGAACAAAATTATAGTCAGATGCTATTGTATCTGTATATGAAGTTTTAGCCAAATTTTTAAAAAAAGAAGAAATCTTCAGAGTAAGAAAACTTGAAATACCTAAACAGAACAGTAGATATCTCATTTTGTAATTTGTAAAAACCAAGAGGAATAACTTTTAAAAGCATTTTTATTTGTCCTGAGTTGTCCTCAAGGACAGAGGGTTGTAGACAGCTGTAAAGACACTGCCGATAGTCATTTGTGGCAGCTGCTTTGTGATCCAGGGGCCTCTGGAAGAAGAGGAGTTGGGGGCAGCAGAGAGAGGCACTGCCTTATTATTTTCCATTCAAGTAAATCCCTTTCCAAGCTAAGGGGGTTTGTAGCTCTTATCTGAGGATTGCCTCCTGGGAACTTTTTCTAAGTTGAAATTTCCTGCCAACAGACAAGTGACCCTGTCGGATGAGTAGGTTCTGTTCCCAAGGCTAAGGGCTTCTGTGAGACAGATCGCTCACCTTGAGCAGGGCCCGCAGCCATGGGGAGTGGAGGAGGTCGTACAGGAGACACACTCCGTTCACATCTCGGCTGTAGAACAGATTCAGCTCCTGTAGCACAAGCCTCAGGATTTGGGAGATACCTAGAGATGGGAGAGGGCAGGGATGGGGTGGCAAGTGGGGTGGAGAGAAAGGCAGGTATAAATATGAAGACAATTTGAACAGCTGGGACGTTCCAGGGGCTCACGAGGAGAGGAGGGGACACTGAATTTGAGGCCCCAAACTCTGCCTTCCAGCCCCGTTCTCTCACTTATTGTGTGAACCTCAGAAAGCCACCCAATTCTCTGGAACCTGGTTCCCTTGTGGCAAAATGAGAATATTCTAGCTTTCCCACACGCTTGATGCTAATATTAGATGAAGTAATAGACCATAGCATACAGATGTAAGATTTTATGGGAGCAGTAGTGTTTTCCCTTCCCCAATCTTACCAGCTTCTGGTTTATGCCAAAATTATCTAGCTGTTTTCCGAGTCTCCTCCTCTAATTCAAACATTTGTCTTTACCCTTTCTGAAAATTCTTATAGAGCTCTCCTAACAGGTTTTTTAAAATTTATTTTAAAATTTATTTAAAAATTTTAAATTTGCATTCTTTTTATTGAAGTTTAGTTAGTTTACAATGCTGTGTCAATTTCTGGTGCACAGTGTAATGTTTCAGTCATACATATACATACATATATTCCTTCTCATATTCGTTTTCATTATAGGTTAACCACAAGATATTGAATATAGTTGCCTGTGCTATACAGTAGAAATTTGTTTATCTCTAATAGGTTTTTAATACAAATCTCAGGATTCCACTGACTAAAGGGACTTAACAGATTTTAGTGAATGCTGGATTGTTTTTACAAGTATTTTCATAGAAATTCTATTAGTTGCAGTGATATTTTGAATGTGAACAAGTTGTGAAGCTTTAAGTTGAAGTAAAACATTATAGGGTAGGGGAAAAAAGTTTCTGAATCCGCTGTGTCCATTTCTTTCTTTCCTGCCTTGAAAATTGCTTAGACTTAAAAAAAATTTTTTTAAGTATAGTCAGTTACAATGTGTCAACTTCTGGTGTACAGCATAATGTCCCAGTCACACACACACACACACACACACACACACACACACACACACATATATATATATATATATATATATATACACATATATTCATTTTCATTAAGGGTTATTACAATATATTGAATATTATTCCATGTGCTATACAGAATAAATTTGGTTTTTATCTATTTTTATATACAGTAGTTAGTATTTGCAAATCTAGACTTATCACTAATAGATGCAATAGCACAGTTCAAAGTATATGACAAGTTCCTTATAGAAATCACAGTAAATCTAACAGAGTTTCTACCCCTAAATTTGATCACATATTTAGAGTGCTATTATACTGCCTTTCCGGCCTGGAAAAGGAATCTGGCACCACATACCATTCTCTGGATTGGCTGCCGCAGAAAGTGCCTTGTCCTTCTCATCCTTTTTGTCCGGCGAATCTGCTCCTTTGTCTGACTGTATCATCCTCTCTGCCCAAGCTTTCAGAAGGAATTCAGAGCTAGGGAGCAGATTGACAAACAGCATATAGCCCGTTCCATCACGCTGGCCCCACAGCTCTTAATACATACATAGGAATATATTTCCAACAGCATTTATTGAGCAAGTCAAGCTCTGTGCTACATACGCATCAGAATCCACACCAAGTAAAACAGATTTGCCCTGTGGTGCTTCCTCTTTAAATGAACCATCTCCAGCTGGGTGAGCAAGAATTTACTGTTTCATAAAACATTCCTCTACTCCCCTCTTTTTTTTTTTTAAACAAGTGACAGATAATGTTATATTTGTTTATTTTCCACCTCTTTGCCTAGTTGACTTAATCATCATTAGAGCCCGATTCCATTTAGGTCCCTGTTCCCTCTCGTTGGACCTATAGTTCTTCATGGCACTGATCTGATCACAGTCACCAATGTTTTGGGTTACTGCTGAGGAGATTCTTAGGGTTTATTTTATCTATTGCTTTATGTAGATTTAGTTTTAAAAAAAAAAATCAGAAACCCAAAATAATAGTGGCTTAACAGAGTAGGAGTTTATATTTTGCTCATGTAAAAGTCCAGAGACAGAGACAGTCCAGGGCTAGAAAGGCAGCCTTGCTCTATGAAATTCTCAGAGAATGGGCTCCCTGCAGCTACTGTTCTGCCATTCTGGGGTGTGATGTGGTCTTTATCTTCCTGCTTCCAAGCTCCAGCCACCACTTCTACATTTCAGCCAGCAGGATGGGAATTAAGAAAACAAGAGCAAAGGGAACATGCTCACTCCTTTTTGAGGAAGTTTGACAGAAGTTGCTCTACAAAATAGGAAATCACCTCAGGCCCTGTATGACTTTCACATGTCCCATTGGACTTTCATGCTGCTGGAAAAAGAAAAAAAAAAAAAAAACCTTATAATTATCTGAGCCTAAAACCCAACTTCTCTTTACATGTAAACTTGAAGTATTTTTGCACAGTTTTAATAGACATTCAATTTTCTGGAATTCTACTACCATAATTGAAGAATGAATTTGTTTTACATGGACTTTATCAAGTTTACTGTTTCAGAAAATCATGTCATTAATGGCAAAGCTGCTCACAGTATATAACACATCATTGCAACACAACACTATCAGCCTATGGCTGTATCTGTGTCTGCATTCAAAGTTGCTGCATTCCTGATGGATTCTTTTACAGGTACAAACGTGTTACTTCATTGTATCTTTTGGTTCAGTGATATCTCTTATCTACATATTGAAATAATGTCTTATCAGCTACATTTAATTTATCTCTATTATTATTATGAGGGTGCTATGTATATGGATTTTTTTAAGTTGTGGGCAAATAAATGTTTTAGTTTGAGTTCTCCCAGAATCAGACACAGAGCAAGGATTCTAGAGAGGTGATTTGTTTTGAAAGTGATCCTAGAACACTAGTAGGGGAACAGGGTAATAAGGCAAGGCAAAGGGAAAAAGTCAGTAAAATGTGTTATCAAGCAAGTAACCACTGTGGACAGTGTGGAGCTTAATCCTATGGAGGAACAAGGGACAAGCGCATGGGGATATTTATATTCCAGTGCTGCCAGACATTGGTTAAGGGTTTTTCCCAGAGAGCATTACTTCTGGCCCTTCCAGCGTGCTACATGCATACTTTCCGATAGAATGTGCAGGTGTTGGGAGTTGGAAATTGGTCCAGAGTGCACCAAAAGTGGTAAGGACCAAGGAGATATGGATCAGGCACTGACAGCATGTTACAGCAAGAAAATAAAGGATAAATCAGGATTTTTTTTTAAAGGAGCATTTCATACTAATTATTAAAGATTTGGGTATTGAATCTGATATGGTTGAGAACCACCATCTGGAATGTAGACAGATTGTGGGGTTGAGTCAGGGAGGCTATCTAGAAAAAGACTGATCATTATTATGTTGTCTCTAAATTCTAAGGCAGTGAGAAGAGCAACACAGAAAGCTGTTGTGGAGTTTTAGACAGCCTTCCCGTACACATTCTTTTCCAGTCACACTGCAGGATCCTACTCGGCTAGATTCTACCCAAGCTTGGCATCCTATGCTTTTGCCTTGCCCACCACCACCCACCCTACTCAGCCCAACTGAGTCAGTTAAACCCAGCCTTTTTCCTGCATTCCAGTTCTGGGGCTTCTATTGAATCATTTAGCACAACAACTGCATACATGACTCATCTTCCTCCCTGGAGGGGAGCACTTCCAAGGTTGAGTTTGAAAAGGGAGATGCAGTATCTGCCAGACAGACAAAAATCAGAGCTAGCAGATGGGTCTGACACCAAGCCATCATATTCAGGCAACTTCTTACAATGCTACCGAAGGTTTCTCACAAGTCACATGCCCTTGGGGAGGCAGCACGAGCTAAACAAGCCAACTGCTATGTGTGCACCGTCAGGTGGACACAGCTCCTCCGCATCTGGTGCTCAGAGGACAGTGTGCCGACCAGGCCTGCCCACGCAGCAGACGAGGGGGCTAGGGACATTATTGACCCCTGAGATGAAATTGTGAGAGGAATTCACAGTTAGACTGTGGTTCCTAAAGTGAATTTTAATTACTAAAATAGCTTCTACTAAATCTATAGCCAACTCCAGGCTACACAGACATCTAATTCATATATTCTAAAAGGCTCATTTTGACTAAAAGTTTCTCAGCCATAGAGGCATACACTAATTTTCATCTCCACAATTCAGGTGAAATTCTAAGAACTGTGCTTACCAGGTCATCCTCAGGTTCCTCAGACAAATTTGCTATGGACTGAATTTTGTCCCCCACCCTATTCAGATATTGAAGCCCTAACCAGCCCCCCTACCCAACTCCAGTGTGATGGTGTTTGGAGGTGGGGCCTCTGGGACATAATTAGGCTGGATTAGGTCATCCTGTGAGGCCCTCACAATGGCACTGGCGCCCTTGTAAGAAGAGGCACCAGAGAGCTTGTTGTATTTCTCTGCCCTGTAAGGATGCAGTGAGGAGGAAGCCACCTTCAAGCCACGAGGAGGGACCTCACCAGAACCCCACCAGGCTGGTACCCTGATCTGAGATTTCTAGCCTCCAGAATGGTGAGAAATAGATTTCTGTTGTTTAAGCCACTCGATCCCTGGTGTTCGCCTAAGCTAAGACAAAAATTCATAGAAGGAAATCTCAGAAAATGGCTTTCCCTCCTTCCAGGGGGCTAAGAAGACTGTTGCGTTTTGTCCTGTGGCACTCATCAAGTTTCATGAGTCTCCTCCACATAAACTTGTTCAGTGTCTGGCTCCCGGGTGCATCAGGTCTGTAGAGGGTCTGAGGGCAGACACCTTGCTTGTCCTGTTCACTGCTGAAGCCTCGGCATCCGTAATGGTGCTCAGGTCACAGCAAGCACTTAGTATTTCCAGTTATTTCAGGAAGGGGCAGAAAAGCAGGAGGCCAGACATGGAAGTAAAAGGCTGATACCTCCCCAAGGAGCCCAGGGGAGGCTGGGACATCAGTCCTGAGTCGGGAGCAGCTGGACTCGGGGGCCTGTGCCTTCCTCGCCTCAGCCTGGTTATATTGACTTCAGCCTTCTTCTCCATCAAACTTTGAAATTGGTACCTGACAGATCTTGGAGGCAATCAAATGCAGCCTTCATTTTACAGACAATGAATCTGACACTCAATGGGGTGTTCAGTAGATTTCACAAGTAATAAAATCAAAAAGTTTCCATTTAGTCCTGAAACATGCCAGTTCCTGGCAAGAGACTGATGTCTCCCCCTTGCCTGCCTTTTCATGACTCCTGGACCAGCTGTCACTTGAGGCATATTTCTGCTGTCTTGAGAGTGAGAATTCTAGATGGAGACTGTAAATAAGCAAATACCCAACCACATACAACCCTGAACTGATTAAGTAACACAGGAAGGACGGCCAGTTCTTACCAGCTGCATTAGTGTTACCGAGCCCTAAGAATTCATCCTAAGCATTACTTTAAAATCAGTATTTCCATGGCCTTTATAAACGGTCATATTAATACAGTGATTATTCTTAAATGCCACACTCCTTACCCCTATTATGCTCATTTGTCAAAACAATGCTCTCTACTAGACAAAGCCTGAAAAAGCACTTGAAAATTCACCAATAAGAAAGGCCTGTACAGAAATAGCTGGCTTCCCTTAGGTCAAAATGCTATTGATTTAGGACTAAAACAAATGCTCCATTTTACCCAGTCTCCATGACAAATCATTATTCCATACTTAATGGTTTTTCAAAGCAAAACCTACTCTTTTAAAATCACAAAATTCTCCATATAATATGTAATACGATGAAACTAAACCATTTGAATAAGATTACCAAGAGTTTTGTTTTTAGCTCTTAAAAACTGACAGAAGGGCAGACATTTATAGGAGATCTCTTCTGGGAACTGGGAATCACTTGGCAGGGTCTCTTACCTGCAAGACTGCAAACATACAACGTCGCTCCCATGCAGAGAAAAGCTTTAGTAGAAAATACCAATGGGCTATTAGGTAGCAAAGTCACCTCACTGTTCTAGATAAAATCTCTGCACATCCTCTTCATTTAATCCACAGAAGCCTAACCCAGACTAACCACTAAATTACTCATAAGCCTCCCCTGTGACAAATCTTCCCAAGTATTCTGTGCACTGAAAAGTCTAATTTATATCATTTGCAACCTTCACTTTAGTATTTTCCAGTTGCCAGCACATAGTTAATATAAAAAAAAAAAGAGTATTTTGTTAACTATTGCAGGATAATGGACACCCTACAATAGACAACAAACAGCATTTTTATCTAAGGGAAAACTAGAGGCAACTGAGAGTAAGCTGACTTACTAACCTTATTAATTTTCTCACATTATGGTGAGGAAACAATGGAAGACTCTTCAGCCAATATAGTAATGAGGCCTGCTACTGAAAAAAGTCCCTTCTGGAAGGTCCCCTACCAACTGGCTGTTCTGAACCTCATGGTCCATTCAATCTCATATTGGGGCTACTTCTTTTTTGAAAATTTTGTGTTGCAGGAAGGGCTCAGTGGGAAGAACGTTTGGAAGCAGAATGACAGAAAGGCAAAAGGTAAAGACCAAATGGCAACTGTCAGAGGCTTATCAGCCCTTTTATCCTAAAAGGACATATGGTTTTCCTTTGTTCTCTGTTGTAGATGAAAACACAAACCGGGAATGTGATACATTCGTGACTGCTTTGAGCATAATGTATTTTATCAAAAACACTTAATTTTGTTTAAAAATTTTGAACTTATTTTTTACTTTATGAACTTTTAACGCATAACCCAGTATGAAATGACAGCTCTGGCAGCTGCCAGAGGAAAGATCACTGAAACAGGAGCAGGGAAGTTCTTTTTTTTTTTAATTTTTAAAATTATTTTTAAATAAAACATTTTTTTTAATTAAAAAAAAATTTTTAATTAATTTCTTTACTGAAGGTACTGGGCATTGAATCCAGGACGTTGTGCATGTTGAGCAGGCACTCGACTACTGAGCTGCACCCTCCCCCCAGAGCAGGGAAGTTCTAGGAGGGAGCCCCAACTCTGACAGTGGGCAAATCACAGCCTCTCCTTGTCTACAAAATCAGTGGGGTTAGTACCTGCCCCACAGGCTGCCGTGATCATTGACCTGCATGTGCAAGGTCTACGTAAGCTGAGGCATGAGTGCTAAGTATTCTATTTACAGACAGTGGCCTGGTGACTGAGGGGTTTTTTCCCCCAAGGGAATTGAAATTTTAGTTTTAATATGCTTTCTGAAAAGTATAAATCTAGTATGAAGAATCTTAAGTAACAGGGCAGTTTCATTTAAGACATCAATAAAAGGATGAATTACAACATGTTTCTCTTAGAATTGAGCCATCCTACCATCATTTGAGAACTCCTCAGTGAGTTTCAAGTTTCACTTTGTCCATTCCCACAATTATCCTTGTCTTTCTCTCTTAAGGAGTCATAGACATTCAGGAAACTTGCTCTTACAAGCCAAATGCAGAATTTTGTGTTTTATTCCAAAGTCAAAATAATCCCGAGTGGAAATGTGTTTAACATAAATTAAACTTTAAGTGTTGGTCCCTTTCCAATAATGGGCAGGCCCGTCCTGGTTGAAAGCAGCAGTGAGATGTAAACGCTCACTGAGAAGACATCACACCTGGCAGGTAATTAACAAATGCTTAATATTTCTAGGCAGATTTTTAAATCCTCCCTTTTCCCTTCCCTGAATCTATCTAGGAGAAGAAGGGAAAAAAAAAAAACAACTAACCTGTAACTATCACAATGTCTTTTATTCACATAAGTCATGGTAGTATTTAAGACCCCTGTGCTTGGTTTATTAAGGTCAGAAAGTTAATTTGTTCTTTGTCAGCAAAGGTGCTGTAAGTTCATTATTTATTTTATAGAGAGATCTCCAAAACCCCAGCAGGATCTCTGAGGCCTATAAAAGAGGCATGGATTAAAAAGTGGGGGGTGGGGGGGTACCTAAAGTTGAGCTTAAGTTTCTAGGCTGCCCTGTATCATTTCTTTTGCAATCATAAACAACCTCATAAAGATGAATGTCTTTTATTATGAAAATTGCTGTTACATCACAGCCAACATTCCGAAACAGTATTTTATTAAACACTTGTCTTGATTATAAAGTAGAGCAAAAACCATGATCCTTTCTCAAAACTGATTACCATCTGCTGATGTTAACACAAAGCAGGAGGAGGACACTCCGTGTGCTCACCCTGGTGAGGAGATGAGATGAGCTGGGGAAGAGCACCTATGTTATCCAAAACAGCTAGTGTTACTTGTGCAGTGTAAACCAACCACTTACAATAGGACATAAAAAAAAAAACAAAACAAAGGCGAAAAGCAAACACTAAGAGGTTGAGGTGTCACAACACTTCTGAGATGGGAAAAGCCAAAGCGTGTTTCCTTTTCCTTCCCCTCTGTGAGTTCAGCGCGAGGTGCGGGGAAGAACCACAACACTAGGTCAAGGATGGCGCAGATCTTCGCTTCCGTATTTCCCAGTCTCTAGTCCTGCTCCAGAAAACAGCCCACGTGCAAGAGCTCTTCAGGCTCTCATTCACAGGCCTCAGAACACAGCGTTTACACGCGGACAAATGAGGTCCTGCAGCAGTTCAGAGTCAGTCAGTGTCTGAATTCCAGTGTATTCACTCCACAGCGTTGTAAGCAATCCAAGAACAAAATTCCTATGATCTTTCTAGTCAGGAAGCAGAAGACTCCTATTTGGATGCGTTCCATGTTTGGGGTCAGGGTGTGGTAGTAACTGCACAGAACCTCTTCCATCATGAATACCCTGGTAGAAAAGCTTAGAAAAAGTTAAAACTGCAGTTTGAAAGTTCCTCTTTCCACCCCCCAGCAAAGAAGCATGGTGCACACATGATTGCAAGGGATTTAGGAAGGCATAGTGTGGCCAGGGTAGTTTCAAGTACAATCTGCTCCTTGCAAAGGGGTCTGGGGTAACTGCAGGGGAACCAGAAACTCAAAAATATTCATCAACTTCTTTAACTTAAGAAGCTATACTGAGAACTTTTTCTTACAACTTCAGGAGCCGGCATACTATTTACCATAGGAAGGAATACCCCTCTTTTTTCCAACAGTAGATGTATGATATTTGGGGAACTTGACATAGCCCACAGACTGGTCTATTCTGATTTCTACCTCCTTTCCAATCCTCCCTTTAAATTATTCAGTCCTTTTTTTCTGCGCTCAGGGCTCTGATCCTGCGCTCAGGGCTCTGATCATTAGTAAGGCTCAGAAATAACAACTGAAATAATACAACGTCCTAATTTCAACACTGCTCTTTTTTTGCCACTACAGGAAGACACCAGATGGTGCTAAAACACTCTGTATAGATAATCCAGTTGTCAAGCTATTATGCAGCCTAGTTAAGCTTCTCACGCTGGATCTGGTAGTAACATGCCTGAAAAAAAAAAAGTTCAAAACCATTTAAAATTTACTTTGAAAGAAACTACATAAACATAGCAATGCACATGGGACTAAGAAAGGAGAGCCCTTATTAAAATACTGATAGCTCAACAAAATCAGTTGCTTTCATTTTCCCCCAGCTTCTTCCAGTCCCCCTACCCAATGTCTATTTTGCTTAGCTGTAATTAATAGAGATAAAATTTCATAAATTTTCCTCTAATGCTCAAATGAACAAACTTTTTTATAAGCTGTACAATAGTCTTCACCAAGTAGAAATACCTTAATTTGCTAAGCCACTATCGATTGGATACTTAGAATATCCTGATCATTATAAGGTCCATGAATAACTGTAATCAGAATCACCTAGTATATTTGATAAACACACAGACTGAGATTAAGCCTTATCCTGGACCCAGTCAATCAGCATTTCCAGGAATGCATTCCAAGGTGATTCTGAAAATAGCGTTTTGAGAGTTACTCTCACTACAAAGAACACCTCATAAAAATAATGTATAATGTTTTCCACTCTTTAATTTCTTGGGATAAATCTCCAGGAGTAGGACTAGGCAAACTCCACAAACATTTTTGATGTTGCTGATACCATCATTAACCTCTGTTTTCCAAAGGGGTGACTGCTACTTAATCCAGGATCAGCAATGTAGGAATAATTCTGATTTCACTATAACCTCACCAGCACTGGGTATAATTTTATAACATTTTTGTTAATTTAGCAGGAACAAATGGCACCTTTTAAAAATCTGCAGTGAAACTGAGCATTTTCCTACATATAAATGTATTTATTCAGTTTCTTCCTTGGTGATACGTTAAAGATGCTCTTCATATAACATAAATACTAATAATGTAAGTCACTGGTGACCAATATTTTCCCCAGTTGTCTCCACACTTTTCAGATTACTTAATATAAATGTTAATGGTATTTAAGCTGAAAAGTTTAAACAATTAGCTCAAGTCAGAAACCTGACATTAAATTCTAGTGGATTTTTTTTTCATTTTAATTTGCTTGTCTTTCATTCTCTCTTCCTTTTTCTATCTTTAAACCCTAAGGTGTCTATAATTTGCTACATGACTGATTCCACCCTGATTCTACCCTCCCTTCAAAACTGCTAATATGCTAACTCAACACTTTGACCATTTATTAAATAATTCTTCTCTTTTTCCATTTTTGTGCCTGATGTTTCCATTTTCGTATGTGAATTTTTTATTATAATACTGCCCATGTGGGGGCCATTCCTTCCACTTAGGAATCTGCCTGTTCCTGTAACAGTGACATACAATCTTAATTACCGTGATTTCATAATACTTTACTAACCGGCAGAATGGGTCTACTTTCTGTCTTTTTTCAGAAGTGTTTTTCCCATTTTCTATTTGTTATTCTTCCAAGAAACTTCAGAATGATTCTATCAAATTCTAAGAAAAATTAAGGTTGGGAAACTGAAATGACTTCCAACAATCCCTAGAGAGCACCTGGATCAGAGAACCTCATTTGTAACCTACTGGTTACAGTAAACACATGGGAAAGAAAGGAAATGCCACACATATTCATTACATACATCCTGCCTTTGGTGTTTTACCTTAATTCCAATAAATAGCTCTATGGCTGGATACTTTTTTTGGACATTAAGAACTCTTTCTTTTTTTTTTTTTTTTTTTTTACAGTTACATGTATATAGCTGGTCTACATCTATAAGGATTTGTTAACGATTTGAATGATCAATTTACAGGGAAGACTGGGTGGTGAATAATTTGCTTTAGTATTTTGAAGAATAACTGACTGATTCTACTTTTCTTTACCTTATCATATTTTAAAATTTAACAATATGTGCTCTAAAGGCACTTAATGTTTGCAATTAAACTTTTTTTAAAGAAGAAGGTGGTAAATGACAGATTCATAATATGGTAAATGAAAGAAATTTTTAACATAAAAAAAATTAAGTAATACCTATACTTTACCTTCAAGGTGGTGAACATTATACCCTGTTCCCCATGCTGAAGATATGGGTCCATCAGATCCTCAATGAGGTGCACCTCAGAGCCTAAATTCCTAATCCTGCCCCAACGAGAAAAAGATATTGAGTTATTTCCACCTTAACAAAAGAGGGTTTTTCCAGTGGGAAAGCATATGCCTGTCATCAGCTCAGAAAAGCAAGGGGCTGACTGGTTAAAAGAATGCCACTAATACTAAAGGCAGAAGAGACTGGTCACCTGGCCCGTAGCACCACGTATAAGAAAACAGGAAACAAGTCATCCATGGACCACAAGAAGTCTTCCTGAAGTGATGCCAGGACACTCTGAGAGATTTCTTCAAAAGTCTGCTGGATGACTTTAAGTTTGTCTGATGGGGTAAATGTTGTGCTGTTGTTTAAAAAAAAAAAAAGACAAAAGACAAAAAGATATCCTATAGCTTAACTGTTTGACATTATACCCCTAGGGCTCATGTGCCTTAAGTTGGACACATCAGGCAAAATGAGTAGCTAGAAGGGACGACCACTGTAGTCCTACAGTTCTCTGAGAAAAGAAGCCTCAAACTATCAATGGTTCCCATGGAAGAATCCACTGAGTCATAGATTATCTCCTTTTACCCAAGTGGAATCTTATTTTCCTAACACATGCTTTTCTCTGAGTAAGAAGTTGGTTAATTTCCATTTGGCTAAAGATGTGATTATGTAGATAAATTTCTGGATAGATTCTCCACCACTTTTGAAAATGCAAGGGCCCTGTGGAGTAAAAGGTAACCCAAATGTCTCAAAAGAGCCTTTCTGATCTCTAGCCTGAGTTTGACACCATGTTTTGTGTTTTGTTTTTTTTTTGCTGGGGGAAGGGGGTGGGGTGGAGTGTGCTTAGAGTTTAGGTAAAGATAAGATCTCATTAATATCTTAATAGCCTAACCACTTCTTTGATTTATGTGATTTTCAACAAATCAGAGATTACCTGATCTGCTGTAGACATTCTACAGCTGAGGCAAAACAAGCATCTTTTGTGGTTGGCAAAACCTGCAAAAAAGAGAATTTATAAAGGTCAAAAGAGGAAAGGTGCCTTTTGCAGCAACAATAAACATAAATGAAACCGATGGCAGGATGCAGGTCTTCAGTGAAGAACTCATGCAACTCATGCTTGGGTACTATTCTACCAAAGTGAAATGGAAATTTTTTGCTATCTCGAATACTCCTCACCAAAGAAAAGCATATTTGCTGAGGAAACTAAAATCTACTATACCTTTTTAGTCTCTCCAAGGATTGACAAGGTCACTGGCCAAAATTTCCTACAATAGAATACATACATTGTTAACACGAGTTGTTATTTATGGTAGATTAATCCCCATATAAACAGTTAAATATATATTGGCTTCCCAGTCCCCATTTAAAATAACTATTCCACAGATAGGTTAAGTTGTAATAAACATTCCAGAAGTAACATAACCCTATACATTACAAATATTACCAAATATTGGCCAAAACTTTCCTTCACTCAATTTTATCTCATTTTCACTATTAAACTATTCCACTGAAAATATTTACTTTCCAATTAAGGCTTATTCCTTTTTTTTGATAGCACAAATATTTAATTATTGGATGTTGGGGTGATCAGCTTTATCATAGCACTAGAAAGAAAGCATAATCCCTTGGTATTCCCTTGGAATAACAAGAAAAAATGCCTTACAACAAAAAGACCACTTCTAAAGTTTTAAATTAGAAATTGTAGATGTGGAGGGAGGGAAGAGAAGAAGGGAAGAAAGAATATCAAAGACTGGATATAATTAACTTTTTCTGAAAATGTGAATATATGTATATTGCTTTAAAGTACCACAAAATATCAGGCAAGATAACTCTAACTATACATCTACATCTACATATATATATAAATCCAGAATATATATATTCAGAAGAATAATCAAATTTCATACTTATCTCCAAAAATTCTCAGAAACTTTATGATTATTAAATATCATTATTTTGCTGAAGACAGATGTGCAATAGATAAATAAACAGCAAATTATATAGAAAATTCAAAAATCAAAGTACCAAATTCCTGATAATGCTGTTTGCATTTTAAGTTAAAACCATTCGATTCCATTCATAAGTGCTGCACTTACCTCTGCACCCCGAGGAAGCCCAAAAGAGCAATATCTGGCTGCTTGTTTAGTCGCAGAACACATTCCCAGTAAACGTCCTCCTCACGATCATTCTCCAGGGCATAGAGCATGAACAGCGGTGGGTAGAGCCGAGGTAGGAGCACAGGAAGCAGCAACCCAGACCCTGTTACCACATAACTACAAAACATCAGAGGGAGAGGGAGAGGGAGAGGGAGAAGAGTTAATCTTAAAATTGGATACAGAATCAAAGATGGAGCTTCATTTTCTAAAAGCTGGAAGTAAAGATGGGAAATTTTGAGTAAAAAAGCAGTTAAATCATAGCAGCACTATATACAATAGCCGAGACATGGAAACAACCTAAATGTCCATTGACAGATGACTGGATAAAGAAGCTGTGGTATATTTATACAACAGAATACTATTCAGCGATGAAAAAGAATAATAAAATAATGCCATTTGCAGCAACATGGATGTAACTGGAGACGGTCATTCTAAGTGAAGTAAGCCAGAAAGAGAAAGAAAAATAACATATGATATTACTCATATGTGGAATCTAAAAATAGAGAAAGAAAGAAAGAAGGAAAGAAGGAAAGAAAGGAAGGAAGGAAGGAAGGAAGGAAGGAAGGAAGGAAGGAAGGAAGGAAGGAAGGAAGAAAGAAAGAAAGAAAGAAAGAAAGAAAGAAAGAAAGAAAGGAAGGAAGGAAGGAAGGAAGAAAGAAAGGAAGAAAGAAAGAAAGACACTAACGAACTCATCTACAAAAGAAAAAGACTTGCAGACATAGTAAACAATCTTATGGTTGCCAGGGAAAAGGGGTGGGAAAGGATAAATTTGGGAGTTTGAGATTTGAAAATATTAAACACTATATATAAAAATAGGTGAAAAACAAATTTCTTCTGTATAGCACAGGGAACTATATTCAATATCTTGTAATAACCTTTAATGAAAAAGAGTATGAAAACAAATATATGTATATATATGCATGACTGGGACATTGTGCTGTACACCAGAAATTGACACAATATAACTGACTATACTTCAATTAAAGAAAAAAAAAAGGAAGCAGTTCTAATATTACTCTTCTTTTATGTAAGGAGTTTACATGAGAAGTGTGCCTATGGCCTCAGAGTTTTGTCTTAGGCCAACTGTGAATTCTTTTCGTAAACTCAAAATCTAACAGAAAGTCCACTTTGTTTCTATTTTAAGGCTAATTTTTCTGTTGTCCTAGGGCAGATTTACTTTGCCTTTGTGCCCAGTCATCTGTGGTTATACTTTTATGGGGTTTGCCAAGTAGAACTCGAGACATAAAAGGAACCTGAGATCACCTCGTCCAAACACATCATTTTAGAAAGAAGGAAACAGATCTAGGGAAAAAAATAACTTCTCCTGGGATTCTTTGCATAAGATCATCTAGTCTCCACCCTCTTTCTTCACAATTTCCACCCAGCTCTACTCACCCTGGCTCTGGTGATTCAGATCTGGAATCTGACTTCGCAGTGCAAAAGGATTTCCTTTCATTTGGCAGAGGAGCAGAAAGAGGAATTGTGCTGCCCTCCTCAGGAAGCTCAGGAAATAAGAATCTAAGGAAGAATAAAAAATATACAATTACACCTCTAGAGCAGCTAGAAAGAGTACAAACACGTTGCTATTATTTAATCTATTTAAGGCCTGATGAAATCAAACTTTATATCAACTAAATATTTTAGTTTCCTGAGATTCTTTTTTCTTTTTAGTTTTTTATTGAAATGTAGTTGATTTACAATGTTAGTTTCAGATGTACAGCAGAGTGATTCAGTTATACATATATATACACATATATACATATTCTTTTCAGATTCTTTTCCATTTTACATTATTACAAGAAATTGAAATATCTTCCCCATGCTACAAAGCAGGTCCTTGTTTATCGATTTTATATATAGTAACATGTGTCTGTTAAACCCCAACCCCTAGTTCCCTGAGATTCTTAACTGATGGTTCTTACAGGATAAAATTAAGAATGTAGCTAATGAATAACACTACTTAAATCTTTTTTTTTCTGTCTAGTTACTGAAGAATGAAGAATTCTAATCTATATGAAATATGTTTTCTTACTGGCAAATCTCATCTTGAGGTCAATGTGCCCTGACTCTTCAAGGAGAGACCACTGTTTTCAGAGTATTAAAAAAAAATCACTGGAAATACTTAAATGTCCAACATTAAGAAAAAAATGAAAACTCAATTAATGTAAAAATTAAAAAAAATTTTTTTATAGTCAAGTTATTGAAAACATTTTCCAAATGATCAAGCTACTAAGTTGCTGAGGATTTTTCCCTAAGCTCTGAATTTGCCCTAGATTTTATTTTCCACCTCTGGTATGCAAATGATGGGTTCTAACCATAAACAAAGTTTATTGTCCTCTTTATTTTCACAGGCTTAAATCTTGATCCTTAAAGGCAACCTTCTGTATTTTTGTAGATTTATACCATGCCCCCGTCCCTAATTTTATAGTTGAGAAAACTAAAAAAGTTCAGGAAACTTATCTTCATTTTACCCAGCTAATGTCAATGCTGAAACAATCCGAGTCCAGCAGTATTTTTAGTGGATATATTGTCCCCTCAAAACCTGAAACACTTTGAAATGCATTTATCAGTTTTGAGGCTAATAATAGAGAAAGATTTCTGAGACAAAATCCATAAAATTCTGTACAACTATCTCAGTATAGTATTTACTTGCCCGCTTAAACCCAGTAAAATATCTTGAATTTCAAAAGTTCCTAATTTGCTTGCTGCCTGAAACCTTCCTTTGAAAAATGCCTGCTTGCTTTCTAACTTCCTTCAAAGCCTGTGCTCAGATATTACCTTATTAGTTAGGCCTCCTTGACCTTCTGTTTGAAACAGCAGCATCTCACCTCCAGACTCGTCTCTTTCCCTCTGTCATGTTTATCATTATCTCACATATTTTGATTACTCTGTGCCCACTTAATTGTCAGCCGCATTAGAGTACAGATTCTTTTTTTTTTTTTTTTTTTTTTTTTTTTAGTTTGTTCACTGATAAATTCCTCCAGGGGCTAGAATGGTGGCTGACACACTCAATAAATATTTGCTGAATAAGTGAATAACTGAATATGCTGTTGTCAAGGGACAGGACATAAATATTCAGGGATAAAACTTCATATTAGATTTTACCTTCTCTGTGCTTAGGTTTTAGAGACATGATTTTTGTCTAGAGATTAAATCCAAATAAGACTACTGTATTTCATACCAAAATTGGTATTAAAAAAAAAACATTCATTTTAGCCTTCTATTGTACTTAATGAGTAAGGAAGATACAAAGGAAATAATTAACAATGGCTAAGGTCCAACTTTTTTATAGTTACAGCATAAACACAAAGTAAAAACATGTTTTCGTTATATAATCTAAGGATCTGTGGCATAAAACCATTTTCTTGGTGAATAATTTAATTTCTGTGACAAAGAGGACAATTCATGACTCTTTACAAAGTTGTATCTCTAGATTCAGGGTGAAGATACCCAAGCGTAAGGATAAACTAGTATTCCACAGCTTCCAGACTTCGATGAAAAGATCTCTTACCTCACCAGCTGGAAAATTCGCTTAAGGTAGGACTTAATCTCCTTCACGGCCTCCTGCAGTAACCGGCGGTTGGCTCCCACACCCACATATGTCATTCTATACACTGCAACCAGTGTCTCCACAAGCCTGCCCAGAGGGTGCAGAGGAGTGTCACAGGCCTGGGCAGGAAGAGAACAATGCAGTCAATCAATGCACACTAATAGCAGAAACAATCAATCAAAAATAAACAATTTCATAAATGATAATTTTCAAAATGAAAGTAATCAAGAGTCTACTTTTAGACCAGGAAAATTCAAATCCTTTAACTTTTCTGAAACTGTTGAGTCTACCCAACTTTTCTGAAAATGTTGAGTCTCTGAAAGCAGAGTAGGAGTTCCTAATCTTAATCAAAGAATCCTTTTAATACTTTGGGAAAATAGTTTTGGATACATTGATATAGAATATCATTGAAAGAAAGGTTCTGATATTTTAAATGTCATAAAAAATATATGAAATGTTACCTTGGAGAAAATTTATGACAGCTGATTATGCTCTGAAACAGTAACTCTTCACTTCCCTTGATTTCTCCTAATATTCCTTCCTGTACCCCCATACAATGCATGTCATACTTTAAATTGTAACTGATCTTATAGGGTTTGGGAAGAAGCAAAGAGAGCATAACTATGAGGTGAGGGCAGCATTCTTTATTTATACAATCTCTGGTTTGCTAATGTTACTAACAAAAAGTCATTTTAAACATGGACCCTAGATCCAGAACCCCCTTGAACACTTCACAAAACTTAGAAGATTCCATCATCATAATAGGTCAATCTCCATGTAGAAATGTGTTTTTAGTAGCCAGATAATTAACAAAAGAAATACTTAGAAAGCAAAAACAGGATTAAAGTATCAATAAGCTGTGAGTACATCTGAATGATATATTGTTGTACCTGCATCATGGTTTTGACTCTTGTTTACCTTTATTAAATATTTCCTGATGTCATCATATTTCTCGACAGAGAAGGCACCAACATGCTGAGGAATGAATTCCAAACTCTCTAGCGTCTGAGTCTGTGAACGACTTAATATCTCTGGACTACAAAAAGGGAAAAGAATGCCTATTATATATTTCAAGAAAGCAAGATAACTGTAATGTGCACAAGAAACACAGTCTCCAACTAAGGATGAAATGGAGTATTCAGCACAGTGTTCATACCAAATGTGCTCATAATTGGTAACTAACCTATTAGGTTTATGTAACAGTCATTCCAAACAGCATTTAATGTTACTCCACACCAACTACAATAAATTAATGAAGATGTTGCTCCAATCTAAACCATGGTGTTGGGAAATGCTGTTATAACATTAGCTTGAAGAGAAAACTGGCGACAGGCTTGTTAGTGATGAGAAAAAAATGGAATTAAGGGGAGAGAGTGCTAAGGGAAAAGGAAAACAAGTCAAACAGCAAAGAAAGAAATGCAAATGAGCTCAAAAAGTAAGGAGATGATGAGGAAGTTACTATAGGTGGTGAGGTAAGCAAACAATGGGCAAAGGGAAGCTTTTGATGAAGCAGCTAAGACAGAACACATACTTGTAATCACATGAAATTTTTACTAGACCCACTAGATTACAACCAATTAGAAATCAGAAACAGTGAACAATGTCGGGGCAGGGCAGGGTATAGCTCAGTGGTAGAATGCAGTGCTTGGAAACAGTGCACAATTATTATAATACTATTTTAGATAACACATAAGATTTTTGTGATAGCAACATGGTTTTATATAAAGTTCATTCATTCTCACTCCTTGGAAATACCCACCAAGAGTTATCCAAAGTTACCTAGAGGATATTATATTCAGTGAAGTCAGGCAGAGAAAGACAAATACTATATGATCATTTATATGTAAAATCTAAAAAATAATACAAATGAATCTATATACAAAACAGAAACAGACTCACAGACATAGAAAACAAACTTACAGTTGCCAAAGGGGAAAGAGAGGGTAGAGGGACAAATTAAGAGTGTGGGATTAACAGATCCAAACTACTATACACAAAATAGATAAGCAACAAGGATTTACCATATAGTACAGGGAATTAAGTAAATATCTTGTAATATCTACAATGGAGAATAATCAGAAAATAAAACAACTGAATCACTATGCTGTACACTTGCAACTAAGACAATATTGTAAATCAACTACGCTTCAATTTAAAAAGGAGTCAACCAAGGTTAACTGGAGGTCTCAAGTCTCAATGGTAATGCCTACCGGCTCTATCAGTGAAGGCTGACCATCTGTATCAAACACAAGAGCAAGTTCACATCAGTAATAAATTCTGGGAGTTTCCATTTCTTCTACTGATAGACACAGTAGAAGGTAAAAAACCATTAACTTCACAAAGCACTATAATCAATTCCTATTTATCTCAAATACAGGGGGAAAAAATTTCTTTCTACATTGCAGAACTTAGCGAGTTCTTTCAAAGGCTAAGCAATGCTTGTGGGAATTACTGGCCAACTTAAAGAATAAGGAAATACGAAGAAAGGCAGGTGGAGAAAAGAAAAGCAAGAGAAAAGGGAAGAAAATAAGATAAAGAAGAGAAGAAATAAAAAAGTACATCTGTAATTTTTCTTTCAGCACTTAAAACCTGCGGTGCCACTTCCTTCTGGCCTCCAAGGTTTCTGATGACAAATATGCAGCCATTAGAATCGCTAATTTAGATGCATAATTTTTCTTTAGCCGCTTTCAAGATTTTTTTTCTTTCAATTTGAATATTACGTGTCATCTGTATATGGATATCCCCACTCCCACCCAGGATGCAGTTTGTTCAGCTTGTTGAATGTATAGGTTTATGTCTTTCACCAAACTTGGGAACCGTTCAAACATTATTTAGTCAAGTATTTATTCAGCCCCGTAATTCTTCTCCTTTCCTTCTGGGATTCCAAGGACACAAATATTGGACTCCTTAGTTCCTTAGAGCTCTATTCACTATTTTTCCCCACATGCTTTTATTATTTAGTTTGAATAACTTCTATTAATCTATTTGCAAGTTCACTGACTCTCCTGCTGTCATCTCTATCCTGCTACTGAGTCCACCCAGTGATTTTTAAAATTTTGGTTATATTTTTCAGTTCAAAAAATTTGACTTAGTTCTTCTTAATGTCTTCTATTTCTTTGCTCATACTTTTGGTTTTAATATTTGTTTCAAGATGTTTGCAATTTCTCATTTGAGCATTTTTATAATAGCTACTTTAAAGTTCTCGTCAGATAATTCCAAAATCTATGTTAGGGCATCGGTGATGTCTATTGATTGTCTTTCCCCAAATGAGTTGAGATTTTCATGATTCTTTGATTGCCAAGTAACTCTGGTTTATTTCCTGGACATTTTCAGTATTACATTAATGAGATCTAGGGTCTTGTTTTACATCCTATGGAGAACTTTGACATGCCTAACATTGTAAAACACAGCAGAACTGAAACTGTTATCTTTACAAGGACCTGCTTGTAAAGCTGGCCCTTGGCTGGTACCCAGGAACTAAGCTTTCTAAAAGTTCCCTATACTAACATGAACCATTTCCTAAACAATAAAGGTATTTTGCTGTCAGACTGTACTAACAAAGTGATTTACGGTGAACATCTGCTTTCCTTCTGGGACTGTGGAATTTTGGTAGTTGCTAAGCACAGGGTGCCTATGAGACCAGCACCCAATAAAAACCTGGGGCACTGAATCTCTAAGGGGCTTCTCTGCAGAAACACTGTACATGTGCAGTGCATTTTACTGCTCCAGAGTATGTGTGCTTTGTGCAACCCCACACAGGGATTCCTCCAGACACAGCCCATGTCTCCTTCCCTTAGGACAGGGCTGTGGATCCTTACTGCGTTGCTGAAATAACTCTTACCAGCAAATACAACTATCTGTTGAGCCTTATCAGACCCTCTAGTGAATCACTGAATGTGTAGGTGATTTTGGGAAATCTCTGAAACAGCTGATATTTTTGTTTTAGCCTTCTGTGGGTTACAGTTCCAATGTGAGTTCACTTTATAGCTTTCCAGAGCTCCTCTCTTTCCGTTACCTCCACGGTATTTTCTGGTTCCCCTTTTAGGTCCCCCAGCAAAAAAATGCCCACTTCCATGAATGTGCCACATCCGGGGCCAAGTGGTGGGAGGATAGAGAGGTCAAAAAAGCAGTGAGGTCTGGCCATGACTCTTGGACCTGAGGATCCATCAACAGAGAAAAAGGGTCCACTCTCACCGGAATGCTGGCTCCTGGAAGCATCCTGTCTCTTGCCTGCTCCAGCTGCTGCCATCGCTGTCCCTGCCACAGAAGTGGCTGCAGGCAGGGGCATGAGAAAGTGGAGGAAAAGGAGAGAGAGAAAACCCAGGGTATCTCCTCCACTCTATGAGCTTTAGAAGCCTCTTTTTCATATCTTGAGCCAGAAACAGCAGGCTTTTTTCTGCATCTCTGTCTGCACCACAGTGCTTACTTCCAGTTTCAGGTTATACTGAGTTCAGGCGGGGGACACTGTAGTTCAGGCTGGGGGACACAACCCAATAAACTCACCATTGGTTGGATGGTACTCTGAAGTCAGATGTTCCCCAATACACCTGCTGATATTTGTTTTTCAGGGTTTCAAATAGCTGTCCGTGTATTCTGCTTGGGTTTTAAAGTTGAGCTCAGTAGAAGATATGGGAGGTGTGTTTTACCCATCCTTACCCAGAAACAGAAGTACATCATTGACTTTTAAATTATATTTAAAAACTAAATGTAAGAAGCCTTGACAACTTACTGGTTTTAAGTTTTGTCTTCCTACCAGGCTCTGCCCTATGCCGGGTGGGCATTCACTCACCTGTCTCTGTGTTGGCGCCGGTTGGTGGTCAGGGCCACAGCAATGTTGTCCCATGCTTTCCAAACTTCTCCTTGGCCTGGGTTCTCACAGCCGAGCTGATGCCAACACTCATCAAACACTGCTTTCCACTTCTCATCAGCCGGCACTGCCAGGTTTCCTAGCTTCCTGCTAATAAGGTCATGTTAGCCTTTTACCATTCACTTCTTTAGTGTAAAAATCCTGAAGAACAGAAACTTTCTAATGTACAACTGGGAATACATCTGTGACAAAAACTGCTTGGATGATGGTGGTTGTATTGTTTAAAAACTGAATGAAAATTTAAAGGAATGGTTTTTAGCTACTTAGTGTTTATAGACAGTGAAGTACATGAGCTGTTAAGTGTGAAGCACATCAGAATTCTTGTTTGCTTTCTACAATTCCACAGAATTGATTTTGCAAAATTGATTCCTGCTAAAACAAGAACATTCTGTGCCTTGCACATCTCATAATGAGAATTGTGAAATGCATTACCCATTGGGTTCTAAAAATACTCTAATAAAAATGCTACACAAAGTATATCAAGTTCCCACAAGAAACAAGAATCTGAGATGCCATCACAATATAAAAACAGCTAAAGCTGCAGTCAATAAAGGAAAATAAACATATGCCAAAACCTTGGAGGAAGAACACAATACACCCAGAGACTCTGAGTTTTCCCCATATATGTAACGTATTCTTTTCCACCTAGTGTATATATAGGGTTGATCTTTACTTTTCAAAAATCAAGTTGTGTAGGCTTCCATTTAAAAATGCTCTTTCAGTCAACTTGGATACCTGCACCATTAACAATAAGATTATTCCCACACACAGAACTTTCATATTAAACATTTATGCTCTGAAGGCTATAATCTAAGCCAAGACTATAGATTTAGCAACCTATAGCAATGTCAGTTTACAATTCAAGATCATACTTTGTTAGAAAAAAAAGACTTTAAAAACTTGTTCTACATTTGAAATATTAACCAGCTTTGATAAAAGCAAGACAACTCAAAACATTCAATAATTAATCTAGAATTAACACTAGTTACTCACAAAACTTTGGGTCTGTCTTTATCACTCTCATACAGACTAGGCTTGAAGTAGGTCCCAGTGATTTTTATCCCAGATCCCCATTCTCCACTAAAATAACCTTCAATGTAATCTCCATTTGGCATAGTCAATGTTCCCTAGGGAAAGTCAGAGAAAATGTGGAATTAGAGAAACCAAGTATTTTCCATTTAAAAACTCAAGGGGAAAAAAGGCACTAAATGGTTAATATTTTCCTTTTTAACTTACTCTAGCCCCGAATTGTTAAAAAAAAGTGTATGCACACGCATGAGTAAAAAGTGTATGAAAATAATCCATGAGTTAAAGAAAAAAAAAGTAACAGGAAAAATTGGTAAAATATTTTTAGCTAAATGAAATGAACAAACAACTTATCTAAACTGATAGGATGCTAATAAAGCAGTGCTCAGAGACAAATTTAAAACTGTAAACATCTGTATTATAAAATAAGGGAGATTTCAAATCAGTAATCTAAAATTCCACCTTATAAAGTTAGAAAAGAGAAACAAACTAAACCCAGAACAAGGAGATAATAAAGATTAGAGCAAAAACCAATGAGATAGAAAATAAATAATGTAGAGAAAAAAATCAATGAAACCAAAAGCTGCTTCTTTAAAAAGATAAACTTGACAAATGCTTAAATAGGTTGATCAAGGGAGAAAAAAAAAGACATAAAATTACAAAATCAAGAAACGGGATATTACACCAACCTTACAGAAATTTACAAGATTAGAAGAGAATACTAAGAGAATAACTTTATGCCAACAAATTAGACAACTTAGATGAAACAGAGAAATTCCTAGAAAGACATAAATTCCCAAAACTAAGGAAGAAATGGAAAATCTGATCAATTATATGTAAGGAAATTGAATCAGAAAATTTAAAACCTCACAAAGAATGCTCAGGCCCAGGTGATTTCACTCGTGAATTCTCCAAAGCATTCAAAGAAACAATACCAAGGCTTCACAAATTCTTTCAGAAAATGGAGAAGGAGAAAATCTTTCTCAACTTACTTTATGAGGCCAGTATCACCTCAATACCAAAGATAGATATCATGAGAAAGAAAACTATAAACACAAATAAATATCTCTGATGTAAAAATCTTAACCAAAATTTTAGCATTAAATCCAGCAATATATAAAAAGGATTATACACTAGAACCAAGTATGACTTGTCACAGGAAAGCAAGGTTGGTTTAGCATCAGAAACGCAACCAATATAATACACCATAATAGCATAAAGAACAAAAAACACACAATCATCTCAACAGACACAGAAAAAGCCCATTCATAATAAAAACTCTCAACAATTATTAGGAAGAGAAGGGAGCTATCTCAATCTGATGAATCTATGAAAAACCCTTAGCTAACATCATACTAAAGGTGAACAATGCTTTACCCTTAAAAAAAGGCAAAAGTCAAGGATGTCCACTCTTACGACTTCTATTCAACATTCTTCCAGGGAGGCTAGCCAGTGCAATCAGACAAGGAACAAAAATAATAATAAAAACACTTTCAGATTGCAAAACAAGAAGTAAAAACTATCTTTATTTGTAAATAATATGATCCTGTATGCAAGAACTCCTAAGAAATCCACACATAAAAAAAAAAAAAGCCCATAACAAAACAAACAAAAAACCCTACTAAAACTAATAAATGAATTCAATAAGGTTTCAGGATACAAGAACAAAATACAAAAATCAATTGTATTTATATAATAGCAATGAAAAATCCAAAAATATAATTAAGAAAACAATTTTATTTACAATAGCATTAAAAAGAATACTTAGGAATAAATTTAACCAAAGATATTCAAAAGATGCACACTTAAAACTACAAAACATTGCTGATAGAAATCAAAGATGATCTAAATAAACAGAGAGACATTCCAGATTCATGCACTGGAAAATTCAGTATTATCAAGATGGTAATTCTCCCCAAATTGATCTGTAGATTCAACACAATCCTTATCAAAATCTCAGCAGGCTTTATTGCAGATTTTGATAAGTCAGTCCTAAAATCTACATGGAAAGGCAAAGGATCCAGAATAGCCACAAGAATTATTAAAAAGAACAAAGTTGGAAAGCTTATACTTCATGATTTCATGACTTACTGTAAATCTACAGTAGTCAAGACAGGGTGGTACTAGTTTAAGGAGAGACATATAGATTAATGAAATATAATTCAGAATCCAGAAATAAACATATTTTATGATGAGTTCATTTCAACAAGATGTCAAGAATATACAATTGGCAAAATTGCTGGGGCAGCTAGATAATGCACATGTAAAAAGATCAACTCAGACTTTAAATCACACCCTACACAAATCACCTCAAAATGAATCATAGACCTAAACATATGAGCTAAAACTATAAAACTTTTTGAAGAAAACACAGAAGAAAATCTTAATAACCTTGAGTTAGGCAAAGATTTCTTAGTTATGACATCAAAAGCATGATTCATAAAAAACTTTTTTGATAAGCTAGACTTTATTAAAATTAAAAACTTCTGTGCTTCAAAAGGCACTATTAAGAAAACAAAAAGACAAGCCACAGACTATAAGAAAATATTCATGAATCCTATATTTGATAAAAGATTTGTATCCAGAATATATAAAGAATCCTTACAGTTCAATAGTAAGACTATAAACAAATTCTTGAAATGTCAAGACATTTGAATATACATTTCACCAAAGAAGACAGATGAATCACTAGTAAGTACAAAATGATATGCTGTATAATGACATTATTAATCATTAGGGAAATGTCAATTAAAACCATGAGATATCATCTCACATCCACTAAAACGACAAAAAGAAAAGAACCAGAAAAAAAAAATATTGGCAAAGATGTGGAGAAGTCAGAATCCTCAAATATTGATCATGAGAATGTAAAATGATGCAGCCACTTTGGAAAACAGTTTGGCAGTTTCTTAATATGTTAAACATCAATTTTCCATACAACCCAGAAATTATATTCCTAGGTATCTACCCAAGAGAAATGAAAACATGCTCACACATGAAGTTGTAAATGGAAATGGAAAAAAGAAACAGACTCACAGACATAGAAAACAAACTGTGATTACCAAATGGGAGAGGGAAGGGAGCAAGGACAAATAGGGGCTATGGGATTAACAGATACAAACTACTATATATAAAATAGATAAGCAACAAGAATATACTGTTTAGCACCATTATCTTATAATAACCTATAATGGAATATAATTTGCAAAAAAACTGAGTTACTATGCTGTATACCTGAAACTAACAACATATTATAAATCAACTATTCTGTTAAAAAAAAAGAAAAAGGAAAAAGAAAAAAAGAAGTTGTAGTCAATTTCATTATTCATAGTAGCTTAAAGTTGGAAACAGTCTAAAGTTGGAAACAATCCAATGCCTGTCAACTGGTGAAGGGATAAACAAAATGTGGCTTTGGAATACTATTCAGCAATAAAAAGGACTGAAGTACTGCACGTGTCACAATATGGAGAAACCTCAAAAACATGCTAACTGTGAGAAGTCACACAGAAAGGAACACTTGTCATAAGAGTCCATTTATGTGAAAGGAGCTGAAAAGGCAAATCTAGTTATAAAGCTCATTAAAGGTTGCCTGGGACTGGAGGGAGAACCAGGGAATGACTGCATATGGGCAGGAGATGGCGAAGGAAATCTTTTTGGGTGACAGAAATGATCTCAAACTGGATTGTGGTAATGGTTGTACAACTCTGCATATTTACTAAAAATCATTGAAATGTACCCTTAAAACAGGTGAATTTTATTTTAGGCTAGCTTTTTTAAAGGTCAAGAAAAAATTAGTGAATGATTTTTAGAGAGAAAGAATTTCCAACCTTCCCACTCAGGGTCCAGTCATCCGAAAACTCTCCCTCATAGATAGTATCGTCTTCGGAAAGTAAAACCCCATTTCCCTATGTGAAGAAACAAAGCAAAAATCACAACACAGAAAATGCACAGTAAGTTGGGGTACCTGCAGCCACATCCTCCAAAGCCTTACATAATCTTGACACAAGAAAAATAGTACTAGGGAAGACAGAATATTAAAAAAAAGATGACTAAACAGTTAACTGAGGACATAGGAGTTTTAAAAAGTCAACAGCAACTATATGCAAACTATCCCACTCACCATCATTTTATTAAGTTGGAAGTTGCCTTCATAGTATAATCCAAACTGAGTAACTACCACTCCATTCCCTTGACATACATCATCTTGCCACATTCCCATATACTTCTCCCCCCTACAAAAGTAAATAGAACAGGAAAAAAAAAATCAAACTCGATGATGAGGTGGGGAGCAAACAATGATCACGTAGGAGATACCAAGAATCACCCTCAGGTTGGTTTCTAGTTAAAGTGGTTAACTGTCTCCTTAAACACGGGACAACGTGATTGCAAAACACTTCCTACTCAGAGCAATGTTCTCTTAAAAATTTAATATAGTCTTCCAGACACAGATCTGTGTATCCTCCAAGTATTCCTTCGCAACTTTAAAATATATGATTGAAAAATTTAATGCCAAGAATTCAACTCTAAATAACTTTGTCTAAAATGTAATAGATAAACTCAAATCTATGTACAATTTTTTCTTACCCAAAAGTTTACTAATTAAAAAAAAAGAAATGGGGTTTATCATAAATGAGGGCTCATTCTTCACTTACTCAAACTCAGAGAAATCTTACTGATTTCCACTAAAAAGATAAAATTAGTACAAACTGGTTAAATTAATCGTAGATTTTAGTGATAATAGCAAAAAATTTAAAATTCCACATTATGACAATAACATGAGGGAGAAAAGAGTATATATTAAGTCCAAAAACAAATCAGGCCAAACCAAACACAGAGGCAAAAGAACTACATTTCTCCCCAATGTTTAGTTAACTGAATTTATCTAAGCTTGATTCCTGGGCTGCTGGCATGGTAACAAGTCTCCAACCTAACAGGAAGATCTGTTTAGATATCATTCACTAACTTCAAAAGGGAATTTCAATCGATCCTTCCCCCTCTTCTCCCTTTTCCTCTTATTATCTATTGATGGCATTAAAGAGTTTTTTTATGTAATAGTCAAAGATTTGGTAGCCTCTCTGAGACACTAAAAGCTTTGTATGTGTGAAGTTTTAAGGAAAATGGCACCAATGTTAATTCTGAATGATTCTGATCTTGTAACAAAGTAAACTTGTTTGGTTCACAAGCAAATGCATAAAATAATGCCTGATAACTATATTCTTATTAAAAATGTTCTCAGTACTATCTAATCAAGACACTTAGCCTTCATAAAATCATCACTTTTTGGAGAAGTATAGGAACCTTATCCTCTCCCACTAAACTGCGATTAGAAGCAGAATACTGTACCTAGTGATATCATCAAAGACACCATATCCTGCTTTTTTATCCATCACCCACTGGCCAATGAACATACTGGGAGAAGAGGAAGTCAATTTTCCGCTTCGTAGGAGACCATGACCATGACGCATGTTGTCTTGGAAACAGCCTTCAAACACTTCACCAGAGGCGTAACTGGTTAGAAAGAATAGATACAGATCACAAGCACATTGAATTCTGATGCTTATTTTTACAAAGTTCAGGAAATTCAAAATTATGCTTATGTCTCACTGATAGCTATAATTATTTATTTGTTTATATGACTATTTTTCACCAATCAAAAATCTTAATGATTGAGTCTAAGAAGTTGAAGATATTATGGGTGATATTCTGTGTTAAAATCGGGAAAAAAGTGTATATATAGTCCTTTATGGGAAAATAAAATGAGTGATCTCTGAGATAATGACAGGTGTTGTCCATATTAGTCATGTAATCAACATAAGATAAATTTACAGATGTCCAGGAGATTCTGTGAGAAAGTTATGGTTTACAAAGTTTGCACAGTTTTGTTAAGAACTAAATAAGAATCTAATGTTTTCATTTTGTCATAGATAAAAAGGTTGATCTTTAAAAGAAGACTCTATACAGTTTCAGTTATAAGAATAAATAAAATTTACTCCTTGGAAATTTTGGCTACATAAACATTTAGGTTTACATGATTCTTTGAAAAAGCAACAACCAGTCTAACAACCTTTCCAATGTTATTACCTAAAGACTCCTTGACCACACATTTTTCCTTCTTTCCAATGGCCCACATAATGGTCTTCTTTGTTCAATGCTTTATTTGGGATTCTGTATTCTCCATACCTGCCAAGGAGAATAAAAACATCAGAAGATGCATTTATGACATATCCACCTTTTGTATGCATACATTGGTATAATGAGACTAGAGAAAAGATTTGGCTAGAGGAGGAAAGCGGTAAATGGGGTCTTGATTTAAGCTGTTATCGACCACCTAAGCTATTCGGCAAGTCTTAGAGGGCATTAACCCCACTACACAAAGCGAATAGGTGTTTTATGCCAAGTATTAAGGAGAAACAGAAAACCTGCGCCCAAGGCCTATTTCTGCCACTAATTAGCTGTATCACCTTGGTTAAGTCCAGGTACCCAGCTCCCCCATCTGTGTAATAAGAGGGGTAAATTATCTACATTTCTTCTCATTCTAGAATTTTATTAAAAGATTAAAAGACATCATAAAAATTTACACTATCACACACACACAAAATCACCTACCTAATTCATACAATAATCTTTCTTATACAATAAGATAAATTATTTCTCTAACATGATACAAAATACTTCACTGTCATAAATTTTCTTGTAAATTTATGTTAGAAAACGTGACAAGCTAATATAAAAATAATGTCATTTGAGTACTATTAGGATAATACATCATTTAGAAGACTTTCCCTTCAATAGATCACAGAAATTAAAGATAATTTAAAACTAACTGAAAGGAAAACTTCTCTAAGTCCTTTGTATAAAGGAGGCACTTCTACCTTGATAGTCTCAACATCAACATTACCCAAGGTTCTCAGTCTTCACAACTGAGAAATGGATCAAAAACAGGCCCATATCAACAGGTGGAAGGCTGTGAGGTCACACAGCTATCAAGGTAAATAATTCATTCTAGGTAAATCAAGGCTGCCCCCTAGATTCCTAGCTCCCTTCATGTTCACACATGTGCACTGTAAATCCTAATACACTGGATGCATCTCTGAAAAACCAAAAATCTACTAATCATCTTGAAAATAACTCTGAACACAAAATAACACAGTTTAAGACTGCAGTTGCATTTACCCTCATGTTTTACACAATTTTCTTACCCATCTTCCAAGCCATTCCTGAACATACCAGAATACATCTTTCCATCTGGCCACTTCAAAACCCCTCTGGAATGCATAAGCAAAGAATAATACATGTCAATTAATGTTTCAGATAATCAATACTTCTTGGTAATTAGACTATCATCCTCACTCCAGGCATAAACCAAATCTTATACATTTTCACCTGCCATGAGGTTTCCCGGAAAGCCAGCGGCCATCATAGGTTGCATCTTTTAGACGAGGATCCTTGTAGAAAGTATATTTGGCACTGCGTGAAATGGGTGGTTCCTGTCTCTGAATATTGCTGCCACTTCCATAAGGTGGCAGATCAGACATCCCCCTTAAAGCCTGATCCACAGCTTGGCTTATGGCCCGGAGCCACTTTGTCTAGGAGCAAAAAGTAAATGTCAGTAAGTTTAAGGCAACAACTTATCAAGCATTGCTGATTGGCTTTTGAAATTCACTGCTTTATGTTTTAAACTGTCACATGAAAACAACAACAAAAATCTACAGCCTTGTTTTACTGAAGATTCATCAGGCATAATTATGGATCGCAGGCAAGCAAGAACAATTTTTATTTCTTCCTCATTAGCATAAGAGAGAGAGATAGCCAGGCCAAAGATGGAAAGAAAATACCATGAGGGACTAACCTTCTCCTGGGGTGTTGAGGAAATGAGAGTGAACTGCTCCTCAGGTGTAGTTATCTTTAAGCCATTCCTAAAATGTTCACAAGCATAAATGCCAATAGGTATGACAACCTGTCATTACATCAACCCTCAAATACAAAAAGCAACTTGTTTATCTCAAGGGGAACAGAAGTCAATTAAATGTAAATACAGTCATGCCCCCGGTTTGGTTCCCGCAGTTACTCTGCTGCGTGCCGAACAACGGGGAGGTGAGTAGTGGAGAAGCCCTTTTAGCGCATGGCATGATCTGTCCTGACCTCCACAACAGGCCACTTACTATCAGTGTGCTGGGAGGGTGAGCCTTCTTATGCAGACCAGGGAGGCCTCCTGAGCTTTTATTCATGTCTAAGAAAACAACCCGGGTAACAGAGGAGGGGCATAGGGGTGGGGGTGGGGGACACTCACACACCACCAGCTTCTTCAGAAAGCGGCTCTGCCCACAGTGTGGCCAAAGGGAAAACGTGGTGTGTGGAGAACTGAAACAAAGAACATGGAGACACTTCTGAGCAAGCTGTGTGGGCCCTGGGGTTGCTGCTGCATAACACCTTCTACATGGTTAAATTATGCAGGTGCCACCACCTCAGCTACATGTAGTCAGTCCCAATGCGTCTCACCTTCTCTGCTGCAGGGACTCCTTCATGTGGCTGATACTCATTTTCAGGCTAGAAACTGAAAAAGCTCTCTGAAATCTAGCCTGTACCACAAATTCAAGCTAAACATTCTCTTTTACTCAATAGTTTGAGTAAAACCACAATAGTCTGGAACACAAACTGATGGCACAATAAATCAAATGAGTATAGTACTCCACTTTCCAGTGTCTCTTTTAAGGCTAGGAATCCAGCCTACCTGAGCATGGACTAGGGCATCATTAAAGAGAATAAACCAATTCACAGAAAACCTCCCCGCGTGCTGCAGAGACAGGGCTCGGTTACTGCTCTCACACAGCAGTCGACGCTCTGGCTTCCTCAAGGAATCCTGGGATTAAAAACAAATACGAAATCAAAGTATCAAGATTATTTCATGTGAAGAGAAAATAAAAAAGATACAAATCACATTTAGGGGAATTTGTTGGTCCTAGCGTAGCTTGGTGTTAATGCTAAATTCAGATGGGATCCAAACATTTCACAAAATCAGTGCTCAAAGGGAAATAAAAAGACAGGAACAAACAAAAAAAGATGAGACATTTATTTAGAAAGGATTCCTAGAAATAACGTTTCGAGCACCCATTGCCGTTGTCCTCCGATCACCCTTGGAAAAGGTGTCATGAAAGCATTATTATCGTAAAGAAGTGAGGCACGGAGAGGACTGTGGCAGTTGTTACGGATATGCCTGCTCTTTGCTGGGATAATGACAATTGGCATGGCTTACCGTCATTTTTCCAGGAAAGGTCTTCCAGAAGCCCAGTGTGTATTCTGCTTCCTTCCTTTTCCTGCCGAGATGGAGAGCAAGAGACTCATAACAAGAACTGGAATCCTGCAGTTTCTGGTATTCTGGAGATGTCTAGAGGCCAATAATTAAGGGGGGAAAAAAAGAATATAAAACAATTGTCCAGAATCTGTAGCCTCAGTGTGGTTTAGATATGTAGTAGTAAAGTGAGGGAAGAAATCCGGCCAAAGAACAGACCTGGTACACTAAAGGGAGCTGAGTAAAAACAAGATCGGTTCCAGAAAATTCTACCACATACAGGTACATATGAAGTAGGGGAAGAAATCAAGGGGAAAAGAAACAAACACTGGCAGTTATCACTGAGGAGAGCAGCAGAGAACTCATGATAGGGCCCGAATTCTACAGGATTTTAGTCTCGGGATCCCCCTATTTTGCTCATGTGGGTTATATTACTGATACCATATTAGAAAATAAAGCTTTAAAAATGTTATCTTTACCAATTCACTTCAAATACAGTAACATTTTAAGTGAAAAAAAAAAACCCTAAATTTTCCAAAACAAAAAAATGTTTAGTGGGAAAAGTAGCATTGTTCTTCATTTTTTTTCAAATCTCTTCCTTATCTGGCTTAAAAGACAAGAACTGGATTTTCCGATCTGCTCCTGCATTTAATCTGTTGCATGCTGTTTGGCTGAAATGAAGAAAATGCTGCTTTATAAAGATATATAGTTGGAAAAGGGAGGAGTATTTTAGTAGCCATTTCATATAATTGTGGATATTCTCTTTCAAAACTATACTAAAACTTCAATGGTAGTTTCTTACAGTGTAGCTGAAATGTAGAATCTGAAACTACATCAAACTTTTTGTACTGTTACATTAAAATCCACTGGTCTATTTTACACTTTGAATAGATTTTTTTTTAACCTACACATGATTTTATAACATGTGATTGGACATTTGGAAAATACTGGTTCAGTGAATTACACAGATCTTCCAAATGCTGATACATTTTATTATACAACATCAAAAATCACATGTTAAATTATCACCAATCTCATCAGAAAAAGTCTTTAAATACTGGGAAAAGCTTGCAATGATAGATACATGTTTCTAACATTTAATTTTTGCTTAAAAATTCAGGTTTTATCATTGGCAACAAATACTGCTAGTTGTTCTCTTTGAAGTGACAGGCTCATTTACTCATTTGGGGGGGAAAATATCTCAAATATCCAAGTATGAACAACCAGACAAAAGAAAAGAGCTACAAGACCACAAAAGGACGAAACGTAGAACACCATATCAGTTCCTAGATCACTATGGAGACAAGTCTGTCTAGATAAGGAGATAGAGCCCAAGATTTTTAAAAATCCAGAACTATAATAAACCCTAGAATCATTACGGATTCTCTAGAGCCCTTCAGAATGGAAACAAGATGAAACTACATATTTCAGCAGAATTTCAAAGGTGAATGTCTTAGGACCAGTTTTAGCATACACTTATATACTAGAGCAGTGCTAATTTTCTAGGACTCTATCTACCTAATTTTATACAGAAAGTGAACTAGTTAACAATTGAGAAAATCCTGTACCACTGTGATTTCTCATAGCATATGCCAAGGTGACCCAAATACCTGGCATAAGTCTATCATGAGTCCAGGCCAGGTGCTAACTCCACTGCCTTACAGGTGTGTGTCATTACACAAAAAGTCAGGGTTTTAAAGAGCTCTGTGTAACTGGTACTCAGTATGCACTCAGTAAACTCAGACACTATTGAATAAATAGCATGACTGGGTCTCAACTTTATACACAGTTTCATAAAATGAATACAATTAATCTTGTTAAGGTCCTGAGAGGAACCTGAATCAATCCACAGCAAAGAAAACCAGATTTATCTACAGATATACTTTCTTTTTTAATTTCCCTGAAGAAAAATAAATTTAATTAGACACATACAAACATTAAATTAGTGGAGTTCTAGATCTTGGGATGGTATAATGCAAACAAACAAATAAACAACAACTATGATCCTTGGCTTCCCAAGTGTCCAAAGAGGGTATACATGTAAGCTTACCACTTCAAAACAAGTAGCAAGCTTTAGCAATACTTTTGCATAATTATGAAGTCGTCTGATTGGCAAGAAAAATAAAGTATTCAATATTTCCATCAACTGGGTGTTTTCATCATTCACGTCTGCTAAATCTTGCAACAGTTCCTGGTTTTTATTTAGGAAATCACTGAAGGTAGAGAAAAAAAGAAATTCAGTTAATCATTTTGTATCAATATGCATGATACTGAATATAGAAATAATTCACTAGATACTACTTTTTTCAAAATGTACATTTTTAGGTGCTATGAAAGTAAGAGAAGATTAATACAATGAATTAAGCCAGGTGTAAGTAAAAGAGTTTCCCTGCCTAGAAAATAGGTTTTTTGAGTATAAAAAGTAGCAAGTGGTAGCATTAGTAACTCTGTAATAGAGATGGTTAATCGCAGACTTGTGCCTAAAGTTCTAGGAAATGTATCATACATTCCAGTTTCAGGGAATAACTGACCAGCTGACACAGTTACCTGTTAATTTCCAAGCCAGCAGTCACAATAATACACAGCAAGACTAACTGCTATAATCAGTTGTACTAAACAGAAATACTGGGGGAGAAACAAAACGCTTTGCGCCAACAGAATTGGCATGGAGTATTAAAATACTTCTAATTTCTTCTTTTTTTTCTTCAACTGTTGATAATCTAGTAAGAGTTTATTACAGGAAGGTAATAAAAAGCTGTGGTATCAGTACAACAATTAACAGGAAATAGTAAAGCAAATTATATATGCAAAATTTAATGCTGAGATCCTCAAAAGCATTTAAAACTGAAGCCAACATTTAGTTTTTATATTCAATTTTATGTAAGTTCATTATTAAAATTTTACTGCAAATCTTAAAGCTGATCAGAAGCCCACTAAGACCATGCTCACCAGACCCGAATACTTTATAAAGAAGTAAAGATTTAGTGGAACAGAATAATAATTAATATCTGCTACTTAATGAGCAATAATTATGTGCTAGGTACTACCCTGAGTGCTTTACAAGCACTATACTACAAGTCTTAGCTACAAGGCTTCAAATAAAAGTTATCATACAAGATCACAAGGCAAAAATGAATCATTTTATAATCTCTTAGAGAACTATGGAATAGAGATGTTTAACTCAGAAATGCAATAATTTCCAGGAACCCAAAAGTTCAATGGCACAAATTGGACTGTTCTACAAATGCAATTAAGAGATCTGAAAGAGTGTGCCCTGGGGAACATGGCCTAGTTTTTGTTTATATTTGGCTTGTATATATGTTCCTACTTCCTCCTCCATGCTTTGCTGCTGAGATCAGCTGGGGAAACTCATTTAGCCCCATAGAAGTATTCTGCTTTGACGTGCTCTGAGAGATGGAGGTAGTACATGGTGAATACATACTCCCTCTGACCACATTTCTCCTGGATGCCCAATAACAAGCCAAGAATGTTCCAACTCTTGTGAATCCTATTACTTTTCTGGACTCACTCATATCCTTGCCTATAGACTTCCCCAAAAGGGGCCCTAGTATGTGCTCAGAAAACCTGAACTACTCTGCTTAGCTTATCTTCCCTTGGGAATTTTTAATCTAATAGTGGCAATATCGCTGTTTCCTTATATGGCTAGGTTTGCACTTGTTAATCAAAAAATTAAAGGTAGAAACAATTCAAGTGTCCATCAATAGATGAATGGACAAACAAAATGTGGTATATACATACAATGGAATATTATTCAGACATACAATGAAATGAAATTTCAATATATGCTACCACATGGATAGGCCTTGAAAACATTGTGCTTAGGGAAATAAGCCAGACACAGAATGACAACTACTGCATGACTCCATTTATATGAAATTACCCACAGTAGGTAAATTCATAGAGACAGGAAGTAGAACAGAGGTTGCCAAGGGCTGTGGGGAGGGAGAAAGGGGGAGCTATTGTTTAATGGGTACAGGATTTTTGTTGGGGATGATAAAAAGTTTTGTATACAGACAGTGGTGATGGTCTACATAACATGTGAATGTACTTGATGTCACTGAATTATACACTTAGGAATGGTTAAAATGATAAATGTTATGTACATTTTACCATAATACTAAAAAAAAAAAACAAAAAAACAAAAAAACTATATGACGATCAAACCACCAGGCTAGCCTGAGGTTAAATGGTTAAGTGATACACCAGCTGATTGATGAAAGCTTGGGCAGACTCACTAACTGCCAGGGAGCTCACTACCTATGCTCTAGAAAGTCTCAAACTGTTCTCTTTTTAAATGAATACCTTAAAAAAATTTTAAATATTGACTTCATAAATAGAAGTTTAAAAAAAGATGTTATTATTGACTTTAATTATGTAAAACCCTGGGGTTCATGAATCACTGTTTCAGAAATGCTGCCCAAATCCAAACTTAGTATCTGCTTCCACAGCTCAGAGTCACCCACAGTTCACTAATTGCTTTCCACCTGTCCAGGCTCTAGTAAGAGGCTTTCACTTATATCATTTGCTTTAGCTGCTCTAACAAGGAGTTTGGCCAACCCTTGAGAGCCGTGAACTCGATTCTGAAATACTAGAGGAAGGTTTTATCGCAGAAATCTAAAAGTAAAAGAATAGAAAGTGGTGTTATATTAATATTTAACAAAATAGCAAGATCAAGGAGATCAAAGATTTAAAAATTACTACATAAGTTTAAAATATAAAACTTTTTAACCTGTCATTTAAAAAATGAAGGCCAAACCCCTATATTTCAAAATAAATGAGCACATGACATAAGTCAAATCATGATGGAAAGCAGAAAAATATTTAGAACTGAATGACCACAAAAACAAAATGTATCAAAAAATTTTAGATACAGCTAAAGCAACACTAAGAGGGAAATTTAGAGCCTTCAACGAGTACATTAGAAAAATTAAAAGACTGAAAAATTAATAAACTAAATGCTAACTCATGAAGTTGGAAGACATGAACAGGTGAACACAAAGAAAGTAGCAGGAAACAAAAAGTAGAAATTAGTGAAATAGAAAACAAAGGAAGGAAAGGATTAACTATAGCTTAATCTTTGAAAAGAGTATAAAAAAAGGTAAACTGCTGACAAGACTGACCAAGATAAACAGATAAAAGGCTCAAATAAATAAGAAGAATGGAAAACAGGGACTATGACTACAGTTATTACAGAGGTGAAAACATCTTAAGACAATGATAGAAATATACCAATAAATTTGAAAACAAGGATGCAGTGAACAATTTTCCAGAAAAAATATGAACAATCAGAGCTGAAAGAAGAAATAAAGACCTGAGCAGACCTATTCACGAAAAAAACTAAATCAGTAATTTTAAAATGCCCTATAGGAAATGACCACATGAAGACCATACGTAACAGATGATTTCTACCAAACCTTCAAATTTCTACCAAATCTACAGATAATCCTGATCTCATGCAAACTATTCCAAAAAAGAGAGGAAGTTTCCTCAGCTCATTTTATAATTGCTACTACAATCCTCTTACCAAAATTGGGGAAGTTCAGAAGAGAAGGAAAACCTCATATTCACAGATACAAAAATCTTACATATCAGCAAACTGAATCCAGCGATGCATTAAAAAACTAATCCATAAAGACCACTGAATTTTTCTTGGGAACTCAAGGATATTTAACGTTTTTAAAAAATCAATTGCTCTTCAAGTTTTAGAAGGGAGCTCTTTAACCCTATAAATAATACTTACCAAAAACCTAAGGCAATCATGTTAAATGGTGAAATATTAAAAGTATTCCCTTTAAAAAATCAGACATGAGACAAGGATGTTATTACTCTTTCTATTAGGATATAAGATCAAAACTAAACATGGCAAAACACTGATGTCTGGGTTTACTTAAATCTGGGTTGTGAGTATAAATTTGAAATGTCTACTATTAAAATATAACTGATTTTTTAAACCTTCGTTTCTTGCTAGGTCAACAGTTGTTCAGAAATTACACAGTTTAGAATGATTGGCCTCATGTAAGAGGCTTTTATATTTATTACTTATCCAGAAGCTAAATGCAAAAGGTTTGCATTTGTGCAACACTCTGCACTTTTCTCTGTAGCATCACATACAATATTTGCTTCTCACAAGTGGGGAGAGAACATTCCCATTTTTCAGAGAAAAAAATTAGGCTCACTTTGGTGAAGAGAGTTCTCCAAAGTCTTAGGGATAAAAATGGTAGCACTGAAAAAAAAAAAAAAAAAAAAAGTCCAGATCTTGTGGCTTTTTCAATACCATACTCCTTCCAATCAAGGGCTAATAACACCTGTTTCTTGTAAGAGTTAGTAAGAGTTTACATTTTAATTTTTTTGGTAAAAGCACCAAGTCAAAGCTTTTCCCACGCACTCAAAACCACAGAACGCTATAAACCATGGTCTTTTGTTGTTAGAATAATAACTGGAATGTATATACTTGCTTACAAGGCAGGCTTAGCAAGAAGCTGGAATCCTCCCATAACCAGAAAATTTGTCATAGATGTACAATACCTTGAGTAAAAGAGAAAACATATGTAAGTTAGTGTTAAAAAGTAAATATGCTCTTCAGAGTTTTCAAACAAGCATCTGGAACAGATACTTCTTGGTATCTCAACAACAGTTTCAGAACTTTTGTGAGAAAGGCAGATTATGTGATAATCACAATAGTCAGGGGAAAAAAAGAAATTTTAGTAAAGATGTTAATAGGAATTTTTTAAAAAACCTAAAGTTATGTAGAAGATGCTAGAATTTACTTGGTATATTTCCCATTGGTAACTTAACAAACTTGGAAACTATGATTCAAATTGTTAGGTTTTTAATAAAAATTTTCTCTCATTTTCACTTTAAGTTTCCCAATTACGTCTTTGGAAGTACAGAAGCAGGGGGAGGGTATCTCTCAGTGGTAGAGTGCATGCTTAGCAAGCATGAGGTCCTGGGTTCAAGTCCCAGTACCTCCATGAAGATAAATAAATAAATAAACCAAATTATCTCCCCCCAAAAAGAACAACAAAAGAAATAAACAATAGAGAAGGTAAGAAAATAATGCTAAAAGAGCTTAAGTGAAAAAGTGTTAGAAAATGTTGGTTAAGTACTGATGTTCTGTTAAAGAGTTTTTAGTAAGTCTTGATATACTGCTTTGTGCTGTGTACACTTCTTCCACGCTCTCAGGCTGGCCAATGGAATCAACTGACTTTGAGAGAGAAGGTAAATTCCCACTAAAAACAGCCCAAAGCATACTGTACATTTAAAAATGGTTACAATGGTAAGTTTTATGTGTTTTTACCACAATTTAAAGTAATTTTTAAAAATCCATAAACAAATCGAGTTTTTTTTACTTGCGTGGTCTATGTGAATACATTATGTTAGAAAAAAAGCCCAAGTTATCAAAATGAAAGTGCTTCCAATCATAAGTCCTGAAGTATCAGAGCAGAAAAAGTGAAATAGATTATGAGTACAAGTCACACACACACACAAAATTATACTGGTAAAAGCTGAAACTTTCACACACAAAAAATCTAATTTAAAAAAGTAAATTGGTATCAAATTATGCCATTTTTCATGCCTGAAAGATGATGATGAGACGAAAGACTCTAACCAGAGTATTTCCTCTCAGACAAAAGCTTCAAATATAATCAATTCTGTTTAGAACTAAAATCACATACATCTATCTGCACATATATGCCTAAGTCTAAAAGAAAATACACTAAAATTATTAACAGTGGTTATTTCTGGTGGTAGGCTTATGCACAACTTTAAATATCTTTTTGATTATCTTTATTTGTATAGTTTTCTATAATAAGTACGCATTACTTATATTACTAATAATCTAAACAGAATACAGTGAGGCAGATGCTTTCTGTTGGAGCTCCACACAGTACCTGGCACTCAGTGGGTATTCAGTCAGTATTTGTTGGATAGATAAGGTATGAACAAATAAAGAATAAAATCTACACTTCAGCTATACAACAGCATAATCTAATAACACTAAAATAACACAAGTTATGCCTCACATCATAACATCAAAATACAAATTAAGAAAAATTGAGAAATGTTTAGATTTTCAAACATAGTTGGGATATTTTACTTGAAAAACATGAAAAGAACCTTGGACCACTATCCTAGGTTTTATTAAGAAAATATCTTTATTTTAAAAATAGCTTGGTCTTTAAACCCTCCATATACATTAACAGTGAAAAGTAGACACTGGAACAGCTCTATTTGCAACCAGCGGCAGGTATCAAAATAATTTGTTTAGTTATTTATTTCCTCCAATTTCAGTATATTTTACTTAAGTAAACAAGATTATTCTCTAAAGAACCATATTTATTATTTTTTTGTAAATTAAGTACACTGTCAATCATTCTGCTACTGCTAGAATACAGGAGGAAATTTGAGAATTCATTATTTTTAAATCTTTTTTTTCCCCTCTTAGAGCAAACTGAAATTTAAGCAATGCAGAATTATAATTAAAACACTGCTTTGCAATTTCTGTTACCTTATATCACTCTCCCTAATCTAGTCTCTTCTGATTAAGGAGCTGTTCTCCTTGGCAGAATAGCCCTGCAGAGACTGAATATGACATGGGACTGGATACTTGCTCTGTATAACTATCCAAGAAGAGACTTGCATGCTTCAGGATGACCAAACTCCTGGCTTCCTTTATCCCATGAAGGAAGATGCCCAGTGAGGTTCCATGCTGACCAATTAGGTAACACAGCTTGCTGAACCGGCTTGCCACCTCCTGCAACAGCTGGACTGTACTTGCAGTGCCCAAATTTTCTGTAACAAAATAATGATGATAACATAACCTAAAGATTCATTATCTGAATACTTTCTTATGATCAAGATTATGAATTTCCCTTTTCTAAAAAATATTTAATATGTTGAGATGTACTCTCAACTATGGAACCTAAATAACCAAGTGATTCTGAAATCACAGAATCCAGTCATTTGAGGAACTTGTTAAAAACATTCACAGGACCCTATACATTCTGAATCAACAGGCCAGTTAAGATCCAAGATGGATATAGTAAAAAGAAAAGCTTTCCACGTAGTTCTGAAGACCAGTCAAATTTGAGAACCACTGAGCTAATCCAGCTCTCCTCTAATTTTAAGCTAAGTAATCTAAAACCAAGAGAAGGGAAGTGAATTATCTAATTTCACACTACTGGTTAGGAATTAAACTCACTTCTGTAGTTACATCTTGGTTAACATTTCCCACTTTTGTACTGACTTCTGCTCTACCTGCCCTTTGGACAAGTGCAACCCTTCAGTGCAGAGAGGGCAATCCAAAAATCAGACTGCCTAGGTCACTCTTAACTTTAGAGGGCAGCAGGAGAGTATTGCTTTTTCCCAGTCCACAGCTCCCAATTTGCAGGACTTCTCTCCAAGCAGCGAGGCTGATGACCAGACCACATAAGACCAACATAGAAATCGGGAAGTCAGAACAGGAAAAGGGCAGGTTTCACCTTCCTTTCAGAGCAATCCAGGAAGCTTCCAGCTTAGATTGCTTGCCATTCCTTGCCAAAGTCCAAGGAGCCCACCCACTGGAGGGGAATTTATAGAACAGGAACACTTAAAAAAGCAAAACATATTAAAAAACAAACAAATATATATGTTGATATATAACTGAAAAATTGTGCGCTACACTGGAAATTGACACAACATTGTAAACTGACTATAACTCAATTTAAAAAAAAAGAAAGAAATTTAGACAGGCCCAACTTACAAAGGGATTGAATTCAGAAAGACTGTTTAAGTTGGTTGTTTGAAAAGTAGACAGTTTCCCACCAAAAACAATGAGCTGACCTACACAAGCCAATGTCACCTTAATGTGGAAAAACTGATGTAGTAACAAGGCAGGATTTAAGTACTAGAGTATTGGTCTGAATTCTGCATCCTCACAGAGGGTAAAGGAGTTCAGGAGAAAGAGGAAAAAAACCATCCTCTCCATTTTCTGAGTGCAGGGCCAAACGTGGTAAAATATTTGAACTAGAAGTTAATCTTTAATAGCTCACCCTTCCATCTCCATTTTGCATTCCCTTCTGACCTCCTAGAGACCCCAGGTACCTAGTATATCTGGACAACAGTACCTCATCTAGGACTATCATAATCCATTTCCTCTGTATTATCCACTTATCTTCATCCCTCTTATAACTGATTACAGCTACTAAGAAAGCAGATCAGACCTAATCAATTCCTGTTAATGTGGGTTAAGATCCGTAACACTCTTACAGCTATCCACATTTTGAGAGACTGCTTGTAAATCCAAATGAATCTCTCCTTAATAAAATTCTAAGAACCAGAACAAAGAAAATGAAAAATTCAAGTAGTGTAACGTAAGATATTTTAGGACTAATGGGGCTAGAAGTGTTGTTCAGAAGTCTGGCTCCTAGAATCAACTTTCCCAAAGTTGTTCTGCTTCTCTACCATCAATCTTCTGAAAGCTCCATTTTTCTACTTCCACAAGTAAAAGGAGCTCGGGGTGGTAGGATGGGGCAGGAGCAGCTTGGCTGCTATCGACAAAGTGGAAGTCGTTTGTAAGTTGTTGACAACCTATACACAAAAAGAAGAGACTGGAAAGAAAGGAGTAAACTACAACTCAAACAAAAAGTTTTATTTGTGATACAGGAAGAACTGATAAAACAAGAGTCCCAATAATTGAGTGGGTGGGGAGCTGGGAAGGGGGAGGTTCTACTTACCTAAACTGAGAAGAGGCCTGAGAATCTGAGATTTGATATCACTTAGTTTTGAATAGAACCGTCTTTCAGTAGTAGCCAACTCATGGAGACTGGCAATATATCCCATAATATTTTTGTCCACCAAGGCTAGATAGCTGTCTTTTCCTGCTGCCACTCTGCTTATATATCCAAGCTAAAACAGAGGAGAAGAAAAAGATTAAATATAAAATATAATTTACAGGGAGAAATTTGGGTGCTCAAGTTGGCTCATATCAGCTGGTGACAGCCAACTGGTAAATACTAAGGAATTTTGCAAGTTGGTTATCAAACCATTAGCAGCTTGAAACTGGCAATAGTATAATTAACAAGAACGACAAAAAAAAGGCGAACACTACAGATCAGGGATTTTGGTTTTGTTTTATTTTGATTTTTAGGGCTGGTTTACTAGTATACCATTGTTATATACATATATATCACAATCTATATAGAACTATACACACCTGTACTTTTATTTATTGCCACAATACCTGTTATTTCATTATACATGGTTAGAACCACAGACACCCTAAGTATACAAAGACCCAAATGACCCAGATATGTCTCAGGACCCCTTTCTGCATGAAACAGATGAGAGCAGAGAGGATGCCTATGCTATATAGCAAAATCTCAAGGATCTAGGAGCTACCTTTTAAAAGTACAACCCAAAGGGACTTTCTTTAAAAGGGGACTTTGTCATTTATTCATGGCATTACTGAACAAAAACATTCAACATCTTTTGTCACATATTCCTATTAAACTAGGAAACCAAGCTGAAGGCCCAATTGACCATTAACAGCCCATGGTAACTAAAGACACATATTGAGCCTCATCCCTTTCATCGGCCTATTTCATCCTTTATCTGGACTGTGGAATCATTAATGAGGAATGTGGAGCCAGGGCCAACAACTACAAAGAGTCAATTAGAATGTCTGGAGTAACAGGCTATATATAGGTCAAGAGCCAAATCTTGGCCAGTGTCACCTTTAACAAGAAAGACCTCACCCTATATACATCCATAGCTTACATATTTAGCCAGAAAAACAAACACAAAGGATTAAAAAAAACAGCCCATAGGCTACATTATTCAATAAGAATGAGAAATCCAGAATGTATTAGCTTTGAGGGTTAATCTCCTTGCAGAACATCATTTTGAGGATGTGGGTTACTGCAGTGGGGAAAAGAAAACCAGAAACAGGCTAACGATCTTAAGTTTATGAAAAAGAGATAAGAAGTAGAAAAGCAAAGAAATTCAGATCAACAAATGAAACAAGGAGTAAACAGTAGTAAATAAAATGAAAAGCTAAGAGAAGAGGGGAAGCGATGGGAAACAGCACTGTCAGTGGCCTGTCAGGTCTGCCACGAGCCCATCTCAGGCCCCTGCAACTTTTAATTTCCATTTATAGTTAAAAATTCGTCTATACTATTTCTATTCAGATTCACCTCTGAGGGTTCCGGGAACATAGTCAGAAAACTCCACTGGGAAATATACTTTTTCATATTCCTACATGAGGGCGTTAATTCAACAAATATTCAAAAAGTATTTACCATGAGGATACAGACATAAATGAGAAAGTCTAAAACCCCTACTTTTATGACTCTTATAGTTGAGGAGGACAGACAATAGACCAAAAAAAAACACACTGTGGAGAGAAATAATTTAGGAAAAAGAGATAGGGAGTAAAGACAGGTGGGAAATGGCTTGCAATTATAAAGACATTAGTCAGAGAAACTTAATGACAGACATACATACAAATAGAAACAAAAACAAAAGAGTTCTCGTGTGTTATAGGATGTGGGCCTTAGGATCCAATTCCTGTTCACCTTACTACAGGAGAGAAGTACTGGAGCCTTAGTACCACTGTGATTCTCTGCAAGGCTGTCACCTTCTGTCGGGTCCTGTCGGCCACTGTAATATAACCCAGGCTGGAAGTCTTCTGTATCCACTAAAAACAGGGAATAATCCAGGCCTGCAGCTATACTCCAGACTCCATGTTCACTGTTTATCTGCAACGACAAGAAGATATTGTCTGCCCAAGATGAAGGAGTCAGATGGAACTTCAAATCCACAGGAACTGAAATGTTACGTTACTTAAACAGGCGGAGGACAAAGTCAGTCATATCTCAGATGGCAAAACTTACCCAACAACACACCTGATCAACTGCAGACAGATGCAGGAGTGAGAAGGAACCCTTGTTCAGCATATGTAAATTTAGAACTGGTTTGTTTTATAAAAACTGAAAAATTGGAATGTAAAAAGGAAAAATCATAGATCTGATTTTTTAATTGTTATTTTTGGAAGTTGCCACAGGACGTAGACTGTACTACAATCAAAAGGCCTAGAAACTTCTAGAGCCCTATTCTGACAGCTAGGACATACCTCTGTCTATTTATATTTTGCTATGTGCACAAAATTCAAGGTAAAAAGAAAATCTAACAAAGCGAAATTCCATTCTGGCCAACTAAACCCTTGGGTGCCAAAAATCAATTTTCCCACTTGGAACTCACAATCTCTCTGATGTGACTTCACTGTGCCAACTCCCAGGATGTTGAAATGGGCAGGACCCCTTAGAAGCCCATCTACATGGATCCCTAGACCAGTGGTTCTCAATGAGTAGCCTCTGCAGCAGGAGCAGCAGCAATCACCTAGGAGCATGTTAGAAATGCATACTCAGGCCACAGAGCTACTGGGGGGTGGGGCCTGGCAATCTGCTTGCACAAGCTCTCCAGGTGATTCTGATGTATGCGAAAGTTTGAGAACCACTGCCTTAAACCAATGGTTTTCAAAACCTAGGATTCCACACAGTGATTCAGGAACCACCATGAAAAGGTAGGTGCCAGGGTTCTGCCCCCATCCACTTCCATCTTTCAACTAAAATAGTTCCACAGTCACAGTTCATGTGGGGGCTCTGCACAAGGTTTCATCTGAAAAGTGCTCTGCTTTGGAAACTACTGCCCCAACCTCCAGACCCAACTTCAGTCGTGATTCCTACACCAAAAGCAAAAAACTTCTAATCTGTTAGAGCCTCTGTGTCGAGAAGGGTCCAAATCCTAGGTGATTAGGTGACTGTGTATGTGTGTGAGTATGTATGTGTGTGTGTGTGTGTGTGTTGTGTATTTGTGCGTTTACACATGTCTCTAGAACTTTATAGCTATCCTCTTCCACCATGACACCATCTTCTCAGATTCAGGCTATCCAAGTAATTGACTTGTCAGTTTTGCAAAAAATGAATCAAAATTCTTGCAGGATGAAAGTCGTGTCTCTTAGTCTCTAATCAAAAATAATTCAGATCTCCCTCTGCTTTGACTTTATTATTTTTTTCTGCCTTGACTTTGATTCACAGATTTAAACGACTTCAAAATGTTTTTCTCACCTTTTCCTCAAATAAAAACCAAAATTCTGATGCTGTACTTTCATCTGTACAGTTAAAGAGTAATGAAACTAAAACCTTATAACAAATTCTATTCTCTCTTGTCTGACTCAAAAATGTTAAATAAAAATTTTATTCCCAGAGTTTCCATGCTGTATTACAAAACTTTCCTTAGTATATAAATGCATGTTCTACTTTAGTCAAATAAATAGAAAATAAGTAACAATGATTTACCATCTCTATTTGTGATAAAATACCAGAAATTGAAGTTTATCACTAAAATGTTTTGTGCTGAAACTATTTAAGATTGGAGCTAGTTCACTAGATGGAAAGGCAGTATGTAAAGGTCTTATATAGTGATGGCTGTACCGTGTACACTGAATACCTGAATCACTGGAATATGTATTCAAGTTAGCTTACATTTGAATCATGTTCCTGAAATTGAAATAATCATCCTTTTTCAGTCTCTCTTACCCTCAGTGGAGAGAGCATGTATTGGAATAGGAGGGGTATCAGAATCAAATCACAAATACATGAGCTCCATATTCCATTCTGTTCGGCTATCAGGCTATCACCATGCATACTCCCCACCCACAAAACCCTGAAACAAATGAATCTTATATAAGAAGTCAGTACTACAGATGAATTTTGTATTTCTGCTAGATATTGGGGTAGGAAAAATGGTTGAGAAACAGTCCTCTAACTTGCATCAAAGGGACCAGAAGTTACCAATTTCTGGATAGCATTACAGAAACTAAAACCAATTCACGCAACAGTGAGGAAATCATCTATACTTTTAGCTTCACTATAGAAATTAAAAGGGTTACAAAAAGGTTTTACTATGATTATGTATGTAAAAACAAAACAAACAAAACAAAATAGACCACCAGCTAATGTTATTTAAGTCAAACTTAACTGAGAAGTCAAAGACTAGGCATTATTTGGTAGCATTAAAGCTCAGAAGTCAACACGATAGTCCTAGAAACATTTGCTTTAATAAAGTGGAATTCAAAAAAAAAAGACAAATGAACTTATTTACAAAAGAGAAACAGACTCACAGACACAGAAGACAAACTTATGGTTACCAGGGGTGGAAGAGGGTGGGAATGGATAAATTGGGAGTTTGAGATTTGCAGATACTAATATATATAAAATAAACAACAAGTTCATACTGTGTAGCACAGGGAACTATACTCAATATCTTAAAATAACCTATGGTGAAAAAGAATATGAAAACAAATATATGTATGTTCATGGATGGCTGAAGCATTATGCTGTACTCCAGAAACTGACACATTGTGAATTGACTATACTTAAATAAAATATATATACAAAAAGAACTTCATTTTTACTTAAAAAAAAACTACGAATACTCAATGAACAGTGTAAGTTAATAAGAAAAGAAATATAAACTAACACATCAAAAAAAAGAACATTTAGCTTGAAAATAAGTGGCTTCACATTTTTTTAATCTTAAAGTATGTCATAACAAATTTAGCTTACAAGTATATAATTCTCCTAATTTTATAAAATGTGAAATGGAGAAATATATTAAGTGTTAGAATTGTGCAGTAAGTTGCTATAAAAGTTATCAAATTCACAAAAGTACCTTTGCAAGACGAGGAACTGTTGTTGGAAAATCAGAATGCCCAAGTTGACCAAAGGTATTGCTACCCCATGAGTAAACCTATTAGAAAACCACAGGAAAGTAGGTAAGAGATGTGAATCTGATTTTGCATGTCAATTCCAAACTTTTATAATAACATATATATACCAACAGTTACACACAAGTTACTTATACTAGTCTTTCTACCCTTTAAAATAACAGATACTAAGAAACTACATTTTGTTTGTGAGGGCGGTGCTAATTAGGTTTATTTATTTACTTATTTTAAGGACGGTACTGGGGATTGAATCCAGGACCTTGTGCATGCAAAGCATACACTCTACCACTGAGCTACACCCTCCCCACCTTCTAATTTCTGGTTTTGATGTCATGTCTTTTTCTACTCTTAAGATAACTGAAAAAAAATCACCTACATTTATTCTTATACATGTAAGGTTTTACTTTTTAACATCTACATCTTTAATCCATTGAGAATTAGAATATGTAAAGTTATCTTAATTTTCTTCTGCAAATGAGAAGCCAGTGGTTCCAACATTATTTATTGAATAGTTTTATTCCCCCAATTGATTTGAAATGCCTACTTTTAATCGTATACTAAATTCTCATTTATACTTGGGCCTATTTCTGGTCTACAGGTGTATTTCTGTTCCAATGATCTGTTTGTAGTTTTACATTTTATAAGGCTAGTTCTTACTCTTCCTTTCTGTTCTTCATAATTTATGTGGCTCACCTCCTATATTTATTCTCCTAGAATTATTTTGGGGTCATTTTATTAAGTTGTAAATATTATACTGGAATATTTTAGGGATGGTACTGAACTGACACTCTACTGATTTAATAATTTAGGGAGAAATGGCATATTTGCAACATTGATTCCTCTCATCTAGAAATAAAATTTCTCTCTCTTTACTATTTTCTTTTATAACTTAGAAGAGTTCTTACTCTAAGTGAAGTAAACCAGAAAGAGAAAGAAAAATACCATGAGATCGCTCATATGCGGAATCTAAAAAAATAAAACAAAAACAAACAAACAAAAACAAAGCGCAAATACAGGACAGAAATAGACTCATAGACAGAGAATACAGACTTGTGGTTGCCAGGGGGGCAGAGGGTGGGAAGGGATAGACTGGGATTTCAAAATTGTAGAATAGATAAACAAGATTATACTGTATAGCACAAAGAAACATACACAAAATGTTATGGTAGCTCACAGAGAAAAAAATGTGACAATGAGTATGTATATGTCCATGTATGACTGAAAAATTGTGCTGAACACTGGAATTTGACACAACATTGTAAAATGATTATAAATCAATAAAAAATGTTAAAAAAAAAAGAAGAGTTCTTGAGTTTGTATCATATGGGATCTACACTTTCATATTAAGAATATCCTATTTCCTTAATACTTCTGTTGTAATTGCGAACAGCTGTTTTTTCCCCTAGATATTTCTGCTATACCTTACAAATATAAGAAAGCTAGCAATTTTTATGTTTATTTTGTAACTTACCACATTCCTAATTTCTTATTTTTAAGTTTTTTGATGATTCATCATGTTAATAACAATAAAATATCCTTTTCTTTCCTAATATTTATATTTATTGATACGAGCTATATTAGCTTTTTGGCTAGCCTATTATGTGATATTTACAGTATTTAAATGATTTAGAATCTTTTATGGACTTTTTCCTAAAAAGACAAAGGGACTGATGAAGAATCATTACATGAATATATTTAAGAATAACTTAAAACAACTACTTTCCTTAGGAGGGTTTATATATACGGGCATGGTTTTAAATGATTTTGGAGGTCACTTTCAGGTCTCACAATTTTAAGAGAAATGTCTTTTGCTTTCTTAGTGTCTCACTTACAGATTTTCTTCATTAAAGAACAAATAAAAATTCACCAATACCCTAGAAAATTTTGAGTTCTATTTTTCAGTTATAGAAAGCTTCTTTGTCAAGTAGACCAGTGTTGAATCCAAAGTCTACAGTTAACGTGTGTGACTCTAGTTGAATTACATGATTGCTCTAAACCTCTCTTTCCTCATCTGTAAAATGGAAATAATATGGTGCAACGTAAAACACTGAAAAGATCAAATGAGATATGGGATTGTTGACTGACACATAATAGATACTTAATAAATGATGGTCCAATCTTGTCATGTTGGCCTTCCATGAAATTAAGCTCAGTTTTTAATAGTTTGCTTCCTACCTGGGATTTCGCAGTAAGTGCAAGAGAATGGTAACCACCTGCCTCCAGATGGATTACTTCTTTACCATCCAGACATTTTACACACAATGGTTGAAGCCTTTGAAAGAAAAACATACACATACACATAAAAAAACTTAAAGTAAGAAGTATTCTCATCAAGAATCATGGCCTTTTTCAAATTATACAGTAGATGCTTTCAAGTAAAAATAAACATTTCAAAAGAAAACATTAACATAAAAATACTGGATTTACATTCTACTTCTAAAATATTATAAGTAGTTTTGAATGGTTTTAATCTAATCCTAATCACCAATTAACCACCATAATTCAGAATGGTTAATAATCATAAAGCAACTAAAGGATTCATATGGCAGAGAGTATACGTAGGATAATGAAATAAGACCAATAGAGGGGAGTTGTCATTTTTTTTAATGCATTAGTTGCCTTCATTCTGTTAAGAATACAGGAGACATTCATATTAACTGGCTGTTTTAGATTCAACTCTATTTACACATCTTGCAAATATCTATTGTTAATATCTTAAGAGTTCCTCTTAAACCAAATAGTTTTTCTGTGATGTACGTGAACAGATACGGTTTAATGCTGTGGTCATAGTTATTCTGACAGCAACAGAGAGTTTCAGGTAAAACAAAGCAAAATAAAAGTTGGTTCTATTTATATGTTAAAAATTTGAACCATTCAAGTGTTCCAATGAAATACACTCTATTCCAAACACCCCTTCCTGTATTCCAAAATTAACATACACCAAAGAAGATAGGGAAAGATACACCGTGGACACTTAAGTACTTTATTTTTAGGAACAAATTCAAGGCTTATATGATAGGGTTTGTTGTTGTTGTTGTTCTGTTTTTTATCAGAGTTAAAGATGTATAATAATCTAGGGCTAGAAGGGACCAGATCTCCCCCAGGAGGAAATGGAGACAGAACTTCACAGGAGAGAGGTGATTTGTTCGAGCCAATTCCTAACAGTACAGACTGGCAGCACTCACCTAGGCAGAACATCACCATGTCCCAGCTGTCCTTCCTTCCCTTTCCCCCATGTCCACACCTCTGTCCTCAGGGAAGGGAGGAGTGCATCTGCTTCTCCACTGTACGTAGGGGTCAGAACTACTGTCCGTGTTTTCACTCGGGCAGCTTTTCGCAAAAGCCTGGGGGAGACTGAAAACAAACCAGAAATATCATGAGGGAATAGGTGGGTGGGGAAAAAAGGTATTACTTTGATAAACTGTTGATTTTCAAAGAAATACACTAACATGGTATTTGTAAAGCATATTCTATAGGTTCTCTGCAAAAAAACAGAGATTAAGTAGTCGAACAAGTTTGGTAAATACTGCCTACTACATTCTTTCCTCCCACCACCTGCCCTGTAGAGATTCACACACGCATTAGCATGCTAAAGATGCTGACAAGTCCTGCAATTAAAAGCCCTGTTTAAATCTGTTTAACCCTGCCCTACTTCCAAATATTTGGCCATAGAATCCTTTTCTGTGTAACACTGGTTATATAGTATATCTGTGCGACATCCTGTCACACAGAATGGAACTTGTATTCTAAAGAATAGGCTTAACAAAATAACTACACTAAGGTTGACAAGTATTTTTCCCATTTCAAAGCAGAGTTAAAAGTTGAGCCTTTCCTTGGGGGAGGGTATAGCTCAAGTGATAGAGCACATGCTTAGCATGCAGGAGATCCTGGGCTCAATCCCCTAATTACCTTCCTGACAAAAATAAATAAATAAAAATTTTTTTAAAAATTAAGCCTTTCCAAATTAAGGTCTAAATTTAAACACATTATAAATATTATAATCGAAGATTTATTTTAGACATAAAATTTGAAAGTTTCTACAGTGAGAAAAAGATTATGAATGGGAACTACTAAAAAGCTCCTATAGTTTGCCTGCCTACTTTAAGTTATTTTATAGAGAATGTAATCTTTTAAAAAAGAGTGCTGACATCTTTTAGACTGTTCAAAATTATAACAAAGGAATATAACACCATTTAAGTCTTATATACCAATTTGGTGACAGGGTATGTTTTGAAGAAAATTATCAAATGTCACTAAGTGTAGACTTAGTCACTTGGTCATTAAGTTGTGGGACACCAAAAAGTGATCATCACTGGCTAAGATCAAAATCTTTTCTAGTAAGTGTACCATCCATTTGTACAGAGATTCAAATATACTACTTCAAGTTTCCTCAAAGATGTATTCCAGGTCATTTTAAAACAGAGAGAAAAAGAATACATGGAAAAATTTTCTAAAAATACTTCAGGTTACTAAGGAAATTTTAACCTAAGGAAATAAGTATATTAGTAGAATTGCTTATTTCACATGATCTAATGACATGACAGAAATCAATATTCCACATTTGTGGTTCAAGGAGATCTCAAATACTTTATTTACACTGAAAATGCTGAAAGACATTTCAGAATAAGAAAACTTTGGCCCAAGATTCTCCTTCAAACCTAACAGAATTCATGGGATACACACACACACACATTAACCAGGACTAGGATTTTATTTGCACAGATGAATCTAGTGATAAAGAGAATAGCAGGATAGCAGAAGTGCTCAGAGGCACAAGAGAGAGCAGTTAGTAAGTAGAACAGTGTAGGGAACGGGGCAGAGCAGAAAAAGGTAAGTTTTAGTCTAGTCTAGGATTCCAAATTTCCTCATCACTGGTTTACATCATTTTGTGCAAAGCTCTAAACTATAGCCCATGGGTCAAATACAGTCCACTGTCCATTTCTGTAAATAAAGTTCTACTGGAATACAGCTCATTTATTGATGTTGGTTGTCTATGGCTGCTTTTGAACAAAGCTGAGTGGCTGTAACAGAGACCACATGGCCTACAAGCCATGAAATATTTCTCTGTAGCTCTTCACAGAAAAGGTTCACCAACACCTAGTCAAATCTAGTGTTTCTCAAACTTTAACAAGCACACTAACCACCTGGGGATCTTGTTATAGCGTACATTCTGACTCAGTAAGTCTGGAGTCAATAAGAAAGGAGCCTGAGAGCCTGCCTTTCCAACAAATTCCCAGATGCTGTTGATGTTGCCAATCCTCAGGCCGCATTTTGGGAAAGCAAAGGTCTCGTGACTGAGATTCCTGAACTGACTGAGAAATGCAGAAGAACCAACTGTGTAACAGCCTCATTATTCTAAGAAGTTTATTGCTAATGGTTTCAGAAAATGAAGTTTTCTCTTACTGAAGCTGAAAGTCATCTTCATTTTCAGGTTAAGTACATTAACTTCTCATTTATCCAGTGATCACATCTGAAAATTCATCTATCTGAGCACAGGCCTCAACTAGGAAGTAAGGAGGCTACTGCTACATTCCAGAACAATAAAATAAGATTCATAGTCAGATTCATAAGTAGAAATCATGAAAAATTAAGGGTCTAAAGTTACTTATAAAAAAGAGAAATATATAAGTCTCTTTTAAAACAATCTAAAATGACCAAAATTAAATAAATTTTGACATTTGAATATGTCAGCTTTAGCAATTAGGAAAGCGAAGTTATTATAACACAACATGTGCTGTTAGGAGCATCTTGGAGTCATCAAAAGTCAGATCATAAAACCTGGTTATTTCCTTACCTTGTGACAACAGTCCAGGGAGGGAGAGTCTTCGGCTGCCTCCCTCTGACTCTTCTTCTCTGATATCCACAAGACTCGAACTCTTCTTTCCTTGCATTGATTCCTGTTTAACCTGTTCTTCTCTGCTATCTTTCAGACCTTCTGGGCCTATGGGACCACTGCCTGCCTGAGCTCCAGGTTCACAAGGGACTGTACTATAAAAGTTCATAACTTTTTTAAGAGACAAGGCCCCAGCTTCATAGGTAGCAGCCACTCTCACACCAACAGCAGATGCACAAGAGACCACTAGGCTGTTTAGGGCTGAAGTGCTTGTGGTTGGTAGGCTGTGAAGATTAGGAATTGCTTCTTCTATAAGAGGCTAAAATATACACACACAAAAAAGTATGTAAAAATAAAATCTCTCATACAGCAAGCAATCAGTAAAAAGAAAGTGTAACATCTATCACTATTTGCAAATATATGAATCCAAAAGAACAGAAAAGGTCTCTTCATCTCCAACCTAAATATATCCCTTCTTGGTCACTGATTTAACAGTTCCTTATCAAAAGTACTTCCTTTTGTTTGAGTGGTATTTTATCACGGTATTTAAAAACAGGTCCCAGCTGCTTTTATAAAATTAAACACAGTAGAGGGGAGAAGGGAGGGAAGGTATTGAAAACACAGCCTTTAATATGAGGTAATTGCCCTGGATAGAAGGCTAAAAAAAAAATGCAAAGTTTATTATTGATTACTTCTAGGAAAATTTACACAGATCACTACTAAGAAATAATCAGAAAAATACATATATTTTTTAACAAGAAAAAGCTTTTCCTACTTATCCTAAAATTCTTTATAAACAGGAATTTATATATGGCATACACAGGCAGGAAAAATAAGTTATACCTCTGAATTAACAGCCCCCAAATTATGTTCTGAAATTCAAGTTCATCTACTGTCTCATCAGTGAGTTCTTTTCCATGACTCAGGGGCAAGGTAAACTGAAGAGTTACCTTTGCTCTCACTACCACTGAGTAAATGTGGTAGATTAATAATTAAACACTTGGACCAATGTTCTTAGTGTTATTAGTCATAGCTGTATTAGAAAGCCAACTAAAATTTTATAATATCTTAGTGAAAAATCAGTTAAAACTTACTCTGAGCTGTCAAGCATCATAGTTTACTAAAGAAGAAAGTCATCAGATGTACCCACTAAACATACAAAAAAGCTTTAGGCTTATGAGCATAGGTCACAATGAAAAGTTTGTTTTCTATGCTACCCAAAGATCCCAGGGTATTATATATATTTCTTAATTTGTTCTGAATTGAAAACTAAAAACTTTTTTTAATTAAAAATAAAAAAATTAAAAAAAATTTTTTTGTGGGGGGAGGCAATTAGGTTCATTTATTTATTTTTTTAATAGAGGTATTAAGGATTGAACCCAGGACCTTGTGCATGCTAAGCATACGCTCTACCACCAGGAGGGAGCATACCTTTTCCCGCAAAAAAAGTTTTTTTAACATTGGTTTCTGATTTTCTTAAAGGAAATAATTCCTGTTCCCTGTACAGTGCCTGACATGTAGTAGGCGCGCGATACATTTTGCTGAATTAAATATTAAATCCAAAAGAGCTATTTCTGTGTGAGTCTCTAATTAAATATCCAACAAAATAAACAAATAAACCATATAAAACAAAAGACAAATATAAAGCCTGCTACTTCTGTGGTGACACAGCTTCCACGATAACTTGTTCAGAAAAACTAGTGTCCATATTTCCACAATCTGTTTACAAAGGCTCCTAAGAGAAGCAGCGATAGTATTTAGGGGTGACCAATTCAGGGAGTTCTTACCATTAGGTGAAGGAAAGTCATAAAACTCTAAACTATTGTTCTAACTGGCTCCTCTACGTAATTATACTTAACAATACATAAAATAAACAAAACAAAAACACATAACCAGTAGTTTTGATGAAAGACATAATTTTAGGAGTCCCAATCAACCAATAATAAAATTCAGTAATGCTTCACTGTCAAATATTTTGGTTTATTTCACAAAAGTGAAATAGTCTCTCAGTTACACTTGGCCAGAAGAAAAAAAATTTGTCCTAAGTCACATAAACTCCTAAAGGTTAGCTGTATGATTGAGATACTATTTACAAAGACAGAACTAAATTTAGTGGAACAAACACTGCTAAAACTAGCATAGGTAACAAAAACTTTAATGTTTAACCAAGTAAGTCTAAAGGAAAATACATTTTCAATGATGATAATCTATTAATCAAATAAACTATATATAATAAACTTTGGCATCAAAATTAATAAATCAGAGGAAAGGCTTTTGAAAAGTCAGAGTTTAACATTTCTAAAAACATGTACAAGTCCTGTTAAATTATTACTTTTGCCTTGTTTAGTTTTTTCTTTCTTTCTCCAAACAACTTCCTCCTACTTGAAAAAAAAATCAGATTTCTACAAGGTTCAGTGATTACCATGAAATAAAAAGTGTTTCTAAAAACACCTCTAAGCCATGTTCTTATCCTGAGCAAGGAAACAACAGTAATGAAGAATCAAGAGGCTCCCAGGTTTCAAAAACCTGAAAACAACGCCGTAGGGTAGTTCTTTGATAACTGGATGTTTTTGTTTAGATTTGTTCTCTTGCAGTTTTGGTAAAAGCAAAAGCAAAGGACTTCTTCTAAGAGTAAAAAAATCGAGTATCCTTTAGGACAATTTGCCTTAAGGAGGGAGACAAACTTTACTGTATGCCCTGTTTAAATAGCTTTTCTCCATTTACTACAAACTTCCAAATTGAGAGTAGTTTAAATAAGATGAAGAAAATATTAAACCCTCCCCCTAATGACACCCAGTAGGGACCACTGGTATTCAAGAATTCAAACAATATGTACTGCTAGTAAGTTTTAAATCTGCCTACAGTTGAGGGATCTTCCACATAGCAACCTTTCCTGATAATGAAGGAAAGGATTCTGAAGAATGCTACAAATATAGATCAGATAATTCTTTGTGAATACATAGCCATGACAGATTAAACTCTTTAGGGGCCCACCACAATTCAGTACTTTAACCATGGGGGAAAAAGTACTAAGGAAAAAAAAAGGGATTTTGTTACTTATAAAACAAGCCCAGAATGACATCTTTCAATATCATAAAGGACTAGAATTTGAACCTAACAGTAATTTTGAACTAATTCAGTTGTGCTTATCTAGGTTTGCATGGTAAGACAGACTTATAGTCAAACTCAAAAAATAAAAAATGATACCAACCCTTAGGCATTTTAATGTTTCTCAAGAAAAAGTCATACGGTTCAACTCCAGAAATACCTTTACATTATAAAGTTTAGCAGGTACCTGAGATGGCACTGGCTTTTCACCATTCTCTGAGTTCTCTCTTATTAAATGATCTGACAGTTTCTGCACGTATTCATTTACTGCCTGAGTGTCAGGGTACGATGGTATATTTCTTGCAGAAGAAATTTCAGCTGTTCCCATGACGTCTTGTGGGGAGGAAGTGGTCTGAACATTTCCAACATTCAGTTCAGTAGCAACAGGCAGCTCATTTTGTACGAGAGTGTTCTCAAATACTTCTCCCTGGCTGTCAAGGGTTTCAGTGGAGGGGCTGATGGCAGTGCTGGCCTGGTTTTCTGCCTGGGATTCTGACAGCGTCACGCCTAATGGACAACAATGGCTGTCTGATATAATCACATGGTCTTCCTTGTCAGTCATTGTAATTAAGAGCTGGCTGCACTGGTTGCATCTTTCTGGTACTGGCTTCAGATCCTGGGAAGGGAGGCACTGTACCAGCGCTAAGCTGTGGAATGCACCACAGGCGACTTGGAGCACTACTCGCCCCGCAAGATGTTCCACCTTTTGTGGCTTCGTCACTGGAAAGGTAGTGGTAATGAGACCCAACTGACAACCAGTACCCCATGCCCAAATCTCTCTGCTTATGGACAGTGCCAGAGTGTGCTCCTCTCCGCATGCCAACTGCAAGATCCTGACTGCTAACAAAGGACTGGTCTCAGAATCAGAAATGCTGACAGGATTCGGTTCCGGAACATACTGCTGGTTAGCTACCGCACACTGGCCAGCAGAGTTCTCCCCCCACATGTACACTACACCACTTTCTGTCACTGCTCCGTTGTGGAAACTCCCTGCTGCCACAGTAACAACATATTGCCCAACCAGGGCATTTTCTAGAATAGGGCTACTCAGACAAATCTCTGCTGGTTCACTTCTCCAGGGGAGAGTCCCAAAGCTGTAGACCTCACCATCTGAAGGTCAAAACAAAACAAAACAAAAACACAAGGGAGGGAGTTAGTGATCAACTAAAAATTTTATCAGCTAACTTAGGTTTAACTAAATAGAATTTTTTCTTTTTTTAATTTTCAAAAGCACAATTGTAGCGATCTATTTCAAGTATATGATATTCCACATTTATTCATCTTTTAACAAGTAACATTTTTCAACATTCTGAAATATAGTGACAATCTCTACAAACTGTAGGATCTTGCTCCTCTCCTTCAGCTTATCCTACAAACACTAAGCATGGATCTGTTACTGTCAGCTATTGTCATAGGCTATTACAGAAACAGATTCCAAGAGTCCAAAGACAAATAATGATTGTGACAAGATAAAATAAGCAGAAGATAAAATATACACATTCACTAATACCTATAACATTCACTACTACTGAGTAAGTCAGAGCAGAAGAAAATTATGTTATTGCATAAAAACATTAGAGATTCATTTTGGCCAAAACTATGAAATTAGCTTTATACCTCCAGGTTGGACTGAAATCACTAATGTTAACAAGACCTGACTGTCTTCATGCTGTGTATACTATGTATAATTTTTAAATGCTGTATATAATTATATATTGCTTACTAGATAGACTTTTTGAGGTGCCATTTGTTTAAAAAGCAAATCACAACAAAAAAAAAAGCAAAAAATAAATGAAGCTATGACTGGATAGCTTTAGAATGAAGGGTAACTGGTTAGCTTTAGAATTAAAATGGAAGGTACCAGTGAGTTGGGTACATGAAAGATGATAACCTGTTTGTGTTCAGTTGTGCTACTAAGTCATAGTTTTACTGCAGGTATTACAGGAATTCGGGGGCATGTGCATATGATCTATGCTAGCTAATAAACTCAAATGGAACAAAGACTTGGCAATGGGTTTTGAAAAATATTAAACCAAGAACACTATCCTTTCTTCCCTATGTGACCAGAGACTCATTCTTTTTTTAATAAATGACTAAATAAGTACTATTTTCCCTCTACAAAGCAGTAATTGATGGGGGAAAAAAAAAAGGATACTTTATCTTTGGCCTATATACACAGCAGATACATTTATATACTCAAATTAGCTGACTACAACATCTACATAAGGAAAGATACAACAGCAGCTAGAGGGAAGATACAGCTTTTATTAGGGACTTGCTAATTTGGATAGAGTACTGAGAAAATAAGCTCACTGGTTAAGATCTTTCCAATTTTTCTTCCCAAGTGATATGACACACTTGCAAAGGCTCACCAACACTTTCAATTATTCTATTAGAATAATATTCTCTCTAGAGCAAAATTGCAAAAAAAGTGAGTATTTAGACAGCATTAGTTTTTAATCTGGAGTACCTCAAAAACAGTGAGTCAGTGAGGTGTCCTCATTGAATGATGACTTAATGGTTAAATTGAATAGAGACAAAGAAGCCTGAAAAGTTCTAATATTCACTCAGTGCCATTTCCTCACTTTCAAAAGAAAGCACTGGATATCTTTGTGCCATTTCAAGTTACACACTTGTGTGAGACGGGATTTTTTTTGTAACTTTGACACTTAAACCAGGACACTGTTTAAACATAAATAGTGATAGGTAACTGTTCATACATTTTTTTAAAGTTTTCACTCAGTTGTCCCAGGCTTTTAGGTTTGATTCTAGATGATTCAAGATATCATGCTCATGAAAAGGTCCTAAATACCTTACTGAAGGGCTAATAAAACAGTAACAATAACAGAATTCCATTTATGTACACTTGAGAACTATAGATTTTAAAGCTCCTAGGACAGGTATTGAACATAGTTCACATTTTAAAAATAAGGCTTTTTCCAATTCTGGCCTAATATAATAATAGTACTATGTATTAATATAATAAAAGCAACATAATAATAAAGAGGTTAGAAAGAAATCCATATTTATCCCATAAAACCACCACGATCAGATTTTTTTTTCCTTTTTTTTCCCCCTGCACCATGATCAGATTTAAGCTTTGCTTCCTACAATTTGCCTTCCCTTAGTTCCTACAAGGAAAATACCAAATCATTTCTAAATACTTAACAAAGGCTTACATTTATTTATAAATGTATATATTCATATAATTTATAAAACAGTAATAGAAATTTATAAAATAGTAAAGTTGATGGCAGTCCTGACCTAAATTAAATTTCCCATGAATGAGCTGATACACTGTTATCAAAATTAAAGGCAGCTCTCTATATAAATTATAGCCTGTTTTCTGTCGATTGTAGATTCATAGATTTTATTCTAATTTCTTATAAGCTGCTATTTATGCCTGAGAAAAGCAGTACAGCCAAGTGATTTTTTTAAAAAAAGGGCTTTGAGATCAGGCTTTCTCAGTTCTCATCCTGACTCCAGCCCTTTAAATAGCTATGTGTGCTTGGGGAAATGATTTAACCTCCCTGAACTTCAGCTTCCTCATCTGCGAAGTGGGGATAATGACAGTAGCCACCTCATAAGGTGGCTGTGAGGACTCTATGACATACCGTATATAAAGTGCTTAGGGCCATGCCTGGCACACGTAATTGTTTACTAACATTAGCTATTATTAGCATTATTATTCTGATACATTTAATGAACAAAGGTATAGCAAAAGGGTCTCTGAATAAGTAATCTTTTAAAAAATCAATTTTTTTCACATACTTATCACTATAAAATTTTTTAAACCATAGTTCTCCCTTTTATTCTAGGTGTGGTACATCTGAAATTTAAGAACTAATTTGATTTCTGATAAGGGAGTAAGAACATATTTTGGAAACAAAAAGAGCATAAGCTCCAGCCAAATTCATTCAGAACCCCAGGTACCTAGTAACTCTCTTACCTGTGCTTACGCATTCAGACATTTGTAAGTTTCAGTATTTGCTAAGCCACTCTTTTCAATACCTTCAGTCAGAAGAACTCCATGTTTCACTCCAAGGGCTGCTTGAAGAACAGTCTTTCCTCCCCAGCCTGGCAATCTCTCTGGTGTTACCAAACAGGATCCTGCCTGCCAGACGTGGACCAGGCCTCTTTCTTTGGATCCTTCAGCTTCTGTTGAGCTATAAACATCAAGAAAAATAGCTTAATTTGTTCCTGTAGTTCAGAATTGTTATCTTTTTTTCTTAAAACTTTCATGAGATTTGTACATTTTCCCAGTACATGGGTGAGTGAGTTAGATAGTTTAGCACTTATTTTATGATTTGGTTATGACACAGGAACAGAGAGAAAACAACTATTTATGTTAAAAACTTAAGAATAAACTCACAAATTACTATACCCACAAATTACTTATCTCTAAGAAGCAAAAAAACTTGGGCTATTTTCTGAAGTTTTCTGATTTAGTAACATAAAATTTCAAGATTCTAATTTCTTGACACATTAACTCCTTGTTTAGATACTAAAGTTATAACATGTCCTCAGTTCGAGTCTTATTTTAAAATTTTAACTCTTAATTTGGTTAAAAAAAACTATTTGATGAGAAAGACAGATGGAATAGGGATCCATATTTCACTTTACACTGAATTTAAGCTCTATAATTCCAATTTAAATTTTTAAGAATTAAATTTATAACAAGTACCAGTAAAATCCTTTGTGCTTTACTCATGTTCCAGCTAAAGAATTCTATCCATTTGATGGCTCTGGTTCAAAGAACATAAAACACACAGCTGCATAATAATGGCCATATCTTAACTGTTTCCTTTACTAAGAAAAGGCCACATTAACATACTCTGGGTTTGCTTTATATAAAATTATCCTTTGTGTTGCCACTCAAGGGACTTTTTTTTTTCATATTCTTTTTTCTAGAACACTGACACCAATATTTTAATGAGGCACAAAAACTTTTTTTGGTTTTATTTTATAATATCTAGAATTTTCTCTACTTTTGCTAAATGATATTCCTCTAAATTGTAATTAGGCATAACCATGGTTTTATGAAAGGGAAGCCAAACATAACCCTCCTTTCAAAATATCATTCATGACTAGGTTTCTAAGGATAGAAGGTGATTACAATTAATAAGGCTACCTTTGAAAACCTGAAACTATGTGTGAGAAAAATGGCTTCAAAGCTTTAAAATGATGAAATGAAGACACTCTGTGCCTTTTACAAGCATTTTAAAAAGGAACTAGCAAGGGAGAGGATATAGCTCAAGTGGTAGAGTACATGCTTAGCATGCACAAGGTCCTGGGTTCAAGTCCCAGTACCTCCTCTAAAAATAAATAAATAAACCTAATTACCCCCCCCACAGAAAAAGTAAAAAAATAAATTTAAAAAAACTTTAAAAAAAGGAACTAGCAACAAAGTATCACTAATTAGCTTTATTGTAATTATCTTCATCTCTTTACCAATCAACACAAATGTCACTATTACTACTTAGTAACTATCATCAAGAAAATTAAACTGAAGAGAAGCTACATGGAAGTGGAACTGTCTGTTCTGTTTTCCTAGAAGGATAGGGGACAAGGAAGAAATGGCTTTACTTTCTCTTCTTTGAGTCCATCGGTCAGTGGGAGCACTCCATCACCAAATCACTCCCTCTTTGCAAAAGGTTTATGAAGACCTAAATGGCAAAACACAGGTAAGCACAAAGAGCAGTGTAAGAGTACCTTGCTATTTTACTTGTCAGATTTTTAAAAAGAAGAAAAAAAAAAGGCAGTCCTCCAACAAGTGCACATTCATTGGGCAACAAATACGCAACAAAACTATTTAAACTATTTCATACCCCGCCTGCCAAAGTTGAATCTCTAAACTGAGCCTGCCCACTGAGCTTATAAAAATGTCTGTTGATCATCAAATGTAATGTCAAAGCAAGAAAAGACTACCTACAATTTAGCTGTACTTTGTCAGGCAACAGATTTTTTTGGCTTGTTTTTCATTATAAAGAAGGAAGTTCAAATCTGAAAATTCAGTACGTTAAGTATTATACACACACATTAAGGTTACTTTTTAAACGCTTCTGGAACATACAAACAAATATGTAAATATCAATTAAATAAACAACAATTTCTAAAATCTCCTCAGTAATGTATCAGATTCACATAGTTTTAATTTACATTTTTAATTTAATTTACACACACACACAAAACATCATTAAAACAGAAAGTTTTCCAGTTACTGGAACTAGTATTATCTTTCCCAAATCAACTTCAATTCAAAAACCATAATCCAAAGGGCTAGAAGAAAAGAGTTTGAATTTTAAAATATCTGCTTTAAAATCTACCATTTAATAAAAAAAGAGCCATATAAAAATTACAGTACAAATATCACGACCCATCAGTTCAGAAACTCAATGTTTAATAAAGTTAAGAGCTAGAAATATAAACAAGCAGACAGAAATGCTCAATACATTTCAACTAAAAATTTCACATCTTTAAAGACACCAAAACCCATGAAAATAAGGGCAATGAGGTTTTAGATGTGTGCACAACAAAAATATTGGGGCCAAATTTGTTATTTTCCTGCAAAAGGATATGGCATGATCACTGTTCTCTGAAAACAGTCCATATCAGCAGGAGTGATGTAAGACCCATCTGTTTACTCCAGGTTGCCTGTGAATTCTTACTGTTTTCCATCTGTATATCTGGAGGAAGTTACTCTATACCTAATGCTTATTTTAGAAAGATTCTGAATCATTCAAAGTTGGATGAAGAGTACTATATAAATGAAAGATATACCTGAATAGATTGAATAAATGCCATTCATTTAATAAACATGATAAATACTAAGTGGTACCATGCTTTGTGTGACAGTAATTAACTTCTAGTAAAATGTACAGTATATGGTGTACAGAGAAGTTCCAAAGTGAGGTCTAACCTGTGCTTATCTATCAGAGATCAAGGAGTAACCAGTCCCTTAATTAAAGTTAAACAATGCCCAATGGAAACCAGAGAACTCCTCTGGGAGCATGTGGAATTGAATTGTGGCCTATTGCCTGACAATCAAAAAATGTTGAGAATCTTTTGGTAAAGTGAATAAAGCAGCTGACCTTTCTTCTCTTTTGGTCAGACTTTTCTTAAAATGGATTACACCTTATGCCATATGATTTCTCACCATCGCTCATCTTTTTAAATCCAAATGGAATTAAAACACTACAAACTGTTTTGCAACGTCTTTTGTTACTTACTGTATACAGTGGGCAGAACAATGATTCCCAAGATGCCCATGTCCTAATGCCCAGAATCTGTAACTATGTTAGGTTACACGGCAAAGGGGAATTAAGGCTGCCAATCAGCTGGCTTTAAATTGGGGGGATTATAACCTTGTTATCCAGATGGACCCAGTGCAATCACAGAGTCCTTAAGAGTGGAAGGAGGCAGAAGAGTCCAAGAGAGAGATGTGATGATGCAAGCAAGTTAGAGAGATGCTGAACTGCTGGCTTTAAAGATAGCAGGGAGCAGCCATGGCCAAGGAATGTAGGTGGCCTCTACAAGCTGCAACAGACAAGGAAACGGATTCTGTCCTAGAGCCTCCAGAAAAAAAATGCTGACATTTTGATTTTAGCCCAGCAAGCCCAGCAAGCCCAGCAAAACTTGTGTCAGATTTTTAACCTAAAGAACTCTAGGATAATAAATTTGTGTTATTTTAAGCCACTAAGTTTGCAGAAATGTTACTGCAGCAGCAACAGAAAACTAATATATTATTTCATAGACATCTTTCTTGATCAGTATTTACAGATCTAATTTCATCTTAATGTTGTTTAATATATCTGACTTCTTCTGAGACATGTTTGCCTGGCATTCAAATAAGACAATGAGAAAAAAAGAAATGACTGCTAAGGAAAAAGGAACATTGCACCTAAATGTGGGAAGCTTATGTTAAAAAAGTTTTACCTCAGATATTTTATGTGACATTTACCAACTCCAGTTAATCTAACATTCTTTCTCTGTATCAGCACAGAAAAAGTAAACCAAAAATTTTTGTTTTTCTAGTATTTTTATGATCCCCTCTCTGGGAAATCTATTAAGACTTGCCTTGACCATTCAAATAGCATTGAAACTTCCTTACATTCTTTCACTGCTTAACATTTTAAATTGTTCTAAAATTGCCTAATCTTAGGGCTTCTTCTGGGGATATTTCTTCCCAGGTGAGCTTTCAGGTCCTTACTCTACATTCCTTTGGGGGTCAAGATCCCTGTACTCTGCTTCTTTTCTTCTGTTACAGTAACTTTCCCTCAGAGGACTTTATTATATCAACCAGCGCTGAAATAGAAGCTGTGTGATATATACAGAGTCAGAAAATGTGGGCTCCTCTTTTGCCTCATATGGCCTTCCCAGAGATCAATGGCGTCTGTAAAAGGAATAAGCTAGACTCTAGCATCCCCTTCAGCTGTTAAGTACTATGAGCCACAGAACAAAGCGACATTCATTTTAAAGTAGAACACTCTATACTTTGTCTCTTTTACAGTGAAATGTAAAGTAATTAAACTCTCAGGTGATCCTTTAAGGGGCAAAAAGCAAACCTTGGTTCTTAATGAATTGATTCCACTTTTAGATCCCACTGGATGCACACACCCTCCTGCTATTTAACAGAGAATTAGGCTATATTGTACATGCAGAGTGTATGGTTAACACCATGCTCTGGGAGTGCCCTAAAGAAGAAAAAAAAATCCAATCTAGATGTTCTAATTATTCCTAGGAAGAAAAGCTATAAACTATCAATGGGTCCATAATACTTTAACCAAAGTCCAAACATCTCTGAAAACTAAGTTTTTTCATCTAAGTCTTTTGGTGGCAAAATCTAACCTGACCTGAACTCATCCAACAGCAAAATCTGACCTGAACTAACATGATGCTTTTAGTTTTTACCCCTTTAGTGTGCATATCCATACATTTTGTCACAGAAACATTAATATGACTGTAGGGTGGTACCAAAGGTCTCATGGGAAGTGTTATATAACATGGTTTATGCATCTTATTTTAAAGATCAGAAAAACTCTGAATTTCAAAACATGCCTTACCCCAAGGGTTTCAAGTAAAGGACTAGGGATGTGTGTCCTAAAACAACTATCATTTTGGGTAGGGGTCCTCAACTTTTTAATGGCAATGATTTACATCATTTGTTTCAAAAGTTTCAAGTCAATTTTATGGTGATCATACTCACATACAGTGCCCAAATTAATTTTGTAAGGACTATCCTGCCTGCAAATACTCACTTGGCTCATCTTAGTGGAGGAAGGAGTTCCTGGGCTCTTTAATTTCTTATGAGAATGCCAATTTGGTGGAAAGAGGTAAATAATGAGAATAGTTAGTGCTCTGTCTCAGGACAACTAGGACTTAGTGACGTACTGGATGTAAGTAGGGGATAAAGGAGAAGGAGGTATCAAAAATGACCTCAACTTATTCCCTGAACAATTGTATAGTGGTGGTACCATTCACTGAAATGAGGAAGGTGAGGGGAAAGGATTCTGAAGTGAAAGATAAAAAAATTCTGGTAAGACAACATTTTTTAATAAGTTCAAGATACCTGTGAGAAATCCAAGAGTACATATCAAGTGAGTAACTGAACATATAAGTATGCGGTTCAGAAGAAAGGACTCAGCTATTGATATAAACTTGGGACAGCAAATGGACAGTATCTGGAATCAGGGCAATGGATAATACCACTAGAGTGTGTATTAAGAGAAAGGGAAGACACAGGATCAAACTGTAAGGAGCCTAGATAGGATGAGGAATAAGCAAAGATGACTGAAATGAGAAGTGGCCTGAGAGGCAAGAAACATGAGCCTGATGTGTGGGTACACAGAGCAAAGCAGAGAATGTTTCCAGCAGAAAGGACTGGTCAACACAGCTGGGGTTTCAGAGGATGAGAACTGAAAAGTGTCCACAGGATATCACTGCTGAGAAAGGCCACAGTCTCAGTGGTGTGGCTGGGGACTGAAAACCACATTGTAGTAGGCTGACTATAAATGGGAGGTGAGGACATGAAAATAAAGTTCATGTAAATGATTCTCTTTAAAGATGCTAAAATAGCAAATAGGGAGTAGCAGCTGGAGAGAAACGTGAAGATCAGGGTATGTTTTGTGGAGGGCTGGGGATAAGAGACAGTTGAACATGTTTGCAGGACAATGACACTGATCCTAGATGCAAGGGAGACAAGAGGAGAGGGGAGAACCAAAGGCCTAAACAAAGTGAGAAGAAAGCATCCAGAACACACGTGTGGTGGGACTGGTCTTTCCAAAGAGGCAGGGTCTACATTTTAAAAAGAAAGAAAATGACAGGCTCAGATACAGGCAGGATTACAGATTTTGTGGTGGGAGGATGAGTCCCACATGATGGCACCCGTAAGTGACTAGGACTTCACCGTAGGTGTGCTATGTATTCTAATCTCACTCCTGGCCATTCATTCTGTTTCTTTATTTTACTTTGGCATATTTACACATCTTTGTATACTGCCTTAAATCCTTTTAGTAACAAGGTACAATATAAATTTAAAAAATTTAAATGTGGAACAGAAATGTCTTAGTGAACTATTATCCCAAATGCAAAGAGAAAATTAAATCACATAGGATTCTATATATTCATCTCTAGGAAAGTTATTCTCTGGATAAAGTCCTTTTGCCTTACTAATTTAGTGAAAGGTAAATTTGCAAGTCATAAGTGTACTAACTTTAAAATGCTTAAATTTCAACAACTAAAACAACATGTATTTTTCTCACCCACTAAATCTCAGGTATGGAACTAACCTAAAACTTTCATGGAAGCCAAAAATATCTTACGCTCTATTATATCCCAGCTGTTTAACATAGTCCTGATATACAATAAGTACTCAATAAATATCTGTAGACAGACAAGGCCTATATAAATAAACAAGTTCCCGCCTTAAAGGAGTTCATATACTAGTATGTTCTGTCTGACTATAATGATGGCTGTCTCTAAGTAGACAGTACCCTCAAGGCATAAGAAAGCTAACTTAGCAATAGCAAAGCTGTCTAATTCTCCTGTCTCACTTACTGGTTGAAAATAACTGTATAGATTAAAACAGTAAAATAATAGCAATAATTATAGTGAACAAGAGTAATGATAAAACTGTCTAGAATGACACGACATTAAGGTAGGAAGACAATAAAAATAATAATATAGGAGCAAACTGCATCATAATGCCTTGAAAAGATTTTGGATAAGAGTGAATCTGATATAAAATTACTACAGATTTCATGCAGTCATTTACTCTTTCTTTTTAAAGTTTGAGTTGCTTGTGTTTTATTACAGTGTAGGAAATCAGTTTATATTGTGAATGAAGTAAACAATAACTGAAGACACTATGGCATTTTATACATGGTAAATGATTAACAAATGTTTGCTTTTAGAGGCTCAGTCAATATGTTTACACATGGATTAAGGCAACTTCTGACTTAAACCCCTGATTTACAAAACTAATCTATGCACCAATAACCACTGCTTTCTGGATATCCTGCCACCCAAGCCTTCATCCACCACCACTGAAAGTTGAGGAACACTCACCTTGCACTGAATCCTTGACAAACCAACCACTATCAAAGGTGGAGGCCACTTCAAATTCCAGCCCTCTCAGCCTGAATTGCTGCACCCGAGGCATTGCCTGACACCACTATGGGAGGTATTGGCCCCTTAAATCCTGACTGAGGGTTCAGGAATTCAGTAAATTAATGCATTAAATAAAGTCAGTAGGCTGGCCTAGACAGTACTTATTATTTATAAGTACTAATGGGATAATGCACTTACTAAGTCATTGATTCAAAACATACTATAAACTCCTGGAGGTCAGAAACTATGACTTATTCATCAGTACACTCTTGTACCCATAGTAACCACCAGGTATAAGCTGGCTACACATTAAATGAATACTCAGTGGAAGACAGCCCTTGGTCTTAAGTTCCAGCCCATGGACTTCCAAATGATTAGAAGGTTTCCAGTGCCTGTTATAAAAGTCAGTATCAAACACAAAAGCAAAGAGTCTTCTCATAACAGAAACTCTCACACATAATTCCTAATGGTACTTCCTAACAAGGAAGATGCTTTTATTTCATGTCACTTCACAAATGTTAGATAATCCAAGAAAGAACAGTCCACTTTTCCTTAGTACGTGGAGACAGTTTTTGGTGCAACCAGGGACACAAAGGTGTCACAGTCTCGCTTTTTCTTTTTTATTTTTTTACGGCGTGCTAATTTCACCATGAAACCTATTAAAACTACACTCTTCTGATTGTGAGAATCCTCTAAAATGAATGCTACTCATGAGGGAGGAAAAAAAATGGTAAAATAAACGTCTAGAATACCTATTAAGCTCCTTTTTGCACCCACTACATATTTTTAAAATGCATTTTTCAGAAATACTAAAATTCCCATGAAACAGTCTGATGAATATTATAATACTAGCAACTGACTTTCAAATTCCCAGGTACAATTTGTGCCTATTATTACATGATACCTTGTAATTTCTGATATAAAATGTTTATTCCTTCAATATTTTGCTACTATTCTTTTACTAAAATGGTCACTGAAGAAAAAAGGCCAATATTACAGAAATACAGTTCAAAGTATGTTGGTTTATTTTACCAATCAATAATATCTAGTGCTTAAGGTCATCAAGGGGCCACATAACTGAACATGGAGTACACACAAGCCTAAATATACTGCTTTGGAGATAAAGGTTTCACTTAGAGTATTTTAAAAGTGCTAATAACAGGTATTCTTGATTAGGAATAAAAATATTACTTAACACACAAGTTTTTAAACTTGTGTTTAAAAATACTAAGGATCAGCTTTTAAATTAACTATTCATTACTCAACCATTTAACACATTGTCATTATGTTTATATATTATCACGTAGAGAAAGAGAATTATTTTGTTTGAGCAATATCTAGGACACTTACATTCACAATATAAAACTCAGGTTTACTACACTGTAATAAAATGTAACCTACCCAAACTTTAAAAAAGAAATGTTAATGGTAGATACTGACAGGCATATGTAGAACAGATAAACAAGATTATACTGTATAGCGCAGGGAAATATATACAAGATCTTATGGTAGCTCACAGAGAAAAAAATATGACAATGAATATATGTATGTTCATGTATAACTGAAAAATTGTGCTCTACACTGGAATTTGACACGACATTGTAAAATGACTATAACTCAATAAAAAAGTGTTTGAAAAAAAAAAAGAAAGTGTTAATGACTACAGGATATATGCAGTAATTTCGTATCTGAGTCACTCTGTCCAAATTCCTTTATGATACAACGTACTCCCCTCTACTTTGAGAGTTCATGATCAGTATATGCCTGCACTTCTTAAGAGTCTCTAGAATTTAAATTCCCCTACAGCCTTTCAGGAAGGATCATTCCTCATATAATAAGGAAAGCATTTTCCCAGGAGCACAAGTCAAACATCAAAGTAAAATTAACTAAATAAATAGATGGTCTGTTTGTTCTCTTCAGAAAAGCTTTACACAGTGGAGCTGACTGGCACATCCTTTTCTTACTGCAGGGAGAGAATAATTATTTTTTTCAGAGTCTACTTTGATGCTACAGAGTAAAATAAAGTATATGGGGAGAGAGTCCTGGTTGTAAATAAAAATTATAGGGTGCTAGTTTCACAAACTATCTTAATCATACACAAATCTGTTTTTAAAAATTATATAATAATAATATACAAGTCTACATACCCATCACTCATATTTTAACAAATAACATTTTCATATTTCCTTCAGCTCTCTTTAAAACAGAAGAAAAAGTTATACATAGATCTGAAGGCATTCTACCCATCTTCCTGCTCCAGAGTTACCCACTATTCTTAATGTGTCTTATTTCCATGTATGTTCTTATACTTCTAATTACTTTCATTAGATACACACATATCAATAAGCAGTATATGCTATATTGTTTTAAAACTCTACATAAATGCACAATACTGTACGCACACATCCTTTGTCAACTTGCTTTTATTCAATATTATGTACTTGAGATTATTCATGTTGATAAGCAAAGATCTAGTTCATTTTTACTAGAGGGTAGTATTCCACTGCATGAATAAACCATAGTTTATCCATTTCCTTATGAAAGTACAGCTGGATTTTCTACTTTATTACTATTTTAAAAGTTACTATAATCATCTTTGTTAGATGTTAGCCTGGGCAATTGTCCCAAGTTTAGTTAAGAATTTGGCTCAACAAAAATTTAGGTTGTGGAAGAAAAGAACCTTGGAATGAAAGTTACCCATCCAGCTCCCACTGTCTCATCTTTTTCTCATAGGAGTTGAGAAAACTACATTTTCTTCATAAAGTAACTCTACAATAAAAAAAAAAAAAAAAGATAACTCTACAAGAGCCCAAAGAAGTACTCATTACATTGCTGATTTGAATATTTTTGCTCTATCCATGTGGATCAATTAGTTCAGCTACTTTACCAGTTGTTCAGCTATTTTACCAATTGTGTGATACAGGCAAACATCAAGACATAATGTAAAAACAGCGCCATTACATCTACAAAGGAATAGGAGATGGGGATAGGAAAATCAATGCAACACTAGAAAGAATCAAGTGATAGTTTGTTGCTATTTTACTTGTGGTTACCGTGGATTTTCTTAAGGACTGATATCCTACTAAATCTACTACTTTCTTATTACTGATGACTGAGTTATTTGGTCATCAACGAAGAGTTAAAAGAAAAAAAACATAAAAACAAAACAAAAAAACTCTACCAGAAAAATTCCTAATACAGTTGGAATATGCAGTAGGTTTAATTCCACAAAGTTATTAAAATCCTCACAGCGTTCCTCTGAGTGTCTGAGAAGAGGGCTCAACCTCACACTACACCCAAGCAACCCTTCTTTTACACAAGCTCAAAACTCACCTCTACCTTCCCTCCTAGTTTTTCAAATTGTACCTTACCTAATCTCATACTAATCCAGAATTATAAAAGTTTTTTTACAAGTCAGTCATATTCTCTGGAAATACCCTGAGAATGGGACCAGCAATACTGCATGTTTTTCATGAAAACATAGAAGATTAACAGTATTCTTTCCACCTGATCACATGAAAACTAAAATCAGGTCTCAGTGAGGTTCTTACCATGCCTTTCTTTCTTAAACAGTCAAAATGCCCTAAGTCAGTCAATGACAACCTAAATTCTGAAAGGTTGAAATCTGAAGAGAAGGGATTCCAGTCCACATTGTGTAAATCAATTTAAAAAATAAGAGCCTTATATAATGTCACTCAAATTTTCCTCCCAAAATTATGTTTGGTACTTTACTTTCTGCATCATTATCTGTTCAAATTTTAATATTGTGAAACAGCTTGTAACGTTTCTTGCTATAGGATGAATCTTGAATCTGCCAATACTAGTCATAGTTTGGGAACCAAGTAATAAATTTAAACTAAGTATAGATTCCACCATAATTTTCCACATTAAAGGCTCTAATGGAACACCAAAGTTACTAAAGACTAACCTGAAATCATGTTTTCTCTAAATACACTCCTATATCATAAAATTATCTGGATACTATCCCTTGATTTTAAAAAGTGAACTATAGTTCTTTTCTAAAAATACTCAGTTCTCTTTCACATCATCTGGAAAACAATGAGTCAGTGGGTCAACATGTAGTGGAAAAGTAAACTAATTATAAAAATAGCTAATATGTATTGAATCTTTATATACAGTGCCAGGCACTGTAATAAGTACATGAACCATTACATATAAAGGTACTATTATAAGGAAGGTACTTTTATCCCTAATTTAGAGATAAGGAAACTGAGGCAGGTAAGTTAAGTAACTTGTAAGTAACTTGCCCAAACTCAAAGATGTAAGTGTATGTGATTCCAGGTATGCCCAGGCCTAAAGCCTAGGATCTTCACCACTATGCTTGTATTATTAAGATTAAAATACTGTAATTTACTGCAAAAGCCAATTTTTCACTCCTTTAAATTTTTAAAGTATTCATTAACTCAAAGGTCAAGGGGTCACTCCAAATCACTTATATTTATGATAAATTTAAATAATATTGAGCAAACAAGTTTGCTGAATTTCTGTACCTGTTCAGAATAAACACACATCACACAATTTTATTCTCTGAAGCCTTTTAAAGAACATTTATAGCCACCAACAAATCCAAAAGGCTATAGACTAAGGATTGACGTTTTTGTTCAACAGTTACTTCCTTTTCCATTCTAAACCAGAAAGAGAATACTTGAATAAGTCACTTTAACCCGTGTTTTTTTTTTGTTTTTGTTTTTTTCCCTTCCCTCATCAACAAAGCCCTAAGCAGTACACCACCACTTAGGCCAACCTACGGTTGGTCAACCTATAGGGCTACTGTCTCCAAAGTAGCCCTATTACCCAGAGGACCAATACCAGCGTCAAGACCATTATCTCACGATAGCCCCTATGTTATTTTCGTATCTTCACTTCTCAAAAGAACTTACCACCCTCTGCTGGCTCACTTGACACGCCAAAGGACTTAGCTAAACTACTAATTCTTAATAAAATCATTTTCTTCATTCGCAACCGCTTTTTCAAGTCACCGAAACCATCGGTCTACTCTCCACCGCGATCTGCATCCAGGGGCAAACCCACCAGGACACTCACCAAGGTTCGCGGCCAGAGACCCCAGTTTATCTGCTCTGCGCCTAAAGTGGGTAATCAATAAATCCTCCTGAATGAATGGGTGGAAGGCAGCGTGGGTGGAGGCGGGAAGGGGGGCGTGAAGGAATTTCACAAGGCTGCGTCTCTGCTGCGGCGCCCCGACTCCGGAGGGAGAAACGGGGGCGGGTGGGAGAACCTAGGGCCGTCGGGTGCTGCTTCACAGGCAGGCGCAGTGGGTCGGACGCTGGCTTGGGAAGACGCGGGCGCCGTCTACGTGGGTCCCCACAGCTCTCTCCCGGGCCTCGGCCTGCGCCTCCGCCTTTCTCCCGGACCCCGGCCTCAGGCACACTGGAGGCCCCGGCCAGTCAGCCCCGAGAAGCCGCGGGGCCAACCCAAGACCCGCGCTCGCTCACCTGACGCTCCACCGGCAGCACCGCGGTCTGCATCCAGCGCGAGCCCGGCAGCTCCGCGGGTTCGCGAGATCAGCTGATTCACGGGGGGCGGGGCCTCCGAGCAGGGGCGGGGCTGCGAGGCTGTGAACGAGAGTGAAGGCGGGAGGGAATCACCCCCGAAGTAGGTGGGGTTAGATACCAACGGCGTCTGGTAGGGGTCAAAATTAGTCCACGGGCGTCAGGCACCGCGGGTGGTGTTCCCAGTAGTCCTGTCCTCCCTTAGATCAGGGCGGAGCCCCCCTCCGGAGATACACTTGGGCAATGACGTAACATGTGCGTCGCCGGGCCGAACTACCAGAGTGCTTCCATGGTAACAGATGGTGATGCGAGTGGTTGGAAGCTGCAGTCTTTTTGTTGCTACCTCAAACTGCCGGAGTCCGAAGGGAAAATTCGCTACTCTTGACAGTGAAAAGGCTAAAATGTCTTCAGACTGCCTCTATGGATTATACCCTGACGGTAGTCGCTTCCTCCCCCGAGAATGACGTCATCGCCGCGCGGCGCTGGTTGGCCCTAGTATCCACACTGTGTTCTTTAATGTTTAGTTGCAACCCTGAAGGATGGAGTGTGGTAGGAAGGAATGGGTTGGCCTCTCCTATGATCCTCACTGGGCTCCCCAATATACAGTCTGAGTAAAACCAGTTTGTTTGCCCAGCACACAGTTTCAGTCTAGTTTTGTTGCAGCCACAGCCCCATTCTGACTCAGCTCGCACCTCCGAAGTTTCCTCAAGAAAGTATTCCGGAGCCGCTACTCTTGGCACACAGAGTGTGCAAACTCTACTGATAGGCAATGTGCCGTCGTTGAACCTACAAGCGTGCATTCAGGCCATCAACGACAGATGTGCAGTCAGGGTCTGAAGCTCCTGCGCATAAATTGTCTATTACGTTCACCAGCATCCTTAACTCAGTTGCCTCCTTGATCTTCCATCACCTGCAAAACCGTTAGTATGCAACAATTCAACTAACCTTGTACACTCTTGCACCAGTGCTGGAAATTACTTAACACTGAGGATTAGCACCACTGCAAACAAAAGGTGTCCAACTTCAGTCAGCCCCTCCATGTGGCCAGGCAATTTTGCTAAGCCCAAAACTGTCGTTAACACATTGCTACTCAGAATTTCTCCTATCCCCAACCTCAGTTATTCCCAACCCACACACTCTTCTAACTTCTTACTGAACTCTACCCACGTACCCTCTTTGGTTAAAAAATAATAAATAAATAAATAAATAAATAAATAAATAAATAAACAAACAAACAAACAAACAAACAAACTTTACCTTCTACATTTCTGAGGAAAATGACACCATCACGGATTAATTTTCTTAATTCCCATCAGTCACTCTTACAAAGCCTATCTGCAGCCTCAGCCTTACTTTCTTTCTCCTTTCTCCTTAGAAGAAGTGTTCTGCTGTCTCAAGGTTAATCCCTTTCAATCTCCTTAAAGGCTTGCTCCATTACTTACCCCTTCTCTGTGTATTTTCAATCTCCCTGTCTCTTGTTACTCTTACTCTTAAGGATATAAGCCTGTTCCTGCCTATCCTATCTTTAATTTGCTTTTCCTCTGTCCTCCTTTCTTTTGCAACCTACATTTTCACCTCTACTTTTAAGATCTCCCAATCTTCCTCATCCCAATCTGCAATCTCTACTTTTTCAGGTCTACTGAAACCAGTAGTCACCTTCTGATTTTGGAATCTAATGATACAGTCTGAGAATGGGACCATTCTATCAACCAACTAAAAGAAAGAAGATGATCTATATTTATTGATGTGGAATGATCTGGAAGTTAGGTTAAGAGGACAAAAGCTAGATGCTGAATCATGTGTATTGTATTCTACCAATTTTGTGTGTCTTTTCACAGGAGGAAGAGAGAGAAAGAGAGAATATATATCCTTGTCTTTGTATGTGCACATCTTAGTTCTGAAAGGATGCATTAAAAAGCGACTGACACTGGGGAGGAGAACTGGGAACAAAGGTGGGAAGAAGACTCACTTTTCACTCCATGCTATATTGCACTGTTTGAATTTGTAACTTTACGAATATAGTTTGAATATGCTTTTTAAAATTTAAATTATTTTTAAAGCTTTTAGATGTAAATAAAAACATATCAATCAATCAATCAATCAATCCAAAAAAAAAAGCATATAATTTTCAGATTTATCTTCCTTTCCCTCTTTTCCTCCTTGAATTCTGGGACATATTCCTTCTGGTTTTCCTCCTGCTCCTCAGACCTTTCCTCTACCTTTTCAGACTCTTTCTCTCACTTGTCCCTTAAATATGAGGACTAAATAAATATTTATTGAACACTTATTGTGTGCCAGGCACTGTTCTAGGCATGAGAGAGGCACAACAATGAACAAAACAGGCAAGAGTCCCTGCTCTCGTGGAGCCTGCACTCTGCTGGCATGGAAGACGGTCTCCAGAAATGGCAGCCATCAGTTCCTCCCTTCAAGTGTACAAATGCCACTGTGGACAGCAAGAGATGGAGTCTATTTCCTCTTCCTCTGAATATGGTCTAGCCTTTTTTTTTTTTTCCAATGAATAAAATGTGACAGAAATGAAGCTCTGAGACTTCTGAATCAAGACATTAAAAAGAACTAGCAGCTTCCACGTTTCCCTCTAAGAAGCCGGCTGCCATGCTCTAAAGAAGTTTCAACGACACCACAGATTGATAAGAGACAATGTGAAGGATAGGCCACATGGAGAAGCATTAAGGTGCCAGCCTTCTGGGACCTTCCAGGCCAGCCCAGTTCTTAGTTAAATGCAGCTGAGTGATACCAGCCAAAGTAAAGGCTAGCAAAGAGGGAGGGTATAGCTCAGTGGTAGAGCATATGGTTAGCATGCCCAAGGTCCTGGGTTCAATCCCTAGTACCGCCACTAAAATAAATAAATAAGCATAATTACCCCCTTAAAAAAAAATAAGTTGAAGTTTAAAGTATAGCTTGAATGGTAGAGCACATGATTAGCATGCACGAGGTCCTAGGTTCAATCTCCAGTACCTCTATTGAAAAACCAAATAAATAAATAAACCTATTACCTATCCCCTAAATAAATCAGTCAAGCAAGCAAGCATAACAGCATAGTCAAGCCCTGCCTGAATTCCTGACCCAAGTTCCCAAGAAATAATAAACTGTTGCTTGAAGGCATTAAGTTTGGGGATGGTTGGTTATGCAGCAATAACTGAAGCAAGTGGAATGGGTGAAAGATAATGAACAAATTCAGCAGTGACTAGGGCTACAAAGAGGCAAAACAAGAATAGCTCAAAGCCCATGCCAGACAGCCTAGGTTCATACCTCAGCTCTAGCACTTACTAGCTTTATGACCTTGGCACAAGTTATTTAACCTCTATACCTCTGTTTCTTCATCAACAAAACTGATAGTAAAGTTCCCTACTTTGTAGGGTGATATGAGAATTAAATATAAGGTGCTTAGAATGGTACATGGCACATATACACACACACATATAGGAGTTGTTGTTTTTGTTGTTATGAACAATTTTTTAAAAGGTAAGGGAATAGACAGGGAAGAGTTCAATTTTATATAAGGTGGGCAGGGCAAGCCTCTCTTCTAAGAACATGTCTGAACAGAGATCTGAAAGAAAGTGAGGGCATAAGCCATGTGAATGTCTGACACTCTAGGTGAGGAACAAGTCACTGTGAAGGCTAGGAGGGTGGTGTGGCTGAATGAGAAGTTGAAAGAGAAGATAAGATAACATCAGGTAGATATTGTTCTGGTAGTGAGGACAGGCCACGGAAAGGAGTTTGGGTTTATCTGAGTGATATGAGCAACCATTGACGCTTTGAGCAAAGGGTGTTGTAATCTAACTTCTGTATTAAAGGGATGACTCTTCTGATCTGTGGAGAGTGATCAGAGTGTGAGTTTAAAAGGGGAAGCAGGGAGATCCATAGGAGGCTATTGTAGCACAACTGAGTCATCCCTCAGTCTCCACAGGGGATTGGTTCCAGGACCCCTGTGGATACCAAAATCTGCAGGTGCTCAAGTCCCTTGAGCATCAGTATTTGCTCATGGATAAGTCATGAGTGTTGAGAGGTAAAAAGGAATTAAGGCCTGAATTATCGGTAAAAATGCTCTGTCATTTACTGAGATGGAAAAGACTAGGAAAGAGAATACGTCTGGGGAAATGGGGCGGAAGTACCAAGTATTCAGGTTTGAACATGTCATAGTTTATATGGCCAGTAAGCATCTGAATGGAAATGGCAAGTAAGCAGTTGGACATCCAAGATATAGTCTTGTGTTGAGCGGAAGGATCAGGGCTGGAGATAAAATTTAGGAAGTTGTCCATGGAAAAGATAGGCAGCCTGAAGCCTGAAGGCTGGGCAACTACTCTATTTAGAGATTAAGAAGATCTAGCCCAGAACGCTCCTAGGTTCTCTAAGAGGAGACATAACTTGTGTTTGAGAAATAGAAGGGAAAATTATCTAGCAGAGAGGAAAGAGTGGTAGAAAATGAGGTTGTAGTGATCATGTAGGCATTGGTAGGCCAAGATATGGCTTTGTTTTTTATTCTAACTGTAAGGAGAATCATCAGAAAGTTTTAAGTGTGGGAGTGTCCTGGTCTGATTTATATTTTTGAAAGTTCATTCCGTCAGGTGCTTTATGTATACCTCCTACTTTACTACACAGAATATTAAAAAGAATTTTATGTAAGAGTTGAGATTTAGTAGCACTGGTATTTTTAAAGTTCACTCTGACTGAATAGATTACAGGAGAGTAAGAACAGAAACAAGGAGACCACATAGAAGGTATTTCATTAGGCCAGAGGAGAGATGATGATGACTTGGACTTGGGTGATAGCAGTACAAACTGAGAATTAGATAGATTTGAGATACTCTCTGGAGGTAGAATTAACATTATTTAATGATGGATTAGATTTCATTCATATGCTGCCTGGGTTTTTTTACCTTGAGCAACTGATTAATGGGCATTCCATTTTCTAAATTGGAGAAGATTAAGGAGGTCTGTTTTTGATATATTGACTTTGGGATACCTTTTTGGCATCCAAGTGGAAATATCAATTTTGCAGCTGGTGTTCTAGGGAGAAGCCAGGGCTAAAGATAGAGATTTGAGTAATTTGTTCATAGGTGCCATTTCAATCTGAAAGAACTAGGTGAAATTACCTGCGAGGAAAGTGTAATCAGAAGGTATAGATAGCCCAAACTTGGAAGTTGAGCAAAGGAGCAGGAGCCAGGAAGGATGATTGCAGAGGCGTCCCCAAGAGGGAGGAGGAAAGCTAAGAAAGTGCCCACTTCACAGAAATCAAAGAGTCTTTCATGAAGGATAGCATGATAAATAGTGTTGAATGACACTAAATGGTAATGTAAGACAAGATGTGAGAAGTGATTTGATAGGATGGAATCTCTGTGACTTTGTGTGAAGGAAAAAATGTTACCTGCCATTTTGGTTCTACAAGAATCAAGTCTTTAGCCACAGCAATTGCCCACTGACAAAGCATCCTGAGGTACATCCATTCAGAAATGGATAGAGAAAACCAGGAAACATTCTGTGCTTTGGGTATACTGGCCCTTAGATAGTTAAGATGCATATCTAAGGAAAATTTTCAAAAGATCCCAGATTATTGTGTCTTCTCATACATAGAAAAGCACTAAAATCATTAACTTGAGATGTCTGTTCTTGTGATTAGCAGTAATCTTCTGATGCTTGACTACATGTTTTTCCCAGTGAAAAACTTTACATATATCCTGGCTCCTTCCTTACCTCCTCAGGGCTATCAGAGAGGCTGCCTCCTGGGCTATCATCCTCAGAAAGCTCCCGAATGAAACTTAAGTTTTATGTTGTGCATTTTTCTTTCAGTAGACATTGACAAGAGCAGGTTCAGTAGAGCAATAGACAGAGAAGCTTTATTGGGTGTGACTTAAAGAATAGTAGGGTAGGGAGTAAGGACGTTTTCAAGAAGTTTTGCTGTGACATAGAATAGAAAACTGGAGCAGTAGCTGAAAGAGATGTGAAATCAAGTTATAGAATAGCTACCCCAAACCCAAGCATTGAAAACATATATAGTTGATATAATAACAAACCTAGATTTCCTATTGTAAAGAAACTGACTTTGTAAGGAAAAAAAAGAAAAGATATCCAAATGTGTCTTCCTATATGTTGTCATAGACTCAATACTGTTAGCGTACAACCTGAGTTGAATCTACATATAAATAAAAGCTCTTTTGATATGGCATGTATGGCACTAATTTGCAGACCAACGTGTCTCCTTTGTTAGAATCAAAGCTCCCAGACAGTGTTTTTCTCATTTTTCAATTCTTTAGAGACTAGCAACAGTGCCTTGAACTTAATAATTGTTCATTAAAGTTGTTTATTGAAATCTAGCAGTTTAACAATTTGTTGAAATGTAGTTCATTGAAATAGACATAAGTGCTTGCCTCTTCCACCAGCTACCCTGACTCACATTGGCTCTCATTCCTATAATCTGATTGATTGCCCACACTGGGAGGAATTGAAGCATGATTCTCCCACTTTCCCATCCTTAAAAATGATGAAATAAAATTCATATTTTATGCCAAGATTAGAAAAATTAAAACGTAAAATGAGCTATGACAATCCATGACCCACTAATCACTTTGTATATGTAGATCTGGATTGTGTAAACTGTCAACAACATGCCATTTGACATATAACCCTCTGTCTTAAAAACTTATATAACTGTGCTTTGACCTGTCTAATGGGTGGAACAGTCCTCAGAGCTTTTTGAAAGACTGTCTCCTGGCTTATAATTCTCAGGTTGGCTTGAATAATATTTTCCATTTCTTTCTTAGATTGACTGCTGATTAATTTTTCCTTTGACATGTATGTTGTAGCCTGCAGGATATAAGAAATACCCATCAGAGGACACCTGGAGTCTACCCTGAACTGGTGCTCAGTACCAGCATGGGCCCACTGAGCCCCACTGGCTTCTCGGTTCTCCTCGGGTGTTCTGGTGAGTTCTCTTGATATCTGGATCTCATTGCTTTTAAGTGATGATCCCCCCAAATTTTATTCAACCTGGTTTTACTGAAGAGTTGGAGTCTTAAGGAGCACTGGTGCATTTCCTAGGCAGAGACCTAGGGCAATCTGGGCAGGAGGTCCAAGGAAGCATAGGTGGCTGGGTTTCTGTTAAATTTGGCTTAGACTGAAATTTTTAAAAAGTTGATATATGGTCTGAACAAAACTTTTGCTAGTGAAATTTTAAGCAGATAGGGTAGGAGAGTCCCTGGAGAAAAAGAACCAGGCTTTCTTGATAGAATAGAAGCATTTTTGGCCTAAGCCATTTTGTGATCTAAGCCTGGCCATAATGCTTGCCCCGTAACAAGTCTTAGTAATAGTGATCTCAAGGGAACAAAAGAATGCATTAATAAACAAGTGCGTCAGTTATAAAGACTCCCGTATCTGTTTCAGTGGCAAAGATTAGCCTGAAACGCCGAGCCACCAGATCAACTAGAACATAAGGGACGATACCATTAACCTTTTCTGATCCTCCTGATTTCAATCAACTAAAGCTTGGATTCTGTCTGTCCCCCACCCCAAGCCCCTTCTTGAATATGCATGTATCCTTAGCTTAAAATGTCCCCAACTTTCCAATTCAGGGAGACACTGCTTTGGGAAAGGTCCCCAGTGTTCTCCTTACTTGCTGCAAGTAATAAATCCTTCCTTCCCCTATTTTTGGCTTGGTTGTGTCTTTGGCTCAACATCAACCAAGAGGAAAATCAGTTTTCAGGTAACAAATTAAGAGACTGAATTAATTCAGCTCCAAAGAACAAGGGACATCTGCTCCTTCCAGCCACAAGGTGTTCTCAGATGACTGAGAGTCTAGTGGTAGTGTCTGAGGATCAATCCTCAAGAGGTGTAGGGATCCTACAGTGGAACCCCACTACAACTATTGAGTAAATACTGCTCTTCCAGGGACATGTGATATAAAGACTGACCATCTTGTGCTTTGAGCACCCATGGAGGTTTTAGACTGTCAGAGGGGAAACTGAGACAGGTAAAAGAGTGGAACGGATCCAAGGGTAATTCCTTAAGGAGACAGACTCAGAAGCAGCACATATTCAGTTCACCACACCATTCTCAGGAAGTTGTTCAGATCATATCTCATATCTGAATTAGGCTATCAAATTGTAATGGAAAATTGTGCCTTAAAGGCCAAAGAGCTCCCATGCAGACAGCCACCCTTCAGGGTACCAGCTGGATTTATGTATTCTTGGAAGTACTTAGTTTTGGAATTAAAGGAAATCAGGCCCCAAAATGGCCAAGACAGTGTTCTTTTGGCACTCCAAAACTGAATTTTGCTCTCACAGTTGAAGCCAGAAGTCTACTGGAAACAAGAACAGTAAGAGTTTATCTCTTTTCTAAATTAGATTAGCAGGAGAAAATATTTGTAGGGCTAGCTCCTTGAATCTTTTGAAATTGTTAAAGTTTCTTCTAAATAGTTAAAATTTTAGAGAGCTCTCATCTTAAACTATTGTACATATTTTAATTGGTATGCAGAAGCCCCAAAAGATTTCACAATTCCAAAGTAGCCTCATTGAAAGATCTTCTGTGCTAGGGGGCGGGGGGTGGGAAGAGATAGACTGGGATTTCAAAATTGTAAAATAGATAAACAAGATTATACTGTATAGCACAGGGTAATATATAAAAGATCTTATGGTAGCTCACAGAGAAAAAAATGTGACGATGAATATACACATGTTCATGTATAACTGAAAAATTGTGCTGTACACTGGAATTTGACACAACATTGTAAAATGATTATAAATCAATAAAAAAAAGTTAAAAAAAAAGAAAGAAAGATCTGCTGTAGAAGGCTAATGAAAGATTAATGATATGAAAGTTACCTAAAACAAAAAACTTGAAGATTGATGTAACTACTGCTCCCCTCTGTCCTCCTTTATTTGAGCACTCATTCTAGTCATCCTCTGTCTGAATTGTCTTTGCACTCTGAAGACACTATTAAAGGGTCACTTTAGAAATGAGACCATCCGGGACTGTAGGTGAGCCTCTTCAGATCAAAGGTTGAACTGAGGGCCATAGTTAGACAATTTTTAAACCCAGCGAGTATCCTCAGAAGTTTTTGTAAATGGATTACCAAGCTGGGAGGCCACTGGTCTGACTAAACTGACCATTACTGATACTCAGAGCCTGATAGGAATTTTTTCCTTTTTTTGGCCTTCTCCTGTAAGCTAAATGAGAGAAAGTAAAACATTCTAACAAAGAATTGTTGCAGGAGAAGGGGGCACAAGAGGATGGTCACATCCCTGGTCTTAGGCGAATTCCTCGGATGAGCCACCAATGAGGGTCCTTGACTTTGCACAGGAAAGAATTCAAGAGCAAGCCATAGTAGTAAAGTCTATTTAGAGAGATACACGTTCCATAGGTAGAATGCAGTCTGTCTCAGAAGGTGACAGTGGCCCTGGGGTGTGGAGGGCATTTACTTTTTAATGGGCTGGGTAATTTCACATGCTAATGAGTGGGATGATTATTCCAACTATTTTGGGGAAGGGGAAGAGATTTCCAGGAATTGGGTCACTGCCTACTTTTTGACATTTTATGGTCAACCTGAGAACTGTCATGGTGCTTGTGGGTATGTCATTTAGCATGCTAACATATTACAATGAGTGTGTAATGAGGCTCAAGTTCTACTGTAAGTCAAATATCTGCCATCTTGGGCCTAATTAATTCTAATTAGTTTTTGTCTCATCCTCAAGGATTGTGTCATTCTTTTAATGATGTACCCTGCCCCCTTTCCTCTTGTCTCAAGTAGGATTTTCAGTCCTTTGATATCATAGAAATGGCCACCCAATTCTTTGAGGAATTATAAATAGCTGGCCTTGTTTTATAAATCTAGTCTTTACAGAACCAGGGGTGTGGCTCCAGAAACAATCCAAAGCCCATCAATCCTTTTCCCTCTCCCCAAACCTCACTTGTTTATCTTACGAGGCTTGTAAGTATTGAGGGGGGGGAAAAATCTGGCCTTAAGGGAACAAAGTCTTCCTAGAAGGAACTTGCATTTCTCCTCCTATGCCTTTGAGATGCAAATATTCTACTTGGTCTTCTCCGGGAACTCTTATCTCAGCCATCTTTTAAAATGCAAATTTCAGGAAGGTAACTACTATCCAAAGGAAAAAACAAAAGGGAAATAGATAATTTAGAACTTCACTTGTCAAGGACGAATACATATCTTAAGTCTTCTCTATAAATATTAATAAAAGGGGTTTAGCCAACTAGGCAGGTGACCTTGATTTGTTCCATCTGCCAGAAACTCAGTTTGTATCCAACCTCTTTTGTGACTGATGGGCTTTATATTATTGTACCTGATTCATGGCTGAGATTTTGGAATAGGAACTATGTGGTCTCTGTGTTTGTGTTTTGTATGTATCTATATATGTATGTTGTAGATGTGTAGTATTGCCAAAATTATTTTGTAAAAGAGCTCTATTTAATTGGCTTAAAGGAAATTAAGTGCTTATGTAAATACTCAGAAATATAAAAGAAACTATCCCAAATGAATATCAGGATCATATGATCTAGGATTAATTTTAATTAATGAAAACAAGTTTAAGTTTGGTTGGTTTAACAACATGTCTTTAGAGTCATCAACAATAAGTGCAATACTTCTATTGTTTCTAGGTTTACTAGAAATCAAACAAGATCTTATTATTTCTGGAACAAAATTTGTCAAGAAAAATAACTTGGTATTGAGATAGGATGGAAGAGGGCAGGGCACAGCCACTCAAGGAATGACAGCAATTTAACACCAAATGGTGGAAGATTCAACTCCCAGTTGGCCTTGAGAATTAAATTGGCAGGAGGTTTGACTTCTAGTAGACCTTGAGCTTCATTATATGCTCATTGTAACAGCGTGATAAATAACATGCCTGCAGGCGCCATGACAATCCCAAGGCTAACCGCAAAAGGCCGAAGAATGGGCGGTGGCTCAGTTCCTGGGAATCCCAGCCCCTTCCCCAGGGTAGTTGGAATGGTCCCACCTGTAGGCATGTGAAGCTACTGAGCCCATAAAAACTGGCAACACCATGCCTAGCCACTCTTTTTTTCCCCGCTCCCTCCTCTTTGGACGGCCTACACTCTGTCTATGGAGTGTGTACCTACTTTAACCTGACCATCCAACTCCCACACCTCTTTCCTTGCCTTTCTCTTGCCTTACCCTCTGTGTGGTATATATCTTTCTAAATAAATCTGCCTTTACTCAACTGTGGCTTACACTTGAATTCTTTCCTGCGCGACCCACACTTGGAGGGGCATGTCCCAGGGGCTCAACCGAGACCTGGGACATGACCCTCTTCATGCCCCACAACCATTTTCCTGCATCAGTATGATGAAACTTTAAGATGAATAAAATATAGAGCTAAATAAGATAAGAGCTTTCAGGTAAATTCTTTAGGAATAATTATGTTTTGAGAAAATCTATCTAAAATGGTCTCTCCAGATTTAGGTAACTTCAAACTTTAGACTTTTTGCTAAATTAAGTCAAATGTTAGGGATTCATTGAATACCCAGGTCATTTCCAAATAAGATGCTGGATTGTTAATTACTGAACATAGGCTTCTTTACAGAAAAGCTAAAGATATTTGAGGCTATTAATAAATACGTTTGGTGCCACACTAAGACATTTTCTGCCAAAAAAAAGGGCATATGTTTTCTAGAAACCATAAATAGTATTTATAAGTTTCCTAACTTATGGAATGCTAGTGTAAAAGACAGTTCATAATTGCTTATTTCTTAGTTTTTGCTAGAAACTAGATTTTTAAGGTTAAGAATTATAATACCTGTCTAACTAAAGCTACTAAAATAATAGGAAACATTTCAGTATGCAAGGAAAGTGGATTGAATGATTAGCCACCAACTGTAGGTAAGCAGAATGAAAACACATAGTTATGTGACGATTGTTGAGACATACATTCATAAATCCTATATTATGACACAAGTAACCACTAGAGCAAGCATATTTTAATAAAATGTAAATATCTATATTTAAATAAGATATTCTTCTAGATCTGAGTTATTTTTATATAATATGGGCCTTCTCTCTTATTCTTTCCTTACTTCAGTTTTATTGGCAAAACCAGAGTTCTACTGACATCTTAAGCTAGGCATTACGAGTCGCCTTTTTTCTTAAAAGTAAAGAGCAAGTAGTTTGGGCTAAAGGGCCTCCTTTTTGCATGTGTATATTACAATGTATAACGTGTAAATTTTCATAAGCATTTGAAGAAAGCATTTAGGCCCCACCCAATCTAGAAAAAGTAGCGTCTGAAATATTTATTTACAAGTGAGCTCTTTGAAACTTAGCACATGTTTTCACAAAGAAAGGTTGAGGTAAATAATGGCTCAGTTCCTGGACTAACCTACAAATGTTATTTGATTTATGATGTCATTCAAATAATGTGCATTTGCAATGAAAACTATACTTGAAAGCCATACTTTTGCAGTACTTTATAATTTTTAAAAATGAGAAGGAAAATCTCTTACTACTGAGTGAATAATTTTTTATGAGTGCTGGTACTTAAAGAAAGGTAGGTTTTAAGGGACAAGAACTAAGAGTTGGATGGAAGTTGTGGGGCTCTGGAGCGCAGAGTGGAAAGGAGCGCTCCCTCCAGCCTTGTTGGAGACGGAGCAACGGGAAAAACTTACGCCCTTATATGTTCACAGATCAAAATATCCTTCCGTATTTTTTAATCAGTTGGAAAAAGTTATTAAAAGCCCTATAATTGGGAAAAACATAACCAGCTAGCTAGAAAAAGACCCCGTGTTGCCAATCTGTTCGCACACCACGCCAGTCAACCCGCATCAACCCGCCCAGCCCGACGAGTGGGGCGAAGGGTGGGTGGGTAAGGCAGCCACCCGGCGGGAACGAAGGGTTAATTGGAAACGTCTCTTCCCTTAGCTCAGAGACGTGAGGTCGTAAACAAACAAGCAGCAGCCTGTCTTTGTTTACAATGTTAATACTGTATTTTGTTCATCGTGAAATTTTTGCATTTTTATTTTTATTAAAAAATTTTTTGATATTAAAAAATGCCTCAAAAATATTGCAACAAGATTGTTTATCATTGTGATTTGTCTTGATTACTGGGGGGTTTGGGTTTTGGTTTTGGTGCCCTGCTGATGCCTCATCTCCGTCAGGGCACTGGTGGGAAGCAAGGAGACAGGAAGCTCCAGGGGCTCCCCAAGGTTAGACTTTCCTTCCTTCCTTTCTCTCTGTTTCTCTCTGTCCCCCTCTCCCCTCCCTCTTTCCTTCTTCCTTCTCTCCCTCTCCTCCTCCCTTTCCCCACTTCCTACTTTTCTTTCTAATTTTTAAAATACTTTTCTTACTTTTGATTTCCAGCGCACCAGCTCTCCCTGGTTGTTACCGAGGCTCTGCTGTGGCCAAGTCCTAACTGGTTTCTAGGGGCTGATAGCTGGGCAGGACTCAGTATTTCTGAGGGGAAGAGGTCTAATCAATTTGCACAGGAATTTAAATGCTTAATTTTTTTATTATTTTATTTTATTTTTTGGTGCCAAAACCCAGGAATGCTTAATTTCTTAAAAGGTTGTTAAACCCTCTAAATTTCAGAACCTTGGGGCCAAGTTTGGTTTGCCCTCCCCTAGCAACTACTAAGCTTATGTACGTGATAAAGGCAGTTGAAAAGAATGAGAAAAACTTACAAAGTAACTGGGTGAGGAGAAGAAAAACAGATTTTTAAAAAAGGATGTGTGTAGATTTGAGAAAGAGATGACCTGAAGTGGAATCACCTTGGCTGTGAGTGGCAAAGTCCAAAGAAAATTAAGGTAAGTGTGGTAGGAGAGGTTGGAGTTTGGGAGGGGCATTCTCTTGAGGAAAAAAAGTCTGGAGGGAAGAAAAGTTGATTTGGCCAGTTCTCCATCTGGCCACTTAGTGGTGCTGTCGATACAAGGCTGACTGCTTTCTGGAATGAGGGACCAAAGGGGTTCAGGCATCCTAGGGTGGAGATGGGGAGAGAGTCTGACAGAGTCGGCCACAGTTTGTGGGTATCAGAAATTTACAAGTTCAGTTGTGTAAATTGAGTTCATTTGTATTTACATACCCACAGTATATGCATAGCATGAAAAAGGACGGGTTTCCAGGCTAGACCATTTTACTCTGACAGAGCAAGAAACTTTAGGGCAATGTTAAAGAAGGTTATGAGAGCATTTTAATCCATTTCACAGAAATTAACAATGATGAGTTGTAAAGAGGTACTATTATTCTCTAGTCACCAGTCTGAGCACTTATACAGAAGTGCTTGTACTGGACTAACTGTTCTGATTGTACACTGGCCATGAAAGGCTGCTGGAAAGAAATGCAGGTGGAGTTGAAGACTGCAGATGGAGGACACTCATCTCAGCCTCTACTTTCAGGGCTGCATGCTTCCTATCAGAGAGTAATTTCTTTCATGTGGGTTAGGGTACCATCCTGGGTACCAAGAAATAAAATTCCCATCCATGTACAAGAGAACAGTGTGCTGATTTCAGGGACCCCCTGTGTGTCGGGGGCAAAGGTGCTCACAGCACCTGGCTGCTCATTGTGTGGAGCCATGGTTAGGAGCATAGATCCTAGAATTAATACCAGTGGGTTTAAATTCTAATTCTGACACACTCTAAGAAACTTGGAGCAATCTTCAGTCTCCTCATCTAAAATTAGGGGAATAAATATGCCACAGAATTAAATGAGATAATGTATATGAAGTCCTTGATTAGAATAGATCAAAAAATAGTAGCCATATTAGATAGTGAAATGAAAGAAGGGAGGACCCAGAACTGGCATGGAGAGTCTTTGGTATGACATTATCTCCCAACCTTTGATCTATATAAAGAAGGAAAATCATCAGGTAAGTTTAAAGTTTGGACATTGGAGCTGTACTGCTTTGGTTTAAATCCTGGTTCCACCCCTTTTTTCTTAAGTGTCCTTGAGCAAATTATTTAATGCTTCTGACCACAGAATTGTTATGAGTAAATACAAGTAAACCATGTGTTTGCCTTATTACTATTGTCATTTATTTTTCGACATATATCCAGAAGACTTGGACTAAATATGTGACAGGCTGCCTCACCATGAAACCTAATTATGCTATAAATACAAATCTATTCTTTATAAAAAGAACATTAAATCACTCTTTTTAAAAAAATCGTATTATATTGAAAGTCAAAACTTAAATATAAAACTAGTGTCCCCCATTTCATTGAGCACCAGATCATCAGTTCAAGTCATTTCTGAAATTTTCCCTTAATATATTCAGACTTGAGAAATTAAAACAATGATACAAATGCAAATAACAGTTAGTCTGTAGAAGTGTAATTTATTTTTCACTTATACTAGAAGTAGCATCTTTATACTTTCCCTACGTCTACAGATATCCCAAAGATTCCTACAGTTTTAAACAAAGGGTCATTTTTAGGTACGGTGTCAGTATAATTGTATGGTTTCATAAGCTAAGCCAGTTCTGTTACAGGAACAACCTGCAGTTGGATTTCCTTACCTGCTTGTGAAATCGCTTTTAACCTGTTATTGCTTTCCAGTGGTTTTAGAATGTAGACCCACACATATGGAATCACTCAGCATTCTTCAGTGTTCCATCTGTAGTTCACCATTTTGATCCACACCAGGTAAGGCCAGGATGTGAGGAGAGCCTGAATGTGAGTCAGAGTCTAGTATCAGAGCCAGGAGCACAGAATTTAAGGCTTGAAAAGTGTAACTGGGGCATTTGGCATTTCTGAGCAGAAATTCCCAGGCCTCCAATATTGTCCTCTTAAATCAATGAGAATTTGTGCAATTTGGAAATACGGCCATCTTGCTCTACATACTTCTTCAATAACTTAACAGTTTTGAATTTTATTCTTTTTTGAAAGCAGTAGAAATAAAAAATATAACACTGGGATTTACACCATCAACTTCATTGTGAAAACTGATTATAAGTAAACGAATAGCATAGTAACAGACAATAATAATACGATGTAAATAAAGACCACAAGTGCATGTAAAGGTGCAAAAGAGACCCAGATGCCATGTGCTTGCAGTTCTGCTTATTGTCAGCAGACAGCACTCTCAGCATGTGAAACTGTCAAGTTTAAGAACTCCAGGAAGAAGGAAGGCATGGGATTTAAGAATTGTACTCTGTCGTTTTTATCTGGATTGAAGATGATGTCACATTCCTCCAATCAACAAACCAGTGTCACTTACCTATTACTGGTTCATCCTAAATATAATAACTAAATTAAATCTAGGCTTAATAATTAGTAAACAATGAGACCAAACAGAGTTTTTTGTGCTCTTTGTGCAAATGCAATTATCAATGTGTCCTTATTAAATAAAATCTGGGGAATTTAGTAATCTTTGAGCAGCTTTATAAATATTTTCTACTATTTGCTAGTTCAGTAATATTGAGAAAGTTACTTAAACTCTCTAAGATTCAGTTCCCTCATGATTAAGTGGGGATAATAATGGCACTTACTTATTCGTGGAGTTGGAGAGTCAGCATGGAGTCTGGCATGGAGCAAAAACTGACATGGTAGCTGTTACTATGACTATTACTACTGTCCTTTTATCTAAAGCCCCCCCCCCCACCTTTTTGGAAATAGGCAGGGATATAAATAAATAAATAAATAAATAAATAAATAAATAAATAATCACACTATCTGGATTTCATGTGAATGTGTTTTTAAAACTTATTCTTTTTCTACTTTCTTGTTTAGAAAATTCTTAAACACACAAAAATGAACCTTCATATAGCCATCACTCAGCTTACCCAATCATCAGCATTTTTACCAATTTTGTTTCTTTTAACCCCCAACATTATTTTTCTAGAATATTTTAAAGCAAGGATATTAAGTCATTGCATTTGCAAATACTTTAATATTCATCTTTAATCATAGGATTGTTTTAAAAACATAATCATCATGCAAAATTAAAAATGAACTCTTAAGGTCATCTAATATCATATTTAAATGTCCATACTTGTCTCAGAAATGTCACTCTGTAGTTGTTACCAGGGGTTGGGGAGTGGGGGAAATGGGGAAATGTTGGTCAAAGGGTACAAAGTTTGAGATATGCAGGATGAATAAATTCTGGAGCTCTAACGTACAACAGTGTGACTATAGTTAATAATATTGTACTGTATACTTGAAATTTACTAAGAGTAGATCTTAATTGTTCTCACACACACACACAAGTTAACTATGTGAAGGGATAGATGTGTTGATTAGCTTGCTTGTGGTGAACATTTCAAAATACCTTGTACATCTTAAATGTATGCAGTTTTTATTTATCAATTATGTCTCAGCAAAGTTGGGGGGAAAATGTTGTTTTACAGTTAGTTTATTCAGATCAGGGTTCAAACAAGGTCTACATATTGCATTTGTCTGTTGTGTCTCTCAACTTTTTCTTTTCTTTTCTTTTTTTAAATGCCATTGGTTTCTTTAGATAAATCAGGTTATTTGTCCTTACTGATTTATCTGTTTACTTCCTTGTGGTGTTATTTAACTTCTCTGTCCTCTGTATTTCTTGTAATTTGGATTTAGATGTAGATACTTTATTAGATTCAGATTAAATTTTTTTTTCCCTTAGTCAAAAATACATCACAGGTGGTACTGTGCTCTTTCTGTTGTATCCACATCAGGAGGCACATGATGTCTGGATACCCCAAATTTAGTGGAGCTAAGATTGATCAGAAGACTCAACCTTTCACTGCAAAATTCCTTATCAATCTTTCACCTAATCATGTTAGTATCCATTGATGATTGTTGCTTAGATCTATTATTGTATTACAGATTGCATAATAGTGAACTTTCGACTACTGTCATTTCTTCTGCATTTATTAGCTGGAATTCTTCCATGAAGAAGAATTTCCCCCTCATTAACTACTTGATAACCCTGGAAAAATAATTTGTATAGAAAGACAAAATAAATACTTGATTTTTCCCCTTTATCAATATTCCAAGTAATGAATTGCTACATAAGAAACCTTCAAGTGGTTATTTTTATTTACAACCACTATAAAGCTATGGATTTTATGTATTTGGTGTGTTTTATTAATCTGTTGCAGTCATCACTCTTTTTGTATTCAAATTGTCCCATCTTAAGCCAAATGGGAGTCCCTTCAAGTTGGCTCCTGTGTCTTTTTTGACATGACTCCCATTGATTTAAGATGAACCTTGGACAAGTTTCTTCGTAACTTTCTAGATTTCATGCTCCAAATATTCAGCCACCACTTCTCCATGGATCGTTGGTTCTTTTTAATGGAAAATGATATTTAGAGACCACAAGCTAAGCACCAGGATTGCTCATTGCTATTGAGTTGTCATTGTTTCTAGGTCGTTTTGGTTAACAGAGTTTTTTTTTTTTTTTTAAGGAAAAAGATTATAATCATAAAAAAAATTTATGCCAATATTTTCCAATCAAATTTAAGATCATATAATTTTTACTTGATTTCATCAATTTGGTATTTATGTTTATTTTCTTTTAAGCTGAAACGATTGGTTTCTAATGGCAATAGCATAATTACTTACTTGTTTAATCCTAAAATACACAAATAACAGTTTCAAAATAATAATAATAATATTGCTACTATTGGGAAAACTACTGACTACACACTATTTCCCTTCATTTCTTTGCCACAAAAGGTAACACATTTTGCTTTTTTCACTTAACAATAATTTTGGTGATCCCTGCATGTCATTATATAGAGTTTTTTTTTTCACAGCTGCACTTCATTATGTGGATACATATGGACTATTTTTAATGTTTCTGACACAGACTTCACATTTTTTTCTTATGTAATTATCTGTTGAATGTTTGTGATAATCTACATATTCTAGAAAGGTTAAAATTAGACCAAAATTCCTAATAATCTCGTTAGATGAAATAAAGACAGAATGCAAGATTAGAAAAAGTGCAAACTCTCTACTAAACGTAACAGTTTGAATACACACCAACTGAAAAAGAAAAAAGGACCACAAAATTGTAGGGTGGGAGAATCTAGTCTGAAATTATTAATAACCTATAATTTTACTGCTAATTTAAAAAAATGGCTACCATTTGTCAATACAGATTCCCTGGAAACAGAGCTTCAAGCAAAAGCTTACATGCAAACACTTAATTTTGGGGTGGAGGGGTTATGTGCAATCCCAGGGAAGTAGAAATGAAGGAGAAAGGAAGTAAAGGAGAGAAGAAGGGAGAGCATAAGTGGCACGTGTTTCTGAGCTGGTTTTAGTTCCGCAACAAACATTGCTGGTTTCATGGTGGAAGTGCATGCCATGGGACTCCCTGCTTTCCTCACTTGTGTCCCTTGGTCCTTGCAGGTAGTTGCTGGAGAAGCCAGAGCCTCTGTTGGTCCATTCAGGCTGGTGGCCAGACACAGGGGTCTCTCCTTGTCAGCTTCTTGTGTGGGGGCTCTTTGGTCTATGAGAGCAGGAGGTGGCAGTAACAGTGGCCGTGCTTCAAGACAGCATAGTGGGTTTCTCCCACTAAGAAGCCAGCCAGGCCCTGAGGTAGGTCTGGCCAACCTGGAGTGGCACATAAACTGGTTCTGATTCACAATTCAAAATGAAATCATCGGCGTTGGTGGAATAGTGGTGAGCATAGCTACCTTCCAAAATGAAATCATCTAAGTCTTCTGTCCTTATTCAAAAATATTTGATAACAAAAATCATTTTGGACAGGGTTTTCTAGCTCCTAAATCATCTAATATTTTTCCTTGACTTTAAACAAGACCATAAATTATTTTATTTTTGAAAATTCTGAGGAGTATTTCACAGTTTCCCCCAGTAGCCCATTCTAGGATCTAAACATAACATTTTAAACCTTAAAGAAATCAGGCTATTCTATTTTAGCAACTTGAGACTTAAATGAATTACCCCCGAGGCTAACGAAAATGCTAACCATTTAAAAACTCTAAAATTATGATAATTAGAGGATGATGAAGAAAAACCGTCTCAAACCTGGTCTGGGATATAACTTTTGTATAATGAAATTCACAATCTTTTAGAAAGAAATCAACATTTCTGATAAAATGTATTATAATCAAATTATGATAAATTCTAATGGAATTAAACATTTTGAGAAACTAGCTTATCTTACTCTCTGCTGATTATTAGTCAAAAGCTTAATACTTTAAGCAAATATTCTTTGAATTGCTAGTCTTTTTTTTTTTTTAACTAAATGTCTCTAATTTGGGTGAATCTCTGAATTGAGCTGTTTTAGGTCTCTTATGGCAATTTTGAAATGAAACTTCATACATGCTCATAATTAAATTATCTGAAAGGTTTTTCTTAAAACAGTGTAAGATTCAGATATCACATATTAATACTGTGATAATAGACATCGCTCATTTTTTTCCTTAATGATTGTGTGTGTGTGTGTGTGTCTGGAATATATTCCGTCTCACTCTAATTAGCACATTATCGTGGCAGTAACCTTAGGATTCTATGAGAGAAAGAAGTTCTGTTCAAAGACTGCAAATTAGCTTGAAGTAATTCCTTAACATGTCATGCTATTAATGTAGTAAACATTAATTACATTTATTTGGAAGGAAGGAGGCAAGGAGAAGGAAGGCGAGAGGGAGAGAAGATATTTCATGCAAACTCCTCTCTCTCCACCACTGGGTCACGTTGTTATCTGTTTAGTAATAAGAACAACACAGGCGCTCACTAGATAGTTTTTCAATCAGTGAATGAATGAGCTCCAAGGCAAAGAGATGGAATAGATATCTTCAGCATTCTTCCTGTTCTATGGTTCTGTGGTTTCTCTGACTACTAAAAGTTGGCTAGGTTGCAAATTTATTTTGAAGTCTGAAAAACAAAATACTTTCAGGTGAAAGGCAGGGAGAAAATACTCCTCAATATGTCCACTTTAGCACCAGGAAAGCCTAGTAAATATCGTCAGTAATTTGGATAAGTAATTTGGATAATGTAAATTCATAAAACTATGTACACCAGTAGCCCTAACACATGGCTGGAATAAGAACTGTAATTGTATCAAATTTTATTCTATCCAATATTAGGTGTCCTGGTTTCCGTTGTGCATACATGAATGCAGGCAGCCGTCTTTCTGATGTATAGTTTCTTGCACTGAAAAAGAAAAACTGCTGAAGTCATGAGGCTGCTCCAGGCAGAGCCCTCATGTGAGTCATATGAAAGCTCCAGCATTGCTGACCTCTGGCAAAAAGAGAGTGAACAAGGACAGGAGAGGCAGAGGGAGAGAGGTTCAAGTGCGGGTTTTCTCCTTGAACCTAGAAGATTATGGGTCAGGAGCTGTGTGCAAAGACTCTCCAGCCTGGATGCAGCTGCCATCGCTGTTGGGAGGGAGGCGATGCACACAGCTGTCAGAGGAGTGCGCCTGTGACAATGGAGGCTGCGATCGAGGTATTTGTATCCCAGGAGCAGCATCTTCCTCTGTTGATAAACCGAGGAGTTCAGAGGCTCCTCTTTCGTAGCAGGGTCTGATTTTTCTGCCGCAGGTCTAAACCAATAAAAAGAAAATTACTATTAAAGTCACAGAGAATTGGTGGATCTTGCCATCAAATTTGGGGATTTTCTTTTAAGCCAAAAGGGAAAATAATCCTATCTATGGTTTGGGCTGCACAAAACTCACTTGATTGAAGTCGAGGAAGTTATTCTCTTGAAATCTCTGAAGTACTAAAGAGCTGAACCTTGAAAAGCAAACTGCAGTATTGGTATCCTATGGATTAAAAAATTTCAGTGATTAACTCATGGTTATTAGCAGTGCTGTACTGGAAATTTTTTCCCCTGAAGAGGTAAATCAATGGGACACACACAGAAAAGTCTAGGTTTAACAGAGAAAAATTGGAAACCACCCATCAGAGAAATTTAGGTTAACCTGAGTGTTTAAAGACATATTTTTAGGTGCATGAAGAATGTAGTATTTCAGCAGTTGTTATCATTATGGTGTGTTTTTGCTTTTTTATTTTATTTTATTTTTTTAAGGATCTAATGTTCAGGAAAGGTGCCTTTGCAGGTGTAGGAAGCTTAGAAGACATTTGAAGAGTTAACATCAGGCAGATAAAGAAAAAATGGTTTATGCTAGCCATTGAGTTTTGACTTTGCATAAATTTTATTACTGCACTTTCCTTTTTTTCTAGCTAACAGACCTAAAAGAAGCATCATGTTCCATGACTTCATTTCACCCCAGGGGACTTCAGGCTGTCCGTGCCCGGAAGTTCAAGAGTAAAAGGCCACGGAGTAATAGCGATTCTTTTCAGGAAGAGGATCTGAGGCAGGGTTTTCAGTGGGTGAGTGAGCAGCTGATTGTTGATCAGGGAGATTTAATGTGTGCTTGTCTAGGGAGGCTGGCCTTATTTCTAGGACAATTACTGAGCAGACCTTCCCAAGTACACTCTGCAATGCTGTCTAATTTCTCTGTGAAAAAGAAAATCAACACTAAAAAAAAAATGCTGTTTTCTTTCCCACCTCTCATTCCTCCTCATTCCCCTTATGCAGAGGAAAAGCCTTCCCTTTGGGGCAGCCTCATCTTACTTGAACTTGGAGAAGCTGGGTGAAGGCTCTTATGCTACAGTTTACAAGGGGATTAGCAGGTGAGTGACTCATTAGCAGGGAGAGACTTTAGAAAAGAAGATCCCACCCCCCAATTTGACATTACAAAGCCAGGTGACATATGGCAGAAGCTCAGGACCTGTGCAAGACCCCACAGTCAATAGGGAAAGACATGATGACTGAACTACCCTTGAAAGAAAACAAATTTCCCCTGCCCCAATTAAAATCAGCCCACTAAGATGTTTATCAGCTTTTCCTCTTTTTGATTCAATTCGAAGTAGACTTCTTCCACTTCTCCCGCAAAGAGCAATTACTGCTCTTCACCTGCTGGGAAGTGCAGTTGGTAAGGCATCATATTCCCCCTAAAATGCAAAGACAGAAGTTTGCAAAGGCAGCCTTGAGTTTGCTCCTTCCTTCTTCCACCTTGCCTTTGTAGAAGAAACTGAAGTTGGTTTCTACGAAGTATGACATGGTATGCAAAAAATGATTAATCCTGGCTTTTCTACACTTGCAAATTACACAAAATGGCTAGAGAATAGAAATCTAGAAAGCAAGTGCCCATTTTGGCTAATAAAAACTTTGTTGAACATATTTGAAAGATTCATGAACTCCACTGCATTTAGTCAAGTCAGAAGATTTGATTTCTTTAATTTATGTTACTCCAATGGAGAAAAATAAAGGCTCAAAAGTGGTTAAATGTTAATTTCAAAATTTTAATATAAATACTGTAAGACTAAATATTTTTTATCTTAGTACTTGTGTTATTATTTTTACTTGTTAAACAGGATTTTAGGGGAACTATCATTTTAAACATATTATGTAGAAACAAGATTTAATTAGCTTCCATAAACTATCTTAGGAACTGGAAGTATAAGAGATTTCCTTCAAGGGATTTAGCCTAGTAATAGAACAAAAAATACATTAGAAATAAACACTCTGTCCAAGTGCACAGAAATACATGTAAAAGTATACTAATTGCACCAAATTTGTAATAGAAAAAGTAAAAACCTTGTCACAAATATCCATTAATGGAGGAGAGGCTAAATAATCACCATATAATGAAATAGTATTCAGCCATCTAGAGTATGAGACAGATGTAGGAAAAGGTGCCCAATATTTTAAGAGACACAAGCAAGTTACAGAATAATCCTTACCCTATGATCTATTTAGAAATAAAACGCTATATACATATAAATTTGTATGTGTTTAGAGGAATCTAGAAAAATACACAAGGGATTGTTAAAAGTAGCTACTTCTAGTGATTGAAACTGGAGTGGGGAAAGATCACTCAAACTTTTCACTATATTCCTTAACACAAAGGCATGACAGTTATAATTTAAAGACAAGTTAAAACATATCATAGAGATAGATGCCAAAAAGGCATTTGGTAAATTCAACATCAATTACTAATTTTTAAAACTCTAAGCAAAATAGGAATCAATGATAATTTCTCATTATGATGTAGAAAAAGTTCAAATAAACAGCCTACATATTTTTTCTTTGTTAAACACTGGAGACATCACCATTAAGCTAGAGACAGGGTGAGACTGCCCGTTATTCTCTGTTGTTAAAGATTATCATAAGCATTCTAGCCAATGCAACGAGGAAAAAGAAGACAGAATACTGTTTTTGTGGATTATAGAATTGTCTACCTAAAAAGCCCAAGAGAATCTAACCTAAGAAACTAGTAGAAGTAGTAAGAACAATAAGGAGATCAGTTACAAAATCAAAATATACCTATCTAAAGTTGTCTTACGTATGAGCAATAACCATTTAATAGGAAATGCAGCAGGGGAATTCTTCTCAAAATAGCAACAACAAAAATAATTAGCATCAAAAATGAGCAGGATTTATGTAAAGATTTACCAAGGCGCATAACAGACTTTAAAAAAAGCCAAGTAGTCATTCATTCATTCTACTCATATTTATTAAGTACCTGCTATGTGCCAGGCACTGTTTTAGCCACTAAGGAGTCATCGGAGAACAAAAGAGACGGAAGTCCCTGCTCTTGTGGAGTGTATCTTCTAGTGGGGTTGAGACAGGCAATAAACAAGTAAATTCCTTGATCAAGTTTGTCAAAAAGTGAAAATGCTTTGTTTGGAAAAGGATAAAACAAGGCAGAGGCATAGTGAGTGCCAGAGTAGGGTAGGGAATTGCTATTTTAAAGAGTGATGAGAGGAGGCCTCATTGAGAAGGGAAAACTTGAACAGAGACTCTGACTAAGGTGGGGTGTGAACTGCGTGCATGTATAGTGGAAGAGAGCTTCAGGCAGAGGGAACAGCAAGTAAGAAATCCCTGAGGCAGGAGCAGGGCTGGCATTGGACGGGGAGAGTGGAAGGACGTGAGGACAGGCAGGAGTTGCAGCTGCAGCAGGGCCATTGTATAGGGTCTTGTAGATCATTCCAGAGACCGCTGTAAGGATATTTGGATTAGAAAATCTAACAAGCAAAGATGTCAATGATTTTGTAATTTAGATTTTTAATGTATTCTAAATATGTTCATAAACTGTAATAATTAAAATGGTGTAGCACAAGTATAAGAAAAGATAGGTCAAAGAAATATGATTTGTAAATGTCCAGAACAGTCACAAATCCACGTATTAGTACGATCTAATGTATAATCATGGTGGCATATCTAATCAGCAGGGAAAAGAAGATAGTCCAATAAATGGAACTGGGATGATTGTTAGCAATTTGGAAAAGGCAAATATCACTATGAATTACCAGTGGATTAAAGAATTAAATGAAATACAAGACCTAGAAGAATAGATAAGGGAAATCTGTGCAACGTTTGGGCTGGGAAGCTCTGTTTATACGTAACACTTAAATCAGAACCCGTAAGGGAAGATTGGAAGTGTCCATGGTGTCCCATCTATCCAAGTATGTTCTAAGGACCCCTGATTCTGAGACACCTATTTTAATAGAGGTTTAGTGAAACAATTACCATTGTCAAGTTGACACGGGGAACCCTAGAACAAAATACAATGTGATCCTTTATTGTAAGTGCTCTTAGTATCTTTATAATGTTGACATGTACCATGACTATGTAAAAATGATTAAGGAAAGTTTTAAAGTATAAAGTATTTTCTAAACATACTTGACCCAAAACTTTTGGGATCGAGGGTATGGAGAATTTCACAGAGCTATCCTCTGAGTAAAACATTTTGAAAAATACTGAGCATCATAAAAAATTTTAAGTTCAAAATTTCAAAGACATGATAAGGCAAACGAAAGAAATTGGTGAAAAGTGTATGTAAAATATTTCAATAAAAAATGGGCAAATAGGTAAACCACAAAAGAACAGAAAAGACCAATAAACTTAATAAAATTCAGTTCTACAGGTAGTTAAAGGAATAGAAGTTAAAATGTGATAATCCTTTTTACCTATTAAATAGGCCAAAAAAGGAAAATAAAAACATACTCTCCCAAAACAAACCCCACATTTATGGGGACATGTCAAAGGGAACCAAGAGCCAACTGAAAAAGCTCCTAAAAAACAAAACTGGAAAAAATCTGAGCAACAAAATAAATAAAATAGTACTGGATTATAACCCAAACTATAAAATGAGTATCTATGAGTCCATAGTGCTATAAGTGGTTCAGTTAATTAATAAACAGGAGAAAAGAGACAAATTTCCCATGCATAAGAATTCCAAATAATTTATGTAGGTAACCCACCCTCAGTGTGATGGAGCACTCCCCGCTCCTGAAGTGTGGGCTACTCATAGTGACATCCTCCCTAAAGCACTGAATGGAAAGGAGTGGTGGAGGGAGGATAACTTTACAGTGAAGAGACCCAACAAACACTACCTCAGCCAGGTGATTAAGGCTGCATCAAAAGTCATGAATTGTGATGGCCATATATACCTTTAATATGATGTGATGGAAATGACACTTTACTTCCCCTAAACCCGTATCTGCAGTCTAATCATAAGAAAAACACCAGAAAAATTCCGATAGAGAGCAATCCTGCAAAATACTTGACAAGTACTCCTCAAAACTGTCAGTGTCATCAAAAACAAGGAAAGCCTGGGAAACTGTCACAGCCAAGAGGAGTCTTAAGAGATATGACAAATACATGCAGTGTGGTGTCCTGGATGGAATCCTGGAATAGAAAAAGGGCATTGGGTGAAAATTAAGGAAATTCTGATAATCATATTGCAATATATAAATGTATCACATCAACCTGTTGTACACCTTAAACTTAGAGTGTTTTATATATATGCTATACAAATATTCAATGCTATATATCTCAACTTTTTAAAAAAACTAAGATAAATTGATTTTCATGAATTTATACATGTCTGGAAAAAATAGTTACTGTAAGAAAGCATTTTGAAATAAGATTGGAAAGCCATTATAAACTTATAAATACTGTAAAAACAAAAAAGGCAATACAGAATAGCAAATGAATTTTTTAAACTTTAAAATCATCTACTGTATAATCAAACCATCACTTTAGCGTAGCAACTTGCACCCGCATATTTTGTCTTCCATACGCACACAGATTGTTTAGTTACAAACATGATATGCTTGCTATTTTGTGTTCTATTTTTCATATTATCATAAATCTTTTCCATGGTTCTTTCTGCATGTCTCTGGACTTTAGTTATGAATGTATGTATATATGTATTGATGCACCACAAATTTTCAAAGTGTTCCTCTAATGCTGAGCACTTCAGTTATTTTTATTTTTTTCTATTATAACTGACACAGTAGACAATACCTTTCATGCATTTGGAATTATTAAAATCTTTGTTAAGTAACTTCATTGGGAAAATTCCTGAATTTGGTACTTTTATAGCTCTTCCTATGTATGATCATGTACTCCCCCAAATTTTACCAGCTTACAATGCAACTGACAACAAATAGTACAATTCTACTGAAAAAAAAAAAAAAAAGAAAACTAACTAAAGAATTCCTAATAAACTATGGGCTTTAGTTAACGTATCATAAGTGATTCATTAATTCTAGCAAATGTGATACTAATATAAGATGTTAACAATAGAAGAAACTAGATATGAGGTATATAGGAACTTTCTATACTACCTTCTCAACTTTTCTGTAAAACTAAAACTGTTCTGAAAAATGAAATCTTAAAACAACAACAGAAAACACGCAACGCTGGCCGGTGTTAGTCAGGGAGTGCTGGAATGGCCACTCTCACAATCAGTTAGTGGTATGATCACTGTGGCACAACTTGGGAACATGCGTTCAAGACAATAAAAAACATGTGCACTGCATACTCTTTGATTTAGCAATTCCACCTCGACCCTAAGAATATAATAGGGGCTTTGTGTAGAGATTTATCTACAAATATGATCATCAGAATATTTTTATAATAGCCAAAAGTTAGAAACAATGTTAAAATATTTGGAATTGGCAAAACCCACTGTAGCATACTTTCATGATTAAAATGTTATTATTAAATATCACATAATATCAGAATGAATAAGAGAATAAGTTAAATGGAGGAAAAACAGGTTACTAATAATGTGATATGAATCCCACTGTATAAAAAACTATATCTATACTTGCATTAAAACCTCTGTTCTCTGGCACTTAGTTGTATCAGCAAACAGAACAATGAATAAGGGGAGAGTAGGAGGAGATGAAGAGAGAGGGAGAATGCTGAACTGGGCAGATCAGGTAGCACCTAGGCGGTGATTATAAGAATTTGGCTTTTATTTCGAATGAAATATGGAGATAATGGTGGGTTTTGAGCACAGAAGTGACTTGTTTTGATTTTCACTTTAAAAAGATGCCCTGGGCTACACTGTTGCGAGTAGACAGTAGGGGTACAAATGTACAAGGAGAGAGACTATTAGGAGGTTACTACAATAATTCAGGTGAAAAATAAGGATGACTGGGAGTGGGGATGGTATAGCTCAGTGGTAGAGTGCATGCACGAGGTCCTGGGTTCAATCCTCAGTACCTCTACCTTAAAAACAAACACACAAACAAACTACCTCCTCCCCCAGATAAGGATGAGTCAAATAAGTGTACAAAGGGAAATAAAAGGAACAATATGTATCAAAATATTGTGAGGATGGATTTGTTAGGGTCTTTTTTTCTTTATTTTCCTATATTCTCCATATTTTCCACAATGAATATATGTCATTTTGGTAAAGAGAAAGAAATGGTTTGATATATACACCTGACTTTTGAAACTTTTTATTTTGAGAAAATTGTAGATTCACATACTGGAATATACTTTGAAGGAAAACTCTCTTTGTTAAGCTATCCTTAGCATGAATTGTTTAGTATAAATCAATGATTTCAACAAATGTGTGCCCTTTTCTTCGACTCTTCTAGGATAAACGGACAACTAGTGGCTTTAAAAGTCATCAGCATGAATGCAGAGGAGGGAGTCCCATTTACAGCCATCCGGGAAGGTAAGAACAATAAAATGGACCCAAGAGATGCATCGAGCCTATCTACTCAGCATCTTGCTTTTGGTATTTATAGAAGTAAAATTATAATTGTAATTTTATTCTTCGTATCAGTTTCCTAAATCATTTTGCTATTTATTCTTGAGGGAATTAGTATTAAAATCTGCTATATTAGTTGACCAAAACTATGAACTCTGTGAGTATTTACTAAACGCCTTCTGTGTGTTGGGTCCCACACTAAGGCTGTATCTATATAAGCCTAGAAAAATCCATATAAAAGAGAAAATAAATAATACAATCACACAAATTATCAGTAAGCAGTTTGCCTGAAGCTAACAAGTTGTGTAGATAGCATTTGAAAAACTCCTTGGGAAAGCGTGCATTTTGAGTGTTGTGCCTATATTTTCTCTGAATCCTGGGCAGTAGAGCAAGTGGGTGAGGAGTGTGGTGTCAGATGGGCTTGGGTTTGGGTCTTAGATCTACTAGTTACTACTGGTGTACCGTGGGTAGATTACTTTTCCTATTTAAGACTCAGCTTACTGCAGAGACAGGATAATAGTACTTACTTTGTTGAGTAGTTTTTAAGATTGAATGAGACTGTCCATATAAACACTAATTGCAGAGTTCAAAGTTCAACAAATGTTGGCTATTATTATTGTTATTCCATTTTTGTCCCTTTTCCTTAGTGCTGTCTTATTCACCATCAAGATAACTAATAATTTATAATTTAAAAATCAATAATTTATAATTTAAAAATCAAGAAGCCATTACAGTGAAAATAAATCATTACAATGCAATTTATTAGCATTTTCACATGAGCCATTTGAAATAAAATGATGATAGGATTGCTCTCCATTTCATCAAAAATGCAGAAAAATGGCTCCTCCCTGGTCTTTCTTTCTCCCCTTTTAGCTACTTCAGCTTCCCTTCTTTATGGAGTGTACCCTGCACACCAGACATATTGCTGGGTGTTGTGAAGGATGAGAAGAAGAAGCCTGACCCTTGTTCTGTATCTTTTCAGTCGTAACCGAGCAGATGATTCACGTTACAACCAGCATTAAGATGGAAGTAAAAGAGACCTTGTGAACTAAGATGAGAACCAGTTAGTCTCAGGGTGGCTAATAGAATCAGTAGATTTTGAACTGAGCTTGGAAAGATAGGTTATGCAAACAGGCATAGAAAAAGCAATTCAGAAAATGAATTTATAACTGAATTTGATGCTATTTTCAAAAGTCTTCCAGGGCCCCTGGGAAATATGGCATTTTGAATTTCCGTAGCAGAGCCAAATGGCTATCAGGTTAGCAGGGATTCCGCCTTGTGGATCAGGTGCATTCCGGAGGAAAGCATGGCTTTAAGTGTTTACCATAATGGAAGTTGCATTTACTAATATACTTATTAGTGGTCCCCATGAAAGGATGATCAGATTTAGAAAGAAATGTGTGGACAGGCTAAGGCATATTTCTGAGCACAATAGACATCCCCAGGTCACTAGCATAAGGGGAGGGTCTTTAGGCCCGGGTTCACCCCATTCTCACGGTGTTTCCTTTGTGAGCTGAACTCACCCATTGCTTCAGGCCTTCCTTGCTCAGATTTTGCCCATATCCAACTTTTTCAGATCAACATTTGACTAACAGTGAAACCTTTTGCCTGTTTTGCTAACAGATGGTTCTCAGCATGGTTCAGAAAAACTGGATCTGTATTGTTCTGTAGGCTAAATGTTTTTTTATTGCATATTTACCGAGGAATTGCCTCTCCCTCACAGGTGTTTGCAATTACACTTAGTATTCAACTGTGGACTTTCTTGGTTTGTTTTATGGACTTACCTTACTGAATGCTTTGCTTGTATAATATGAAAAACCACAAAAGGATTTTTTTTGACACATTGGAGGTTGTTAGGCATCCAGTTTCCAACAATGGATGTTTCCTTTTCCACCAGTGTAAAAGCCAGGAGCCCTTGATAGAGGAGCCCTCTCCCCTCAAGAAGACATGAGGCCTCATTTGAAAACTTTGGCACTGTCCCATTTTTCCCGTAAGAACTTAAAGGATATGAGACCAGGGAGACAGGAGGTTAAATGAGAAGGGCTGGAAGGCAAAATAAGAACAGCTGGAGTTCATTAGTTACAATCCAGGGTCACTAGCTAAAAAGGCAACCAAAACGCCACGTGCAGAAAAACTAAATGAGCAATGCAGACTTCTCTAAAAAGCCTTGAAGTAGGAATGACTTTTCCTGAACAGTTTGGCTGCTCTAATGGTATAGCAGCCAAAGATTTATTGAGTAGGATTTTACATGTATGTTTCTCTGTATAGAGGTATAAAACACGTGGCAGTTTATTAATCTGATCATTTGGAGTACCATTTGATTGTAACATGTAATATGAAATTAGCAAAAGTATGGACAACACTAGGGGAAACATATCTTAATGTGTGTGCCAGATACTTTTCATGTGTTACCTCTTTCAATCCTCTTAGCAACCTTTGGAGATAGATACTATTATGATTCTAGTACAGAGCTATGATTCAAACCAAATCTCTCTGATTCAAAAATCCATACATTCTCTGTGTGTTCATTCCACGGGAGTTTATGGAGCACCTGCTATGTCCAGGTACTCTGCTGGCTGCTAGAGACACAGCAGTGGTATAGTAGGCATGTTCCTTACCCTCGTTCCTCTGCTAATTAGCCACCTTCACAGCAACTTAGAAAAATTTTCATAACTGGCTTTGTAATTATATTTAAAGTGTTTATTTTTACAATTAGGAGAGAAAGCTTTCATTTGAATATGCTAATATTATAAGTTTTTATATAAGAACACGTTACCTAGTTTTATTAAACTAGGTATCAATGTCTTAATAATGTGCATTGTTTTAAATATCTTTCTATAAAAATATAAACTAGTTTTAAAACAACTTCCAGGACTTTCATCCTGTTAGCAGCATTTGTTAGGGAGAAGTCAGAGAACTAATCTTTTCTGAGGACTAGGCATATGCCATAATCTTCCCCACTCCTCAATCATTTATATTTTTTGAACCCTCACATCAATTCTAGTTGGTAAAGTGTTATTTTTGTCGTAGTGATGAAGGAATCTGAACCTCAGAGAAGTTAGGCGACTTGTCTGAAGTCACAGAACTAGTAATCAGAGCCATTAGGTATTAAAATACATTCTATCTATTCAAAATCCTTTCTACTTTATTATGATAAATTTAGAAATCTTTAATTCAGGCATATTTCCTTTAGCAACAGAAAAAATAAAATTAGAACTCTATTTTCATGATACATTTTGTATAAATGTTAAGCAAAATTCAGGAGAAACATTTTCAAGAAAATAATATATAATATTATATATTTGTCAATTCTGAGTCTTTCATCTCTTTCAGTCTTTCAGTCATTCACTCTACAGCTCTGTAATTGCAAGTCTTTAGAAACAGTTTCAGCTGAGAATCTTTTAAGATCATTCTCTAGTAGAAAACATTACAAAGTAATTATTCCCAGTCCACATATGAGAAAACTGAGCCAAAAAAAGAGGAAGGTACAGTGAGGTGGAAGATACAATCACCCTCAACTGATGGTCCGAAGTCAATGTTGGAAATGTGGAAAGTGTGGAAAACTCTAGCAGAAACATGACATAAACAAAATTTAAAATGTTAATCTGGGAGTGGGTTTTAGTGAGGTTCAAAGTGAAAAGGAGGTGAAGAAGCTGATGGCTGGGATATCAATTCTAATTTGCCTTACATTTACCAAGGATTCTACATCCTCATGTTGACCCTGTGAAGTCAGGTCAGGAAAGGGCTTATCTCCTTTTCACAAGGGGTGAGTGGAGACTTGGGTTGAGTTCCTCTCCTGAGCTCGCTTGGATAGAAAGCTGCAGGGCCAGGATTCACATTAGAGCTTCTGGCTCCACAGTCCGTCCTCCGTTAAGACACTCAATAAATGTATATGAAAAATTAAGTGCTTCCTCTCGGCTGAGCATTGTACTAGGCGGTGTGGCAGCATCCGAAAGAGGGGGAGAGTCGCTCCCTCTGTGTCAGGTAGTCTTCGGTCTGGGACTAGGGACAGTAAACAGATGCCTGTGAAAGTGTTTACTAGATTTACAAAGCAGCGTACTTATAAAAGTGAAATAATGAATTTAGCTCGTAAGGATTCAGGAGAAAAAAGTAGAATTAGAGCATTCGTCATCCAAGCAGAGTAGGTCTAGCAGGGGTTGTAGGGCTCCTTTGGAGGTAAGGGGCTCCCAGCTCATACCGACATAACTAATGAAGGAAGTTCACTGGCTCACAGGTCTGATTACGGGCTTGCACGATGCAGAGGACGTCACCAGGAATCCGGGGCTGTCCATCACCCAACACTGTTTTTCTCTGCCTTAGGTTTAGTCTCAGGCATGCTCTCACCAGGCATTGGTAATCTGGCCACAGCAGCTCCTGGCTAAACTCTGCCAACTCAGCCCTCACAGTGGAAACAAGCATGTCTTTCCTCGTAGCTCCAGCAAAGTTAGAGCTCTCTCAGGCTTGCATTTTGGAGGGTGCTGTGCTCTAATTGGCTAGACCTGGGTCACATGCCCACTCTTGGGTAGGGGTGGGGTCAGCCCCATCAGAATAGTATGGGGGGAGAAGGGAGATGGATTGTTCCCCAGAGGAAATGGCGGTGTCCCCACTAGAAGGGAGAATGGCCTCCAGGAGGACAAAACCACAAAAGATCATTACAACAGGATAAGCTTCCTGAAGGAAGTAACTGTGTTCCAAAATTTGAGTATTTGAGTTAGTTCATTTATAATTATATGGAATTCTGGGAGAGAGTTTGTGGTAGAGATTTATGATATGCAGGCACACCCTGCAGAATTCTCCTTTCCATAGGTTTGAGGTTCTCCCCTCCACTCTCTATATGACGCTTCAACAATCTTTCATCCCATACTCTTATCCCTGCCTTCTACCAATCATGTCCACGGGCCCTGCCGACCCCCTGTGGGACTTGGAATTTTACAGAATGGTCATATGTGGCAAAGGCAGAACGCTCCTCCTCTTCCTGCTCCTTCCACTCCTTTGTCTCTCCAGGCCTCCTCTCCTGTAGCTCTGAAGGAGAGATGATAAGCTTCCCAAAGGAAGGCATTTGCAAAGTGCTCTGAGTGCTTTGATGAAATTGATTGGGTAAATGGAAACATAGTTTTTGCAACTGTTCTAGCCTGTCAGAAAAATAAGTTATGTAAATACAGTGATTCACCATTTAACAAATAATGAATTTTTTATAGTTTAAATATTATTTCACAACAAGAGATTCTTTTCCAGCATTAAAAAAAAAACAGAATGCTCGATTTGAACTGTTAAAAAAATAAATACTGCTTGATATACTGCTTGATATCTTAAAGCAGTACTTTCATGATCAATGATTGAATTAACATTTTGTTTAATTTTTCTAGCTTCTCTCCTGAAGGGTTTGAAACATGCTAATATTGTGCTCCTGCATGACATAATCCACACCAGAGAGACACTGACATTCGTTTTTGAATACATGGTGAGTTTCTGCAGCATTTCACAAAGCATAAGGGAAAAGCCTGGTGCTTGTATAATGAATCTGTTAATATTTTATGGGATGATAAAACTTCCATTACAATGTGGAAAGTGTCGTGCAAATTTTCATTATTGTGATTGGTGGAGCCTAATGTTCTTATGGTCATTCTTTAGTCCTGCTCCTTTACCTACTATATTTGCTGCCTTTTCCCCCCTCACCAGCAATAATAAATAAACGCTTCAAGTTTCCCTCCTAAATAAAACTTTTGCACTTATTTTTCATCTATTTTTAATCACCATCTAAGCAGAACCCAACATTTTTTTCCATTGACAATAAAGACATCAATTACAAGGTTTTAAAAAATTGTGTACAAGTTTGTTAAAGAACTCATTTTGTACTTAAGAATAAAGAAAAAACTGACACTTCAGGTATTAACAGAAAGAAATCATAAGGTGTGTGTACTTTACTTGCCTCCAAGGACACTTGGAGAGTAAAAAATCGCCATGTCATTGTGTTCAGTGGCAGTCATTTAAAATGAGCCTCTCTTGTGCTGAGAAATAGGCTTCCTTCTAAGAGCAGCCAGTTAGGAAGACACACCGTGTATGACTTTAACAGTGGTGTCTCAGGAAACCTGGTTATGTACCTTTTGCTCCTTATTCTCAAAAATTCTGAACTTTGTAATACTTTGAGAGTCAAGTCTATGGTCTGCTCTGCAACGCTGGCCAAGCCCCACTAACGTCACTCTCTCCACCGCTTTGTGTAGCACACAGACCTGGCCCAGTATATGTCTCAGCACCCAGGAGGGCTTCATCCTTACAACGTCAGGGTGAGTACTTTGAGGGTCAGGACTCTCCTCTGGCTTGCCCACAGCAGAAGAATTTTGAAACAGACTGCCATTGCAAACCAAAGTCCTATGGTCCCATGATACTAAATAAAAAGATGGACATCACTGATATTCTAGAGAGAGGTTTAAAAAAAATAATTGCCCCTCAAGATAATGGAGCAATGTCAAGCTGTTTTCTGTGCAGCCTAGCCCTGTCAGTCATTGCCATCATGCAAATGTATCTTTAGAAGTATAAACCAATTAAAGAGAATTGCATTGAAAGGGAAGAAGTGATGTTAGGCCAGCATAAGATAAATCTTTATAGCAGACTACTGTGGTCTTTGATAAAGTCTGTGTTGTACTTACAGTTCCCCACTAGACCTAGCAAACAGACTATCTTTGTTGGCTCTTCATCAGTTATCTTTTTGCCTGTTCTGTCAGATTCTATCATATATGGGACCGACTTCCATTTTTCCAGTCATTGGAATATACATAATAAAATCTTAACTAGCTATATAATTCTATGTCTGTTAAAAATTTTAGAAACCATTTGTATCTCATACTTTGCATTCCCTAAGGTTTTATTGGCATTAGTTAATTGATTGGCCCTCAATATAACCATATGAGATTTGTATCTGATATACTCATTCATTTAACTAATACTTATTTATTGGTTTATTCATTTATTTAATAAATATTTATTGAGTACTTAGTACCATATTAAATCCTAAGGTTTCAATAATGAATAACTTGTGTTTCTTATTTTCAATGAGCTAAAGCTCAGTAGAATGTATGGACTTAAATAGGTAGTGAGAAGCAAAGTGATGAGGGCTATGGCCATGTTAACCAGGAACACTATGAGAACTCATAAGGGGACCGAATCCAGTCTTGGAGGCAAGGGGGAAAGGAAGGTTTTGAGGACAGGGCTTTGAAGAGAGTGAAAATACTAAAAAAAAAAAAAAGGGGGGGGGTGGTAGGAAAATGAGAAGGAATGTCTAGTAATGTGTTAGGGCTCTGGTGAGGACGAAAAGCATCAAATTATCTGCATGATGATGGGATTTCCTTTTTTTTTTTTTTAATGGAAGTGCTTAGCAATTCAAATAGAGGAGCAGAGAAAGTAGACAGTGGGATTGATTCAGAGCTGGGGTTTTTTTTGCCAGACGTATGACAGGAAAAGACAGCTGAGCAAGAGATTTGGAGATTGTCAAGAGAGGTGAAAGTGATGGTCAGGCACTTCTAAACTGAGTCCGGTGTGAGGGAAGGAAGTGAAGATAGGCAGGTTGCTGATAGTTAGGAGAGGGCAGAAGGGTCAGGGAGCTAGAGGTGCTGATTGCATAGAAGAGCAGTTGGAAAAAGAGTAACCGTGAGAAAGAGGGAACATTTTCAGGCTTGAGTGACTCTCATACCAAGCATTGTGCTAAGTGCTTAGCAGGATAGAAAGATGTAGAAGATATAATTCCTGCCCTCAAGGGACTTAGAGCCAAAACCAGGAGATAAGACATACACACCAGTACTATTACAGGACATCTATGAATAATATCAGGTAAGAAATAAGGCCTAATGTTGCAGACATGCAAAGAAGTAAAAGTTATCTCCTCATTTTATGAGGTTTAATAAGCCAGACCTTAAAAGATTGCAAGAGGCTGGATAGAGGAAGATGTTTTTGGCAAAGGTACCGACCAGGGAAATAGATGATGTATTCAAGGAAGAGGATCCCCAGGGTCATGGACTGTTAGGGTTGAAGGGACCACAGTATTTTTCACTCTTCCAGTTCTGACCCATTAGGGCTATTGAATCAATTGGTGACTAGCAATTAGCATTTTAGAAAATGAAATGGAATGGATGAGAAGAGAATAGAAAATATTATAGTATATTATACTTAATAAGAATGAGTATTATTTTGTGCAGTTGTTTTTCCAGTTGAAACTATACTTTTATCTACGTATAAATGTGAAAAGTGGAAACATGTATATTTCTTACTGTGGGTTGCAGAAAAAAAAAAAAAAGCCTTAAAAACATTAGGTTGGTCTAACTTCCTTATTTTACAGAATCAGAATCCAAAGTTTGAAAGGACAAATAATATTTTTCCTGAAGTTTTAGAACCAACTTTTGCCGTTGATGAAAGAGATTCTTCGTTAAGATTCTTTTCCATGAGTGCCTTGCTACATCTCTGGTCCTGTTGGCCTGAAATATAAACTGTATTAGTGAAATGGGGTACATTAATCTAGGGAAACAGATTGGTTAGGTGGCTGAGAGCCTTACATTCTAAGATGTGGACTTTATTCCTTAGACAGTTGAGTCTTTAAAGAGGTTTGATTGAAAAAGAATGACATGATCAGAAGGAAGTTTATGTAATTGTGGTCTGTGGGATGGATGAAAGAGAGGAGACTGGAGTCAGGGATTCCAGTTAGGAGTTTATTGATGTGGGCTAGCCCAGTGGTTCTCAAGCTTCGACCAGCAGACAAATGACCCGGGAATCTGATTCAGTAAGTCTAGGGGGAGGCCTGAGCTCCGCATTTCTAACATGCACCAAGGTGATACAGACACTGCTTGGTCAAGGACCAAACTTTGAGTAGCAAGATTTCTAGATTAGAAGTGATAAAAGCCTAAATTATTATTTTTTTATTAATAGACTTTATTTTTTTTAGAGCAGTTTCAGGTTCACAGCAGAATTGAGCAGAAAATACAGAGAGTTCACACATATCCCTCCCCACCCATACATATATACTCCCCTACCCTCAACATCCCTCAGCAGTGTGGCATGTTTGGTACAATTGATGAACCAACATGGACACATTATTATCAACCAAAGTCCATAGTTTACATTAGGGTTTACTCTTGATGTTGTACATTCTATGGGTTTTGACAAATGCATAATGACATGTAACCACTACTGTAGTATCATACAGAATAATTTCATTGCCCTAAAAATCCCTTGTACTCTATCTATTCATTCCTCCCTCCCTCCCTTTCCCCAAACCCTTGAAAACCGCAATCTTTTTATTATTTCTGTAGCTGTGCCTTTTCCAGAATTCCATTCGGTTGGAATCATACAGTTTGTAAAGGCCTAAATTATGATAGCAAAGGTACGAATGGAAAGGAATGTGAAAAACAGAAACAAAGAAGAGTCCAGCCAGGACATGGTGACTACGTGGGCATGAGGAGGGAAAGGAGGAGGCCAAACGTGACTGATTTTGAGTGTGACTGAGCAGGAGAATTCTAGCTCTATGAACTGAAATAAAAGAAGCTGACTTAGAGAGGAGGGGTCGGAGTCCTGTTTCAGGACATGATGAGCTCCTCACTGAGATGGGGTGGCCGAAGGAGATGAGCAGCAGGCAACTGAAGACGAGACTGGTTCTCAGGAGGATGATACAAACTGGAGACGTAGATCTGAGGGTAATTGGCACATGGAGTTTGTAGTTAAATACAAGTGAGTGGATGATCAAAAGAGCAAATACACAAAAAGAAAAGGACTGATGATAGAACTTTTGCCTTTAGGGGACAAGCAATAGGATAAGAGTAATGGAACAGCAAGGGACAAAGGGAAGCGGCTTTTAGGAATGTAGAAGATCCAGAAAAATGCATTTTTCTGGAAGCCAAGGAGAGAGAGTTTTTCAAGGAGGGCATGATTGAGAGTGCCACGAGGACCAGGAATACAGTTAAAAATCATACCTGACTGCAAGGACTTTGTGGATTTGTAGGGGATGCACTAATAAATAGAGGAATTTATTGGGAGTATTTATTTGGAAGCACAAAGGAAGATACTATGCAATCAAAGCAGGTAGGAGTAGGGATGAGATCCCCATGGTAGAGGCCGCAGTGAAAATGCTGGGATGCCAGGGAGGGTATAGTATATTCCAAGAACTGCAGATAATTCAATAAAGCTGGAGTTTAGAATGAACAGAATTGGGGGTGGTTAGAGATGAGACTTGAGAGGTGAGTAGGAGCCAGAGCATGAAGGGCCCAGCTGTGTCATGCTGTGCAACATGAGGAGCTGTTTAATGGTTTTGCTGAGTTTGAGGTGATTATGGGATGTCCAGGTAAACTTCAGGCTACATGGGTCTAAAAGTTCAGGAAAGAGATCTGACGTGGAGCTAACTATTTTGAAATAATCAGAATACAGTTGTTTATCAAAGCGATGTCAATGGATAAGATGGCTAAGGGAGAGGGTAAGGTGATGAAAGAAGAAGGTCAGGGATGGAGTCCTAAGGAATCTCAATATATTAAATGTCAGTAGAGAAAATGGGACCTAGAAAAAGAAGAGGAGAAAAATTAAGAGATTGAGGCACCAAGGGGGTGGGAGCTTTCAGGAAGGAAGACAGGATCAGTAATGCCGGATGCTGCAAAGAGAAGGAGTGAAAGGTTTCTATTGGGTTTTTGTCACCAAAGGCATTGGTGACCACGGGAAAAACATTATGGATAAAGTGATCACGGCAGAAGCCATTTTTGGAGGGGGATGAATTTCACATTTCAGAGGACAGACAGTTCCATATGATGGCAAGACCCAGTGTGTGACCGTGGGAGTGAGGGGCTAAAGTGGATTGGAGAAGCACATCAGTGGAGGCAGAGGTTGGCTGGAGATGTCCACACGGGTGCTGATGTCAAGGAAGCAGTAGCTGTGATCCAGGTACCCAAGTCTTGTGTGGATGATGGAGAGTGGTGGGGAGTTGAGTAGAAGACAGTGAAAAGACGGGGAGAGGAAGGTGTAGCTGGATGGCATGAAAGTCCAAAGGACAAGGGTTTTTACTTTAGGGTGGAGAAACAGTGATTTTGAAGTGGTACTGGGGAGTCAGGAGGTAGCTGGCCCCACCTCTCAGCGATCAAAGGTATGAGTGAGTTGTAGAAAAGCTAACATCCAGTTGAGAATGCCGTAGGGAAGAGGTGAACTCAAGGTCTCATTTATGGAAAAGGAGACAGAAGGAAATTCATCTGGGTTTTAGGAAGTTTTTAAACCAGGATTGAAGAGTGAACAGTGGAAAGGTGTGAGAGAGAGAAACAATGGATACTGGGTTACATGAGAGCAGTATGGAGATGAGCTTTAGGGAGGAAAGAGTAGTAGTCCCAGAGGCTCTATTTTTTGTGACTGCAGAAGATAGGGTGGGAATCATAGTGAGATCAGCCTGTGTCAGATTTCTAATAGAACAAGTCCTAGAGATCCCTGGTAAGTGGAAGGACTGGGGCTTCCCTGGAAGAGTTGGCTGACTGATCTGATTGTGTTTTTGAGGGACTCCTAGCCCAGATGGCACTAGCCCAATGGAATTATTTTGTCCCCAAGAGCCTCATTGCATTGGAAACAGGACTAACCCCTGGGGATTGGGGAATCTCAGGAGTTACCCGCAACCTGGCTTGACAGTGACTGAGAAAATATCACCAGAGTGGGTCATATCACTGCTACGTTCTGGCAGTGTGGAAGCAGGAATCCACGTTGTAAGGGGTAAAGAGCAAGTGGGTGGTGCGGCTACTCCGCACACACTGCAGCTTTGACGGGGGTGGCTGTGGAATACCACACCTTAAGGCCACAGTGTTTCACCGTTTACAAATGCGTGTAGACATTAGCGGAGCCAGGGAGGGAAGGGGCTGAAGAACAAGAAGGTGGGCGGTGGGTGTGACTAATTATCGAGGACAGTCTATACCTGGGACATGAAAGGGACTTCAGGCTGGCCCACCAAGACGCTCTACCTCTGACTCAGCCGGCCTTCCCTGTCTGGCTTTAATCTTCTGTCTTTTCTCTGGTTTCTCAGGATGGTGTAGTGGTGTCAGGCCGGTCTGGATTTGAGACCTGGACTTGACTCTTTCTATACATGTTTTTAACGTTTCCCTGAGCCCTGTTTTTCTCATCTGTGAATCAAAGACAAGCATATCTTCCTCACAGGGTTGTTTTGAGAATTAAAAAGGTGCTGTGTATTCAACAAGTGTTATCTTCCCTCCCTTCCTCTGTCTCTGTCCCTTGCTGATCACCATCTCTCTGTCTTCTGTCTGTCACCTGTCTCCATCTCCCTGTTTCCTTAGTACTATCACATTGGAAAACACATTCTTAAGCACCTACTATGGCATCTTATCTTTTACCTGGAATTTAAGTTGGTCCTTTATATTGTCTTTTCTATGAACACTTATGTTTATAACCGATTGAGGGGTTTAAATGTTGCTATAGGACTTTTGTGCTTTGGCCGCTGAGTGATGTGATGGATGGTAGAATGAACAGAGTGTGTTTGAAGCACCAGGAAGAGAAAGCACTGGGAAGATGCATAGAACCAGCAAGCATTTGAAGTAGGAGTCTCAAGAAAATGTTGGTATTCTTAAATGGCTTGGGCCCCTGGTGTGCTGTGGGAGGTAAACTCCCCAGGCTCCTGCTTCTGTCAGTCCGCAGCGCAGCGCTCGTCAGTTTAACTCCAGAATCGCCAAGTCATTGTTAGGTCATTAAAGAGTCTAACATCTCTGAAGTTCTTAGTTTGCAAGATGTGTTGGGAAAAGTGGCTTTATCCACATAGCTCTGCATCTGCTCTTTTGCCCACGTCCCCAAGAATGCTAGGGGCTGATCCTTTCTTTTCAAAACTGCCAGAACATGTTCTCCGTTGGCATAGGACTTTGTAAATACTACTGTTGGTGTTTGGATTCTCGCTTGCCAGTGGCACTGGAAAACAGGAAAAGACACTCGGAATACTAAGCATTCTCCCCCATCCCCTCTAAGGTGCTATATTGATGGGAACTGAAGAAGCCTTTGGTTTCTGGGCCTTGTAACCACGTGCAACATTTTAAAATTTGGGCCCAGAATATATTTTTCCTTTTGTTTTTCTCCCCCCTTTTTTCTTCTCTTTACTTTTTTTTTCTTTCTTCAAATCAAACAAGTGTCTTTCTTCATGTTTTGTACAAAAAGAGGATAGGAGATTCTCTTTACTATGTGTTCCTTATTCTCTTTTGAATTTTTTTGGTTTAATTTATTTTGGTATCTTTTCCCTTTTAATCTGTACTATATATTTCCCTTGTTTTCACTTTGAACTCAAGACTTTAAAAATAGGTTTAAAAAGATAATGGTTCCTTTATTTCCCAATACCATCTAAGGATATATTTCCCAGTCTGGTCTCCCTGTGTTCTGTTTTTAAAAGGGTTTTATATCAGAGAGCCTGGAAAACTTAAGCAGTTGTAAACCCTAGAATATCATTTCCAGGTCAACTTTGATCTTATACGCCAAGTTCATCAGTGGGGGAAAAAATTAAATCTTTCACATCTAAATCAATAACTAGTGTTCCAAAGGAAACTTCAAAGTTTCAGTTTAGCTTTTTAAGGAAGAGTAATTCCTTCAGTATCAAAGAAATGAGATGTCAGGAAAAGCCACAATCCCTTTGTTTAGGACATAGTCTACTTACTTGACTTTCCTTGTCCTTCCCACCCCTCCTTTGAATGTAAAACCTTCATTTTTCGTCTCTCCAGAGACACTTCTTTACTACTAAACAGATGACTGTTTCTGATTTAGAGGAGAAATCAACACATAGTGGCTCAAATCTGCCTAGTTAAGGTGTTCATTCCTTGCAGCTTTTCATGTTTCAACTTTTGCGGGGCCTGGCGTACATCCACCACCAACACGTTCTTCACAGGGACCTGAAACCTCAGAACTTACTCATCAGTCACCTGGGAGAGCTCAAGCTGGCTGATTTTGGTAAGCCGCCCCCCAGTCTCGTTCTGGGCTGTGAACAGTGATACTTTTGTGTGCACATGTTTAAAGCATGGACTTAGGCCTGGCCTTTGAAAAGTGGAGACTGGGGAACATGATGCTTTGTGATGATATCTAACGACCAAATAGGAAGAGTGAGGCAAGAAATAGGGTGAGATTGGTGGCTTTTTAGGTTTCCACCCAGCCTACGTCTAAGCAGATCCTAAAACTTGGGCACCCCTATGCCCTCACTGCTATTTTTGATGTAGAGAGTTTTGTAGAGTGAAAGGTACTTAGTAGGTTTCCCTGAATCTAGGTGGGTGTATATAAATTCTATGAGACTTGATCAAAGTCGTCCCAGGATGGCAGGATAAAGAGGTTAACCCCAGGCTGTAGGATGGACTCCTGCTGGAATGGAGGCTCCAGGACACTTGTTCCTGCTCACCCAGGTCTCTATATAGGTGGGACTGTGTGGGTACCTGATGCTTTTGTTCCATCTAAGTGATGCAGTTTCCCCTGAGTATTACTGTATCTTTCCGTTTTAGCACTTACAAGAGTTCATAGTTAAACACACACACATGTATTTATCTGATGCTTTTGTCTCCTCCACTAGACTGTAAGCATTATGAGGGCAGCCTGGCTCCATTTTTGCTTATCATTATATCCCTAGTGCCTGGCAGCGTAATAGGTGCTCTGTAAATTTTTGTTGAAGAACTAGTTCCATCTGAGCTGAGGATCTGCTCTCCTCTGTTTGGCAGATGTCCAGTGGTGCTACTGTAGCTGCAGAAAGCATTTAACAGACATTCATTCATCGGTTCCCCACCGCAGTGAACTCGTCTATTGAGGTTTCTCATGTGATTCTGTGAGCTAAGTAGCTAACTAACAAGAGTACTCTCATTTTGCTGAAAAACACTTGGGAATAACTCATCTAAGTTCCTACTAAGCTAATCTGGACTAACAGTCTCCACCCTTTATCTACTAAATGAGGGATTCCCGGACTGCAGAAGTGGAGGGTGGCCATGTTAGTCGTGAACTGATGTTTCACTGCTGTTGGAAACCCCAAATTACAGAGGTGTAAATGTGCTTACACTTTCTCTCACCTAACAGTCTGACCTAAGCAGTCAGGCTATGTGGTGGCCTCCTGGTGTCTGGACCCATGGTCCCTCTGCCATGTGGCCCCGCCACCCCTAGGTGTTTCCCAGCTGCACATTTCAGGATGGCTGACACCTCCTCACCATAGCCTGGAGGAAGGAGAAGAGGGACCGACACTCAGCCCCCCATTTAGTGCACCATCTGGAAGTTCACACATCACTTCTGTTCATATCATAAAGGCAAACATTCAGTTACCTTTCTATACTTAGCTGCGAGGAAGGCCACATCCAGCTGCAAAGTAGGCCAAAATTGGAGAAATTTGCTTGGTGAAGTAATACCCAAGAATCAAGATAGTTGAGTACTTCCATTAAAAGTATCAGAGCTTGTGTATTATTTTTTAAATGTTGTTTACTCTGCCAGTTCTACTCTCCTTGGCAGACTATGTCCCTGTGGCTCTCCAGGAAGTCCCAGGACAATGAGTTCTGTGCTTTCCCCCTTCCATCAGGTCTTGCTCGGGCCAAGTCCATTCCCAGCCAGACATACTCTTCAGAAGTTGTGACTCTCTGGTACCGCCCTCCTGATGCCTTGCTGGGAGCCACTGAATATTCCTCTGAACTGGACATATGGTAAGAGCTAGTGCCAGGAAAATGTGAGTCATCCTACCCGTGAAGTTTGCTTTATTATCTGTATTACATTGTAAGTAATAATTCTAATAATGATCATCACATTTGTATATGGAAACACAAAGCACTTTCAAATACATGTCTCATTTGATTTTTTGCAATCATTCTATGAGTTTTTGCAATTAAAGAAGTTGAGACTCAAGGAGACATCTTCTGGATCCTGTGCTCTTTCTACCATGCCCCTCCTCCTAGCTCTTCTCTTCAATCCTTTGTCTTTTCCCTTCTTTCAGAGAAACATACTTATACTCTCAAACCACAGATACACACACACACGCTTGTCTGCACATGCTCAAACACAGTTCAGAGTCTGGTGAAAAAAAACATAAATACTAAGATTCTGTAGACTTGGTTTTCATGCCAGTTCTGCTCCTAATCAGTTACTCTGGATCGTCATCTTGAAAAAGCCATGTATCCTCTTTGTGTCTATGTTTCTTCGTTTTAAAAATAAGGGTAATAAATTCTCCCCATGACAGATTAAGTAAGCCTATAGTGCAAGTTTAAGAACCAGATGGATGCTACCAAGTAACCACATCCTTGGAGAGGCTCTTGGGTAACTGGGTGCCGGGGTGTGTGTGGAATCCCAGCCCTTCATCAACCTGCAGCAGCAGTGTTATGTTATCAGGATCTGAGTCCAGGAAATGTACAAGTGATTTGTGTGGTGACCTGCAGTCACAGCCACCTCCTCAAAGGTAACAAAATATATGGACTTCTTTCAGTTCCTTAGAAGGTCTTATATAAACAAAAGGCTCTATTTAAAAAAAAAAAACTCTAAAAGGCTAAACTAAGCTTTTGGATTTCCTGAAGAATTAAGAAGAGTTGAAGAAAATTTCCTCCAGTGTATCTGGAGTCACTGATTTCCTGATACTGGGTACCATTTCTAGAAGCGCCGCCTGCTAGTCGCCACCCCCATGAAGCCATCAGCTCTCACTGCTCTGCTATGTCACGTCAAGGACCCTCGATGGGGCCTGGCTTTCTCACCTCTTAATGATCACCTTCTAGTTGTGCTTCACAGACAGTGAAACTTCTGCTTATCACTTTTAAATTTTGTTTTATCATGGAACATTCAAAACATGGAAATACATACATCAGTGCGTCTCAACCAGGATCAATTTTGTTTCCCAGGGACCTTCGTAATGTCTGGAGACATTTATTGTCACAGCTGGGTGAGGGGTGCTCCCGGCACCTAGGATAGAGTCAGGGATGCTACTAAATATCTTATAATGCACAGGACAGCTCCCTACAGCAAAGATGCATCCAGTCCAAAATGTCAGTAGTGTCAAGACTGAGAAACTCAACATCGATTAAGAATCATAATAAGGTGAACTCCATGAACCCACTGCCCAGTGTGACAACAGACACCATCAGTACTGCCACGTCCACTTGTGTCCTTTTCCCACCTGAAGCTCCTCCCATAGGGGCTCCTACCCTGAATTATTTTTCTTGTTATCATCCCCTTACCCTTTTTTAAAATATTTTTACATTTTTTAATGTATTTTCAAAATATTATTTGATTTTACCACCTTCTTTTTAGTTTTTATGAGAATGGTATTACATTGTTTTTAGTCTTCTGTGACTTGCTTTTTTTCACTCAGTGTGTTTCTAAGATTCATCCATGTTGATCTAGATGGCTACGCTTTATTTTCTGTTGATGAACACTTGTTATTTAGTTTTGTTTTTTGTTTTGTTTGTTTTTGCTATTTTGAATCTCCTTGGTACTTATATTTAAGGTTTTCCCTAGAGCACTTACTTAAGAGTAGATTTGCTGTGTCACAGGGTGTATGAATGTTCAATTTAATGAAATAGCGTCAAATTGTTCTCCAAGTGGTTGCAACAATTAATATACCAGTAGTGTATTATAGCCCCTTATTGACCTCTGCACTTTATATTATCGGATTTCTTAATTTTTGCTAGTCTAGTGGGTAGAATGGTAGCATGTGGTAATCAATTGCATTTCCCTAATTACTAATGAGGTTGGATGTCTTTTCATGGATTATTTGCCATCTGTGTTTTTCCTCCCACGAAATACCTGTTGTGTGTCTTTTGCTTATTTCCTTTTTGGTCTCTCTGTCTCTCTGTCCCTGTCTCTGACTGTCTCTCCCTTTCTCTCCCTCACTCCCTTTCTTTATTGACTTATAGGTGTTCTTATACTCTAGATACTAATTTTTTTTAATTGAAGTATAGTTGATTTACAATGTGTTAGTTTCAGGTGTACAGTAAAGTGATTCAGGTGTGTGTGTGTGTGTGTGTGTGTATAGATATACATATAGATATAGGTATAGATATTCTTTTTCAGATTCTTTTCCATTATAGGTTATTACAAGGTATTGAATACAGTTCCCTGTGCTATAAAGTAGGTCCTTGTTGGTTATCTATTTTATATATAGTAATATGTGTATGTTAATCTCAAACTCCTAATTTATCTTCTCCTTCTTTCCCTTTGGTAACCATAAGTTTGATTTCTATGTCTATTAGTCTGTTTCTGTTTTATAAATAATTTCATTTGTATTGCTTTTCTAGATTCCACATACAAATGATATCATATGATATTTACCTTTCTCTATCTGACTTACTTCTCTTAATATGATAATCTCTGGGTCCATCCATGTTGCTGCAAATGGCATTATTTCATTCTTTTTTATGGCTGAGTAATAGTATTGAATTGAGGATAATCTTTTATCAGTTATGTGTGTTGCAAGTAGCCTCCCCAGTTCATGGCTTGTGTTTTCCTATCTCTATGTTGTCTTCTTAAACAAAAATTTTTTATTTTAATACTGCTGATCTCTTCAGTCTTTTCTTTTATGGTTAGCCCTTTTATTTCTTATTTTTAAAAAATCTTTCCCTCTCTGAGGTCAGAATATTATCTAATACATTTTTTTTAAAGTTGTAAAATGTTCCCTTTCACTTTAAATCTTTAATACACTGGAAATTCACTTTTTCTATGCTAACCAATTGTCTCACCCTAATTTATTCAGTGGGCTGCCATGCCAAATCTCTCATTTATCTAATTTCTATAAATGCATAGGTCTGTTCTGGGCTCTCCACTCTGTTCCACTGGGCTCAGTTCATCCGTCCCTGTACCAGTGTCCCACTTTATTAATTTCTGAAGCTCTACAATAGTACTTGATATCTGCTAGGACAGGTCTCACCACTTACTTTATCTTCTTCCTCAGGAGTGTCTTGGCTATTTTTCCCCTTGAATTTTCCATATAAATTTTAGATTCAGTGTTTCGAGTTTCATGAAAAATCCTAGTGGAATTTTCATTGGAATTGCATTGAAATTACAGAATATTTTGAGGATAATTAACACCTTTGTAATATTGTCTTCCAATTTTTAAACACAGTATATCTTTTCATCTGTTTAGTTCATCTTTGATGCCTTTTAGTGAAGTTTTATCATTTTCTCCCTAAGCTCTTACATATCTAGAGTAAAGGTCCTTGTAAGTCCATTTCTGTTGTTTTTTATTTATTGTGGTTCTCGCATATGGTATCTTTTTTCCATGCATATTTAGTTGTTTTTGACAATGATATGCTAATTCTCCTTGGAATTTTATTTGTGAGATTTTTTTTCTTTTTCTTTCCCTTTTTTTTTTTTTTTTTTTTTTTTTGAGGCACTGAATGAGGTGTGTTCTCTCAGGGAGGATTTGCATTTGATTCTGCTAGATACACTTTTTTTTTTTAATGTATTATTTTACTTAAGTGTTGGTCTGCTACTCAGATATTGATTTCTTAATACCATTCCCTACTGAAAAGAGCTAGGACTTTTTGGAGAAGTGGCCAATACTAAGGCTGGGAAAGGGAAAGTACAAGATGAGCCAGGAACATCCTGTTAGGCCAGAACATTTTTCAACAAAGTGATCAAAAAATGATGGGAATATGTCAAAAGGACGTGGGAAGCAGCTTGAAGAGACTGCCACTGGCCAAAGCTGATACATTCTGCACATCCTAGTAAATAGGGAGAGTAATGTATTGTATGTAACATCGAATAGCATAAGAATACATAAGTCCATACTGAAGGTAGGTAGATAGGTAGGTAGGTAGATAGGTAGGTAGGTAGGTAGGTAGGTAGGTAGGTAGGTAGGTAGGTGGATGGATGGATAGATAGATAGATAGATAGATAGATAGATAGATAGATAGATAGATAGGAAGGCAAGTTCCTTTTTACAGAAGAATACCAGTTAATAACTGGAGAAGAAATGATGGAATTAGAAAATCACTATTTTGCATGTAGTAGTAATTGGTTCAAACAAGAATCATCAGTGCTAAACTAGAGGGGAAGGTTTGATGAGGAATAAAATATTTATTTATAGTTTCAAAGTACCTCTCTACAACTTAGTTATTAATTACAAGAGAAAAAATATTAACTTCATAGTAGCAAAACTTGGCAGACACCACCTTACCCAAGTGATTAGATTTAGAATTATTAATAATGGGACTGACTGACATTGTGTGCCTCCTAATATGATGCACCAAGAAGGAGACAGTATTACCTATGTGGTTTTTCTGCAAAAAAAAGAAAAAAAAAAGCACAACTTGAGTCAAATCATGAGGAAGCATCAGATAAACTCAATTTGAGGAACATTCTAACTAGACTGTACTCTTTAAAGGGGTTGTAGGGGAGGAAAAAATTTCCTCTATCTTCTTAGGTTCAGCAGATGGGTCTGTGAAATAAATTGACAAAAGACAGATTCGCAGGAGGAAAGCATATACGTTTTATTTGATTTTAGAAGTTTTATGCTACACAGGGGAAGTGCCTTCATAGAAAGAGAAAATCCTCAAAGAAACAGCTTGGCTTGGAGGGTTTTTTGTTTTTGTTTTACCATTCTGACAAAGGACGATACACTTGTAGGGAAGTAACAAGACAAAGGAAACGGGTTTCTGGGCTCTGTAGGGGTGATAATTGTGGGAAATATATATATGGGGGGCCCTAATGGTAGATAATAGGTTATTTAGCAAGGTTTATTTATGTGGATTCTTCTTGGTGCCATCTCTGCATCTGGTGATAAGGCTGTTCTCCCCTCCTGGGCTGGGAAGTGGAGAGACATCTTCACAAGGGGATTTTATGCCCTCTTTTCGGGCAGATAGGGAGAGGCAAAGAGCTCATCTTGTGTTTGCTTTTTCTCAGTTGCCTTGAGCTCAGAATAATCCTTATGCCAGAATGGCATATTTTAGGATGGTATTTTCTGTTCCCCTTCTGAGTCAAGGTTTTAAAAGGCAAAGAAACATCCCAGATTAAAAAAGGCTAGAGACATGCCAGCTAAACATAATGCATGGTCCTCGTTTGGATGCTGGGGGATATGGAGCTGAAGAGAACTACTGGGGTAATAAGTCAAATTTAAATATGGGCTGTAGGGCTGTATTTGTTCAATGTTCAATTTCCTGATTTTGATAACTGCACTGTTTTTATGTAAAAGAACATTTTTGTTCTCAGAAAATATGTTTGGAAGTATTTAAGGGTGAAGAATCATGGTATCTTCAACTTACTCTCCACTGTTTCAGAAAAAAATAGGTGATAGATAGATAATAGATAGATAGATAGATAGATAGATAGATAGATAGATAGATAGATAGATAGATAGATAGATAATAGATAATAAAATGATAAAACCAAAGAGGCAAAATGTTGGCATTTGGTGGATCTGTTTGAAGGGTATAAGAGAGTTCTTTCTACTATTCTTGCAACTTTAAATTTGAAATTATTTCAAAGTTAAGTTAGCAAAAAAATTGAGAAAAGCCTGACATTTTACCAAAGACAGTGAAGTAGCACTGGCCTTGTAAGAAGCACTGGCCCAGTACATGATTACAGTTTGCAGTCATTTCCTGTGTGTTTGAGAAAAATGTGTATTTCTGAATTGTTGGGTATGAGTTTTTACATATGTTTAAAACTTTTAAGGTTGTTTATTAATTGTGTTATTCACATCTTCTTTATATCATTTTTGTCAGTTTAAACTATCAGTGAAAGATGTATTGAAATTGTTCAATATATTGTTGATTTGTCATACTTCTATCCATTTTTGCTTTATACATTTTGAATCTTTTCATTAAGTGCAAATAAATTTAAAACTGTTTATCATTTCTTCATACACTTTAAATCTTACTTTTAGCATAATTTTCCTTTATTTTGACATAAATCTTTTAGAATTTTCTTTAGTGTTGGCCAGTTGGTAGCAAACTCAGTTTTTGTTTCTTAAGATAAAGTCTCATTTGTTGAAAGGTAGTCTTGCTGGGGATGCAACTCTAGATTGGCAGTTACTTTCTCTCAGTACTGGGGGACATCATTTCCCCTTTGTCTTCCATTGCTGTTCTTGTGAACATTGCTTTCAGCCTACTTGTAGAGAAGTTTGCTTTTAGCTTTATTGCCTTTCCCTTTTGCAGGTGATCTCTCATTTTCTCTGAATGTTTTAATGAATTTTTTTCTTTGCCTTTGTTATTATTTACAGTTTTCACTATAAGATTTCTTTTTACTTATCCTGCTTGGTGTATATGGTGCTTCTTCCAGTGATGAATTCATCTTTTTCATCAGCCATTTTCTTATTTGAGTGTTGCCTCTCTTCCATCCTCTCTTTCCGGAGCTCCAGTGAAAGATTCTTAGACTGTGTCTTTCTGTCATTCACAGCTCTTATCCTCTCTTTGAAAATTTCATTCTCCTTAAATTTCTGTGCTGCATTTGGATAATTTCTTCAGCTTGTCTACCAGTTCTTGAGATCACTCTTAAACTATATGTCCCTTACTTTTCATTGCATATACAAAAATGTCTGTTATTCCATTGATTAGTGTTTCATTAATTTAACCACAGATAATGATGATACAGAAAAAATTCAATTGTCAGTTAAAATTATTGTCATTACTCTTATTGATTTCATTATTATTGTTGTTTGTCTAGTAAAACTCAAAAAGTAATGCAGAAATAGAATAATAGGCATATTCCACTGTTTATCATATTTCTTCATGCTCTACATAACTGTTAGATATTGGGTGTTTACATTGGAATATCCTCTTCCCCCATTTTTTTTTTTCTTTTCAGGGTGATGAGAGAAATGAGCAGGGAAAAGATCTCCAGTTCAGAAGGAAAGGAAAAAAAATTCTATTCTCCTAGGCCATGCAACCCTATAGGGTACAAACTGACTGCCTTTGTAGGAGGCAGATGACAGTAGGTGATCATTAGAGCCTTTGTCTTTTTTTTTTTTTTTTTTTGATGCGAATTGCCTTGTGTAATAAATGCTTAATGATTTTTTTTTTTTGGTGGGGAGAGATTTATTTATTTATTAGGCTTAATTAATTTGTATATTTTTAATGGAAGTACTAGGATTGAACCTAGGACCTCATGCATGCTAGGCATGCACTCTACCACTGAGCCATACCCTCCCTCCAATTTTTTTGTGTGTGGGGGGGGGAGGTAATTAGGTTTTCTATTTATTTGTTTAATGGAGGTACCAGGGATTGAACCCAGGACCTTGTGCATGCTAAGCATGCGCTCTACCACTTGAGCTATTCCCCCTAGAGCCTTTGTCTTAATGAAACTAATTATAACATGTAGTGCAAGAGCCTCTCATTCACAATAAACCCTGGTAGCAGCAGTGTCAGTGGGAGGCCTAGAGCAAATAGTTAGATTATGGAAAATATACAAGACATATTGGTTATTCCCAGCACTGACAACCAGCTTTCTCTAATCTCCCATCATCTTTTCTTCTCTTTCTGCTACTTTTTCAGAACTTCAATAAGAAAAACTCAATGTTTTAGGATGATTACACTTATTTTTTGTTTTTACTTTTTCGTATTATGTTAAAATATACATAACATAACATACAGGTTACCATTTTAATGATTTTCAAAGGTACAATTCAGTGGCATCAAGTATACTCACAGTGTTGTGCAACCATCACCACTATCCATCTCCAGAACTTTTCATCATCCCACAGTGAATCTCTGTGCCCATCAAACAGTCACTCCCTATTACTCCCTCCCCTCAGCCCCTGGTAATCACTCTTCTATTTTCTGTCTCTCTGAATTTGGCTACTCTAGTACCTCATGTAAGTGAAATCATATGATATTTATCCTTCTGTGTCTGTCTTATTTCACTTAATATAATGTTTTCAAGGTTATTCATGCTGTGATAAACTGGGTTTTGAAGAAGGATTTACTTTGGTAGACAAATTCTCTTTTCAAAACTAACTGCAGGCAGCTGCTGGATATAGGACTACGGAGAGTTGGTCAGTACTCGAGAGATTCTTTCTGGTCAGATTTCTTGCTGTAAACTTCCAAATATAAAGAGTGGCCCAGGGAAAAGCAAATGGAACTGTCATGTCACTGCCATACATCATGTTGTTCTGAATTAACTTTAATAGTGAAAAATAAAATAGTGATTCACAGTATTTTCTCCTTCTCCCAGCAACGTTCTTATATACTCCTTGCACCTCCCAAAACCTAAAACTCCTGAGATGGTTTATTTCTCCAGAGATTGCCTAAGGAATTTGAGGAATCTTTTTCTCTCTTATGGAAGAATTTGTTCATGCTCAGAATAGAGAAAAGGCTAGGAAGAGAGCCAGAAAAAGCAGAAAACATGTAAGCTGTTTCCTCTAACTTGACTGAAGAACCACAGTTGGAGCAATAATATGACCCAGTGTATCTCTCCCTTCTGGGAGGATTTACTGTTTGATGTCACCAGGTCTTTTTTTCCCCCTGTGTGTGAAGTTCCCCTTCATCTACATGGGCTGCCCCAAGGGTATCTCCAACAGAGCCGAAATCCTCTGAGAAGCCTAAAGATATGTAGTGTGAGAAGAGCCACAGGAATGAAGATTTAAGAACAAAACAGAGGAATAAAAGGAAACAGGAGCTGGTTCCCTATCTGGACCTGAATGGTTCAGAATATTTTAAATGTTTGCTTTAAGGCTAGTCTGGGCTGGGCAAAATAGATGGTAGCCACACAGCTTGTTTAAGAAGCAAATAAAAAAATATGAAGTCACATGACTTGTTTACAAAGAAAAAACAGTTCTAAAGAATAAATGAAAATAAAAGGGAGATGAATTGTATAGCCTTTAAAGAACAATGCTTATGCCTAAAAACCTCTTTCGTCTTTCAAATTTAAGGTGCACAGACTTATTTTCTTACTAACGCACTGGTATTTTTGGTACTTATGGGTAGTCCAGGTCCTGAAACGGAACTGATTTAGGAATTTTGCTTGTCTTGTAAGTGTTCCTAAGTGCACTGCATATATGCACATGTGTGCATGCACATGACACACACACACTATATGTATAGTTTGTGTATGTGTATATATATAGTGTGTGTGTGTGTGTGTGTGTGTGTGTGTGTAGTGTGTGTGTGTATACTGTGTATGTGTATATTAAATCTTAGAATCTAAGATTGCTAGGTAAGGAAGGTTTTAACCTACCCCTCAGTGAAGCTTAAAAAGAAAGACTCAAACGAATGCCTATATGGCACCAACTACACAAATGCAAGTGGGAATTTCAACCAAATATTAGCATTTTATTCTTTAATACAAGCATCTTGTGTAACTTTGTAGTACTTACATAATGGCCTTAATGTCCAGATTTCTCCAGCGTATTTTACATAATTGTACACTGTCCTAGTGGTGTAGAAGATAAAGGGCATTAAGAAATTGTTTAACAAAAAGGACTTCCTTCTTGGTTCCCAACAGCAACCAGGATAAAAAGACATGAAAAGGCAACAAGCTTTTTCTAAGCAATAAAAGCCTTTTGAGGGGATGGGAAAAAAAGTGGACTACAGGTTTAAACTAGCAATGTCTACGGTTTGAACCTTATTTAAAATGTCTTCGGGCCTTCTAGTGACTTGTGAGCCCCTTGGGTTTCTGGAAGGTGTTGGTACTGGATGGATGGTTGGTGCAAGTATTCAAAACCCAGTACATTTACGTTTCTATTTTGTGTCAGTTAATAACAATTACATATGTTTTATATGCACAGATACATAAGTATACATGTGTATGTGTGTGTATATGTATATATTTTCCACTTCAAAATGAAATGATTTGAGACCTTTCAAGTACATACGGAGAAAGTGGGAGGAGTGGTGGGTGGAGACCATCTGATGGTATCACCACCCCAGTTTTTTTTCAGCTGGCTTATCTCATGGTTGACCACTACTAGCAACCAGGAGGTTTTTTGGGGTTTTTTTTACTTTATTTACGTATGCATTTATTTTACAATATCATATTTTTTAAATTGAAGTACAGTTAATGTACAACATTGTATGTTACAGGTATACAATATAATGATTCACAATTTTAAAGGTTATAGTCCATTTGTAGTTATTATAAAATATTGGCTATATTCCCCATGTTGTACAATACAACCTTGCAGTTTATTTTGTACCTGATAGAGCAACCAGGATTTTTTTTAACCATTTGACAGTTTTCTATTACTTTTATTATTCTCCATGTATTGTTTAATTTATACCTTTTGTATCTGTTGCTTTAAAGACAAGAAGCAAAAAGAACATGGATGTTTAAAGTCCAAGCTAATAAGGAGCCTTAAAATGGCCATTTTAATTCTAAAAATTCACCTCAGGATACTATTCGCCAGATTTTTAAGTTGTATTTATCTATTATATATCAAGTTATATATCAAGATGTCTCTTGTATGTGAAAAATCAGTAAAAAGAAAATATGGTGGCCATTATATCCAAATTCACCTTTAACAATTGAGGATAAAGACAACCTGTTGTTTGAAGGGAAGAAAAAAAAAACTGCTGGGCAAACTCAGTCTGATATCTCTTATTTGTATATGTACAAAAGTCTAAGAATAAGCCAGTTGATTATTTTACATGCAAACTAAATATTAGGTCATTAAAATAGTTTTTGCCTCTTTTGAGATGATAAGATACAGTTAAATTTCAGTCTTTCTAAAACCAGACACAAGATAAAAATTATTCTTGTTTATCAAAAAACCTGCTTTCTCCTGTACAAAGTAAATTAAGTAGCGTGTGTCCACAGACAGGTGGAAAAATAAAAATTTATCATATGTAAAAAGTATATATGAACCATATTAGGGACCACTTTAAAACAGAACTTTATAGTGAATCTTTAATGATACGATGATCTGTAATAAAATGTTTTACTTAAATTTCCTTCTTTATCATGCCACACAAAAATGTCTAGATGATTAAGACAGTTTGCAAAGTTATGGTGAAAGAGGTGTGGAGTCAAAATATTGGGAAGTATTAGACCTTGGGGACCAAATCTATAATCAGTCACCTCAACCATTTTTATCACTCAAAGATTTGTAAGAGTAAGAATGTGCATTACTAGCAAAATAAATCTTACTCCTTACTGTTCCAGTTATCCTCCAGTTTGACTAAGCAGGAAACAAGTTTTATATTTCACTTTGTTGAATCTATTTTAAGATGCACATCTGTTAATCAGGATGCGTCTTACAATCAGTAGCATCTTACCATAGCCGTCAGCCATGCTGCCGTGGTGACTGTAGTTACCATTGTACATGTGTGAACATCAAACACGCCAGCGTCAAAACTTGCAGGATGGATGTCAGTGGCTTGGAAGACAGGAGAGCTTTTTTTGCCTCCTTTTTTAACCTCTAGGAACTAAATGGTTGTGGAAAGGGAGTGAATCAGATGTGTTCAGCAACATTCTTTAAGCTGGAGTGAAAAGTAGGCTAATTATGTAATTGCAAGGTCAGCATAGGAACCCAGCACCAATGACTCTTAGTTCTTTTATGGATTATTTTAAGAAATACTGCATCATCCAACTCCTGGATGATACCATCAAAGGGTGATACCATGGATAAACACAGACATCAAAGAGTCTGATTCAAATGCTGAATGTGAAAAAGTTTTACCTAAACCAATTTCTTTCATTTAATATTCCATTTTTTAACATGGATATATAATGAAATATAATGAAATAATGTCTAATTAAATTTGTAACAGCCCTTTCAATAAGTGTAAGAGAAACATTCTGATCATGATATAGTTTAACATTTTTTGTTGTTTCTTAAAAGTACATACAATAATGATGCTTCTTACAATGATAGCATCTTAGAGTCAGTGAAAGAGGGTGTTCAGTTTGGAGGTTCCATACTTCCCCCTCTTCTCATAAAAGGTATTGTTAATGAGCTTGAATGATCTAAAATGTTTGCTATCTATTACTGTGTTCCTAAATGCTGGTTGCATTCCATTTTAACAAAAAGTGGCAGACTCTTCTTATATTTGTTTAATATAGGGACTTTTTTTTGCCCAAGACTTTTCATAGTATGTGGCCCCTATTTAATTGTCCTTAAAATATTTCTTGGGAGGAGAAATGTTAGTAGTTCAGTTTTGCATTATGGTTTCCTTGAAAATATCAGTTTGACTCTTATTTCCTTTGTTAGGGGTGCAGGCTGCATCTTTATTGAAATGTTCCAGGGTCAGCCCTTGTTTCCTGGAGTTTCCAACATCCTTGAACAGCTGGAGAAGATCTGGGAGGTAAGAGAAGAATTCCTCTTAGGAAGAAAAAATATAGTATTTCAAACTTTGAACCAAATTTGCCTTAGAGACGAGCGAAGCAGTCCATCTGCTTTGAAGGATTAAGCCATATATTAAGGTTGTGGAAACTGTGATATTTGCCAGGGGCATAAGCACCTTGGGAATGAGTGGTCAGGAAACCCCCATTGTCCCGTGGCAGCCCACAAACCCACCTGCTCCCTGGTTTTACTGTCTTAGGGCGGTTTCTGCCATTACTACATAAACATGTCCCTGCCTTGCCACCCCCAGCTCTAATTCTACCGTGTATTTGGCCCTGGATCTTTGTCAACCAAAGACAAGACACTAAATTTTCATAGAACTCTGGTAAAACAAAAGGCTTTCCATGTTAGTGTGAAAGAAATATACTATTTATCATGCTCCCCCCAGACCGAATTCCTAAGGCGCTTTTGTGTGTGTGGTTCATTTCTTTATTCATTATTAATCCCTCTCTCATTTGTGCCGTTATGTATTTCGTGTTTATGCCCCTCATAGCTTATATGCCATGTATTATAGTCATTTACATATTACTCTCTCTTTGTGATGATTTTTAAATTGTGGTTAAGCATATATAGCATTAAATTTACCATTCTAACCATTTTTAGTACAGTTCATAGCATTAAATACATTCTCATTGCTGTGCAGCCATCACCTCCATCCATTTCCAAAGCTTTTTCATCATCCCAAACAGAAGCTCTGTATCCATTCAACCTGCTCCCCATCTTCCCTTCCCCCAGCCCCTAGTAACCTCTCATCTACCTTCTGTCTCTATGAATTTGCCTATTCTAGGTTCTCACATAAGTGGAATCATACAGTATTTGTCCTTCATGTCTGACTTATTTCACTTAGATCCCGTCCATATTGTATAGCACGTGTCATAGTGCTTTAAACTGGGGGAGGCGGGTATCACATGTATCCTGGGCTCTGCTCCCTTTCAAGTTCCCTTGCTTCAAGCAGGCACCTAGAGCATTCTTGCTAACAGCCTCCCAATCAGGTATCTTGCAGAAACATTTTATAGGGAAATATTGCAGAGTGGGGTTTTGTGTGGAAGTGAGAAGACTTGTCTTTTCTTGAACTCTTTTATGATTTTGATTTAGTGGCCCCAACCATTTTGCCTTTCCGGGAATGATATAAAATTTTTATTTTTGAATTGTATTTCCACTGTGGAGTCCTTCATTTACTTAAAAAAAAAAAAAAGTCGAGTTTATCTTTAATATACACATGAAGGTGCAGAAAATCCTTAGGGAACATTTAGGAAAAGGAGAGAGTTAGTTGCTAGTATAGAGGGTCATTGGCTCACCTTTATGAAGACATTCTGTGCAAACCAGTCTAGTGCTATAGATTCGTGACCCAGAAACACTGTGCTTGGTAAATGTCAAAGTAAAATAAAATATGCTTTGTGAAATTTAGACATTTTTTTATAGAGATTAATCAATGCCATTAAGCTTTGGAAACATGGCAAATATCAAGGGGGAACATAGGGAAAACTGGGAAGCATTCACAAACTAAAAAAACATTCTTCAAGACAAAAGATTTTTTTCTCAAAACTCCCCTGCAAGACAGATAAATGCTACCTTCAAAAAGCATCACTGGGTGCTGTAACATCTAAGCTGGAGGCGGCATAATGTAATTGATGGCTTTAGAGTCGTAAGACCAGGATTCGAATTCTAGCCACTTTTTAGTTAAATGAATGTGTACAAGTTATACAGACCCTCTGAGCTTCAGTTTCCTTGTTTGTTAACTGGGGTTGGCGACAATGACTTTTCTAACCTTGCTGTGAGAATTTCATGAGATCAAATGCATAACAGCTCCAGGTGCCATACGTGCTTGATAAATGTTTGCTGTCTTTCTCTCTCATAGAAATTGTCACCGTAGAGATGCTTCAGTGACCCAGCTGGTAACAGGCGTTCCCTAATATTTAACCTAATCGTTCTGTGCCCCACTTAGTAGTGCTTCTTGTCCCCAACAGAGGAAGCACAATTAGCGCTGCCTCGTCCTGACCCTGCAGGGCTCTTTTACACATTTGAAAAGTTTGTTCTAGTCATTTAACACTTTAACAATACTTATTGGACACCCACCATATAAAATACACTACAAGGTCTTGTAAGACATTACAAGGCATGGAAAAAAGGGAAGAATAGGAAAAATGCATGATCTGTGCTTTTTTCATTTTTTACTTTTGAGGGGGATGTAATTAGGTTTACTTATTTATTTATTTTTAGAGGAGATACTGGGGATTGAACCCAGGACCTTGTGTATGCTAAACATGCGCTCTACCACTTGAGCTATAGCCTCCCCTGATTTGTGCTTTCAGGTGTTGTTCATTCTAGGTGGGGTGATGGGTGAAATATAAGTAAATACATGTAAAACAAACATGAACTCCATAGAGATATAAAATGATGTATGTATATGGAGATAGTTAATAAAAATTGTAATATTGAGATAAGGTATGCTATTAGGATATTTGAAAAGCTATATATAAACTGATTTTTTTACATGATCATGTCCTTAAATCATTTTACAGTTCTTTGCATTTAGCACAGCACTTAGAAATCATAGAACAGAAATCATAGAACATTTCCCAGGACCTGATGGCTCTCTAGCTGTTGGCTCAAGTTTCCGGGACTGGACTTGGTGACTGACACTGGCCATCTGAAGGATGTTTTAGGTAAATTCAGTAAGTGAAAATTTTGGACTTGTGTCTAGACATAAAATATTAAAACATGAGTGAAGCAGCCAAAACAAACATGTCTTAACAAATCAGTCCAACAAGTCCTGCCCAGGAAGCCATGTTCGTGCCCACCATTATTCTTACCACTGCAATAAATCAGAAAGACTTTATTTTGACATTTATGATAACTCGTTACAAATTTAAAACAAGTAAATATATTAGAAATGACACTGGCTTGGAGTCAGGAGTCTGAACCCAGCTCTAACTTCAGGTTAAGAGGTAAAGCAAGTCTCATAACCTACCTCCCTGGGTCTCCAGTGTCTTCAGGTGTATTTGGTTTTCTGACTTCATGAACTTGTGACTTCTTTGAACAAAGTGTAAAGAGAGTATTGTAGCTCCTATTATTTTTAATTATAATACTCTCCTCTGTTTATTGTTCCCCCTCACCCCTGCAGTTATTTCTCAAGTTTATCGACTTGTGTAGCTCATTGTTGACTTTCAATCTGTACTGATCAGGAGATAGTTCCACATTGCTTAGCTATCCTTTATGGGCACCTAGAGGTCAGATTCATTACAGCTCATTTTCCCCCTGGTTCTGTGCAAGTAGTTAGAGACCACAGTTTGTTATCCCATCTGTAGTTCCATACTCTGAGGACAAAGAAAGTCACCGAATTCAGCAGTACGTTGTCTTTTATACTGCTACACCCCAAGCAACTTGGAAATTCAGACATTACAAATGGCTCCTGAATTTGTGTTTTAATAAATGTGGTCTACAAAGACAAAAAAGGAAAGATATTTCAGATTCTATGATATTTGACGTAGGAATTGCTTCTTTGAAAGCAATAGGAAGCACTACATCTCCCAACCTCTAACCACAACTTTTCTTTACATTTATCCTGAGATCTCACTCTTAGGAATAGAGACATGCTGAGAAATCCTGAATCTTTATTTTACCATCTTTCTGAAATGCATCTGTGTGTGTGTTTACATCTGAACAACTGTCATTACTTTTTTGATCAATTTTTAAGAAATCTAATTCTTTCAGTAAGTATTTTTAGCAAATAATCCTGGATGTGGTCTTAAAATCAGAATAAAATAAACTATGCAGACTTTAAATCCATTAATCAACATGCCTTCAGTTTCCATCCCAACAAAGGCAGAAAGCAGCCCCAGCAGCCCACTGTGGTTTCAATCATAGCACTCACTAGCTGCCTTTTAAGAGCCTACAGGGAGGGAGTAAATAACAATTTTTGGTTTTCAGTTTCCCAGTCACTGAAGTGGAGATTTAGTAATTTTCTCAAGTGAAAATGAATTCAGTAACCTTCAAATAGAAACCGAGCATCAAATTTCCAAGTAAAGGATGCTGAATTTTTGTTTAAACTTTTAAAATCTCAAGCTTAAAGCTGTTAGCGTAATATTTTTTAAAGTTTGGTATCCATTTTGTTGGCTTTAATTACACATAATGCAAAGTAACCAACAATTCTGGTAACTTTCACATTAGAGAAAATATGGATGTGGTTGTAATTTATTTCCCTTATTGCTTTCTCTTCAATCTTTGCTTTCTTTTCGTTGTGCTTTGCCAGGCAACAGAAGTTATAGGGGTATGTGTGAATCATCCCACCCACATGTTTACATGCACATCTGTACAAATACATAAGATGGTAGATTAACAAAGAAGAGCTAGCTTCCCATCCTCTGGCCCTCTCCCACAAAAGAAGACCTAGTCCAGTGGGTTTTTCAAAATGGATTCCAGAATTCTTAGTGTTCCTTCAGGCTCAGGGTGGCTGATAGGAAAAGCCTGTAATCCTCTCAGTAGCTTTTCAGTTTGTTTAGAGAAAGGATCAAAGAAAGATTCTACTGGGTGGCTTAATTTTTTTTTATTATACAAGGAAAAATGGCACTTCAGTCTCTTTTGTTCGAGGACAAGCTTGGTAGGCACCACAAAGTATAATTCTGAGCCAGAATCCTAGTCAGCAAGCTAGCAGATATTAAGAGCCTTCTGGATTCCTCATTGATTATTATCTGTCATTGTTGGGCAGGTGACTTGCTGCCATAACAATTGGGCCAGCATCTGTATTCAGCATTTTACAAATGGATTCACTAGGCTCTTCCTGTGAGAAATGCTTCTAAAAAGACTTATACTGAGGGTACGCTTCTAGAAGAGCTATGTTGTAGTGGTGTATGAAAGCCACTGCTGTTTTACTAATATTTCACAAAAACAATCTTATTCTCGTTCCCAGAAATAACTGATGTTGGGCTTTTGCAATTTTATCTTGAAAGAATGGTGGGATTATGCCTACGAGAGTAACAGCACCATCCAAAATCTGATGTGTTTTGAATCTATGCTCCAAAACACGTTTCTTTTCAAAGTAATTAAAAACTAGAGCTTCAATTTGGTGATCCAAAGCATAAGTGAGCTCTTTTTCAAGTAATGTTGTTATTATTATGATCCAGTAAAAACCAAATACCATAGTCCAAGCTGCTAAGCTGCAGAGAAAACAAGCAGATGAGATGAATTTGGTAGAAAAGACTAGAGGTAGATTTGGGATCATTTTTAGGCAACATTCCATTTCCTAAAGGTCAGTAATCTGAGTCCTTTTTAATTTGAGCACATCAGGGAACAGCTGAATGCCCATGCTGAGGCACAACTTAAACTGTCAAGTGTCTCCTGTGTGTGTGTGTGTATATATATAAATACAGTCATCTGATGTAAGGCAAAGGGACCCTTTGCGAGTTCTGCTGTTTTATATTCTTGACTTTCAGCATAGCATCCTCGTGTATGGTGATCACGCAGTACAGGCGTACTCGTTTTGCTGTGCTTCACTTTATTGCACTTTGCAGATATTGCTTTTTTTTTTTTTTTTTTTTTACAAATTGAAGGTTTGTGGCAACCCTGTGTTGTCAGATGATGGTTAACATTTTTTATTTTTAGCAAGGAAACATTTTTAAATTAAGGCATGTACATTGTTGTTTTTTTTTAAATTAAGATATGTACATCGGTCTATTGCACACTTAATAAATCACAGTATAGTGTACACATAACTTTTATATGCACTGGGAAACCAAAAAAATTTGCGTGACTCACTTTATGGCAATATTTGCTTTATTTCAGTGTTCTGGAACCAAACCCATAATATCTCCGAGATATGCCTGTAGAATTTTAGAGATAAGAATCTGATTTTAAGCAAGGTTATAGGGTCTGCCTAAGAATAACAAGTGAGTTAGTGAAGACACAGGCTTAGGATCTGTATTAATCACGATTCTCCAGAGAAACAGAACCATATACATCTCCTGTAATAGGAGACCCAAGGAAGCTGGTGGTATAATTCAGTCTGAGAGAGGCCGCTGGTATATGTCCCAGAATCTGGCCAGAGAACTAGGAGCTCCCATATCCAAAGACAAGAGAAGATGGATGTCCCAGCTCAAGAAGACAGAGAGAAAATTTGCCCTTCCTCCACCCTTTTGTTCTATTCAGGTCCTCTACCGATTAGATGATGCCGCCCACATTGGTGAGGGCCAGTCTCTTTATTCGGTCTACTGATTCAAATACTGATCTCTTCCACAAACACCATTGCAGACACACCCGGAAATAAAGTTTTACCAGCTGTCTGGGCATCCTTTAGCCCAGTCAAGTTGACACATACAATTAACCATCACAGGACCATAGGAACACACTCCAGTTTCACCCATGAAACTATAAATGTTGGAAGCGCAAAAGTTTCTTTCTGTACACATCAGCTGGCATAATGTGATATACATGGAATTCTTCCCTGTTCCTCCCTGATGTGTCCTTCGTGTCTTTGTACCTGCTCCATCCACTTCATTTCCCCTTCACCTCTCTTTGTCTTTCTTTGTCTTTCTGTAGGTGCTGGGAGTCCCTACGGAGGATACCTGGCCAGGAGTTTCCAAGCTACCTAACTACAATCCAGGTAATATTGATTTGAGCTTCCAGATGCTCTGAGAACTAGCAGTGTGAGAGCACTGGCCACAAAAACAGACTCTCCTTCTTTAATTGTTAACTCAACAGTGTAGATAGGTCTAGAAAGAGTTTTAGATTGACTAATCTTTTTACAAGGAGGACATTAAAATAGTAGTTGAGGTTAGATCAGTTCTCCAACTCTGTAAAACTCAACTAACAAACTGAATAAGAATTTGGAATGACTGTTACTATGAATTCCACATCCACTTCTGAATACCCAATGGCTTAAAAGGACAACTTAAAAGATGGTCTCATTTTTTAGCCCTGTCAGTGACTATCATTGAGTCTATCTGCTAGGTTATTGTACCTCATATGGTATAAAAAGAAAGCTAATACCACAGAGGGGAAGTAAAGGCTCGCTAGGCCTACAGCAGGCCAAGGACGATATCTCTAGATTATACAAGAGTTCATCCAGTGTCTCTCGACCTGACACATGGTCATTTCCTGTCACACATTTGGTCCTCCGAGACCGGCTCCTGGGGTGGATTTGGAAGTGCTGGAAGTTTTGCCATGGGGGATTTCTTTGAGAAATTCTCTCAAGGACATGCCAGAGAGGTCAGATTACCCAGCAGTCACTTGAAGGATGCTGAGACAGAAGAGAGGAGATAAGCAGTGAGCTATACAATGAAGGACCAGAGCAGATGATGAGAAACAAGTAATGACCATACCAGAGCTGGCCTCTGGCAGGCAGGATTAAAGGGGAGACAGAGATGTATAAGATAAGGGAGAATGTGGCCCAAGTCTGATATTCTAGTCTTTATATTCTTACACTTTCCCATAACTAAAAATGGAATTTCCCTATACTGTTGTCATTGCTAACTTTGGTATGAGGTTGTCCAGGAAGGGTTTTATGAGAACAGAAATTATAGGGAGATTTAAAAGGCAGTTAAGGTGGAAGACAAAAGACATAGGAGGTTGGAAATTTTTTTTTTTTTCTCCAGCATCTAATACTTTTGCTCAAACAGCTGTAGATAGGGTTCAGGCATCTTGAACTGACCAGGATTATGGAAAACCTACCACAGCTAAAGACTAACTGTAAAGTCATTTCAGCTGCTTTGTGAACGATCCTGTGCATTGCTAAATGGTGTTAGGATCATTATTTACAAATAGTTTAGCATTTCAAAGGATTTTGCTTGAGTTTAGTGCTTGAGAAAAATGCCACTCTCTGGCCACAGGGCTTGGAATAATGCTTTTTCCCTTTGGTCTGGGACAGAAAGAAAAAAGAACAGGCTTTTTGTAGAGACCATGGTCCAATCTGCAATAAATTCTATCTCCAGTTGCTACAGTTTCTAGGAGAACCTGGGTCTCATCCTTTTCTACCCTGCCTATACCTCTCCCTACCTACTCTCCTTTCCAGGTGAAAATGGGGACTCCTCAGCTTCCTAACATGGAAGCAAGCAGAAGTTTAGGGTCACAGATGGGTTGTAGAAAACAGTTTGGATGATATCAATACAGAGCTGCCATGGTGAGCAGAAGCTGTTCCCCCAAACTTCAAACATTTGGGTTTCAGGTTGATTCAGGCAATAAACAGTGATACTTGGTGAGAACAATAATGATAGAAACTTGTCCAAAATGCTTCCCTGCCAGATTCTGTACCAAATAAGATAACTGGGTTCCAATAAAACAGTGAGAAATACGTTGCATTTTTCATTTTGCTGTCATTTCAAAGTAATGTGCAATTTTTTATTTATGAAGAGAATTCTCCAAGCCCAACATCAATAGGGTTCATACTTTGCATTGTTTTTCTAGTAAGGATTCAATTTAATTTAAATCAGCCAAAAATTTCAGAGCATCTACTGTCTGCCAGGCACTGTGTTATGTGCTGGGTCTGCATAGATGAACACGGCACATTCTTGGCCCTCTAAGAGTTTGGGTGTATATTCATTCATCTACACTTTTTCACCAGCTCTCTTTATCAGGGGGTGCTCATTTGTGAGCCCCGCTTCTTCGGGCTTGGGAAGTGTGTAGCTGTGAGCCAGACTAGGCTTACAGAAGGAAGGGAGTTGTAACCTTAGTTACAGCCAGGATGTCTAAACTTGTATTTGTAAATCTTAAAAGTCCAGCAGCATATCTTGGGCATGGGGGGTCATACTATTGATAACTCCATCACAAGGACTATGTTTTAAAACCATCACCCACATCTATGTTCCAGGAACGTCCCCTTATGTGAATTAAGAAGTCCCTTTGAGCCACCCAACCCCCCACCCCCACCCCTGAGCTGTTGCTCCTGCTTCCACAGACTTAAACTCCAGTGATCGAGGGAACAGAAGAGGGGATGGGAGCCAGAAAAATGTCACAGAGGAGAACTGTTAACACCATTCTTGATGAGATTTCCATTCTTTTCCTTTCCTTTCCTTTCCAAGTAGCAGTAAGAGCCCCCAAACTTTGAATTGAGCCACACGACAACTATGGGAGAGCTCAGAACTTGAGACGATCATCCGGTGTCGGTCTGTGCCCACTCTGCCCTTTCCAGACCTTTGTATAAATAATACAGTTTCTGTTTGTACAGGGTTTAAAAAAAAAACACCTGGTGCTGACCTAGCTGGGCAGGTTTCTCTGACCAGGTGACTGTTTTCCTGGGGTGCTGATGAGCAGGGCTGTAGGGTTTCTCGCTGTCATTTCAGACTCTTGTGCCTGATTAAATCCGGGCAAGGGAAGAAAGGTATATAATTTTAGGTGCTGCTCTTTCTTTTTCTTTCTTTCTTCTTTATTTTCTTTCTTTCTTGCTTTCTCTTCCTTTCTTTCTTTCTTTCCTTCCTTTTCTTCCTTCCTTCCTTCTCTCCCCCCCAATTTTAAGCAAGCTGCCTGAGAACTCTGTGTCTTCCACTTCAAAGGGCCAGTTGTCTTATTTTGATGTGGGCAGATTGAGAAGTAGGCTTTGAAAAGTAGGCTTTTTTTTGTTTAATCTTTTCTCCTGGGATAGCTTTCAGAGCAATATATCCAAGTGTCAGTGAGGGGGTTCTGACGAGCGCGGATTCCCAGACTCTCAGCAGGATCATTCTCTAACAGAAATATAAAAGTGAAATATTAAAAACCCTGGAACGTGAACTCCATCTGCAGAGTAGCCAGTGTCTTGCCTTGCTTGTACCATGGGAAAAAAAGATCTCCTTGAAAAAAGAGGGAGGAGAAAAAAAGTGCTTTGAGTAAGAGGTTTACAGGTTTAGTAGAGCATAGTAACATCCCCTCAAAGAAGTGGGTGTTGCTCTGTGACCCCCCAAAATGCTCCTCCTTTGACTCAGCCGCCAGAACACTCACCCTCCCTGACAACACACCCCCTTTTCACATGCTAACCGAGGCGCCTGTGATTGGCTGAACAATAAACTGGTCACACTTGCTAAAGGCCTGCCATCTTGCACACAATTAGCCAAGACACATTAATCAAACTGGCGGGAACGGGGCTGTGCTGGCCTCCTGCAGTGGGGGAGGGGAGAAGTGTGGGGATCCTTAGCAAGAGTCCACAGGAAGCAGTAATAAAGAAGGCATGCTGGAGGGGATTCTGCTATCAGAAAGTCTAAAAAGGTTAAAGCCCCAATTGATGCCATATCTGGGATGTACTGGGTTTGTGACACACAGGATCTCAGAAGCTTAGAGCAAACTGAATATTGGTCTTGGCTAAAATCTGCTAATGCAGGACGGTAGTGTGAATTTAAAGGGTGGACCCCTGTAGACATTTTTACAAAGTTCCCTCAGCCTTCTTAGATTCCCCTCCAGCTCCCAGGAAAATGCACTCAGGAGTCCCTCCCGTTTCCAGCCTGAAGCACTTCGGACCTACCTGGAGCCAATGAGAATAAAGTGTATGTAAGAGGTAGAGAACCATTTAGGATTAATTAAGAGAAAGTATTCACTGGCAAGGTGTTGGTCGTAAACTAAATATTTGGAAGACATCAAAAATAGTTAATTTTGAGAGAAAAAGATAAGTTAACATTTGTACTTTCACTAGTAATATCTTCTGACTTTTCCAAATTCCTTTTAAATAGCTTTCCCAATGGCAGTTTACAGCCAATAAGATCATACCTTAGAGACCAGTTTGCTACAGAATCGTGTAAGGCTTTTAAGAGAATCAACTAAATATTTAGACATTTCTCAGCTAAAGTAAACAGAGGCCTCACTCCTCTGGAGGTTGTCCAGTCACCATCTCATTAGATGCAAAGATCCTGTGATAAAGAAAGACTTTTTTCCCCCTACCCACATGATTGCAGCCCAGTTGTGGTTTTTAATGTGTCATTGATTGTTTCATCCAACTCCTTTTGCTCCCCTGAAAGGGTCTGTCATGGCTCTGTTTGCTTCCTTAAACACGGTTTTTTGAAAGCGCTCATGCTGTGTGAGCTCAAATCCTAGCATTAATGTACTGCTGGGTTCATTTCACCACACTCAAAAGCGCCGAGTTTAAATCCCTCTCAATTCCATTTGAGGCACCAGAAGACTTTATCCTTCTCCACTAATGGTTCCAAGTTTACATCTAGATACTGGGGGTCAAGGACAGGAGAGGATTTAGAAATAACAGTGCATGACATTAGTCAATGCATTTGCCAAATTGGCAATTAGTTCCTGATGTGCGTGCAAAGCATTTTATTCCTGCCTCTTTGATGCTCGTTCCCGTTGAGCAGGGAATAGAGTCCACAGAGGCCTTCAAACTTTTAAAGAAATATCTGCTGAAAATCATGCCTGATTTGTGACATGAGCTCAGCTGCAGGGAAGCATCCGGGATTATCCTGGTTCTTTCAGCCCCAGGAAAGAACACTGCACATGGAAAGATTTTTCCACTGGAGGAACTTAGTAGAAATCAAAAGGCAGGAAAGCGGTACTAAAAGCCCTGCAGGAACCCAGATTCAGATGTCCTATAAACGATAGGCAAATGGATCCTGTTGACACCTAGTTGTTTTCAGTACGCCTGCTTTTGCAACTTTTGACCACCAGGTGGAAGCAAGAAATAACGGGGACGGAATACTGGCATCAGCATGACAGCACAGCAATCTAGCTTTACTCTTGGAATGTTTTATTTCGACCTGAAATCCACTATGAGAGCTTCACTTCATCTGACACCACGATGGGACAGAGGATGATTAAAGTCTAAGATGATCCTTGTTCACGTTGGTATGACAGAGTTACCACGCTTTGGGCTCAAAGTGTTCTGAGTAGGTCTTTGTGTATTTGCTGAGAACACAAAGGTCTGCATCTGTGTCCACTTAGTCCAATGAGCTACTAGCCGAGGGAGTTATTCAGTGGACTGAACTAAGAGGAAGGATATTGATAAGAGAGATTTTAATTGTTGGCATCAATTCAGGGAGCAGCAAATCCATTTCCATCTTGCACTCTCTGGGGGCACTTGAGGAAGTTACTTATTTCCCAGTTCCCTAATCTGCAAAATGGGAGCAATCTTATCATTTAAGAAGTGTCCCCTATGTGCCAGGCACATAATTGCTTGTCTTTATACAGTCTGCCTGAGTCCCTGCTGGTCAGACTAGCACGATTTTACACATGAGGAAACAGGCTTTCTCCCAGGTCCACATAGAGGCATTTCCTAGGTTGGAGATGGGTCAGTCCACAGCCAAACCGGGTTCTCCTTCTGTTAACCGTGTTATGTCCCCCTGTCTCACTTTGCAAACATAATGACTTGATATTTGTATATATTGCAAAATGATTGCCACCATAAGTTTACTTACCATTCATGATGCCTGACTTCTAGGGGGTACTGTACAAAAATTAGTTCCTGTCTTTTTTTTTTAAAACACAGCGTGGAAGTTCATTCAGCTGCTCAGTGACTCACCAGAATTCAGACTCAATGACAGGTGTTGAGAACTGATGCTGTGCCTGTTTCTTTCTGTTTAGCTCCCTTAGGATTCTTGGCTTCCTTCTCGATGTCAGGCACACCTCCTAGGCCAGAACTGACTTAGGTTTTTGCTTGCTTGGGCCTGAGTACTGCCGGAATTCACACACCCTAAGCGCTAACCTGCAGCTTTCAAACACCTACCCGAGTCAGTTTGAGCACCTGTTAAGCTGTCCCTTCTGGTGAAGGCTCTTTTCTGCTCCCTGTCCTGAACTGCTGTGAGATGCCTGCCCATGCTGTGGCCATAGGGCTCTTCTCTGGGAGAATTCGTCCTACCTACATGCTACGTAATTGGTGTCCAGTAAGGGCTATGAAATCACAGACACATTCGTGTTGTCATTGTCAGTTTCACCCAAAGCATGATACAGCAGTACATGGTTTCCCACAAAGCAAACTTGACCACTTCCAATGTTCACAGTATTTTACACCTGCCCCCGTAACCAGCACACAATAGTCAGTAAATATTTGTTAAATGAAATCAACGACCAGAAGTTAGAAAACCTGTGTTCTAGTTCCAACTGTACCCTTTGGACTAATCCTTGTTCTGCCTGCTTTGCCAAGAAAGTACCTGTAGGTTATTATTGTAGGTTATTATTCACCTTGTTGCCGGTAAAATAACTGCTGTTTATGAGCACTAACAATAAGCTGGGCACTTTACATACATCACTCTACTTGGATTCACAGCACCCCTGTTGGTTAGGGGCAATGTTGTCATTCCCACTTTATAGACGAGAGGGCTAAGGCTTGGGGGGGGTATGTGTGTTGCCCGGGATGACCTCGCCCAGAGCGGGCTGACCCAGAATATCCACCCTGTTGCACTCCAAGTTGGTGCTCCTCAGTAATTTCACATTACCTTCCAAGGACAAATGTGATGATTTGGTAATAAAACAGTGCCCTAGACTGGGGAGCAGGCAATAACATTCTCCCAATGACTATGTCCTTTAACCCAGACTTGCTTTTAGAGTCTGTGAGCTTGGTGACATGATGACTTGTTTCTGGAGTGTGATGTGAGTGGAGCCCTTGCCCTGCAACTCCAGCAGCACCCCCCGCCCCCCACCCCCACCCCCCAGCTAATGAAGCCGCGATGTTCATGCAGTCTGTGAACCACCCTTAGGCTCATTCCTGTCACACTTCTGGAGCATGGCCACAAGCTCCTGGGAGTCACTATTAACATCTTCATTAACCCGTCCCCCAAATCAGGCAGTAAAATTCATTTAGATACACAGCCCACTTTGATCTTCATTAATAGTTTCTTCTAGCTTGTACATTTATTTTTAGTTTTCTCATCTTTAATTTATTTGGTGGCAATTATTAGTTTTTACTGAGGAGAACCAGATGATCTTAAAGTAGGTAAGATTAGGAAAATTTGTGAATGAGGGAAAGCAGGTTAAAAAAAGTTTTTTTTTTCACCTAAAATCCTGCTGTGTTTCTTCCCAGTTCAAGAAAAAGGCCTTAAGTTCACAAATATCATGGATCCGGTTCAAACCAGAGACTCCTTCCCCACCTTCATGGCCAGTGTCTGGCATCATCGGTCTCTGTAAGCTATAGAGCAGGAAACACAAGTGGGCTCTCCTGGGTTACTTTTACGGTTTAGCAAAATTATTTCATTTTCATTTTTCATCCAAGCATCAATTTTTCATTCATTCAACAAATATTCAGCGAATGCTAGGTGTTGTGACTGAGAGAGTAAAAAATAAATAAGACATTGATACCTGCCTTCAAGAAATACAGTCTAGAGAGGGAGATAAATAAATAATACAGTGTGGAAAGTATTATAGCAGGCTCCCCTGGGGACCCCTAGGAACACTAGGGAAGAGGCCCTGGTTTGGCTGGGGAATTTAGGGACTATTCAAGAGAAAGAGACATGAGCCAGGTTTCAAGGATGATGGAGTGGGCTTTCTCCAGATAAGCAAAAGGGGAAGGATGCTCCAGACAAAGGAACTTGATGCAGGAGTGGGAAGGCAGGTGTGTTTGGTAATATACCAGAAGGTGAGTTGCTCAGGGAAGCTAGAACGTTGGCTTTGTGTGGGCCACTGTTGGAGATTAACCTGGAAGGGAAGATGGGGTCCAGATTGGAAAGTGATTTGTAATCATCCTAAGGCTTTGGACTTGACCAATAAGCAAAGAGAAGGCACTGGATGATTGTTAGCAGGGAAGTCATATGGCAGATTCAAACTCTAGAATAACTGCTTGGAAGACTTTATGTAGAATTAACTTGGTGGTCGTCCAGACCAGAAGCAATGTGGCAGTGCTCTAGATTCTGGAAGATAAACAGGAAGTCTACCTGGAGCAGTGGCAATGGATAAGGAGTGCTGGGGCAAATCTAGAAAGCATGTAGGAGGTAGAATCAAGGGGAGGTTGTAACGGATTGAATTCGAATTGTGAAGGAGAAACCTAAATCCAGTGGGTAAGAAAACGATAGTACGCACCATTTACTGGCACAGGAAATAAAAGGAGAAAGGAACAGATTTGTGGGGAACGTAATGACTGTAAGATTTGAACATTTCAAGATTAATGTACCTGTGGGACCACCAAATGGAGATATCTAAAAAGCAATTAGAAATAGAAGCCTGTGATTACAGGGGTCTGACCTAGAAATACAAAATTGCAAGTCATCTGCTTGAAGTGGTACTTAAAGCTCCAGGAGTGAATTCAGTTGCCCAAGGGACAGTGTATAGAGGAAGAAGGCTCTGATGGAAACCAGGAGTGGGGGTGAGAAGGGAAACCAGTGCTAAGGGATCAGGTGGAGGGAAAGGGGGCTTTGGAAGCTGAGAACAGCCAGAGAGGCTGGAGAAGACCAGAAGATGATGATAATCATCACTGTCGTCCCATGGATCACATGGCTATAAACTTGGTGGGGAATACTGTGTATTTCCAGTACTGAGCACAACACCTGCATGTGGTGGCCCTTAAACATTTGTAGAGACCATGGGGAGTGATACATGTCGTCAAATGACACATCATTAAATACCAAAAACACCGAGTGGCAGGATCAAGCTATAGCTCAAATATTGTTTGTGGACAATTAACATGAATGGACAGACATTAAACACGGAGACTCCTGACTGTGCCTGTCCCCTCCACCTTCTCCATTCACCAACCAGGAGCCAGGCCTGGCTTCCCCTTCCTCTACAGAGAACATTATCTTAGGAAGAAGCTTGAGAGGATAGAATATTTTCTTAGAAACGAAAAGTTTTGGTGCAGGGTGGGAAAAGTGATAAGCCCCAAACGTGAGCGGTAGTGCTGGGGTGTTCGAGCACCGAGGGGCACCCTCCGAGAGAGCTTCGGCTTTTGGCATCCCCAGGACACCCAAATAGGAATCGAAAGCCTGGTAACGCAAAGCCAAGTTTAGGCTCCTTGAGGAGAAGACCAAGGAAACTTCCAAGCCAGCTACCTGAGGGAGAGGGAAGCGAGCAGCAGTGAGGGCGTGAGTGTGTGTATGTGAGGCTAGGGTGAGGTGGAGGTAGGGGAAGAGCTACAGATTCTTGCAAAGCCGCTTTAAAGTTCCTGCTGGAGATAGCGAAATAAGGCTAACAGCATTATCAACTCTCCAAATATATGGTCTCTCAGAATGCATTGTGTTCGGGAAATTCCAGAGGTGGAGTTCAGTAGACCGCGCTATAAGATAACCTTCGGGTGATTGTGGTTAAGACTATAGTAACTAGAAAATGTTTTACTTGAGCTAAGGCTTAAAATGGTCCTGGTGATATTTTATCATTCAACCAACAAATCTCTGTTGACTTGACTCAGTTGTGAAATGAGCTTTCTTAAAGGTTTATGGGAGAAATGTGCTATTTCACTATGGTAGCAACAGGCCCTCATTTTAATTTTACTCCGTTTGGAAGGGGGAGGGAATAGCTCAGTGGTAGAGTCCATGCTTAGCATACGCGAGGCCATGGGTTCTATCCCCAGTACCTCCGTTAAATATAAAAATTAAAAAATAATAAATTTACTCATTTAGTTGAGAAATTAAAGCGTTCAGCTTTTAAACTTGCCGTTTGCAACTTACTTTGCTTTTGCTGCCTTTAATTCCAATTGAGCTCAAATGAAAACTCTTTTAAAGAGAACTGCAGCAGGAGCAGGTGGAGAAGAATCTGGTCTTATGATTTACTATCATCTTTGGAAGGAGAAGGGAAATAAGCTACCTATAGACAAGCCAGAGAAACGGACTCCTCTTGAAATGGTGCTGTGTAAAATGCCTGTTCGTGGATCCTTCTCTCATTGATCGCTGGCAGTTAACTACTGGGAAAAATCAATGGGAGAGGCAAGGTCACTCAGCATTAGGTTATCTGCATAAGAGCGGGAGGACTGGCTGCAAACAGGGACTGGGCTTTGGCTTTGCTTCAAACAGCAACCTCACTGACCCTGGACACCTCAATCCCTAGATCTGGGCTAACGTGGCTACAAAACAGATGTGGGAGGAGAGTCAGGCACAGTCTACACAACGCATAGAACCTCAGTTTCACTGTTGTTGCATTGCCTCCTGGGGCCATTCTTACAGGTCATCCTTTACTGGTGGATTTTATGAGGACTGATTTTTTTTTTCCCTTGTCATGCTTCCTCTCACATCCTTGAAAAACATGCAGTATGCGTCAGACACAATGTCCTGCAATTTTTATAGATGCTGATTAATTGAATTTTCACAGGCCCACTTGAGGAAATGAGCCTCAGAGAAGCGTGTGGGAGTCGCCGGTGAGTGGTCGACCCTGCCTGCCTTGCTAGACCAGCGTCCTGTCTCATTTAGCGCTACTCTAGAAACATCTGGAGACCATTAAAGATAATGATAACAACACAACAGCGGACCAATGCTGGGCACTCCCCAGCCTCATTGAATCAGACTCTGTAGGGTGGAGCCTTGCATTTCAGAACTCTCCCAGGTGATGCTAGTGTGGTGCTCAGCTTGAGGACCACTGTGTGAGACCATGCTTCCTCTCCAAAATGAGGTAGAAACAAGAAAAGAGAATAAGACTAACATTGACGGAGCACTTAACTACAGGCATAGTGCTTATTCTTAGCTAATCCTCCCAAGCAACTGGAAAAGTGTTCCCATTTTACAGATTTGGAAGCTTCTGAGTTACTTAACCAGAGAAGTGAAGTAATTTCTCCCAGATCCCAGAGCTCCTAAGAGGCAGAAAGGAGATACGAGCCCAGGCTTGTGTTCAGGTTACTGCGCCACTCGGCTGGGACACACACCTCTGGCCCACACTGAAGGCTCAAGAGAAATTAAGCCAGGCTTGTAAAAACTCAAGCTTGGAACACATTAGAATTTCAAGAGAAGGAAACAGCAAGTTATGGGTTTCCAAGGAGAACAATAAGGCAGAAATACCTGAGAGGAGAGAGAAAGGCATAGTACATCACACAAGAGAAAGAGGCAGAAAGACAAGAGGCAAAGGGGGAGGAAACACATACCACACTCACTGCTCTGATTCTCACGACAGCCCTGTGCGGCAGGAGCTGTAAAGATCTCCCTTCAGCCGGTGGGAAGGCTGAGGCCCAGCGACGCTGAGCAACACCCTCACGTTACACAGCTGGTGAAGTGGCATAGCGTGGACTCAAAGCCCAGGTCCAGGGTCCTAACTACACTCTACACTGCCCACCGCTTTTCAAGGGAAGAGAAAGAAGGAGAAGCAAATAGGATTTATTTTGTTTAATGCTCGGAGGCAGGCACTTTACATTCATTATCTCGCCGAATCAATACATCCAACAAATTCCTTAGTCCTTGTGAGGCGAAAATAACCTCCAACTTGAGTTAAGGAAACAGGCTGGCCATGGTGACAGTGTCTTGCTTAAGGTCTCAGTGAACTGGAAGCAGCAGTTTTAAACTCTAGCTCCAGGGTTCAAACCCTAATTCAGCTAATTTCAAACCCACCTTCCACAAGAAATAGAAATAGTATATATTTTAATACTATTTCTAGAGTATTAGAAAGGCTAGAAACCCCAGCACAGAGAGCTCTAGCAAGGGGGAAACAAAACACGGGACAGCAGTGAAATGGATTTCACTCTATTGATTGGAAATGGGGATATGACTGAATGAGGAAATATTTTAATTTTGTGTGGCCAGGGAAAATTGTCAATGGGCAGCAGAAAGTGGCTTGGAAATAAACATTCTGAACAAATGCCAGGTATTCTTATCTTTACTGGTTATTTGAATTTAGGCACAATCACCCGAAGGGAGGGTAAATAACCGGTCCACACAAGTGCGTCCCCGAGTGCCCACCTGGGACTATAAAACGCCAGCAGGGCGGTTCACGTTTGATGGCACCTGACCTTGAAAACTCAGCTTAAATCACTTTCTTTGATCACGCCTTTCACTCTACAACTCTTAGCACCATAAAGTCCATCTTTAATTGAACTTACTTTTGAAGTTCCAAAGTTTTTTATTTAAAAAAATAAATTTAAGAAAATAGGTATAGACATGAAAAGGGTAAGCCGCAGTAACCATTATCATGATCAGGGGAGAGTGGTTCTGCAGGGCTTTCCTATGCACATACAGACTTGAATAGGTCAGTATTATCAAAATCATTTTTTGCCCAACTACGATTGAATTCTTTGTTGGATAAACAGTCTTGGTGTATTCTATGCCCGTAGGAGCTGGAGGAAGAGAGCGTTTAAAACTAAAACAACTACATTTCAGGCCCAAGGAAAGTATAAAACAGAAACACCCTTTTAAATGAGAGCGGAAACACTCTTTTCTCACTGTGGAGTGGGAAATAGGATTTGAGAAGCAGCATCAGCTTATGTTTTCTTCAGCTCCTTTCATCACTGTTACATAGAGTAAGCATTAGATTAGTATTTCTTGAGTGAATGAGAAATTGTCTTCTTTTATAGTGGCTTTACTTTGGGTTAAATACTGTCAATATCAAAAAAGTTATAGAAACACATGTATCCACATGGAAATGTTATAAAGAGTGCTCCAAAGAAGATTATAAATCTTATTATCATCCATTTTGGATTATTCAAGCCAGGATTCACTTCTGTTTTTACTGTAATTGACATATGAAATTAGCCCTGTTGTTTTTTGCCACTTTGGAGTTTTTGAGACTTTGCCCCCTCATTCTGTGACATGAATTTTCATGTGTGCACGTGTGCACACGTGTGCACACGTGTGTATGTGTATGCGTGTGTATGCAAGCTTGTTTTGTTCTCTGAAGTGAATTGTAAGCTCTGTAAGAGTGGGGAAGTTTCTTTTGATTACTTTTGTATTCTCCCAGCACTTGGCACATGTTCTGCACACTGTAGACGTTAAATTAAAGTTCGTTGACTTTACGGAGTATTCTGACTGTATTAGTTTAGTTTGCTAGGGAGGCCGAAACAAAGTAGCACAAACTGGGTGGCTTAAGCCACAGAAATGTATTGTCTCACTGTTCTGGAGGCCAGATCTGAAGTTGAGGTGTTGGCAGGACTGGTTCCTTCTGAGGGCTCTGAGGGAAGGATTGTTCCAGGCCTGTCTCCTTGGATTGCAGATAGCTGTCTTCTTCTGTCTCTTCACATCGTCTTCATCTTCCCTTAGACATATCCGTCTGTGTCCACATTTTCCCTTTTTATGCAGACACCAGTTGGATTAGGGCCCATCCCAATCACCTCATTTTAACTAATTATACCTGCAACGGCCCTTTTTCCAAATAAGGTCAAATTCCGAGGTACTTGGGGTTAGGACTTTGATATATAAATTTGGGAGAAGGACACAATTCACAGGTAGTGACCTTCCGCAGAATCTTAAAAATTCAGAGTGAGAAGAGGCTTTTAAATTTTAAACATCACTGAGTTTGCCTACCTGATACCTGAATTCTCTCTTCCCCCAAGCCAAGAAGAGCATTTAGAATTTTAATATTTTTGGCAACAGGATTTTAGGGTTGTTTTTGTCTTTTAACGTGTCTGCGTTTGCTTTCCAGAATGGTTCCCACTGCCGAAGCCCCAGAGCCTTCAGAATGTCTGCAACAGGTACGCACCACCTTGGAAAGCCTATCTTTCAGCAGAGTTGAAGGGACATTTCCCCCAGACCTCAGTCTGCTGAACACCCCGCCCCTGAGCACCTTGAGCAGGGGGGCCCTCAGCCCCAGGAAGATGCCTCTGGGAGAGGCAGCCACCTGTGAGTCTGTTAGTTTTTCTCTATGAACCATTTTACTTTCAGTGAGTTTGGTCATTAAAATTGTTTTGTGCCCCTCAACCATGCCCAAGGCTCTGAGAGCGAGGGAGTGTTGGCCTGTAAGAAAACCTAGTGGGTTTATTATTCTCCAACACAGAGAAACCAAATAACATCATTGAGTGGCTATTGGAGGTGGGGGACAACGTGATTCATGGAGGTCATGCTTTCCCAGGCCCTCTCTACGCAGTCTCGGCTCAGACCAGGGCAGACTTTTATTACCAGCTTTCAACAAATCCCTAGTTTCTTTTGCAAAGTAAAACAGATAATAGAGACATTCCCGGAATAGTTCGCTAACTAAGCCGTGCCAGGCAACCTCAGGGCTAAGAAGAACTCAGTGTTTTCGGACAATGACCAATTACAATAACCAGTATTATTTGATCTGAGAGTAATTAGCCGAGGCTCTGTTCTTTTTGCTTCAGTGAGGAGGCAAAAAGGGCAGTGAGGAAAACATCAGAGACAGGGGAAAGGAGCTCAAATGTCAAAGAAAAACACACTCTCGCAGGTGGGGAGAAGGGAAAGAGATCCTAACGGAACGTTTGAACGTTGTTCTGCCCTGAAAAATGTGGTAGGGTTTAACCCAACCGAATTTTGTTTGATTTTCTCCCTACTTACTGTTCATGGGCTTTAAAAAGCCTCCGTGGAGAGTGAATGTCAGAGCACAAAGAGTAAGATAGGTCGGAACAGAGAACTGTAGACTAGCAAAGGATCTTTTTCGGGAGGAACAATTTTCCCCAGGGTGTCCACACGCTCCACTCTTATTTTCAAATGCACTGTGTCACCTGAAACTCCCCACTGTTTTGGAGACAGGTTCCAGGGAACTGTTTATCTTCTCGTTCAAGATGTGCAGACTTCGTCTCGCCAGCATAGTCAGGCTCCCTAACCCCTCACTAGAGAGATTTGGATTTTAGCGCTCTCCTGTGGCTTTCTTCCGTTTCACCATTAGCTTCCAAAATAAATGGTAACTCCAAACCTGCAGACCACTTTAATACCCACCGCTGCTGTCGTTGGCGCTGCCCCCCGGCAGAAGAAAGCACCATGAGCCCCTTGCAGTCACCTTACCGGCCCTTCCTTCCAGGCTGAGCAGGACTTGGATTCACTGAATGTCCCTCTGGCTTTTCTGATCCACACAACACGCACTCTGCCTTCACTCAGACTTCTGGCTTCTCTCTGCTCAAATTCTCAAAGCAAGGAGTCATGTCTAGAGATGTGCTGCCTAATATAGTAGCCACTAACCATGTGCGGCTATTCTAATTTAAACTAGCTTAAATTTAATTTAAAATTCAGTTACTCCAAGGATTTACTATGTCGCACAAGGAATTACATTCAATGTCTTGTAATAACCTATAATGGAATATAATCTGCAACAGAAAACCCCCAAAACTGAATCGCTATGCTGTACACTTGAAACTAATGCAAAATTGTAAATCAACTATACTTCAATTAAAAAAAAAAAAACTTAGTTGCTCAATTGCACTAGCCACATTTCAAGGGCTCGATAGCCACATGTGAGTAGAGGCTATCGTATGGGACATGGCAGAAATAGAATATGCTCGTCATCAAGGAAAGTTCTGTTAGACAGCATGGGCCTACATTATCACGAGAGAAAATTCTTGGCTCTGAGAAGGGCTTTGTCATTGAAAGAGGACTAAGGTTAGGTGGGATGTTTGCTCTGAGCCTAACAGGGGGCTACATGTATTATTTTATTCCTCACAAATCTCCCCCTCGTTTTAAAGAGGAGGAAACTGAAGCGCAAGGAAGTTCAGTAACTTGGCCAAAGTCATCAAGCTAGGTAAGCAGCGGGGCTGGGATTCATCTGGTCGCAGGTCTCTGTGGCTTTGTCAATTGAGTCAGGTTGCAAGTGTGATGAGTAAAGAGCAACCTAGTTGTCACTGGCTTTTTTACAAGATTTCTGCAGAGGGACTGTGCCCGGCCTGGAGATGCACCTTGGGGCCTTGTCTGGGGTTTGATGGTGACCCGATTAACGTGGGCCTAGGAAGTGCACACTCACTCATTAGATTGATTGGAAAATTATCAGGCAGCTTCTCTGATGGTGTTTCCCCCTAGTGTTGAGTACAGTTCTTATCTGCAGATATCTTCTTTACCATATCTTTAACTGACAACTTTGAAAAAGTACCCAGTCTCCTGAAAAAACAACAGAAAGGTCATTACTGAAGAAAAAAAAAAAGATGACATTTGAGTAAAGAATAAAGCCCACAGTTTACATAGTATTGTGGCAATATTAATGACTCAGTTTTGAGAATTTTATTCTGACTGTGTAAAATCTTAACATGAGGGGAAACTAGGGAAACATAAAAGATAACTCTCTGCATTACTCCTAAACCTCTTCTGCAAACCTAAAATTACTTCAAAATAAAAACAATTTGAAAAATGAGGGGGGAAAATGCCTACTCTATCCCTGCCCTTTTTCTCTTTCTATAGATCTAGAGAAAAACAACAAAGAACTCAGCTGAACTCACAGTGACTAGTCTTGTGCTGCAGATAAAGCCCTTCCACCGTCACCCTGGTGGCAGCAGTGGCAGTGGGAGACTTTCATGCTCAGAGCCAGGCTGTGCTAAGAAATCAAGGCTGTTGCCTCAGGCCCCTGAGAACCACCAGATTCCAAATGTGTTGAGTGACAGGCTGGTTGATGGTGCTTTACACAACCACAGAGCCTCATTTTCATTTTTTCTTATTGTTTGTGTGTCCAATCTGGACTTCTAAAATTAAATGTGGATGTCCTCACACCCAGGACAACTTTTAGGGGTGACTGACAATTGTAATCCTTTTTACCATTTTTATAAGCAGTAGGACCCCTGGCAATTCAGGTTGGGTGGAATGAATTTGTTTCCTTTGCACGCACAGACAGGAACTCTCCTGGGCTTCTGGTGGACATGGAAATTGGCACAACTAGCCGATATTCTTAATCAAGAAGTTTAACATGTGTAGTATCCTTCTACCTGGGAGTTTCAACTTTCAGAATTACTACTAAGGAAATCATTGCACAAGTACACAGAGGTTTCTCTTTGAAGATATTTGTTGCAGCATGATTTTAGTAGTAGCCCCTCACACGCCAACAGGAAAGGAAACAACTTCGGTAAGGGTTTGGCTATGTGGATTATGGTATATCTACATAAAGGAATGCTATGTAGTCATTAAAACTATGTCCTAGAAGGCTCTTCAAAGTCCTGGGAATATGAGCAAGATAGTCAAGTGCATAAAGTGGGTTAGCACAGCATGTAGAGGATGATCCCATTGGTTTGTTTCCTTTTTGTAAAACAAAAAATATATCTGCATAAAAATAAAGAGATAAAGAAGAATAAGCAGTAAAGCTGATGGTGATTATCTTTGTGGGAAGGAGGGTACCTCAGAGTGATGGGATAGTTCTCATCTTCATTCTCTGCATTTTCTAAGTGTCCTACAAAAAACACATATTATTTTGGTAATGGAACACTTCTCACTTCTGGAAATGTTACTAGAAGGAGAGGTTCATGAGAGGATGCTTTGTCTTTGTTAACAGACTCATTGATTGGGTGGGTGGGTTCTCACTTTGCAAGGTACTCCTGGCGTGTTCTGTAGCTAACATCACAATTCTAACGAATGAAATCGATTAACATTTAGCGTACATGGAAGGTGCCAGTGGCCGGTAGGCAAGTTAATTCTGTGATACTTGCTTTTTGTGCCAACTTTCATTTCCAAAGTAGGGGTTGTAACCAGTGAAGACTATTCCGATAGGAGTTAGAGGAGGTGGCCAGCTGTAGAAATGTGACAATAAAGGCAGTGGATAGTAAGGAAGACTACAGATGGCAGGAAGAAGCAGAATGATACAAACATGGAAGTAAATTAATGTTTGTGCCTGGAGAGGCAACATCTGTATTCCTGAGGCTCTTTTCTCAGCTCCCAATAAGAGTGCATTGTGCTAATAGCAAGGTAGAGAGTCTGGACGCTTGTCTAGATCAGGTGGTGCTACTATGAGTGCCGCTCCTCAAGGCTTATGGCCAGGAGGGAGCGTATTTGGTTTACACAGGGAAGACCAAAGTGAAATTGGCTCACAGGAAGAAAAGCCTTCATTTGTGTACTTTACTCCAGTCACTGCCTCTGCCAGTTAAGGAACAGAGGCAGGCAGTGGCAGTCATGGTTTGAAGGCCATGAGGCTGAAATAAATCCCAGCACCTCTAAAAGCCTTGATACAACCTTGTGGGGAGGGCCGGGGGAGGGCTGTTCAGTTGAAGAGGAAAATCCTAAAAAGGAAGTCCTCATGTTACTGACAGATTCCTACTCTCCTTTCTCTCATTTGTCTGGCAAAAGTGGCCTGTTCTTCTTATATGTGTCCCTACTACCCTGGTAAGCTCCATTCGCCTTTCCTGGCTTCCCCAGCCACCCAACATAAATACAGTCTAAATAAAACCAGTATGTATGCTGTGCTAACATGAGATCAAAACAGGTCCCCTAGCCTTCCTTGTCCAATCAAATTGCAGCTCCTAATGGGTGGGTGTGCTCAGAGGGAACAAATCTGTTGGGGGTGGGGAGTGTGGAGGTGGACGCTGATAGAGGCATTGCTCCCCCCTCACTGTAACCGCCTATGCACCCACCCACCCCCTAGGAAGTTCAGAGAGTGGGTTCAGGCCCGAATTTTGGCACACATCCCACCCTACCACCTTGATAGTGAGAATGAACTGGTTAAAATTTTTTTCACAAGGTTTTTCATGAATCTCCTTCCAGATGGATACCAGGTCCTAGGGATTTGTACCAGCTTCCCCACTCCAGACTCCTATCTCACTGGCCCTGAAAACCTGCACCCGGGCAGGGCATCCTGGTTGGAGAACATATCCGCCAGCTCTTCAGGTTACAAACTACCAAGCAGGACTCCACCCCAGGTTCCCTTCTCTCCTAACTGGCCTGGGAATTTGCAAATTTCTTCTCTACCTTAAGCCTATGAAGCAATTACTCTTGAGTTTGAGGGTAAAGTTACATGTTTGTAGAAACAATTTTATGTCATGGGAATCAGATACCTAAAAGTTTTTCAATGTAAATCTTATGCAAAAGTCAGGCAAATTACACCTCTGGGCCAGGACTTCCAGCATCACTGCATCATGGCACCTGAGAAGGAAAAGGATATCTGTTTGTCACTTCAGGTGGCTGCATACCAACATTATGTCCATCTATTTTTGCTTAATTGGGCAGTTGCATGGACATGCAACTTAATTCTGAATGTCAGGCATCAGTTCTGTAGATAATTGCTTCTCAAGATCTGCACAGTTTTCTGCCTTGTGATTTCCACTGGTAAACCTGTCCATGGGCTCTAGAGATGGATGTGCTTAAATGATGGACACTAGATTAGCAAAGCTTTTCAGACATTGTCCATAAATAGGAAGCATAAACACCTACAGGGCCAGCAGGACCAGCCTCAGTCCCTCCCCAGCTTCATATCAGGCCCCGCTCCTCTTCTTAGTCCCAGGCAGCCAACTGGCCTTTCTTCCCTTCTTTAAAATCGCTCTGCAACACCTGCCCCTCCCCTGCCCCAGTTCAGCTCTCAGCTCAAATGCTGCTTCCTCGGGGAAGTCCTCCCTGATCACCTCCTAAGTTAGAAATCTGGACCTTTTTCTTCACAGTTGTACTTATGCATTTGTATGATCATTTGGTTAGTGCCTGACTCCTCTACTAGATTACGCTACCAGAAGGCAGTCTTTCCTGTAGCACCCAGATCCAACTACCTACATAATGGTTGCTCAGCTAATGGATTTGCTCATCTCCAAATTTGTAATTCAACATAAAGTCAACTTGAGGATTTGTTTCCATTGTAATTTGGATACTTAACTGTCTTTGTTTCCTATGTTCCATCTCAAGGGAAACCAATAGAGCTTCTTAGAGAATAACCCTGGGAACACTGTAAATAAGGGTGTTTTCCACCCAAGTTTCACCCTCCAGAGTCTCCTCTCTCCCTCTTCCCCTTCCAGGATTCTATGCTTGCAGTTCTTGGAGCATATTTCCAACCGGGCTTTTCTGCTTGCTAGGGGCTGCTGTGTTCCTCAAGGAAAAATCCTTAATTATATATTTCTGTTTCTATAATTACAATTCCAGGTCCTTTATGCATACATGGTACCCAGAACCATAGTGGAGGGGGTCGGGTAGGGAATGAATGATAGAATCCTGAAATTACCCCTTCATCTTAGTAACAGGACAAGGTGAGGGTTTTGGTGTGGGGGTTGTTTTCCCACTTGCCATCAACTTCACTAATCCCAGGAAAATTCTATCTGAAGCTCTTCTCACCATCTCCTTTTCTTTACTTTTCTTCTTTCCTATTTTTCAGAAGGGAGGCCTCTGGAGAAACTCTTTTTCTCTTTCACTTTTCCAGGTTGGGCAGGGCTCCGGAAGCCGAAGACCTGGCCTCCCAAATGCTGAAAGGCTTTCCGAGAGACCGCGTCTCCGCCCAGGAAGCACTGGTTCACAGTTATTTCAGTGCCCTGCCGGCTCAGCTGCACCAGCTGCCTGATGGTGAGCGAGGGTGTGTGTGTGTGTGTGTGTGTGTGTGTGCGCGCGCACATACACATATAAGTCTCAGTGCCTACGTGTTTTCTCTGAGCATTGAAGAAGCATAGACTTTGCAACCAGAAGTGAGCTTAGATCTGGGAGAAGCAAGATGGGACCAAATCTTGCCTGAGTTTTGTTTGAGATTTTCTAAAACTCAGAAGTTGAGGGTTGAGGTGACACAGACCTCCTTGTAATGATCCAAACATTTCCCACCTACACACATGTAGAAATTGGATGAGATGAAAGTTGCCTCTGAGTTTGCTTTCACTCGCATCTGCCAGGAGAGGCAAAACCAAAGTTTCTAACAATCCCTTTTTCCCTTTCCGTGGAGAGTAAGATGACAGGAGACACTGGTGTATCGGGAGAGGAGAGCTGGGCCTGTCTTGATTGGTAACCTGACGCCGCCGAAGGAAGTCCGGGCAGGGCGGGGCGCGGGGAGAGGGGAGCGCCCTCTCAGGCTGGCTGCCCACGGGAAACACAAGTTACCCTGAAATCAGCTTTGCTGCCTGGGCCTGAAGTCATCCTCCAAATCTGAAAACTGCTGAGGGATCATGTGGCTGGAGCACTCCTCGTGTTTCTCAGAACGTGGCCAGGAAGGGCTGTGCGGAGGATGTGGGCAGTGCAGTCACGGCCCCGGCTGTTGGCGGGGGACTGTCAGGAAGGTCTAGGGACTCAGACTGGAAACAGGGTACTGGGATGGGGTGGGGAGCTACCGTCCAGGAGGCTTGGACATACGGTCTGGCCAAAGTCCCCAGGGTTTGCAAACACAGCTCCACTGTATCTGGGACATTGCCCTGCTTCAGTCCAGAGCTCCTAGTTTGGGACTTCTTGAGGTATTTTATTATTAAAGTAGCCATTTAGGATCTCCAAAAATAACCATAATCATACAACTGGGGTTAATGTCTTACTTAACCCTGTAAGAGGAGTCAGTCATCAGTATTTATTAAGTTGCTATTAAGTGTCAAGAACATATTAAGTGCTATAAAATTTGAGGCAAAAAGGAGGCTTGTCCTTGACCTCAAGGATCCTATGAAGTGGGAGGAAAAGAGGGTGAAGAAGAGGAAACAGGACACCCTCATACACATATTAGCACAAATCATATCTAAACAGCTGAAGTCTGTGCATAATCAGCTGCAGATGTTCAGAGAATATGTGTGTGCTAAAGGCAATTCTTTGGAGGAACTAGAATAACTCAAGTAAGACGGATTAAACTGGAGGTGACTCTGGATTGGAATTTGGAAGGAGGGGAGGGACATGGCTTGGCATATGAGTAGAATAACAGACATTCCAGGGGACCTACAAGTCTTACTCCCTTCCTGGTACCTCACCCCCAGCTTCCTCCTCATCGCCGCCCCCACTCCCATCTCAATACTCTTCCCAGTCCCAACCCCTAGATCCCTTCTTCTTAGCTTTCTTCTCTTGGGCTTGGGGCTTCTAACTACCACTTCACGAACGTGTACGCACTGAGGGTGTACATAGCCACCCACCAACCCACACACACACTTACATCCCCTTTCTCCACTTAAAGAAATTTCTCCCACAGGCCCCCTCCCAGGATCTATCATTCTATGTACTGAGAACCACTGGGGATCCTCAGAGTTTTCTGGGCACCAGCTTTTCCTTGATGAAGAGTAATTAGGAGGAAACAATCACTGTGCACACTGATGTGTTGTTAGAAACTTGAGTTTTGATTCCTCCTGGTCGTCTGAAACAGATATGCTGTCTCTACTTGTGTGTGTGTGTGAGAGAGAGAGAGAGAGAGAGAGCGCATGTGCGCGTGTGGGTGTACCATGAGAGGGACCGATCTGTATTCCTTCTCTGTTCACCCAGCCACAGAGCCCAAATCTACTTTGACACTTTTAGAAAAATGAAAAGATGGACTCTTGCAGGAGCCTGCCTGTGCTGGGGGGAGACGAGGAGTGCTCACAGCAGGAGGGAAGTTGACTTTTCTTTATACATATAGGGGTTTTTCCATGCAGAGTTTAAATTATGCCTGATAAAAGGAGTTTCGTGGATGTTTCAGTTCTTTCAAATTCTCCTGGCTTCCTCCCAATTAAATGAGGTTTGTCAAAGCCACGGGGCTCTGCTGCTGCTGCCTCGGCCGACAAGCACTTCCTGCAGCGACATCTCAAATCCCCGAGGGAGAAGATGAAAGGGCCAGCACCAAGAGACGGGGAAGGGGGGCAGATCGGGGATGTGTGTGTGTGTGCGCGTGTGCACGTGCGCGCGCGTGCATGTGGGGGGGTGCAGAAATAGGTTTAGAGACAGATCGATAGATAGGATGTGGACAAGAAGACAGGGAAAGCAAAGCTACTGAGAAAATTGGAAAGGAAAATAGAGGAAGAAAGAGCAGCCCCTGGGGCCAGTTTGTGCACCTTGGGAACAGTGGCCCTCACCAAGGGCACATCTTCTAAGGGTGCACTCCCTTGGCCTGGCAGTGCCAGCCTACTTTTCCATTGTCCATGGCAATGAGCCTTTATTAACAGCCTCCTTTGCATACGGGGAGCACCAGCCAGTTATCGCAGTTCCCAGCCCACAGGGACACAGACTTTCCATCCCCGGGGTGGGCGGCCCCAGGCATAAAAATTGTGCAAAAAAACGACTTGCTATTGTGAATGGCTTGTAAGGAGAGTTTCCCTGCTGTAATTATACAGGAAATTTTGCTCTCTGGTGGCAGTATGGAATCACTTAGGGGGTTGTATTTGTATCATTTTATTATTCCAGTTTTACTCTGGTTGCAGGATAACAAAGTTGACACTTTAAAATATCTTCTATTTCCCCTTTGATCTGGGAGATGCCAGCTCTCATTGTCTGCCCTCTGAGGAAGACAATTTAAGCTTGAAACCTGAGGGTGGGAACTGTATGAAGAGTGGAAGGACAGCTTAAACCCAGCAGAAGAGTGGCACAGAAACTGCTCCCAAATGCAAGGGTAGCTCCCATCCATCCATGTCTATTTCCATGGAGCCGAGAGGTCCCGAACAACACTGTCTCTAGGTTGTGGCAGTAAGCTTATGGCCAGAGGAAATCAAGGGGTCACTTGCCACGAAAATCCAGGAATTCTAGGGTTAGTTCCCTTTCGGAGACCATTTTAAGTGGAGTAGCATGAATACTAGAATGGCAAACGTGTGGGAATTTCTGCCAAGTGCTGACATTTTCCCTTATTGACTCTTGAACACCTGAAGAAACATTTGTTGAAGGAGAAATTATTGGTAGTCTCTCTTAAAAACACACCCAACAGCAAGCTAATTGCTTTTGCAGATGGCCGGGGAGACTCTCGTCCCGCTCAGTCATCGGCTTATGGCCACACTTGCCGGCCTCGTGGCTGAGCCAGCAGCGCAGGACGTCAGCTGGGGCAGCTAGGACCTAAAATTAGGCCCTTGGCAACTCTCTAATCTTAGCTGCAGGTTCAGCGTCTTCGTTTAATTCCCTTTGCCCTCAACATGAACTTGGGCTCTCGGAAAAGAACGCCACTTAATGATTTGGGAGTGGGGGGAGCAGAAAATCATTAAGCTGCCCCTTCAAGAAACTGGCTCCACTCTGTTCTTGCAGGGAGCCTTCCAAATGTTACCCTTACAGAGTTAAGACTGATTTTGGAACCCTGCCATTTTGAACCACAGACACTGATCCACAAAAGTATTTTTTCATCTCGGGCAGTCAGTGCCACGTGATTTAAGAGTCTGGTCCTTAAGCCATGGTTCTTGGTCGTCAGGACATCAAAGGCTGTCTCTCTCTGTGGGTTGGTCCCATTTTACTTTCCAAATTCTGGACTTGAGTCTCTCCCGTTCCTTCCTAGACTAAATCCCCCTTCTCCTTTAAAACAGGTTTCAGCATCTTAAGAAAAAATCCAAAAACTTAAAAGCTCGCAATTGTTTCACAAGTAATTTTGCAGAAACAATTTGCCAAAGTCCTTCTTGTCGTCATAGACTTTAGTACCTGTGGGAATGGAAGAAAGTGCGCCATTTACCTCTACCCTTCATCACATCATCCTAGTGTTTACACTTGGTGGTTCTTCAACAGGCCTTATTCATACTGCCCCATTAATATATGAGTAATTTTTTGTCTCATGCCTTCTCTTTTTTATAATATTTTATTTTTCTAAATTTCTTTTGAGGGGAGGTAAGTAGGTTTTTATTCATTTATTTATTCCAATGGAGGTACTAGGGATTGAACCCAGGAACCAGGACTTTATGCATGCTAAGCATGTGCTCTACCACTGAGCTATACCTTCCCCCGCTGTCTCAGGCCTTCGCTTAATATTATCTCTCTAATATATCTGAAGTTCCCTTGCTATCACTTTCCAAAGCTAACATCTCTAGGCTGAGTTCCTTTGACCACCACCCCCAACGCACCCATTATAGATTCTATTTCTTTTACCTTTAAATTATTTTGTTTCATTATTCTATTGTGAACCTATTCCAATTATTTTGCTTATCTCTGAGACCATGGACCCATCCTAGACTCATGTTTCCAACATAGTTGGATAATTACATTCCAGTTCATTCATGGAAGATTTACTGAGGGCTTGTTAGATAAGAGACTGAGGGATGCAGAAATGAATTAGTCATGGACTCTGTCCTCAAAGAGCTTACAGTCCTTAAGGAAATGAGACAAGTATATAAAAAATGTGAAGTGCTCTGGGAGTCCAAAGGATGTGAGATTAAACTCCAGCTGTGGGGATCCAGAATGGCATTGTGAGTGGGTCTTGAAAGCTGATGGTCGCTGGGTGGTTGGGAGGAAGGATATCCAGGGAGAGGAATGCCATCCTCCTCTTAATGCCAGCTACTATCATCGAAGGTGTTTTCTTTTTAATATGAATAGTTCATTCCTGACTCATATTCCATCCTAGGTTTCCATCCACTCCTTACCATTGTCTGCCTTCTTGCAACAATTTAAACATTCTTTAACATGTAATAGTAAAGCTTAGTTTAGCTCTTTGTGTGCTGATGATTTCAAATCTACTCTGTTTATTGCTTTTATTGTCTAGTCTATTCAAAGTTTAACCAGAATATTTTGTCATTCTACAGGCCAGGTTTCCGAGGTTGGGTTTGGTGGGGAAGAGGGGAGAAGGATTCTGAGCCAGGTGTCTTGACCCTATTCTGCTTCTAAGAGTTTATAACCTAACTCAGACCACTCTCTCTGCCTTTTAAATCCTCCATTAATCAATACTTAAGAAGCAAGTTAGGAAGTGTCCTCCATAACACACTTCTTCATCTTCCATGTTCAGTGTTGTCCTCAACCCACTCTAACACATTAGAACACAGATGTTGGGTTGAGACATGGCTGATGCTGCTGCATAGAGTCATGTTGGTAGGAAAAGTCTGAGTAAACCAAGTCCCTCAGCCCTACCAGGCTCTTAAGTTGGTTGAAGTTGTTAGCATCATGGTCTGAAAGAATCTCCAAATAAAGATAAGTGCTTCGGGAAAGAGTTAGAGACTCTGTGAGTAGAAAAGGGTCTTGAGACTCCCTATTCTATATCTTAATTATATAGATGCGTCCCTGACAGCCAGGGAAGAATAATCGTGGCTGCTCTTTATTGGGTAGCTAGTACATTACATAAATTCTCATTCAATCTATATGCCAACTGACAAGGCTCAGTTATTATCCTTATTACATATTAGAAAGCTGGGACCGAGAGAGGCGCTAAGTAAATTGCTCAAAGTCATACAGCTGGTAAGTAGGAGAGCCACGATTTGACTGCTGGTCAGACTCCACAAGCCACTTTCTCCTCTGTCTTCATTGCTGCTTGACGAAGATCACATGAGAATTTAGTAGCAAAACAGGGATTAGAACCAAGATCTTGATTCCCAGTCCTGTGACCTTTCTACTGTCTCATGCTCTGTGTTTAATTTAAAGCCTTCCCAGGGAAGATTCCCCATGTCCCCAGGTAACATGTTTAATATCTCACAATTAAGAGGGCTCAATTTTATGTTTAATAAAGACTCATGCCTTTGACCTCTTCCTTAATACTCAATGTCATCTTGTCTTTGGTTGTTTTTTTTTTTAAAGACAGTCACCCTTGGGTTTTAGAATTTCTTAATCAGTGGTGGCTATTATTTTTTCTTACTCTCACTCAATTTTGTAAGAAAAACATCAAGAATCCAATGGAAAATTGGGCAAAGGCATGAAATAGCAATTTGCACAAAGGAAACCAAAAGAACATACCAACACATGGAATAAATAGTCTTAGTAGTGATTAAATAAATACAAATAACTGTTAAAGTAGTTATTTTTCCCCCTCAACTTAATGACTCCCAGTGCTGGGGAGGTTGTGGTAAATTGATTCTCTGCAGATGGTGGTATATGCGGGGACAACCTTTACAAAGCATTCTGCCATACCTATTAGGAGCCATAAAAGTGGTCACAACATTCAACCCTATACTTTGGTTCCTGGAAATTATCCAAAGAAACAACTGAACAGGAGAAAAAAAAAAAACCCTAGATGCATAAAAATATTCATTGCAGTGTTGTCTGCAATTTTAAAAATTCTAAAATAAGGATAAAAGAAACGATCCTAAGTATTCAACACAAGAGAACTGATTGAATAAATGCTGTGATATTGACTGAGCATACAGTACTATGTAACCATGCAAAACGATAATTCCCAGGAGCATGGGCTAATATGGAAACATTTATGCTATGACACAAGTTCAAAGAACGTCGAGTATGAAAATTGCATATTATAATGCACCTGTGAAAACGTATTATGCACATCAACAAAACAGAAAGGTAGAGTACAAAAATAAAATGCTCTCCTAGTTGATGGGGATTGTGGGTAATTTTCCCCCTTTTTTCAAAGTTTTCTTTAATGTTGATGTTATACTGCCTTCATTGTTTAAGGGAATGAGGTAAGACCCATGGTACAGGAAGTCAAGCTCTGGATTAAGAATTAAAGAACCTGTGTTTTCTTTTTTTTTTTCCCCAGCATCACATGCGTTATTGGTCTTCATAAACCTCAATTTCTCGATCTGCACAATGGGTTAACACTAGTTTCCTGTACCCCAGATTGACAGAATGTTTATTTTATAAAGCTTTTAACTCACTGAATTCAAGGGTTCGTATAAATGCGGTCCTGGGAGGATGAGAGGAGGGAGGGAGAGGAAAAGATAAATAGGCACTAATTAATTTTAAAAGGAAAGATCATCTGCTTTAATCGGAAATGCATATGTGCTGTGCCCCTAGTCAGAGTTTTAAGTGCACTCCATGTTAGTTAGCAACTTCAATTTAAAGTACTGTGTGATCCTTTGGGCTTTGAAGATATGAAGCGTGTATACATACACATGAGCTAAAATTACCACGTAGTCACGGAGGCTGTGTGCACTCTGCATAATTAAATGCACTAAGCAACTCCAGCTGATGGATTGATGATGTGTAAGAGTAGCAGAGAAACCACGTGACGAGGGAAATTATAAGACATTTTGAAATGACGGTTTAATTTCCAAGCTTTCTTTTCAACTTGTGCTTTCTCTTTCAGCCATTACAGGCAAGTGGAAGAGATTTGATTATCTTGTTTCCTGTGAAGGGTTATTTAGCTCCTCAATCCCATTCAGTCACTTTCTGCACTCGAGTGCACCAAGCCTTCACCAGGTTATCAGCCCAGGAAGAGTAAATGGAGACACCAGGATCAGATTTCTAAAGGGAGGAAAGTTAAAGCAGAGTTGGAAAGCGGTGACAGCCAACAGCCAGAAGCGCAGGAACTCAATTAGACTGAAAGACAACTATCTCATTATCTCATTCCGAAATGATCTAAATACATAAGAATCTAAAAGTTTTAAATAAACTTGTCCTACTGACTGTCTAGATGCCTGAATTTCCCTTCTCAAAATATTTTTTAAACACCTACTTTTGTATTTATTTATTCTAAGCGCAAAGCAGCTGCGATAATTATGCTGTCAGATTCAGTAAGCTAATGAGGAGTCAGCGAATGGAAGGTTTTGCATTTGTGAGATTGCTGTGGGAGAACCACTCGGCTGCTTTTTTCCTCCTTTTTTTTTTTTTCCTCTTGTTTTCCTTTTCTTTTTCTATGAGTTGGGGAGGAGAGTCGGGCAGTCCACGGCCAAATTGGAATCTCTTTGATTAACTGGTTGCTTTCCCAGCACGGTTCTGCCACACAATGTTCCTCCCTCTCTCTTTCCTTTTCTCTCCCTCCCTCCTTTTTTCTCTCTCCCTCTGTCTCCCCCCTTCTCTCTTCTCCCTCCCTCCTTGCTATTGAGGAGCTGCTGCTTTTGAGGGAAGTCTTCCTGTCACTGTCCCCAAGACAAGAGGACACTTCTCCCTGAGGGAAGTTCTCAAGATGGTTTGGACTTGAGTCAATTCAAGAGTAATCTAAGGTTTAACATGCACTGTTTATTTGAACTGTTTGACTGTTTAGGCTGTGACATGAGCTAAAAGAAAGTTGAATACAAAATTGTGCATTAAAATGCACCTGGGAAAATACATTAGCACATCAACCAAACTTGATGTCTCCCCTTTCCAGTCTAGCAAATGCATAATTCCAAACCGACCGCAGAGTCAGGACCACAGATTACCCAAGGCAGTGAAGACAGAGCCGGTGTTGTAGGTCTATTTCTTCCCCTAGGGTGTGAGCAGCTTCGAGCAAACAATATTATGAAGGCATTTTCTGGTGCACGAAAGCTGGAGCTTCTCTTATTGTTAAATTGTGCGATATTTAGAGCAACCCTGGTTTGTACAGCTTGTGAGCCTTAGAAAAGCAATGCCTGAGTACAAGGATGTCCTGAACTGGTTTTGTGGATGTGCTTTGCTGACAATGTGGCTGTTGATTCTTGATGTTTTTCTCAAGTGGTATCTATGCTGAAGCTTGTAATGGTGGCTACTAGTTATTAAAAATATATTGTGCTTCAAGAACAACCCAGGATGCTTAGCATAGATTATCTTCTTTAAACTTAGAGCAGCCTGCCTGGAAGTTTTATTATCCTTATTTTGCAGATGAGCCCCTTAAAATGTTAACTTTCGGAGGACTTGGGCCATAACTTTAGCATAGTAAGCACCCAGGGACAACACACATTTAACAAACACAGGCACTTATAAAAATGCAAACTGTCAGCATTCTGAGCTAACCAAATACATGGGTCAGAGGCACAGGCAGTATACATATATTTCAAAATATTTTTCTTAATTTACAAAAATTGTACCTTTGAGTCTATTTAAATAGATTGCCACATGTACTAATGTAACAGAATTTGAAACTTCCCAAAACATAGTATCCCAGCACGATGCTCATGACCTGTCATCACTGGGACTCACGTCCAGACTCCTTGGCTTGATACTAACTTCTTTCCATTTTCCCAACTTTATCTTCTAGTCTGTCTTGCCCTAACCCTGCAAGACGACTTGCAGTTCTCTCGAACGCTTTCTTTCCTCTATGCCTTTGTTCGCACTGATCCCTCAGCCAGGAGTACCCTCCCTGGAAGTCCTTGAACGTTGAGAGCATCGTCATCCTTCAAGGTTCAGAAGGCACTTGTCCCTGCTTTTCCTGTGCTCCTTGGGAGACTTAGGACAAGGGCTGCCATTAGTCTTTGTTTGCACCTCTCTTTTGGCCCTTGTTATTGTGTGTGTGTGGCTCCCAGTTCTATTCCTATTTTTACCATCTTCAACATCAAGCATAATGCCTTACCCAAGCGTTCATTCGGTAAATATGCATTGAACTGAATTGAATGGGAGGCACTTGACAGCTGTTCAGTAAAGTGAGTTTTCCATGAGTCAGTATAAATTATTGGTGGCTAAGTCTGGCTCACATTTTGACATCTCTTCAGGTGACAAATATTGAAACAGACATGAAAAATACACCATGAAAGATCCCAGGAAATAATATGTTGGTGCTTTTCTCTCTTCTTCCCTACAGAAGAGTCTTTGTTTACAGTTTCGGGAGTGAGGCTAAAGCCAGAAATGTGTGACCTTTTGGCCTCCTACCGGAAAGGTCACCACCCAGCTGGGTTTAGCAAATGCTGGTGAAAAGAAAAGGCGAGATCACCAAGATCCTTGCAGGTAAGTGGTTCCACCAGTGAGGCTCCTCATGGATGGAAATGAAGATCCATCACTGTCGGGTGAAGACCTGATCCACGGGTTCAGAGCCCCTCTTCTGTGCCCACCTCTTCATTCCCTCTCTGGGGACCGGGGCCTTGGGTTTGCAGGCTGTGAAAAAGGGATGGCAGCGTGCACCACCTCCCACTCCCAGAGGAGTGATAAGACTTCTGAGACAACATTTACAGGTCACCCACCATAAGGCCTTCAGCTGATCTATGTGGAATACTTGACTTCACTGGCATGTTAATTCCCTTAACTACAGAGTTCTGCTGTCAGCTGATAAGACAAAAATCAGAGGTCAGGGTGACCAGCTGTCCCCATTTGCTCGACTCAGCGGTGTCCCAGGATTTGGGATGTTCAGTGCTAAAACTGACACAGTCCCAAGTAAACTAGGATGGTTGGTCACCATAGTGGTGCAAATTACCACCTGGCCTGCCACCAGGAGCCAGAGAAGACCTGGGTCAGAGTCTGGCTCCGCCCAGAAGGTAGACCCAGTCATCACTGCTACAGGCTTCCTAGGCTACACCTTTTGTACCATCAGTTACAGGGAGTCGTCTCCAGGGTGAGTTCTGGGAACCACAAAGACATGGTAGGGAGGCAGGAGCCACCCACAATGTCACAGACTCAGCTGCCCTTGGGAGTCTCCTCTGTCAGCCCAGGGCAGCCAGCCTTCTGAAGTGGAGGAGGGGACGGGGTGCTGCGGAGGATTTTCCCAAAGCAACCACACCCTAAAGAGTTCTGCTGCTGGGCACAGAAAGCCAGGTGGGGTGACTCCAAAAGCCACCGTCGTACAGACATCCCTAGAAGTTACAAAAACACTTCTCATCCTGGGGATTCCATGGTGGGTAGAGGGGACAGAAGTCTAGATAGAGGAATCAAAGTGGAACCCATGCACAGAGCCAGCCAGCCCTAGAGGTGATTTGGCTGAGCATCTGGCAGCCATAGCTCACCGTGCTTCCTAACAGGACTTTTGGGGCCTGGATGGTAACAACTGGCATGCTCCCTGCACCACCCCTGCCCCAACGTTACATGGCAGGATTCAGCTCTTTGCCAATTTCTCTATTAAAGGCACATACACATCAAGGATGTCTGCCTTTTGGATCTTCTAAGATCATTGTGTTTAGAAATTTGGAAAGATCGAGGAAGTTTAGAATTATAGCTGTTCCTCAGAGCATTTTGTGAAATACTGAAGTTTGTATTTTGACAATATACAATTGGAATTACAACAGGCAATACAATAATAATGTGGAATTTCCCAAGTAAAATATTTTCTAGAGCAGAGATTTTACTGTGTAATTATGCCCTTTAAAACCCACTAGTTATGAGGATAGACTGTACTTGAGCTACAATCTAACATGAAGGATTTGCCCTTCATAAAATTATCAAAGACATTGATGGAAATGGTCCCAGATGGTGGAACTCCATAAGCAGTGACAGTGATTTCTCTTGGTGTTGTTATTTTGTTTTACTAAGCAGCCAGAAGGCAGGGAGATAACCCTGCCTTTCTGATCTATAGTCACTTTCCACAAAGAATCATTACCTGTAGGTATAAATTGGTCACAATTGAAAATCAATTAAATGCAGTGTGACAAACTTGGTGCCTGTGCCGCAGTTGAAGAAGGGAGGCAGGAGATTTAGCCTCTGTTGGAGCAATCTCCTGATGTCCCTAGGCCTGGGTGCTAATGTAAGGAGATAAAACCCATGGGAGATGAACCACAATAGGGAAAAGCTGGAGCAATTAAACTGTTTAATAAACGGCTTGGGATCAGCGAAATCTGGGAGTGCTGGAGTCAGGGACTAAGAGTGGTAATCACAGGGACACTTGGGGCCTGTAAATCTTTTCCACTAAATTGAATTTATGTTAAAATATTCACTTTCCAGGAGATTCAAAATGTCAATTGGGATATTAGGACTTATAACTAGCAGCAATGGCTCAAAATTAGGACTCTCAAAAGAGCCTCAAAAATGTAAGCTTCAGGTATATGGGGAAAAAAATGGATACTAATGTCTACAATAGAGAAATGAATCTAAAATTTACTGGGTAAATACCACGTGCCGAGCCCTTTATACACATATTACTTCAAAGCTGGGTGTGTTTTGAGCAGAGTGTGGTGAGGTACAACTGTAGTTTGTATATCTGGAGATAGATTTTGACTATTTTTAAAGAGGCTGCCTCTGTTAAAATCTATTATCACCTTTTCTACCCATATCTATATATAATTCCATTAATAACTTTGCAATAGTACTTAAGAGGATTCTTTACTCAATCTGTAAAATGTTATTCATTATTTTGATTTTTTAAAATAATTTTTCATTCACTTTCAGGGCTACCTTACTGCTGTTTCCGTTTTAATTTGCTTCATCTTCCTAAGAAACTCCAAATCTAACTCTACACTGGACCAAGGGTTTTATACCATCATCTTCAGTATGATGTCCAAGGCAACAGTACATAATACTTGAAGAAAAAGCAATGAAAGGTTGTTGCTGTTGCCATTTGCCTAGAATTTAATTGAGTGATTGGCTCAAAAATTAGATATAGACTGAAATCACCTGAGAAGAGGACTTCTGAATAATTTCATCCATTTCATTATTTGATAGATCCCTGGGCCAGAAGAGAACAGGACAGATGGGAAGCTGACAGTTGAAAGAATTTGGAGACAGAGCTGGTGCTTACAGAGGCCTGTCACTCTTGTGTTCACTTACAATTTTCCCCCAACAAAAGGACTTCTGTGGCAAGGGCAGGATTAGCCTAAAGTTTAGAAAAGTCTCCAGGGAAGGTGGTGTCTTGGATAAAGTTGCCAACAAAAGGACTTGCTTAAGACTCTTTGTTATGACTTCCTAGGGGTGCTTCTTTCAATAACTAGATTATCAAACACATTGCCACCCCACCCCAGCCAAATTTCAGGAGTTTGGATTGACCTGCTGGTTAGAATTACATTTCAGCCCATCTCCTTCTACTGAACCCTAATTGTCTGTGATGATAGCAAAAGTGATGAGAAATCTCAGCTCTGATTTGATGGTAGAGATACTGAATAGATAGGAGCAAAGAGTTCCGAAGCTGTAATTCCAGTCCTCTTGCACCATCAGACACACACGTGTGTGTGCACACACGTGAGTCTCAAACAAAATGAGAGATCTGTCTCAGCTAACACGTGCTCATTTTCTACAATGGGTCCTTCTGAAAGAAGCCAGGGAGACTCAAATTACTTCATCTAGAGATCATCTACTCGGGAGATCAGAAATCTAGTAGCCTAGAAACCAGAGACTCTATATTTCCTTCCAAAGAACAAGGAGGATCTAATTAAGAGAGGATTTTAAAAAATAGTGCCTATGCACTCAAAGTCTGAGATGGAAGAAGGAAAAATGCATACAAATAGTCCAAAAAAATCTACCTTACTGACTACTGACTTTAGTAAGGCCTTTGCCGCAGCCTGCCCAGATATACCTGAAAGATGAAACTGGATGGGCTGGATGATGGGGCAGATATACGTGCTCCAAAAACAGTGGTCACACAACCTAGACAAAGGCCGGCAGTGCTGTGGTACAAGGTTCACTCCCGAGTCAAATGTTTTTATTAATCACTTGAATAAAATCAGAGAAGGCACACAATTTATTCATATAATTCATTGAAGTCAGTATTGTTATTATTCATTTATTACTTCCATTTTACAAAAAAGGAAACTGAGGATCAGAGAAGTTAAACTCACTCCTCCATGATAGTACACCAGAGTTAAGGTGTGAACCTCATGTCTGGCTGTCTCCAACATCTGCGATCTTTCCAGTCATCACAAACCTATCAAATCTGTAGAATACATAACTCTTTAAGAGGCAGCTGACATTTAGCATTGAATCATTATTCCAGAGACTGAGATCTTACTAAGAGCTAATGTGTACCACTACGCACCTATGAGAATGACCAAATTCCAGAACACTAACAACACCAAATGCCGCCAGGGATGTGGAGCAACAGGAACTCTTACTGCTGGTGGGAATGCAAAATGGTGCAGCCACTTTGGAAGACAGTTTGGCTTATAAAACTAAGCACACTCTTACCATAGTTCTAGCAGTTGTGCACTTTGGTATTCACCCAGAGGAGCTGAAAAATTACGTTCCCACAAAAACCTATACACAGTTGTTTATAGCAGCTTTATTCATAATCACCAAAACTTCAAAACAACCAAGATGTCCTTCAGTAGGTGAGTGGATAAATAAACTGTGGTACTTCCAGACAATAGAATATTATTCAACACTAAAAGAAATGAAAAAAAAAAAAAATGGTGCTATCAAACCATAAAAAGACTTGCAGGAACTTTAAACGTGTATTACTGAGTGAAAGAGGCCAGACTGAAAAGGCTACATGCTACATGATTACAACGATTTGACATTCTGGAAAAGGCAAAATTATAGACACAGTAAAAAGACCAGTGTTTGCTAGGGGTTAGGAGGGAGAGAGTGATGAACAGATGGAGTACAGAGGATTTTTAGGACAGTGAAACTATGCATGATAGTATAACGGTGCCTCCGTGTCATTATAAATTTGTCCGGACCCATAGAATGTACAACACCAAGAGTGCACCCTAATGTAAACTACAGCCTTTGGATAATGATAATGATGAGTCAGTGTAGGTTCATAGAGTGTAACAAAGGTAGCACTCTGTGGGGGATGTTGATAATGCGGGAGGCTGTGCACGTGTGGGGGAAGAGGGTATATGGGAAATCTCTGTACCTTCTGCTGAATATTGCCGTGAATCTAAAATTGCTTGAAAAAATAGTCTGTAAAATAAACCAAAAAACCGCCCCCAGCAAACTAAAAAAGCTAATGAGCAACAAGTCAATACAACATTTATTCCTATCAAATTTCATCTGGTTTAATTTCTTACTCTTTAGGCTTAATGTGTCAACAAGTTAAGTAAGGCTGTGACTTCGTGGAAATTGGCACTTTTAAGTATAATATTTATTAATAGTATGCCTGGCTGCCCACAAAAGATAATGCTAATACTTGTAGGCGATATAAATGAAGGAATAAGATAAGGTCCCAGAGAAGGAAATTAGATCACATCTAAACAATTGTTAAGTTTAACCCTACCCATCACACTTGAAAAGAAACATCATATTGAAGTAAATATTTATTGTGCATCTATTAGTTTACAGATCTAATCCTGTTTAATCCTCTTAACAAGATAAGAGGTAGATGTAATTATTCCCTACCTTACAGAGAAGAACACAGAATCCAAATTAAGCAGCTAGGATTTGATGCTCAGGCTCTGTCTCCGAAGTCTATGCTTTCCCCACCCCCAGCTCTGGGCTGCGTGCTCCAAGGAGGGCTGCCAGGAGAATAGAGGGCATGGAGACCGGGGCACAAGGAGGAATCATCCAAAAAGAGAAAACCCAGGGGCAGAGAAATTCTCTTCAAGGAACTAAGGGTTCTCACAGAGCAAGGGCTGACGCTCCGCAGGGCAGCCTTAGTGCCAGTTACAGACACACACATTGAAAGCTCAGGGGTGCTACTTTTGATACAGCTAGAAGAGTTCAACAATTTCACCTCCTCACCAGTGAAATGAGCTCCCACAACAGCAGCAGACTTCCTTTGTGCCCTGGAAGACATGAGAGTTTCCCATATTGGAAATTAGAATAGCTGACCCCTAGGGTCCCATCTATTTCCAAGATTGTCTAATAAGGGCTTTTAAACAGCTGTGGACTTGGAATTATATTCAGTAAGATCCTATTGTTGCAAAAACAGCTAGGCTTGCTTTTTTTTCCTAAGGACTTTTTAAAAAGTAGAAATTGACAAAATTATTCTCTTTAATTATAATGAAAGATAAATCATGCTCATGCTTCCTTCTTTTTCTCCTTTAATGAATGGATTTGCCTATTCAAAAGCTTAATAAAAATTATATACGAAACACCAAAACGTCATTCCAGTCTTCCTCTCTTCCTTGATTTTGTAAAAGGAACATTCCTGGTGTTTGTGCATGTTCTTTCCCCTTATGTTTTTGTTGATTCTTTTGTATAGACATACACCTGACTTTTAAAAACATGATTTATTTTTGTTCAATTAGCTGTATGAGTTATTTTAGCGATGCTTGCTTTTCCAGTCACTAGTGCTACTCTCCTATTATATCTGTCTTCCAATCTCCATAATGGAAGGCACTTCCTGGCCCTCTGGTGGGTGAATAGGGCTGTATGATTGCTGGTCAGTGACTTGTGAGCGGAAGTGATATGTGTCACTTCTCAGTCAAGCATTCAATTGATTGCTAGTGCAAGACCCTCCAGGTCTCTTTTTATTTTTCCTTCTGTTGTAGCAACCAGCGGTGTTCAAGATGATCCCAGATTGGGGAGATGTAGAACAGTCCCCAGATGACATATGATGACTATATAACAAGAAAGAGAAATAAAACTTCGTTTTAATCCATCAATATTTGGAAGTTGTTACTGCAGTATAACCCAGCCTATCCTGACTAGTACTGGGCCACATAAAACGTAGTCCTGCACTGTCCAACCTGGTAGTTACTAGCTTCGTGTGACTATTTATATTTAAATTTAAATTTAATTAAGGTAAAATTTTGTTCCTTGGTCACATTAACCACATTTAAAGGGCTCAATAGCCATGTATGGCTGCTGGCTACCACAATACAGGATGCAGATACAGAAGAACATATCCATTATTGCAGAAAATTTTGTTGATTGGTGCTGACATAGAGTGGTAGGATTTTTATGAGTTGGTAATGTTGTCTTCTAACATTTCTCTTTATTTTAAGTACACATCTAATGCCACGTTGGAGTTATTCTCAAAAAATTTTGCCTTTTTATAACAAAATCTCTGGAGCATCCAGTGGAGGTTGCCTTCTGGAAGAAAATAAATTACTCTGAGCAGTTACATTTCTTAGAACCAAAGTGCTCAGACTTTCCTGAAGGTTACATTGACTGACACCTTTTTGTTACTCTCCACACCTTCCATAAATGAATTCCTAGAGTGGTTTTACTTTAATCTATCCTTTCTGAACCTATTCACATTTTCTCCATTCCTAAGTATGTTAATAGGCACCTGGTATAAGATCTTAGGCACTTGGTAGTGAATTCACCCAAGTTTATTAGCATCCTTGTAAACAATTGTTTCTTTTGTAAGAAATGTCATTGGATATTACAAGAAAATCTTGTGGGAGCCCAAAACTGAACCAATAGATAAAATAATCCTTCCATCTGTTCATTAATACAAACATCTGGACAATAAATATAAAAATTAAAGTTCCCCTAAGGATCTGGTAGTCGAATGGTGCATTAGGTGAAAACAAATACAAGATTCAGTGACAGCATATCAGTCCCCCTGTCATAAAGGAGATGACAATCAATCTTTATCTTCAACTGAGAGTTTGACAGGCAGGCAGTTGTGGATGGGGTGAAAAGAAGACAGCCCTGTGTGAGGGAAAGAATGTTTTTGGTCATAAGGAATTGGAAGCCCCCATTCAGTGGCTTAATCCATAAGGATATCAGTTCACATAGGAAGTCCAGAAGTAGGTGGTTCCAGGATTGATTAACTTGATGAGTCAATGACATCGTCAACAACCCAGGTTCCTTCCATCTTTCTTCACTGTATATTCATCGTCCTTTGTCGTCTTCATTCTCAGACTGGCTCCCATCGTGGTCACAAGATGCTGCCACTGTTCCAGGTATCCCATGCAGGTATGACACTGTCCAGTTGAAGAAGAGGGTGTCTCTTCCTGTGTGCTTCCTTTTCAAAGAAAGCATAGTTGTTTTCACATCTTACTGATCAGACTGTCACATATCCATTCCTAGGGAAATTAGATGACTGCTTAGAATGGTCAGGATTTGCTACTGATCTGAAGCCAGAATCGCCTTTCCTGAGGGGCAAATTCCTGAATAATCAGTTTTCTTTTAACTGGGGAAGAAGTGGGGAATGACTGTTGGACAGTCAACCAAAAAATTTGCCACAGCATATAATTGACTATGGGGTCTATTTGTGCAGGGAGTTGAAGAATGGCTGTAAGGTTTCCAGTCTAGGGGCCTGGATGACTTGTTATATTATTTTTAATCAAGCAATTAGTTCCAGAAAGGAGGTTATGAGCTCATTTCTAGACAGCTTGAGTTGGAGGTGTGCATCAGAAAAGTGGAACTGCTGACCTGGGGCTAGGAAATGAAGACCGGCTCTATGCGGGCATCACTTCCATAAATGTCCCAGAAGTCCCTGAGGTGTGATTGCCCAAGAGGATGTAAAGAAAGAGAAGAAGCACAAGGATGGGAGAAGGAAGAATCTGCAAAGGAGACAAAGTGTTAATGGCTAGAGAGTTGGGGCAGAAAACTAGAATCATTCTGGGTGACAAAAGTTCAGGATAGTGTTCCAAGACTGGCCTACAGAGAAAATATCAGGAGGGTAAAGATTAAAGCAGGCCATGGACTTTGGTGGCTACTGGTCAGGGGTGACCTCTAAGGGAGCAGTTTCCATGGAACGGTGGTCATAGTAAAATACAATGGGTCAAAGAGAGAGTGAGTGGTAAGAAAGTAGAGGCAGGAATTATCCTTCAGAAACTCTGTCATAAAAGGTGGAAAAGGTGGAAGAGTGTGGAAGCACCAAGAGAGTTCCTTACTTTTTTTTTTTTTTTTTTCAGTTTTTAGTTTTTAGTTTTTTTTTAAAGCAGAAGAGAGATTGAAGCATTTTATGGGCTGAAGGAAAAAGAAAGAAAGAAGTTGGGAGAATCAGTGGATAGTCTAAACACGCCAAGCATGCTCCCTCCTTGGGCTTCTGCCTGACTCTTTCCTCTGTCTGGAACACTTTTCTCCCAAAGAGCTACACAGCCAACTCCCTTGCCTACTTCAACCCTTTGTTCCAATATCAGTGAAACCTACCCCAGCCACCCTATTCAACAATCAAGCCTCCTGTGCACAAATCCCCCTTACCCTATTCAACTTTTCTAAAGCATGTTATTACTGAATTTCACACTCTATAATTTATGGTTTACACATTTATGATGTGAATTGTTTTTCTCACTTCTGCTAAAATGTAAGCTCCATGAGGACAGGAAACTTTGTCTTATTCATTGATGTATTTTAAGTACCTTGAACAGTCCATTGCACATAGTACGTGATTGATCATTGAATCAATGAACTCCTCTGCCTTTGCAGCCCAACACTCATTTACTCTGTTGACCTGATCTGGGTTTGTTGTGGTTTTCTTCATTTGTTTATATAAAACATACTGATGTTTTACCTTTGTTTACAGTTAACCCTTGAACAGCCCTGGGGGTTAGAAGCACCAACCCTCTGCACAGTCAAAAATTTGAATGTAACTTATAATCAGTCCTCCATATCAGTGTTCCTCCATATCCACATTTCTACATCCACAGATTCAACCAACTGAAGATTTTGTAGCACTGTAGTATTTACCTTTGAAAAAAAATCCACATATAAGTGGACCTATGTTCAAACTCATGTTGTTCAAGGGTCAACTGTATTTTCTCTCTTCCCCCACTAGAAAGTAAGCCCTGTAGGAAAAAGGATTTAGTATGTTCTGTTCACTGACGTATCAAAAGCATCTAGAATTGTGCATGACACATAGTGTTCAACAAATATTTGTGGAATATATAAATGAATGAATCAGTGAAGATTCAGAGATTGAAGAAAATGAGATTAAGAGCCCATGTTTGCGGTGAAGAGGATAAGAGACACATATTCTCTGTAACAGGAAAAAAGAGAAGTATGTAGGTAAAGATTTAGGAAAGTTCTGAAGAGTGCTCAGCTGGTGGGCAGGTGTGCAGAATCAGGAGCCAGACTGCTTTGGATCTGGCTCTGCACTAACTACCTTTGTGACCTTGGGCAAGTTACTTTACTTCTCTGTGCACTCATTTCATCCTTTGTAAAACAAGGATAATCATAATATCTGTCTCACAGAGTTGCTTCTGAGGATCAAATGAGTTAAGACATTTCAAGTATTTTAAACAGTGCCTGACGGATGGGAAGCACTATGAAAATCAGCTAACTTGTGCTAGTGGTGATGTTCAAGGGGGTGGTGGTTGTAGTGGTTGTGGTTGTGATGGTGGAGATGGTTGTGACGGTGGTGGTTGTTGTGATGGTGGTTGTGATGGTGGTGGTAGTGATGGTGGTGATGGCTGTGATGGTGGCGGTGGTTGTGATGGTGGTGGTAGTAGTCATAGGAAAGCAGAAGATAAAGGAACCAGGGAAATGAAAGTTTCAAAGCCATGGGATTCTAGGTAACCAGGTAAGGCAGGAGGACAATTAGAAACCAAGTTAAAGAGTAAAAGGGTTGGATTGGAGTTCAGTTTAGAACGAAGTTGGGGGAGGAAAAGCCACAACTGGTTCTGGTTGTTTGTGACCGTGGTGAGCCTGGCTAGTTAAAGTTGCAGGCACTCTTATAATGAAGTGTACTGGGGTTTTATTAACCTCCTGCTCTAATAAACATTCAAAAATTAAGATTGTGTTTTAAAAAATAGGTATTTTCTCTCCCAATTCCAATTCCTGCAAACTTGTATGACATATAATAATGGCACTGATTTTTTTTTTTGTCCTCTCTGAGATTTTTTTGTTTGCTCTTTTTTTAAGTTTTGCAGGTGTTTTGTAATTTACTATGTTTAAACAATGTTTGAGGAGAGATCTAGGGGATTCGAGGCAGGAAATGCAAAAGGCCAGGCTAATGGCACTAACAGAACCCACAACAATGGCCACCACAGGCCACACATCTCTGGAAAAGACAATTCCCCACAAGGGTGGCTGGGGAAAGCAGATAAAAGACCAAAGTTGGGTCATGTGACAGGTGTCACTTGAGTAACGGTACTGGGGCTTGAGATAAAAGCCCACTCCTTCTGGTCATGTGACACAGCTTCATTACGCTCCCAGCGGGGGGTTAGAGAGTCTGTATGCCATTTTACTTATTTATTTATTTGTGTTTTTTCCCCCCATATTCTGTGATAATGAGAAAATGTTTAAACTCCCATCTCTGTGTTTAAACATTTCTCCCTGCTGACAGCAGCGGGATACCCCTTGATCAACTGTCAGATTGGAAAGTGCAATTTTTCTGGAAAGTAAACAGCATGTTAGCTGGTTGGAAATAATTTTCTGTTTATTGGTAGCTGTTAGTCCAGGAGTGATGGAACTCCATGACAGCACTTGTCAAGGGAGGAATAAGAAACAAGTTTGGAAATACCTTTAAGACTGAGCTCTGACAAGAGGGCCTTACTATTTTTTGAAAGAAATGTGCTCTAAAAAAGTTAAATTCAAATGTGGAAAAAAAAAACTTTTCCAGTGTTGCCAACTCCTGGAGATTCTTCTGGCAACAGTGATACCAAGTCAAAGGTAAACTCACAGAATGCTGGGATTGGAAGGGTCCTTGGCAGTTACTAAATCCAACCCACTGGGGAAACTGAGGCCCGGCCAAATGCCTTGGATTTTTCTCACAAATAAAAGGAAAACATAAGAATTACTAATATAAAGAAATAAAGATTATTTTTGCTTTTCAATTTCATGTATAAAGATAAATGGAAAAACCAAGGGGAGGCAGTTTAAACATTTGGCCTATGTGTACTTAACAACCAGGTTTAATAGCTTTTGTATAATTTAGATTATTTTTTTGCAGAGTGGTTAAAAAGGCATCACAATAGTCTTACTGATTAAGCAGATCAGAAAAAAAAGGCTCCAATAGAAATAATATGTAGACTTTAAGCTATATATAGTCATCAGTTCATATAGATCTGTTTTTTTTAAATTGAAGTATAGTCAGTTTACGATGTTGTGTCAATTTCTGGTGTATAACATGTTTCAGCTATACGTACACATACGTATATTCATTTTCATATTCTTATTCATTACAGGTTACTACAAGATATTGAATATAGTTCCTTGTGGTATACAGGAGAAACTTGCTGTTAATCTATTTCATATAGTTAATATTTATAGTTATTTATAGTTAATATTTGCAAATTGATCTTGAATTAGGCTAAATCAGTTTCTGGTTTGCCCCAGATTTTGTAAATTTACAAATCACTTCTTCCCGATATCTAGAAAAGTATTTCCAGCTGCTGACTAGGTGCCTTCACCTAGGTCTCTCCAACAAATATATCTAGTACTGCACGTCCAAACATCTTCTCCCCCAAGTCATAAGCAACGTGAATAGGCCTTTCAGTTCCTGTTTTGGTTAATAGTCTTGCCTTGCCATTCACCCAGTTGCCTGATCCCCCCTCACCCTCCCTATTTTCTCTTCCCCATCCACTGCCCGGCCACACACCTGTGGTCCTCTGCAGGCTTGCACCAGCAAAATCAGCATCACCTGGGAAATGGTCAGAAATACAGATTCTTGGCCATGCCCCAGACCTGCTGCATCGAAAGCTAGGGCTGGGGCCCAGCAAGTTAACAAGCCTTCCAGGGGATTCTGATGCACTGAAGTTTGAGAACCACTGCCCCAGAGGTGTTCTCCAGACCTTGTCCAGTGGTCCCCTGCCTGGCCTCCCAGTCCCAGTTTCTTTCTTTTCTGGAGTATGCTCCCCACCAGTGGCTCTCAACCTTGGCTGCACTTTGGCATCACCTGGAGAGTTTTATTTTTAAATACCAAATGCCTGAGTCCTGGGAATTCTTGTTTAATTGATCTGGTGTTGCAGCGTTAGATGTCAGAATTTTTAAAAGCTCCTCGTGTAATTCTGATGTGCAGCCAGGACTGATAATCACTGCTCCACAATGAAGCAAATCGATGATGTCACTAGTCCCCTTGTAAAGTCTCCATCAGTCAAGATAAATTCTGAACAGGACTCTCCAACACGGCCCCCACCCAAACTCTCCATCTGGCTTCACCATCCTCAAGGCTCATTCACTTCCTCTACTCTCAGCCACACGGAATGTCTCATCATCCCCCAAACGCAGTGTTCTGTTCATCCCATTAGACTTTTGTACTTCCTATTCCCTCTGCTTGGAGTATCCTCCTTCATTCTGCCTGATGAATTCTGGCCCATTCTTCAAAACTCAGCTCAAAAGTCACTTTCCCTGACTACTCCAGCCTCAAGTTAGCCATTCTCTCCTCTAGGACCCCAGAACACTCTGTCCCTACTATATCAGAGTATAGGTCCCATTTCAGTGTAATCATTGTCAACACTTTTTCTTTTTCGCTAAAACTGCATCAGGAACAAGTCAGAAGAATACTTAGCTTTTTAATTTTATGGACACTGAGAAGATACTCAATAAATGTTGGTTATGTGAGTGAACTAAAAATAAAGTCAACCACACTTGTTGCCTATCACTGAGATCGAATCATGGTGCCATTTGGCTTTTCTTTCCAGAAACAGTAAGGCTCATATAACTCCTGTGACATGTAAGGACAAGGAGTTAACCTGATCTAGGTTCTTGGCCTTCGTTTTTTAATCTTTAAAATAATATCAATAATACTACTTTGTAGAGTGAGTGTGAGGACTCGCTTCATAACACCCAGCAGAGTGCTTGACGCAGAGCAGGCACGAAATAAATTAAAGTTTTTGTTATCATAATAAGTAAAACTAACTGAAAACAAAGAAAGTCGAACTGAGCAGCACATCTGTTTACACATCTTGTCTCCCTCTTCAGAGCGTGAGCTCCTGACAGTCAGAAACTGTCTTATTATCTGCGTGTTCCCTGGGGCTGGGAACCCAGTGGGCATTCATTAATTGATTCAGTTCCTCACTCAACAGCATTTATTAAGCTAATAAATGAAACAAATACTATCTGGGTTAGAATGATGGCTTGCTGTTTGGGGGCACAGAAAGACTCACACATCTGCCCATCTTACAAAGCAGAATCACAGTCTTGGCAGCTGGAAGGTATCATGGAGATCACTTTAAAGCTCCTTATTTACAGATGAGGAAATGGAAATAACCCAACAGTAAAAGCCATTTTAATTTCAATATTCAATAAAGAATCCAGGTTACAAATTGATGCTGACCAAACAGGAATACAAGTCCATGTTTGTATAGGCTTGTTGAGTGAGCACTGTAACTGGGACAGCACCTGAGTTTTCAGTGGGTGAGAAATTGGCAGGTGGAGAAGAATCTCAGTGGGGAGAAAAATCACAAGTGGCACCCTTGAGTATCGTTAACTCCAGATCATATGGTTCCTTTCTTGGAAAAGAAAGCACTTTTGCCCAATATGCATTTAAATTTATGTTACTCTGTCCTTTCAAAAGGCAGGTAGAAGGCACAGTTTGGTCATTTAACAGGTTCTTATTCAAGCAACAACAAAGAACAGATAAAAGCGTTTAGTAGATATGATCATGTATGTAAGCCTCCTTTTAAAAATGAATCACTTCAGTAGAGTGGCCTGTAGGTCTGAGTCACTTCCAAAAGGTCTGAAAGCCACTTTCAGCTTTCAGGGCAGTCTGGTGTGGAGTTTCCCGGTGAGCCAAAGTGAGGCGGTGCAAACGTGACAGCCAGGGGTATTGGTCACTGATGTGTGGGCGGAAAATCCGGGAGGCTCTTTGTGCCAAACATCCAGCGTCACTTGGCCTTGGTGCCCTCATGTCCAGGAAGCATCTCAGTGCAGAGCTCTCCCTGGGGGGCATCCACACCTTCCCCTAACCCTTGTGCACAAGTTTGAAAATGAAACCAAGGTGTCCGCAGGGTTGGTTTCTTCTGAGGCCTCCCCTTGGCTTGCAGAGGATGCCTTCTCATTGTGTCCTCTTATAGTTCCTCAGTCTGTCATCTGTGTAAGGACACCAGACATGTTAGATTAGGGCCTACCCATGTGACTTCATTTTACCTTAATTACCTCTTTAAAGGCTTATCTCCAAATGCAGTCAAATTCTGCAGTGTTGGAGGTTAGGACTTCAACATAGAATTTTGGGGGGGACACAGTCCAGCCATAATAAGCCTCTTAGCTGCAAGACTAGTTGCTGACTTCTCTCCTGCAGAAGACGAGTGAAGGAAGGAGGGAAGACAGGCAGGCAGGCAGGCAGGCAGGCAGGCGGGCAGGCTCTAGACCAGCCAGACACTAAGCTGCAAGCAATGCCATGTTTCCTCCGGCCACTCAGGGATTGTCGTAAGTCACGATGTGAGAAGGGACTGTGAGGGGAGGTGGGGGGCCGTTCCAGGCAGGAGTTGGGGTGGGCAGGCAGCCCCCAACCCAGATAACAAGCGGCTCTCCAGGAACACGTGTTAGGAAAAGTGCTTGATCAGAGTGTCAACTCGGGAGCCGAGTAGGAATACTAAGTGGTTTTGTCTGTCACCTCCTCCGCCCACTGGAATTCGGCCATAATCTGATGGAAACACTTTGTGCCCACTTTCAGGAGAAGTCTCTGCTATCAGTAAGGCTGGCTTTCATACTCAGGCTATCACCAGAAGCTTTCAGAGCCTCGATACTGCTCTTCCCAGCAGGCGTGTGAATCTCAAGTGTAGAGGGTGTGTCACCAAAAGCCACTCTGTGCAGAATGTTCCGTTAATTGGGGTTTTCGTTCGCATTTAATTCTGAGCACCAACTCTGCCCCAGACACTACTCCTGCAGCGTCTCTTCATTGGTCTCACGTTACAGTGGAGAAAACTGATCAGGGCCGCATGACAGATCAGTGGGTGAGCTGGGATTCAAACTCAAATCCAGTCCATGTGGCTCCAAAGCCCAGGCTTGAAGCCCTACTCATGCTGTCCTCACGTCACAGAGAAGAGGACCCACGGACCTTCATAAACAGCTGTGTGAGAAAGGGTTAAAATGCCGGTGTGGGAGTCCAGGTGTCCTGACTCTGCAGCTTTGTAGCTGAATGCTTCAGGGCAAGTTGCTTAACTCATTAGGCTTCCATTTCCTCATCTGTTAAAATGGGTCCGACAATAGTATCTACTTCTAAGAGGGTTCTAGTGAGGCTTGAAAGGGTTTTATCCCCTACGGGTGTTTAATAAATGATAGTTACTAGTACTATCATAAATGCAATCAATATTTTGAATGTGCTCCCACCTAGAGGTGAAGAGGCCTGGGTGTTTTTGTGCCCCTGATGTGTTGATGAAGAAAAACAATAGCCATTATTAATTGAGCACCTACAACGTATAATATACATGACCTTGTGTTTTATGTATATGACCTGATTTATTCCTTGTAGCCATCCTCTGAGTTAGTTTACAGGATAAGTCTCCTATTCAGATGAAGAAAATGAAGCTCATAGAGGGTGAGTGACTTGCTGGAAGTCACACTGCTAAAAAATTATGGAGCTGATTGTTAGTTCCAGGACTGACTTCAGTACCCATGCTTTTAATCACTAAGATACAATATCTCTGAAGTAGTAAACTTAAAAAAAAAAATTCCAGAAATTACTACTCTCAACTGCATGTAATCTTTTAAAAAGATCACTTTGAAAGGTGCCAGCTAATACCATCAATGCAGCCATTGTTCTTACTCTTTGGCCCGCAGAACCATCCAAAACCCTCAGGGGAAAACTAGTCTCATTCAATTATATCAGACTCATCTTTTAATCTAAAATGGTAGTACTTAATTTGATTATTCACCTTATTCCCCAGACTTTGATACAAATGAATCTTGGCTGTTGGTAAAAATCAAATCCACCTTTAAAGGATAAATATTTGTCCCCATCAAGATACTCCAAAGTATGCACTTAAGTGTCTGAAGAGAAATGATCCAGACTGTTTTTAACAGTATCTTTGGAATAAGTGATTTATCTTCCAAGAAGACTGCTTTAAAGGGGAGACTCATGTGGGATGCATAAGCTCTGGTATGTTTATTTAAAACATACCTGAAATTTCCTTATATATAGTCACAAGTAACTTGCCTGGAAGCCCCAGACACTCAACTCTGCTAAGGCAGAGGAAACTGATCAGGTCATGAGTCCTTTTCAGTTGTGTCTTGCTTGGACTTTTAAACTTTTACTCAGTGGATTATAAACATGTGCAAAGGGTTCACTTAGGGAAGGGACACCCCCACACATACACCATGAACCAGCTCTCTGCTCTGCAATGCTAAGCCCTCAACCAGAGGTGGTAGTTAGTAAGTAGTGGGAGAGTCTTGGGCTCTAAAGTGACAAATGAGAGTATTGTGTACAGCTTTTCTGATAGGAAGTCAGCAATTCTGTCATTCATGGAGCTACCCTGAGCTTAAATGCCTCCCAGTTGCTAGAAACCTGGTGTTGCATCTGATTCCGGACAGTGCTGGTTAACTTTAGACAAAATTCCTCCATGTGATTTTTATGTGGCCAGCCATTTGACAGTGTTTCATGTCGGGCACATGGGATCATCCTTCTGTAGCCTTTCTCGGTCTCCAACACTTGATGAGTCAGGGTGGCTGATGCAGCCCAAAGACGTTCTAATTGGGTTTAGTTATTACATCAGACGCTACTTAAATCCCTCCTTTCAAAAGCACTCAAAGCACAGCCCTTCTACTTTCTGCATTGCATAAGTTAGATTTCTTTAAGCTCTTGTCCCTTTTAGTTTTGCCTGCACTGCTGCCCAGTTCCTCCCAAAGCTCCCCCTCTCACCAGACTGTGCGTCCAGCTGTTTGCAACCCTGAAACATCCCAGATGACAAAATGTATACACATTGTAATTGTCCAAGTAAGTCCCTTTTCACTTACTTGGCTCTGGTTCCTATTTGTCTTTTCAAGTTAAATAGTAAAACTTTGATTCATATGGTAGGTGGAATAATGACCCCCTAAAGATGTCCACATCCTAATCCAGGAATCTTGCGAATATGTTACATTACATGGCAAAGGGGAATTAAAGTTGCAGATGGAAATAAGGTTGCTAATCAGCTGACCTTAAAACAGGGAGATAATCCTGGATTAACCAGACAAGCCTAATGTTATCCCAAAGTACTTAAAAGTATAAGACAGGGTTCTAGAAGGGGAGGTCAGCATGATATAATATTTAACTGGACCCACTATTGCTGGCTTTGAAGATAGAGGAAGAAAGCTGTGAGCCAAGGAGCTTGGGCAGCTTCAAGAAGCTGGAGAGGGCAAGGAAACAGACTGTCCCCTAGAACCTCTGAAAGGGAGCATAGTCCTGCTGAGACCTTGATTTTAGTCCAGTGAGACCCACTTCAGACTTACGGATTACAGAATTTAAGATAATGAATTTGTGTTTTCTTAAGCCTCTAGATCTATGATTATATGATTTGTTACAGCAGCAATAGGAAACAAATACAGTTAGCTGGGACCTAAGTAACCAGAAAATACAATTCACTGACATTTTTTCTGCTTACCATTTTCAGGAGAAATAACCAAATCTCAAGAAAAGTTTAAATCAACAATTTACATTTAAGCAAGATCTTTGATTGAGACAGACCTCACAGGGAAAAGTTGGGGGTGCAGTTTACTGGGGAGAGCTCTCAGGAGATGCACCTGTAAGAGGGGAGGACCCAGCAGAGGGAGACGCTAGCCGGCACCACAACTGCATCTGAGGCCTTAGCTGATCCTACAGGCAACTCTGGAGCTGGGGCGGCCCTTCAAAATTGTCCAAATTGAAGCAATGTGGCTGAACTTTTGTCCCCACATCATCCAGCCTGGGAGGGAGTATAACCTTGTCCGAGGTGGTTCCTGATGGCTGAGGGCCATGCCCGGCTAGGAACACAGGTGTGAGTTGTCAGCAGCTGATCTTCCCAGCTGCCAGGGGACAGGTGAGTTGGCCCTGAGGAGGGGATCTGGGCAGGCATAACAGTATTCACTCCAGCAATCGATATTTCTAGGGTGTGTGAGATCAGCTGAGATCTAGCTACATTCCATCTCGTCTTGACACAACAGACAAGAAGAACTCATATTTATTTGATGCTTCTTAAGCACCAAAGCAGACACTATGATGCTTAAGGACTTTACACTCATCTTCTCTAATCCTAGCAAAGGAACTACTGTTAGTTCCATTTTACAGATGAGAACACTAAGAAGCTCAGGCTGGTGAACAACTTGTCCCAGGCACCCCAGCCCGTTAAGAGGCAGAGCCAGATTCTGACATCAAAGCCGGCTCCCTTAATCCCCAGTCCGCCACGAGCTCACGGAGCAAATGAACATTTACAAACATCAATCTGACACCGCAAGATTCTTGGCCATCAAAGAAAGATAAGATTATATTCAGTAAACTCTGCTTCCCAGATAGGAAAAGGGGCCCAAGACGGATTGATAAGATATTAAACAAAGATTGAAACAAAAAAGGACTTCTGGTGGCCCAGAAGGGTTGAATAGATCAAGGCTTGTACTACATGCTATAAATCAAAGTTAATTACATTTTTGCTCCACACTGTACATGGTGAATTGGGTCATATGCCTCTGTGTTCACTTTCCAAATGGGAGCTCCTAGGGGAAAAGCATCAAGACGGTCTACCTTTCCTTGTATGGCCCCTGGCACCACATCAACACAGGACCGCACATCATAAATACCGGTCGATGATTTTCTTCCCCGCCGCCGTGGCCCAGACCCCATGGAACAGCCTCTAGTGCAATATCACTCCCTGTAGCACTCTCCCTGTGGGCTGGGTCTAGAAAATATGGTGCTCTGGAAAATGCTGTAAAAGCTCTCTTCTTTAATAAGGATCCTGGTGTCCCGTGATGGATGCTATAAAATCATGGACCGGCTGGTGTGTTCATAGCCGTGTGGGCCCATTAACGGCGTCTGGTTCTGTGGTAACAGACTTCATATCCTGGGAAGGAGAAGGTGGTCAGCAGAGAGCAAAAGCGAAAGCATTTATTATAAATAACACGAGGTGACCCTGGAGTAAACACAGCTGTGCCCTCACGGTGTCTTGTCAGCGCTGCTCCCTCAGTAGATTAAAGAAATCCATGTTTTATGGGGCCATCACTTATTCTGTATATACACCACAAAAGGCAGTTTTTCCCTCAAACCCTGCTTGCTGCGTATAAGGTTTCAAGCCCCGGAATTGCACGGAGTGGAGATGCTTCACAAAAACACTTACTCTTAAATGTTCTAATATTTTCAAAGGGAAATAAGGATCAGTTCCTATTTGTTCCTAAGTGATTTACACAGTATTTCTGGCTCTGTGCAACTTGTAGCTGCCCTTCTGATTTCTTACATTCTTCTCAAGTGCCACCTCCCCAGCCCCACCACCGGGCCCTCCCCTGCAGCGGGGCAACGGGGTGTGCAGGAAACTTTATCTAGAAGGGCTGGGGGCCTGGCTGTGTCATCTACCATCTGTGGGCCTCCGACGACTCCTTCAACTCACTGAGCCTTATTTTTCTCATCCGTGAGTGGGACAGTGGGCTCTACTTCCTGGCGTTGGGTCGTTCAGTGAGTTCTATGAGTTCAATGATTCGTCCCGAAATTGGTGGGCAGTATGGGAAGGGAGTAGCAACACAGAGGAAGGCTTTTTAAGCTGCTGGGGGAAAAACTTAGAATACATATGAATGTTATTACATTTATATCATATAACATTATTATATTATTATACACATGCTAATAAATATGTTTATTAAGACAAATATTTAAAATCACACAAGGGTTATATAGATATTTTATATATGTGTGCATGTGTATAAAATCCTCAAGTGATGTCACCTGTGTGCAATCAGCACAGCAGGACACACATAACATAACCACATGTGCTGGGGGACCACAGGGCCACCGCACAGCACAGATAGGGCTGCAGACTTAGCTGCCCTGGGTGGTGATGAGCCGTCGGCCATGTGGTAAGTTTCTCTCCAGGTTTCCATCGCCTCTCCAACCACTTCCTCCTCATTGGTCAGAATTAGACCCAGAGAAACTGGCCCTTTCTTTGTCTTCTCTACCTTCAACAAACTGAGGCGATCAAGAATTTTCCTCAACATTGAGGAGGGTTGTCCTGAGTCAAAGGAGGAGACAGCCCTAATTAAGTGGGTGGTGTGTCTGTAATTCCACACGACAACTGGATTTTTACAGAAAGTTATTAGCCATCGCTGTAATGAAAACAGACTATCGAAGGTTCTGTTCATACTGAACTTGGTTGCCTCTCCACTGTTCCAAAAGAAACATGGCGTATCACCTACTCAAACAATGCTGTTTTACTGTCACAAGCTCAGAGCCACTGAGTGTTACTTATTCATTTGTGTTCCCAGGCCCCGCTGTGTGTCAGGTGTGCTGCTCCGTCCCAGGATTGCAGAAGCTTCCATGACACCACCTCTGCCCTTGCTGAGGGGAGATGGACAAGTCCTCAACGCATGTGTCAGAGATGAGATCCGTACAGAGTTATGGGCACAAGTCACTTGCCTGGGGATCCAGAGCTGGCTTCCCATGGGCTTCAGCTTCCTAAGGAGTGAGTTGGATTTTGCCAGATAAGGAAGAGTAGAGTAAACGGAGCAAGGCATAAAGGACAGTGGGAACCGCACATCCGAAGGCATGGAGTTGTGGAATTGCTCAGGATGACTGTGCAGCAGGGGTGCACCATTCTGAGTGACCAGAGAGCAAAAGGGGTTAGCGGCAGTGTCAGGAGATGACCTAGTAAATTAAGGGAGGGCAGCTTGTGAAGACTTGTACGTGTCCTGACCTTGTCTTATGTGCAGAGAAGAGGGATTGCAGGCTTGCAAGGAGGAGACAGCATGATAGTACAATGGGTTCCCCTACTGAGGATTAAACATATTTTCCCCTTTTCTTCAGCAAGTTAACTGGGACACATTAGTCAAATCTTTAAAAATCAGATCAGTGTTTGGTCATGTTAATCATCAGGCGATCATAGGACACTGTAGGATGCTATTCTTTCGTCACTGTTAGGGCACACAGACACACAAACACACAAACGCAACATCACGGCTAGCTTGCCACATTAAGATTTCCTCAAAACTGAAAAAGAACCTACTCATCTTATTTTTTTTTAATTTTTTAATATAACAGTTTTGCTTTTTAATGGCTTTCTTCAGATATAATTCACATATAGTACAATTCACCTGTTTAAAGTATACAATTCAACGGCTTTTGGTACATTCACAGAGTTGTGCAACCAACATCACAGTCAATTTTAGAACATTTTTATCCTCCCAAAAGCCATGCAGCCCTTACCCATCAGTCCCCAGCTCTCCAAGTCCCTCAGCTCTAGGCAACCACCAATCTCTCTGTCTTTATAGATTTGCCTGTTCTGGACATTTCATGTAAATGAAATCAGACACTGTGTGATCTTTTGTGAATGGCTTCTTTCACTTAGTATAAGGTTTTCAAGGTTTATGCATGCATGTAACAGTACTCTATTCCTTTTTATGGTTGAATAATATTCCATTGTATGGATATAGCACGTTTTATTTATCTGTTCATCAATTGATGGACATTTTGATTGTTTCTACTTTTTGGCTGTTTAATTGACAATGCTACTATGAACACTCACGTACAAGTTTTTATGTGGACACGTGTGTTTATTTCTCTTGGGTATACACCTAGGAGTAGAATTGCTGGGTCATATGATAACTTTATATTTAACATTTTGAGGAACAGCCAGACAGTTTTCCAAAGCAGTAGCACCATTTCACATTCCCACCAGCAGTGAATGAGAGGAACCTATTCATTTTAATGCCAAATTCTCATTAGCTCCTACAGGAATTCCCCTTTGGATAGAAGGATCTGGCTCCCGGCCCTCAATGCTGAAGGAAGAAATAGGAAGAATTTGTCGAGGATGCCTTTGCTCTCAGTCCTGCTTGGAACTTGTTTTAGAGTGTCTAGGCCACCCCCTTTGTTTCAGGCAGACTCAACCTCTGGGACGGTTGGAATGGAATGCTTATTTTCCTATTTCTCAGGAGTATTTTGAGGAGGGAAATTCTGTGTGATCCTTGGAATGAAATGGCACAATTTTATTAAGACTGTTGGTGGTGGTTGCTACAACAAAAGGAATAGCTGTAATACTTAACATTATTGAACGTTAGGTTTGGAAGGGCATGGTCAACAAGCGGCAGCTCACAAGGCAATCTGATCCATTGTAGGCACATGGGATTATGGAACTCGTTCCAGGTTCAGCAAAGGGGCTGGGATTGATTAACAATGTCTGCCCTGGTGACAGGAGGGCATCAGTGGTGGCACATATGCTACCTATTTGCTTTCCCTGATTGAAGCCATAGTACAGCTGAGGCTGCAGCCAAGGTCACACAGCTGGTGAATGACAGAGTTGGAACAAGAATCAATTCAGTGTTTTTTTCATCTGTGCCATACTGCCCCCAGTTCTGAAAAGTGCCTCATAAAGGGACCTGTTTAGGTACAGGACTATGGTTATCAAGTTAGCAGATCAATTTCCATCCTGCTATGTTCCGACAATTCTCATCAGTGCCCATGGGAATTACTCCATCAGGGTAACTAGTTAATGATTAGAAAGTCTTAGTAAATGCTAACTAATAAAGAGGGGCCGTTGCCACCTCCTGAACCCCCATATCTCCAGCACTCAAGTGGAACGCCGTTTGAAGTCTACGAACTTGATGCTTTTGTACACAGGGAGTGTTGAGGGGGATGGGTTTGGACCAAAGAAAAGAAGTTAAGCCTCTTCTGATTTGAAAGGCAACGACTACATGTGTGCTTTCCACTTGAACAAAGAGAAAGAAACTCCATATTCAGCCCTTAGGTCAATCAAACCCCATTTTCCTGGAAACAGGAAAGATCAAGGTCATTCTGGGGGGAGAAAAATGATTTTTCTGTAGGGGAGAAATGAATATTGGCTATAAAAAAATAACTTATTTTTTAACTCTCAAATCTATTTGAGTTTTACTAGAATGTAAAATGTGCCTGAGTTTCTCCTTTTTCACCTTATTAATGAATTAAATTAGACATCAATAAAAAATTACATAGAAGAATTCAGAGACCTTTTGTAAGTAATTCCTTTCCTTCTTAACTGTTATTATATACAAATAGAAATAATATAAAAATGATCTCCCTTTTTCTTCAGTCCCTCTACCTCTTTATTTTTTTCTTTCCATCATCATTTGAGCACAGACCAAATGTCCTGCATTCCACCAGGATCCAGGGGAGTGAGCCACAGTCCATGCCCCTGAAGAGCTGAGTCCCAGGGGGCCTGTGCCTGTTCCCTACTCAGGAGGAGGCAGAGACCAACTGCTTCCAGGGAAAGGCTCTGGAAGACCAGGAGGTGGTCCATGGGCAGAGACACAGCAGAAAAGCATTGCGTGGTCCGGATGCAAGAAGGCATGGAAGGCTTCCAGAACTGCACAAAGTTGAAGCTACTGAAGCAGAAGATGAATGTGGAGGAGGGACATTAGAGGAGCAGCAGGAGGTGACGCTGGGAGAAGGGACCTCTCTTCTCATGCTCCTTGCTGAACCTGGCTCCAAACCCCTTGTATGGAGAAGACTGGTTTTTTCATCAACCTGCTGAAACTAAATCCTGAATGCAGGCAGGGGTGTGTGTGTGTGTGTGTGTGTGTGTGTGTGTGTGTGTGTGTGTGTGTGTGTGTGTGTGTCTGAGAGAGAGACAGAGCACATTTTATTTATCCATTCGTTCTTTGATGGGCATTTGGGTTGTTTTCACTTTTTGGCTACTGTGAATAATGCCACTATAAACTTTCACATATAAGTTTTCACGTGGCCCTGCGTTTCATTTCCTTAAGTTATAGCTGTAGGAGTGGAATTGCTGGGTCATACAGAACTCTTTGAAATGTGGAGACATTACCAAAGAACCCAGATATCTTTTAAATCTGAATTTAAAAGGTAACTTTAAACCTTCAAAATATATGACTTCCCTCTAACAATTATACACAGCAACTCATGCTCCTCAAGGATTATGTGTATATTGTTGTCAAATGACAAAACTAAAGCAACTTCATAATGAGTTTGATGCCCTTTATGTTTCCATGGAAAACAATCTGTGGATTGGGGGAATACAGCCCCTAAAAAACAGTGGCGCACTCTTCCTGAGGGATTTTGGTCAAGAGTGGGTTTTATAGTGTGTATGTTAGAGGCAACAAGGGGCACCTTGTAACTAGGGCGTGATTGGCTAGGAGGCTGGGGCTCCCTTCTAAGGCTCCAGGTCCTGTTTTCTAGAGTAAGCTGAGCCACCTGAAGTGGAGTTGGGGGTTGTGATTGGTGTTAGTTTTCCTTGACAGAGAGGCGTTTCCTGTAAGTGCAGGCTGACTTAGGTTTAGCTTTGTGACAGAGGCTGGGCCCTGGGGAAGCCTCCATGTTGTGGGTCCCGATATATGGATTAACTTTATCATTCTATAAATGCCTGCAGTTCAGGGCTGGAGCATCCTGGGACTCAGGGGGGCGATGCCTAAAGAGATCTCCATCCTCCCAGGAAAGCCCAGGTTAGTGCCTCCAACTCATGGAGGAGGAGTTTTCTTCCTGCCTGGCCTACAATTTTTTTCTTGGTTTTATATCAAAATATTGGCTTCGATCAACGCTCACATACCTCAGATTCTCCCTCCCCCCTATAATTGACTGATGTCTATGGATCAATTAGGTGGAAGGCAAAAGCCTAGACAGTTCCAGGGCTTCTGAATTCCCACAGCATTGCAGGAAATGAAATACCAAGTGAGACCTCCATCATGGCCAGAAGATCTGGGCTGTACTTCCTTGACTGGTTGGGTCCCAGTCCCCAAATTGGGAAGGCCAATGGGTTGAAGAAAGGGGTCATTGAGCCAGACAGCAAGCGTGGGGTGGGGAAGGCCCAGCCTGCAGAGCTGACTGCTCACCTACTACACCAGGTGCTCTGGGTCCAGCTCCTAATTTATCCCCATTTTTATAGAGAAGAAAACCAAGAGCTCGGATGCCCCACAGCAGTAAAAGGCAAAACTGAATTGAAAACAGCTTAGGTCTGTGTCCCCAGATTGGCCTCCCAGCTGGAGCCTAGAGGCTGGAACAGGAGCGTGGGCTGGGCTCCATTTGCCCCAGCATCCACTCCACATCATTCAGGGCACCTGGTCCTGCCCAGCGAAGCGGCTGCCACTCAATTTTGGAGGCAATCATATATTTTTAATGACCTGCAAAATCTCCCTGTGAGAAGGGAGGGAGAGTTGAAATTACAGCCAACAATTTGCATTGCGAATCAAGTTATCCTCCCTCCTGCTCTCCAAGAATATGCAGAAATAAATGCCTTCTAATGAACCCTGGGGGGTTGAGGCTTTGATATGAATTCTGCTGGAAGGGTAAAGAGTTCTAGCCAGACTGAAACCCAGCGTGAAGTTGGAGTAGGAGGGCCAGGGCAGTCCCCTTCAGAGCAAGGGAGAAAGGAAATTGGATTATCTTGCTAGCAGTTGGTGTTTTTCTATCTCTTAGAACCACAGATTAGAGCTCTCCTCCTTCAGATGGGGTGGGGGTGGTGTGGGAGGGTGGGGGGAAGGGGGGGAATTCAACTGAGCTCTATTTAACCAGCCGGCTCCTCACTCAAATTCAACACTTCTACCCTGGCCTCACTCACTAATCCTCAAGCTCCCTCTAGACTCCCTGGGCCTATGAGACCAGGAGCTCCAAAGCCTTTGCCTTTTCCAGAACTAAAGAAGACCTATTAAAGATAGATGATAGATAGATAGATGGATAGATAGATAGAAATACAAGCTTTCTAACTGAAGTCAGATAGCCTTTGGTTCTGGCTGCTCCCAGGGAAACTCTGGCCCTCCTCCCCCAGCCCCACCGCCTCCAGGGTCTGTGTTTATTTCACACAATGAGGTGCGTGTGCAGGCAAGTATGTGCTTGTAGGACTGAGCTGTGTGGGGGCTGGCCTGTGAGCGAGTGGTGTGGGTCTGAGGGCATGTGGATGTGGTAGTTGTGTGGGCTTGAGTGTGTGGTAATGATGGTTTGTGTGGACTTGTGAGAGGGCGGGGGTGGGGAGGCCTGTTCACAGTCTCCCTGGGGGAACTGGTGGGGACATGAACAAGCCCAGCTTGGACAAAAGGAGTCGACAGTGGATCCGGAGCTCTGGGCCTGCTCTGCCTCTCTGCTGCCTCCTTGCCCCAGTCTCTCCCTAGAGCTGCAGGCACATCCTCATGATGCCGATTCTCATCTCTCCCCTCTGGCCCTGCCTGAGCCAAGCCAGTGAATCCCCTGGCGGGAAATGAGACTTGAACTTCGAGGCAAGAAGTGGGCATGTCCACCAGACAAGTTGAGTTCAAACCCCTTATCCACTGGTTAGCAAGTCGAGAACAGATTATTCTATCCCTGTGTCCTCATCTGGGAAAATAGGGATGGTAAAGGACCAATCATGGTGGGTTGTGGTGAACACTTATGTGCTAATAAACATGAGCTATTATTGGGGCAAATGGGTTGGTAACTGCTCAGCACTCTAGGATCCCAATATTGCAACCAGTATTGGGGTAAGATGATTTAACCTTCTTTTTTTAATTAAATGAATGAGTCTTTCAATTCTATAGTGCTTTACAATTTTCAAAAGTTTCACAAGCATGATTTCATATAACCCAATAACCCTTTTTTTCCCTATTCCTCTATTGCCCCTCCCCCTTCTTTATCGCCACTGGTAACCACTAGTTTGTTCTCTATGTCTGAGTCTGTTTCTGTTCTGTTGTATACATCTGTTTGTTTTATTTTTTAGATTCCACATATAAATGCCATCATAGAGTATTTGTCTTTCTCTGACTTATTTCACTTAGCAAAATGCTCTCCAAGTCCATGCATGTTGCTGCAAATGACAAAATTTTCATTCTTTTTTATGGCTGAGTAGTATTCCATTGTATATACAAACAACCTCTTCTTCATCCATTCATCCATTGATAGACACTTAGGTTGCTTCTATATCTTGGCAATTTCAGTAATGCTGCTATGAGCACTGGGGTGTATATATCTTTTCAAATTAGTGTTTTTGTTTTTTTCAGACACATACCCAGGAGTGGAATTGCTGGGTCAGAAGCTAGTTCTATTTTTAGCTTTTTGAGAAAACTCCATACTGTTTTCCACAGTGGCTGCACCAGTTTACATTCCCACCAACAGTGTACAAGTGTCCCCTTTTCCCCACATCCTCACCAACATTTGTTATTTGTGTTCTTTTTGATGATGGCTATTCTGACAGGTGCGAGGTGGTATCTCATTGTGGTCTTGATTTGCATTTCCCTGATGAGTAGCAATGTTGAGTTTGTTTTTTTTTTTTTTTTTTCAAGTCTAATTCAACCTTGTTAAGGTGCTCTGAGGGACGATAGGCAGAGGCCTGGGGGTTAGGACCATACTCAAGGACATAAATAACTTAACCCAAGGTATAAGGAAGGTCTGTGCTGACAAGGGTGCTTTTAGGATTTCCTTGCCGGTGATGGCACAGTGTACATATATTTTGGGAACTTGTCTACATCAAGAAGTCCTTGAAAAGTAAAAAAAAAAAAAAAGAGGAGAGGAATTGTTATAGATTAAAAAGAAATTTGAGTCATATTAAATCAAATGCAGTTGGGAACACTGATAAGATCCTGTTTTAAATGAATCAGATATTTTAAAATTATAATACAAGAAAATTTGAACATTGAATAGATACTAGATAATATTAAAGAATTATTGTGACTATTTTCAGATATGTTCATGGCATTGTGGTTACAGTTAAAAGGCCAGATAGTCTTTATCTCTTAGAAAATATACTGATATGGGTGAAATGATAAAATGTTTGGGATTTAATTTAAAATAATCTAGCTGGTGGGGCTAGCTTGGGAAACAAATATAACAAAATTGGCAAGGGGCTCCATTACATTATTGTCTCTAATTTTGTGTGTCTGACAATTTCCAAAATTAAAATATTAAGAAGAAAAGAAAAGAAAAAGCCCCCTCTAAGCTGCCACTTGGAGGGTGGCTTCTGCCCTCCCATGGTGTCACCAGGACACGATGCTTCAGTCAGGCCCAGGGACCGATGGGGAGGGGCACGCTGAGCAGCACTTTCTAAGCCCTATAAATCAACAAGCACAGCTGAAGCCATTTAGTAGGAAGCTTGTTAATAAGAAAAATCTGGTTTAAATGGGTCATTTTATTGGGGCGAGGGAGCAGAGGATGATGGAGAACAGGGCCGCCCTGGCAATGAGGAGGTTTATAACTAGTGCCAAGCTCTTCCTCACAGGCAAGGGTTGGATTGCATTAACTCTATCGCCACCTCCAGTCTTTCCTAGGAGGACGGTGAGCCCAAGGTGGGAGCAACAGGCGTGGGGGATGGGCCTGGAGCACGTGCCGGGGAGGGAGCTGTTGGGTGGTCTATGTCATCATGGGCGTGGGGCCTCCACGGGGGTGCTGGGAGTTTTCGTGTTCCAGGGAGGACATGTCTGGGGTCTATATACACTCCTAGACCCGGGGCAGAAAAGTGAAGGGGAAAACAGTCAGCTCCACAGGCAAGAAGGTTTTAAGTAGAATAACCTGAGCCAAAGAGAGAAGGAAGGCCTCCTGCAGAAGTGGGACTTTGAGGGAAAACCTTAATGAAGGACCCTGAGAAATAAATCATGCAGCCAAACTCAGGTGAGGACGCTTGTGGTTCAATTGCACTGCAAAGTGGTTTTTAATGAAAGGGGCTTTGGAGGGTCACATGACTTCACTTGCTCCGCCCAAGGGCTAAGAAGTCCCAGGCACCTGAGTCAGGGTCTGGGGAGTGACAGGTCAGGGCAAGGGGCCCTGCGGGCACTATGAACTCAGCTTTCTCTCTTTTCTTTGTTTGCCAGTGACCCCAGGCTGCTGCAAGGGTCAGTGGGATAGCACTGAATTTGGAGTGAAAAAACTCAAGTCTCAGTCCCAGCTTTGCTGTTTCCTACTGTAAAACGCTGGGTAGTCAATCACTTGCTCTGCCTCAGCCTCAGATTCCCTGTTGGCAATGGAATGAACAATACCTGTTTTACAGGTTGCTGTAGAGGAGTATTTGTGCAGTAAAGAGTGTGTAGGATCTGGAGACAAGGCTATGGAGGCTCACGTACTGGCCTCACCAACTTTGAGCTGTGTTCCTTCAAGCCAGTCAGTTGATGCCTCTGAACCCCTATTTCCTCCTCTGAAAAATGGGAGAATACCAGCTTCATAGGAAGACATAAAGGGAAAACATAAGTAAAGGGGCTTATTGCAGTGCCCAGTACAGGAAAACGCTCAATAATGCTAGAAATCAGAATTAATGATATAAAATCAAAGAACATAAATGAGGTTAAACGTGGGGAATCTCTAAGAATGACACAGAGAAAGCACCCTGGGCTGAGAGAAGGGAGCTCAGCTCTCCCCAGACTTCTGGCCATCTCAGCATTGACATCTTGGACCTTGTTTTTATCTTTTCAGTTGGAGTGCGGGGACCACCTGGATTTAATGCAGGCACCCTTCTGCTTTGACACGCGAAAGACTTGGTGGTATATCTATTAGATCAATAAAGGCACTCAATTGATTGGGATCATTCTCCACAGGAAGAAAATGTACAGTAACTGTAGCCTGGACATGATCGAGATTTAAGAGAAGAGAAAGGGAGCTTAGAAATCGGGAAAATAAAGGCAGAATATGGTTGTTTTAATCTTGAGTTGAACTGGGTGGCTGCAGAAGAATCTTTAACATGAACAGTGATTTGTAAGTCAAAACTCTTAGGAAAAAAAGAGGAGTCCTGTTGGCATTATTAATACTCATGGGGATATATATGGATCTTTAAATAAGGGTGTGCAGTCATCTTTCCCAGAGTTTGTACCTTGTGGTTACTAAAGAGACAGTTATGACACTTCCTTTGCTAAATTAAACCTCATCCACTTCACCCACATTTGTTCCTGGCTCCTGCCACACAGTAACACCCCTCCCCGTCCTGGCTCAGACCGCTGCCCTGGCTGGTCCCCAACCCTCCCACAGAGCAGGAGGCAACCCCCGGCGATCGCGGGATGTTTTCCTTCCCGTCTGCCCTATGGTCCCCTGATGGTAGGCGCCCGGGGTGTGAAAGTGCACACCTCCAAAGTCGGCCTCCTAGTCCGAGAGGCCTCCGGAGGAAACCAGCAGTCCCTCCACTTCCTGTGGATGAAGGATTATGTGATTGAAACAGATCGCGCCCTCATTCCTGTTCCCAAGTCACACGCCCAGCCCAGCGCCTGAGAGTTAACAAGCATGTGACATCAAATTACGACTGGGCTGAGACCCCAGAATTTAAAAATAGGTGTTTGGACTTCCAGATGCTTGTGTGTCTCCTTCCGGCTCCATGTCCACACTCTCTCCCTGCTGGTAACTTCTCTGTAGGAAGACAGAGAGCTGGGACCACCCCCTGTGTGCAGAAAGGGTTAATCCCCTCTTGGGGGGATTCTACTGCCCCCACTGGCTTGCTTGCTGCTGTGTTCCTGTTGCTTTTTTTCCATTTTCTTCTCTCTTGCAGGCTCATTAAAACCTCTGAGTTTGAAGGGGTTTGTGTCACACAGCTCTGCACAGCCAGCTGGGCACCAGGCAGGGATTATGCACCCTGTTGACATGGACAGCACAGGCCAGGGGGCCCCAAGGACCCAGAGCACTTTTTACACGGAGATGAGCTGCCACTTGGCTCCTTCTGTAACTAATCACCACTGTTGTTGAAATATTACTTCTTCTGTTACAACCACTAATACCCCAAATGAGGAACAGGTGCTTTGGGGTAACATCAAACACGATGGTCACTTCTCATTTGGGATCTCCCAGCCGGCCCAGTGAACATCCGGAAAACCCGTTTGATTGCAGGGCTGCGTTGCTGCCTCTGTTGGCAGAGTTGGAACCGTGCTGGGATTTGCCTGTATCCTGTTTAAACCAAGGCTTCCCTGAGGAAGGTTTTGGTACAGAATCTCAAAAACAGACTTATAAGGGAGCGAGTGCAAAGAGCATGAGCCTCGGAGTTCACTCAGCCTGAGGTTGAGTCTTGGCTTCAGCCCTCACTAGTTGTGTGACCTTGGATAGTTAATTGCCCTCACTGGGCTAGGTGTTTCATCAAAAAAACAGAAACCTTAATAATATTAATAATATCGGGATTGTTATGAGGGCTCAAAGTAATGTAGACAGTGGTTAGCACAGTGCCCGGCATCCAGTAGAGGCTCCATCATGAAAGTCATTGCAGTTATGTTGATCTCGGCGTCTGATGCCTTTCGCAGACACCACCCGCTTCCACACACACACACCATGCCTGACACACCCAGTGTCCCTAGCAAAGCAGCTAACTTGTGGTTTACACTTCCCTCCATGCTGGCCCTGCATCCTGGGAAACCAGATGGAGATCACAGTAATGACAACAATATTTGCATTTCCTTTCTTGGTTTATAAAGCACAAACACCCATGCCCTACGGCTTCATCCTCAGAACTGCCTTGTAGGGTACACGTGCATCCTTACTTTTTTCCAGAAGAGAAAGCTAAGGCCCAAGGGGTTAAGCGAGGCACCCAAGGTCGCACATTTCACAAGTGGCAGATCCAGGACGGAAGTCCGTGCTCTTTCTCCCACAGCCATCTCCTTGTTGCCCAGCACCCTGCCCATGCTCATCCCCCCAGACAACACCTCCCATCTCCCGGGGGCCATCTGCTAAGGATTTAACTAACTTACCTGTGAGGACGCACCAACAGCTGTCAGCGGGTTACATATCTGTACCGGATGGGGATCTTCTGTTGACTAGGCCTTGACCCAAAGGACTTACTTTCAGTCTTACGCAGTGAATTATATGAAACCTGTAGGTGATTGCCTCTTCCTTCTATATGGAAGATTTGTTACAGGCACCAAGGCTATGACCACATGAAATAAAGGGGAGATATCATACAATTGTAAAGTTGTCAGCAACCTTTAACTCAGTAGAGCATAGCCCAATATCCTAGACTTAAGTCCATCTTCTCACCCAACTAGACTCAGCCCCCGGGTTCTGGCCAGAGGAGGCCAGCTTAGCCTTTCTGGCCTGAGCTGAGGGAACCATGAGCTTTTCAATGACGTCCACATCTCTGATCTTTATACTACCCTGTGAGGTTGTGTGAGGTCTTGTGAGGTAGATGCCATTGTCCCTTACATAGATAAGGAAACAGAGAGGTTCAGAAGGCTTGGCTAGGGTGCCCAAGGCCCCGGGCCAGCATGCAGTGGTGTCCAGACCAGTCCAGCCCTTTCAGAATGGTGCCTCTCCCACTGCTTCCTGCAGACCCTGTACTTCCTGGGTGTTTATGGAATGAAGCAAGCATAAGTTTGTCCTCCCATAACACTAGGCACAGGCCAACCTTTGACTCTGCACATGAAACAGTGAATCATGAAGACTGGTAGAACCCACGGAGACCACCCTGTACACCGCCACATTATGTCCGGGTGTGGACACTGGAACTCCACTGTGATGTGGGTTTGGAGAGGGCTCAGAGACAGCTCCCTCCCCAAAAGGAAGCACTGAGAAGTAAGCCCTGACTGTCTTGGCAGCTGGAGGGGGAGGTTAGGGGTTGACCCAGTTATACTCTCTAAGAATGTGAAGGGTTAGCTGTATCTGTCATTCTCCTAGGACAAGGCAAGAAGTTGAGGGTTTAAATCACGGCACAAAGAGTTGAGGTAGATGTTAGAAAGAACCTTCTGACCTTGGAGGCCACTGAAGCAGATTCATACAAGGGAGGAGAGGAAGCTGCTTCTATGGAGATTTGTAGGAAATTGGTTAGCTGCTGGGTAGGGTAGCATACCCACCATGGAGAAGAGGAGATTAAAGTCCAGGATTACTAGATTTCCCTTTGAGCCTCATGGCTAAAAACTGCTAGAAGACATCGTATAAAGAGAAAGTGTAACGACACTTATTTTTAATTGAATAATCATTGCTTCTAATTTGGGTGATTTCAACAATGCTCCTTCTTGTATTTCTATTTTGGCTCTCTAGGGGAAATTTGAAGTTTCCTGGTAATTTATAATTTTAACCACAGTTTTCCTGAGGCAGTAAGTTTATATGGGAAAATAGTTTACTCTGAATCTTAAAATTTTTTCCTATGGTATAATTTGCCATCACACTAAACACACATGTCATTATCTCATAAGCTCATAATTGCTGACTCCTCTAGACTTGACATCTCCAGAACAGGTAGTTCTCCTTCAAAGAACATATCATTTCAGTATCAAGGCAAAATTCAGGTGTCCCTGCATGACAGATGGGAAGGTTTTTTAACAATGAAAGTTACCCCCAAGAAATAGAGAAATAAAGGATGCTCTGTGACTCTGACCCTGAGGCTTTCTCTTCCATGGATTGGAAGGTCCTGCCTTTCATATATGCAGATGAGAATGCTGACCTGTGTCCAGAGGACATGTGTTCCACAGCCCTTCTGGGGGGTAATAGGTTTACACAGATCCAGACATAGTCTTGCCCTCTCACCCTTGTGTTTATGAGGTGGTTCCCAGGGGAGCTAATGGCGTCTAGGGGATTAAATCACCAGCCTGGGGGGCTAGCCCTGTGGCCTTATTTTATCCTGAGCTAACCAAACAGCATGAACTATATAGAAATGAACTGAATCATTCGTTGAGACTATGTAACAGAACAGAACAGAGCTTCCCAACCTTTCTAACATGGAGGCACATGGAGGCACACGGAGACAATAATACAATATAACAATTACACAATAATAATAATTCCAGGTAAACAGACAAGGTTGTTTGTAACCAACCAGGTGGCTCCTGCCACTCCAAGGTTTGCCTGGACACCCACTGGCTAAAAGGCCATTATTTTGTGCCATCTATTGGAGGGAGCAAAATGGTTAGGGCAGAATGGCGCCAGGTGGGAGAGGGCTGTTCAGTTAGATGGCTTGGATTTGAGTCCTGACTCAGTCATTCATGGCCTTAGGTGTGTTATTTAATCTCTCTTTGCCTCAGTTTTCTCACAGGTAATAGGGTTAATAATAGTGTGTACTTCATGACTATTCTAAGGACTGTTCTAAGAATTAAATGAGTTGATCCATACAGAGTGCTTAAAGGAGTGTCTGGCACAGAGCAAGCCCTGGATAAATGGCGTCTGCTGCTGTTACTGCTGTGTTTGTTCCAGAATCCCAGGGTCTGCTTCCCAGCAGAGAAGAGTGAGATGTAAACAGTAACGTGCTCCAAATGCACTTAGAAATCAAAGTCAGATGACTCACTGCTTTCTCAAAATCTGTGCCTCTTCTCTCTTCCCTCTCACCCTCTTTCTTTCTCCCCCTCTCTAATGTGTCTGTAGATGCCCTAGAGATAGCAGCAAAAGAGGAAAGAGAATTGACCTGGGAGCAGGAAATTCATATCCCAATCCTGGTTCTTCTGCCCACTTGTGGGCTCCTGCTGGGTAAATCACCTCACCTTTCTGGCCCTCAGACTCCTCATGGACTGAGAGATGGCGGTTGACCAGATGACCACAGAGCTCTCTTTCTACTGCAAGACATCATGACTGTTTTGTGGTATAGATTTATAGAGACTGGGGTGTGTGTGTGTGGTAGCTGGTGCCTAAATCTGCACCACTGATGTTTACAGAGATTAATACAAAATGAGTTAGTGTTTTCTCTGAATTAAAACATCTAACACATCCCCACCTGCCTTGAGAACATACCTTCAACTTGCCATGGTTGCCCTCCCAGTAGCAGAATTCTAAACTGGAGCATTTTTTTACCTTAAGAAAGGTAAAATGTAAAAAAAAAAAAAAAAAGAAAGGTAAAATGTAAATGTGTCTCCTAGGTAACATCTTGTTAGCTTCATTGCTCAAAGCTCTTGAACATAATAAAGCTGCATTTCTTTTTAAAAACAGTAATTCAGACATCTCACTCAGGCCTCCCAACCAATTAGTCTGAATTAGTAAAGTGTGTTCATTTCTGGCCAGATGAGGACGTTGGATACATATATGCAGACTTGTATTCACCCATATACATATACAACATGATTTCCCAGCGTCTAAGGTTATTCTTTCCTAGCTCTGTTTTATTTAGAGGTGGTTGTAACATGTACATCCTTCTTGCTATTAAAAATTAATACTTTAGCCCAAACAGTCACTCAGAAATATCAGCCAGAGCAACATCTCAATTTAATCATGATCCTGATGAGAATTATCTCCTGCTGTCAGAGTTTGAGGAGAATGTTCTCTCCCCTTCTCTTTCCTGCATCCTCTAGAGAGGATGGTCTTCTGAAGCCACGTCTTGTACCTCCTGGAAACCAGCTGTACTGTTCTTGCAAAGTCATGTCAGAGTGTCTGAGAACAGTGAGGGGGGAGCTGGGGCAGAGCTGTGTGGCTTGAAGGATTTGGCAGAACAAAGCCCCACTAAGCAGGGCCCCGTGGTTTCACTTTGTTTTCACTGACATAAATGCCTTCCTCCGTGAAGCCCAGCCCAGGCCTGTGTGAGAAAGACTTTCCTGGAGTTTGGACACCCACCACCAGCTCAAGACTGCCTGTCTCATCCAATGAGTAGAACAATGTTTTTGGAGCCTTGGCGAGAGCTCGAAGGATGGAGCTGGGCTGGTGACCTGAAGCAGAGCCAGGCCCCACAGCTGGTCATCCTCACAGGCTTCAAGTGGGGGTGTGTGTTGGGGGGGGTGCTCAGGGCCAGCAGGGTGGCATTCAAGGACTGGCATGCTGGGGGGTGGGGGAGGAGTAAGATGAATGTGACAGGGACGTTTATTGCCTGCTACCTTTGACAAATGACGATGGTTAGCAGAATGAGTTCACCAGCAAAGAAAACACAGCTCACAGGGCAGCCGCAGAGCCCTTTAGGACATGCATTTTGTCTCCCCTAGCAGCATGGCCAGCACCAAGGCAGAGACAGCAGGTCCCTGTGTGTGGCTTCCCCGTGGTTTGGTTCCTGTAGTAGAGGCTGAAGGATGGCCCCCAAAGATATCCAGGGCCAAATCCTGGAACCTGTGAGTGTTACCTTATACGGCAAAAGGGAATTTGCAGATGTGATTAAGTTAAGGCTCTTGAGATGGGAAGATTATCCTGGATTATCTGGGTGGACCGTAAATGTAATCACAAGTGTCGTTAAAGAGGCAGAGGGAGATTTGACTGCAGGGGAAGAGAAGGCACCATGAGGACTGAAGCAGAGATTGGAGTGATGCTCTTTGAGAATGGAGGAAGGGCCACAGGCTGAGGAGTAAGGCAGCTGCTGGAAACCAAAAGGGTCAAGAACTCCTCTAAACCCTCCAGAAGGGACCAGCCCTGCTAACAGCTTGACTTCAGCCCAGTGAAACTGATTTCTGACTTCTGTCCTCCAGTAAGTACTGTAATAGTGTAAATTCGTGTTGTTTTAAGCTATTCAGTTTGTGGCCATTTGTTTCAGCAACAAGAGGAAACTGCAGAAGTTCCCAAGCGTGGGGGATGCCCAAGTGGCAGGGCCTCCCTTGATGCAGAGAAACCCTTGAAAGACACAAAGAAGCATCAGTGCACCTCTGGGCAGATACGCCCCCACCCTAATACTGTGCGTTGTGGCCAATATGGGGAGTGCTCAGGGCAGGGGTGGTGGAAGGGAATTGGAACTTACTGAGCATCTACTTTGTGCCTCACTGTCCTTGTATTTTCATATTTAACCCTCACAGCAGCCTTGTAAGGTAGGTGTTAGGACTCCACTTTCTGGTGAAGAACATTGAGCTGACATTCTGGTCATTTGCTCAAGGTCACAGATGATTAGCAGCAGGTCCCCAGGGAAGTCTGCTTGTGGCTTTCCTGCTCCCCTGCTCTGTGTACCCCTTCCTTAAGGATCTTCCAAGGTGAGAGATTGGGTGAGGCAGTTGCTATGGCTACAGTTTCAAGGAATTCATTCATTCATTCATTCATTTATTCATTCACTAAACACTCAGCCAGCACCTCCCAAGTATTAGGTCCTGTGCTGGGGGCAAAGAAGCAACCTTCTGCTTCAGGCTGCTTACAAGCCAGGAGCAGATTTTACAACACAAATTATGGTGGCATTTCCCTCTAAAAAAGCCCACAGCCCATCTCAGGCAAGGACCATTGACCCAGAGGATCATGCACGGTCCACAATGAGAGTCCTTTTATCTTACCAAGAGGGAGCTGCAGCTTGGCCTTAGTGGTGACTTGTCAGAACAGAGGGAAGAGGGACTGGGATTCTTCATGCAGAGAGGATGCCTCTGATTTGCACTCAAAGCATTTTCCTGGAGGCACACACACGCATTTGCATTGGGTCCTAGCACTCCCTGTCCACCAGGGGTGAGTTCTGGTTAATGCTGGCCAGTTTAGGGGTACAGGCTATGGTGTACGAAACGGTTCTGCTAAACTTGATGCAGAGTTTCTCCTGGACTTATTCTATTGCATCAGGCTCTGCGTGAGGCAAGAACAGGGCCTAAGGCTTGCAGCCGCATCAGCTGCTCTGTACCTGGGCTGGACCAGGAAGGCTCTACTGGATTTGACTGGGTGTCCCTCTCCTTGTGTCCTCTTCCAGCACCGATGCTGACTTTGTGTCCCATTGGTCTTCTGCTGTTAGACGTTTCACATAGGATGCTTTCTGTTGCAAATAACAAAGTCTAATCCAAACTACCTTAAATACTCAAGGTATTTTATTTGCTCCATTTAACTAAAGTAGGGCTGGTTTCTAGGGAGGCTTGTTTTAGTGCCTCAAACAACGCAACCAGGCCTTTTGTTTTCTCTCCATTTCTCAGCTTTGTTTCCTCATCAGACTCTACCCATATAAGGTTCTCTTCTCATGATTCCCCAGAATGGCTGGCAGTACCCAAGCGAGTCTGGTTGGCCATTATGGGCAGGCTAGGGTGATGTTCCCAACTGGAAGCCAATCAAGGCCTGGGGGAATGTAATGCACTGGTGGTTTAGAGCAGATCACGTGATCCCGACGTGGCACTGGGGGTGGAATCACTGGGGAGAACACAGCTTAGGAGGAGGGGGTAGGGTGATTTCCTATAGGAAATTGGGGGTGTTACTAAGAAGGGGAAGGGGAGAAAGGATGATACTGGGGATCCAACCTGAAAAATGTCTATGAAATATCTACAAAACTGATACGGTTTTGTTGTTGTTTTGATCTTAAATGAGCAAATTTTCTACCCTTCTGAATACTTCCTCAAAGTAAATAATCTTGCAAGTCTTCCTTAATTGGGTACTTATAATATCACATACTCCTTAACACGCCGATGAACAGATTTCCTCTTCGTTAAGGCTACAGGACTTTTAGATGCCAGCTCTTCCCTCTGTTCCCTCTCTGTGCTTCCTCTAAAAGAAGCCGTGCTGAAATATCACCCTTGATTAATCACAGGCCAATTATCTAGTTTGTGGATTATCAGGCCTCCTCCTCTTTCTTCCCACATACTGCCTGCCTTTTAGCCATCCTCCTGCTCATTAACATGCCTGCCTGAAAAGATAGGGTAAAAAAAAAAAAAAAAAGGAAATAGAACTCCAAATCAGCCAGTTGAGCTTCTTACCAACTTTGGTAAAAAAAAAAAAAAAAAAAAAAAAAAAATTTGAGAACGTTGGTAAAAAAATTATGGCATAAGATTATCTTAACTCTCTATGATCTGTGATAACTTTGTGGGACCCTTCCCAACACCCCTTCCACCCCTACCCTGATCTTCCTTAGAGATATTGAAAACAGTGGGATTCTCCAGAGAAGGCATGTTCCTTAGACACCCAGACATTTCAAATGGCTCACAAGTATCTCAATAACTTTTAAAATAAACTTTTCTTTTTAAATCAAGAGGATTGCTTTGAGACCTATTGAAAGGATAAGAGTTCCGTTCCACTGCCCAAAGCGAGAACTGAGACCCCACAGCTCAGTTTCCTAGAGCACAGGAGTCAAAATTGCCCTTGCTAAATCTGATAAACAAAGTGAAGGCAGCCGGGGGCAAGATGGGGCTACCAGGCACCCCTCCTGGCAAACCCAAGTGCTTCCATCACCTTCACCAAGAGTCTGATCACTATTTCTAACCACCATCCACATCTAGCTGATTCCTCCTAACTCTGGTAGCCTGACAGGAATTGGTGATAAAGTCCTAGGTTTTCAGTCTCCTTAGCAGAATTCAAATAAAAAGAAAAAGATATCTCTTCTACTTTTTAAAGAACATTCTTTCCCAGTATCTAAAGACAGGCCATTTCCCCTTGGGACTTGTCTTTCTCCTGATCACACCTGGTGGAACAGACTTGCAATTCCGCTACTGGATGAGAGCAGGGAGAGCAGTGATTAGAAACGTGGTCATGTCAGAGTAACCCAGAGGCTTGAGGCTCAGTAATGAAATAGGGGGAAATGTGTTCAAATCCAAACCACCAGTCCTACATTCAGACTGTATGTCTGGTAGAAGGTAGGGGTTGGGGCTTGTCTCAGTCCATTCGTGCTGCTAAAACAAAACAGACTTGCAGCTTATAAACAACAGACATTTATTTCTCATAGTTCTGAAGGTGGGGGAGTGCAAGCTCAAGGCTCCAGCAGATTTGATGTCTGATGAGGTCCTGCTTCCTGGTTCACAGCCTCTCCCAGCAGTGTTTAGAAGGGTCACAAGCACCTAGGCCCTCACCAGTGTTAGTGGTGACTGTGATCACGGCAGATGATGCAGTGCCAGACTCAGAAAAAACTGGACTCCAGATCCACCTTTGCACCCAGCCCTATGGCCAAATGAGGTAAGTAACAGGCTCTCCGAGCCTTATTTTTCTCATCTGGAAATGTGAACCTCAACGAATCTCATAGGGTTGTTCTCAGGATCAAATGCTTTAATGTACATAGATGTGTGCAAACTGCACCCCAAATCTGGATAATGACAATGACAATCATGATGCCTGAACACATGCCTTCCTTCTAATGGCCACAGTCGGTGAGTGAACAAGCTTAGGAGGAGGACACATCCCACACTGGAGCACCGATGATGCCTTCCCTTGTGACAGCAATTTCTACAGATAAAAATCCAAGCTTCAACACTGCTGACTTGGTTGACTTCACAGCTGCCTCCCATCCCCACTGAGGGCCATGCCATCTCCCTGTTGCCCATTGTTTGCGGTTCCCCCTGCCAACTGAGGGTTGAAAACATCTGCCTTTGGCAATCTGATTTCATGTGCTTCTCCAGCCTCACTATTGTGCCAGTGATGGGCACCAGGCACTACGGTAAGCACTTCACATCCACAACACTATGTAATCCTGATTTGTAGGTTACAGTACGCTAATAGTTGCTATTGTTATCCCACTTCCACGTGGGAAGAATCTGAGACCCAGAAAAGATTAGTATCTGTAACTTTCCCAAAGTCACGTGGCTTATAAGAGATGGAGCCGGGTTTCAAAACTACCAAGGCCTGCCTGACTGCGTTCCCTAACCATCGAAACTTACCACCTCTCCATTTCCTTTGCTCAGGCTGAAGGGAGGGCCCCCAGAAGGCCCAAGAGGGTCAGTCAGGGCTGCCTTTCCTGGGCCCTCAAGAAAGGCTACAGCTTCCCTCCAGGAACTGACACCTCCCACTTAGGAGGGCTGGTCCTCTGAGCCCCACAAAGTTCCATGCAGGATCTCTGGATGAGAGTCTGCTCCTTGGCCCCACCCAACAGACTCACAGATAAGGAAACAGATCCTTCTCCAGCCCCACCTCACGAACCTGAGGATTAATTGGCCTGCAAGCAGCATGTTAGATGCCGTGTTGGCAGATGAGGAGAGCAGCTATAGAATCAGCCAATTAAGCAGCCAATGGTGCTGAACTGAACGTGACCTCGTACTTAATTGTGGATCTTGTTTCTCAGCTGTTTCTCACCAGTCCAGGTTTGGGGAAAAGAATGGGATGGTGAGGGAGTGTGAATGGCCAGAGGACAGTCTTGTTTGTAGGGACACACACGTCTGCTTGTGACTCCCATTTCTTTCTTTCTTAAGGGGACAGTAGCATCAGGGATTCAGTGATGTCCAGCACCAGGAAGTTAGGGAGAGGTGGCCAGCCCATTGTCTGTAGACCAGGGGCTGCAGGCAGGTGACCAAGGGACAAGGCCTTGTCAGTAGAATGAAACAGTTCCCCACCAGGCCAGAGACCCAGACTCAGGGCTGCATCTCTGATGGGGATTAGGGGACAATGCTAGAGGCAGGAGCCTGTGATGCTTTGCAGAGAGCTCACACACAATTTGAAAACTTCTTTCCTCTCTACTCCTGCCACCAGCTTGGGGATTAGGGAGCTCCTCGGTTCCCTCTACACTTTCTCAGCAAAGTACCTGGAGCACCATGTTCAGAAAACGTGTGAGCCTGGAGAACAGTGTGGTTGGGGGCTCAGACAGGGAAGGAGACAATAATGTCTCCATACCCAGCTGGGACCAGCCTTTGTGGCAGCCACGGTGGCATGCCATTCAGACCTCCCTCCAAGGAACAACTTGCCATTCAGCTGCAAGGAGCACAGTGAGCTGACAGGCCCCACCTCAGCTCGGAGGCCATGCTTCCCCAGGGAGCCCCCCGCCAGCGACTGAGTGTGGGGGATACGAAGCCCTGGCCAGCCCTCCCAGCGCGGGCTCCTCTTATGGGCAGCCGTGGCTCCCGAGTATGAAGCACCAGAGATAAAGCGCAGGACAGGGAACCCAGAAGAGTGAGAGATTAACTCAGCTTGAGAGGACCCCGGAGGACTTCTTAATACAGTCAGCACTGGGGTGAGCTCAATACAGGCTCACTCGGATGACAGGAGGGGTGGAGTATTATAAGCAGAAGGAGGGCCAGAGATCCAGGTTTAGAAAAATTCAGGAGGATTTAAGGCACAGTGGCGAGACCTAAAGTATGGAGTGCATGGTGTTTTGAAGACAAGGTTAGAATGATAGGGTATACTTAAATAATGGAGGGCTTCAAATGCTGAGGTATTTGGATCTTGTTCTGTTGATACTAGGGAAGCATGAAGAGACACCACCATGAATGATGTGATTAAATCAGAATTTTAGAAATATAGGTTCTTGGCAGGACAAAAATGTCAGGCTTGGAGGTGTGTATAAGAATCAAGGGCTGTTCTAACAGTGAAAGCAAGAATGATAAGGGCCTGGCTAGGGCAGAGAAGCAGCCATGGTAAAGAGAGGTAAGACCAGAGATTTAATGCAGAGGAGAACAAGATGCAGAGAAGATACTGAAATTATGAGTCTGAATGATCTACAAAGTGACCTGAGAGTGGGATTGAGTCAGAGGGGAAGAGTGTGGGTGGAGACACGCTGAGGCTGACATGGAGCAGTTGGAGGTGGAGTTCTGGAGCCCAGGAGAATGTTAGGATTAAAGATACAATTCTAGAAGTCATTTCCACTGTCATCTTCACACTTATAGTTCAGGTGCTTAGAAAGAGAGAGAGTGAAATAAGAAGAGAATCCAAAACCAAATCTTGGGAGGACCTCCATTTACTGGAGCATGGGTGCAGGGAATGACTGAGATGACATCCCCAGAGTGTGGTGGGGCAGACGGTCTGCAAAGAGCTCCAAGCAGAAGGGGATGGTCAGAAATGTCAGGGCCAGAGAGAGGTCATGTTACGAAGGATAAGGATCTGAAACATTGAGAGACGGCCCAACGTTCTCCACGGGTAGGGGCTGGGGGAGCCTGAAAGAGTGTTTACAGCAGAGAGCTGCAGGCAGAGGACAGTCTTAATCTAAGAACATAAAACTTTAAAAACCTTTTATTTGAAAATAATGTCAAACATGCAGAAATGTCACAAGATCATAAATTGGACATAGACTATCGACTTTTTACTTAGATTCACCTATCAACATTTTACCCATTTGTTTCATCATCTGCTCAAGCTTTTATATATATGTATATATGTAAATATATATGTTTACATAGATGTACATGTACATATATATGTAAAATATTTTTCTGAATCTTTAGAGAGTAAATACATACATATATTATGGCCTTTTACCCCTAAAAACATCAGCGCATATTTACTAAGAACAGAAATATTCTCTTACATGACCATAGTATGTTTATCAACTTCAGTAAATTTAACATTGATACAATTCTTTCTTCAATTGACCCGATAATGTCCTTTATGGCACTTCCCCCTCAAACCGGGGTGGGTGTATAAGCTGGCCTTTCTTCCTGGATTCTCAGCAGCCATAGCCCCTGGGGGTAGGGTCGGACCTGGGCAGAAGGGAATAGCCTCCCCCACTAGCAGTCACTTAAGCCATGTGTCAGTTGCTCATGGCCCCAGGTCCTGAGAACATGGGCAGGTTAGGGGTCTACCTAGGAGGTGAGTAGAGGTCAAAGGGCAGAACTGGGTCGAGGTAAGTCAGGCTGTCCTCCATGTCTGCTAGGCTCATGGCCTGTGTATTAGAAGAATTCCCTGTTATTTCCCTTGTCAGTTTTACACAAGAGAAACATTTGTGAGTCTTCTAAGGCTTGTCCAGCAGAGTAAATCGTACTTTACACGGACTCTGTATTCTCTCTGGGCAAAGGCTGCATCACGGAGCCTATGTTAATGTATCTATGTCAGTGAAAATGGATCCTTCCCAGAATCCAGAGCCATCTCAAGGTCTTTGTTACTCGGGTAAATGAGATTCCGCTGAAGCTGTCCCGGGGCGATGTCATGTTTCTCCTCATTTCCCCACAGTCCCTGGACCGGGAGGGATGCATTCGGTTTTCATCTTTTCTAGGGCCGTTTACTTCCTGAATTGGCTGTTTCTAACTCTGAGACAGAATACACCTGGTGCTTTAGCAACTGTAAACACAAAATCCATCTGAGAGAGGGGCAAAAACAGGGGTTTTCTGACCCAAATACTTTTAGTAGGGTTATCTGGCAACACAGAAATTTGTTCTCCTTAATAACTCTCTTTGTGGATCTTGGCAATCCCAGTAACTCACTCTGGTATTCTTCTTTTTACCGATGAAAATTATATGTCCCACTGTGTTTCCGACTTTGTGTTGGTTGCCAGAAATCCCAGCGCTACATTTAGTCCTGAATTACAACAAATACATCAGCATAGATTTTTCTAATATTTATAGCTCCTTTTATTTATATATGTTATATTTGATTTTTCATATATATATATCTCCATTTACTGTATCTCTATGGTTTCTATGTATGACTGCCTATTTACTATGGTTTTATTGTACACATGTCTTTAATATTAAACATCCTAAAATCATTTTTGGAAGCAAATGGGCTATGCCTCATGAATAGACAGTTCCCCACAGGACACTAGGCTCCTTCTGGCCATTTATTCCACCCATTCCACAGAAAAAACTAAGTCCAAGACATTTTTTCTCGTGACTGTACACTACCCCTCCCAGTCCAAACTATAAATGGCCTCCCCACAGAAGGCAATCTGGTTTGGAGCAGGAGTTCTTAGCTAAAATAGAAACTTCTCTCCTTGGATTACATCCTGAGTTCTTGTGTTTATTTAATTTCTTCTGGGGAATTCCAGTCTGATGCTGACAGAAGGCAAAGGGAATGCTGGTGCAGAGGGGCACCATCTTCCCAAGCTGAGTTTTATAAGAGAGAAGGAGAGAAAGCCCGGCCTTGGGGAGGCCTGTGCTCCTCCAGCCCGGGCAGAGAAAGGAGAGCGGTTCGGAGGACAGTTTCCTCACAGGTCATCTCTGTAACAGTGTGGCCTCCTGACTGAGTATTGGCTCAGGCCTAAAGAGTGAGGCCAAGAACCAAGGACAGTCAGGTCTGTGAGGAAATTTCAAGGTGCTTCTCCTGTGACTTGGAAAACATCCCAAGGCAGGGAAGATGCTTTGTCTCCTTCATTGATTCTGGACCCAAGTCTACACAGCTTTCTGCATGTTCCTAAGAGGAACCAGAGAGGTTATAAGATAGATCTGTAAGTGGGGTCATTTTGCTCTGTCTCCACCATAGAAAAAAATAATAATGTAATAACTGACACTTACACAGACTGTTCAAGAGCCAGGCACTATTCTAAGCACTTCTACATGTGTACACAATCTTCCACAAAATAGATACATTATCACTATCCCCATTTTACAGAGGAGGAAACAGAGGCTTGGAGAGGATGCATAACTTGCCCAAGGTTACACAGCTAGTGAGGTGGCTCTTCTACCCCACAAGTCTGGCTCCTGAGTTTATATTTCCTTCCCTCTACTATACTCACCCAGGAGCCCCTATCCCATGCAAGCCACAGAAAGTAGACCCCTGAGTCCCATGTAGGGTGTAACATTCATCTCAAGCCCCTGAGAATTCCAGAGAAGACTTGTTCACTAGAACTGTGTCAGCCCATTTCTTATCCATGAGCCAGAGATAATACAAAGTGTGCCAATTTAGAGTCTAAGTATAAATTTCTTTGGAAGAATTTCAGAAACATCACTCTTCAACTTCTAGAAGAAGGTGAGAACTTAGATCAGTCATGAAACCAAAACACAGTTACTAGGGGCCTACTACATGCCATGCACTTTTCTGGGTTCCAGAGAGATGACAACTCAGCCTTAGTGGTCCCTACACTGCCAATCCTGGGATATGATTGAATGGCAGAGAGAGGGAAGGATGCCTCACCAGGTAAGTGAAGGCCTGAGGTGGGGGTCCCATCCTGCTCTTAACCTGCCCTCACGTAAGCCCTCTGAACCTTGGTTTCCACAGCTGTAAGGTGAGGGGGTGGTTTGGGACAATATCTGAAGAGGGCTTCTAACTCTAAAGTTGGATTAGGGGGGGTGTTATTCGGTTATTTATTTAATTATTATTTTGATGGATGTACTGGGGATTGAACCCAAGACCTCATGCCTGCTAGGCACGCACTCTACCACTGAGCTATATTCCCTTCTAAAATTGGATTCTAATGGCAGTTGTTAATGCTGTTAATGCTGTAAAACATTTACAAACATCTTCTGCACCAGCCATTGAGATAGGCTCTGTCCATACATCTCGAATTTCTCAAACACCAAAGACAAAATGCAACCAACAATGAAGAAGATGATTCTACACAGGCTATTACAAAGGAGGAACATTCATTAATGAGGAATGCGTCAAGGAAAGAGAAGGGGCCTGAGGTTTTAAAGAGGCAGCTGACAAGGAGTGATCCCCAAGGCTTATGAAAATCACGTGGAGGGATTATCTTGGAATATTCCATGGCAGACAGGCTGGTCCTTTGCAGTTACCCATTTCCAGAACAAAAGGAGGGATTTCTTAGCAGTCTCTGTTTTCCAGGAACCGAGGGCTTAGGTAAAGTTCAGTATTATCACAGGGGCCACATACTTCTGTGATACACAAATATGTAACCACAGGGTACCTAAAACCTCAAAATAAACATGGAAAATCTTCCCAAAGTATCTATTTTTACTTGAAATTGTGGGGGCAGAACAATTATTTTATATAAACACCTAAACACCTAAAAAAAGAATGAAAGTATTTATGATTTTAAAGATAATATCTTCAAAGAGATTTTTATCCTTAAAGTAGGACCCCCCTCTCTCTCAATCACTGGAGTGCCTCTGTGGAAGAGTTTAAGAAGCACTGGTCATTTATTCTTTTATTGAATTCTCAGTAACAACTCTTTTGTAATACATGTTCTGTATTTAGGTTTTGTGGGCATGATGTTATTTTTTGTGTAATGTTTTGTTTCTTCATGTGCCTCTATAACTTTGTTCTAACCTCAGAATTTATTTAATGACAAACTTTTTATTTTGGAATATTACAGAAATGTTACAAGAATAGTACAGAGAGTTCCTGTATATCCTGTACCTGTATACCCACCTTCTGCTAATGTTACCATCTTACATAGCCTTGGTACATTGAACAAAACTAATAAAATTAACATTGGCCATTACTATTTTTTTAATTGAAAGTATAGTTGATTTATAATGTTGTGTTAGTTTCTGGTGTATAGCATAGTGATTCATATATATATATATATTTCCTTTTCATATCCTTTTTCATTATATGTTATTACAAGATATTCGATGTAGTTTCCTGCGCTATACAGTAGGACCTTATCTGTTGCTTATCTGTTTTAATATATAGTAGTGTGTATCTGTTAATCCCAAATTCCTAGTTTATCCCTCCCCCACTTTCCCCTTTGGTAACCATGCTTGTTTTCTACATCTGTGAGTCTCTTTCTGCTTTGTAAGGAAGTTCATTTGCATCATATTTTAGATTCCACATATAAGTGATATCATATGATATTTGTCTTTCTCTGTCTGACTTCATTTAGAATGATAATCTCTAGGTCCATTCATGCTGCTGCAAATGGCATTATTTCATTCTTTTGTATGACTGAGTAGTATTCCATTTTATATATATATATATACACCATAACTTCTTTATCTAATCATCTGTCAGTGGACATTTAAGCTGCTTCCATGTCTGGCCGTGACTATTAAGTAAACTACAGACTTGATTTAAATTCCACTAGTTTTTCCACTAATGTCCTTTCACTGTTTCAGTATCCAATCCACAATTCCACATTGCACTTAACATAAATGCCTTTTGTTTGACTGAAAGAACCTTTCATGAGGCCTACTAAGTGCCAGGCATCACCCTGCATCTTGGGAGCCAATGAAACCAACAGTCTCGGGTTTATGAGCATATAAAGGACACCCACGGTGGGGAAAGCAGCTTGTTGCCTGCTCAGAGCTACACAGATGGGAAGAGTCTTTACTACCAAGGACTGTGGGTGAGGAACTGAAACCATGTACAGAAAGGTATACACACCCACGCACGGATCATCAACTAGAGGGGCCTCAGTGCTGGCGGCATGGGGTTTCCCAGCCCCTGCCCCCCAACTCTGGGCAGCATTTCTGAGCCCATGATGGGACCCCCGTTAGTCTCTGCATTGGGCAGCCCCCCTGGAGCCCAGTGCGGGGGTGGGGGGGGGTTAGCACTTCTGAAATCGGATAAAGGACGTCAAGCCACAGCTGTGTTTGTTTTATAAATTAAAGGGCGAATCATTAAAACGATTGTTTTCCTGAAAATAAAGAGATTAAACAAGTCTCCCTTCTCCCCTGCTGCCTGCCTTCTCTTTTTCCAATTTGTCTGCAAAGGACCCCAGCTTCGTGTTAAAAAGCAAAGAATTATCTCGGTTTCAATCTTGGGGAATGGGCTGGTTCCATAACAATTATAATCTCTTATCCGAACCCGCCTGGAGGCAAGGGGGCCACTGAAGCTGAATTCTTTCCAGCATTAACTGCCATTCAAATGGATACTGGAGAAGAATTGAGCCTTTCCTTTATTGCTGGGGGAACCTCAAGGTGATTCTCAAACTTCCCTGTTTAATACTACTTTTTCCGTAACCTTCTTCAGAGGGTTTGGTGCATGTTGGGAAATTTTATACAGAAAAGGAGAAAGCATGTGAAAATTGCTTAGACAATCACCTGACACCCAGTAAGTACTCAGTGTTAGTTATCACTACTATATTTAAGAGGCCCAGGAGAGACATTTGTACCTGATTTGGAAGGCAATAGGAAGTCTGCAGGGTTTCTAGGAGGATGACATGATTGGAACAGCTTGATGGTCTTTAAAGGAACTTAAAAACTAGGAAGGTCTTAAATCACACACACGAAGTTATTTTATGCAGTCCACATGGTGTCATTTTATCCTCTTATCAAGTCTATCCAATAGCCATTATTTTATCCCCAATTTACAGATGGAGAAATAGAGATTAAGAAGCTAGTAAAAGCAGAGGAAGGTATATAGCTCAGGGGTAGAGTATGGCTTAGCATGCACAAAGTCCTAGGTTCAATCCCCAGTACCTCCATTAAAAATAAGTAAGTAAACCTAATCCCGACCCCCTCAAAAACAAAAACAAAAACAAAAACTAGTAAAAGCAGAGCTCCGAGCCCAGGTGGTATGAACATTTTCTCTTCTCCCAGAGAGGTGTGGTGGGGGTCCTGCCTCCCAACCCACTCCACACACAGCTCCATCACAGTCGAGCCTGAGTGGTGCAGCTGTTGGTGTCTCTCTTCCTCCTGGACTGGGAGCAATTTAAGGGCTGAGTCTACACCTTCTCATCTTAACCCCGAGGGGCTAGCACAGAGCCTGACTTGTGTGGATACTCCATATAAAGTGTGTTAAATAAACAAAGCGACATGAATCCCAGGCATGTCTGTGGAAGATCTTCTGTGTCCTTGGTCTGTTGACTCCTCTCATATGCCTGTTCCCTCTTCTGGGACAAAAGAATCTATTTTGGCTTATTTTTACCAAAACATCACAGACAATTAGCAATGGGAAGTCTAAAATGCTCAGAGAATACAAAAATGCAGCCAATGTCACTAACTGTGTGGTCAGTTCCCTTGACCTCTACAATGAAAGAAGACCCTTAATTTTTATTCAACGGGAAAATCAAGAGTTTTCCCCTTCCAGCCAGCAGGGAGGTTCTACTCCAAGAACAAAGGCTGAGGTGGCCCAGGAGATGAGGGCTGAAAATGGGCTTTAAGCCTGGAGTTTCCTAGGGTCAGCCTGTAAAGACTGCGTGCTGTGAAAGTCATTGCTGCGCCCAGGTGAGACTTGGAGGATTGGAGCAGACTTCACCCCCTGCCCATCTCCCAAAAAAGAAGAAAAAGAAGTGATGCTTAACATCAAAATGAACAAATAGCAATAATAAACCTGGAAGTGTAGGCAGTGAACCAAAGAAAATGAACTCTCCCGGTCATCACTGACAAAATGGACTCTTCCAGTCAACGTGAGGAAATCTTTCGCGAAGATCCAACGCTGAGCTCAATTTCTGGAGCTCCCTCTAAAGCCCCCTCTAAAGCCTTTGAATTGTCCACAAAAAAAAAACCCCAGGGAGAAATCAGAGGCTGAGGAACATGGTGAAGGCCATTTTGCGTGGTTAAACAGCAACAAAGCCCTCCGTTTTGAAAGCACTCAGTGTGCTCAGAATGAAAGACTTAGCAGCCCTCAGAAAAGTCCCGAACGCGGACTTCCCTGGGAGGAGGCGGCCCGGGCACTAGCCGCCGGCGAGGAGCCGAGCAGAGCCGCCGGTCCCCCTTCCTCTCCTGCGACACTGATCCCCTCTCTGGGACGTGTATTGTTTAATGGTGCAGAACTTCCTTTCCCCTAAAACTGAGCTCAAGTGGGGCTGTTTCTGGTTCCCACAGGTGTGTGCAGGTTTGAGCCACTCTGGCTGCTGTGAAGGCTTCAGGAGGGATTCGGAACAAGAGCAGGGCGGGTGCCTCTCGGGCTTGGAGGCTGCGGGGCGCCGCGCCCTAGGAGCCGGCCCCCTCCTCTGCTCACCCGAAGCAGCAGTGAGTCTGCTTTCAGCTGAGCGCTTAGCCGTTGTTTTCTTCTCTGCTTGTTACCTGATAACATTTTAAAAAAATTTTAGCTTTACTGAAGTGTAACTGACAAAATCAGAAGATATTTAATGTGTGCATTGTGGCGATTTAACATGCATATACGTTGTAAAAGGGCTCCCCTCATCTGGTTCATTAACACATCCATCACCTCACCCTCACATATTTATCTTTTCAACACATTTAAGTTCTACTCTCTTAGCAAATTTCAATTATACAATAGTGTTGTCAGCTATAGTCACCACATTTTACATTAGATCCTCATGCTAACTTCTTTTAAAATGAAAAATATCAAACATACAAAAAAGTAGAGAGAATAATACAGTCAACCCCCAGACACCCCTCACCCAGATTCAACAATAATCGGGATTTTGCCACATTTTTTCTGTCCCTTTTCCCTTTTTTTCACCTTTGCTGAAGTGTTTTATTTAAAGCAAATCCAGGGGGAAGGTATAGCTCAGTGGCAGAGTGCATGCTTAACATGTACAATGTCCTGGGTTCAATCCCCAGTGCCTCCACTAAAAGATAAAATCAAAAAAACTAATTAAAAACTACATAAAGAAATTTAATTACCTGCCTCCCAGAAAAAAATAAAATAAAAATACAGCAAATCCAAGACAGCATGTTCTTTTAGCCCTACACCCTTCAATACACACCTCTGAAAGAAAAGACATTTCTTACATAACCACAGCACTATTATCATGCCCAACAAAACAAACAATAATTATTTGGTATCTTCTAATACCAAGCCTCTCCCTGTGACTAAAAGAAATGCTACCTCAGGTTACAATCAGGGCTAAGGAAAAGCCCCACCCCACTCCCCAGAAAGCTGTTTGAAAGGGAAGAAACATTGGCACGAGTTGGTTCTCCAAGCCTCAATCCAGACTCTGTGCCTTGGCTTTGCAGGGCGGACACTTCCCAGGCAGGTGTGACGGCTTTCCTTAGGTCAGGAAACTTGCCCAGGACATGGCCTCACTCTGGCGGCACCATGTTTGTTCCTCAGAGCAGCTGCTGCCCTATAGTAATATTGGGCCTGGTTTCCCCATCTCTCAAAGGGGTCGTTCTTGGGGCTCAGACCCCTTTCTACACCAAATCCCCACTTGACCAGCTGGTTAGTGAGCCAAACAGACCAGCCCCATCAATCCCTGGAGGAGGCCCTGTGGACAAAGACTAAGAAAGCAGGTATGAAGACCCACCCTGAGAGAGTGGACAAGTGGGTGCATTTATCCATCCACCCATCCATCCATCCATCCATCCAAACATTCACTGAGAGGCTATGAAGACCAAGGACTGTTCTAGATAATGGGGCACCCCAGTGAACCACCAGACAGGATCTTTGTCCACAGAGAGGACATTCCAATGGAAGGGACATGTAATGAATAAGTGCCAGCATATAGCACAGTAAGGCCCTAACACAAGGGTCCAGGCGATGCAGCTGTGTGATACGTGGGTTATTGTGAGATTCGTGAAATGGCAAGGGTAAACTTGCTACACAGGACAGGAACCAATCACCAAATGTCCTCTCTGCTCAAGTTAGAGCAAAGTGGGGGTGCTATTAAAGGGCCCCACTGAATATTAAATAATGTAAGATGAAAACAATGAGAAATAAATCATAAACCAAGGCAAAAGAATATAAAATGTTGGGGGAGGTTAACATTTTAAATAGATGGACTTGATTTATACCACAAGTAAAATGCCCCACTAAGATGGGATGGGAGCATAACTCCCCAGTGACATGTACAGAGAAACCCAGAAACACTGAGGAGCTGGAAGGTATGAAAAATAAAGGAGAGGAGAGGGAGTGTCTCGGAAAAGAGGGCAGCAAAGAGAGTCAAGGATTCAGTCTTGAAGGGACCAGAAGCAGATCCTCTGGCCATGGATGATGAACTTCCTGGCATCCCTTCAGAGACAGAAGGAAGGGGACATTCCAGACAGGTGGAAGAAGATGGGACATGGCTTAGAGGTGAGAGAAAGTAATGTGTTTTCAGAGGTTATGCTTACTGGGCCAGGTCTTAGAAGAGTGGGAGTTAAGTTTAGCCAGAGCAAAAGGACTCGGGATGAAAAGTGTGAAAAGCCAAGATCAGGAAAGACAATTCTATCTTTGGTGAAAGGCCCTTGGAATCAACGCAGCTTTCAGAAGAAAGCCCAGTGGGAGGGCTGCTTCTGCAGAGCTGGCTGGGGAGGTGGAGAGGGTGGCAGCAGGAGCCGTGGGCCTCCCAGCCCCTTGGTCTCCTCAAAGATGTGTGGGAAGCAGCAAGGGCCAGAGGTTTGCTCCACTCCCAAGCAGCTGCTCGTTCCTGTTTATTCTTCTGCCTTTCATGATGCAATGAGCTCATGGCCCCCAGAGGTGCCAGGAATGAATTAGCCACTGAGCTCACTTCAGCAGAAACCACGGAGTGTGTCCTGCAGCAGGTAGGTCCCAGCTGCGTGTCAGGGATGGCCAGATGACAGCACCACACACCCATGGTCCCTGCCCTCCTGGAGCCAGCCACCTACCACGCTGGCTCTGATGGCCAAGCAAGGGGGGTGGGTGTGCGGGGAAGGAGAGGCCAGGTCGACTGTTCAGACCACCAGGAAACAAAATGTTCCACTCCTCTTTGGGGGGAAAATAATCCAGGAGATTCATCTCCTCTTCTTTTTGACTATTCTTGTGTGCTGTGGGGGAGCCACAGACTCTCCATGGAGAGACTCTCTTAAACTACCTCTTCCTTGTCTGTGTCCCAGCTCCTCCCCCCATTCTAACTGCATGTGTGCCACCCCACCGCCACCCCACATGAATCCTCATTCCTACCCGGCTGTGCCCAGTCTCCCACTTGCTCTATCTTAGGGCTCTCTTGACTCCCCACTTTTCCACAGCACCCTGTGGAAACCCACTCCATTGCCCATTTATTCTGAGTTTTCCCCTCACCTTAAGCCAAACCTGCTCACACCAGTCACCATCCTGCCTCTCACTGTTCTGCCTCTTCCCAGGTCTCTAACACAAAGGGGAAGGAAGAACAAGTCAAATCCTTGCCATTTGGTCACACCGGTCAAGTCCTTATCACCTGGTCACACCATCTTCTCCAGGTCCCACCGCTTCCTTGTTCACATTTCCCCCTTTTCCCTGTTACCATCCTCAGTGACTTCAGCCTTCATACCAACGATCTGTTCAGTACACTGACCACCCTCTTCTGTGCCCTCCCCCACCCTGGTGACCTTTGTCCCAAAATATGGTGACCACAGCTGGACCACAGTTCATGATTCTGCCTCCGCACAAGACCTCAAACATGGTGCTGTCTCTTCAACCACAGCATCCTCACCTGCCTACATCCCTGCTTCCTCACCCCTCCTGAACCAGCTCTTTGTCCTCAGTGGGTCCTCACCTTTCTTGACCCTTTGTAACTCACACAGCCTAATATCCCTCTTTCGTCTACATTTCAACAACACACACACATCTACAGGCACACCTCTCTGGGCTCTACCATGCCTTCTGTCCTAGCCTCCTTCCTCCCCACCAGTTAGCACTGCTGAACCGGAGGAAGAAATGCTCTCTACGCAGAACTACCTCCTCTCCCAAAATGGTAACAACAGCACTGCACCCTGACCATGGGTTAGATCCTCTCCTACTCCAAGCACTTTGTGTGGGTTGTCCCATTTAATCTTCACAATAACCCGTGAGAGTTATACAGTTATTACTCCCATTTGACACATAAGTAACCCCCAAGCACAGAAAAGGAAGAGAATTTGCCCAAGATCATGCAGTTGGAGGTGGGATTCCTACCCAGAACCCACCATGCTTTATTGCCATCAGCCAACTCTCGCCCCCGGAAGTTACATAGAACAGGTGTTGGTTTTACTAAGATCTTAATGGCAGCATACTTGTACCTAGAAAGTTCTTGTGAGTCTTTCAAGCCTGTTCAGCCCTTCATATATTGGAGGAACTCAATAAAGATATGTTGGAAGTATTTAAATCACACAAATCTGATTTGTGCATAAAATGTAAGATGCTCAAGTTCATGAAGTGAGCTCCAAAAGTGAGGTAGCTAAAAAGAGGGAAGTTTGGATGAAAGGCATCAGCATGCGTATTTGGGGGAAAAAATGTTTTTATTATACTTGAATGATCAGACTTTAAACTGTTGATGACATTGTAATCTATGCTCATTCAGACACAAATGTCCAAGGGTTGCTGCATTCACATCCATTTAAAAACAAAATCAATACTTGGAATAAATAGCCTTGTGAATATTATCAGAAATTTCTTAAGCTCAGATTCTTTATGTGATCCTAGGAAATGCGATGTTTTCTGTATCTAAAAACGGATCCCTGGGACAAGATAGCCAGTAACGAAGAAACCTCAGTTAATATAAGCAACAAGTGCAGGCTTTGGTGCTGAGGCACAGGGTATCTGAGACCTGCTGGGCTCTTTACTGGCTTGTGGTTTACCAAGTCCCACTGCCATGTGGGACAATGGCATAATGACACACAGAAGCTGCATCATCACACTGAAAAAGACCCTTGACCACTGCAAGATAGGCTTTGAAATGGCAAAGTGAATGCAGTTCTAGACCTCAGCCTTCTCTCTCAAGCTAAATTCCTCCAACATCAAGTCAATTACTATAAAACAGCAGCTGCTCCCAGCCAGAGAGGTGACCGGTGTGACACAGCTCTCTGAATTGGTCAAAGGCAAAAACCACACATGAAACAGAAAGAAAACAAACAAAAAACTTCCAAGATATTCCAAGGGTAAACACAAGAAAAATGAATGTTTTAAGAAGTGGCTGAGGACCAGCGAGCGCACAGAGTAAGGATAAAGCACATTAGAGTGTGTGCACAAGTAAATGAAGAAAAAGAACCATCTGCACAGCAGATCAAGAATCAAAACTCAAGTTCCAGAGATCGCGGCAGTTGTAGCTTTGGCGAAACCTGTCAACCCCAGAGCGGCTTCATTTGTCGTTGAAGAACAGATGTCTTTTAGACGTCAAGTGTCTGAAGGCAATTAACTAATCCTAACCCAGTGGGCCACGATAGGCATGTCTGCTTGGCAATCAGCAAATGCTTCTCACAAGAGTAATGGCAGAGGACAGTGGAAAATAAGCTGAAAGCTGAAGAGGATGTGGGGAGGCTGGCTTTCCCACCCATTGCTGGGGAATGTGGATGCCACAACATTTTTGGCAAGACTCAGGCATATTAAAACTTAAAATGCACATGACCTTGGTCGATACCAGCAGTCCCACTCAGGGAAATCTAACCTACAGAAGTGAAAGCTCCATAGTAATAATATGGGTACATGGCTGTTGTTGCAGCGTTGTGTGCACGAGAAAAAACTGGAAACAAACTGAAGGCTTCTCAGTACAGGATTGACTGAATGTCTGATGGGCAGCTGTTGGCTGTCAGTTCATCATGGTCTGCCCTTCTTCCTCACTAACAGAAACTCAATTTCCTTTAGGTTTCCATTCTCCAGGAAAGGGGACCTGCAGGCCCAGCTCCAGGGGAAAACTTAGTCTGAAGTGAAAGACTTGAAATCTACGATTCTACCCCATCGTGACCACTACCAAGCTCTATGAGCTGCGTGTCACTCCATCAACCTGAGCCCTATTTTCTCATCTGCAAAATGCTCATTCCCACACTTGCCCTGACTACCTGGGAAGATTTTTAAGTGCAATGATGTAAAAGCATTTTGTAAACTTCTAAGCATTCAACCAACTTAGATGACTATAGATTTTGGAAATGTCAGCTTCTGTGTGGCACATTAACCTAGGTAACTTCATTCACCTCCAGGCCCACAGTCACACCCGATCCTCAACCCCACAGTGTTCCTGTGCATAAACTCAGGAGCAGCCAGCCAGGTCGCTGAGCTATGCCAATTTACTGCTGGCCTTTTTCCACCCCGGGCTCCAACCAATACTTCGATTAGCTTCTAACTAAAAAATGATAACTAAGTTCCTTTCCTAAGCCTGGGTCTCCCCACCAAGTCTGAGCTAACCGTGATGCATTCTTAAGAGCCAGAGTCCCAAGGCTGCAGCCACCACAACAGGAAACACCACAGGCTGGGCTGGCTTTCCAGACACTCTGCCAACCGGTGATGGGCGGCAGGGAGGGTCCTGTGCTGGTGACAGCGAGGGGCTCACCCCTCCCCACCCAAATCTTGCCCCATTTGGGCTCCTCCACTTCTCCACGAGAGGACTGAGTCTTGGCGGCTTCCAGGTGGAAGAGGCTCCTCCCTGCGGCCCCCAGTTCCTCCTTATCTATAGATGTGATCCCACATAATGACTTTTGTGAAAGTGCCCCAAGGGCAAGGTGATCATGTATTCTTGAGAGAAAGAAACACCCTCAACCACGCCTCCCACGGGGAGTGGGAGGCCAAAACCATTGTGCTCCTGCAGGCTTCCTTATAAACAGGTCCACTGGGACAAAGAGGTCAAGTTCCATGGGAGTCTGTATGTTCCACGGAAACTCACCGCAGCCGGGTCTCATAAAGTAACAGCCGGCCTGCACCCATTGTGAACACTAATGCAAGCTGAGCTGGGAGCGGGAGCAAGTGGGGCGGGTAGGAAAGGCAAACCTTGGTGTCACCCTCTATTTTGAAGCCACAAAACTTCCAGCAGCAGAGCAGAGCCTGCTTGCAGCAAGAAAAGGAGATGAGCACAGCGTTTTCATGGATCACAAGGCAAGGGGGAGAAGACACGATTCCTCCCTTGTGTGCTGACAGCTGAACTACCCCATCCCACCGCTCCTCAGCTGGTCCCACGACCTGGGCCTCTGTCTATGGCCCCCTTCCCTTCAATGGTCCGTATTGTTCCGGGAATCTCGTCCTTTTGTTTTTCCGTCCATTTGTACCTCGGCTCATTTGTTTTCCATTCTTGGGAGCAATTCATCTGCTCTTGGGCCCCACAATGTCCTTCTCCCCTTGATTCCTAGACAAGATGCTTGGACAGGTCCATTGTCTTAACAGTAGCCAACTCATGGCATTCAGTAAAAGTTGTGTTTTAAAAAGAAAAACCAATGGGGATTCCAGCTTCTATCCATGGTAACTTCTGGGCAGTTCGGCACTGCTGCAACGAGACTTGGCCTTTGTCCTCGTCTTCATCTGGGCTTCAGCGTAAACCAAGTTCCACAGGGAAAACTGGGGAAATCCCAGTGATGCCAAGACAATGGGCAGAGCTCTCTCACTTCCCTTCTGCCATCCTGGGGCAGTGTAAAGACACCGTCAAATTATAGCTTATTGATGGAATGAAGAGGAGAGGGTATGGGGTCTTCTTTCCACTGCCCTGCGGACAGACAGCCCTTCATGGCCATTCCAGAGAAGTGGGGCAGAGGAAAAAGAGAAAAAGTCAGTGGGGTTCAGGGCAGTTTGGACCCAGGCAGGCCTGTATGTGGGAGGGGCAAGGGCTGGCAAGAAGAGGTGTGGCAAAGACCTGGCCTGGAAGTCCCAGAGACGGCCCTAATTGTGCAGAGTTTTGTCAGAGCCCCAGCAGGCTTTGCCCCAGGTGCGCCAGAGAAATTACTGTTGCTGGGATGCTTGTGGGTGCAATTATCCCAGTTATTAATACTCCACCAACTGTGGGAGTGGAGGGCGTGTCTAGCCCCATCCAGGGGCTCTTTTCCTCCAGGTTCCCATTTCCCCACAGAGCAGGAGGGCTCTCAGAATTGTACTTCTCAGAATACTCACAGAATTGTGATGATAACTAACAGCCTCTTTTGTCTCCAAGAGAAAGTTGGACAGAATTATTGATAGAAGAAAGGGTGCTGAAGAAGTGGTTGTAAGAGTCTTAAAGGTTGGTTCTTCAGGAATATAAAAACAAAAACAAAACCAGGGAATAAAGGAAAGCTACAGGTCAAAGGGGAATCATTCTTTCCCAAGCCTCTAGTTTTCCAAGTGAAATATGTTACAGGTAAGGAAAGTATTTCCAAGCAAAGCTCTAGGGTAGCAAACAGAGGGGCAGACACGTCACCCTGCACACAAGCCTTGGGGCTCATGCTGTGTGTATACGTGCACACACGCCTCTGCTGCAGCCCCAGGTCTAGGCAGCCGTCAGGAAATGCCACCGGCTTCACTGACCTGTAGGGAGGCCAGCTCATGGAGGCAGTCTGCACAAAGGTGCCTCTTCAACATGGCGGAGACTCAGCACTCTTGGCAGGAACACTTGGCACTGGCAGGAAATCTCAGCAGGGCGGCTTGTTTCCGCTCATCAAACACCAGTAGCTTTCAGCGAGAGCAGCAGAAAATGGGAGAAATGTGTCTGATCGCATCCGGGCTGTGTGTCAGCACTTTTCAGAGGCAGAGTTAGTTGGATTCTAGCTTTGAAGAAAAGGTTGTTATACTCTGCTTCCATCCCATAATCTCAGCCAAGGAAACAGTTGGCAGGAACTTACCTGAAACTCAGCTGTCCTCCCAATACCTCTGGAGAAACCTGACAGGGTCAGTTATAATTTTATTTTTTATTTTTGTTAATGGAAGTACTGGGGATTGAATCCAGGACTTCGTGCCTGCTAGGTACGTGCTCTACCACTGAGCTATACCCCTCACCCCTCAGTTATTGAGAAACAGAAGGTAATGACAGAGCTCACTCCCTGCTAATCACAGAGCTCCCAATTACTCGAGAGAAATGACTGCCCAGGAACAAGTTGCTCAGGCCCCTCTTGTACCTCCTCCATGACCATCCCCCACTCCAATAGCTTCCTGTCTGTTTCACTCTTGTCAGTCCCACCAAAGGCTGAGCAAGGACCCGGTGCATCAGTATGGCTTTCACCCACGTGGCAGCTCCAAAAGGAAACACTTAGTAAGTAAAGAGAGACAGTCTACAAATTATCAATAGATCAGGTATCTGAGGATGCTCAACCCTCCCCATAAGTGTTTGTTCTTGTAATCAAGGACACACAACTGCTCCCTCACAAGAGATACCCATAAATCTTCTCCATGCACCACAATTTCCTGCCCAGACTAGAGAAGGGAGTGGCTATTTGGAAGACAGGATTTGTGTGTTTCACACTTGGATTCACTCCTGTAGGCCCACCTCATACATCCAGCTGTACAAAAGGACTTTTTTAAAGAGTATGAAGCCTCTTGCTCTCCAGAGTGCTGCCTTGGAAAGTCAGAATTCTTAAGAAGAGTGAATTTAAACATATTGTCAATCAGGGTAATCTCTGAAATACACTCTTATGCATACTGAAGTCAGAAAGAGTAATCACACAAAGAGCATCAAGACAAGTGATTCAAGATAATGGTGGAGGAAATTCAACACCCATTCATGAGAAAAACTCTTACCCAAGTGGGTGTAGAGGGACCATATCTCAACACAATAAAGGCTATTTATGACAAATCCACAGCCAACATAATATTCGACAGTGAAAAGCCAAAAGCCTTCCCACTAAAATCTGGAACAAGATAAGGATGCCCACTGTCACCACTTCTTTTCAACATAGTGTTGGAAGTCCTAGCCACAGCAATCAGACAAGAAAAAGAAATAAAAGGGATCAAAATTGGAAAGGAAGAGGTAAAATTGTCACTTTATGCAGATGACATGATATTGTATATAGAAAACCCTAAAGACGCCACACAAAAACTACTAGAACTGATAAATGATTTCAGCAAAGTGGCATGATACAAATTTAACACACAGAAATCCATTGCATTTCTTTACACTAAAAATGAAATACCAGAAAAGGAAAATTTTTTTAAAAATCCCTTTTTAAATTGCATCAAAAAACTAAAATACTTAGAAATAAACCTGACCAAGGAGATGAAAGACTTATATGCTGAGAACTATAAAACATTGATATAAGAAACTAAAGAAGATTTAGAGAAATGGAAAGATATCCATGCTCTTGGATTTGAAGAATTAATATTACTAAAATGGCCATACTACCCAAAGCAATCTACAGATTTAATGTGCTCCCTATCAAATTACCCAGGACATTTTTCACAGAACTAGGACAAATAATCCTAAAATTTATATGGAATAATAAAAGACCCAGAATTGTCAAAGCAATACTTAGTAAAAAGAACAAAGCTGGAGGCATAACCCTCCCAGACTTCAGACAATACTATAGATCTGCAGTAATCAAGATGGCATGGTATTAGCACAAAAACAGACATATGAATCAATGAAACAGAATAGAGTGGCCAGAAATAAACCCACACACCTATGGTCAATTAATCTTCAACAAAGGAGGCAAGAATATACAATGGAGAAAAGATGGTCTCTTCAGCAAGTCATGTTGGGAAAGCTGGACAGCCACATGTAAATCAATGAATTTAGAATTCCCTCCACCATACACAAAAATAAACTCAGAATGGCTTAAAGACTTACATATAAGACATGACATCATAAATCTCCTAGAAGAGAACATAGGCAAAACATTCTCTGACATAAATCATACCAGTGTTTTCCTAGGTCAGTCTCCCAAGGCAACAGAAATGAAAGCAAAAATAAACAAATGGGACCTAATCAAACTTAGAAGCTTTTGTACATCAAAGGAGACCATAAATAAAACAAAAAGACAACCTATGGAATGGGGGAAAATATTTGCAAACAATGTGACTGACAAGGGCTTAATTATGAATACACAAATAGCTCATACAGCTTAATATCAAAAAAACCCAACTCAATCAAAAAAATGGACAGAAGATCTAAACAGACATTTCTCCAAAGAAGACATACAGATGGTCAATAGGCACATGAAAAGATGCTCAACATCGCCAATTATCAGAGAAATGCAAATCAAAACTACAATGAGGTATCACCTCACACAGGTCAGAATGGCCATCATTAAAAAGCCCACAAACAATAAATGCTGGAGAGGGAGGAGAAAAGGGAATCCTCCTACGCTGTTGGTGGGAATGTAAATTGGTGCAACCTCTATGGAAAACAGTATGCTTGTTGCTTAAAAAACTAAAAATAGAGTTGCCGTATGACCCAGCAATCCCATTCCTGGGCATATATCCAGAGAGAACTCTAATTCGAAAAGACACACTCACCCCAGTGTTTATAGCAGCACTATTTACAATAGCCAAGATATGGAAGCAACCTAAATGTCCATCGACAGACGACTGGATAAGGAAGATGTGGTATACTTATACAATACAATACTACTCAGCCATAAAAAAAAGAATGAAATAATGCCATTTGCAGCAACATGGATGGACCTAGAGATGATCATACTAAGTGAAGTCAGACAGAGAAAGACAAATATCATGTGATATCACTTACATGTGGACTCTAAAATACAACACAAATGAACTTATTTACAAAACAGAAACAGACTCACAAACATAGGAAACAAACTTGTGGTTACCAAAGGAGAAGGCAGGGAGGGATAAATTAGGAGTTTGGGATTAGTAGATACAAACTACTGTATATAAAATGGATAAACAATAAGGTCCTACTGTATAGCACAGGGAACTATATTCAATAGCTTGTAATAACCTATAATTTAAAAATATGAAAAAGAATATATATATATGTATAACTGAATCATTATGCTGTACACCAGAAACTAACACCACATTGTAAATCAACTATACTTCAATAAAAAAATTAAAAATAAAAAAACAAAATAAAACAAAAATTAAGATAGTGGTGGAGGGTAATGCTTATCCTGTTTTATGGCTTATTGTTTATTTGCTTTATGCTTTTTACTTTTTTATTGAGGTAGAATACTTATATTGAAGTGCACAAGTCTTAAGTAGCCAGCTTGCTGGATTCTTACAGACCCACGCAGACAGGTAGCCCCACCCACATCAAGCTATAGAGCATTTCCAGGAGGCTCCTTCAAGCCCCTTCCATGTTAACCTCAGGTTCCAGAAGTCACTACTCTTCTGCCTTCTGTCACCATAGATGGTGTTGCCGAGTCTTGGGCTCCACAGAAGTGGAATCAGGACATGCTTTTTTGCATCTGGCTTCTTTCACTCAGCGTTTGCCTGTGACACCGGCTCACATGGCTGAATGGAGGGAATAGTTCAGTCTTTTTCAAGGTTGCGTTGTATTCCATTGTCTGAAAATCCTCACTCTGCATTAGTCCCTCCTGGCATGAGTGAGGGAGAGCTGCATGGGCTTGGAGCTTCTGCTGGGAAAGCTGGAGATCGAGGCCAGAGTCCAGGCCAAGGAAAGAGGAAACGGAAGGAGAAGACTCAGGAAGGAAGGAGGGGAGCCGGCACGGCTGCCTGGGACCATTGGTCCTGGGCGCTCCTGCTGAGCAAGGAAGGGCAGTTTCAGCCTGGCTTCCTCCAGGATGCCAGCAACAGCCCATGGCTCCTTGGCCATCACCCCCATGCCCACCCCAAAAGCCAGCTCCCAAGGACAGGGGGGATCCCAAGGCCCAGAGGCTGCCCCACAAGCCAGTGTGAGGAGAAGCCCTTTATTTTATTCATTTCCCTCTAGCTGACCAGCCAAACCAGTTAAGCATGACAACAGTCTGCCCATTAACGCTGAGTGCCAGCCAAGCATCTGTTTCCATTTCTCTCCTGTTTCCCGTGGGTGGTGAGTGGGAGCTCACTTCGGCTCCTCTCCGCTTTTCCCTCCTATCACAATCATTTGTTTTCACAGGACTGCCAGCGACGTGCTACAGAACCCAGGCTGTGCCCACGCAAAGCTAGCGAGCACCGGCCGTGCCCATATCCCCAGGTCAGCCCAACGTCAAATGAAAACAGTCCGCTCTGCCATTATCCTCTTTCCTGCTTGTTTTCCAGGGCCTCTGGCTACTTTTAGAATTTCCCCACTGCCTGATGTGGCCTCCGGATATCTGACCATTCCACCTCTGGTTTCCAAAGACAAATGCCAGGACCTAGATTACACATGCCCAGTGCCTTAAAAGTCTGAAAACCAAGGAATCGTCCTTTGCAAGGCAGCCTCGCACAGCTGCTTTGGAAAGGAGAAAACTCTCTCTGGGTGTGTTTTCCGAGGGAGGCCTGGTTTCAGTGTAAACAGAAGGGAGCTTCCGAACAGGTGGAAGTGGCTGACTGCCTGACAGCAGAGCCGCCCGGGGCCGCCCTTGGCCATGCCCTCCATCTGTCTTTTTCCACCCCAAACCTAAGGGTCCTGGATGGCCACCCTCCGCCCAAACCCCCACCCAACACTGAGTAATCAGCCCGGTCCCCTTGTTACTGTGCCACATACCAAGTCTGACCCCAGGCCCAGCCTCCAAGCCTCTCTCCTTCCATTTTTCACCCAGCATCCCCCCAACACACACACTTGGCCCATGAGGTCCTGCTTTACCCTTGACCTCAACCTTTCCATTCATGCAGAAGCAGAGCCGCTGCTGGTGACTCACACATGTGAGCTCAGGAAGGGCTGGATGTGGGATGATCACTGCACTAGGACTCCTAGGACCAGAGTCTGACTCCGATGCCCACTATCCATGTGACTTTGGGCTCAGTCTCTATGCTGAGCCTGTGTTTCTACATCTGCAAAATGGGGGTATCCATACCTTCCCAGCCTGCTCCAGAGAACTGTTTCTCACTGCAAAGTAACATGTTTGTTGTAAATTATTCAAACAACTCTACTCCTGATGAGTTGGGGTGCCTGTGTGGGTGAATCTGTGCCAATCTCCACTGCTGCTTTTTTCTACACTGGATCCGGGGAGCTTCTGCCTGCCTGATTCCCTCCTTCACTGGGGATTTGGGCCCAATGGGCACTCTCTGACTATCCAGGAATAATAGTCAAGTTCCCAGGCATCAGGCACTTACTGTGTGCCAGACACTGTGCCAAGCAATTACATCCTCATCCCATTTAATCCTCATAAAAATTCTTTGAAGTAGGTATTATTAATCCCATTTTATCTAGTGGGAAACTAAGGCTCAGAGAGGTTGAGCAACTTGTCCAAGTTCACCCAGGGAGGGAACAGAGGAGCCAAGATTTAACAGTAGAACAACTTCTTTCAACCACTAGGTGATACTGCTGTTATGAGCTGAATTTGTACCTCTCCCCTCCAAAAAAACCTCTTACGTTGAAACTTGGATCCCCAGGACCTCAGAATGTAACTGCATTTGGAGATAGGGCTTCAAAGGGATAATTAAGTTAAAATAAGGCCATTAGGGCCGGCCCTTGTCCAATCTGACTGGTGTCTTTATAAGAAGTGGGAGAGACGCCAGCGATGTGCCTGCACAGAGGAAAGACCACGTGAGCACACAAGCCAGAGAGAGGGGCCTCAGAAGAACCCAGACCTGTGGACACCTTGCTCTTGGACTTCCAGACTCCAAAGCTGTGAGAAAATCCCTTTCTGTTGTTTAAGCCACGCAGTCTGCGGTATTTGGTTATGACAGCCCTAGCAAACTAATACAACTGCCTCCTACTTTCTTCTGAGAATGGCCAAACCATCCTCCAGCTGGCCCCGCAGACCAACCAGCACGTAAAGGGGGAAGGAGGAGATCTGGGGAAGGACAGGGGGCGGAGGAAGGGAGCTGACCTGTCTCTGAGCCCTGGGCCCATTCCTACTGTCCTGAGCTGTTTTCCACCTGAGTGTCCCCGGGGGACACTGCCCCTTTGCCACATCCCCGCTCAGACGTGGAGTTTCCTCCGAGCCCCCGACTGCGCCTGACGGAAGAAGACGCCCTGCCTCTTCCTGGCAAGCAGGACCGCAGACGCATATGGTCACCTGGGAACAAACAGTGTGTGGGGAGCCGTGCTGTGACAAACAAATGGTGCAAAGCCCTGAAACGGAATGAGAAGGAGAAAGGCGGTTCCGGCAGGGCTGCTGCAGGTGCTGGGGAGGCCTCTGGAAGGATCGGGACAAGAGAGGTTACTCTGGGCAGGTGTTGGGGGCTCTGAATAGGGACAGGCTTCAGAGCTGCTCATTGGCTCCCTTTTCTGCCTCATCAGCCACCCTAGCTTTCTTCCTCCCCATCCCCACTTCCAGGCATTGGCCTGAGGCTCTGGAACTCAGTGACATTTAACCCAACCCAGCCAGGTCCAGAACCAGCATAATAACCCTCCTCCGGTCCACAGCAATATGGTCAATCATTTCAACTTTCTTCTCACTCCTGAGACCCTGTTCCAGGCCCCTTGTATAAGTTTCCCATTACTGCTGCAGCAAATTACCACACATCTTGTGGCTTAAAACATACACTTTTATTATCTTCTTCTTCTGTAGCCAGAAGCATCACATAGGTCTCACTGACCTAAAACTGAAGAAAGGGCAGGGACTCCTTTCCAGGGGCTGCAAGGGAGAATCCACTTCCAACTTCACACATTCCTTGGCTCGTGGCCCCTTTCTCCATCTTCAAAGCCAGCAGTGGCTGGACTTTCTCACATTGCATCACTCTAACTCTACCCTCCTGCCTCCCTCGATTATGTACCAGGACCCTTGTGATTATATTGGGCTTCCCCAGATAGTCTAGGATTATCTAAGTCAGCTGTTTAGCAACCTTAATTTCCCCATGCCTTATAACATGGCATATCCCTGGGTTCTGGGAATTAGAACCCAGACATCACTGGGAGGCCATTATTCTGCCTGTTACAACCCTGAATTTACTCACTTCCCACGGAGGACAGGTGCTGTATAAAATGTATTCCACCCTCCCCATCCTTCTCTGCCATCCCCCAGCTTGCTTCCCCTTCATAATAAGCCCTATGGCTCAGCCCATCCCAGTACGGAAACAGCATCTGCAGGCTCTGAGGTGTCTTTCTGGACCCACTGGACACTTCCTCCAGGATGCCTGTCTGTGTGGGGCGTGTTGTCCAAATCCAGGACTGGCCAAAGGAGCAGATGGCTGCTATCAATGGCTAAGGAGGTCAGGCTATTTCCCCTGGGCCTCCAGGTCCTTACACTTCACAGAGAGGACCTTATACTGGGTTAAGAATCCCATTCTCAACCCTTGTGACCATGACGGTCCAATCACCCTAAAGCAATTGATTCCTGACAGACTTAAACCCACCAAAATGTCAGTTTGCCAATCCCAGAGACTGGCCACACACATCAAAACCCTTTCCCAATATGAAGCCAGAAGGCTATTTGGTCAGCACAGAACCACAGGAAAAAGAACTTCAGTTTTCTGGAGAGCATGTTTCCATCAAATCATAGAAGCTTGATGACTCACATTTTCCCAGCATCAAATACTCTTGTTAAGTGACCTGAGTTTCTCACTGACTGTTTTAAATAAGTGCTTCAAACATGCAATCTCTCCTACCCTCACAACCCTAAGATGGCCCCAAATTTGTGATTTCTTCCTTCCTACCCTATCAAAATACCTCAGAGGAGGCGCCCAAGGACCACACCCTTTTATGCAAGGCACGTGCTGAAGCTTTGTCTATCCACGGGTGTCTGAAGGACACCAGCCTTTGGTGCAGGTGGGGGGGAGATGGGAGGAAGGGGTAGGGGAGAGAGATCCACCTCATCCGTAGTTGAAAACTTCTCTTGTGTGCTGTGAGGTAGAGCTAGAGAACGGAGAAAGTCGAAGAAGCAAGCAGAACCTCAAAGCTCATCTAATCCAGTCCCATCATTTTACAAATGAGGAAAGTGTAAGAAGACTTTGGAAAGTTAAAGCTTGTACATAATTATTGCTGTTGTCATCTTCCTCACCTTCACCATCACCATCAGCCCAGTTTGGGAGCCTGGATTCCACTGTGCACTGAGAAGTCACTTTGTTCAGGGTCTTTCCTAGGAAGCTGGATTTTCTCACCTCCCCTTGTGCAGAGTCCCTGTAAACTCCTCTGCCTCTTAAAGGGAGAAGGGAGACAGGCTTACGTTCAGGAGGGACCATGAGATGCTGAGCGCTTACTCTTGGGCAGGGCTGCCATGGGCGTGTACTGGCCTCCAACTCCCCTGACTGTGAAGGGCTGGGAAGGAGAGGCTAAATACTCAAGAAGTCACTCTGAGTGGGATTATGACTCTACAGACCAGTGTGTGGAACGCTTCAGGAGTTGGGGTCGGCCAGGAGGCTTGAACTAATCACTCACACATTGGAGCTCTCCCTGCGTTCCAGAATTCCAGACCCCGGCACCTTAAATGTGCCATTTCATTTGACCATCACACCAACCCTTCATAATCACTCTAGTTTTGCAGATGCAGAACCTGAGGTACCTAGAGGATAAGTAAACTTGACCTTGCCAACTTCAAAAGGCTACCAAGGGGAAGATCCAAGATGCAAATCCGAGGTCCGATCCCTAATTTCCATCGACATTTCCGATTGGGTGCAGAACATTCTGGGATCCCATTTCCCCATTCCTTCTCCTTGTTCTCTCTCACCCCTAGTCTTCCCTTCCCCACAAAGCTGCCAAGGAATGACTCACATCCATTTCTTTGCCCAACCTTCCCCCCACCAAGCCTGGCACCCTATTTCTGGAGGGAAGAATCCAGGGAGGAGACTGGGAATGGCTGTTTTCAATTCTAAACTCTAAAGCAGCCAAAGCCAGCACCCAGCACAGGGCCCTGCCCACTCGGGGACTTCCTAAGTGATGACGAAGATGGTGTTGGTGGTGATGACAGTTGGAGGAGAGCAGGAGGCTGAAACGTTAGGGACAGGGCAGGACAAACTGAGTAAGACTATAATTTGCTAAACCCTACACCCAAATCTTTGCCAGCCACAAAATTGCTATGCTCATGACTGGACTTCCAATCCAACTGGAATGCCTTGTGAAGCCATCCTTGAGCCTTCCAAGATCCTGAGAATGGAGCCTTGAGGTGGCCAGGGCTCCCCTGGCTCCCAGAGAGCTCCTGATGCCAGGGTGGATGCAGCCTCCGCCAGGAGGAAGCAAAGAGAAGCTTCGTTTTCCCCACCCCTTGAACTTGTTTCCACCTAGAAATAAGGCGCTTGTCAAAGCCCCTCGGAATTGCCGGGGTAGGCACAACATAAACAGTCATGTAGTTACAGGAGAATAATTACACCTTCCTTGTACATAGCACCTTTCTTCCCCAGAGCAGCCAGCTTCCCACATTATCTCATTAATCCTCCCGTCCCTGGGAGGCAGGGAGGGCCCAGTGAGGCTCACTGAGGGAGAAGGGAGGGGGCAGCAGGGGGAACGGAGGGAGGAGGTGCTCACCCGGGTCACACACTTAGTCACCCGGTGTAAGTGTAGTCTGTGCTGGGCCCTGGGCTGGAAGTTCAAAAAATCACAATACTGATTGTCCTCAGTTGCATGCTTTAGTGAGACGACACCAGGCAGCCATGGGCGCGGGTGCCCTCCGTCCTGGCAATGGCCTCGTGAAGCTGGGATTACTATGTCCCGTTTTACAGATGGGGGACTGCGCTCCTCGCCAAAGTTGTCAGAGGCAGTACAGCCCCACACACCTCTCCTTCTTCTTCCCGCAGACGCCTAACAGCCTGCTGCTGAATCGGGTCTCCTTCCCAGAGGATAATAGGTACACAAAGGCAGCACACGTTAATCAGTGGAGGGGGTGATGCCTCCCCCCACCCCCACCAAAGGTCAGAGCCATAGTAGGGCAGGCAGGAGGCTGCAAAAGCCACTCACTCTGCAGCCTTATGGAATCCACAGAAAAGCCCTAATTCACTGAAAGCTGCACCCCACCCCCACCCTCCTCCAGTCCTATCCCTGTTTCCTGGCTCATCCTTTTGACACGGGACAATTACTGCTATTCATACCCACCCCGAGGCCACCTGCCAAGGACCCATTCTTATGCACAAGGAGCTAAAGATCGGGCACAAAGCAAGCCAATCTGGAGTTTTCCACCAGACCTGGGAGTGGACCCCCCTGTGCTTACCCACCTCGAGGTATTTAGGACTGTGGGACCTCTGCAAATTCCAGGGACCCAGCCCGCCTCAGGCCAGCTCACCTACACTGGGGCCTCTCATCTGCAATGGAGGTTCAGCCCATAAGAAATTGGTCTTTGGAATTAAGGCTAGGGTGGTGTGCTTGGGCAAACACATGCTTTGAGGGTCCCAAGTGCTGACCCCCACAAGGAGTGCCCCAGAGATGGCTCCGTAGCCAGCTCCTACCGGTTCAAGAGAGCCAAGTGTTAAATTTTCAGGAATTTTGTAAGATGTCACATAGGTAGCTTGAAATCAGCCCTGGTAGGAGAATCCAGACCATGTTAATCAACAAATGCTACAGATCAGCCCCACCTTCTCCCCAGCCAGTTGTTACACATTTACCAGCACACCACTGCCTGGGTGAGCAGCAGCAAGCTTCCAAGAGCATCTAGGACCATCTGAAAAACCTGAAAGACGAAAACTAAGCTCTCACAAAGGCTGAGGAGAGGAGTGAGTGGCGTTCTTCTTTACAGCATGACTGACTGTCTTCTTGCTGTGTTTCTGGGCATACTCAAATCTCTGCACTGGCGCATTCGCCCAGCTGCTGAGCCATGCCTTCTACACAATTACTGTACATTTTTGGTGAATAAGACTAAACTGGATTTTTTTTTTTAAGTTTCAGTTTGCTCTAGTTGGATCAACCTATAGGTGTCAGAGACGTTTTATGCAGAAAGGTTTATCTGGCTGCCTTTATCAATTGCTGCCTTTGAATTCAAGATAAAACAAGGCCCTTCCCAGGGAGCTCAGCCCTGAGAGCCCTGCCTGTAGCCCAGACTTCAGATGGAACTTTTCAGAGTGTGTCTCAGAGTGACATTAAGTGGCCCAGTGAATTTTATCAAAACAATCACAATCTCTTCATACAGGAAACAGAAGGGCAAGAGAGACCCCTCCATGGGTGGTTTGGAGGTAATTTTCACTGTGAAATGCCTTGTGAATAAGACAGTGAAGATGGTGACAGCCTCCCGGGGTTGCCGCTTTATGCTTGACTATGAAGTAATTAAGAATGTGAATAAACCCCAAGCTTGTGCCAAAACCTCCAAACACCATCAACTGAATGTTCAGTTAAGATGTATTTATTTCTTTGTGAGGTATTTGTTTCATCCGGCTCCCAACTCTGAGCCCCCTCATCCACGCAGACTCCTCATTCTCCCAACCCAAATCCCAAAGGTCCCTGCAGCCCCCAGACCCTGTGGCCAGATGAGGAGTGTCTCATCTCTACCAGGCTTTTCTTAAGGACTCTCAGCCTCTGAGAAGTCTCCCTGCTCAGACCTCCTGGAACCCTTCCCTGGGCTGCACATCTGGACATCCTATCTCTTCAACTGAGAAGAAGGAGCCTTTCCATCATTAAAAACTCCACAAACAATAAATGCTGGAGAGGGTGTGGAGAAAAGGGAACCCTCCTACATTGTTGGTAGGAATGTAGTTTGGTACGGCCATTATGGAAAACAGTATGGAGATTCCTTAAAAAACCAAAAGTAGACTTACCAGATGATCCAGCAATCCCACTCCTGGACATATATCCAGAGGGAACTCTAATTCGAAAAGATACATGCACCCCAATGTTCATAGCAGCATTATTTACAATAGCAAGACATGGAAGCAATCTAAATGTCCATCAACAAATGACTGGATGAAGAAGTTGTGGTGTATGTATATATATAATGGAATACCACTCAGCCATAAAAAGGAATGAAATAATGCCATTTGCAGCAGCATGGGTAGACCTGGAGATCATCATGCTAAGTGAAGTAAACAGAAAGAGAGAAAAATACCATAAGATACTACTTAAATGTGGAATCTTAAAAAAAAATGAGATGAATGAACTTATTTACAAAGCAGAAATAGACTCATAGACATAGAAAACAAACTTGTGGTTACCGGGGGGGAAAGGTCAGGGAAGGGATAAATTGAGAGTTTGAGATGTGCAGATAATAACCTACTATGTGTAGAATAGATAGACAATAAGTCTCTTCTGTACAGCACAGGGAACTATATCCAATATCTTGTAATAACCTATAATAAGAAAGAGTATGAAAACAAATATATGTATGTACATGTATGACTGAAACATTACACTGTACACCAGAATTTGACACAACATTGTAAACTGACTATACTTCAAGGAAAAAAGGAGCCTTAAATGCCATTCATTCATACAACAAATGTCACCTACCATGTCCCAGGCACTGTTCTTGACATCCAGGTGCAGCAAAGAACAGCATGGACCTGTCCCAAACCTCGGGGAGCCAGCTGAGCAAACACAAACTTGGGGACACATCCAGGGGATCTCCCTGCCCCTGTCTCAGTGCATCAACAAAGGCTTCCCAGGAAGCAATGGGTCAGATATGACGTAAAGGGCAAGAAGGAAATATCTTGATCAGGGCTCGGCGAACCTTCCCCTTCAAGATCCCTACGGCCCTGTCAGTAAGACAGCCATGTCATCAGTATTTTGGGCTTTGCCAGCTCTATGGCATCTGTTATAACTCTCACTCTACCACAGAAGTGCTCATGCAGCCACAGGCAGTACGGAAGCGAATGAGTGTGCCCATGTTCCAATAAAACTTTATTTTGTGGATGCTGAAACTGGAATTTCATATAATCAAGGTTACAAAATATTATTCACATTTAGATTTTTTTGTCTACCATTTAAAAACAGAAAAACCATTGTTAGTTCACGGGCCGGATTTGGCCCACAGCCAGCAGTTTGCCGTTCCCAGTTGTAGATGGAAGGTGTTGGTGTGAAGGTGGAGGTGGGGTTCAGGGTTTTCCAGGCTGCCTGGAGGTGGCAGAGAAGGAGGTGAGCCCAGATGGGACCCTGGTAACTCTGAAAAGGAATTTGGGTTTAGCCTGTGGGTCAGGGATAGGTTTTTTGTGGGGGAGTCATTCGTTAAAAAATATTTATTGCCTACTGAATGCCAGACACGATCCAGGGGGCTGCTTGAGACTGAGCAGCCAGGAAAGGTTTCTGAGGAGGTGGCATTTGAGCTGAGATCTGAACGACAAGACCCGGTTTATGAGGTGTTATAACCCTTAATTCTTACAATTAACTGCGAGGAGGGATTAACTGATGCTCATTTTACAAGTGAGAAAACGGAGACTCAGCAAGGTTAAGCAACTTGCCCAGGGTCACAGAGCTAATAGGTGGCAGGGAGCCAGGACTTCAACTGCTCTGCATTCACACCCTGCCTCTGGTCTTTATTAAGTACGTAACCTTGGCTAGTGACCTCATCTCAGAGTCCCCACACACCTATTAGGAGTTCCCTCTTTCTTCCATCAAGAAGCATGTCTAGTAAAGCTTATGCATTCAAAACATGTGTATTGCAAGCCTACTGTGTGCCAGGACTGTTCTTGGTGCTTGGGACAATGAGCAAAAAATGCCTGGACAGTGAACAAAACAGAGATCCCTACACCTCAGAAGGTAGGGAGAGTTCAGAATTTTTAGATAGGGTGGTCAAGGTAAACCTCAATGAGGAAGTGACATTTGAACAGACTCAAAGGAGATGAGACAGTTGGCTATGTGAGCATTTTGGAAAAGAATTCCAGGCAAAGGAAACAGCCAGTGCAAAGACCCTGAGGCTGGAAGCATGTTGCTGTGCTCAAGGAACAACTAGGAGGTCAGTGTGGCTGGAGCAGAATACGGGATGTGAGAGGTAAAGTGGGGATGTTGGGGAGGGGTCAAGAAAGCTTACTTTGGTTTTACTTTAAAATTTGCTATCTCAAGCCTCACGCATCTAGATTTCATCTAGGGTCCCTCAGAGCTCTACGATTCTGTGGCTCTGTGACAAAGTGCATCGTCTGTGCCCATCACCACCCACGGGGACTGTCAGCCAGGCTTGCCTCTGCACTAAGCAGTGACAGTAGGAGAGAGATTGGCATTGGGAAAACACTGGGAGAGACTCTCCATCAGATGCCCGACTGGAGAGTATGAACTAATAGGACAGTTCTCTGCAGCATGAGATGGCCTAGGTTACACACAGCTCCCTAACTCTGAAGGCTCCCCAGCTCTTAGAGAGTGGGATACAGTATAAGGGACATGTTGGGTTTGGGAATCATATAGGGAAGTGTCAAAGGTTTTTTCAAATTCTCAATGTTCTGCAAGACTCAGCTGGCTCTAGTCCAATCTTAGAATGATAAGAATATACCTAGAGGCAGGCTAGGGTTCAGGCTGCGCTACAAAGTCCCCGAGGATGTCCTCTCCCCCATCCAGTTCTGGGTTAGGGAGGGTCTGGAGTGAGGATTAAAGGACAGCAGGAGGGAAGCGTCCCAACCACTCCAGGACACTCTTGACACTCGCCCCCCACTTCTATAATGAATCTAGTTTACTCTGTGTCCAGATCTTCTGGGTTTTTTCTTTGGGGCATTTGTTTTTATTTTCTTCCACATCTGTTTCTGAGTTTAGTTCCTTGGCCTTAAACACATCAGTAATGGCTCAAACTGGGTCTGGGGTATGACTTAGACAGCTGGGATTTCCAGTGGCCTCCCTCAGGCTCCTCCTGTCCCTTGTTGTCCTAAGGAAGCAGCAGAGGCCCCAGATCAGGGAGCAGCACAAAGGTGAGGTGTCCCTTGTGGACCTGGTCTTGAGACAAATATAGTGACAGCTCCTCTTGACTATCCAACAAAACAGACTCTTTTGTGTGTGTCCCAGGGGATTTTTTCTGTCCTTAAGGAATGTGAAACTAGCCAGGTTCCAGTTCTGCCAAGAAATCCACTTTCTAGTCAAGGAAAATTCTTGGAGCAAAAAGTATGCTCTGCCACCCGCCCCAACACGCACCATGGGGCACCTGTAAATAATTCCATTGTCTTGTCTGGACTCAGTGTGAATTCCTCAGCGGTTAAAAATGTTGGTTTGTTTTTTCCTGATCTTTACGGGCTGTTGTAATGTCATCAGATACATTTCCTGCATGCCACCCTTGCTGCGCCTAACTAAGAACCCCTTTCCTTTTTGACATCTCCCTTTTTTGCGTCTCTGAGGTCCTCACAGGGCTTTGTCCTCAGTTACTCCCCTACAGAGTCCTGTCAGACAGCCAAGTAGTCAGTCCACTAACTGTTCCATTTTCCCTTAACGCTCTAGGAATGCGCTCATTTAACTGAGGTTTTCTGAAAACACTTCCAAGAGGGTGTGGAGATGCACAAAGAGACAAAGATAGCTTTTTCTTTTCTTTAAAAACCTTTATTGTTAATGACATAAGTCTTTTCTTTCAACAATCAGAATGCAAAGGAATTGATTCCTGGGAAGAAAGATGACTGTTCCCAAGCCAGCAGGGAAAGATGTTGCCTCATACCTCCTTTGTCTTCTATCTCGGGCTCATCCGGACCATCTTTCCTTAGTCTTTCAATAGAAAAAGCTCTTGTTGCAGACACTGGGGACCAGCAGGCCAAGAACTGGATTGTTCAACCCTGAGACAGAAACGCTGGTCTAAATAAAACCCAGCCGAAATCCCTATTACCTTAGCCATGAAGCCTCATCAGCCTCAAGGATTTCAGGACCTATAAGAAGTGGAGCTGCAGCTGCATTCCTGGGGACCAGAGTCAGAGCTGCCCGTCGCTATGCCTGGGGTGACAGGGCCCGACAATCTAGCGGTTCGGGGCATGGGTGTGCAGGGTTTCTAAAGCACGTGCCTGGTTTATGAAGCCTGCCTCAACTTCTTTCTACCTGTGTGAGCTTGGGTAAGGGACTTAGCTCTGTGACTCAAGCTCCTCACTTATAAAGTGGGGATAACGAAAGTAGCTACCTCTTTGGGTTGTTACAAGGATTAAATTAGATAATATAGAGAGAGCAATTAAAACAGTGCATGATGCATTGTAAACATTATATAAGCATTAGCTATTTTTCATTATTATCATTGCAATAACATATGATACTAGATGAAAAGCACCTATCTCTCCGATGGGCTGTACAAAGCCAGGTTTGGGCAAATCCTTCATTCTTCAGATATTTATATGCACAGAGTGTAGCCCCAAGTGTAGAACCTTTACATATCCATCAGCTGAGGCTGGAATGCTTGCACCCTCAGCCCTCACTGTGAGCATGTCCTCCTGCTTCCTGCCACTGAGCTGGCAGCCAGTCCTAGCCCCACACCAAGGTCAGAGAGGAAAGAGATGGTGGCAGGGAGTAGTGACAGTTGGGACTTTGACAGAAGAAACGAAGAACTCAGCCAAGGAGTGACCCACCAACCATGAGACAGAGTCTTGTTCTCCTCCGGTCACATCCAGCCCCGAGCACACACCCTCACAACACTCCAACACTACACAATGCCCCAACACACAACACCACAACACCCCCTGCACTACAAATAGGTCAACAAACACATTACTCCCCAACATGAACAACACCCTCAACAAATATGCCATCCAGCACTCACAGCACCCCTAACACTATGTAATACCTCCACATGCATACAACTCCCCAGGACTACACAACATCGCAACACACACAGACACTGACAAAGCTGTCCTGTTCTCCACACCCTCCCTCTCTGCCTTTTCTCTAGTACAGGCCCTAACAGGGGTCTTAACTGCAGTCTGCAATGTGAGACAAGAAGGGTGCTGGGACAGCATGCAGACACTGGAGCAAGAGGGGCCGTGGGAATCTGGGCTCGTCTGGGTACGAGTGTGCAACTTGGCAGGGGAGCTCATCTCTGAGCTTCTCTTTCCTCGTCTGCAATCATCATAATGCGAACATTAGAAGAGCGTTGTTGGGATTAACCTAGATAATAACTAGAACACACTTAGCACAGGTGCCTGGCATGTGGCCCATCCCCTGTTGATGGAAATGGTGTGGTTGTTATTGTCTGTGTTCTCCTGTGGCTGAGACCAGGGCAGGCGAACGGACAGGAAGGGCATGGCGAAGAGGCTCGAGTGAACCATCAAATGAAGGAAATCTCCCCACCCCAGAAAGAAATCAGTGCCTTTGTCTTCTCAGTAAGTTTCCACTGCATCCGCAGAAACTCACGTCTATCATGATCTCTACCTTGGGTCCTACAAGAGGATGGACGTTAGCAAGTGTACTAATTAGTGTCATATTATCAACCCAAACCACTCCTTTGACCAGAAGCATCCTTGCTTTCCTGTCCCAACTGCCTGTCAGCAGGAGACAACATGGTTGTTTCCCGTGGTCAGAGAGCACACCAGCCCCCACCGTGTCCTCACACATGACCATCCTCCATGACCGAGCCCTGGGCGGGACCCTGATTCATTCCCTGATGACCATCCTGTGTTGGGACATTCACCCAGTTTCTCCCTCCTGGCTTAGCTGCCCCATCTTCCTCTCTGACAATAGCTCTTTCCCTTTTTAGGGTCGCAGGGCCCTTTATGAATCTGGCGAAAGGGGCAAACTCTTCCTTGCAATTTTGTTCTGACTGGCTTCTGGGCCCCCTCAAGCCCCCTGTTCCAGAGGATGTGGGACACCAGCGCCTGCTTCCCATCTTGGCTGTTCCCGGCAGAGTTGACTGGAATTTGGCTTCTCTGAGGATCGGAGAGTCCTTCCACCTGGAGCCCTCCTGAGAGCCAGCTTGTAAAAGTGAGCGGCCCAGCAGGCCCACACAGTTCTGCTTAGAGCTCCAGACTCTGGCAATGAACCTGAAGAGGACCAGGCCAGGCGGGCGCACACATCCCCTCTGTCCCTCCAGCAGCAGGAGGGGGTTGCCGGATCTTGTGTGTCGGCAGTTTTCAGATTTGTAACTATCCCACATTTCTGAAGAAAACTGTAAAATAAAACAAAACAAAAAACCCAAAAAGCAAAAGAAAAACAAACAAAAAAGACCAACAAAAAAAGCATGGGTCAACTCCCCAATATTCTGCATCTAGAGAGGAGTATGTGGTCCTGAGTAGGTGTGAGGATAAGGAAGCTCTCGCCCACGCCCTCACCAAGGTGGGAGCTGGCAAGGATGACTGACACAAACCAGGGGCCATTCTGTGCTATAAGCCATCGTAATCATTCCGCTGAATCCTCTCAACATCCTACGTGGTGGGAACTATTATTATCCTCATTTTATAGAGAAAGAAACAGGAACACTGAGGTAAAATAACTTGCCAAGATCCCAGCACAGAAGAGCTAGGATTTGGCCCCAGGGAGTCTAACTCCTGAGTCCAAACTGCTAACCCTACGCTGTACCACCTCTGCTATCCTTGCCTCATCGCTGTCACTCTAGAAGTGGCAAAGCGGAAACAGAAGAAAAAATAAACTTTCCCACAGTGCTCACCTCTGGTATCCTCCCCAGTGAGGTCACAGTTCAACAGATCTGAATCTGGAGAGGTGAAGTAACAGATTGGTTCCCTGATACCGTCAAGTCTCTCCTGCCTGTGAATTTCAGATGCCCAGAAAAGGCACAAGAGAGGAATGGGGGTTGAGCTCAATCCCAAAAGGCTCACTTCTCTACCAAACTAGGGCATCCAGCCTTTTCAGACACGCCCAGAAGACCTCATCCCCGTGTTTCTCCACCCAGACCCACTCCTTAGGAAAGTACCTTGTCATGTCTGCTAATCGATGCCCTTACTGCAGCCACAATAACCAGGATAGTAGTAGCCAGACCAAGACTCTAAACATTTGCCTGTGGCTACCAGAATGTCACCAGAACACCTTCATCTGAGTTACATAAAGTGAGATATAGCTTTCAACCCAAGAACTAAAATGTTCTTGAGCCTTGTTCTGAGCCTTGGCATTACTATGACCTAAGCTGCTTGTTGCTCACAAAGGACCTAATTACAAATTTCTGCCCCAAATCCCTGCTCTGAGCGCAAGCTCTAAAGTACAGGCTGTGTACAGAAGCCTAATAGTATACTTCTCAGTCACATTTCTACCAATAATACCATGGCGTTGAAACACAGAACTGTATTTTTTTTTTTACCAAAATCATACACTTTTAGACACCTGACAATGCTAGCAACAGCCTCCACATCCAAAATGTCAGAAGGCCCCTCTGGGGATATTCCAGCTTGATTTGATAACCATTCTGATCAGTATTTGAGAACAGCATGGGAACAACAGCCCATCTTTGTCACCATGCAGGATACTTGGTGTAAAACCCCAGAAGCTAGTGAGATACACAACTTGATTTCTTCCCATAGTATTGGCATGCTCCTAACATCCCTTTGATTGACTTTTTCTTGTGAAGGACCAAAGCAAGAGGACAGCTTAGAAGCTCTGAATGGAATCTAGGGAATAGCCTCCTTTTACAGATTTCAAAAATGAAAACCAGAGAAGTTAAATCACAACACTTAGTATCTTTATCAAGAAGGTTCCTGCATTTGGAGACAGAAAATTGGATTGGAGTATTCACTTTGCCCCTTCAATATCTCACGGACCTTGGCAAAGTTACTTACAAGCCTCAGTTTTCACATCTGCAAAAGGGGACCATAAACACACATGCAAGGATCCCACGGGATATGTAGCTTGTGGAAGTGCTTTATGAAATATAGCAGGTTATGCCAACAGCGTATTAGGAAAGGCAGGCCCCACCACACCACTCTTGCTCCTTTCCCCCCTGAAAAGATCAGAGGAGCAACCGCGAGCTTTGGGAATGTTTGTGCTGCCTTCCTGCATGTAGGGTTCTCTTTTACTTAAGATCCTATCTTTTCTTTTCCTCAGGATACGGGAGAGCCTGGCCTGGCCTTAACAGCCTCCAGACCTGCATATGTCACTGCTGTCAGTGGAGGACAAAACCCAAAGGAGAACGCGGAAAAATAAATCTTTTGTTTTTGAAGCTAAATAGCCCAAAATGCAGCTAGAGAAGTTCCAAAAAGATTTGTCTTTCACCAACACGGAGTGGAAACAAAGCTGACCCCTCCCCTGGCCATGCCCTCTGACCCTTCCACCCAGACGACCTCTGCTCTCTCAGCCTCCAGGTCTGGCTTCAGGGTTTTCCTCAGGGACTGTGTGCTGTGGGGGCAGGGGCCGGGGTGGGGGTGTCAGCACCAGCCCGTTTCCCAATGGCTGGGGGAATTTGCTGATTAATATTCATGAAGAGTGTTCTGTGCCTGCCGCAGTTTCTCAAGCAAGGTGATTCAGAGGGAGGAATATATTACAGAAACGATCCTCCTGCCACCACCTTGGGAAATTCAGGGCTTAGGGCTCAAACTGTACATATTTAGCAGGGTGAACCCCCTTTCCTTCTGTTTTCCTTCCACCACCCCCTACCCTCACCCTGTGTACATTAAACTCATTCTTTCTGTGTAACAAGGGCTACTGTGTTTCCTCTGGGCTCTGTTCAGTTTGGGTCTGTGTCCATAGAGTCTCCAAAAACGTCCATAAATCCCTTCAGCCACCATAACAAAATTGATGGCAATTCTTTATTTGCTGTTAAGTTGCCACTGACCACAATCCTTCCTTCAGATACAGCTCTTCAAGTCAGAGTCAGATGAGGAAGCCCCAGGCCCTCGGGATGAAGTCGAGAACACACAGTAAAGGCTAAGAGACTGAGGTGATCTCCATTCATTAGGGAAAGTTGGCGGGGGTGGCATATCTTCTTTCCTACAGTTGGTCCCAACATAGCTGGAATATTCTATCAGTATGAATGTTCTAATTAGCAGCAAGTGAAGGCAAAAAGAGCAGGAAGCACTGGGAAGTAGAAGACAGTTTTGAGGCTCATCTTTGAAGTTTTCTCGTGAGTAAGATGGAACAGAGGAGACTGGCTCCTCCACCTCACGGGGTAACAGAGCGGGGACGGAAGGCGAGTGTGATTTTGGAGGCGCCTGGTGAACCCATCTGTATGCGCGGCTGCCTTGCTCCTGCTGCTGCGTCTTCACACAGGTACGAAGCTTGTTGCCAATGGCAGAACAACAATAAAACAATGACACCGCAGGTTTGAGATGGACTTGAGCACAGGCCCAATACGAGCCTTTCTCTTCAATTATCTCATTTAACACCCGCATCAGCCTTGGGGATGAGTTCTCTTGTTATCCCCCTTCACCTGCAGAGAAGATGGCTGAGTAACTGGCTCAAGGCCACACAACAAGGCAGTGGTGGAGCCAGGCCTTGAACTTGAGTTGCCTGTGTGGCCCTGGGCAAGCTATTTCAGATCCCTCCCCCAGCCTCAGTTTCCTCATTTGCAAAAAGTAAAGGGGCTGCACAGGGTGACCTGCCAGACCCCTTCAGGCTCATGAATAGTGGACTGCCACTCCCGACAATTCTCCCTGAGACTACATCAACATTCCACTGCGGGAGACCCTTGGCGAATGTCTGTGGGATCGACAAACTGGTGGCTTGGTCAGTCCATCCACACGTGCGTGCGCGTGCACATGCGCGCACACACACACTCCCCTACACATTCCCTGCCGCCTCTTCCAGGCCCAGCATCTCCTGTTGATCACAGCAGAGACACAGCCTGTGGGGTCCATGCCCAGTGACAGGAACACTCCCAGGTTGAGAGGCCACAGGCTGCAGAGCCGGCCAGATGGACACAGCTTTTCCTGAACAGAGGAAATATTCTCCCTGGCACTCAGCCTCCCTGGCTCTGTGAGCAAACCCAGAAGAAAGGCCACTCTGCAGCCCTGCTGACAGGCAAAGCGGTGGCAGCCCACCAGCCCCGTGCCCACATCCCTCAATCAGCCCATTCTCCACGCGTCCTCCCTAGGGCGCTGCTCAGCTCCCCTCACAGGGTCCCCAGAAAGGAAGAAGGGTGAGAGCAGACTGAGGCAGCCCAGCTCTCAGTCCAGTCTCCCCACAAGGCAATTTCAAAGGCTCGACTCTTTGGGAGTTGCTGGGGACGCTCCAAAACCGGAATGGCTTCAGATCCTCCAGAAAGATTTCCTGTCTCATCTTCACCCCCACTGCCTACTCTTCCCAGAATAGGAGACGTGCGTATTCCGGAAAGCTCACGCTGACACGTGAGATTACCTTCTGAGCTGTCATAAACATACCAGGAGGGAGAGTCATAGTGCGGTTAGAGGAAGAGAACTTGGCCACCAACTGACTCCCTTGGCACAATCTCCTCCTGTGGAGGCCTCCCTAACCCCCGGGCTCGGTTTCCCCCGGGGTAAAAGTGAGGTCCAGACCAACCTGGGGCCAGCCTGACTGCTGGAGTATCTCAGAGACTTCAATTACATATAACCAGGTATAACACAGCCCAGGTCATGGGGACCCAAATCTTTTTCCCAATTTTACTGAGATAAAATTGACACATAACACTGTGTAAGTTTAAGGTGTACAACATGTTGATTTGATACATTTATAAATTACAAAATGATTACCACATTATTAGCTACCACCTCCACCCTGTCACATAGTTACCATTTTTTCCTTGTGGTGAGAACATTTAAGATCTACTCCTGGCAACATTCAAAGAAGTGATACAGTATTATTAGCTATAATCACCCTGCTGTACGTTAGATCCCCAAACTTGTTAATCTTACATATAGAAGTTTGTACCCTTTGACCAATACCTCCCCATGCCCCCACCTCCAACCCCTGGTAACCATCACTCTACTCTGTTTCTCTGAGTTTGTCTTTTTCATGTTCCATATATAAGTGAGATCATACAGTATTTGTCTTTCTCTGTCTGACTTATTTTACGTACCATAATGTCCTCAAGGTCCATCCAAGTTGTTGCCAATAGCAGGTACTCCTTTCAGACGTGAATTTCTATAAGAAAAAATTTTTTTTCTATTTATCAACTTGTGTTTGATGATGACCCAGAGGCTCCTGGCCTGAGTCCCTGAGATTAAGAATAGAGGAGGCCTTGGCATTTTACAGGGCCTGATCCAACTTAAATTGGTTGGAACTGGTTTTTGTTTTGTGTTTTTTAACCTCAACAGAACAACCTGTTCCCTGCAACAGCTGGTGAATGAACTGCATGTGAAAAATGATGATCCCTGTGGGCCCCCTGAAACCCAGTAATAAATGCCACAGAAATGCTAAGTCTTCATTGACAACCCAAGTCAGCCACAGGCAGAGTCAGAGCCTCTTATCAATTTCCTTCCACATGATGCAGAATCATTTCTCTAAAGACAGAGAAGAAACAAGAGGACCTAAAATATTTTTTTCAGGTTCATCCCAATTATACTTTCTTGCTTCTAGATGTTCCCAATTTCTTCCCTTGGCCAATGACAAGAAAGTGTATTACTGGGTGGGGCTTAAGGATTTAAAGTCACTGTTTATCTGATAAAGCATCTCTGTGGGCATGAGGACAGTCAGTCTGATAAGCAGGAATAAGCAAGTGCGTCATGTGACAGCTTCGTCTTCTCCACCTATACAAAGGAGAACATGCTCCCTTAGCTCTTTAGGATAACAGAGAAGCACATGAACAACCAGGGCAGGCATTTGGGCATTAAGGATAAAAGCCTACTTGATTTTATAGTTGTTTTCCTTTGATAAATGAAAGAGAGTAAATTATGGTCTGTGCCCAGATTTGCCTGGGCATCCACTGGCCTTTAGATAGATTTGGTAAAAGTAAGTTTTCCTTTACCAAGTGCCATCTAGGGGGCCCAAGGGGCTTCACAGACCAAACTCTGCCCTCGTGAGGCCATCATTCTGCACCCCGTCTATATGCAATCACAATTCCCCCTCCACCATGACTGTGTGCTCTTCAGATAAAGCAGCTGGCTTTGAAATGACTTCAAGCTGGGTTTCCAGGCCCAGTGATGGTTCTCTGCAAACCCATTCATCTCTTCTCAAGTGGTCTCCTGGAAGGCCACAGTCAGCTTTGGCCAGGGGAGGCTGGTCAGGACCAGAGCCACAGATCTGGAGCTGTGGCAAGAACAAAGCTGACAGAGTCACGTGGGGAGGAACCTGTGACCTCAGGCACAGCCGGGCTATAATCAGCTGGGCCTAGCAGCCATTCCCCAGCGTTAAGACTAACAAATCCCAAAACATACTTAACTACCACTTAAACTATTAGATAAGGCCACTTGCTGATCCAGACCTGGGACTACAGCTCTTAAAAATTTTTTTAACATATTTTGGCATCTTTTGATAAATGTGTTTTCAGAGAGTTTTTTTATTTTAAAATCTAAAAAAATAATTTCTGTTGGATACATTAAAAACCCAAGACCAATGTCCAGCCTATTAATAGGTGTACAAGAAATGCTTATTTTATAAAAATATTCTTTCACTCAACAGATATTACTGAGCACCTACTATGTATTAGGCATTAGCCTAGGCTTTGAGAGACACTATTGTGAATGACACAGATAAAAGTTCCTGACAAAAGAGAGCAGTAAACAAATAAATACATAATGTCAGATAGGAATCTGTGTGATGAAGAGAGATTAGATAAGGTAAAGTCGGGTGAAATGGTGGCTATTATCTTAGAGTCATAAGGGAAACTTTAAACCTTTTCAGTGAAGACCTAAGTGATGTGAGGGCGGGAGCTGCAAATGTATCGTGTGAAAGAGCCCTCCGTGCAGAAGGAACAGCAAGGGCAAAGGCCCTGAGGCAGGAATGCACTTGGCATATCTGAGAAACAGCAAGGGGGCCAGTGGCTGGAGCGAAGAGAGGGAGTGAAGAGTCAGAGGACATGAGCTCGGAGAGGCTGCCAGGGCCAGAGCAGGCTGGGTCTGGAAGGCCATGCTGAGGCTGGGAGATCTATATGAATGTGGGAGGAAACCGAGAGAGTGATGTAAGTCTACACTATGGAGAATAAATGCAGGGGAGTAAGAATGGAAGACGGGAGATCATGGCAGAGTCCAGGTGAGAGATAAAGTGCCTTGGGCCAAGGTTGAAGCAGTGGAGGGTAAGAAGTGGTTATACATTGGACACACCACTCTTAAGGTAGAGCCAACAGGATTTGTCAATAGATTGGAATGAATGAATCAAAACTACTTAAAAAAAAAATCTCTCAACAAGTAAGTCAAGTAGGCCTCTCTGAGATGAAAGAAATTTCTGTGGGGACTTTTTATTTATATGTTCACTTTTCTTTTTAAAAAAAGTCTATTCAATTTATTTAAACTAATAGAGAGACAGATGACAGACAGACAGACAGACAGATAAAAGCAGTACACTCATTTCTCCCACCTCCCTCACCCCCCGCCTCTTCGCTTTGCTTAATTTTACTCAGTTTATAGGTCATGGGCTACTAGATTTACTGTGACAGGAGGTGGAATTTAGTAACATACCTAAATCAAACTCTGCTTGGCATGTTTCTCAGGTGCCAAGCCCAGAATGTTAGCACCACACAGTCATTCTTTTTGCTGATCTGCTTATGCTGTATGCTACCTTGAGATACCTAGGCCTAGAAAGAACAGTATATTGCTAACTCTGAAGACAGCAATGGAAAGTACTGATGGGAACTGTGGAACAAAGGCCATGTGATTTTTCCAGCAATAAAAACTATAGGAAAACACTTGTTTTTAAGAAGAAAACATTTTAAATGTCTAGACACATGAAGGGGGAAATCTACAATGTTTCAGAAGGTAGGCAAAACCAGCAAAAATAAAACAAAAACCAAAAAAGCCTCATCACGTAACCACTGACATCACTGTGAATATTCCTCTTGGCCATTCCTACCCACGGCATTGTGAAAGACAAATTACCTGCCTGAGGTCACACTCCAGGCTGAGGCCCAGACCGCCTTCCCCCCTTTTTTCCTAAATCAGGCACTTCTAGGCAAGATGGATCTAAAGGAAACCTAGTGAGATAAATATAACTTTTGGGGAGCACAGAAAGGCCATTTGGTGGTTTTAATACAACATGCTTCACCCTGCCCTTTGTACAAGGTGTGCTTGGATCAGAATAGCAGGGTTTATAAAAAGATCAGATTTTCCCTGCCTAGAATCACAGAATGACAGATATACAAGAACACTGAGATTATCTGGTCCAGATTTAAGATATTTGACAATAGGAATGTCAGAGCAGAAGGCATCTGGGAGCTGGGGCTGGTGCATACTGGTTCAGTATCAGCCCTCATCTTGTCCAGCTCCCTGGCCCATGAAGAGGAGCTTGAAACCAGGGAGGTATAATGACCAGATGTTGTCAACAGTCTTGTGATGATATGTGGGAGGATGGGCTGAGGGAGAACCTCTAGGATAGAGTTTGGCAGTGGACAGGAAAGAGCAGGGGACCCCATTAGAGACTATTTCCTCTCTAGTGTGGTCCTATGGCATTCACAAACCCTAAATCCAGTGGAAAAACTGGCTCCAGTAAGTTATAAAGAATACAGGAGTCCAAAAAGAAGGAGAAGTGATCAGGCTGGGGATATGGGTAAGATCTGTGGAATTGCTGGTGTTTGAATCACAAAAATGTTTTATAAAGGGGAAGCAAATGAATGGATAGAAGAGAGAAATATTTCAAATGGGCATGAAGACCTGAGGCTGGCAGCAGTCGTATGTGTGAGAAATGCAAAGCCTTCACTCATTCATTCACTCCTTCATTCAGTCAATGATTACAGATTGAACACCTACTGTGCACTGCACATAGTAGTAGGTGCTGGGGCTGTGACAGTGAACAAGAGTGTGAAGTCTCACCATCCACGACAAAGAGGCTAGAGAATTGTCACAACAAGGAAGGAAAGCACAGAGGGCCATGGGGATACGTGAGGGACACCTCCCCGAGACCTGGAGGGAAGGAGACAGGGACCTAAGCTGAGATGTAGGGAAGAGTCATGGCAAGATGAACAAAGTGGAGAGAGGGAGGTTCTGGCTGAGGGAGGAATATGTGCAAAGATCCAAGTGGGATGGAAGAGCAGGTCAAGGTGGTTGAAGGTCTTGAAGGTCTTGAAGCCAGGCGAGAGGGTTTAAATTTGATGAGACAGGACATAGGAAACCACTGTAGGCGCTAAACAGGGTCAGACAGCCTGAAAACAGTACAGAAGTAAAACTGTCACACCCAGTAAGAGGAGAATAGTCTTTAGGCTACTATCTTGCCAACCAGGAGGTGAGAATTCTCACCTCAGGATATGAAGTCCAAAGGGCATGAGCCTTGAGATTAGAGAAACAGCCCAGCAATGCAGACAAGAAGTGCTCGTGGTCAGAAGGAAATGGAAGGTGGGTGATGTAAGGATGAGAGCTGAGGAGGGCAGGAGAAGGACAGGGCATGGAGAGCAATGGCAGAACATGATTTCAGCAAGAGTGCTGATAACAGAAGCCAGAATGCGCTGCCAAAAAATCCAGGAAGCTGGAGAATGCCAAGTGTTGGCAGAGGTATGGGGATCCAGGGGCCCTGGTACATGCTGACGGGATGTTGCAGCAACTCTGGGGAGCCATCTGGCACATTTGATGAAATTAAGCATAGATGGACCTTAAAACCCAGCAAATCCACTCCTAGGTATAAATCCCAACTACATTTGCTAATCTATAATGTTGACTGCAGCATTATTCACAGCAATGGGAACTTGGAAGCAATCTGAGTGTCCATCTTGGGAGAGGAGATAAGTAAGAATGGCAAGCACGTGTCATGGAATATTACAAAGCACTTGAAAACTGGGTGCTAAGCAAAAAATAAAATAAAAGACAAAATGAGATGTGTAGTAATACTATTTCTATAAACCAAAAACGGATGCTCAGAAAATTTAACACTGCAATTTGCCCAACCCCTTCTAGTCAGTACTCCTGGTTCCCCTTTTCTGGATTATTGCTTCCATAGCACTTACCACCTTCTAACATACTGATAACTTTCTTATTTTTAGTCTTCTTCATTACTGTCTTCCATCCCCTGTTAGCATATACATTCCATGAGTGTAGGGACCCTTGATGGTTTTGTTCACTAATGCATCCCCAAATGCTGGCACATAGTAGGTACTCGATAAATACTCATTTGAGTGAATCAATGAAAAAGACAATGACATTTTGCAGGAAGGCATACAAACTAAAAGGCCCACTTGAAGCAAATGAGAACAGTGTGTAAACAAGAGCTTGGCTGAGAGGGGTATGAGGGATGAGAGGGAGGCAGAAGGGGCTGTGCTGCACGGAAGACCCCACACTAAGAAGCATGTCCCTGATCTTATAGTTCCATTCTTTCCCACCTCCCAATGGCTGATATGGACCTGCGCTCAGCCTTGTCTGACTTTTCCAAGACATCAGGTCTTGAAAACATAAGCCTGACGACACTACAGGGCCTTGTCCAGGGAGACCAGAAGTCTGAAGGATTCCAGGTAAGTGGTTCTCTCCAAACCCATTTTAGGAAAAGTATTAGCTGGAGGAATCAGCCTTGGGGTCCACTCAGGCCCCTTAGAAGTTTGGCCAATTTCTGGATTTGGAATTCCCAACTGGTTCACAGGCATTAGCAGGTTTAAAACAAAACAATGTCTGTATTCATGCTAGAAGGTACCTTACAAGTCATTAAGTTTCCTCACCAGTAGCATGAGAAATATCTGGGGAGCTTTAGAAACACAAATTCTCAAGCTTAATCCCTATGGAGATTTGGATTCAAAAGACTTTAGAGGGGGGCCAGGAATTTGTTTTGTTTTGTTTTAACTCCTCAGGGGATTGTGGCCCATCCAGGACCAGAGCCTCAGCACCAGGCAGCCAGAATCCCAGTTGTCCCCAACATCCAAGTTGGCTCTCCCCAGGGAGGCAAGAAATCTGTGCTTATCCTCCATCCCCCACTGGGAATGCTCAAGGAGGCTTCAAGAGGGAAGCAGTGGGAGCTCTGGGTGGAGGTGAGCAGATAATGGGCCCAAACACCCCCTCGGCCCTGCTCTGGTATCAGCATTCCAGGCCCACCCACCCAGGCCCTGGGTGACCAGGAGACCTCACTCGCACACACAGGCCCTAACCTGCCCTGATTCCAGATCTCGCGCTTCCCAGGCAGCTCTCTCAGCCTGCTTTGAACAAAGGCAATTGTTCTCCCAGGAATGTACTGCCAGGAGATGTCGATCCATCCTTTTCCTCTCTCCCCATCCCTCCTGTCTCTGCTCCTGCCTTTAATCCCTGGGAGGGAGGGTATTCTAAATAGCACTGCTCTCGGCTACTTTTTTCTCCCCAACTTGAAAGTCACACACTCTTGTGTGTAGTTATTTGTGCACGAATCCCTCCTGCCAAGGGAACACCCTCCAGCTGTTGGAGGTATATTTTCCACACTGGAGGCTGAGGTGCGGGCAGATGAGGGATTTTGAAAAATACACATTCGGAGTTGCAGACCTTCCTGTGGGAATCATCCTCTATTATTTAAAGGATGGATTGTGCCCATCCCTGCCCCCACCTGATGAAGCAGTAAATTGTAACAAGAGAATCTGGCTAAACGAGTTTCCGATTCAAATGTTATCTTGTGGACAAAGAACTCTTTGAATATGGTTTCTGTGTTTGGCTTCTTGTGATGGAGTGGAAAGTTCTGTTTTCACTGTTGCTGGAATTCTCTCCCTCAGCAGTGTCCGAGGGTGGCCACTCACAGAGAAGACAGCCTTGGGCCTTTGGGGCTTTGGTGGGGAGAGGGGGTGGCCACGTGGCCGGGAGAGCTGTGGCCAGGCCATTTCCTGTTAATTAACACATGGACATTGATAATATTTCTCTCCAAGAAGCTGCCGCTGATAAGGTGGTCTGTCCCCTTCGGTCACCACACATCATCAGTAGGCAGAGAGCCCCTTTCTCCAAGAGCCCATAATCCAAACATGCTTGGGGTGAGTGATTGATAGAAAGCTCCCATTTTAAAAGGATTCCAAATCTAAACAGAATGTGTCTGGTTACTGACAAAATTAAATTACCCTCTGCTGGAGGAACTTCCCCTTGCAGTGAAAACAAAGTTATAGTTACAGATAAAATAGAAACTTGGGCATAAATTCTTAGAGGCTTCTAAGAGCAAGCAAGTGTGACTGTTAAATTTATGGGCTTAATTTTATTTTATGTTTGTCCCACTTTGATATACTTCATAAATGAGAACGTACAAAAAGCTTTTTTCGTTTTGGTAGTATTTGAAAGGTCAAAAGTCCAATAGACTCTTTGGTTGAAAGCACCTGGAGGCCCGGGTTTTACTGAACCCGGTTCTCTCGGCAGCTCTGGGAAGCACCTCTTTTTCTCCCTAGAAACACGACAACCAGGCTGCCCAGTAAAGAAGGGAAAGGCAGAAACTTTTCCTGTTCTGCAGCCTCTCCTTCTCAGGGAAAGATTACATTTAACACCCCACCTTCATAGACATTTCTTGTCAGACTTTCTTCCTCACCTTTCCTTGTTTCCAAAAACGGACCCAGGGGAGCAAACCAGGGAGCAGCCTGTAGGGATTTCAGGTTTTAAAACGGCCAACAAGACAGCCATTCCAGTCAATTATTTCATTAATGTGACAGGTCTTTGCTAAGCTTCTGCTTCAGGCCGCCACAACTCTGGGCTCTGAGGAGGACATAGGACTCTTCAAGGGAATAAATGTTTGTAAAGTACATCCCCATTTACAATATGCTTTCACCTGCCATAACTCAGACAGATGCCAAGTGAGAGGGAAAATGGCCTCTGGATTTAAAATGTGTAGAGCCTGGTGAGGAAGGTCAGATTGCAGAGAAGAAACCTCTAGAGAATGGAACAAGGCCTCGCTTAATCCAGGCCCAGCCTGTGAGAGGCATATCAAAAGTGTTGCAGCCCAGAGAAGAGAGATCAGTAAGACCCGGGCCCCCAGGTGCTCTCAACCAAAGAGTCTAGAATTTCCAATTCTGTGAGTTTGGTTTGTTAAGTGTTTCAGCTGGAAAGATGTCTTCCTCTGAGACCCAAACCTCAACAATAACCCCCCTCTCTTTCCTTTGAAGCCAGTTTCAAATCTCTTTCCTGACAGAGAAACTTTATCTCCTATATGCGCTGCACTTTTCCTGGTTACATCCATGGACGTGGGGCCAGCAAGTCCAGCTGGACCCAGCCACGGCCCTGTTCTGAAAAGAGGGATGCCATCGACATGGGTTTGGGGAAAATTTGCTTTTATAATTTGCTTTTGATTAATGTGCTAAGATGTTACATTAGGAAAGGCGCCCTCCCTTCCCCTCCATCTGTGGGCCCCACCACGCTGGGTGGGTTCTCAGGAGAGCAGCTGAGGCAAATGAGCATTCCCAGGGCTTGGCAGGACTGCACAGTTGTGAGTCGATGGCTCTTCCATCACACTGTCATCGCGCTGTAGAAAACACCCTGCACAGCCCAGCTGCAGCCTGCCAGCGGCAGACAGCTGACCGCAGCGGGAATGGCACCCAGATCCCTCCTTCACAGCCTCCCTCCGATGTCTGTGGTAGGTAGTAGGTGCTCCGCTGGCCATGAGACCACTGACCCATCCCTCTTCTGGACTGGGTACTCAGTCACTGCACCGAACAGTCTTGTGAGGACTTTGCTGTGACCGGAGTAACCATCATTACTACTTATTACTACCATTACCAAAGCCATCCACCCCTTGATAAGGCCCCAAGACAGTCCATGTAGGCACCCTGTCAACCAGACTGCCATTCCTTAACCCCCTCCTGTGTAGAAATTGTGCAGCTCTGACTGTTGGTATGGAAATGGCTTTAAAATTCAATTTGGAACAAATTTAATGAGCATCTATTATCTGCATCCATTTCACATGGATTCATCTCCTAGGTGCCTGCCAATGAGAATCACAACAATGAATAAACCTGGCCTTCAGAGTTCATTGAAGGAATGTCCAGGACAGTGCTAATCTTTTATTCCCCAATCTTCCTGAAAAATTCCCAGATGCTCTCTCCCCGTGTATTTGGCACCCCCACCCCCCACCCCCGCCAAGAGAAAAGCCCTAACAGTTGGCTGGAGTATTAGAAGACAACATTATGGAAGAGTCGGGCATGGGTTCAAACTACAGCTCTACTACTTCCTTATTTTGAGACTTCTTAAGCTACTTAGCATCTTGGGGCTCAGTTTCCTCATTTGTAAAAATGATGATACTAAACCCTTCTTTAAAGGAGTGAGTGCTCTGAAGATTAACAAGCTAACAAGCGCAGATTGCCAATTCTAGCTGGACACATGGTAGCGGACCCCGTCAAAGGGTAGTTGCTTTTGTTGTGCTCGTTATTGTGTTATTGTTACTAATGCTATGACTGTGTTATTAACAGATTTGTGCACAGTGAGGGAGTCTTTTAGAGACAAGTAATATGGGGAGACCTTAGGAGAACACCCCTTCTAGGAAGCAGCATATCTAAGACTTAAGTGGGGGCATGTCACACTGTACCAATTTGGTTTTTTCATGGGAGGTGGCATTTTTCAGTGACAAAAGCAAATGTTCTAGCTTTCTGGAGGAAAAATCTAATTAGGTTGGGTTTTTTACTTACAAGTGATCTTCCATTGGTTCTTCCACCCCTGAGGGTCTATCTTCATCAAAAAATTAAGATGTTCTCTGCCAATCTGTCAAGAAGCACAAATAAAAGATGCGCGTTTGCAGTCCTACTCTGAAGCAGCAGAGGGAGGAAGGGAGGCCCACACACACTTATTTTTCCATTAAAGGGTTGGCAGACCATGATTTTAAAAATTACCATCATTTAAAAATGTTTTATATGTGAACAAGTATTGTTCTTTTTTATCTTTCCTCTTTTTTAGCTTGGACAGTCTGAGAGTGCTACAAGAGAAACTTAAAATTTGATGTCTCCTTTGTTTATCACCTTAGACAAGCAGACAAAATAAATAACTTTCTCAACTGACCCAGAATCAGTCCATTCAGACTGGATCAGTAGTTTATAGCTGAGCTTACAGTGGTCAGCAAGCAAAACTATAGGAAAACTTATATGTTGATTTGGGTTTTATTGTCCAGAAAGGACTTTCATTCTTAATCTCTAGTTTTGGCTTCTAAGGCCAAAGAAGATAAACTAGACATATACCCCCAAAGAGTAAAAAAAAAAAATTCCTTCAGTCAACACAATAGGCATAAAGTGGTTTTCATGACATTCATTTTCAGGTTTTCATTTTGAGCCCAATTCACAATTTGAGTACAGTTTTCCTATTTTTATTGCCAATACATCGAATATATATATTTCTCACTGTTTAAATCAGAGGGAGCAGTTTCATCTAGGATTATTTATTTTCACTCTTTAATTTTAATTCATATGCCTCTGGAGAATGTATCTTTTGTATGATTCTATTTCTATAAACCAAAGGAAAACAGAAGATGAGATGCTATTGGTTAGCTCCTTTAAAAGGTTGTTTGGAAGGGTCTCTCCTGAACATTTTTTTTTTGTAAGTCATATTTCAAGTCTTTGATCTTGGCAGCCCTGAAATACTACCTTACAATTACATCATAACCATGAAACGACTTTTGTTGGCTGGTGGAATGATTTTTTCCAAAAGTTTCCACTAAATACACAAATATTACAGTGAAAGGATGTCAGAGTATTCCAAATGATTAGTGATGGTATTAAAATTGCCAGTATTGCTATATATTGTACCCCTAAGAAATTTAGAATATTTATGGCAAAGCCTTCATCTAAGTAGTCTGACTGGGTTTGTTTGGTTTGGGTGTTTTGGGGTTTTTTTTTTTTTTTCCTTTTTAAACTGATCAGTAATTTCTTCTTTTAGTCATTTTCACATGCTTTGCTCTTTCTAAAAGCCATTTAAACCACTGATTTTTTTCAGTGGGGAAAACTAGTTTATATTCATACAAGAGTTAGAAGAGCAACTGAACCAAATAATATCTACTACCATCTCAAATATTTATTAATTCAATAAATATTTACTGTAGAGTCATAACACATCATATGATATAAATTCAACTATGTGCACTTGGCCTGTCTCTCCCCCACCAAAAAGAACTAGAAAGAAAAATAATACTTTCCACAGTGTCGGCATTCCAACCACCCACTCACTCAATGACAGACCCCAGAATCAGTGAGCTGAGGGGATGGACCTGTTGTTGGCTTGGCTGGTTTTACTTCCTTTGTATGTCTCAGAGGTGAGGCTGAATGTAAGGCTAGGATTTGAAAGATAAGTGTTTGGGGGTACATCAATAAAAAAGAGCCAGTTGATTCATCTGGTTCCCAAGCAAAACAAACAAAACAAAAAAGCAATCTGATCCACCCATATAATAGAAAAATCCACCCAGTGAGGATTGTCCCTGTATAATATTTCATAAGCCAATGAAGAGCTTTAATGAGGATAATCTTGACTCCAAGATTTCTTTGCCCTACCTCTTGTGGTAGATGCTCAATACAATGCAGTTAAGTAAGATGCACCCGCTGTATACAAGGCTCTGTTCTGAAATTACAGGAGGAAATTCCTGGACTACTTAGTGGGCATTTTAGAGGTATGAGAACACACACATATATATACATATTCATACACACACATATATATATACAGACACATATAACTTGAGAATGAGTCACATTTTTGTAGAGTGGGCCAATCTTGACATCCTTTTCTAACCTAATAGTTTAACTCATCTTTACTTTCCTTATTAGGAACTGAGCATGTCAAACGATATGAATTAAAAAGGTGAGATATTAAGACAGGTCTTTGTTTTTAAATTTCTGGTTTTAGAATTATTAATAGAGTTGGAGATTTTGGTGGTGGTGGTGGTAGTGATGGTGGTGGTAGTGGTGGTACAGAACAAGCTAGTAATTTAAAAACAGAGTGTAAACACAGAGAGTTTATTTATTTGTGGATCACTGAGACACATTAGCCAGTGGAAGTCTTTATTGGTAACAGGTATGGCATGTATACATTATATATTCAGTGCCATAACATCAAACGTTAACTGATATGTACATGGGTTCAGTGAATCGCCTCCCTGGCTCCAGTCTCAGTTGCACCAAATCTGAAACGCATCATGCCAAGCATTTCCCCCTAATTGTTTTGACGACGGATAGTTTCAAGGAAAGCTAATCCACCTGTTTCTAATTCAGTTACAGCTTATTCCCTTAAGATGTTACCTTGCCCAAGCTAGCTCTATCCAAAAACAGAATCTTTTTACTCTTTTTTCTAAGGTTTCTTTGCAAACAGGTGGTCCTTCAAACAGCTGGGGGCCTCCCTGGCCCTCAACTCATGTTTGATTCAGGCTCAGAATGAGCCTTGATTAATCAATTGGACTCCCCCAAGGGGTTGGAAAACATACCACCTCATAATCAGGAAGAGACAGCCGTGAAGCAAGCATTGAATTTTCTCACAACTCAAACCTAATCCTCCTCCCTCCTTACAGGATCAAATAGAAATTGCAAAGGTTACATGCAATACCTCATTCAAGCTGACCTTTTCAGTTCAAGAGGAACAAGGGTGATAAGATAGGAAATGTGACTTTTAGACAGAGGGCCATCCTGTCTGGGGCAGCATCGTCATTTGGGATTACATCAACAGATCTTGGTAGCTTTATTTTATAACTAGAAAGGATGGCAAGAAAAGCAAAGAACATCCTCATTAAAGCTGATTTACTGGAGAGGCTTAAAATCCTCCTTTCCTCTTTGGTATCACCCGACTTACTCATGCCAATTTGTGAAGCTGCACATCATTATTTTAATTGTCTGCAGCCCTTGGGTGAGTTTTAATAATGTCACTGGGCTGGCTACAAGCAGAGCTCCGGACACTACAGTTAAGAGTTTTCACAGAGATTACAGCATAAAGAATATGGTCAATAATACTGTAATAATTTTGTACGGGGACAGATGGCTACTAGACTTATTGTGGCAATCATTTCATAATGTATGCAAATGTCAAATCACTTTGTAGTACACCTGAAACTAACATAATACTGGACGTTAACTATATTTCAATTAAAATAATTTTTAAGAGTTTTCACAGAGATATTTGGTGGCCACCAATTCGGATGGAACTAAAGGAACATAGTCATTGACAAGCTTTGGAACATGATTTGGATTTTGTTTCCTGCCTCCACCCCCTTCTCTTATAACATAGGAGCTGAGTGCCCTCTGAAGTAACAAAGATAAATTGGAATTAGGATCCAGCAAAGGTTTTTATTTAATCAACAAAACACAGCACAAAGAATAATCCTGCACATCCCTGCTTTCCACGGCTCTCTTCTATAAGTTCATCCCTGCTGAAAGTTTTCCCTTTTCTCCAACCCTCCTCACAGCTTTCCTAGAGGAAAAAGCCCTAAACAAATGCTCCCATTGCAGAATGTTAATTACCAGGCAGTGAAGTGTCAGTGGGGTCAACTTCAGAAAAAGAAATCCAGCCAGAAAGAAAGGGAAATCAGCCTGTGCTGGAATCAGCTACACACACGCCCTTACCACTGCTGTTCCTTTCTCCTCCCTGCACCTCTCGCCCTGGAGTACCCTCCCTCCAGCTTGTATTCCAAACCCGCTTTGAAGCACTCAGCTGCAGAGCTGGTGAGCCCCAGGGTCTGGCTGCAGATTCCACCCACAGCCTCGGGTGTGTCCCACCTGAACTGCTCTTTACTCAAATCCACTTGATGAATGGAAACTTTAAACATTCTTTGGATGTTCCTGGTGTTTGAATCACTGTCTAAATGGATTTGACATTTAAAAGTTTGGAAAATTTTTGGAGAGAGAAAGGGGGAAAGGTGAGGGGAAATATGGGAGCTATCTGTCCAAAAACGTAGGTGCTCCTGTGTTATTTCAGAGTAGACCCACACAGTAAGCCAAATGGTGGTCTCCGGAGGGCAAGTGTGGTGTGAGTTGCATTTGGACAGCCCATCAGAGACCATGATGACTACTGATATTGCTGCAACCCTTCTGTCTAGACTTTTCTTGTAACACTCTTCAACATCACTCTAGATTTAGGTGATTCTAAGTCTCTGTGGCTACACGAAGAAAACTGAAGTCCAGTGGAAGTAGAAGTAAAATTATTTGTAGTTTGCTTTTGAGTGAGTATTAAAAAGCCAGAAAGTTGAGGAGGTGAGCTGGGCTCTCTGGAGAATCTCTTTGATTATAAGGGAGCTGTAGCTAAGGGTGGCCCACCAGAAAGTTCTCTGAAGCAAAGGGCAAGGTCTTCAGTGCCCACTGGAGTTGCCAGGGAAAGTGGCATGAAGGAAGTCAGCCAAAAAGACCTTATTAATAAATAAAACCTCAAGAGTCATTGTCACACCCAAGGCCAGGGGATGGACACAACATGGCAATGGAAATGGAAAATGGGGTGAAGGGCAAAGGGCGGCGGGTAGTGAAATAACCAGAGTGTCATGGATACAATGAGAGAGGACTGTGGAGCAAGTGTAGAGGGCTGCTTGACGTTGAGATTCAGAGAGGAAAAAAAAAATCTTTCCTTAAACAAATCAACACCATATTTGTGCCACAGGGTAAGAAAAGCAGGGGTGAACCAGCCAAAAATAATCTCCAAGGGCACCCATCTTTTTGGAGATATGACAAACTATAAAGTCTCTGATTTCCCAACACTTTCCCTTCTGCTCCTCCCAGAGCAGAGTGACATCGATTTACTAAGCAAAAGTGAACGAGATTAATTTAGCTCAGAGGATTTCTCAACAGGCTTCAGATAATTGGAGACACCCTAGGTTGTTACAGAGATGAAGCTGGAAGTTCCTGCCATCCCACAAATCTGTGCCTAGAGGGACAGACTGGCTGCCTCAGGGGGAAAAAAAGAAAGAAAATGTAGTAACCGAAACCCCCCTTTTCGGGTCAGGGTAACTAAGAGTAAAAAGAGGCAGCAGTTTTATTTAATAAATGATTTCAAGGCCTCTGAGACCTACCCTTCTGGGATCCAGCTGTGGGGCTGGTACTGCGATGCTCTGGTCCTGGACAGGGGAGCCCACCCGGACCGAGGGCCCCCGTGGGATCCGAGACAGCTGGGGAAAGAGCCTGCCAAGGGGCCTTGGAAGGTGAATCGCGCTGGTTAGTCAGTTTCCTCAAACAAAGAACCCACCCGTGCACACGTACATGACGGAGGAAACTTTTCCATAAACATCTCCTTCCAAAGGTTCGAGGCATAGTCCAGCTTTTTCCCACAGAAAAGGAGAGAGCTGAATGGAGATCACTGCACTACGGGTTTTCTTGTTAAGGTCTTGATTTTTCATTATCTGCCAGAAGTAAAATTGTACACGTTGAAATGGATGAGCCACCCCACACCAACACTGCCGAGCCTACAGCTCAGTTTCAGGTTGGCAAGAGTCTCTGAGATCCTTCCGCTCTGAAATAAGTCCTTCTTCCTGTAAGTCGCCCCCCGCCCCCGCCCCCGCCCCCAGCTTTTCTGACAGCAGCCAGGGATGTTTCAATACTCTTCAGCTCAAGGCTGCACCTAAAGCAGAGACAGACAGGTTCAGCGTCCTTTACGGAAGCTGTAAGGCAGATCCTTACTGAGTGTCTGCCTTCTGCATGTCCAGTGCCACGAGAGGCCTCGGGGGAACACAGAGGAGCAGGACTGAGTTCCTGCCCTTGAGAAGCTCGGGTTTAGCCGAGGCTCCTCACATGGCCTCGGCTCCTGAATGGAGGCCATGGTTGCTAGGCAGCTGGTTCTGAACAGTTATTCAAGTCGGGAAGTCAAGTCCTGCTTTTAGCTCTGCCCCTTGACATGTGAGGTAAGTCACTTGTCTTCGGATCCTCTGCCTACAGTGTAACGCATATAATTAGAGAATTACCTAACATTCTCCTATAATGAGCTGCAGTTGGCATATGCCAGATGTATTTTAATGATTCAAATTTTGTTCCCAGATCATCCTGAGTAAAATCTAAGCAACTTTTCCCAGCGGCCTCAAAGGTCATTATTATATTTATTTGGTGTCCTCCAAACCACCATTCACAAATTCAGTAAGTATTTGTTGAGAGAATGAGCAAGGAACTCATGCTACCATTTTGATTTCTTTGAATCTTTTGTTGGCTCCTCATGCTACAATGTCTAGCGTTTAGACAACTCTGTCCTTCACTCTGTCATGGATATCTGCCTCATATCCATTCCCCCTTTTTCTAGTAATAGCCCCTCATTTGGCTTTGGGAACAGTCCCTCCCTATTGGATACAATCATGGCGGTTCTGGGATAGAAACATAACAGGAGAATTTCAGTCTGGAAGGTTCTTGAGAATGATCAGAGTTCAACTGAGACTGCAGTATCCTGAAGAGATTATTTCTTAGTTCCTGTTGCCAGGACCCAAGGACCTGCTCTGGCTCCTGTCCTCTCTGAACCTCTGTTTTCTGCTTTACCTTTAGTTCTGTGACCTACCATCATATCCTCAATAACTGTCTTTTGTGCTCAAATGAACTAGAGTTGGTTTCTGTTGCTTGTTATTGAAGTCTTCCACTTGCTGCACACACCTTCAGGTAATTACACTAAGATTCCAAAACAGAAAAAAGAGACCTTTCAGAGCTAAAAGAAGTCTTCAAAATCTAGTCCCACCCTTTTGATTGCAGACAGTCAGACCCAGAGGAGTTCAGTGACTTGACCAAAATGCTAACATTGGTTAGTGAGAGTCAAGCCCCGCACCCAGGAGATCTGGCTCCTTGCCCAGGTGCCTTTCCAGTTTTTCACTGTTTCCTGTCCTCAGATCTCCCTTCTAAGGTTATTGCCTACAACTGCTTTCATGCTCCAATGGCAGAGTTGAAATAGTTACGATAGAGGATATACCATTCCCAAAGTCTAAAATATTTATTCCCTGGCCCTTTACAGAAGTTTGCCAGTACCTGCCACAAACAATTCATAAATGAATGAGTGTGTCTGTGTTTCAATAAAACTTTATTTAAGACACTGAAATTTGAATTTCATATAATTTTCAAGTTTCTCAAAATGTTCTTCTTTTGATTTTCTTTTCCAGACATTTAAAAATGTAAAAACCATTCTTAGCTCATGGACTGTATAGAAACAGGCACCAGGCTAGATTTGACTACAGTCCAACAATCCCTGGCTTAAGCCAGTTTGAATTAAGGTTTCTGCTACTTGCAATGAAATACAACCTGATACAATAAATTCATCATACATTTATTGATCATCTACTACATGCTAGGCATACAATGAGAAATAACATACAGTCCCTTCTGAATTCAGTGACCTCACAATCTAGTTAGGGACCCAAAGCCTCCCACAACAATAGCCAGCATTTATTGAGCATTTATTACAATGTGCTAATCGCCCTGCATTTAGATGAATTATCTCATTTAATCTTCATTAACAATGGCACAAGATGGTTTATATTATTATTCCTGTTTTACAGATGAGGAAAGCGAGGCTAAGAGAGATCAAGCATATTGCCTATGGTCACCTAGCAAGCAGGTAAGAGAGTGAAGACCTCTACCCAGGTTGTGTGACTCTGAAGCCTGGTGACCCAGCCACCATGCTGAACCTTCCATAGTGTGGCTCCAGCTCACACTGCGATTCCCACTACCATCTGCCCTCTCCTGCCACATCTTCACAGACTGGAGGACTCACTGTGCACCACGCCTGTCCCCTGCAGCTTTCCCTGCAGTGCTGCTCAGCCATCTATCCCAGTTCTTTGAACATGCTAATCACCAACTCTCAGTAACTACTCCTTCTGAACACCCACAGCATCTGATGTCTTGATGACTCATCTTGAGCTTATGGAGGGTTTTGATTGTCATTTAACTTTTTCTGTTTGTTCTCTCTCCTCAAGTTATATTATTGGTGTCAGGGTGGGAACTGCCTCTTGGGTAACTTTCAGGGACAAGCATTCAGGGAGCTCAAAATTGAAAAAAAAAAAAAGAAAGAAAAAAGAAAAACCTAGCTGAAGAATGAGATAAAAGGAGAGGTTGACCAGCTAAAGAAACATACATCATCTTCTAAAATGAGAAAAAATAAAGGCACAAAAAAGGCCAATCCTTTCCCCCACCCCAAAAATGAAACAAACACATCTGGGAAATATTTGAGGTAATAAAAGTTAAAACAGAAGGACAAGGCAAAGCAACTGTAAAGAAAGAAATTGAAATGGAGGATAAATTGGTGTCTCTACCTGAAAGAGAAGCCTCCTCTTCACCCCAAAAAACAGTACGGGAAAAAATATTTGAATATATAATACAGGAAAATTTCTCCAGACTCAAGGAATGTTTGCAGATTGAAAAGGTTTCACTCTAAACTAGGAAAACTTGGTATTGAACCATCAAAAAGACTTTAAGGAAAAAGAAGTCTTTAAGCATCCTACAAGAGGAAAGTGATGAACCTGGCTTCATCCTTCCAAATAACAACATGCCATGCCAGAAGGTAATGGAAGAATGCCTGCAAGTTTCTGAAGGGAAGAAAAGGTGACCCAAGGACATTACCCCTAGCAAGCAGCCCTTTGCATACAGAGGGGTGAGTCAGACATTCTCAAATATGAAGGAATTCAGGGAATATAACAATGAGTCCTTCTGCAGGGGGAAAAGGAAAGAGAATAGCTACTTGACAATGGAATCTAGCAGTCAAGAAACTGATCAAATTAGAGGATTAGCAATGTGAAAGTTTGATAAGAGGACTAGAAATAAATATTAAATGCAGAGGACTAAACCTCTGGAGAAATACATGAATGCAAATCAGAACATAGGTGCTATAAACCCAAACAAATTAAAAATAATAGAAGCATCAAAAATTGGGAGACAGGTAGAAACACAAGAGCACTAAAACATCTCATCACCTGGCAGGAAGTCAATCAAATCTACCCATCCAAACATTTAGTTGATTTTCATCTTTTTTTTTTTTTTCTTAACCTGGGAATGATCTTTTAGGAATTAATATATCTTGTCATTCAGGAACTAATATTTGAAGTTCATCCATTTCACCTGAGTGCTTTTCTTCTGTTAAGTTCAGGTAAAGCCAAACCTAATGTTTTAAATTACTTTTAAAAGCATGAGTAATATGATCCTATTACTATACAATTATTTTTATTTTTGGATGGTAACAGTAGCAATAGGTAATTCTTGTTATGTGTTATCTTAACAACACAGTGTATCAAATGCTACCTTAAGTGCTTTACCTGCATCTACATAGTCAGTATTTCTAAGATTCCTGAAGGGTAGATATTATTAGCATCCCCATTTTACAGGTGAGGAAGCCAGCATGGGGGTGCTTCCTATGGTGGTACAGGTCGTAACTGGGAGAGCCAAGAGGAAAACCCAGGGCTTCAGGCTCTGGAGTCTGTGCTCTTGACCATCACCCTATATTGCTTCTCCACAAGTGGGTAGATAGGTCAATTTTTGCCATCTTTGTACTTTGAATTTTTAATTGATGATTATGTATCATTTTTTTAAAAAGTCATTACCAAACTATGAAAGAGCTTGTACTTGGAAAACAGGATGAATACTCCCAGGTATTATACAGGCCAACTGAGCAGAGCCTAAAACAGCCCCGTCACCCACTAAAACATACACACATCCTCCTCTCCTGACTACTAATCTAGGTGACTCCTCGGAGGGAAAGGGGGCTGTTCAGAGGATTAACTCTTTAACAAACTAGCACAGGCTTGGGAACAATAGGTTTAATGGTAATCAGTGCAAAAGAGTTAAATCAAAATTCAAAACAGCATACCTGTGTTTTATTGGCTTTGGGCAGATTAGCTGGTGGAAATAAGAGTCCTTAAGAGATCATCACCTCAGTGAAAGAAGAAAATGTGTCATAAACAAAAAATCGAAAAAGTCCCAGATATATGCAGTCACACGGCCAGGTTACTGTATCTCTGAACAATTTGCTGGACTGACATGGCTTCATTTTAAATGACATAACTTAGCCAGCACGCTGCATTCTGCCGTCCCAGCGCTATGTAATAAGGGTGGTAATGGGGAGCACACCCAGGAGGGCAGAGGAACAGCTGTTTGTGTCACCTGGGAATGGCGCCCACATACAAACCTCACCTCTTTGACAACGATTCTAAAGTTCCCCTGTCACTGTCACTCACCGGCAAAATTAATGACTAAAGGGGAGAAGGAGAGGAAATGCCTAGCCCCTGAAACAGAGAGAAAGACTGGAAGAGGGACAGAGCAAGTTAATAAATAAAACAAGAGCCTGAAGGGAAGAGCTGCTTTGTCAGAATATAAATATTTCCCTTCCCCTTTTATCTTTAATGTAGTGTGAGAAGCTTATTAAAGGGAAATGCATCTCTGTCCCTGGAGCCCTCACACAAGCCTTGTGGGGAGCTGCCTGCAGAACGGGCTCGCCTCACCCCACGCTTATAAACTCTTCCCTGCTGGAAGCGAGCATAACGTGCAGAGCAATAAAGAAGGGCCAAGGGAAGAAAGGGAAGCCATTGTGGCCATTGGGATCCTTATCTTGATGGGCCTCGTGTCATGTTATGTTAATTGCCGGGAGACGCCGAGAGACTGAGGATGAGGAATGCCTATCTGCTCAAAGGCTTGGCTTGAGTTTCCAAGGGAAGCTGGCACTGCTAGGCTTTTACTCCTCTCCATTAGAGAGAACAATATCCAAATTTAGACAAAGGGGAATTTGCCTTCAAGCATAAGACAGAGGTAAAAGCTGACAAGGGCAGGGGCTGGGGAGTCCTGTGAGTATTCCTCCTCCAAGAAGCCCTCCGCAGCTGCAGACCTCACAGCTCTGAGAAGACAGCCAGCCTCGCAGTCCTGACGTCCAGCCTTCCTGCCCCCAGAAACGTCATTATTCCAACAGCACAGTTTTTTCACCCTCCACATCTCCTTCCTAAAAGCTGTCAGAAGAGGATGGAAGAGGGCAGAACCCTCAGAGCCTGCAAAGCAACCCAGGCTAACACAGAGCTCTGCACATGATGGGCGCCCGGCACGCCTGCACGGCATGGTGCACAGACTGTGCTGGTCTTGTTTACCATTGTGTGTGTGGAGCTGAGCACAATGCCCGGCACACATGGTTGTGAACAGACGAATTGAACACATGAATTTACACACAATGAAGGTGTCTTTTTTAGTTGGTTATCTCTGCTGCCTCTTCAAAGGATCTCAGTTCTGATCAAGACTGGGGTTCCACTGAACTCTGGGGCTATCACATCTTTGCTGACCATTTAGAGATATTCAGCTGTGTGATTAAACAAGGAAAAGCCATCCATTCATCAGGTGCCATAAGTCTAGTGAAAGGCTGGGTCAGGGTGTGGGTTGGACACCCCTAAAACAGCTACGATAAGGTGCTTCTCCTTCATTCCTCTGGACTGAGCTTCCCTAGGGGAGCTGGCCTCAGCTGCTTTATACCATGTATTCTACCCACCCCATAGCATATACATGCATTTTTATGTCTACAATGTAATTCAGGGAGAAGACAGAATTTTTTTTTTAATCGGCATTTCTGGCTCTCTTGCCAGGGTATTATTCATACATCCCTTCCACTTAGCAAAGGTTTGCTGCCATTTCAATCCCATCAGGGTGACACAAATTATTCCTGCTGCAGAACCTACTTTGCATCCCCATTCAGGCCCCTCCCCACTATGATGTCTTTTTTGGTCTCATCCTCACTAATTTTGTGTGTCTGGTTCCCTTTCCCACTGAACCCCATCTAGGCCGGAATAAAGACTCAGCTACAAATCAGAGAGCTCAAGTCATTGCTATTCCACTGTGCTCACCACTTTCAGGACCAATTACATCTTACGGCAATGTCTGTGTTACCGGGAAGCGTATAATTCAGGGATGGTGAGTGATCCTCGGCTGGTTCCTAGGGAATTCCTGCCCACCTTTCTAAACATTGCCTAAGAGCTATTTACAATACCTGATTTAATATTCTGCCTCCTGCATAAGCCCTGTCCAGCCTCCCCTCAGCCTCGGCTGCTTTAGGGGCCTTCAGTCTTGGGAGGGCCTATTTCCACTGTTCCCACAAACAGTCCAGAGGAGGAGGAGGTGTGGGGGAAGGGTGGCACGCATGTATCCGAGGGGCAGTTGTGTGGAAGAGGGATTAAATTTGAACTGTGAAGATCAATGGAAGCCTTGGAGATGCAGATTTCAGTTCAATATAATGAAGGACTTTCTAACAATTAAAGCTGTCAGAAAAACGGAATGGGAACCCTTTAAAGAGACCCCTCTCTCCCTGGAGTTCAGGCAGAGGTGAGCTCTCTCCAGCCAGAGCTGCTTGATGGCCAGCAACGCACACCCCTCCCTCATGTTGGTCAGTGTCATCAAGCAGCACCTCTAGTTCTTAAGCCAGACTGCCTTGGTTCACATCCCACCCCAAAACTTACTCGCTCTATGATCTTGGGCAAGTTACTTAACCTCCCTAAAAAACACAGGTAAAAACACATTAGGCTTTCTGGGCAATTGTGAGGGTTTCTTTCTCTCTCTCTTTCTTTCTTTTTTTTAATATTTATTGAAAAAAATCTTTAAACAGTAAGATAGTGTTCTAAGCCTGTGGGTGCTCAAAGCTCTTACTGGTTTATAGAAGTCATAAAGGAGAGGCCACTATTTTTCACTAGCTACAACATAAAACAGCATTTTGTAATTAATTGTTATTTTACATACATACATAAACACAAATCTTAGTGTTTAAGCTTTCGGAAATTGTGATGAGGAAGATTCTTTTAAACCAACAAACTGAACTGCGAAAGAAAGAAAACAACAACTCATTTATTCAACCAATATGTATTAAGCACCCACCTTATACAAAGTCTCTTGGGATATACAAACATGGCTGAGATGCAGATGCTGCCTGCCTGGGGCTTGCCGTATAGCAAATAACTATTTCTAACCCTTCCATTTGCACAGGCTTGGTAAATTTTAAATGCTCTGTAGGGCATTTTGAATTGGTTTGTATCGTAAAAGAAATGAGCAGGACAATAATATAAAGCATGGTTTAAAAAAAAGTACCACTTACATTTTCTCCCTGTTTTCCATTAAAAGTTTAGCTTCTCTAAAGATTGTGATCATGCTGATAAATGTGCCTTTTGCCTAGGAATGAAAAATAACTTCTTTTTTCTTTCATTTGTACTTAGCGCAGTTCTTGGCTCTGAAAGTGCTCTGCCTAAAAAGGACATGGGTTGAAATAAACATAGGATGCCCAAAATATCTTTTTTCTATGAGTGGTAGGCATGCAGATTTGGAAAAGAAAGCTTTCTCTTTGGTAGCTTCTACTGTAGTCTGCAGCAACTTTCAAATATCCATCTCTGTTATGGAAAACAGTAGGGATATTCCTCAAAAGACTGAAAATAGACTTACCATATGATCCAGCAATCCCACTTCTGGGTATACATCCAGAGGGAACCTTAATTCAAAAAGACACATGCACCCCAGTGTTCATAGCAGCACTATTTCCCAGACATGGAAACAACCTAAATGTCCACTGACAGATGACTGGATAAAGAAGTTGTGGTATGTTTATACAATGGAATACTACTCAGCCATAAAAAAGAATAAAATAATGCCATTTGCAGCAACATGGACGGACCTGGAGATTGTCATTCTAAGTGGAGTAAGCCAGAAATAGAAAGAAAAATACCATATGATATCACTTATATGTGGAATCTAAAAAAAAAAAAAAAAAAAAAAGACAAATGAACTTATTCACAAAACAGAAAGAGACTCACAGACATAGAAAACAAACTTGTGGTTACCAGGGGGAAGGGGGTGGGAAGGGATAAATTGGGAGTTCGAGATTTGTAGATACTAACTAATATATGTATAATAGATAAACAATAAGTTCATAGTATATAGTATGTACATAGTGTATAGTACAGGGAACTATATTCAATATATTGTAGTAAGTTATGGTGACAAAGAATATGAAATCAAATATATATATATGTATGTTCCCGTATGACTGAAGCATTATGCTGTACACCAGAAATTGACAAAACACTGTAAACTGACTACATTTAAATAAAGATATATATATAAATAGGTAAGTAAGTAAATAAATAAATACAAACAGATGAATTTAGGGGAGAGAATATCCATCTCTTCAGCTTACTAATTCATTGCAAAGATTCATCTGGAAACATGACTTTGCCCTGGCCCTGCTGTTTCTATAGTATTTTCATTCTCAACAGCATAGAGGATGCTGGTGACCTTCTGAGAAACCAGAAACTTTAGCCCCCATCTGCCTAGACCACACTGTCTCTTTAAACTGTTACAGAACAATAATAATTACCCTTTATTGAGCATGAACAACATGCCAGACACTAAGTTCATTGCATTGTCTCATTTGATGTTCATAATCCTCTGAGGCAGGTACTACTATCAGCATAATTATACAGATGAAGAAGCTGAGGCCCAGAGAAGTTAAGCAGCTCTTCCAAAGCCACATAACTAACAAGCTGCTGAACAAGGATTCAAATCCACAAAAACCTTTACTTTAACTATTACTCTCAAACAGCATCTCCAAAGAAAGGGGAGAGGAGTCTCCACAACAACAGAAATGAAAGCTCCTAAAATAGTTAATGGAAAAAACTACTTTTATCACTCCCTTGAGCAGAGTGAGAAATGTGCTATGTCTCCTAGGAGAGGTCCAGCATCCTACACACCTTACAGTGATCCAGCACCCCATGAATGTCCTGGTCTTGTGATGTCCTCTTAAGACAGCTGGCTACAAAGAAGGTAGATAGAAACTTGTCCCCAAGGAGGCTTCCACAGAACACACCAGCTCCCCTGTCTGTTTGCTCTCGGGGCTTTCTCCAGGCCAGGCAACTTAGGTGCTTAGGTGGCTCACACTCTTAGGAACAGACTCAACTTCTCCCTTTACTTCTCTCCTTCCCAGAAGTTTTTTTCTTCAAAGTGAGAACGGGGTTCAAATTCTTGTTCTTTACCCACTGTCTGTGTGATTCTGGACCTCTCTTTACCTTGATTTCCCTACTTATAAAATGGGTCCAATAAATAGTGGCCACCTCAAAGGGCTGCTGTGTGGATAAAGATTCAAGGAGATAGTGCTGGTTAAGGGTTTAGCACCATGCCCAGTCATGGTAAGCCCTCAATAAGCATTAGCTGTTAATAAAAATAGTAATGATATGACTAATACCAGAGATTGGAATGCGTCAGCTGGGTTTCTCTCAACTGTTCAACTGGAATTTAAATCAGGGTATCATCAACGCTGGGTGCTAAGACACAGCAGGACCAATATGGTCCTCAGAACTAAGGCTTTAAAATAATGGGTCATCTCTGGGAGTGGTGGACTAGCATTATAAATTTCAGGCTAGGGGAAGAGGAGGAGTGAAGTTTCACAGGTAAACCAAAGCTCCTTTTGCTAGAGTGAGAAGTCTGTCGCCTCTTTTGTTTATCTCTTCTCTAAATGTTTCCTCTCCCACCTCCTGGACTGTTTTCAAAACTCCTCCGTTTTGGTAGCAGCTCTTCACAAGTCTGCTGGAGGTCACAGGAACAGGCCAACAGCCCTTCCTTTCCTCAGTTCAAACAGCCAGCAGGAACTGCACCAAGTCCCTCCCCACCTCTGGGGTCCGGCTGGTCCTCACAGTGGTTTCTGCAACCCCCCTTCCGGCTCCTTCCTGACAAAGCACAGCTGTGGGGGCTCAACTCAGACTATGGCCTGTGAGCAGAGCAACCGCACTCACCAGCCTTGTGTGCATCTCCCAAGCACAAGCCACTCTGAGGTCCTTGCTTAGCCAGTCACCTCTGATTTTTCACAAGTCATTTCCAGGGTGGGCAAGATAAATAAATAGATAGGTAAAGAAAGTGATGCCATTAAATGCAAAGCTTTTGGATTAAAGAACAGGGCCAGAAACCCAAAAATGTGAATCCTAGTTTCAATTCTTTCTCTGAACCCTTGGGCAACTCAGTCCACCACCTTAGGCTTCAGTTTTCTCATCTGTGAAATGAAAGAGAAGAATTACTGAACTCTGATATCCTCTCTAAAAAATAAATCCCCAAACCACTCTCCAACTCAACCCCTCCTTTTTAATCACAGGATAGACTGGCTTCTAGCTCAGTGCCAAATTCTCCTTATAATTTTGAGATGAACTCAAGGTCATCACAAAAAAGTCAGATTCGTTTGGTTGTCAAGATTATTAATTCCATGATTCCTTAAAAAACTGAAAGTAGAGTTACCATATGATCCAGCAATCCCACTCCTGGGCATGTATCTGGAGAACACCATCATTCGAAAAGATACATGCACCCCAGTGTTCATAGCAGCATTATTTACAATAGCTAAGACGTGGAAGCAACATAAATGTCCACTGACAGATGACTGGATAAAAATGTGGCATATATCTACAATGGAATACTACTCAGCCATTAAAAAGAATGAAATAATGCCATTGGCAGCAACGTGGATGGACCTAGAGATTATCATACTAAGTTAAGTTAGTCAGACAAAGACACATATCATATGATATCACTTATATGTGGAATCTAAAATATGACACAAATTAATTTATTTATGAAACAGAAACAGACTCACAGACATAGGAAACAAACTTACTATTAACAAAGGGGAAAGAGGGCTGGACAAATTAGGAGTTTGAGATTTGCAGTTACTAACTACTATATATAAAATAGAAAAAACAGCAAGGTCCTACTGTATAACACAAGGAAATACATTCAATATCTTGTAATAACCTAAAATGAAAAAGAATATGAAAAAACATATGTATAACTGAATCACTATGCTGTACCCCAGAAACTAACACAACATTGTAAATCAACTCAACTATACTTCAATTTTAAAAACAGATTATTAATTCCATGATGGCAAGGATACATTATATTCCCAGCAGTGCCTAGCACACTGTAATCTGTAAAAATATATATTTTTAAATAAATAAAGGCCATGTGGTTTTATTTTATCCTTTTCAACATACCTGACTTACTCATTCATTCAGTCATTTATTGAGCACCGCATCGCAGTGTAACTACCCAGGATTTGAATAAACTTCTGTGACTGCTTAAAAACAAAGTAACTTGGTGACTGAGGAGGGGAATTAAAAGCAAGGAGAGATTCCTCTACAAATTAATGAGAGAGTGAGCTAGGAAATAAAGGACTTCTCTGTTCCCATCCCAGAGACTTCTGATAGCCAGCATTCTAATAAAAGTTGCTTTTACCAGCTTCACACTTTCAAAGCCAAAATTAACACCATACAACGGAAAGCCCCAAATAAATTCAGAAAGTAAGACCTGAGCCACGGAGGGGCTCTGATTTACAAATGAAAAGGAACCCTCAAAGCCCCTTTTAGCCTCAACCCAGCTCCCTCCACCTTCTCTTAACCACCTCTTCAACCTGCCACCTCCCTTTAGAGACCCCGCCAAGTTGCTCGGGCCCAGCCATGCCTGGCTCCTCCCTCAGGTGAGGCCATTCTCAAATTAAATCACAAAGAGGGGCAGCCAGTCTGCAATGATCTTTGTTTATTTAGTAAATGGGTTGATTGCCCTCATTGGTGGAGATTAAGAGTTTATTTCCCAACGCAAAGAGAACAGATTTCTCAAAGGGCAGCCCTGGATAATTAAGAGGAAAAAACAAAATTCAAATGTTTTCCCTCCAACCCCCAGCCCTTCACCATCTAGCTTTGGCCTTTCGGTGGCCTCTCCTGCAAAAGGTAGCCACAGGCCCCAGCTTCAGTGAGGTTCTTACCGGGGAGAAAGAGGATTTGGTAAACAAAGGCTTAGGAATTCTTTAGGCCCCTTTAAACTGACATCTGGCAAATTCGAGATCCCGTAACAGTTTCTCTCTCCCCCCTTCTTGTGGCTTTGAAAGGCAAATGTTTTGAGGTTTGTGTTCTGTCCTAGTCAGAGTTTTTAATCAAGTGGAGTCAAACCACTTTGTCTGCACCTTAATTGAAGAGCCTGGCTCTAGAGCGTAAAGCACTGTTTTACAATAATAGGAAGGAGGCAGGAGAGAGAGTGAGGACTAAGTGGAAATGCTGAACCAGAAGAAATACGATGGGCAAGTGGCCCTCAGGGGCGCTCTCAGGGGACCATGTGCCCGCCTTCTTGGCACACGGGCATAGTCGGTGAGTGAAGGGGCTCAGCTGTGCCAGTTATCAGGAGCTGGGGAGAGACCAGCTTGGCTTTGTGGGTAACCTCCACATGACACACAAAAAAGCCCCTATGGCGGGAAGTCCTGGTCCAGGGGAGGAACCCCCAAATAAGCCCGAGGCTCTCAGAGCCAGGCCAGATCACAAAGCCCAGGTTCCTGGCCTTCCTGGGTGAAGAAACTGGCCCACAGAGGTTAACCAATTTGCCTGAGGCCAAAGGGTTGGCGGCTGGATCAGGACCCCGAGAATTCTTCTCATTTCCTTGGCTGTAACTGAAGCCTTTCTTCTGTTTGATCCTCTGGAGAGAGAAATGCGCCATATCTATCCTAAAACAAACTTCTCTATACTTGGGAAGACTGTTAAATGATTCCTAATTTTTCCAAGGGGAACAGCCAAATATTCTCACCTTGCCTTCTCATCAGCTATTTTGGACCTTGGCTACACATTCGATGCCCATGGGGGATTTTCAAGCCGATTCCCCAGGGTAGGATCCAGGAACTCATTTTTTTTAAGTAGATTTTTTTATTATTAAATTTCTCTAACACTACCACACCCCAACCTCCCCTTTGACGATCACATTTTTACCACATTTGGGTTACTCTTCCTGCTGGTTCCTTCATGCCACTTAAGTTGGTTCATGCATCCCAAAGTATGTTCAATTTAAAACAGTTCACTGTTGACACATTTAGCTTGTGGTCTATCATGACTCCCAGATCTTGTGTCCCTTGCTAGTCTTTCACCATCCTGTATTTCTGCACTTTATAGTTTTAAATTTTCACTGAACTTCATCTGACTGATGAATCACACAATCTGATTCAACAAATGGAAACTTTTTAAAAAGTATTTATTTATTTTTAAGTTTTTGTTTTGTTTGTTTTGGGAGGGGCTAATTAGGTCTATTTAATTAATTTTTTTAATGCAGGTACTGGGGATTGAACCCAGGACTTCACGCATGCTGAGCATGTGCTCTACCACTTAAGCTAAACCCTCCCCCTCAACAAATGGAGCCTTGTGAAAGGCAAAGGAGAAAATAAGACACAGTTCCTGGTCTCAAGGACCTTTGAGATGAATAGGTGGCATAAGGTAGGCACTAAAATAGAAGAGAGAATAGAAGTAATATCAAAAGAGCTATAGAACCTTCAAAGAAAGACTGTGAAGGAAACTGACATTTGATGAGTACCTACTATGTGCCAGGCCCCATGAGATAAACTAGGATTAGGCTTGACTGAGAGGCATAAGAAACCCTAAAATAATGTTGGCTTAAACAAGACATAGTTTATTTTGATCTCATATTGGAGAAATCCAGAGGGAGTCCATCCCTGGCTGGTGTGGTGCACCTCAGTGTTACAGACCCAGGCTCCTATCTTTTTTTTTCCTTTCCAAGGTCACCTCATGATATACAATAGACCCCGGAGTTTCAGCCATCAGGAGGTGAGGAGAGCACATCTACCCCCTTTATTTTGCACACAGCAATACAGCTGATGTTCCACTGGCTGTAACTTGGTGAATAGAAACAGGGAAGCTTTAATATGAAGTCTTTATTCCAAGTGATCACACATCTGGCTAAAGATTGGGGGCTCCATTACTATGAAGAAGGGAAGAACAGATATTGAGGGACAACTAGTAGCCTCCACACCATGCTAAGGACTTTATATGCTTTAGAGCATGCATTTCTCTTTCTCATCACAACTCAGAAGAAAGCGATCTCTTGGGTCTTTATAGATAATTCCTATCTTGCAACACTTTTGCAATCACTTGATTGAAACAACTCAATGTCAACTGCAGTCCTAGAAAATATCTTCTCAAATGCTTCATCCAGGCCATTGAGCAAGATGAAGGTGGCTGCAAGCCTGAGCCTCGTTAGTCAACCCTGAACAGATGCCTCTTGGGCTGGTGTTAATCTTTGGAGGTTAGCCTTCTGCAGCTTCCCAGGCCCCAGGAGAAAGTCAGAAGACACTTGTGTTTTCACCCTTTTGCAGGCCCCAGCACTACGGTTAGTGAGGTTCTCTCTAGTTGCTGGAGTAGACAGGTAGGCAGGTGGCTTCATTAATGGGGATGGTGGGATTCCAAAGAAGGAGCTAGGAAACAGCTCTTGTGCCTTGGTCTTCTTATCTTCTCCTTTAAAAACAGATGTTTCTTCTCTCCTTCCTTCCTTCCTTCCTGCCTGCCTGCCTGCCTACCTTTCCTTCTGGGCTTTCTTCTTCCCTTTCTTCTTTCCTTCCATCCATCCTCTCCTCCTTCCTCCCTTCCTCCATGGCGTTCCACCAGGGAAGGCCTCCACTACCCTGTCCTCCCATCCAGGCTCCTGTTTCCACCATCTAAGTAAGTGCTCTCCCTACTCACCTCCCTACCTCATGGCTCTTGCTTCTCCCAAGCTTCTACTGCTCCCTGGTTTCTGCTTGTTCCTTTCTCATGGAATGTTTCTCAGCTTCCTGCCAGTATATTTTACACTCAGATTTCCCAAATGAAAGGCTCTGATTGAGTGGTCACTGTATACCCAGTGGGCACACCTGTTGGACAGAGATCTCATGCCAGACAACCCCATGGCTGAGTCAGATGCTTGCCTACTCCTGGCTCAGTCATCTGGGGTGAGGGTTCATGTGGGACAAGGTGCAAGGATGGCAACATCAGTCTGCGGAAATGCTGTGAATGCACTGTGAGAGTAGTAGCGTTACATTTTAGAACAGCCACTGTGAACTCATTGAGACTCATAAAGAAAGTCTCAGACCCCAGCACAAATCATACAACCAGACATTTATCCAACCACCTCTCTCCCCCCTCCCTTTTTCTCTCTCTTAGTCTCTCACACACACATAACACACTCACACACACACCCCTCACATAACTCAACCTCCTTTTTGGTTCTTATTATTCCATCCTTCAGGTCAAAACACAGTCAAGTAGTAGGGACTTCATGCAAGACCAAAGACCTTCTATGAGGCATCAGGGACACAATACGCTGCTTCAGAATATGAGTCTGGGTCAGCGATTCTCAAACCTAATTCACTGAGGTTTTAAAAATTAAATCCCCAAGTCCAACGACAGAGATTCTGACTCAACGTGTCTGAGGTGGGGCCTAAACTTCTGGGGAAAAAAAAAAATTTAACTCCTTAGGTGATTCTGATGACAAGCCAGGGTTTAAGATCCACTGCTCTAACTCCCATCTTCACTCTTCTAGAAGGTTCTGAGGGCTTTCATTACTACTGTGAGTCTTACTCCTGCAGCTTCTCCTAGCTCTCTGCTAGCTGTCCTGGCCTGCCAAGATGGCGAGGGCCTGATACACTGCCAGATTTCCCATCTGCCCTCGTGGGCTGGAGCAGAGCACCCACATCTCCTAATCTAGAAACTCACTGCAAATTTCAGCAATGGGAATTAAATTGTTCCTTGGAAAATATGAAAAAATTGGTGGTTATCAACAAGTGGCTTTGAAACCTATTAGGTATAATATTCAGAGGGTCATCACCAATCTGAGCTTGATAGCCCAAGCCTAGAAATTTCTGGGGCTTCTCTAAATTTTGGAACGGCTTTTGATCAGACCTATAAAAGGACCAAAATTAGTGATACCTACCATGAAGACATCAAGTAGTGGTACAGTGTGAGGTAAAAAAATGTTATAAATCAGGTTTTAGTCCAGCCTGTGCTACTATAAAAAGGAGCTTAAATCTGGAACCTTGAAACATTGCTATAAAATTAGAGTTAGTGTACCTAAAGCACCTGGTACCTTATAAATGGTAGTCATTCTATTAAAAATATAACTATTTTGGGGGGAGGGTATAGCTCAGTGGTAGAGTGTGTACCTAGCACGCACAAGGTCCTGGGTTCAATTACCAGTACTGCCAGAGAGAGAGAGAGAGAGAGAAAGAAAGAAAGAAAGAAAGAAAGAAAGAAAGAAAGAAAGAAAGAAAGAAAGAAAGAAAGAAAGAAAGAAAGAAAGAAAGAAAGAAAGAAAGAAAGAAAGAAAGAAAGAAAGAAAGGAAGGAAGGAAGGAAGGAAGGAAGGAAGGAAGGAAGGAAGACAGAAAGAAAGGAAGAAACCTAACTACTTCCTCCAAAAAAAATTTAAAAAAAAAAAACCCTATGTTTGATACTGAAAATAATCTGAAAAGAGTAAGTCCTGTAAACTCAGTAGTGTGCTAGAATCAGCACTTGGGGGCTTGTGAGACCTGATTATGTGCATCTTTTTCAAAGTCCAAGTGCAGTGACATCGTGAGACTTGAAATCAACCAAGGTAGTAGCATTTACACCATGGAAATTGGCAAATGTATAGATCAGGGCTTTTTTCCTGGAGAGCTGGTCATTAAACATTTACCAGAATGCCACTGTAAAAAAAAATCACAACCTCAGCAGAGCCAGGGCCATAAAATATGCACATAACTTGGTCTTTTATTTTATTTCCATGATTTGCATCCATGTAACTAAACCAGTATACTGCAGTCATGATATTTTTGCCCATAGATCACAAAGCATTTTGTAAATATTATCTCATTAACTCTCACAACATCCTGGAGAGCCGGAGAGGTTAAGTGACTTGCCTGAGGCAGGACAGGAAATCAGTGGTGAAAAGTAGAACAAGCCAGTCTGTACTAACCACCTCTGCCACCCTTCCTACACATCATTATTGTCCAGACTGGCATAGAGACAGGAACATCTCTTTTGAAAGTAGACAAGAAAACCAGGTCACAACAGCTGTTTCCTAGCACCTTCCCTTAGAATCCCACCATCCCCATTAATGAAGCCACCTGCCTGCCTGTCTACTCCAGCAACTAGAGAGAACCTCACTGACCATAGTACCAAGGCCTGCAAAAGGGTGAAAACACAAGTGTCTTCTAACTTTCTCCTGGGGCCTGGGAAGCTGCAGAAAGCTGACCTCCGAGGATCAGCACCAGCCCAAGAGGCATCTGTTCAGGGTTGACTAACGAGGCTCAGGCTTGCAGCCACCTTCATCTTGCTCAATGGCCTGGATGAAGCATTTGAGAAGATATTTTCTAGGACTGCAGTTGACATTGAGTTGTTTCAATCAAGTGATTGCAAAAGTGTTGCAAGATAGGAATTATCTATAAAGACCCAAGAGATCGCTTTCTTCTGAGTTGTGATGAGAAAGAGAAATGCATGCTCTAAAGCATATAAAGTCCTTAGCATGGTGTGGAGGCTACTAGTTGTCCCTCAATATCTGTTCTTCCCTTCTTCATAGTAATGGAGTCCCCAGTCTTTAGCCAAACATATGACCTAGTGATTACCAGTGGTGCTTTTCCCTCATAGCCCAAATAATCAGTCTTTCTATAGACTCAGTCCATATGCTTGGTCCTTTGAGTACAAATTTGACTCCCCAGAATGGCTACCTTCTGCACTTGGAGGTTTTTACCTAGGGTTGCTGATGGTCTTGTATTAATTAACTTTCCCACATTCTTTCTCCCTCTAATCCAATGACATGTGTTTGAAGAAACAGTTGGTCAGAGTTAGGGTTCTGTTCTGACTCCAGCAGAGACAAGTGGCATTATAACCAATCAACATGTGTTGTTTATGTGACCCTTTCTCTGGACAGACCAAGGGCAGTGATTCTCACTCTTCAATGGATTTTCACAACCCAGCATAATCCCTGCTGCCCCTTGATTGTAGGTAGACCTAATGACTTGCTTCTAACCAATAGAGTAAGGCAAAAGTGACAGCATATTACTTCTAAGATTGGATTATGAAAGACCATGACTTCCATCCTGATTGCCATCTTTTGTGTGCTCTCTCGCTATTTCTCTCTGAGCACTTTCTCCCTAGAGGGGAGCAAGGTGCCATGTTATAAGTGGCCTTGTGAGAAGTGCACTTAGCAAGGAACTGATGTCTCTGGCCAATAGTTAGCAAGAACCTGAAGCCTACAACAGCCACATAATGAGCTTGGAAATGGATCCTCTTCCAGTTGATCCTTGAGGTAACTGCAGCCCTGATCAACACCCTGATTGCAGTCTCATGAGAGACCCAAGCTAGAGGACCCAGAAAAGCACACCCAGATTCCTGACCCACAGAAACCATGAGATATTAAATATTTGTTATCTTAAGCTGCTATGTTTCAGGGTAGTTTGTTATACAACTATAGTAACTAATACAACTCTCAAACAAGGAAAATGTTCAAACAGATTCAGTCACTGAATCTACCTTATAAACCACCTCTACACGGCAGGGCCTAGCCTACATAACAGGATTTCACCATAGCCCTCCTCTAATTCAATCCAGACATCTCTAACTTTCATAAAACTTGAAAGTCCGCTTTAGGAATAAGAATGTTCCCATTTTTTTGAATGATCCAACATCTCAAACTAAAATGAAAAGAAGTCAATGGCAACCTGGCAACTGGAAATTCCAAGTCCTCGGTGTTATAAAGTCATAGATTGTCTGGTAAAGAGGGGCCAGAAAGGGAAGTATATGCTAAAAGCTGCCCTTTCCTGTCTTGCATGAGTAATTCTTGCAGCTGGAGTTTCACTACAACCACAGGATTATGGCAACATGAAGGTGGCCATTTTCAAATCTGGCCTGACATCAGAATGTAATTCAACCAGATAAACCTGGGATTTGGCCAAAATAAGTAACATTTAAATAACTGGAGCCAATGAATAGCATCACTTTTCTAAGGAACCATATGACTATGATGTGAAGAAATAAACGCCTTTGTTGTTTTAAAGGGCAGGGACAATTGGAAGTCTTGCAGCAGACAGTTACAAAATTTTCCACCCTAAACTCTCCAAAGAAGATACCAGTTAGTGGCTTTGGGAATTGGGTGTGGAAGGTGTTACTTGGAAAAGACAATTAAATTGATTCTGAACAGAATGTGAACCAGTGTTACTATATTTATCATAGAGCCTAAAACAGACTCTTTAGCCCCCTACACTATGAACTGACTTTTCTGATCTACTTCCTTTTATGACTTAGCTCCTTGAGATCAACATTCTATATCATGTAAGGCACAGGAAGCTACTGCACCCCTCTCAGAAACAGCAAATTCTTATTTGTCAGAATAATTTTGGAGTGGTTTTTTAAAAATCATCCTAAAAACAAAACAAAACACTCTTCAAAAAACATGGCCTTTGCTTCTCTGTTTTTTTGTACTTGTCTGCCTCGGTCAGAGCAAGAGGACTCCCATCTGTGATACATTTCATCTAGATAAACGAGGATGGGTTTTCTGCATCTTACACGTAGATTGTTTGTAAAATATTTCATCCGTCCCTTGTCCTTTTAAGGGCTCTCTCTCTTTCTTTTCTCTTTCCAAATAACCATCCCTATTACCTCACCAGGGAACTGTTTGGGGCTATACTATAATATGAGGAGGGAAGGCTCATAACAAAATTGATTTTAGTTGTATTTAAGACAGTATTTCATCCTGTCCATTTTCATTTTATTTGATGACAGTGTTTGCAATTTCTCCCTCCATAAACAAAGATGACTTAGATCAGTGGCCTGATGAATAAGCATGAAAATTTGATTTAGAAAAGGAGTATATCCTGAAGCTCACAGAGAGAAAAAGGAATTTCCAATCCCCCACCACACACACTTTAAATGACAAAGCAAAGCAGCATTGACCTTACACAACATCTTTCAATGCATTCAATATCAATACTCTCTAATGTTAGGTAATAGGAATAATAATTTAGAAAGAAAAAGAAGAGCCCTTAAAAAATACAAGTAGGAAATGAAACATTTTTACAGAAAATATCATTAATCCTTCATATTGCCTTGATGCAGATACCCCACAGAAAAAAAGATACGGTCCCAGGTGTGAAGGGGAAATTGATGCTCTGGAGGAAAAAGATGAGGATTCCTTTTGAGGGCCGAATGGAGAACATGAGCAGTCTGACACCCTACCTTGGCTAAATGATTTGGCTCTCCAGACCCATTAACAGGGGTGGAGAGGACAAAGAACTGTGAAGTGGAAGGACAGATTTCCAGTAAACCAGTAATAGAAAATAAATAAAAGAGAAACAGAGGAAGCCAAAGTCTCCCGTGGAAGGGAACCCAATTAATTGTCTTCGATTTCAGGATCAGTTTTTCTTGCTGGAGAAGAGACTCACCAGCAACTTCTGCAAACAGGCATCCTGATCAGAAATGCCTCAGGGCTGTTGCGACGGGAACTAAGACTGGCAGAAGGAAGGGCTCGGCTAGGAGTAACATTTCTTAAGGCGTTGGAGTGTGTGTGTGTGTGTGTGTGTGTGTGTGTGTGTGTGTGTGTGTGTGTGTGTGTGTGTTAGAAAGAGAGAGATTAAGAGAGAGAGAGAAGCACATTTTTCCTTTCTCAACATGTCACTTTCCTGTATGAGAATTCTTGATATTCCTCGCTGTCCAGAGAGAGGGGAGACACCTTCCTCCGTCCCCACCCGGTAACTTCTGATCACGGCTGGTGTTACCAGAGAGCGCGCGTGAGCGCCCAGTGCTTATAGCCGAGCGAAGATTTGATCGGGAACAAAAGAACGCTTGCCAATCAGAAAACGCTACCCGAGAACAAGGATAACCTCTCTTTACGTTTCGAAAACTCTTTAATTAGCAAATGTCCTTGGTTTCTAACAAGCAATAAAACTTTTCTACGCAGATTCCAAGACTCAGATCATTGCTTCTGCGACGAAGGTGGGATCCCGAACGACCACACGCCGCAGAACTGAGAAAAACAGAGCAATCAAATACGCGCTTTAAACCATACAGAGTTCCCGGGCACTTGGTCGCAAGTTTTTTATAACCATTTCCCACAACACTGTCTTAGTTTTCTTATAACTTCCTATACCAGATCCCTAGACTCTGGGCCGTGCCCGTGGGCAGGGTGGCCTGAGGCGGGGGTGCCCCGCGCCCGGCGCTCCCGGGCCCTCTCCCTTGGGAGGGGTCTGCACTTCCTCCCGCCTTAAGTCGGTCCCCTCCGCCCGACTCCGATTTCTCCTCGCACGCAGCCCCTCCTCCTTTTTACAACCAGGAGAGGAGGTGAGAGGGGATGGTGGCCTCACGTGGTCTGTTAGGCTCTGGGGAGAGAAAAGCCATACGCGAGGCGCACCGCCTTGCCTCATACCGAACCCCACATTAAGGATCCTGCTACCTAAAAGTCCCCCGCCAAGCTCAGCATTTTCAGCCCGGGTAGGGCTAACGTGACTGCAGGTCACGTCTTTCTCTGCTGAGGCTCCGCTCTATTCTCAGCTTCTCCCCGCAAATGCCTTAACCAGTGCGCCCTTCTGTTCAGGAATGTGTATTTTAGTGTACCCGGAAGAGGAACAAATCTTTCAAGCAAATTCCCTTTCTGGTGTGCTTACCTCCCCCCAATACCCCCACCCCACCCCCGGTCCCCTCGCATTGAATTCAGGGTAAAAGTTTTTCTTAACTTTTCCCTCCCAGCCCCCTGCCCCTCCCCTCAGGAATCCGCCCAGAGCGCTGCAGACAGCGCCTCTCGGGTTCCCTCGCCCGCCCCTTCCGACTTCCACCCAATCCGGAGGCCGCCACACAGAAAACAAAGGCTGCCATTGGGCCGCCCTGGAGCTCGAGGGCCCGCCCCCGGAGTGGTTTGTGAATGGGGGGAGGGGAGGGGGCGGGGCGGCCCGGAACCCAGAGAGCCAGACGCTTCTTCTGGCGAGTCGCGCCGCTCCAAGGCGTTACTCTGCGCTCCCTCCCGGCGAGTGGCGGCGGCGGTGGCGGGCACCGGGACTCACCGGCCAAGGCTGTGCGGGGTTGGAGAGGCCAGGCCAGGCCGCGGGCACGGGGCCTCGCAGCTTCCGACACAGTGTGACAGGATTCCCGAAAAGAACTCGCTGAGCTCTTGGCTCCAAGACGCCGATCGGACCCAGAGAGAAAATCAGCCGTTTGGCTGAAACTTGGGGCCAAGCTTTTGGGGCTGAAGAAGGAGCTGGGAGTGGAGAAGGAGGCGAAGGAGGAGGCGGCGGCGGCGAGCGGAGCCTCAAGGCGGGGAGGCGGAGCCGCACCGCATAGTCGGCGGCTTCGGCTAGCAAGCGGCGGCGCCGGGCTCTCGCCTGCCGGGGTGCCAGACCTGGTGTGGGGGGCGCGCGCGTTACTGTGCGCTGAGTCGAGAGACTTGAGCAAACTTTGAAGGGTAACCGGAGACGCTTGTTACTGCTCGACGCAGAAAAAACGCACCGTTACGTCGCTGCGGGAGAAGAAATCGCCGCCCCCAACCCCATCGGCGCCCCCAGCCCAGGCAGACGAGTTTGAGCCCCCGGAGGCTGCGCGAGTGCTGGGCGGCGGCGGCGGCGGCGGCGGCGGCGGCGCCCCCGCGGCGCGAGCACCCCAGCTGCAGCGCCCTCGGCTCCGCGCCCGCCCACGGCCCGGCCCCGGCGCCGGGAGTACTCTCATGCGCCCGGCGCGGCGGCGCCTCCCCGGATCCCAGCCTCTCCCGGCTGCCTCGTCGCGTTCTTCGGGCTGAGAGCGCCGCTGCTCCCGCGGCCGGCAATGCGGGGTCCCCGCGCGGCAGCGTCGCGCTCGCCTTTGGGCCTGTGCACTCTGGTGCTTGCGCTGCTGGGCGCACTGCCCGCGGGCGCCAGGGCGCAGCCGTACCACGGCGAAAAGGGCATCTCAGTGCCAGACCACGGCTTCTGCCAGCCCATCTCCATCCCGCTGTGCACGGACATCGCCTACAACCAGACCATACTGCCCAATCTGCTGGGTCACACAAACCAAGAGGACGCAGGCCTCGAGGTGCACCAGTTCTACCCGCTGGTGAAGGTGCAGTGTTCTCCCGAGCTGCGCTTCTTCCTCTGCTCCATGTACGCACCCGTGTGCACCGTGCTGGATAAGGCCATCCCGCCGTGCCGATCTCTGTGCGAGCGTGCCCGCCAGGGCTGCGAGGCTCTCATGAACAAGTTCGGCTTCCAATGGCCGGAGCGGCTGCGTTGCGAGAACTTCCCCGTGCACGGCGCGGGGGAGATCTGCGTGGGCCAGAACACGTCCGACGGCTCCGGGGGCCCTGGCGGCGGCCCCACCGCTTACCCCACCGCGCCCTACATGCCCGACCTGCCCTTCACCGCCCTGTCCCCGGGTGCCGCTGACGGTAGGGGCCGCTCCGCTTTCCCCTTCTCGTGCCCCCGCCAGCTCAAGGTGCCCCCCTACCTGGGCTACCGCTTTCTGGGCGAGCGCGACTGCGGCGCCCCTTGCGAGCCGGGCCGTGCCAACGGCCTCATGTACTTTAAGGAGGAGGAGAGGCGCTTCGCCCGCCTCTGGGTGGGAGTGTGGTCGGTGCTGTGCTGCGCCTCGACGCTCTTCACCGTGCTCACCTACCTAGTGGACATGCGGCGCTTCAGCTACCCGGAGCGGCCCATCATCTTCCTTTCGGGCTGCTACTTCATGGTGGCCGTGGCGCACGTGGCCGGCTTCCTGCTGGAGGACCGCGCCGTGTGCGTGGAGCGCTTCTCAGACGACGGCTACCGCACGGTGGCGCAGGGCACCAAGAAGGAGGGCTGCACCATCCTTTTCATGGTGCTCTACTTCTTCGGCATGGCCAGTTCCATCTGGTGGGTCATTTTGTCGCTCACTTGGTTCCTGGCGGCCGGTATGAAGTGGGGCCACGAGGCCATCGAAGCCAACTCGCAGTACTTCCACCTGGCCGCGTGGGCAGTGCCCGCCGTCAAGACTATCACCATCCTGGCCATGGGCCAGGTGGACGGGGACCTGCTCAGCGGGGTGTGCTACGTGGGCCTGTCCAGCGTGGACGCGCTGCGAGGCTTTGTGCTGGCACCCCTGTTCGTCTACCTCTTCATCGGCACGTCCTTCCTGCTGGCCGGCTTCGTGTCGCTCTTCCGCATCCGCACCATCATGAAGCACGACGGCACCAAGACCGAGAAGCTGGAGAAGCTCATGGTGCGCATCGGCGTCTTCAGCGTGCTCTACACCGTGCCGGCCACCATCGTCCTGGCCTGTTACTTTTACGAGCAGGCCTTCCGCGAACACTGGGAGCGCACCTGGCTCCTGCAGACGTGCAAGAGCTACGCGGTGCCCTGCCCGCCCGGCCACTTCCCGCCCATGAGCCCCGACTTCACCGTCTTCATGATCAAGTACCTGATGACCATGATCGTAGGCATCACCACTGGCTTCTGGATCTGGTCCGGCAAAACCCTGCAGTCGTGGCGCCGCTTCTACCACAGACTCAGCCACAGCAGCAAGGGGGAGACTGCAGTATGAGTCCCTGCCCCTCCCCCACCCTTCTTTCTCCCACCCCCTCCAAGGGGTTAAGGAGAGGTAGGGAAAGAACTGATGGGTGGGGGGCTTGCTTCTGTAACCTCCTTCCCCTTCAATGAGAAGTGACCTGGAAGTGAGAAGATGTATGTAGACTCTGGACATGGAATGGGTTTGGAAAGGAAGCCTGAGTGGAGAGACCGTTTGGATGAAAAGACTTCTGGCAAAGACTTGCAGGATGATGATGATGATGATGATGATGATGATGATGATGATGATGATGATGATGATGATGATGATGATGATGATGATGATGATAACAATGATGTTAATCCTGTATGGTACCGGCTGACTTGGGCCAATCGAGAAGACTGAGATCAGAAGGTTGCTGTGAGTTCTTCCCGGCTCTGGGGCTGAACTGGGACTGTGAGCGATTCCCCTGCTGCAAGACAAGTGGCCTGTCCTCACTCCTGTGAGGCCCGGGTGAAAGGTACAGCTCTGTCTGCAGCGGGCGGCTTTGTTGGGAAACGGGAGGGCTCCCTGCAGTGTTCTTGTCAAGCGGTGGTCAAACCATAATCTCTTTTCACTGGGGCCAAACTGGAGCCCAGATGGGTTAATTTCCAGGGTCAGACATTACAGTCTCTCCTCCCCTCCCCCTCCTGCCTGTTTTTCTCCCCCTAAGCATTTTGAAGTCTTGGGAGGCCTGCCTCCTAGAATCCTAATGCAGGATGCAAAAGAAATGAAGATAACATTTTGCAATAAGGGAAAGGAGGCGAGTAGTAAGTAATTCTACTACTTTTTTATTTTCTGGGGGAATGCAGGAGGGGGGAAAAAGGATGTTTTATTTGTGATGACTTGTTGCTTTTCAAAACAGGAATGCATTTTTCCCCTTGTCTTTGTTGTAAGAGACAAAAGAGGAAACAAGTGTCTCCCTGTGGAAAGGCATAACTGTGAAGACAGCAACTTTTATAGGCAAAGCTGCGCAAATCTGAGGTTTCCCTTTGGATGTTAATTTGGTTGAGATAAACATTCCTTTTTAAGGAAAAGTGAAGGGCAGCGTGCGTCCATACCCTTTCCATCAGACGTTCTGACTTGGCTAAAGGAAATGCAAGGGGTTTTGTTATGTTTGCTTTAAGTAAATTTAATTCGGAACACATGATCCAACAGGCTCTGTTAAAAGGTTCAGGGAAATCTCTCTCTTTTTTTTTCTTCCCATAAACCTGCATTTAGGTTTTCTTTCTATTTTTTTCCTCCAATTTGAATTCTTCAACATAAAAGAAGCATAATGCCTTTAGCCTCATAATAAAGGAAAGTTAAAAAATTTTTTTAAAGTAAAGAACCATTTTGTCTTGTTTTCTTTGTTCTATAAAACCGTTTATAAAATATCATGTGTATGCTGACCCTGTCTTTGTGTGGCTGGGGCAGGGAGGTGGGGAGGTGACCTGCAGAAATGTTAGTGAAGAGGACAGTTTAAACCATGGACCCCATTTTTAAGGAAAGTCATTAAAAACAAGGTAAACTTCAAAGTAATTCTGGAGTTCTTTGAAATGTGCTGGATGACTGAAATTTATTAATCTTAGATCATGTACTTTTTTTTCTATAATGGAACTCCAATTCTTTTGCATAATGGTCTAAAGCTAAACAGCATCATGGGAGCTAACCTTTACTCCACGTTTGACACCACCCAATCTGGCAACACTATCCTATTTCTCAAAACAGCTTTTAAATGCTGTTTTAAATAGTTTTTAAAATCATAGAGTGTACTGTCAGGAGTACAAGTTACTTTATATACATAATGTTCGGTTGAGTGGAGCTGCTTTTTATATTAAAGTTAACATTGACGATGTGTTTCTTAAACCTTCAAAATGTCTCATTTGTCAGATTTTTAAAACTCCCACTACACAGTTTTTGGCATCTTTTGTGTTGTATCTCTTGCATGTGAAATTTGTAAAATAGAGACAAGTGCAGTATGTATATTTTGTAAATCTCCCATTTTTGTAAGAAAATATATATTGTATTTATACATTTTTACTTTGGATTTTTGTTTTGTTTTTGCCTTTAAAAGTCTACAAGGAAGCCCCACTTTATCACATGTACAGATCACAAATAAATTTTTTAAAAAATACAAAGTGGACGTTTATTTAGTTTATGGTTCCTATATAAGCCAAAGAACAGAATTTTGTATTATAGAAAGATAGTGTGGAGGGACACCATTGGATATGTCCCTCGTAGAGGAAGATGTTTGATATATATAGAGAGAGAGGTCTTTTTTTTCGTGCCTTTTAAAATACAGAGTGTAATGAATGTCTTAACTGTCCTTTAATTTTTTTTTTTCTGTTGTCGCTGCTTCCTGCCTCTCCACACCACCCCACCACACATACCCTTAAGCTTTTTCACATCCTGCTTTGGATAATTCACTGAAGGTACAAAATAAGCATCTCTTTTAGAGAGGTGCTATCTGATCCATGTTTTTACTACTCTTCAGGCATGAAGTCCATATTTAAAAGAGGACTAGATATTTTGGGTCTGCTTTTCTGGAGATGTTTTCCTGGGGGAGCATTCTGTGAATTTTTTTTATCACTGATTGGTGTTTTTGTGTTCTAATGCCCCTTATCTAAATTGTTAATACTTAAATCCTTTGGGTTCAGGTGTCTGGGAAAGTCTGTACTTGATTCCAGAGGGAGATCGTAGCAGGGGCCTTGCACGTGGAGCCTTCCCAGCTGCAGGCTTCCCTCTACCTTCTAGGTCAACTGAGCCAGAGGTCAAGTGATTCCTGAGGTGGCTGTGACTCAGCAGCTCCGGCAGGAATAGACTCCACGCCTGACCCCAGGATGGCCTCAGAAGCCACTGAAGCTATTCTTTCCTCTTGTCAGAGAGGCTAACTTTGGAATCAGATTAGACCGAGAAGCCTTCGCTATCCAGCCACTTTGATATTAAACAGTCCCTCAGGGAAATGATAAAGGCATTCTAAATACTTCCAGTTCCAAGCCTCACTGGCTTGCTTTCCCCACACCCCCCCCCCTTTCCTTCGTCTGTCTCTCTTTAATTCAGGTGTCTGTTTGCTGGCTTTTCATAACAGAGTTCCCTCATTCTCCAGCAGCCATCACAGCAGCAGACTGGACTTTGCTGTTTCTCCCTCCCTGCTCTGGCTCTGAGTTTCTGTACTTCTAAAGCTCAACAGAAACAGTTCTGTTTTTGTTTTAATTAACAGGCTCACACACATGGCTGGTGTGTTTTACAAACATACAGAATGAAAACCAGTGACAGACAGTCCTCACCAGGAGGAGGAAGGCTTGTGGCTGTACTCTGTGCAAAGCAGCTTTAAGATCCTCCTGGGTTTTGAACATCACAATGAGTGTGAGGTCATCTTAACCTGTGAAGATTCTGGCGTCGAGAAAGGAAAAAAATAGCGACTTCAAGTCTCTTAAGGTTTATTCAGTTTTTGCTCATAAAATGACACCTTTTAGGTTAAAGCATGCCTCTTTTAACACCACACTAATACTGCCTGTTAAGAATGTTTGCTTTTAGAGTAGGTGGAAGGCTCCCAATGGGGTTTTCTGCTCGCAAATTAACTGCTAAAGGCACTTAGCCCCTTCTGTGGGGAGAGCTATGTGACTGCTCCCGTAAACGTGTCCCCTCCCTCTTGTCAGCGCTGCCTCATCCTTCAGGGCTCTCAAAGACCAAAGAGCACTGGTCTGTAGTGAGGGAACAAAGACTGTGTATGAATAAATCACTACCTGCTTTTTTGTAAGCAAAGATAAAAGTGTTCAGCTTAATTCCTCTCACATCGTGGTGCGTCTGTATGTAGTAGACTCTTTACCTAAGAATTTTAGAAGCTCAGGGATCTTTAAGGAGGTGCACCTAAGCAGAAAATAGGTGAGGGAGAGTGTTTGTGAGAGGGCACGTGTGGGGTTTAGGAAAAACATTGGCAGGAGTTTGGTGTTAATCCCTAGATAAGGAGCAGAAACACTTGTGAAAATTTTCTTCAGTTTATAAAACAAAATTAGTCTATACAATAACTTTATGCAACACCCGATCTTTTGAAGTAGGTTTGTGAGAAATCTTGGGGAGAAGCAAATAAATGTCCTGTTGACAACATCTTGCCATTAAAGAAAAAGCAGATTTTTTTAAGAAATGTGTTTGATAGAAAATAGTGATATTAGAAACTCTCTGGGTAGAACTATAGGAGTATAACAGCTGTAGGTTTGAGCCCTGTAATTATACTGGGGAATTCTCTTCTAACTCTCCCATCTTTAATTTCACTGAAAGGCAGGTGGCTATTTATAGATGGTATATTTTTATATATGCATATGTGGATGGTGAGTAACAGTCTACAGGGCTCCAGGAAATCCTAGAAGAGACCAAAGCACTCCGACGTGGACTTAAACTTATAAATCTGTTCTATTTTTCTCTTATTTTACTCTCAGTGACATTAAAGTGATTTCATAAAACTTGGTTCTTCAACTCTTACTTTCCAATTTGTGACATTTCTTATGTCTGAATCTCTATGTTCCTCACATTTCATACAAAAGTGAACTAGTTAAAAATGTACCATTAAAATGTCAAGTCTCTGGTAAACACACCTTGTGCCTCTCTCTCTCTCTGGTTGAAAAAAATGTTAAAGTTCTAATTGGAATTTTCTCAATTAGTACCACAGTGGTGGAAAAAAAAGGAAGTTTGACCAAGAAAACAGAAGTTTATTATAAGGTATCCAGTTCAAGAAGATCTGATCAAGCAGCCACTATGGAAAAGGTACTAGGACAGGGTCTGGAGGTAACTTGCAACATAGTTCAGGATGAGGATGCCATCCTTCACAGAGGAATAAGCAAATAATTATCTTTCTAGACAGAATTTGGCAAGTGTCACTATAGAGGCCCAAATGCTAATGGAAAAATATGACTTGACATTTGGTGGCATTTATTGTTTTTAAAAGCTGCTCTAACATTCATTACTTTACTTTATTCTCACAATTATTGTAACAGTCTTTTAACATGGAATAATTCCTATTTTAAAAATGAAGCTGAGAGGCTTATTGAGATGAAGTGACACAGAAAGAGGAAGGAATCATCTCACGTCCTCAGATCAGTGCTCAGTGCACTTACTGTAATACCAGCCTCTCTCTAAAGGTACTGGGAGCTTCAGTCATGCAGATGACCCATCGAATTGCAGAGGGTGGGTATCCAACAAGAATGCATTTCCCAAGAACTCACATTATATGATTCTCCATCATTTTCATGCTCTTAGATCGGTTCCTTCATCTCCATGGGCCTTGCTTTCCTCAACGGAACAAGATGACGTCCAATACAATGGCCTTCCTCCAGCACCCTGTGATTCCAAGAGGCTGTTTTGAAGTACAAACCGGCTCGACCAATTGTGGATTATCCACGGCTATTTTGAAATCCCTGACTGTTTGTTTTCCCCTCCTGTAGCCAATGTGTCCCATTTCTCAGCCAACCAAGCCAGTGTGTGCTCAGTGAAGGAAAGTGAGCTTTACGTTGGCCTTCACAAGCCCAATTCAAATGGTAAGATCATTACTGTATTACCGTATACTGAAGCCAAAATACAAGACTGTCTAGTCTCTTGAACTGGCTACTGTGCCACTCCTCACTCCTCTTCATAAGCAATTGCTTTCTGCCACTGAGAGTTAGCCTTCCTCAATACCAAAGGAGTTTATTGCATCAGATCTTCTTGGTTTCTCTCAAAGACCATGTCCGTATCACAGCCAGATTGGCCACAGTCTCATATGTTGGAATTCCCATTGCTGGGAATTTTAGAGCCAAATCAACATTTTATGTAGCTGAAATAATAAGACAAAGGTTTTTGGTTCTGATCAGTTATCCTTGCCAAAAATTTAAATGCTTCTCTAGGTCATTGTCCCCAGAGCCTCTCTCAGAAGACTTCAAACTAACAAAATAATATTGAAGCTACTCTGAGGGATTCCATTGTGCTTTTGCTGGGAGTCTACTTCACCTCGGAAGGAACTTTCAGAGAGCTCAAGCTCATCTCTTTTGTTATGGATCTTCCTTTAAAATGCTTCACACCTGCAAATCTCTTTATGTGGCTTAGCCCTGGCATTAGGTCAGCTTCGAGTTCACAAAGCGGTCTCCAACAGATGGGCATATCAGGAGCAAGAAAGGGCATTTAGGAGGCAGCAACAAGGGTAGGAAGAGTGAGGAGATAAAGTCCCATCAAGTCCACGAGTGAACAAGCTGCTCAACTGATTTAGGTAAGACAACAACCTACTACTACTCACCCTTAGAAAATGTGATCCCCAAACTTCAGCGTGGCCTTGCAGATTCTGGAGGACAATTCATTCACAGGGAAAAGCATCTTGGGGAGGGTGCGGTGGGACAGGGACTAGGAAATGAAACCTTATGGGGCATAACCTAGCAGCAGTTATAGTTTTTTAATTTTCAAGGGAAAACAAATGGCATGCAGCATTTAGTTCCCGTTTCCAAATCTGGGATAGCTGGAAGAAGAGATGGGTGGCAGCTGGTCCCTGAGTTGCTTTTGGTAGCAGACATAGAGAACTAGCCCTTGAACTAAAAATCATGAATTATCTCCAGCACCAACAAATTGTTTCTTGAGGACCAAGGATGTGGCAGGGGCTGTGTCAGGCACTGGGCTTAGCAGACTGGCTTCTGAAAATTGTTATCCTGAGTCTTAGCCAGAGCTAAGTGCACACTCCTCACCTCACTTACTTCCCACATCAACTTCTCAAGTGGGGAGTGGGCCAGAAACACCATCCTTGGTGTTTACAAACTATCTTTCTCCCCACTGTCCTAAAGTACTAACAGTAAATGGGTAGTGATACGGTGATCACATTCTGAAGATGGGGAAAACTAGTGAGGCTAAATGCAGCTTGTTCCCTGTCAAGAGTAATCACAGGCCAGGCCACAGTGAAGGATCCACTCAGGTCTCCCAAAGACTCAGAATCTGGCCATCTTTCCCTCAGAGCAGTGGGCTTCGAGATGTGTGGCCAGAAGGAGGGGGACCTAAAGGGGACAGGGGAGTAATGGATGGTTTGGACCAGCTTTGGGAAAGGGAGCATGAGTGCACAAACATGTTGCCAAGGGCAATGAAGACTGGATCTTCACACTTTGTTGGTATGATCATTATCTTTATAACTGCTAACATTCACTGAATGTTGACCATATGCTAAGTCCTGGGTACAACATGGTATAGCAGTTAAGATAATCCACACAAAGCCCAAACCACAGTACTTGACATCTAATAAGTGATCCATAAATGTCAGCATTATTATTTGCAATATATAATTATCTCTTTTATCCTTCAGAACAACTTCTCTGAGGTCAGTATTATCATTCCCCAGTTTCAATGTGAGAAAGCTCACGCTCTGAAAGGTAAGCCACAGAGACACCGAACTGGCCATAGCCTGTGCCCCTAACCACCCAGCTACAATATTTACTGAGGTCTCAGTGTCTTCCATTCTGTTATTCTTTCTAATTTAACCCAGAATTGAAGTGAGGATAAGTGGGGGAAATAATTTACGTCAGGACAGAATGGAATCGAGGAGGGCCTTTGCAGTGCTAGTCCCGGGATATTTTTGTTTGGTTGGTTTATTTTCTTTTTAGTGAGAAGCAGAAATGCTGTTTGAATTCTCTGGGTTGGATGCTCCCTGTTCTGGCATGAGTTTCCACACTGGGGCCAAGGGCCAGGCAGCAAGAACAAGCCCACAGATGTGCTTCCCAGATGCCACCTAGACGTAGCCCCTCGGAGAGTTGGTTTGAGTCCCTCCAGAGGTTTCTCCATTGCTATAGCTGCCTTCCCTGCCCATTCCAGCCTGAGGGTTGGGACGGGGGCTTAGTGGGAAAGCTCATGCTCCTTGCTAAGGAGGAGTCAGTGAGTAGGAGCATGAGGAAAGTAAGCCCTGGTGGAAACCCCTTTCCTAAAGCCCTGTTGAGAGAATCACAGGAAACTTCACAGCACTAGGATCATATATGTCAGTGTTATAATGAAAGGATAACATGATAGCTTACTGTGTGCAGATTCTGTGTTAAGCACCTACATTAACTCATTTAATCCATACATTATGAGTTGAAAATTATTCTTATTCTCATTTTATAGGCTCTCAATATGGAATTCTGGAATTATACTGAGCATTAGAGTTGGACATGAGCTCAAGAGAGAGCTTGTGCAAGCATCCTACTCTAAATACCCTTTTATTGTTGCCCATTTACAGAAGGGGCAACTGAGACACAGAGAATTTATCTGGGCCTTAAGGATGTAGAATGAGGAATATTTTAGGTCTATTTCTCCCTGGAGTGCTCTTTGACAAAAAAGAAATGATTTTGGGAGTTGGGGGTGGAGAGTAAAAACAATTTCAGAGAATGTAGTTAAATTCCTCTTCCCTCCCACCCTTGGCTCCAGAAAGTGTGAATTATGAGGCAACAGTCTTTGTTGTTGTTGTTCCTTAGTTACAAAAAAAAATTAACTAATTGAGTTGCAACAACAGAAACAACAAACCCAGCACATTTGCAGAGGAAGAAGTGGGAAAGAAGTGCCTCTCTCCCGATGCTGAACGTCAGGGTGGAACCCTGAGCCCGCGGCACCTCCCCCTGCCACATTGCTAAAGGCTTACGACATTTGCCAGCAAGATAACCAGATTTCCAATTGGAGGAAGGGTCCAGCCACAGGCGACTTTATAGCAGAAAGTGGTAAATAAGAAACTCAGAAGGTTTTGCCCAGTACAACTACCTGTTAATTTGCTAATTAAAGCCTGTTACTTAGATATGATGGGGATCTGGAGCCCATTCTTTAGTTTATGGGTCTAGGTGAGCCTAGGTTGCTTAGGAGTCACACAGTCTCACAGAAAATCAAGTCACTCATAACAGATATGAAAGATGGGTGGCGGTGGTGGTGGTGATGGGGGGTGTCTGTGTATATGCAGACTATTTTAAATAAAAAGTGTGTGAGAGAGAGTTCAAACTGAACTTTGGTGCTCTAACAGGAGGCAGACTGGAGGGAAAAATCTAAATGTTAAGGTAAGATCTTTTTAAGTTAATCTGTTATCAAACACTATATCTTACACATATTCACTCCCCCCCTTTGTCTCTCTCTTGCTCGACCCTTCATGATTAACACTGAAATACTATATATACTATACTTTAAATACTATATATATGAAACAATGAAATGTTATAGCTGCATTTCTCATTGTTAACGTCTGGGTCTCATTCCACAAGAGTTGACATGGATGTCAAATGGATGTCATTTGACACCCCTGCACAAAGACACATACCAGCCTAGAAGACTATTTAATTTTTATCAGAAAAGAATCCACTCGAAGGATGATTTGTTGCCATTTTCATCACCATGGACACTTAGCATTTCCAAGGAATTAAACTACTAAATAGTATACTTTCTTTAGGGACAAGTCAATGTCATATTAATTTGCCACCAATACTTCCAGCACAGCACGCATTTGCCAGCACTCCTTGCAGCCTTCTTTAAAAAGCCACAAGGCTTCATAAAGTCAGAAGAGCCCCAGAAAATGAGAACAAATGTTCAAACCAAATCATCCTCTCAAGTCACAAAGACGTTTTATTTTTCTGCCAGCACAAGTGGCTGACAAAAAGGAAAGCTAGACATTAAGTTTTCAAGTTCTCCATTCAGGGCTCACTTAAGGGAACTCCCTGTACAAACGTGGATTCATATTTCATTTAAGGTGGGAATCTATTTCACTGTAAGAGTTAAGTGAAACAGCAAGGAAATTCAGTTAGTTCATCTCTGATGAGAGGAAGGCAACGTACAATTCCTCCATTCACCAAGTGGTTTTTGGTCTACAGGTTGTACAAAATGTTTACTCCAGATAACTAAGTCCTCTTTCAGTGCACACCACCACTATTATGCATTTATAACTGCTCTGTGCTCGTCTCTCAGCATTGCTCCAATCTGCCTGAGTAGCTGAAGTGGAGACTGAAAAAATCTAAATGTGATCTCTGCTGTCCAATCAGAATCTACCTAAATTGCCTTTTCTTATTTTTAAATCATAAAACACAATTTTCTGTAGTCAGAAAACCAGGTTTGGACTCTGCTTATGAATAGAAATACTCAACAAGTTCCACCTCCAAGACAGGTAACTGCCTGTGTAGGGTAAACATTACAGTGTCTCTTAATCCTGACTATTTGATTTAAAAAATGAAAGAACTTAACCCAAGGTTAGCCTTCTGCATAGGATCAGCCTTCAAGAAAAAACAGAATGGAGTTAGCCTCATTTTCCTCAGGGACACTTCTTTTAACCTAGAGATCTTTCTTACCTGTCACTCTGAAGCAAGAAAAAGGAAACACAAAGATGGGATGAGTTTAAAAAAAAAAAAAAAGATCAAAGTGAAAACCCAGGAAGGAGAGAGAGAGAGAGCGAGAACAAGATAGCAAGAAAAAATTCTGAGCACAGCCCTGCATCTGAGCCACTGACACCTCAATTCAATCATTCCTTTGACAACTATTAGTTGACTTTCCATCATTACTCTCATTCCCTGCATCCCAGAGCTATAATGAGTGGTAACATTAATTGAGGGTTTTGATGTACCAGGAGCATATATAGAGTATACCAAGCATGTCTTATCTCATTTGATTCCCTCAACAACTCTCTGAGATAGATACTATTATCCCAATTTAAAGCTAAGGAAAGCTGAGTCACCAAAAGGTTAAGCTACTTAACACCCCTTGATTCCTATACTGTACTGCAGCCCTCTTCCTGCTTTTTTTTTTTATACCCTGACTACTGAATCGTCAGTATCCAGAGAATCGACTCTGTTTCTCTGAAATATCACTAAAACTGTGATGAGTTTTTCTTGGGATTGTGAATTATATTTATTCCAAGTCATGTGTTACTTGTTAGCAGGGAATCAGACCCTGTTTTTCCATGATCTGTGTTTAATGACTTCACCCTACATGGCAGGGTATCACAGGAGGATCATGGCCACCAGTGGGGGAGCTGATGACTGGTGAAGCCAAAATGGATTTGGATTTAGTTCGTCTCATGTTCTTACATAAAAGGGGCTTCAGGGGAGCCCAATAAGAGTCCCCCTTCGGCAAAGTGACTCCAGAAAGTCAACATCCAAGTCCACATGACAAATGCAGGTGCTCCCCAAGTGTTCATTCTCAGTCCTGTCTCCAAACTCCCCATGAAGCTGAGGGATTTGGGAGATAATGACAGATTCTCTAAGGAGCTTGGGAGTTGTTTGGAAAACTGAGTTAATGGCTCCCTTCAAGCATTAAAAAAAAAGTCATTGCTATAATTCTAGTTTGGGGAAATAACTTCAGCTAAGTTGTCGACTGCATGGTGCTAAGATGGTCAAGGGACAAAAGAATGTCTCACAGCCAACCTAGACTTTGCCACCCCCTCAGCCTGAGATGTCCCTTTTCTCTACCAGAGGCATCCTGGGTAAGAGTGCACTGTTAGAAGAATAAAGCCAAGCAGGCCTCTCTCCTTCACAGAACTGGATATTGTAGCTCCTCTGTGGGACTTGCCTCAGGGGAGAGGGGGTGGTTACAAGGGAAATCATACCCGCTCTGGGGTTGTCAGGAACTGTCTTCCCCTGCAGTCCTGCAGGGTCTTGGTGTTTAAGAGGCATCTTGGCCTGCCAGGACGAGGTCAATGGTTTAAGATCCAACAGCTGGTGTTACATATTTCACTCCACCAGCAACTGCAATTTCTCCTTGGCTCTGTCCTCCAAAGCCCTATAATCAGCCAACCAACTTGGATTCCAGTTTCCCCACGACCACCATCTCTTGCTTAGATCACTGTGATGTCCCCCTAACTGGGCTCCCTGCCTTCATTTTCGTTCCTCCTCCAATTCATCCCTACTTTGCACCAAAGGCAATCATGGCAAGTGCAACTATAACTATGTCTCTTCCCTGTTTAAAACTCTAAGCACAGTATACAAGGCCTTCCATGCTCTCTGCCTTGTGCTCAAGCCTCACCTCCCACCATTCCTGCTCTGCAGAGAGTACTCCAGTAATGTCCATCTGTTTACAGTTGCCCTATGTACTCATGAATCACATGAATTTCTTTTTTTTTAATTGAAGTATAATCAATTTACAATATTGTGTTAGTTTCAGGTGTACAGCAAAATGATTCAGGTATATTTTTTCAGATTATATTCCATTATAGGTTATTATAAGATATTGAATATAATTACCTGTGCTATACATCAAATCCTTATTGCTCATTTATTAGGAATTCATTTTTTGATGAAAGGGAGAATTTGTAGCTATTTCAACCACTGAAAGCTAATCAAGCCCCTTATTGGATGCCCAGCTCTCTTGCTCCCTGCAAAAATGGACAGGAATGTAGATCCAGAAGAAAATCAGAGTAGAGAACTAAATACCTCCATCATCACCCTGGGACACTCCTATATCACTCTGGGACAACTAAAGGAATTCCAAGAAGAAAGGACACAACTGGACTTAAAAAAAAAAGTCAAACAAGGTTATTAAGTATTATTAGTGCCTACACAATGCTTTGTCTTACATTAATTTCTGGTGCCCAGTGTAATGTCCAGTAGATAGAGATCTCCCCCCTCAAAATTCATGTCCTTTCCAGAACGTTAGAATGTGACCTTACTTGGAAATAGGGTCATTGCAGATGTAGTTAATTAAGTTAAGAAGAGGTCATACCGGAGTAGGGTGGGCAATTAACCCCATATGACTGTTGTCCTTCTAAGAAGAGGAAGAGAGGCACACAGGGAGAATGTCATATGATGACAAAAGGAGTGATTGGAGTGATGTGTCTATGAGGCAAGGAATACCAAGGATTGCTGGGTACCACCAGGAGCAAGAAGAGGCAAGGAAGTTTCCTTCCCTGGATGCTTCAGAGAGACCATGGTCCTGTTGACATATTTCAGACTTCTAAACTCCTGAAATGTGAGAGAATAAATTTCTGTTGTTTTAAGACCCCTAGTTTGTGATAATTTGTTACGGCAGCCGTAGGAAATTAATACACTCAGTGAATGTCTGTTGGACAAATAAAAGAATGAATGAATGAGTCACATGTGGAAAATTATTTGGAGCCAAATAAAGTATAGCACCTTTAGAAATATGATTTATAGTTTATCAGCCAAAATCTATTTCTCATGCCCCATGATCCTCTAACTAGATTAGAGCTAAATGTACAGTTGGAACTCTAAGTACTAGTTTTGCTATAGACTGGCTAAAATACTTCACTACATCTAATGAACAAAACTAAGAACCTTGATGTTCTTTTCAAGGAATCATAGATCCTTTTGAAAATCTGACAGACACTACGGGCTCAGTCCCCAGAAAAATGCATATACGGTCACATATGTCTAAGAATGCAGACAATTTCCTCCTATCTCCCAAAATCCATTGAACCAAGACTCAGAACTCCTGAATTAGAAGATACAGGTAGAATATTTAAGATTTTTCACCAATTCTTGGGCACTCTGAAAACAGAGAAAGGCAACAGAGTTATTTCTTCTTTTTTAAAGGCCAAATCACGAGACCCCCACCATTTGGAATGGGCTTCAATGGTGCATCAAAGAGTGAGGATGGATACAGGAGAGCAACCCAGCCTGGAAATGTAAAGACCTGAAATTTAAATCCAGCTTTGCCATTTAGTTCTTTTGTTCTTTCTCTCTTCTATTCACACCCAGCCCCAGTAACATGTGGATGCTTTTGGGGTCAGAGGACAGGTTAATGAGATAATGCTGATAAAGCACTTTGCCCCAGGGAAAGGTTCCTATGTAAACATGAGATATTATTAGACATTATCAAACTTCAGCCTTGCCAGCATCGACCCAGCCAGTGGTGAGTCCTTTTTCTTATCTACTGTTTGGCCAAATTGGGTTCTTTCTCTAAGGAAGAGAGTGTGGGAGGTCCCCTGCGACTGGTGTTGGGGACTCTGATAAGTGGACCCTACCACCTCCCCTTGAGCAGTGCAAACAGCTCATTTGACTACATTTGATTAAAAGCTCCATCCTTTACTAACAGTGAGCCCCAAATCTCTTTGTGCATAAATATTAAAGCAATAATCTCTACGGAATTCTTCCTTTCCTGTGTGTGTTAACTTCAATGCAAATTATATAAATATATCAACAGGAAAATAAATGTTATTTCATGTTTGGTGGTTGTGATTTTTTATTACCTATGAGGAATGATTACACAGAAATTCCCTCTTTATTTCTGCTGTTCTTGAACAATTTGAAAAAAAGGAGAGAAACATGATGACCATTGGTTTCAGGGACATTTGTCTTAGAACTTATTAAATATAACCAAAAAAAGAGTAATTTCTACAATTAGTAAATTGCAGTTAAACTCAAATGTTTCAAACTAACAATTTTTTATATTCAAAAAAAGCAATCGCTTGAATTCTACAGGAATTTGTTTTAAAAAAAAAAATCCCAAGGGAGCTTTTTTCATCATCAGAATTGACAAGGACATAGTGAACTAAGAGAAACCTGAAATGACAGCAGTAATTTTCATCAACATGAAGATGACACAGAATCTTAACTCAGATCCTTAAGAAATCTCACTACAAAGGAAAAAGGATTCACCCACAATTACCCAGTCCTCATGCCACATACTAAGGGTACCTGACATACGACATGAGCCAGTGCTCTGCATTTGGTCAAAATACATTTTACCAAATTTCACCAATCATGTGCTTCAACCAGAAGGATGACCTTTCAAAGAGATTACTGAACCCTAACAATGTGGAGTATGAGCATCTTTTCCTTTCCTTCCTTCCTTCTTCCCTCCCTCCCTCCATCTTTCCCTCCTTCCTATTATGCATCAAGCACTGTGCTAAGCAAAGGTGAATGACATACATTCTACTCCTATCAGATCAGTAATTCACTGGGATGGCAGGTCTGGCAAATTTGGATAGACCAACATGCACCTTGGGAAAAGGAAATTGTCTCTGATGTGTGTATGGGAAGGGGAAGTGAGCTGGAGGAGCAGGGGATGGATGATTGCTAAGAATGATTGCCCTTGGAAGGTCCTATTTCAGACAAGTTTAAAAGGCATAGTTATGATCTACTGCCAATATCCTTACTTACTTACTTCCTCTCCTTTCCCTCCAGTGGATCAAACATTTCACTCAGAACCACCTTAAATGACCCCCACTCCCACTCATGACATATGTTTTGTACCCAGGACACATGTATTTATATCTCAGGCTAAATTATGAGGGTATGGTGTTCTCCTAACTCTTCCTTTCTGAATAGTGTCCTAGGAACATTCATGCCTCATCAAAAAGGAAAAAGGATCAATGAAAGGGAACCCGAGAAGGTTTTAGAAAAGAGGAACATTAAAGCTGTGTAAATACATATTTAACATTTACTAAAAATAGCTCTGATTGCAGGGGAAAATTAATTAAAGTAGACGAAAAGTTTCTAATCAGATTTGTGCTATCTGATTGTGTAATTAGACCTGGCTTTCAGGCCATCCTAACAAGTTTATTTGAAAAGGAAGAGAGATCATTGTTTATTGGAATGGCAGTAATTCGGTTTCTTTAATTGACTCCTGGTGTGAATACGTTGATGCCTGCTGTTCTCTAAGAGGCAGCGTGGAAAGTTTCCAGGAAAAGTTCACATTCCAGGGGCGGCTTTGGAATCTACTTTCCATTGCAACCCAAGTCTGCCACTGGGGCTTGACTTCTTCCCAGCAAAACACTGGCTTTCAAAGGCAGCCTTACCTGGCGGCAGTCACCGCAAGTATATGCCAGGGGCTGGACAAGGAGCCCAGCACTGAGAGGGCCATCAAGATAACGGAGGGCATTTCCGAAATCTTAGCTTCCTCATGTCCAAAGCACTAAAAAGTACTATGAGTGCCAAAGGCTGTGTGTAACTTCGGGAGCCAACAGTGAGGATTTGGAGACAGCATGAACATTCTGACATTAAGTCAGCCCAGTGGAGCTGCAATGGAGTGGGGGAGGAGAGCACAGATCTCTCTCCTCTCAGTGCTCCCAAATTCCCAAAAGCAGTGTCACCAGGTGCCTGCTAAAAGTGAGTACATTCCATAGGAATTTAATAAGGTGCAAAATAAAAATAATCCATAAACCATTATAAAGCAGAGGCATGTTTTGAAGTCCCTCACTGCTCTAAGCTCTAGTAAAGTGACATTTTCTTTACAGGGAGTTTAAGGCACGAAGGAAGGTAGGGAGCCAGAGGCCTGGAAGAGGAAGTGGGGATTTCAAAGCCTGGTTTGATCCTGAAGCCCTAAGAGGTGACCAGCTCTAAACACAATCACAACAGCTGCCATTTACCCAGCACACCTGTGGCACATTCCGCCTCAGTTCATCCCTACTACAACCTTGCAGGGCTGACCGTATTAGTCCAATTTTACAGATACAGAAAATGAGGTCAAAAGAGGTTGAGTACTTGGTCCTGGATCTTATGGCAACGTTTAGCCATTATTTCAGTGTAAACCTGTCTGACTTCAAAATCCACAGTGCTGTCCGGGGTGCCTGGCTGCACTCTCCTCCACTCCCCACTGATGGGCCGAGACAACTGGGTGAAGACAACTGGGGACAGCACAAGGGGTCAAATGGTATTTTCCTCTCGCAATCATTCTTTATTTCCTCTCACCCTTTCTGGAGATCACCATGCACTTATATCCAGTTTCCTCCTTTTTTCTATTTTGTTTTTACCTTTCCATGAAATAGAGAGCCATCAGCCAAAGCAGAAAAGACAGCTACCCCCATTTCTTTATCTGGCCCACATGGTTCACTCAAAGCTAAAGGATGTGCTGGACAAGGCTGAGCCAGGACAGGGCAAGAGCATCTTCTCTTCCCTCCTCTGTCTCTCTTAGCACTTGCAAAACAATTCTCAAAAACACACTCCTGTGTGAGTGTACAAGAGGGCCCCACTTCCATCAAGCAGAAGACGGAACACTCCCAAGAGACAGAACCATCTTTTAAAGCACAAATTGCAAGTCACTCTGCTGCTTCAAAACCCTCAATGGCTTCTCATTCCAAACCCTTTAACGTTGGCTCCCAAGGCCGCAATTGATCTGGCCTCTACCTCCTCCACCCTCATCCTTTACTACCCTCTCCCTTGCCGACTGCTCCCCAATTCCCCTGGCCACGCTAGCCTCCTTTCAGTTGGTTAGACCCAACCAAGCCCACTTGGTTAGACCAAGCTCCTCTTACCTCAAGGTGCTCAGTGTGGGGATGCTTTTCCACCCACTGCCTCCCCTTAGCCCAGCAGGCCCCTTCCTCTCCAAGGTATCAGCTGAAATGTCCCCTTTGAGAGGATTTCACTGACTCCACTATCTAACTAGGTACCTTCCCCACCCCACCATTCTCCCTCTACATTCCCTGTTCAATTCCTTTTTGGAACTTATTACAACAACTTGTAATTATATACATTTTGTTTTGTTTTGCTTCTTTGTGTACTTATTGTTTGTCACTCCATCTGGGTTTCTAGCACAGAGCCTGGCACATGTTAGATGTTCAAAAAATATTTGTTAAATGAACAAATGTGCTAGCTCCAAAAACTGTTTTATTATTCTTGACAGAATGGCTACAAAAGCCAAAGCACTGTATTCAATATATTCATTCAAGAAGAACTGGAAGATGCCATTTCCTGCAGAAATGCCAATATGTAATTACAGAAAAGAAAAACTCGTGATAAGTGCAAGAAGGACTTACTTGTAGAAATATCCTCGTTCATGACCAAGCATTATCATGTGGTATTTTAATTATCTATTTATGAGTCTGCTATCCCAGTAGACTCTGAGTTCTCTGAGAGCTGGGACTGGGTTTTATTTTTTATGTCCAAATCATAGTGCCTAGTACATACCAGTTGTTTAACAGATGTGTTAGGAGGGAAAGAAGAAAGGGAGGGAGGAAGTTAGTTTCAAGTGAGAAGGTGGTGCTAAGCAAAAGAAACGCCCAACAGATTCCTAACAGATTGACAATGTATTGACTCACAGGATCTTTGAGTTGGGAGCCATCTTCACTTGTCTAAATCCCCAACTGAAGAAATTTCTGTGCAGAGAGATTAAGAGGCACATAGCTAGTTAAAAGCATAACCAAGAGAAGAACTCAGGACTCCTGACTCCAAAATTAGGGCTCTTTCACCTATCTTACACAGATTCCTTCTGGTCAGTGAAATAAGAGGCTCTTGGAAATCGGCTCAGCAAATCTAATGATTTAGGGTGGGTGGGAGACAGTTTCTAGTAACTTTGAGGTTGCAGTCCCTAACAGAGCTGAAGCCACTCCCTGAAGCTCTGAAAATCTGCCCAGATCAAGTCCAAGAGCTGTGTGCCCTGACATGGGTTCATTCCCTGCTCGGTCTCCTCCTGAGACGTTGTCAAGCTCTCTACAGAAGAGAGACATCTGGGTATTTATGTGTGGCTGAGCAGCAGTGCAGAAACATATACTGCAAACATATCCTGTGCAATATAAATATGATTTTGTCTTCTCAGCAACCCTCCTTCCTTCTTCTGAGAACATCCAACATGCACGTAGTGACCATGAACCCCACCACGCTGTTATAACATGGACCAGTCACAGCCCCTTCCCTGAGCCAGGCTTCCTGAACACAGATGACCGTGGTACGTAGGCATCTAACCCAAGCTGGACCAAGGTGAGCTTTCCCCTGGGAATTCGAACTGGAGTTGAGAGGGGAAAATCAGTCTCTCTTTGGATCACAGGGTTGTAGGATGTAAAGTCCAGAAGCCAATAGCGGCCATCTCACAGGCCTCAGAAATGAGAGGCAGCAGTAGCATCCTAAGGCCATTCAGGACTCAGATTCTGCTTGTTCCTGAGATACAAGGACTCAGTGTCATCATCATCATCACCATAGTTAACCCTTTTTGCTTACTCCAGCTTTCACTGGGTTTCTGTCATTTGTAACTGAAAGAATCTTGACTAATAAAACAAAATTTTCTTTAAAAAAAAACAAACTCTATTTAAGGAAATAATTATCATAAGAAAAAACTTAGGATGCCTTTCTAATCATCCTTTAGGTCTGCTTCCTTTTCTCAGCAAGACTTTCCCATATGCTCTTCTACTGCTTAAAATATCTCTTACCCTGGAAGATATCCAATAATGCCAACTTCCAAAATATAGTGGTAATTGGACAAGGAGTGGGAAATAACAAAGCAAATGAACCAGTAGATTTGGGGTGCACTGAGGACACCTACCTGGCACCTCCACAAAGACTGAGTATCTGTCTGAGTCCCCAAGAAGCAGACACCAAGACAGGATTAGATGTGCAAGAGATTTATTACGAAAACACCTGTGAAGGAAAATGGGTAGGGAGCCAGGAGAATTACCAGGGACAAATCTGATCCTGTGAAGAGGGGAGAAGAAAGTTTGGATGGATGCATCTTAGACTCTGTGCAGTTCTAAAGAAGCAAGGCTGCCAGGGAGTCCTTGAGCCAAAGTCACCCACAAGGAGTCCCACAACTGCAGCGTCTCCCGAGAACAAGCCTCCTGCTGTGGTACCTCCGTCATACTCAGTCCTCGGCTGGGAGCAGTCTGGGGGAAGCTTGGCCTCTGCACACATGTGGTGATGGACTTCAGAGTGCACAACTGGGGCCCTCAGTCAGTTACGCTCCTCGCAATTGGAGATCTGAGAGGTGCTTTTTCATGGCCACCACAATCTGCCCCTTCTCTCCGCATGACCCCATCCAGGACCTATCTCTTCAACGTCCAATACCACCTGCTCCTTTGCCCTGATTTATACAAGCAGACATGCTCTATGCCTCTGCATTCCCATAGCCCTTTCTCCACTCCTTTTACACAACTTAATACTTTCTACCTTATATTCCTTTCTTGTAAGACTTTCTATTTTCTATTGTGTGTGTTATATGCAGCACACCCAGATACATGATTCTGTAAGGGGGCTGGGGTGGGGGAGGAGGCTGCTTATCTTATTTACCTTATTTGCTTACTCTGGGCACTGGAATCTTGACCTGAATACTCAGTTTACCTTGTCTGGATACCTGCTTTATTTCCCTTATTCTCAGACTCTTATTTGCTCACATCGTAACATTTCTGAAATTGGGATGCCACTTAGAACACGTCAGAAGAAATTTGCCACCTGCTGGCAGCAAAGTGAGTTGAGACAGAGTTGTCATTGTCTGCCCATGGGAGAGCTTAGCAAGGTGTATTTACAATAAGTGAAGCAAATATTTATTGCTGAAGGCATGACTACACTTTCATGTTTTCTAGCAAAACAACAGCCAAGCACTTCAGAGGACACAGGAAGGGGATTGCCAGTCTACACAATGGGCACTGTAGTTACATACAATAAAAACTGACAGCTATCTCAGGAGAAATAGAATTTTAAAATTAAAGGAGGTTGGAATGATCGACTCATTCATTGCAAAGTCACCCGCAGGTACTAAATATCTTTCAGAACCCTCTGGATGACTTTCAAGACAAGCTGTTTACCTTCCAGAAAGAAATAATTTAATTAAGGGTAGGACAAAACTATGAGCTTAAACAAACAGGAAATATAAATGAAGCCCTGGTAGTCTGCATATGACGAACAATTAGACTGCCTAGCCTACATTCGCTCAGGAGGTCGGGATCACTAGGCCAGGTGATAAAAAGCAGAGAAGTCCCATAGCTGCCAATGGTCAAAAATGACTCAAGCTGAATCTGAAACAGGATTATTCTCAAATGTTGAGTAAATGTCTGGATAAGTGCTAATTTTAGTGTTCATATTTTGGTAGTGGTTTTTTTTCCCTTTAAAACCTGTTAGTAAATCAGCAATTTATCTTAAAATATATGTCATCTTGGAATTGAGGAACTAGGTTTAATATACTAATCAGTGAAACAGTTCTTTAATTTTTGACTTTAGGTTAATGCCAAAAGGATTTGTTAAGAATAATTAAATCCACACCCTGTAATGAGAATCTGTACAGTTTACAACACTGAACTGGCAAAGCTCAGTATATGCATCACAATTCACTCTTCCTCCCTTGCCTATGGAAGACATAACTAATCAGCTATCGAACTCTTTTTTGCTCAGTGAGGATTAGCAAAACTATTCTCAATCAAGTGTTTTAGGCAGCCACTACCAACTGATTCTATTTGGTTCATAACAGGAAACCTACATGTCATCCCTGTGCTGTGTTCTTTTATGGAATTAACTCCAAAGAATATACAAGGGGTTTAACCCCAGGCTCCTCTTTCTCCACTCTAAAGAATTAGTGAAAACTTACAACAGTGTGACCAAAAGAATCATTCGGGGATCAGCTTGAGATCTTCTTGCAGGTTCTGGAATCTCTAGACCTCATGCCCCACGTTGCTTTGGGCCACCCCACCTTGTTAGTAACCACAAAAAGGTGTCTCTGTTTACATATTTACTCTTACACAGCCTTTAAGTACCAATCATCTTTCAACTGACGTATTGAAAAGATTTTCTTCCGTATGTCCTGCAGTGCTTGCTAACTAACAAAAAGTTGGCGATGTGGTATTTCATAAAGTTGAACACTCTCACCAAGGGTTCTGTGTCTTTATTCTCTTGGTCTTTAATCAGAGTGTGCTATCCTTTGTTAGGAAGGGTAAGAATCACTTCCTTCTCAGAATCCAAGCTGAAAATGTGTCCCCCACTTCAGAGTGTCTTAAAACTTTCTGTGTCACATCATCAAGCTTCCCCCAGGGGAAAGCAGCTCAGGGTCTTGCTATTTAATCATGCCAAGCCCAGTAACATACAGGCTCACTTCTTTTCCATTGCTAGGCTGTGAGCTTCCTGAGTCCAGGGACTATATATTTATCTATTTATCCCTATTATACTCTCTCTTATCAAACAGTCATACAGATGCTTGATAAATTTTTTCCTTTTTTTGAATGTGAAAACTATTTGATTAAGACCTGTCTGGAAAGGGCTCAAAGACAGAGGACACTACCCTGTACCAGGCTACACCTCCACTCCAATCTGTTGAAACTCCTAGATCTGAAGAAAGAGTTAAGGAATTTTTTTTCTATTATTACCTCCTCTTCATCTCCATCCCCAAGAATCCCTGATATTCAAGGAATTCCTCAGCCTAAAAATTAAAGAACCATAGAGTGCCTTCTATCTGCTGCATCTGTGGTTCTCAACACCAGCAGAACATTAGAATCACCTGGGGAGCTCCTAAAAATGATCAGTGTCAGGGCCCTACTTCAGAACACTTTAATCAGAATCTGTTAGGGGGTGGAGCCCAGGCCCATTATTTCTCCTAGTCCTTGCCACAGCCCCACATGATAGATGCTAGCATCCCCACCTTCCAGATGAGGAAACTGAGGCTCAGAGAGGTTAAGAATTTTTCTATTACACATCTAATAAGAGATGGAACCAGCCTAGTCCCCAAATAACTTTCAAATGTATGTTGTTTTTGTTAAGTGCCCCCAATAACATATTTTAACAACTTGTGAGGTAGCACCACCCAGAGCCCTTACCCTGCTAAACTGCAGACAGGCTGGTATCAGACACAGAGGGCCATTCATACACACACACAGCTGCAGGAGAGGACCTTCGCTTGCCAAGCAGAGCAGCCACAAACCCTAACTGTCTCTGAATTGTCAACTGTCCCATTACATCTTGGCACCATGACCAGGATGACTGTTTTCTCTTGAGGAACCAGAAGGTTAGGGCAGCACAAATATTAGGATGGATGGCCAGGCCAAAAGTCAACATCTTTTATAAATATCACTGTGAATTTTGAACACTTTATTCCTGAAGGATGCTATGTGTTTAGATTTCAGCCAGTATAATAAGTACATGGGATGAAATTTGATTTTAAAAAAGATAAAATGAATTAAGTGGATTGATATGGGCGAACCAAACGTGAAAACAGCTGGCCTTCTTCCTCATCTCTATTTTATTGCTTTCATTTTATTCATTCCCTAGACAAAACAAGAAAACTCAAAGAGATTATCAGTCAGGATAAAGAATTTCCTCTAAAATGCCCAAATTTTAGTTAGAAAATCTCATCAACTTTTTCCCCCCAAACGCTGCACGAAGAGCTACTTTTTCCTGCTAGTCTTAGCAAATCTGGGGCTGCTGAGACTTCTTGGGGCAGGTGGAGCAGCCGCCAGACTCCCCGGGTTCTATTGGAGGCAGACTTCTTTCCCCAGCTTGTGGCTGACTGGGGACAAGCCTTCGACAATATGGATTTCGTTGTCTGAACTCCCTCGGCTCAGCAACGCCCCTTGTCAGAGCACAGAGCCTGCAGTTATATCACAGATCAGCCCAGGAAACAGCTAGTCATGAATCACAGAGGCTCATGGATTTCTGCCGAACAAAGAAAGCCAGCTCTGGGAAACTTTCTGGCCCAGCCTTTCTCTCTGTCCCAGTGGAAAAGCAGGTAATTTCCAACTAGCCCTGTAGAAAACCAGTGCAAGGATCATGCAAGGCAGGTGTATTCAACCCAGTCCCGTTGCTTTATCTTCTCACAACCACAAATGCTATTTTTCATACCAGCTGCAACCTAAACCCTGAGTTAAGATGGTGATTAGTGGTGGTGGTGGGCGTCTCAGTAGGAGCTTTCTTAAGAAGAAAGGGCTTTGATTGAGCCAATGAAAGCTGTTGCCAGGGAACCAGATGCCATGAACAGGCCACTCCAGCAGCGTAAGAATACAAGCCAGGAGTGCTGGACTGAGCATTAAGTGTACTTGGCAGCCGAGTCCTACAAAGCCTCTTAACCCCTTGTGCACCTAACCATGTGTAGACAGTGAATCAAGAGAAGAATCATGGTAAAATCTGAACAGCTACCCCTGCTATCAGCATCTTCCATTGGAATGTACCATTTCAAAGAGGTTCCCCTGCTTGACTAATTACTGCCCCGACACCTACCTTAGAGTGGGTTGGCATCAGAGGGGGGCATGAATGAGGGCTGGCTAGGAACACAAGGTTCTGCAAAGGGCACTGCTCATATCTGATCACACTTGTTGTAACACCATTTTTTTCTTTTCTATTATGATGATTTATTATAGGATATGGAATGTAGTTCCTTGTGCTATACAGCAGGATGTTGTCTATTTTACATATAGCAGTTTGTATCTGCTAATCCTAAACACTTAATTTATCCCTTCCCTACCCGCTTTCCCCTTTGGTAACCGTAAGTTTGTTTTCTATGTCTCTGAGTCTTGCTTCTGTTTTGTAAATAAGTTCAATTGTGCCATTTTTTTTAGATTCCACATATAAGTGATACTATACAATATTTGACTTTGTCTGACTGCACTTAGTACAATAATCTCTAGGTCCACCCATGTTGCTGCAAATGGCATTATTTCATTCTTTCTATGGCTGAGTAGTATTCCATTGTATAAATATATGTATATATGTGTGTGTATATATATATACACATTGTGGTATATATATACCACATCTTCTTTATCCATTCAACTGTTAATGGACATTTAGGTTGCTGCCTTGTCTTGGCTACTGTAAATAGTGCTGCTGTGAACATTGGGGTGCATGTATCTTTTTGAATTAAAGTTTTCTTTGGATATATGCCCAGGAGTGGGATTGCTGGATCATACGGCAACTCTATACTGTTTTCCATAGTGGCTGCACCAAACTACATTCCCACCAGCAGTGTAGGAGGGTTCCACACATCCTCTCCAGCATTTATTGTTTGTGGACTTTTTAACGATGGCCATTCTGACTGGGGTGAGGTGATACCTCATTGTAGTTTTGATTTGCCTTTCTCTGATAATTAGAAATATTGAACATTTTTTCATGTGCCTATTGACCAGCTGTATGTCTTCCTTGGAGAAATGTCTATTTAGATCTTCTGCCCATTTTTTGATTGGGATGTTTGGTTTTTTGTTATTGAGTTATAGGAGCTATTTGATATTCTAGAAATTAAGCCCTTGTTGGTCACATCATTTGCAAATATTTTCTCCCAGTCTGTAGGTTGTCTTTTCATTTTGTTTATGGTTTCCTTTGCTGTGCAAAACTTGTAAGTTTGATTAAGTCCCATTTGTTTATTTTTGCTTTTATTTTTATTGACTCAGGAGACTAGCCTAAGAAAACACTGGTATGACATGTCAGAGAATGTTTTGCCTATGTTCTCTTCTAGGAATTTTATGGTGTTATGTCTTATATTTAAGTCTTTAAGCCATTTTGAGTTTATTTTTGTGTATGATGTGAGGGAGTGTTCTAAATTCATTGATTTACATGCAGCTGTCCAACTTTCCAAACACCATTTGCTGAAGAGGCTGTCTTTTCTCCATTGTATATTCTTGCCTCCTTTGTCAAAAATTAATTGGCCATAGGTATGTGGGTTCATTTGTGGGCTCTCTATTCTAATCCATTGATCCATATGTCTTTTTGTGCCAATACCGTGCTGTTTTGACTACTGTGGCTTTGTAGTATTGTCTAAGTCTAGGAGGGCTATGCTTCCAGTTTTGTTCTTTTTCCTCAGGATTGCTTTTGCAATTCTAAGTCTTTTATGGTTCCACATAAATTTTAGGATTATTTGTTCTAGTTCAGTGAATAATGTCCTAAGTAATTTGATAGGGATCGCATTACATCTATAGATTGCTTTGGGTAATATGGCCATTTTAACAATATTAATTCTTCCAATGCAAGAGCATGGGATATCTTTCCATTTCTTTGAATCATCTTCAGTTTCCTTTATCAATGCTTTATAGTTCTCAGCATATAATAAGTCTTTCATCTCCTTGGTCAGGTTTATTCCTAAGTATTTTTTGGATGCAATTTTAAAAGAGATTTTTTTTTTCACTTTCTGATACTTCATTGTTAGTGTAAAGAAATGCAACACATTTCTGTATGTTACTCTTGTGTCCTGCTCCCTTGCTGAATTCATTTATCAGTTCTAGTAGTTTTTGTGTGGACTCTTCACAGGGCTTTCTATAATTATAACACTATTAATTCCTCTCAACTTGTAGTAGAGTTGTCTCTGGTGTTTGGCCTCTAGAGAAGGGACTCTGCTGCCCCAGGTGGGTCTGCTCTGCAAGGTAAGAAGGAAATGCCTCCCCTTTTCCCTAAATGTATACTTATAGAGCTTCCTGGGGCCAGGCAGAGTAACCTCTGCCCCATTTTAAGATTGTTGCCTGTAGGAACGTGGGCACAGGCTTGCTCTCTGGGAAAATGGGAAAACAGGCAAAGCCACTGTGGATGGGCTTCCAGACCTACCTCCCAAGATCCTCCATCTTGCCCCACTTCTTCCTCCTTCTCACTTTTCCCCCACCAATCCCAAACCCAAGCCTCCACTCTGGGTCCCATTCCTGTGGAGCATAGTTAGTCCAGTCTCTGCAGAGGGACTTGCATCTTTACTCTGTTCTCAGGAAGAGCTGAATGCCTTCCCAAAGGAAACTATAATGGTTGAATAACAGGCAGTGAGGTTACCTGTGGACTAGTGGCTCCTGGGCTTACAAGGTGAACTCTAGCAATACGTGGCCTTTGAAGGGAGGTTCTCCCAGAACCCAGGCTCCTTAATGCCCTTTCCTCTTCCTCAGACTGTCAGCTCCTGCTCCCTGGCTGCTACCCTCCTGGAGCTGAGCTCATCAATGCGTACCTCAAAACCTCACCAGTGCAGGCAAACAGTGGGGAGAGAACTTGTGTACCTTGGATTGTGCAATACATATGTCCCTGAAAATATACATGTTTTGTACATCAAATTAATATTTCTCTAAAATGGTTAGCAAACAACTCACAATTTTTATTCTATAGCAGTTAGAAAGTGTAAAAACTAGTCTCATCATAGAGTTTAAAGAGTGAGCTGGAAACCAGGTAACAGAGAGGTGTCTAGCTGTACAGCCCAGCAACTTACTGTCTATTACACAAGAGATTCCCTAGTGTGAGAAAATGGCTTTCAGAGCATCATTTTGTAGGACAAAACTCCATTACTGTGTGCTAATACAGGGGAGAGAATTCATGTGTACTCTCACTCACGCGATGGAATTATTTCTTGAAAAACATTTTCTTTTTAAATTTTTTTACTTTATTACTTTTGTTTGTTTTTTTGGGAGGGAGGTAATTAGGGTTTTGTTTTTTTTTAATGGAGGTACTGGGAATTGAACCCAGGACCTCATACATGCTAAGCACACACTCTACCACTGAGCTCTATCTTCCCCTACAGAGTATTTTCTATTTATTGAGCATGCACTTTATGCCAGGCACTAGACTCATTGCCTTTCATAAGTCATCTTATTTGTTAATTAAATAAACATCACTGTAACAACATTTAATGAAAATCAAAAGAAAAAATTTACTCACCACCATACTAGCAACATAATAAAAGCATTTTACCTCCTCACTCTAATATCCAGTGGTTCTAAATTACCAGAATCTGTGTACTTTTGATAAATGCCATCTGCTCTGAGATTCTCCACTTAGAATTAAAATCACCACTGATCTTGTCACCCTTTGCAAGTTGGTTCCTATGAAGGTTTGTTACGTTTGCCCCTAGTGACCGAGCCACTAGACAAAACAGTGTTTGATTTTCCCCATGTCATGAAAGAACCAAGAATGTGTGATTTTTATTTCTTCTCCAATCTTACTATCTCCCCACCATAAATTCAAAAGCTTGAAATTACCATGAGCACTCCTACTAATAAAATGAAACCCTGAGCAAAAGCATAACTAAATATTTTAGACTCCCAAAGCAAACTCTTCAGAAAGATCTAAAGTAAATAGATTTCCAGCCCCCTCGCTCCTCAGCTAGGAGGGCCATGTGGTCATAATTTATACATAAGGAGAGGAAGGGAGTAGGGAGTCATCACTGACATTTTCTTCCTTGCTGTGATTCTAGAGTATTCTTTATTGCTTTCTGCATTTTCTTCTTTTGAACCTGACCTGGGCCACATGAGAAATTAACCCTAGCCTCTGAACAATCCAAATAACTTATCCTCAGCAAGTGTGTGCTTCTTCCAACCAGTTGAGTGTTCTGTATCTTCCGCACGGATTCTCTTGGTGCCCTGTCAGCCTCTGAAGACCAAATTTTCATTGGTCAGTGTCTTTAACCTACAACTCTAAGCTTCGTACAACAGGCAACTACTACGACTAAAACAGGCTTTGACTCCACCCTGTAGAATTTACAGTGTAACTTAAACAGACATGCTTCTTTTAAGTATCACTCATACTGGCTCAAAGATCATTACACTTCTCTCTGTGCAAGTTAAAAAGCAAGCAACAAGCATTTATTCAGCTGTTACTACATGTATGGGGTGCTATGGGAAGTACTAAGCATGATAAGATATGGTCCCTACCTTCCAAAGACAGGCCAGTTGGGGTTATAAAACACAAGCAAATGAAAGAGCCTTAATAATGCAAGGCCATGCTACCTGTCATATATACAGCCCATATTTTTTTAAGTCCTTTGTTTGGGCTTGCTCATACAACTTGTCTTTGGTGCTTACGGCAGATAACTGCAGATGGCTCTATCAAACTTCATTCTACCTTCCCTCCCATGCAGGAGATTAGAAAGCAAAAATTGTGATTTCCTAGGCCCCCCTGCAACTAGATTTGGAAGGTAAAGTGAGGAGAAACAAGGTTGGGGAGATACGAGTTTTTGGAGGCTTTCACAGCCGCCAGACACAGAGCCAGTGTCCAGTCTCCAGCTTCATGGCTGAAGAGGGTGCTGTGATGGCCTCAGTCAGCAGCTTCCTGGCTGGTGGATATTAGCCATGATGTAATGGAGCTTCTTATCAATAGCTGCTACTACTCTGTTGCAGAAGTGGGATGAACAACAGGCTAGCATTAGGACCAAATTTGGGCAAGGTCTTATTTCACCTCTGACTTGCTCTGTGACTTTGTGCAAATCATTTAATCTCTCTGTGCCCTGGTCCTTCCTCTTGGGGTAACAAGGGCAACATCCATGACTCCTCTTACAGGCTGCCCGTGCTGGTGACTACAATTCCTAGACAACACTCTCACACTGCCCTTTAAAGCAGGGGTGGGGGCGGGGTGAGGACCCTGGCACCACCCCATAGGCTGCTTCCCCAAAGTGGCATCCATTTACCCCAGAGCACTTTGGAGCAAGAGACAAATTCCTGGATGTGCTGAGGACACAGCCATTGACTAACATTTCTTTTCATTGTTTCATGTGGTTTCTGTTTATTTACAGAGTGCCATGGTTATTCGTGATGCTTTACAAGCCATAAAAATAAGGTCTCCACCCTGTAGAATTTACGGTGTAACTTAAACAGACATGCTGCATGGGCTGACAGGTCCGGCATGCCAGGAGATGGTGTTGTTGGTGTTACATAACGTGGGTGTGGAGGGTTTCTTCTTGAGTTATAAATACTTTCCAGTTACAAGGGCCTTTCATCTGGGATCCCCCAGCACTTTAGAATAGCAATAACCTCAACTGCTTTCTAAATGCACTTTCCATAAACTGCTGTGTGGACTGAGTAAATGCTTTTAAATGTCTGTTAATTGATCTGTACATCTGTTCATTGTCGGTATTAAACAGCATGGATGTAAACACGACAGTTTAGGAGAGGCCCGCTTTGGGCTGAGGTCTGGCTGCCCCGACACTACAACCCCAGAGGGGCCTGGCAGCCTTACGACAGCGTCGGGAGGGCCAGATGGGCACCTGGTATTTTCCCAGGTGAGATGCTCCCTCAGTCTAGACTCAGAAAGATCACTTCCTGGGGACCTGCTTCACTGTCTATGGGTGAGTTAACTTTTCCAAGTCAGGTGAGCTCCAAGGAAGATTTTCCACTGCAGAAACTTGGAGTTATTCCTTGGCTGACAACTCTGGTCCCAGTTACTCCATCACTTTCCTCTTATGCTCTCTTCCCAGAGCCACGGCATTTTCAAAATGGCAATATTTATACTTTATTGCAGCTGGTATGAAGTTTACCCCTCTAGGTCTCACTCAAAGTCCATTTAGCAAGTGACTATTTCTGGCCTATTTGACCAATTCATTCAAATCCAAGGTCCTAAATGTTCACCCAGAAGTTTATGAGATAAGCAAACATCTCTCAATCTATCCATCTTTTATACTTTCTAAAATCCAAATAGAATTGCACCACCCTCCTGCTTTAAAAATTCTACCTGAAGAATAAAGTCCAAAGTCCCCTCGCAGGGTACATGTGGTCTTCATGGCCTTGGCCAGCTAGCCAGTCTCTCCAGCTTCCTTTCTGTCCACAGGACCTGAGGCTGTGGCTACACCAAAGAAGTTGTCCCTTCCCCGGAGATCTCAAACTTTCCTGTGCATCCCTCCTGCAATAGGCCTACTCATCTTCCCTGCTCACCATCCACTACTGTCCATTAAAGCCCACCTCCAGGATCCCTCATCTTCACAGCCCTCTACATGGCCCACCACCATGCATCACCCCCACCGTCCCTGCTTCTTTTCTTAGGGCACCTACTCACTTCCACCTCTACATCACCGCAGCCACATCATCTTTCAGATACTGGCCCACAGATGCCCATCTTCTCATCCTGCTGGGAGCTTCTCTAGGGCACGGACCATGTTTCACATACAGTATTCTCTCAGTGAAGTTCTGGTGAAGGGTCCTTTTGGTACTTTGATGGGACAGAGAAAGGGATGGGAGAGAGCAGCTATGGCTTAAGACCTCTGGAAACTCTTTGGAACCCTCATTTTGTAGGATTTTGTCTTATCCACTGTGAGGAGTTCACTCTACAATAAGGCTGACCAGTCCGCTTTCAGATTATAAAGTGCTAAATTCAGTTTTGTGTTTTCTTGGCCAAACATTTTTCTTTTAGATTTTAATTGTGGTAAAATATGCATAATGTAAAAGTATCATTTTAATAATTTTTAAATGTACCATTCATTGGTATTAAGTACATTCACATTGTTGTACAATTATCACAAGCACCCATCTGCAGAACTCTTTCATCTTCCAAAACTGAAACTCTGTATCCATAAAACACTAACTTTCCATTCCCTTCTCCCACATCCCCTGGGAAACATTCTACTTTCTGTCTCTATGAATTCTACTATTCTAAGTACCTCATATAATTGGAGTCATACAATATTTGTCCCTTTGTGACTGGTTTACTTCATTTAGCATAAAGTCTTCAAGGTTCATCCATATTGTAGCATGTATCTGAATTTCTTTCTTTTCAAGGCTGAATAGTATTCCATTGCATCTATATGTCACATTTTGTTTATCCATTCATTGTCTGTAGACACTTGAATGGTTTCCACATTTTGGCTATTGTGAATAATGTCAGTATAAACATGGGTGCCCAAATATCTGTTTGAGTCCCTGCTTTCACATCTTTTGAGTCATATACCCAGAAGTAGAATTGCTGGATCATATGGCAATTCTATGTTTAATTTTTTGAGGAACTGATAGAATATTTTCCACAGCTGCTGCGCCATTTGACATTCCCACTAACAATGCACAAGGGTCCCAATTTCTCCATGGCTTCACTAATACTTACTGCTTCCTGAGCTTTTTGTTTATTTGTTGGGTTTTTTTTTAATAGTCATTTCTAATGGGTGTTGAAGTGGTATCCATTGTGGTTTTGACTAAATTCAGTTTTGAGCCTCTACATTCAATGCCTTGATTCCCCATGATAAACCCAAAATAATAATACAGCATGACCTCTATTTCTTCCCCGTAAGCCTTGAGCCTGCCTCTTGGGGAAGTTGCCACCACAGAGGGAGACCAAAAGGTAAGAGGGCCTGTGACTGGCTGTACTTCTTCACTCAGGGCAGCAGGGGGCGCTCCCACAGGACTGCCCTGGAGGCTCCAATAACAGATGACAGGACAGGTCACTTTCTCAGACCAAAGCAAGGTCCTAGATCACCAGCAAAAGGGTCTTTTTGTCCCCTGACCCTCTTCCCCCAGTCCTGTCCTCCTCACAGTGTCAGTATCAAGAAGAACCAAGCAGCCCAGGCCACCGTAATGTTTCTCAAAGTGAGTCCTATTGGCATTCAGAGTGAGACCATTCATTCTTCAATATGCAGGATAGTGGACAGTCACTGTGACAACTAAATGCCCCCCATTCACATCTTCCAAGTACCTCCTCCCTCTGGAGATGGGAGGTCCCCTAGTGAGAGCCAGGTATGCAAAGGAATCTGGAGATTTCCAGTGTCCTACACTCACTCATGCAAAGCAGCAACCACCTGAAAGAGGTCTCATGTCCAGTAGAGGAGATGCTGGAGCTCAGCCAAGGAAAAACGTAACAGGGCGCCTTAGGTAACCTAGACAACTCCTCTGAGTCTGTTAATGGTTAGTTGACAGTGAAAGGCTCACATATCAGGAGAAGGGGGGAAAATACTCTGAAAGCAGATGAGTACTAGAACAGAAAAAATATCCCAACGTGCCCCCTCAACCCAGCAATCAGAACTTGAAATTGGAGCCTGGTGCCTTCCATGTCCATTTGACCCTCCCTCCCCGCAGGGTGTGAACCCTGCCCTCAGCCATCTCTGCCTTGCCTAGGCGGGCTTCGGAGACTTCACTTCCCTGTGCTGCCATAGCAACCAGGAAACAACCTCCGCTCACAATGAGAAGGATGGTGCCGTGGCCCAGATCTGCCGATGCACACAGTAACAGAGCAACAGAGCCAGCGAACAACAAGGGTGCAGGCAAAGGGGAGCAAGAGGCTGCCCAGAGAGTAGACAATCCAGGGCTTGAAGAGTCTGGGTTTGAGGTTTATTTTTTCTCCCGACAAAGACACACACTGTCTAAACTGTGTGGCTGGTTGTTATTAAGAAGCTGCTGGACGAGGGGAAAATGTATTTAATAAAAGGCCCAGTGTTTGTGGTCTTCTTGGGCTCACTGCTGAGCTCAGGAAATCTTGAGGTGTGACCAGTTTTCAGCCTTCAAAACCAAGACGAACTGCCCTTGAGAAGGGTGGTCAGAGGGAAAACATGTTCACCCTCTCTCTCCTAAGCCGGGGACACGGGAAGTTGGTCCAGAACAAACAGAAGTTAGAAGTCTATTTTGAACCAGAGGTGAGTCTTATAACTGAATAAAGGCCTATTTGGGGGGCGGGGGAGGAACGCGCTGTTTTTTCATTTGCTGTGTTTTGGTTTGTATTGTGGTGAGGTGGTGGGGGTCACTGGGAGAGATCTTCCCTCCTCCTGGGTGAAACTCAAGAAAATAAGGTCGTTTGCCTGACACACTGAGATTGCCACTGGCACCCTCTTCCTCCCCCTCACACGCTGACTTAACACCTCATTTGCTTTAGACTGGAGGAGATTCCAGATTGTCTAGAATTTGGATGGTTTGGTTCAAGACCAGAATTTCCACCTGAGTTCTAGGCAAGCTAATGGCTGTTTGGTTTTTTAGACATCATGCTCTGTGGTTGAAATGCTGAGTATGTTCGTGCCAGCTCAATGGCTTCCTTGAACTTTCTGGAATTCAACCCACAAGACTCACATTTAATATAGGCAAAAAAAAAATCTCATTTTAGAGGATTTTAAAGGGTGGCAAAATTCCCTTGCTGTACTGGAATTTTATTTCATTGAATCCTGCCAGGAACAAGAAATCTACTGGGGGTAATTTGAAAATTTTTGGATCACATAGAGATTTCCATTGTCATGGTAGTCTGTCATGATATTTGACCTATGTTGTATTAAAAGACATATAAACTTTCAAAGGACCTCTGTGGCCAATGGCATTTACTTACTTACAAGATATGTAACTACTTTATAGGCTCCTAAACAGCCAAATTAGGTAATGTTACATAGCATCTGGAATGTATAGACATTCTCCCTGCATACAGCCAAAGTGATGGGTTGGAATGGTTTTCTCCTATTTAAACTCTCAGCTAGTCCAGGTCTAATTTCAAAGCTACCTGCTGCCCTTGATAACTCACTTGCATACCAGGAAATTTTAACTGATCTGGAAGCTACACTCTACCCTGTTTAAGCCTCCAGGCATGAATGGCTCTCCTGAAAGTTACATGGGGTAAAAAAGAACCGTGCCCTGGGTTCCCCTAACTCTGAGACGTGGAGAAGAAAATCAGTTGCTAAGAAGAGTGACTGTGTTCTGTGACATCATGTGAGCAATTCAGAGAAACCCAGTCACTAAAAGCAAGTCAGATATCTGCACAAGCAGTATTTGCTATAAAAGGGCCTTGTCCAACATGGACCAATCAAGGTGCTTCCTTGCCATTGCAGGATTACTTGAACTGGAAGTCCCCAGAAGATTATATCCTGGCCAGCAAACTGCAGGATGAGGACAATGCTGACCAGCACATGTGGAGTCTCATTCTTCCTAAAACATTCAGCACTAGAAAGGGTGCCCTGATCCTCTACTCAGAAGGTTTAGCCATATCAGCATGGACCCCTGAAGAGAGAAGAAAAGGCCCCTACCGCCCCAAAGGCCACAGGAAGAGGCTGGATCTTGAACTCCACACACTTCAAGACCTCAAAGAAGCCATCCTGGCATATGGAAGGAGACAGGTAGGCAGAACTGTGTCCTGGGTTCAGGGAAGGCAATGGCCTATGCGTCTAGAAATCCAGTTGTAGCTTTGAGTGTAACTTCTTAGACCCCAGGAAAGTATGAAACCTTCAGATCTCCATTTCTTCATCTCAGAAATGGGCTTGTCCTCATGGCATGCAACTATCAGGAGGCTTAAATGAAATAATATACACAAAAGGGCTCTGAAAAGCATAAGGGGTTATATTATTATCATTTTGTGTTTTCCTTTCCCTTGCTTGGAGAAACACAAAGTTCTTTTCAGCATTTAGACAGATTGGGGCCAGCAGACATTTCGTCAGAATCCTTGAAATTCTGTCTTAGAGCCACAAGCATCATCATCACACCTCTGATATTCTTGGCTTTGTGGAAATGAGAGGGAGAACATTTTAAATATTTACTTTGAGCCCTTCAGCGTCTGCAGGATAAGTTAATGACATTTTCCATTCTGAATTTAATATTAAGGGAAAAGCCCTGTGCTCATGTTTCTGATTCATAATTTCTAATGTCTTAAGAGATGTATAAGTGGGTCCTGCTTTACATGACTGCATGCATCATCCCTTTGGTTGATTCAGGCCAAGAGAGAGGCTGGGAAGAAGTATCACTTCATGAAATTCTAGGTTATAGATGGTGGGTTAGTTTAAAAGTCTCTGCTGGCTTCTCATTCCCACAGGATAAAGCCATTAGCTTCTTATACCAAGCCTTTCATGCACTGGCTTTCTCTTCCATTTCTAGCCCTATCTGCCACTTTTTCTAACCACCGCCATGAATATGGACTACTCAAGGCCCCGCCCAAGTGAATAGCTCACTATTCCACAAAGTGCCCTTTCGTACACTCTTTGCATATGCTTCTACAGCTGGAAAACTCCTGTTCATCCTTCAAAACACAACTCCAATGTCATCGCCCCACTGAAGCTTCCCTAGGGAGAGATAGCCCATCACTCCCTTCTCTGTGAACATTCCCATACCATCATACACTGCAATTGATCTCTCTGCCCATCAGTTGCTGTCTCCTTGAGGACTGGAACCATGTCTAAATCTTAGTCTCCAGAAAAAAAGTGAGTACCCATAAATGTTTATGGAATGAATCAATCGATCTTCAATGTTTCTTAGATCATCCTTCAGTATTATTTTCAAAAAAAAATTTTACTGAAATATAGTCAGTTTACAATGTTGTGTTAATTTTTGGTGTAGAGCATATTGATTCAGTTGAATATATATACATATATATATTCCTTTTCATATTCTTTTTCATTATAGGCTATTATGAGGTATTAAATATAGTTCCCTATGCTATACACTGGGACCTTGCTGTTTATCTATTTTACATATAGTAGTTAGTATTTGCAAATCCTGAACTCCCAATTTATCCCTCCACCCTCCCCTTTCCCCACTGGTAACCACAAGTTTGTTTTCTACTTCTGTGAGTCTGTTTCTGTTTTGTAAATAAGTTCATTTGTCTCAGTTTTTTAGATTCCACATATAAGTGATATCATATGGTATTTGTCTTTCTTTCTCTGGCTTACTTCACTTAGAATGATGATCTCCAGGTCCATCCATGTTGCTGCAAATGGCATTATTTCATTCCTTTTTATGGCTAAGGAGTATTCCATTGTGTGTGTGTGTGTGTGTGTGTGTGTGTGTGTGTGTGTGTGTGTGTTTGTCTGTGTATATGTATATACATATACACACACATACATACATACGTACATACATACATACCACAACTTTTTTAATCCAGTCATCTGTCAATGGACATTTAGGTTGTTTCCATATCTTGGCTATTGTAAATAGTGCTGCTGTGAACATTGGGGTGCATGTATCTTTTTGAATTAGAGTTCCCTCTGGATACATGCCCAGGAGTAGGATTGCTGGATCATGTGGTAAGTCTATTTTTAGTTTTTTAAGGGATCTCTATACTGCTTTCCATAGTGGCTGCACCAAACTACATTCCAACCAACAGTGTAGGAGCCTCTCCAGCATTTATTGTTTGTGGACTTTTTAATGATGGCCATTCTGACTGGTGTGAGGTGATACCTCATTGTAGTTTTGATTTGCATTTCTCTAATAGTTAGTGATACTGAGCATCTTTTCATGTGCCTATTGGCCATTTGTATGTCTTCATTGGAAAAATGTTTGTTTAGGTCTTCTGCCCATTTTTTGACTGGGTTGTTTCTTTGTTATTAGGTTGTATGAGCTGTTAGTATATTCTGGAAATTAAGCCCTTGTCAGTCTCATCATTTGCAAATATTTTCCCCATTCTGTAGGTTGTCTTTTCATTTTGTTTATAGTTTCCTTTGCTGTGCAAAAGCTTATAGGTTTAATTAGGTTCCATTCGTTTATTTTTGCTTTTATTTCTATTACCTTGGTAGACTGCCCTAGGAGATCATTGCTAAGATTTATGTTGGAGAATGTTTCGCCTATGTTTTCTTCTAGGAGGTTTATAGTATTTTGTCTCATGTTTAAGTCTTTAAGCCATTTTGAGTTTATTTTTATGTATGGCGTGAGAGAGTGTTCTAAATTCATTGATTTACAGGCAGCTGTCCAACTTTCCCAGCACTACTTGCTGAAGAGGCTGTCTTTTCTCCATTGTATATTCTTGCCTCCTTTATCAAAAATTAATTGACTGTAGGTGTGTAGGTTTATTTCTGGGCTCTCTACTCTGCTCCATTGATCTGTATGTATGTCTGTTTTTGTGCCAATACCATGCTGTTTTGATTACTGTAGCTCTGTAGTATTGTCTGAAGTCTGGGAGATTTATGCCTCCAGCTTTGTTCTTTTTCCTTAGAATGGCTTTTGCAATTCTGGGTCTTTTATGGTCCCATATAAATTTTAGAATTATTTGTTCTAGTTCTGTGAAAAATATGGTGGGCAATTTGATGGAGATTGCATTAAATCTGTAGATTGCTTTGGGTAGTATTCCCCCAGTATCATTACTGGGCAATTTATCATCTACTCCATCTGAGGCAGAGCTTCCAAAAGGAAAGTTCCTCTGCACTTTTCCTTCTTTCAAAATACAGAGAAGCTTAGTGACCTTGACCAAATACTCAATTGTCCTTTGTCTTAAAATCACAAATTCTTGGATGAAAGGAAACCAATTATTTTAGTAAATTTTCACAATGACCTGCAAGATATGGTTTTTCTTGCCCCTTTTTGTAGATGAGGAAACTGAGGCTTGGAGGAGTTAAGTGACTTGGCCAAGGTCTCAGAGCTAGTAAATGACACAGCCTGGATTCAAACAAAGGACTGGCTACCTCTCCAGGGCCCACATGCTTGGCACTTCACTCTGTTGCCTGTGGACTTGAAAAGGTCTCCAGAAGTCACTGTGCCAGGCCTGTTTGTCCTTAAATTCACTCCTCAGCTTACCTTACTTTGCTCTGCATCACAGTGGGGTTGACCACAGGCTACATGTAATTCCACAAACATCTGTGTCAACTGGCTTCTAATTGAATTTGCCAATGGAAGACACGAAGGAGATCGGAGATGGAGAAGAGAAAAGCCAGGGTATTTCTCCCCTCTCATTCTACCTGTGGTGGTGAAATATACCTGCATCACCTCTGTGGTCCAGCTCCCAACAGACTGGCAGGGCCATTTGGCTCCAGCTTCCTCAAGGTGAACCTACCAGCTCCTCCCTCTGTCCTTTCCCTAGGGGAAGGGCTGGCTTCCTGCTGTTACTAATCTCAGTGTTGCCTCATCATCTTTTTGGCTTCCAAGCTCTCTAATCACCTGTATAACCAATTCCCTGAACTAAATTCTTTCTGTGTTTAAATATTTAGAGTGGTTTCTGTTTTCCTGGTCGGACAGTGATATGTAGGCTGGCTTACAGCCCAGAGCAGGAATACCTTCCACAGCTTTCAGACATTTGTCTATACAGCCCAGCTTTTTTGGGCAACAGGGATCTTTTCACTCTACGAAGTAGATGAGTCTGTTTGGGGATGGCTTCATTTTTAGTTAGACTTGGGCTCAGTGAGAAAAAGAAGTTCCTGTCTTCCTGAAGTATCTACCTACTAGATTTACAACACATATCTGTACCAACAGAACACCATAGTCTAATTCTGAATAAGTAGAAGGGAAATGGTGTGAGGAAATCAGAAAGGAAAGGAAATTACTGTTGGGAGCAGTAATAGGACAGGAATTTAAGATTAGAGGACATGATAGGTTAAAATAGGAAGAAAAGCAACTCAAGAGGGACCTGGGATTAAAGACAATGAACACCTCATAAGAGGAGAGCTTTGGAAACTACAGAGCACCATCTGATTATGAAAACTACAGCCTGGCAAGAAATTTTTTAAATTATAATATCCAGTGCTGGGAAGACTGTGGGGAAAATGAACTGTCTCATGTATCAGCACAAATTCATGTGACATTTCTGGAGGGCATTTTGGCAAAAATCTAAAAAAGGCTAATACTCTTTGATTCAGCATTCGATCTTTAGGAATTTGCCTTAGAAAATTATCAGAGATGTGGCCAAAGATTTATGCACAAGAATGTGCACTGCAAGGTTATTTATTGCTATATAAAATATTGAAAATGATAAATGTCCAACAATGGAACCTTGATTAAATAAACTATGATACAGTCACACAATGGATTTTCAGTCAGGCAATAAAGTCATATATTATTCATGAATAACATGAGAAAATACACACTGTATTTTTTTTAAGCAGGTTGTAAAAGTACTCATATAATGAAAATACCAATATTCATCAACATTTTTTGAGTATTTTTTATGTTCCTGCCACTGTTCTAAGTGCTTTCCATTGCCTGACTCATGTATGCTTTGTATCAGTCCTGGGGGTAAGTATTGTTATTATCCCACTTTAAAGGTAAGGAAATTGAAGCACAAAGAGTTTGAGTAATTCACTCAGGATTATACAGCCATGTAGATAATTGCACCAGAAATCGACACTAGACAGTATGGAAAACATTACCTCTCAAATATAATCCCAATTTTTAAAAATTAGTTATACAAGCAGAAGGATACATATCACAATTTAACCATGGGTGGAGGGATTATAAGTTATAGTTTTATTTACGCATATCTTTTCACCAAACATTATTTTTTTAAGTCATGGGACTTTTTTAATGAAATAAAAAGCTGTGGGTTTGACGGAGGTAGACCATGAAAGGGAGAGCCCATACAACCCTAGAGAGCCAGGTGGGATGAGGCAGAAAGATGGAACAGAAACAGTGCTGCAAATTGAGCCCCGCAATAACCACACCATCTGTTCCTTGGGATCAGTATTTCTTTATCCAGACAGAATAGTTCAAGAGTTAAACACGCCACATTCAAAGTAAAAGAGCCAAAATGGGGAGGGGGATGAAAGCGAGGCTGGGTAACCGACAGTAGTGCTGCTCACAGAAGGCTCTCTCCTGTCTGTGCTGTGAATCAGGAAACCTGCCTAACGCAGGCTCCACTCAGACCTGAGGGAATCAAGGCTGTCGCAGGGTGGTACAAGTACATTTTTAAAGCATCTCACACCATCTCCAGTTCTATATATGAATCTAATGAATGCATATGGCAATATGTCTGGGTTTTATAGTGCAACACACACTTACTCTAACTTTCTTGATGGCCCAACTTCCTAATGAGCAAAGATAAATGCTAAGTCAAGAGATTAGATGTCAGAGTTCTTACTCTTCTAGATACACACAGATATGTTGCTTTTTTTTCTTTTAAACAGAAGGAAACACTGTTCAAACATTCTCAAAGTGAAAACCATTCTTCTTGAGGTCTCTAAATCAATCAGCTTCCCATCATATATTTAGAAATCAGATAGCTATGAAAACTAAATAACCATCATCATCATTTGGGGTAGTATCTAAATGATGGTCATAATCATGCTCTCCAAGCACAGTAGAATCCTCAAGTACCTCTCAAGTCATTGGCAATTTTGAATAATTCTCACATTGTTCTTGTATTTCTTACTCATATTTTTAGAATTTTGTAAATCCAGTGAGATTTTTTAAATGTCCAACAGGGTACATTGATTAAATAATGTGTTTAAAACAATTTGCTCTTAAAATTCAATTCACAAAGCACCCCATTTCTTTATCCCACTGAAGAATAAACAGGATTTGATTACTATAGCTGATTTCAACCAAGATTGTACTGCACCTGCCATCTCCCCTATAAATGTGGTTACATTTAAGAGTATTCTCAACCTTGTTCTACTAATTCTCCACTACCTAATCTCTCCCCACATCTCAGTACTCGAGGTGCTTAACTCTTTAGTTGGTGTTTTTAGTCAGTATCTAACTCATAAGGCACCTTCAGGCTACTATTTTATTAAGCAGTATTGTGAGAAATAACATTTTTTGAATAAAGTTTATTCCTCCATCCTAAACATAATGTCAGCTCATTATGCAAAATACAAAGATACAAAAACAATAGAAAGAAAAATAAATTATCCTTTCAGCCAGAGATCAAGAAGACAAAGTTCCCTTTGCAAGTCCTAATCAATAACCTGCTACTTGTCTGATAGTGTCCCTAAGAAGTGCTCTGACGGCTGTCACCAAGGCGTCAAGTGGGCAACAAGGAAGTGGAGGGGAGAAAGAGTGACTTACCTGCACACCTCCATTTGAGCAGCTCCTGAGCAGTTGTACTTAGAGCCTTTAAAAAACCTAGAAGTAGGGGAGATCAGGAGAGAATCATGGGTCATCCATGACAATGAGATCAAAGGTATTGTCAATGAAAGCTAACACTTGTTGAATACTTGATGTAAGCCAGGAGTTTAATCTCTATAACCTCATTTAATCTGCACAAGCCTATGAGCTGTGTACCAGCATTACCTCCATTTTGTAGCAGGAAAAACTGGGGCTTGAAGTAACTTTCCCAAAGTTACACATTTAAGTGGTGAAACTAGGATTGGAGCCCAGACAACTGATTCCAAAGCCCTACTCTTAACCCCTAGAGGGCCTGATTTTGAAGACTTCATGTGCCCCAGGGAAAAGAAACATCTCTCCTACTTCAAAGGCATTTTAAAAAAAATTTTTAATACAATTTTTAAAGCTTGCATTTCATTTACAGTTATAACAAAATATTGGTTATACTCCCCGTGTTGTACAATACATTCTTGTAGCCTGTCTATCATACACCCAAAAGTTTGTATTTCTCATTTCCCCACCCCACACTGCCCCTCCGCGCTCTCCCTACTGTCAGCCACAAGTTTGTTCTCTATATCTTTGAGTCTTCAACAGTATTTTTAAAAAAGGAACTGAGTCTTCCAACACATCCCTTAAAACCCTTTACTACAGTTCTAGGAACACAAATCAGATTTTCATTAAAACTAATCTGTGTTGCAGGTAACACGTTCATAGTAAGCCATCTATATGATCCAGTAGACTTCTATTTTCTTAGGCTTTATGTACTTCATCCATTGGTTCCCTTGTACAGCCATTAGGTAGAGAATATTTATAATAACAGCTAATATTTATGAAACACTATTATACCCACCACCATTCTAAGCACATTATACTTACTATCTCATTTAATCATAACAACAACTTTATAAGGTGGGTAATTTTTATTGTTGTAAAATATACATAACATAAAATTCACCATTTTAATCATTTTTGAATATATACCTGAGTGGCAGTAAGTATATTCACATTGTTATACAACCATTAGTACCATCCATTCCAGAACTTTTTTCATCTTGCAAAACTAAAACTCTGGCGCTCTCTCTCTCTTGCCTTCCAAGAAGCCATCACTCTGTTTATAGAGTGTGTATCTACCTTTACTTTAACCAGTGCCACCACCGCTGCCCCTGTGTATCTCTCTCTAAATAAAGCTACTTTTACTCAAAAAAAAAAAAAAAAAAACTCTGTACACATTTAAACAATAATTCCCTATTTTCCGTCATTCTACTTTTTGTGTCTATGAATTTGACCACTGTAAGTAATTCATATGAGTGAAATCATATAGTAGTTATTTTGTGATTGGCATATTTCATTTAGCATAACGTATTCAAGGTTCATTCATGTTGTAGCATGTACTAGAATTTCCTTTCTTTTTAAAGCTGAATATATGTTCAGCTTTGAATAAATTTCAATATATGAATATACCACATTTTGTTTATCCATTCATCAGTTGATGGACATTTAGATCGCTACCACATTTTGGCTATTGCGAATAATGCTGCCATAACATGGGTATACAAATACCTGTTGATGCCCCTGCTTTTAATTCTTTTGAGCACATACCCAGAAGTAGAATTGCTGGATCACATGTAATTCTATTTTTTGTTTTTTGACGTACCATAGCAGGTTTTCCATAGCAGTCACTGCATCATTTTACATTCCCATTAGCAACACCCAAGGATTTCAATTTCTCCAAATCCTCAACAACACTTCTTATTTTCTGGGGTTTTTTTAATAATAGCTATCTAATGGGTGTGATGTGGTACCTCATTGTGGTTTTGATTTGCATTTCTCAATGATAAGTAATACTGAGCATCTTTTCATGTGCTTATTGGCCATTTGTGTATCTTTCAAGAATTGTCTAGCCAAGTCCTTTGCCCATTAAAACTCAGGCTGTTTTTGTTTTTGAGTTGTAAGAGTTCTTTATACATTCTAGATATTAACCTCTTAACCAGATATATGATTTGCAAATAATTCCTCCCTTTCTATAGGTTGCCTTTTCACTCCTGAGAGTGCCCTTGGAGGCACAAAAGTTCTACATGTTCATGAAGTGCAGCTTATCTATTTTTCTTCTGTTACCTGTTCTTTTGGTGTCATATCCAAGAAATCATCATCAGATCCAACGTCATGAAGTTCTTCCCCTATGTTTTTTTCTAAGAGGTGTATGGTTTTAGCTCTATGTTTAAATCTAATCCATTTTGAGTTAATTTTTATATATGCACAAGGTAAGGGTCCAACTTCATTTCTTTGCATGTATGCACTTTTATCATCCTCATTTGACAGATAAAGAAACTGAGGCACAGATGGGGCAAGTAATTTCCCCAAAGCTAGTAAATGATGAAACCAGGTTTCAGACTGAGGAAGACTGAGCTCTATAGGAACTGAAGCTTAATTTTTTCTGTTTTCAATTCTAGTTGTTGTACCTTTGCTTTTGTGACATATAGCTGGTCAGATCTTTGATGCCAAATAGTTTAGTCAGGAATCAAACCCTGTTACAATATTGCAACTATGGGAAAGTTCAGAACACTTTATGATTCTCTTCTTAATGGCTTGATACCCAGAACACATGCCCACCAAAAATATTTGGGAAAGATAGTATCATTTGCACGGAATCTCAGAAATTAAACCTGCAGAGAAAGCTGGCTAAAAGTGGTGGTGTTTACACAAGGCTGATTAAAGTCAGGCTGGGGTTGAGAAGACTTTCCAGCCACAGCTGCAAGTGGCCACACATATCTCCCCTCCCACCTCACCCCCACCTCGACTCCAACTGCACTCACTTGGCAGCCCCAAGTCTGGCTCCAGACACACCTGCACAGGTAGAATAACAATGGTAAACACCCTCTGTTCTAAGGCATGGCCTTTGCCAGAGCAAGCCCAACCCAGGGGCAGAAGACTCTGGCTGCACTCCTCCAGAAAGAAGGACTTCTGACTGGAGTGGGCAGCTCCAGGCACAGGTGGCCAGCACAAAGTACAGACATTTTGGAGATTCCCATTCCACTGAGCTAACATCTTGAGTATTTATTAGTCAGTGCCTAGCAGTGCCTGATACATGGCAAATTCTCAACAAATAGTTGTCAGATGAACATATTTGTTGCCAGGGTGTGGCAGGGGAGGCCATAACCCCTACCCACAGGTACAATCTGGTCAGGGAGGCAGATTTGTGTCCCGTGATACTTGATGCAAGGCAGTCTATGAGAGGCACTGGACTATAATCTATTAAAATACTATCAAAGTACGTAGATGATAGTGACTGTGATTGCTACTTACTAGGAAAATCTTGAGTGGCGTCTTGGAGAAGGTAAAATTTGAGCTGAGTCTTGTGGTAAAAATAAGTGGAGAGAGACTCTCTAGGCATAGGTGAGTGAAGTCCCAGAGGGGAGAGCAAACAGAAGAAAGTCAGGGTACTTAGACAGGTGTGGCTCTCACCTGGAGAAGTGGGTGGGGTCAAATTACAGAAGGCTTTGCTTGCCAGTCCTGGGTTTTCAGGACTTCTCTCTTCACCTCTCTATTGACTCCTGCACACAAAGACTGGCCACCCTGTAGGGTACGATGGCAGCTGGTGATCCAGGCCTTTCTTGTCTTCCTGGGGATACTGGCACCCTGCCACCCCATGAGCGGAAGCACTGCCCACACTGGCTCCTTCCATCCGCTGAAAACCCTCGCCTGCCAGCACTGGGGTGGGGGGCCTTGACAGCCCGTGTGGGGATGGGGACAGGTGCAGGGGCGCCCCTTCGCCCCTCTGCATATGGAGGCCTGGTGGGCACTGGGAAGGCAGAGGGCCAGAGCAAGTCCCTCGTTAGAGGAAGCACTGATGCTGGCATGTGGATATGAGACCTCTCTGTGCATACTAATTACTCATTTCAGAAGAGACCAAGAGCAGGGTTGGTTAGCAAAGCCAAGGCAGGCCTGAGAAGTCTGGAACCATCAGCAGCCAGCCTCCTGCTGTCATTTATTTCCCTGTTCCAGAAACTCCCTTCCTGGCTCCCTTCTGTCTCCTTTTATGTTTTAGAGTAACTTTTGATGGCTAACGGTCCAGGATAATGTTGGAGAAGGAATAGAGAAATGTGGAGAATGTTTAGGAGGAGGGTGGGTTCAATAAAATAAATTAAATTTTTAGCATGTTTTCCATTTATAAATATAATCTAACCATTTTACTGAGATTTTGATTATATAAAAAAAAGAGAGAAGGAAAAACTATCTGTAATCTTATGCCCAGCACCCTAATACCATTGTTATTAGAATTGTAATGTATCTTCTTCAGTCTTTCCACCATGATTATACATTTATAAAATAAATTTCTATGAGGTTGTCATTGCACACAGTCTCTCTCGTATCTTGCTTTTTTCCACTTAACATATCATCCACACGTTGGAAGTAAGTGGATAGATTTAACCCTGACTGATCTTTTTCCTTAGGCCTTCTTCAGTGCTTCAGTTTATCCAATAGGATGTGAAATTTATCAACCAATTTCATATGCATACTTAGAGAAATTACTAAGAGAAACCAGAAAACTAGAAAAAACTTAAAGAAGCTGTGGTAGGCAGAATAATGCCCCCCTCCCCAAAGGTGTCTACATCCTAATCCCCGGAGCCTATGAATATATTAGGTTACATGGCAAAGGGAAATTAAGGTTGCAGATGGAGCTAAGGTCTCTAACCAGATGGCCTTAAAACAGGGAGACTATCCTGGATTATCTAGGCAGGCCAGGTATAATCACAAGGATTCTTAGAAGTGGAAGAAGGAATCAAAAGAGAGAGCCAGAGAGATAGCAGCATGAGAAGGACTCAGCCCAATGCTGCTGGTTTGGAAGATAGAGGAAGGGGTCACAAACCAAGGAATGCAGGCAGCCCCTAGAAACTGGAAAAGGTAAAGGAACAGATTCTTCCCTAGAGCCTC